>NC_137341.1:40321545-41571545 GCF_965287045.1 Carcharhinus amblyrhynchos | reverse complement strand
AGTGCCATGATTTTGATCCAGCAGCAGTGAAGAAGTGGTGATATATTTCCAAGTCAGGATAGTGAGTGACTTGAAGCGGAATCTCCAGATGGTGATGCTCTCAGGTATCTGCTATCCTTGCCCTTCTGGATGCTAGCGGCTGTGGGTTTGGAAAGTGCTGCCTGAGGAACCTTGGTGAGTTCCTGCAGTGCATGGCTGCCACTGTTATCAGAGGTGGAAGGATTCAGTGTTTCTGAAAGTGGTAGAAATCCAGCATGCTGCTTTGTCCTGGATGGTGTCAGACATCTTGAGTGTTATAAGAGCTGCATTCATTCAGGCAAATGAAGAATAATCCATTACACTCCTGACGTGTTCCTTGTAGATGGTGTAAGACTTTGGGGAGTACAGAAGTGAATTATTTGCCACAGCACTCCTAGCCTTTGACCTGCTCTGGTAGCCAAAGTATTTATATGGCTAATCCAGCTCAGATTCTGGTGAATGGTAACCCACAGAATATTGATAGTGGGGGACTGAGCAATGATATTACCATTTAATGTCAAGGGGATGATGGTTAGATCGTTACTTGTTTGAGATGGTCATTGCCAGGCACCTGTGTGGCACAAATGTTACTTGCCATTTGTCAGCCCAACCGTCAATATCTGAGGAGTTACAAATGATACTGAACATTGTGTAGTCATCAGTGAACATCCACACTTCTGACCTTATGGTAGAAGGAGGATCATTGATGAAGCAGTTGAAGATGGTTGGGCCTGGGCCATTACCCTAAGGAACTTTTGCAGCGATGTCCTGAAGCTGAGATAATCTTCACAGTATTGTTGCAGACTATTTCTGTACGAATTGATGAGTCCAAAACATTTCTGAACAGTGGAAGGATTAATCTGTGGGCAAGTCTATATTCTAAGCTCTCAGTCCGAGTAATTGTTTCAATTTTTATCATGCAATTGAAATTGACTCATTTAACTTAACTGGGTTATACCATATACAGTACATGAAAGGCAATTACTGCAAAATGTTTGAAAATAAAGACATTTCTTGCCAGCACATTAAATACTTTAATCATCTTGGTACTTATCTGACATACAGTTCAAGTTGCACCGTAACATTTTTCAGCTATAAGGAAGACTGAAGCGTCTGTCTTTGATGTAAACCACAAACATTTACCTTTCCATTGACTTAGCTCCCTCCTCGACTGCTGTTCACAGTCTTGGCATTCTATCTGACTCCAGGCTCAGCATCTATATTTTTCCCATTACAAAGACTGTCTATTTCCATCTCTGTAACATTGTCCACTCCGAGAACTAACTCAGCTCATGTGCCACGAGACACCTATCTATGCCTTGTCACCTGCAGACTTATTATTCAACTGCTGTCTGGGATAGCATACCATTTTCCACTCTAAAAACTACCTCATATCCAAAACTCTGCTGTTTCTATCTGGGAGCACACCAAATCGTGCTCATCCATAGCTTCTGTCTCCATTAACAAAGCTTGGTTTCTTCAATACCTCAAATTTAAATTTCTCATCCTTGTTTTCAATTCATTTGATGGCTTTCCTCCTATCAATCTCTGCAACCTTCTCCAGCCTTGCAGCCCTCCCTACTTTCCATCCTACTAATTTAAAAACCTCTTGTTCATTTACACTAGCACACATCCCACGCTCATTGACTTCACCATTGAAGATCATGCCTTCAGCCCCTAGACCTCAGTTTTTGGGATTCCCACCCAAAACTATTGCATCTTTCCTTCTCCTCCTTGTCTTTTTAATACCCTCCTGCAAAACTATCTCTTTCTCAAGCAAATGTCTCTTTAGTGTGTGTTTTGTGTTAATAATCATATTTGTCCAAGTTAAAGGTACCATATCAACGCAAATAGTAGAGAGTATATTTTTCCCATCACCTTTACCAGTCTGAATAGGGCAAATTTGTTCTTCAAGGAGAAGATAACAAATTCTGTTGAAAAGCTGAACTCTAATGAATACCCAGCTGACATTGTTCTGTTCTATGAAGGTTACGAGTTTTCAATCACAAAGTTAATTGCATGCACTTTGCGGGGTTTAGGATGACATGCCAGTTAGTCCACCAGGGTTTTCAAAAGGCTGCAGTATCAGGACCTGCTGCAGGCAAGATTTCAAAATCGTGATTTGGAGGATGTCTCATGGTCTCGACACCTCCTGGGCAGGTTGAGATACATGGGGCCAACGGAGGGGGAGGGACCAGGAAATCTGTTTTTTGCCAACTAACAACCCATTAAGCCTCTTCGAGTTCTTGCCAAGGAGAAAGGAATTTTTAAGGTTTTGTCGGCGATCTAAACAGTCATAGATGTTGGGTTCATTGCGGAACCAAGGAAAATTTTTTCTGTTTTTAGCTAAAAATGAACTTTGATGGTCAACTCTATTTAAACAGATTGGAAGTTGACAAATGTAATACTGCCATTTAAGAAAGTGTAAGGTTATTCACTTTGGTCATAAGAATAAAAAAAACAGACTTTTTTTTAAGTATCCCAAGATTTTTGTAAATGCTGATGTTCAGAGAGATTTGGATGTGCTTGTACATGGAAGATAGAAAGTTAGATGTAGATATGGCAAATAATTTGGAAGTGAGAGGTTGTTTCTGCTGACCAGGGAATCTAAAACAGGGGCACAGTCCCGTGTAAGGGAACGATTACTTAGGGTTGAGATGAGGAGAAATCTTTTCACTCAAAGGGTTGTGAATTTTTGAAACTCTCTTAACCCTGAGGTTGTGGATGCTCCAGTGTTGATTATACTTAAGGCTGGGCAAGACAGATTTTTGGTCTCTCCGGGAATCAAGGCGTAAGCAGAGCAGATGGGAAAGTGGATCTGATGCCCAAGATTAGCATGGTCATTTTTTAACAGTTGAGCAGGCTGAAAAGGGCCTTTGGTCTCCTTCTGCCCCTATTTCTTATATTCCTGTGCATAAGGATGAACTCTGCACCTTATTGTGCCATTCGTGGCCTGTTCCAGGTCCTGGCCTGTTTATTAAAATTTGTGTGACCTCCTGAATGAAATTGATCTCTGTACCTCTCCCAGCCACGGACAACACATTACAAGTGATGGGGTCAAGAGGTCCACCAACCTCATCTCGCTGGCCTGGGAGACAGTCACAGAGAAGACCTGTAGGTCTGTACCCTGGGTAACAGGTGACAAAGTGCCCTGCTGTGCAGGAAGAAGTTAAAAGTTTATTTGTTCATCACAAGTAGGCTTATATTAACACTGCAATGAAGTTACTATGACAATCCCTAGTTGCCACACTCTGGCATCTGTTTGGATACACTGAGCGGCAATTTAGGATGAATGATCTCATCAGTTCTGCCATAGTAAGTAAATCTTCTGCTCACTTTAGACTCTCACACTCATAATGGCATCGCACACTCGAAAGATTATACTGCTTTGGGCTCTCACATAATATTAGTGGGGAGGACATCAGTACTGATAACCTAATGGACACTTTATTGTCATCAGCACCTACACTAACATGCTGTACAAACAGTGTCATGGGGGTGGGGCAGCGGAGGGAGGGGGAGGGGGGAGCAGTGTGATCAGTGCATTCAGCAGACACGCATTCTTCCCAGTCTCTATTCCATCCCTTGTCATCACATTCCATCCATTTGTTTCCTTGTGGGCCAAGCTTGTCCACAATAGAAGGGAGAGATCCCAGCTCAGTCCACTGATGGAAGCTGCTACTGAATTGGCAGGGTAGGGCAGGGATCAATCCTGTGACAGTGGAGAGATTGCCCTCTCTCAGCAAACCAGTGTAGATGAGCCCTCTGTGGGTTGATGGCATCCTGACATTTACTATGAATGATGTGCAAAGTTGTATTCTGGCTGCTTATGAACTGACTCAATCTATTTCTCAAAGGCACTGGCAGGCCAGATAGAGCTCAGTCAGACCATAAACCCCAGAGCACCTTAGAGGAAAATGCTGAAGATGCTTCTGATGAAGACTCATCACAGTGTTCACCTGCATCCTCCACCACCACAGAGACACATGTGTCAGTGGGTGTTCGATCTAGATTAGGCTCAGGGTCACTTTCTGGAGAGCATCTCATAGTCATGTCTCCACAGCCTGAGTCTGATGCTCCATGGAGTGAACAAATACTTAATAGGGTGTCCTATCACTTGGCCCAAAAGACAACTCATTGCTGTTTCCACCTGGTATGAGACTCCCACTCATATTTGTTTCGTAAGTTTTTTTGTAACTGTGCAATAACGTGCTACAATCAAACATCATGGGCCCTATTTTACCATTTTGATTCTAAGTGCTGGACAGACCTGAAACTGGGAGTGTTTCAGATCCGACTTTTAGACCCATTCTGATGCACTCCCATACGCACTCTGCCTGCAAAAATATTAGCATGTCTGAACCGTGCTGTGGAAGCCTGTGGTTGGGTCTTAACCTGCCCAAAACCTTGCAGCTCCGATTGTTGTCTCCAACTGTGCATGCAGAGGAAAAAAATGATAGAATGTGGCTCCCCTGCCACATCCCTCCTGGGCCGGATAATGTCTCCCCCTGGCCCCTACAGACATAACCCCACCTCCACAACATTACTGACCCCTTTATCCCCCCACCACACCCGCCAGCCAGACCGATTGCAGATCCCTTACCCTCCCCCCACCCCCACCAGTCTCAGGCAGAGTGATTCACCCTCCCCCTTGCCGCTCACTGATCTCAGGAGAGTGGCGGTGGACTCCCCTCCCCCTCCACTGATCTCAGGCAGAGGGGCAGTGGACCCCCCCCTCCCGTTTCACCTCCACTGATCTCAGGCAGAGCGATAGCTGACTCCCTTTCACCCCCCACCGATCTCAGGCAAAGTGGCAGCGGCCAATCTCAAGCTAGTTCCCACTGATCTGCCGAATGAGTTTAAACACTTCCAAAAGCATTCTTACCATAATTTCCCACAGTGAGATGACCCACTCCCATCCTGAGCAGTGCTAACAGTCAACCTATAATTTTGCCTTTTATATACATGGAAAAGTCCTTAATATTACTCTATCATCTACTAATCTTTTTATATTTTGTATCTCCTAAGCAAGTTGCTGATGTTCTGCATTATTTTCTTTCATATTCAATTAAGTATTGATGGTACTCTGCCTTTAAAAAATGTATTTTAATCATGTTTCCCTGCAGGATCTTCTGTCAGAACCATGTTGTCTGTAAGCGGTGTCCTTTATTGTTACTGAAGCAGTATAATTGACATCATGTTGATTTTGATCTGAACTAATATGGTGTTCTGTGGTTTTAACATAACATTAGGCTTGCTGAGCAGAGCTTGATTTGGGGATGGTTGACAAGTCATGTGGCTAGGGACAAGTATTTTTCACAGATCATTTCAGCTTCAGTTTTGTTTTCAGAAGCAGCTTGAAGCTGAGAGAAACATCAGTGTTTGTTTTTCCCTCTCTGGAGTTGGAGATTTTGCTGTTTGAGTGTTACTGTGTTGGAAGCTGCCAGAGACTGGGTTTACCTCTCTGAGGTTTTGCTGTTTGGAGGATATATCCTTCTCTGAAGATGGCTGTCGAGTTTGCTGTCCAGAAGCGTTAAAAAGTTGGAAATCCGGCGTTACGTGAGAGTACTTGTTTTTGTGCTAACTTTGAAGAAGGGTGTGTATCTGTAGGATATTGCTTTACATTGGAACAACAGGGATAGCTAGATAAATTGGTATACGTTAAGGAAATGTAGGAGCATGCATATAAAGCTGGTTGATGAGTAGGTAACGAAGAGATAAGATAAATGGATTTTACTCCATGGATTTGGTTAGAGTGCAGTTTTGGGTACCCCATTATAAAAATTACATTATAACCATTGAAAGCATACAGCATGTACTTGCCAGGAAAGCATCAGGAAATAAACTCGTCATGAGCAGAGAGGTTTTTAAAATCCTGCAACATTTTGATAAAGTGAAATATGAATATGAGGGATTATTAATTGAAATGTTCACTGAGTGAAGATAGGAGTTAGGCAAAATATCAGAGGCTTTTTGGAATAGGTCACCACCATTGGATTTTTAAAATGGAAGACTGGATGATAATTGAATCAGCGGAAGATACAGGGCAATGTGAGGAAATGGGTAATTCTGGTAAATATACAACGAGTCGAAAAGACATCTTCTTGTGCTATAAACATATATGTGATTTTTGTGTCTCAGTTAAAGAGACCATTACCAAACTCAGATTAAGATGCTTCAGTTTTCAACACTCTTGGAAATTGTGCCACAAGACTGAAGAGTAGTCAACAGAAATTTTTCTAAAGAAGGAAAGAAAGATAAATAATATTCACTCAGGTTCAGTTAATCTAGTGTCATTTTTAGGTAAACTCTTGGAGTATTCTTGGAAATGCTCCTGCTCTGCTACTATTAATTGACCGAAGGGGCAATTTTGGGGATTCCTTCTTTTGAGAGAGAGAGATGAACGAGTAGCTATGAGGCACCAATGTATTAGGACTCGGACAGAAAGGGCAAGTTACTGATTATGTGATAACTTGAGGAGAAGAAAGGTTGTGTCTTATTTTTTAATTAAAATTTTTCAACATTGAGCATCTGTCCTGTGGGAGAAAAAAACACTGTAAACAGCATGAGAGAAAATGGAGTAGAACGATTTGCTGAAAGGTTAAGATGAGGTAGATAAAATGTGTGAAGACTTGTATGGAATATAAACGCCAGGACACTAAGGATGTAATGTTACGGCACAAGGCAGGAAAATGCAATGAGCTATTCAGAGGTCCATTGGAAAATCCAATTTGGCAAGTGGGGCTGTAAAATTCCACTCTTGTTATGGGCTGGAATTCCTCTTTCTATATTGTGTATTCTATGTTATTCTGTGCAACTATTTTCAAACCCTAAGTACCTTCAGTGATAAAATAGTTCTGAAATAATTAATTTCAGTTCATTACATGAAAATTAAATGAATTCTCCAGATCATCTCCATAATTTAAATGTCTGCCAGAAAAGTGTCCATTATTCTGTCTTTAACTTACAATTATTACCATTTATGAATAGTCAATAAATGTAAGTAGTGAGAATACCAAGTTCAATAACTAACTGCAAATGACGTTCAATGCAGTAAAAGAAGTTTGAGCACCCACTATAAATAGCTTGATTTTAATATTGCTTTTTAATTTGATTTGTTTAAAAGAGGCATGAAAATGCTTAATTTGTCTTTACTTAGCGTAAGTGCAACAACTTGTGTTAATTGCTGTTTCATTGCTGGGTTTGCCGAATAAATATATTTACATCTGGCATACTGATGGGGCGATTTCTCTGGTATATAATAAAGGAACTTTTTCTATGTGGATGGTGGAAAGCACCTATGTGGATAGTGGAAAGCACCTCAAGCATATATTTGATGATCTTTCTAATTGTGCTATGTGTGATGCAAAGTTCATTCTGTGGCATTGAGTGGAATTTTACAGCCTCTCCTGACGCCAGTACCTTCAGACCCCGCTGAAATCAATGGAGTTTTGAACATCTCACCACACTTTCCAGCCCCATCCCTGCCACAATGAAGCCGTAAAATTTAGCCCTTAGTTTCAGACTCCTTTTTAAATATATTTGAGGGGGCCTTATTCTTTGTTGCAAGTCAAGGAGGAATTTCTATTTTCTGGTCTGTGTGGAGAGAACTCGAGTTGTTGCTCTGTTCCTGAGTTTCCTTACTCCACAGTGATTTTTTTTTCTTATTTAGGTGTGTGCCTCATCTTCAGATTATGCCCTATTCTCCAGAGAACTTTGGCAGCTTCATATGGAACTGAAAAATACTTACTACACATTTTCTGCAGTTGTCATAGGAATTCATTTCTAATGAACCTCTAGGGTTTCCTTTTCTGTTTCTCATGCAGTTATGAGATGACACACTGTACCATCAGGTTTCCCAGCAATAGCATTACTATGGTAACAAAGCTACCAATATTCTGGTTTGTGGGAATTACCCACACTGAATAGATGAAAGACTTGCTAAATGCAAAGCTTGGTTTATTTGAACTGCGAGAATGTGACATTAGAAAAGGTACAATAGAATCTTCTGTCATAGAAAATAATTAACTATTTAAGATCAGGTGCAGTGCATTTGACAGTTTTAACTTAGTTTGAGTTTTTTAAAAACACACCAAAACCAATTCTCTTGTCTCTCATGCTGATGCACAGTGCTTTCTCAGGTGCCAAGGGCTGGACCTTCATGTTGGACTTGGGAAATGTGAATCTCAATATTTTCTGACTTCTGAAACCTGAGTCTACCACTTTGTCCATCACCATCATATTTTCAGCTTCTGCAGGTTTGGGGTAGGCAGGGTTTGGGTTTTCCAAGTCCCAAGACAACGTCGGAGGAGTACATGTGCCAAGGTGCAGTTGTTGGATGCTGGAACATCATCCCAGCTCTCCAATGTATGTCCATGCACCCTAACCCTTACCCTCAGCGCCCCCTCCTCCACCATGCCTCCTCATATTCCCCATGTATACTTCATAGCCAGTCACCCACTATCTATGATGTACAATCCTCAAGAGCCATGTAAATAGCAATAGGAATCCTTTGATATGGGCGTTAAAAAGTATATCTTGAACAATTTAATAGAGGTGTCAGTGAAAACACAACCTTTTTTTTATAAGTCCTGATCCAATGGAAAAACATATAAATCCATGCAAATGACCAATCAGTTACAAACTTCTATTCGTTAATCACATCGAAGTCAGATAATCCTTTAATGACCCCTTAAAACAGTCAATCTAAGTACACACATAGCCCCATGCTGAGATAAATGATACTGTAGCTTTTAAAACTCAGTTAAGAACCCATAATAGCTGCAGCTGTCAAAACAAACCATTAGATATGAAAATATGGAACAGATGGCGCGGTCTTTATTAAGCAGATGTCCTGTCAATAAAAGCAGTCCAACTGTACGTGTTTTTTTCTTTCAAATTTAAATCACTGTGGATATTTAAATCACTTCAGATCATGACTGTATAGTGCCCAAGCATTGTTTCCTTCAATTTTGAATACATAATAGCTTTTTCCTGATGGGAAAAGTTCTCAAAATCATCATACCACTTACACAATTCAGATCAATTGAATGGTCAACTTACTTTTATAGGACAGGAGCCTACAATTATTTGCTTCAGTAAGTACACGTCTAACTTATAATTTGGCCTGTAATAGTGACATTTGAAGCTGTCAGACCACTTTAACATTTACCAGTCTGAATATTTCTAACTTCTCGGCAGGCTTCTCCCAAGTTCACAAACTATGAAACAAGGTGGATTTTCAGAAGCCTGCCAAAGCTCCCCCGACACAATGAAAATAAAGGGGGTGGGGGAGACAAGAAAACCAAACCACCCTCGGGCTATTAATGACAACTTTGATGACAGTCAACATGTGCAGAGCCGCAACTCAAACATAACGTGAACCTATAAGTATGGACAGCTTTTCCAACGGGAAACAAAAAGTTGCGGTGCCAAAGGCATATTTCTTTCTTCAGCAGACACCCATTACTGATATTTTGGGACATATTCAGTCGCAGGGCTTCAATATTAAAACCTCATACTGTAAGAGGAAAGGATTAGAAGGGATGTTTGGAGTAAAGACTTGAATATGTGGAATACCACTTATTCCATCCCTCAGTACCTCATACACATCCACTTTGAAATAGGAAACCCTATTCAAAATTCCCCATTACTTGCGACATGGGTTTCCCAGGAGTTGGAAAATTCAGCAGTGCAGGAGGGATTGGAGCCACTAGCTCTGTGAGATAACTCTATAACTCAATTTTTCAACATTACTCACAGACTACGAGCAGCAGGAGCATTTTTCCGGGCCTCATGAGGAAGCCTCTGACTTCACCCAGCTGGACTGCCAACCCCCACAACCACCGCACCCCCCCCATGCATATTGTGAAGTCTCCACCCTTCCCCCGATGATTAGTAGGGATCATCCTCAGTGACCTTCAGCCACATCCTCCTACTGATGGTGTTCTTACCCAACAGCCAGCCAGGTAAGCTGTGAAATCGGCTGGATGGGCAGTGCTTTTAAAAAATGATACTGAGATCCTGCCATTTGTTTCATAGCTAAGTCAAGAAATCCAGCTTGTCTGTGAAATGTTTTAAGTTTCCCCATTTTCCTGCTGTGATGCTACTGTGGCTTTAAGAAATGTATTTTAATCATGTTTCTCTGCAGTTCTTTTAAGAGGATCTTTTATGTTTGTTGCCGACCTGTCTGAGTCAATGTCCTTTCATTGCTGCTTAAATGATTTAATGGGTTTTTGTTGATTTTTAATCTGGTGCACTCTCTTGGAGTTTATGAACTTTTGGGAGTTGTTGGGGAAAGAATCACAGGTCAGGTGGGACAGTTTTTTCCTCACAAGAGTTCCTTCTTTCAGTTTTGGTTGCTGGCGAGATAGACGATATTTGGAGTCTAGGCTAGATGCAGCATGTTTATCTCTCTCCTTGCTATTAGAAATTCTGCTGGTGAGTTGGAAGCGGTCCTTCTTACTTTTCTCAAGTGAAACTTTTGCTTGTGGTGGCTTGCTAACTAGAGGCAACCAGTGGCTTTGTCTCTACCTCAAAGTGTGCTGGAAGCTCCAGGGCTGGGATGTTAGAGTTTCAATTCTCCATCCAAAGGACTAATTCACAACAGGTGTTGCAGACCTAGAAAATCCACAATCACATTCTTATTTCCTGTGCCAAACCCGGGACAGGTGTATATTTGTTTGAGTGTTTGTTTGTTTGGAACAGTACATTGAGCTGTTAGTATGCAATGTCAGGATTGCTTTTTCTCTTGTTTGTAATTGGTTGAAGTTATTGCTAATTTTCTTTCTATGTGTTACTTGTATTCTTAAATGAACTTTGATAAAAAGCTCCCGAGTGGGTTGTTTGAATCATACCTGGAGTGAAACATCTTATGCTCACCCATGCTGAGATTCAAAGTGCAAAGCTTATGATCTAGGCTGACTCCATAAAACACCTTGGACTTTCTGACCTGCATTATAACACTGCAGATATTGGAGACTACATCCATGGCACAGATTCATGTGGGCAAATAGTATGCTCAGAATGGTGGGATACTCCTATCTGAAATGTGTAAAAGCAATAAAATGCTATTTAAGTTGCACAGAATCAATGTCACAGCACTTCCCATGTTATTTTCTGGGGATACCATGATGTAGACTTTTGCCTTGAAGACTGCTCATAGTAACTCTGGTATGAATTACAGGATTGTGCTTTTATTTCAAACACAGTTGGTAATTTTGATTTGCCTTCAGTATATCAAATTATTTAGTGGCCTATTTTAGTGTGGCCTATTTAGAGCAAACATCAACCTGGAGGTGAGTGTCTTGCCTGGCTCTTTCACTGAAATGACCTGAACTTGGAAAAAAACCTCAGAGACAGAGATGGTCAAGCTGATCACGTTTATAAAATGGATCACCTGACTTAGCTGTCGAAAAGATTACATATAAACATACAAATTAGGAGTTCAGCTTCTTGTACCTGCTCTGCCATTCAATAAAATAATGGCTGATTTGATTGTGACCGAAATGCCACTTTCCTGCCTATGTGCTATACTCATTTATTGATTTGTTAGTCAATAATTCACCTACCTATGCCTTAAAAATGCTGCCTCACTGCTTTCCGGGCAAGAAGGTTCCACAGACCCACCACTCTCTGGAAGAAAAATGGGAGACCCTTGTTTTAAAATGTTTCCCCTCATTCTAGTCTCTTCCGTAAGGGTACATCCTCTCAGCATTTACCCTGTCAATTTTCCTTAGGATCTTATACGTTTCAATAAAATAATCTCTCAATCTTCTAAACTCCAATGGAAAGAGGCACAACCTGTCTAACCTATCCTCATAAGATAACCCTTTCATCCCAGGGATCGGTCAAGTGAATCTTCACTGAATTGCTAACACAGTTATGTCCTTTCTTAAATAAAGAAAACAAAACTGTGTACAACAGTACTTTAGATGTGGTCTTCCCAATGCCTGTACAACTGTAGCAAATCCTACTTCTATATTTAATTCTCCTTGCAATAAACAACAACATTTCCCTTGCTTTCCTATATAGTTGCTGCACCTTGATACTAACATTTTATGATTTGTACACCGAGACACCCAAATCCTAGCATCTTTTCTCCATTTTGATAATATGCTGCTTTTCTATTCTCCCTGCTCAAGTGGACAAGTTAACATTTTCTCACGTTATACTCCATCTGTTAAAGAGATGTCCACTCATTTAAACTATCTAAATCTCTTTGTCCATATGCTCTCCTCACAATTTAAAACAGTAGTCTTCGACCCCCTTATTAATTAATCCTGCCTTACTGCTTATTTCCAGATCAACAGTAGCCAGTTTTACTACTTTTGATATTTCTATACCTCTACTCAGACTGATTCTAATTGGGAAGAAAAATGATTCAATTTTAGTTTCAAGGGAAAAACATAAACATAGAACAATACAGTACAGTACAGGCCCTTCGGCCCTCAGTGCTGTGCGGAGCTTTGTCTGAAACAGAGATCAAGCTATCCCATTCCCTATCATTCTGGTGTGCTCCACGTGCCTATCCAATAACCACTTGAAAGTTCCTAAAGTGTCCGACTCCACTATCACATCAGGCAGTGTATTCCACACCCCAACCACTCTCTGAGTAAAGAACCTCCCTCAGACATCCCTCCTGTATCTCCCACCATGAATCTTATAGTTGTGCCCCCTAGTAAGTGCTACATCCACTTGAGGAAATAGTCTCTGAAAGTCCACTCTATCTATCCCCCTCATCATCTTATAAACCTTTATAAATCTCTGGAATTCTCTGCCCGTTGAAGTGGTGGAGGCTGCCTCGCTAAATATTTTTAAGATGCGGGTTGATGGGTTTTTTGATAGGAGAGGGGATTAAGGGTTATGGGGAGAGGGCGGGAAAGTGGAACTGAGCAGCGACAGATCAGCCATGATCTTATTGAATGGCGGGGCAGGCTCGAAGGGCTGGATGGCCTACTCCTGCTCCTATTTCTTATGTTCTTATGTTCTATTAAGTCACCTTTCATCTTTCTCCGTTCTAAAGAGCAAAGCCCCAGCTCCCTCAACCTTTCGTCATAAGACCTACCCTCCAAACCAGTCAGCATCCTGGTAAATCTCCTCTGCACTCTCTCCAATGCTTCCACATCCTTCTTATAGGAAAAGTTTATTTGATTAGTATTTTTATCCTGTGTACACTCCCAATGTAGGACTGTGTTGACATTTTTATACTGTATTTATTTTGATGCATGTAAGCAATGCCACACAGCCTTTACATTTTGCCTAATGTTAAATGGACAATCTGACAAAAAGGCTGAGCTTTTAAAAAGAATTCAGATAATTTTATAGTCCTTGGTTGCATGGTCATCTAAAAGGTCCTGGAGCAAAACCATTGGATATAGATGATATGAGAGACATGGAGATCTTGTAAGTTGTTAACAGGGACTTTATGTTCAGGTGTTTCACTTCCCCAGTAGGCCAATGAATTGGTAAAGGGACTGAACTGAAAATTTGGAAAAACTATATCATACAATTTGCACTGTTTATAGTTGCACAAGTAAAAACAAAATCAAAAATCACAAGAGAAATTACATGGGGAAATAGATTTGTTTATTTCAATTCATCCATCCAGAAAACACTTTCACTACTGAGGCAGGTAATGTAAGTCAGGAAATTTCCCATGTCAATACAAAGGCCATGTCACAACCAATTTTCATTCCAGGGAGACAAGGGCAGTACTGAGTTTGACCTGCTGACCACCAAAAAGATCAGAGGCAGCTACCAAAGTGAGTGAGTGCTGAAGAAGGCTGATTAATAGGCCAACCTCTCTGGGACTTCAATCCAGTTGGTTTAAAAGCTTTTAGACCCTCTAGCCCTCACAATCCTCACTGCCTCCTGCCCCTACCCACCCTTCATTGCCCGGCCCCATGTCACCTCAATTCCTCCAAGCTGCCTCAAAACCCCTTCATGTCACCACTATACCACTGACCCAGTATCCACTATAGGTAGACCTCAGGGGAATTGAGGAAATGAAAAACATTAAACATCTAACAATCAAATGAAGCTCTCACATACACACTTGATTCGAAAAAACACTCATTCATGAAACCCATTCAAAGATTTGAAATCTCCTCAAATGATCTGTTTGTTACATAATAATGTTCTTTCATTAACCAGATGAAAAACAGATAATCCTTTAATAACCCCATTATGCTGTCAATCAAAATGCAAACTCAGCTCCCCCTCATCCCAATGAGGTTGCTGTTGGAGCTTTTGAAAATCAGTCAAGCATTCATAATGACCCCAGCCAAAATGGCAACAATGTAAGGCCAGCAATTAACTCTTTTGAAACTGCATAAACAGATGGTAATGATTTTTCATAAGCTGCAGTTAGATGACTTATCAATCAATGCAGTTCAGCAGCTTTTTAAAATCCCTGACAGCTGCAGCCCTTTGTTTCATGTTTAAATGGCTGGGAATTTAAATAACTTTAAATTGTAACACTTACACCTTATCTGACCTTCAAGAAGGTTCACATTATCTCCATAAATTTGTGACATTCACACTGCAGCTAAGGTCCTTGGAGCAGCAGAAATATCATCTATTTGAACTCAGTACAAATTTCAAATAACTTGTGTTGAGTTTGGGTTTCCTGCCTGCATGATTTGCCCCTTACTCCACTGGCAAAAGTTAGAATGATCAGAAATGGTGGTGGTAACTCTGGACCTGGGTCCCCGCCTAATGTTGTAAAATGTCTCTGGAGTTAGCCCAACTCAGTGAAAATCTGGCCCATACAATTGATCTATTTTGTCTCTTAAATATCTTTTAAGGTTTTTCCCCTACAAGCTGAAAGTCTATCCTCAAGTGTTGATTATTCTTTGCCTGTAAAAAATATTCTGACAACAGTGAGTTTTACTTCCACTAGTTTGCTTTTCTTGTCCTATTTTCCACTGTTGTAGATCAACCTAATCAATATCTTTTTATGTCTTACAGCATGTAAAAGGAACTCTCCTTATTTGCTTTGCTTTATTGTTTACTTGATCCCCTTATTATTTCCTCATATTTTTGTCCAGTGTACAGTTCCAACATACAACTGTTTTTGACATATTGTTTACATTACACCCATTTTACATCCCATCCGACTTTACTTTTCATTAACTACAATTAGCCGGGCTGTTGAAGCGACTGACCTGATCATGTCAAATGGACTATGTTAAATATACCCAATAATATCAGTTTCTGACTCTCTCTCTGCTTGGTTTATTGGGGCTGCAAATCCTTCTTAAAGTTGTGATCTCCACAGCTTGAGAATGGCATCCCCTCATTTCTACTTAACTGATCGTAGTACTGTTACTTAAATTTTAATTCCTTCACTGATTACTGTTCCACAGTGACTAGGCATGTTAATTGCTACTTCTGCTAACACACTTGGATCTCATTCGATTTCATCCTTAGCTGATTTGACATTCATCAAGTATATATGCCACCTGTTTTTCTCCCAAAATGCAATATTTAAATATATTCAGTTTGAATTTAATTTGTCACTGTTCTGTCCATTCACTAGGTTCATTTTACATAGATGAAGGCTAAATACTGGAGATGCTGGAAATACTATTGGCAAGTTGGGTTATTATTTGACTTTTCTGTATATCACTCTGTAAAGGTGGAGTATTAAGTGCTATGAAGATGAGAGAATCTTGAATTGTGAAAATATTATTACTTTAAATGCATTGGTGAACTTTAAAAACATACGTACATTAATTGTTTTAAATGTCCACAGCACCAGCACACTAAAAGTTGTAAAAATGTGGTTGACAGTGTTCCTTAAAATCATAATTTTTCAATGGCAATTGACAATAAAATATTCTAAATCATTTTCAAGCTTAGCATATAAAACATGACAGTTGTTGGCAAAACATTCTTTTATAATTAATGTTATAAGCTAGGTCTGTTGATTGAAAATTGCAGTTTGAACAATGGGTGCCGTGACTAGGGCAAATCATTTGCTATTTGCTATTGCTCAGATCTGCCTAGAAATCATCATTCGCGTTGTCTTCAGGCTTTTAGTGCAAAACTGCTATTTAGCTAAATTCCCAATATAAGTCAATGAGAAAAACATGGCATTTGATAACAGGTAGCAGATTGGATTTGACAAGCTTAGCACAAGCATGAGGATATTGGATATTATGGACTATGACTTTGTGAAAGTGGCCACAAAACCTGTTGAGTGGCTGCAGCTTAACAGGTGACTATGGACAGCATTTAAACTGTGGATAGCATTTGATTTTGTGGCCAATATTTATGGGCCTGAATAAGGGTACTATGCAGCCACTTGTGAAGCTGAAACATCTCTTTAAGGAGGAATGAACATTTGAAGAATATAGGATCTCTATACCGTTGGCCCTTGGGTGCCATATTGAACAAAGAATAACTGAGCTCAAGTTGAGGCAGAGGTAAGAGTGAGTGACCATTGTGGAATTTTCCAGATGCGCTTGCACCAAAACTGGAAAACCCTGCCAGAAGTCAATGGATCTTTGCATGGTCCACTCCTCCCCTGCATGCTACCATTCCTGTGGCCGGCAGGTCTGGAAAATTCCCCTTCCCCATCAGAAATGTTACTTCTGCAGTCATGTGGCTGAAATTAACTTCCAAACTCTGCAGTTTAAAATATCCTGACAAAGCAACTCTAGCTGAAAACATCTGAAGCTTCAAGGAACATCTGAAACAGCTGAATTATCATAGCTGAAAGTCTTCCAATGCAGCCAAAGTACTGCACTTGTTCCATCTACCACGTCCCCAAATCCACCTGAGAATCAATTTCCTATCAATTTATCTACAAGGCACTTTGCAGCTTGTGAGGATTGTTTGTTTCTTAAAAACTTCACTCTAGCTGAAGTATCAACTCAACTAAGGTTCGTGTTAACATAGAGACTGAGTTATAAATTCCATTTTCATAGTGGCTTGTGATAACAGGACACTAAGAAAATATCAGCGGGATTAGACAAAATCAACATGGGAAATCCTGTTTGACAAACCAACTGGAGTTTTTTGAGAATGTAGTGTAACTAGTAAAATAGGTAAAGGTGAACCAGTGCATGTGATGAATTTTGATTTTCAGAAGGCTTTTGACAAAGTCCCACAAAAGAGGTTCGTGTGTAAGGTTAAAGCACATAGGATTGGGGATAATATATTGGCATTAATTGAGAATTGCTTCGCAGACAGGAAACAGAGAGTAGGAATAAATGATTCTTTTTGAAGTGATGGGCAGTGACTAGTGGGGTCTCATAGGGATCAGTGCTTGGGTCCCAGCAATTCACAGTATATATCAATGATTTGGATGAGAGAGCCAAACGTAATATTTCCAAGTTTGCTGACCACACAAAACTTGGTGGGAAGATGAGTGATGATGAGGATGTTAAGAGGCTTCAAGGTGATTTAGACAAGTTGAGTGAGTGGACAAATACATAACAGATGCAGATTAATTTGGATAAATGTGAAGTTATCCACTTCAGGCAAAGAAACATATGCCAAAATTTTAACACCTTGCCCACCTGAGGCTCGTAAGATCCTGCCTGAGCCCAATGGAGAATGCTTCTATGCGAGCCTCGCTCACCCCGATTCTGGGAATGGTGAAGTGATAAAATTCTGGCCATAATGTCAGAGTATTTTTAAAGTGGTGGTAGATTAGGAAACGTTGGCATAAAAAGGGACCTGGATGTCCTTGTGCAATAGTCACTGAAACAAGCATGCAGTTAAAGCAAAAAGTTAGGAAGGCAAATGGTATGTTTGCCTTCATTGCAAGAGGACTTGAGTACAGGAGCAAGGATGAGTTATTGCAGCTGTACAGGACTTTGATGAGACTACATCTGGAATACTGTGTGCAGTTTTGATTTCCTTAGCTAAGAAATAATATACTTGCCATTGAGAGGTTCACCTGATTTCTGGGATGAAAGGATTGTCGCAAGAGGAGAGACTAGGTCGACTAGGCCTGAATTCACTGGAATTTAGAAGAATGAGAGAGAACTTAATTGAAACGTATAATATTCTGACTAGGCAAGACGGGCTGTATGCAAGAGTATTCTTTTCTTTGGCTAGGGGAGACGGGCGGGGGGCGGGGGGGGGGGGGATCTAGAACAAGAGCTCAGGATAGTGGATAGGCCATTTTGGCCTGAAAAGAGGAGAAACATCTTAACAAAGAAAGTGGTGAATCTGTAGAACTCTGTAGGCCAGAAGACCATGGAAGTCAAGTCATTGAATAAATTTAATGAGGAAATAAAAAAAATTCAGGACTCTGTAGCTGTTAAGGGGAGAGTGCTGGAGTATGGCATTTAGAGGATTAGGCATGGTCATTTTTTTAGTGGAGCAAGCTCGAAGGGCTGAATGACTTACTCCTGCACCCATTTTCTATGTTTCTGACTTCACTTGCATGTAATATTTGCATGTGTGATAGTGTGAGTGAGGCAAATGATTGAGATATTGGCTGGGATTTTCGCTCCGATTTGCATCAGGCTGGTTTGGCGACAGGAGCGGAAAGTATCATGAGAACTGCAAACTTGCACTTTATGTCTCAGTAAATGCAAGACACGATTGTTCCCTTCCCTTGTCAGTGGTGGGTTATGTCTTCAATTTACACATCATTATGAGGCCCCTACGTCTGAATCATTTTCTCCCCATCAGAAAATCTGTGCACAGCAGTGTGGTGGCAGAATGGTGTGTATCACGACTTGTCTCCAAAGGCTTGCATGTGGTGGGCAAAACTTCCAGGGAAGCTCAGGTGAATGCAGCCCTTAGGGGGAAGAGGGTCATACCCAGGCACGACCCCGACACTGCCCCTGAGTGTCAGAAGGCAGTGCCTGACCACTGTCAAGGGACAGTGCTGGGTGTGCAAAGGGTGCCACGCATTGTTGGGCGAGTGGCGGGGCCAGTTTGGAGCTGGGCTGTGCCAGTGGTGTTCCACCACAAACTGGTTTGCTTGCCCTGTGCTGGCGCAGCCTTTATAAATGATGTCCCACTCCTCGGCTGTCTTAAGTTGCTGGTGGGGTGAACAAATCAGAGATACATTATGAAACCTGCCTCTTCAGGTTTAGTTTTCTAAACGCTGCACTTTATGGCAGAGAAAGCTGTAATTTCCATCGGTGGCTTCAATGCCGATTTTCTCGCCCGACGTCAGCCTTCACTGATATCGGGGAAAATCTCGACCTCTGTTCCAACATCAAGGGCACGTATCTGGTGATTAATAATCTCATTCTTAAAATCACCAGACACCTACTGTTGAATTTATTTTAAATGAGGAAAAATCATTCTTGAGGATAAGGAAATACACACACCTTGCATATAAACATCCTGATTACAGACTGGAGTGGATCACACAAATTCTTCTGCTACAGAATCCACATAGTAAGTGTAACTTGCTGGATTTGCTGCAGGCTATTGAGCTGCAGTAGATCATTTTTCCTATCAAGAACATTGTTGAAGAGATCTTGAGTTAATGGTCTCAGTAGAGTGAGAAAACCTGTGCTATTATTATATGAACAGAGCCTTTGCCTCACAAATCAAGCAGCATTATATGGTGCGCATGATATTATACGTAATTTGGTGCTCCAGTTTTATAAATGTAGAATGTCCTTGAGTTTGGTTCAGTCATTTGTGCAGTGGACTGTGAGATGCGAAAAAAATGAAGAATGCAGTGTACTTCCTGCAGTTAGACAGACATATGTTGTTGGTGTTATCCTGCCAGCTAGGGGGAGGGAGAAGAGGAAGAGAGTTGACCAAGATTTTAGAGTGTGTCAACCAAACTATTATACTGAATTAATGCAACATAAATGTACACACATCTTTGTTCTTTCAGAAAGTACAACAAGGATATGTAGAATAACATAGCATAGAAACAGGATATTTCATCCAGCATTTATGCTCCTCTCAAATCTAATTCCATTTTTGATTATACAAGTGCATGTGAACATAAAATTACCAGATGCAGTCATTCACTATGAATGTTGTATTTGTTTTGTGAGTTCAACATTTCAAGTTAATTTCAGTAACTCCACTGAGTACAAAAATTAAGTCGTTATTACTTGCTGTTTAAAGAAAAGTATGTTTAAAATGTACAAATGGACATAAAAGATAAAAGGATGTTAAGGGATTATGATAATGTAGTGGTTATGCTATAGGACTAGTAACCCATTAATTAATGAAGGTTCAGTTTGTAAATTTAAATTATCTAAAAAATCTGGAAACAAAAGCTGAAATGGTCTTAACAAGCCAATTGGTTCATTGACATCTTCTGGAGAAGGAAGTGGGCTATCCTTACCCATTTTACATGTGACTCCTTTATCATATTGATGCCCTTGGAACAGCATGGTAGCACAATGGTTAGCACTGCTGCTTCACAATGCCAGCGACCTCGGTTCGATTCCTGGCTTGGGTCACTGTCTGTGTGGAGTCTGCATGTTCTCCCCGTGTCTGTGTGGGTTTCCTCCAGGTGCTCCAGTTTCCACCCACATTCTGAAAGATATACGGTTAGGTGCATTGATCCAAACAGATGGCGAGTAGGGGAAATTCACAGTAACTTCATTGCAGTGTTAATGTAAGCCTTGTGACTAATAAGCAAATGTTAAACTTTACTTGACTCTTAATTAAAGTGACCTATCTTGCTACTAAACTGTACCAAGTGAAATCAAATTAGGGATAAGCAATAAATGCTGGCCTTGTCAGAAACAGATGCATCCCAAGAATAAAAAAAGTTCATCAATATTCTTTATATCTATCTGATTTTTAAAATGATACTATTAATGAAACACTCATTTGATGTAATTTTCTGATAGTGTCACAATTCCATGAGTAAACAGAAATACCATCTTCATGAGAGTGTGTTGGGCTAACCTCGGGTTGCAGTTCTGCAAAACATAACAAAATACACCATAGTGTTCTTTGTGTATCACATTGCAACCAAGGAGGGAGATATGGTATTCCTTCATCTGAAATAAAGAAAAGTTTGTCAAAACATTTTTTTGCTGCAAATTTGTTTTTCAATATTGTTTTCAATAGTACTGTTTGAGAAAATAAAATTGGGACCTTGGATATTGTTATTTCCAATTCCGTTTTAATTGGCTTACATTGCATTCATTTTCACTGGCCTCAATAAGCCTTTATGGAACTCTTTTTCTAAAAAAACCCAACTTTTAAAACATTTACTTGAATGTAGTTCTTTTATCTCTTTAGAGGATTTATGTTTTATTCAGTAATTTTACATTTGTTCAGTAATTTGGGAACTGGCTGTTCAATTAGATTGATCCCAAGTAAACAAAGGATTGTGTGGATAATCTTTGAGTTTCTGAAACTGGCACCTGGCCTTTGGATTGAGAATAATATGATTTTAAAAGCTGAATGCTTGTTAATATGTAAATTGACCTAAAATCAAATCATAGAATCCCTACAGTACAGAAGGAGGCCATTTGGCCCATCGAGTCTGCATCGACCACAATCCCACCCAGGCCCTATCCTCATACATTTACCCACTAATTCCTCTGACCTACACATTTCAGGACACTAAGGGGCAATTTTAGCATGGCCAATCAATCTAACTCGCATGTCTTTGGACTGTGGGAGGAAACCAGAGCACACAGAGGAAACCCACGCTGACACAAGGAGAATGTGCAAACTCCACACAGACAGTGACCCAAGCCAGGAATCGAACCCAAGTCCCTGGAGCTATGAAGCAGCAGTGCTAACCACTGTGCTACCATGCCGCCCAATGGGAATGTCCAATGTCCAATGGGAATTACTTCTGAATCTTTTTCTGAAGATTAAGTAGTGCAGTATACCTGGTGATGATAATGAGCATAGAGAATTAATGATTATACATAATATTTAGCAGTTGCTTGAAATCTGTGAGTGCCAGGATGGTGGAGGGTCTGGCACATTACCAATTTTGTTAATCCTGATAGCTTTATTCGTGAAAGTTATTCTGTGACATTTGCAGCATTTGTATTTGCTCAACAGAGTAACAATTAAGTGTCCCAGTGTCTTTTTTATGCTGTTCTTAGTTAAGACCCTTTTCAATTTCCACATGGGCATTTCTTTAGTTCTACTTTATTCCAGTCACTTTCTCCATAATTTGTAAAACGAGCTTAATGTATGTGTTTGATTTATTGCTTCTTAAAAACATTAATCATCTTTAGCACCATGTATTAGCATTTTCTTTATTGAAATTTGTTTTCTTTACTTCCCACTTAATGTTTCACTATCACCATGCACATATATGCTAACACGTGCTGTAAATCTTCTCACCATTTAAATGCAGGTGAACTTTATAGAAAATATAAAGATACATTTTCACCAGATAAAACCTGGTAGTCTAGCTAATTTCTACTTTAGTAATGGCATTCACAACAGGTTAATGTACTATGATAGCATCTTGACAGTAGTCTGAAGAATTTGAACTGTGCCAAACATTTAAACTCCTTGGAGACAAACGTGGCCGTAGTTTACTTTGAGAGGAAAACATAACTGTAGGTTTTTCTATGAAGTTCACATCATCAAAAATATATTAATAGTTTAAACCTGTACTGTGAAGGCTAAATTAAAAGAGTAATGAGGCCCCATTCTGCATATGAAACACAATAGGTACTATAAGGACAATATTTTGATGGGGTGTTTTTCAAACATAACTAGAAATATGGCATTTCCTACTTGTGTTTTTTTCTGATTTCACCATTTACCATGGAAAATGGCCAAATCACATCAAATATGTAAATGTTTATAATACTAACATGTATAAAAGACAAATGGCAGGATTATTTTCTCTCCTAGACAGTTTAAAATTGCTTGCTGAGGAAACCTCTCTCTGCTCCTTTCTCTCTCTTTCGTTATGTCTCTGTCTCTCACACTTCCTCTGTTTGCTTGTCTCTTTTTGGCCTGAATCTTTGCTCCCAAGGTGGATGCATGGAGCCAGAAAATTTCTTGGCACCTGCCTCAGGAGAAACAGTCTTGAATGGCTGGATTTTCATTCTGGGATGTGGACTACATGGGGGATGGTGGTGGGCATGGATGGTATGTCTTATGGTTTGGTATATTCTCCCTGGAAACAGTACAGGTGAGGTGGAATGTTTAAAAGGTCCACCTCAGTGATCTGGGACATTGTCCCAGTAGTACTGCATTTAGTCGCTCCCTCTTGCTGTCATCCCTCATGCCCACTTGTGCTGGTCTATGCTCCGTACCCATCTGCATGACCACTTGTAGCTGCAAAGTTAGCTTAGGACCAATTCATGTCAACGTTTGACTCTCCATCCCCCCATTTATTGCCATGGTTCTTTATAGCCCCTCTGCCAACTTAGTGCCAACTCATGCCAATCCAATTCCCCCGCCCACTATCCTTTGTCCTTATGCCCTCCATCCTGTCTAATCCAGTATCTACCAAGGATAGACCTTAGGAGCCATGCTGAGATTAAGTAAAATAGGTTCTAAGTATCTGTTGTAGATTTTCATACATAAAACAAACATTCACATTGACTAAAAGCCCATTTATCACATTTAAATCTATTCAAGTACTTGATCCCTTATCAAAGTGAATATTTACATTCATAGATCCAAATTAAAGATAGCTGAGCCCTTAATAATCTCTTGGAGCTGTCAATGAAGCTGTGAATTTATAGGCTGTCCACTGTGATCATGATATGTTGTGGAAGCAGTCAAGCAATAATAATACCATAATGAAAGTAAAATACTGGGGATGCTGGAAATCTCAGGCTTATGTCAACAAATAGCTTTTGAAACTGTTAACTGTTTTTTTCAACTCAGAAGCAAAGCAGTTTGGTTTTCTTCTTTCAAAATCTAAAGCGTTCAGGGGATGGCCTTACCAAAAAAATTCTAAGTGCTGAACAAACTTGAAAATGGGAGAGAATCATGCTGTTTTATTGGGTGAGTAAAAAATTGAATCTTACCTCACTTCATGAAAAAAATGCAAGACCTGTCTCCCTTCAGAAGAGAGAGGTGGGGGGGCCTAAGCAGAAGAATTGGAAGTCTATCCCCCCAACAAAAGAGTGGGAAACCTGGTTGCCAAGCATTGAATTCAAAGGCTAATACTCATATCTCCATAATAGAGAGGTGATACGGATGTGGTTCACCAATACAAGGCATTATGATGAAGTCACTCATCGATCACCCCTTACAAGAGATGACAGGTGGCAGTGTCTTGTTCCTCTGCGAGATCAGAATGCACTCCTCACCCTTGGGGGAGTCATGCAGCCTACTGAGTTTCTCGAGTTGAGACACTTCATTCAATCATAGAGTCATAGATCCCTACAGCGCAGAAGGAGGCCATCTGGCCCATTGAGTCTACACTGACAACAATCCCACCCAGGCTCTATTCTCATAGTTGTCCCCCTCATGTGGGGCTGTGGTGAAGAGGCTTTGTGTGACGGAAGAGACTGAGGCTCGTTGGAAATGCGTTCATATAGAGGGATACACATGGTTGGATGTCTCAGATCCTGAGAGGATCAAGGCATTGTCAGGACCCCTCATCACTCACTTTGATGTTCTCTTTTTTGTTTTCGGTTTGGGAGGATCATGGAGCCAGTCGGGTTGGCAATTCTTTTTGATTGAGGTCAAGCAGCAACAGTAACATTGATATGCCATTGCATGCAACCAGGACCAATGCCGTATCCAAAACTTACATTTTTAACTGTTGGGTCACTTTAACACATTTTTAACAACTCTCTTGGGGCATGTGAATGTCACTGACAAAGCCTGCATTTCTTATCTATTCTGTTGTTTGTCCATTGTCACTGATGAGGTCCTCAACACTGTTAGTCATTTTGATGCTGGTTGTGCTGTGTCCGAAGATGACTGATCAGGCCAATTCAGGCACAGAATGTCCTGGCACATGTTGGACAGACTTGTGTAGACACTGTAGCTGTTGCATTGGTAGACTTGCACAGCTCGCGCTTGAGTTGTGCTTCAGCAATACACCTTGCTTCATGAGCTTGACAGACTTTGTGGATAAGGCAGCGCCAGGTAGGGCGGTTTTGTGCCAGCGTTTCCCAGGTGGTCATGTCAATGTCAAGCGACTTCAGGGAGGCCTTGAGTGTGTCTTTGAAACATTTCTTCTGCCCTCCATGCGAGCGTCTTCCAGCAGAGAGTTCCCCAAAAAGGAGATGCTTGGGTATGCGCTCGTCTGACATACGGATGACATGACCTGCCCAGGGGGTCTGCGCCCTCATCAGCAGTGTGTGGACTGATGGTAGACTTGCTCTAGAGAGAACTTCAGTGTCTGGTACTTTGTCTTGCCAACAGATGTGTAATATTCTGCGAAGACAAGTCGTGTGGAAATGATTGAGCTGTCTTGCATGCCTTCGATACACAGTTTCACAGGCTTATAGGGAGGGTAGTGAGTATTGCAGCGTTGTAGGCCTTCAGTTTTGTTGCTGGGCTGATTCCTCGACGTTCCCGTACAGTGGAGCGCAGTCTACTGAAAGCAGAACTTGTCTTTGCTATTCTGCAGTTAATTTCTGTATCAATAGTCACTGCTTGGGAGAGGGTGCTGCCAGGATAAGTGAACTGGTCCACTGCCTGTAGTTTCTGCCCTTTGATTGTGATTATGGGTTCTGTGTACGGTGCATGAGGAGCAGGCTAGTGCATGACTTTGGTCTTTTTAATGTTGGTGGTGAGTCCAAAGTTGTCACAAGCTGTGGAAAATTTGTCCATACTGACTTGCTCTCTGGCTCTGAGCCAGCATACAAGGCACAGTCGGCAAAGAGGAAATCTCTCAGAACAGTCTCTTTCACTTTGGTAAGAGATTGAAGTCTCCCCAGATTGAAGAGCTTCCCATCCTCTCTGTACTTGAGGCTGATTCCAGCAACACTGTCCTGGAAGGCGTCATTCAGCACGGCAGTAAACATCATGCTGAACAGTGTGGGTGCGAGCACACAGCCCTATTTGACGCCATTGGTGACTGGGAATGCCTCAGAGGATTCTCCGTCATTCAGTACTCTGGCCATCATGGAACTGGCCTACCAACTGAATGAATTTGGGAGGGCAGCAGAACTTTGACATCGTCCTCCACAGGCCTTGTTGGCTTACAGTGTTGAATGCTTTTGTGAGGTCAACAAAGGTTGTGTAGAGCTCTCAGTTCTGCTCCTGACACTTCTCCTGAAGTTGGCACACAGCAAAAGTCATGTCAGTAGTCCCACAACCTTTGCGAAAGCCACACTGTGACTCTGGAAGCAGGCCCAGCTCTAGATGAGTGACCAGATGATTTAGCAGGCCTCTTGCGAATGTTTTTCCTCTGATGGAGAGCAGCGAGATTCCTCAGTGGTTGTTGCATACTTGCTGATTGCCCTTTCTCTTGTAGAGGTGTACGATGGAAGCATCTTTTAAGTTTCTGAGGAATGGATCCTTGTTTCCAAAAAGACTGGAACAACTCAGTGAGCTTCTTGATAAGTGCAGGACCAGCAGCTTTATAGATCTCTGCGGGTATGGCATCTGCCCCTGGGGCTTTGCCACTGGATACTGGCTGACAGCTTTTGTGACTTTGGCTACTACTGGTGTATCATCCATGGCGCTGTTGATATCAGCCTGAGGAATCCTGTCTATTGCCTCATCGTTAATAGATGACGGTTGGTTGAGGACGGCTTCAAAGTGTTCAGCCCATCTCTGCAGGATCTGAGCCTTCCCTGTAATGAGAGTTGTACCATCTGTGCTCAGGAGGGGGGAGCTCCTGAGAGATTGAGGTCCGTAGAGAGTGTTGAGGGCTTCACAGAACCGTTTCAAGTCATTTCTGTCAGCGTATCCCTGTATTTCATCTGCCTTGGTGCTCAGTCAGGCATCCTGCATTTTACGCAGTTTATTCTGGACGGCCCTGCGAGCACTGGTAAAAGCATTTTGCTTGGCAGCTGAAGTTGGGTCGTTCTGACAGGCCCAATGAAGACGGTGCTTTTCAACAAGTAGGGCCTGTATCTCCTCATCATTCTTATTGAACGAATCACACTGCTTTCAGGTAGAGGGCCTGAGCATTTTCAGCGCAGATGTATGGATAGCATCCCTGAAGCATTCCCAGTCATCCTCAATGCTGCCTGCAAGGTGTAGGTCAGCAAGCTTGATTTCTAAGTCTTCAGCCAGTGCTGAAGCTATGCTGGGGTTCTTTAGCTTGGCTGCATTGATTCTTTTTGTAACCTTGCTTCCTTGTGGTCGCCTTTTGGGCTGAAACAGAGCCTCATTTTGGAGGCAATGAGCCTGTGATCTGGCCAGCAGTCAGCACTACACACAGCCTTGGTAACTCTGACATCCTGCCTGTCTTTTCTCCTGACAATGACATAGTCGATAAGATGCCAGTGCTTAGAGCGGGGGTGCATCCAGGAGGTCTTGTTACAGGTAGGCAGACGGAAGGTTGTGTTGGTGATGAGGACGTCACGTGCTGCACAGGTCTTCATTAAGAGTAGGCCGTTACTATGACACTTGCCCACTCCATGCCTCCCAATGACTCCCTGCCAAATTGCAGAGTCACACCCTACTCTTGCATTGAAATCGCCAAGCGAGATCAGCTTGTCCGTACTACTCACTGCAGATAGTGGAGCGTCTAGTTCTTCGTAGAACTTGTCTTTCATCTTGTTCGGGTTGTTCATTGTGGGGGCATAGGCACTGATCAGGGTGGCTTGACTTCTGTTCTGTAGCGGAAGCTGTAATATCATAAGCCAGTCGTTCACACCCTTGGGTTGACTATCAAATTTCCCTACAAGGTGACTCCTGACAGCGAATCCAACTCCAGCATCACGACGCTCATTGCTGCCGCGACCGCTGCAGAAAAAAGTGTATCCACCTGCAGTGTCAGTCAACTGACCTACGTTGGCAAGACGAGTTTCGCTCAGGGCTGCAATGTCAATGTTGTATCTTGCAAGCTCTCAGGCAACTAAAGCTGTTCTTCTCTCTGGTCTGTCTGCTGTAGGGTTGTCCAAAAGTGTGCGCACGTTCCAAGTGCCAGTGGTGAGTGGTGTCACCTTGTGTTTTATTTTGTTTGTTCGACCGCAAGGTGGGATCCCCGCCCGCCGCGGTAAACTGGCCTGAGTGTAGTGAAGCAGGCACTGTTTAGGGCACCTTTTCCAGCCCTTCCCTCATTGAGGTGAGCAGTGCGTTCCTGAAGAGGACTGCTCAGTCGCCCAGATAGACGCCGAGTTCCACTGCTGCTTTGGTCAACGAAAAATGACCACTAGACCTGAGCCGCCTGCGTGCAGGTCCGTGACTATAGCTCCCAGTGTATCCACACCTGCTGCTTTGTCGCTCGCCCATCGCCACAGGACTTCAAAGGTTGAACAGGACACATGATGATGATGGTGGTGTTGAAACTGGTGCTTGATTTGGATTAAAGTGAAGGAGAGTTTTGCAGCATCAGCCTCACTCTGTCTTCCCAATTCCCATCTAGATCCAGTGGCAAGACAAGAGTCAAGATGGCTGGAGATGGGACTAGGAGCAGTGGATGACCAAGATGTCTTCTGTGCCTTATCCTGCTCTTCTTGTTCCACGATGCTTGCAGAGATCGCCTTCTTGACCGTTGGACCTTCCATTGGTCTTGTCCGCTCAATCCGCCAGACTCTGTCTTCACATGCTGGGATAGACAACTCCCTATCTCACCGAGGGTTGAGACCCATCGGCTACCCTCACTTGGTTTAGCCGGCTTGTCGAGGCTCATGCCTGGGGTGTGGCCACTGTCGCATGCAAACAGCTACGGGGAGCCACAGGTGAGAGTTGAGTGCCAGGTCGGGACAAAAGATGGACGAACCGCCCTGAAAGGATGCAACATGTTCCCCCACCAAAGGTACCCCTCCCTGACACCCCATACACCCATTCTAATTGCCTTTGAAATTAATAATTTGCTCTGCCATTTCAGAGGGTAGTTAAGAGTAAACCACATTTCAGTGGGCCTAAAGTCACATGTGGGTCAGATCAGATAGGAATGACAGATTTCCTTACCTAAAAGATATTATCAACAATAGTTTCATGTCACCATTACTGACTGTAGTTTTCAATTCCAGATTCGTACAAGGAATTTAAGTTCCATCAACTGCTTCCTTGGGATTTGACCTAATGTTCCTAGGGCATTTGGCTGGGTGTCAGAATTACTAGTCTTGTAATAGTACCACTACCCCATCATCTCCCAATTTCTCATTGCCACAAAAAAATTCAATGCTAATACAATGGCAAGTAATATTGGCTTGTGTGTTCACATACAAGTTTTCTCAGATCATGTCATGCAGAATAACTTATTGTACCTAGAGTTCAGATAAAGTTTCCAAAGCGATTTACTAAGTTGAATTATGTGACAATGAAATCTTAAAGTGCCACGTTGCACTTGCTTTGTAGTTTTGCTGGGAAAATAATATTCTTGGTTGGTTTCCCAGTAATTTTGAAATTTGCTGGAATTCTAAATTCAAACAGCAAGCAAAAGGGCTGTGATTTTTAAGTTAGTGTGCAATCCGTTTCAGAGGCAGGCTGGCACACCATTTCACACTGCTGGTGTCCATGCCAGTGCACCACCATGATCATGAGCCATTTTCATTGAGGCTGGTTTGGGGTCAGGTCGGCTGCATGCAGCATCCCAGTGAGCAGCCAATTAAGCCAGTCATTGACAACCTGTCAGCAAAGTGGAAAGCTCATGTCGGCCTGGGGCTGTCAATGAGTCAGTGTTGGAGGGCCTCCCATTTGTCCTCCAGCTTCAGGAGCCTGCTGCCATTCTTAATTGGACAATGAGCCAGCTCTTTACCATTAATTGGCCTGGCCCTATAAAAAATTCAGGTGTGCATGTTTGGGACATGGCATGT
Organism: Carcharhinus amblyrhynchos; assembly: GCF_965287045.1. NCBI lineage: Eukaryota > Metazoa > Chordata > Chondrichthyes > Carcharhiniformes > Carcharhinidae > Carcharhinus > Carcharhinus amblyrhynchos. The sequence goes on along the minus strand of NC_137341.1, from coordinate 41,541,741 downwards.
GGGGTTGGGACCCAGAACTGAACTGGTGGCCAAGTTTCTGAGTTCGAACTGAAAATCTCAGTTCTTGAAGTTGAAGTGAATTACTGGCTTGCATTAATATGTTTATACTTGGAAGGTTATCTGCACAATGTCAGTTTGTATTCACTAATCTGCCATTGTTCTTGATGACTTTGTGATTATATGTGCGTATAGAGGATGTAACATTTTCATGTTGGCAAATTTTTAACCTATTCTTGCTCAGAAACCCAGTGTGGCTATTTGAGTAATTGTCATGTACGTATAGTTTTGATCAATGGTTCCATCTTTCTGCATTGATTACCCCTGGAATACAAAGTTTTGCCTCTCCTGAACTGAGTTAGAAATAAAAATATGCTACCTAGAGAATAACTGGAAATGGCCTGTGTGAATGTTGTGTTGAAGATAGGGCTGCATTTTTAGACCTTGGATTTATGGCGGGCTCCAGAGTAAAAAAGGATGATTTAGTAGTCAGGTAACGTATAACATGTTTTATTTCTAAAGTTCTGGGGTCAGGGTTATCTCTCTGAGGGTCCCTTAGAGGTTTATGATGCTATCATGTTTTGTTTAATACATAGAGTGACTGATGATATTGTTCCAAGTGTTCTTATTAATCCTCCTGTTAGTCTGTCATTGGTGGGATTATTTTTAGGATGCTGATGAGGCTAATGTACAGGTGCTACACAAATCTGTTAACTGGGAGTGGATTAGCCTTACATTTTATGAAGACCAGATTAGGCCAATTATATTATGTTTGAATGTCCTCCTGGATGATTGCCATTTAAGTTTGTTTTACTTCCCATGCCTAGTAGTGCACAAGCCAGACTGTTATCTATTCCCATCGCGAATCTTTTGCTGGAACAGGTCACTAGCCTATCACAAGAGACTTATAGTTTGATGTGTGCCACTCTGAATCAAGCATGGCTGCCAAGAGTCTCTCCTGCTCTCACTGCCTACCTTTGGTGTGTGTTGGAAGGATTTTGCAATACACAGGTTGATACTCAAATTCTGTCATGTTATAAACGTACCTTCTTTTGGCCATCAAATCCTGAAGTAAGACTGGAATCTGGAGTTTCTGACTCAGAGGCCGGGACGCTACCCACTGCAACACAAGACCTCTGCCATTTAAGTCTGCACTTTACAAATCAACGGAAAAATATAAAAAGGAAATCTAACTAAGGCCTAAGTGCAATTCACCAACACGCCTATTGGGATTTGTAACTCTACAGCATAATTAGCTGAAATATATTGAGCGTTTCCCACCAGGTTTAACTTTGTTCCTGCCGATTCACTAGCAATTAATTTCCATGAAACCAGATGCTGTGTTTTTTTTTGTCGGTGCATCACTGAACCTAATTTTAATAGTTACCTTTCATTCACAAACACTTCAATGATAACTGTTCATATTCAACAAAGAATGGGCCAGGCGGTCTAGTTAAGTTCAGAGTCAGTTTTATGTGGTGTTTGGTGTATAATCTATGAATAATGTACTCTGTGTTTACAATTCCATCTTCTGAGGTTTCAGACAACTTTCAAATAACCTTATTGTCCTTTTTGTTATATTTAACTGTTAGTACAGTCAAGATGGCAAAGTGATAACAAATGAGAATCAACATTTAAATGAAAACCATGGCATTATTTGCAGCTGCCATTTTGCCAAAGAGAAGATTATTGTTATTGTTAATTATACAGAATTATTTAAATGCAATAGATCTTTAGTTGAAAGTGGCGGTAACAAATCAAAGTACTACAGTGTGTATGATATAACTGAAGCTTAATGAAAGATTAGGCTGTTTTGTGTGTATTATTCCATTCATCTTTTAAATGTTACCAAGAAATGGCCCATTTCTTCCTCCTTTCCAAAATACATAAGCAGAAGGTAGACCTATTGCTTCAGCTTGCTCCTGCTCCGCTGAACTGATTTCTTCCTATCTCTACTCTATTTTGCTGTCCTTGTCCAGCCTCTTCCTGCCTACGTCCATGACTTTTCCGATGCTCTTGTCACTTCAATGGTTTCTAGTCTCCTATTATCTCTTTTGTCACAAGACATCGAATTATCTCTCTGCACCTATATCTACACTGCACCCCACCCCCCGCCCGCCTTCCAGGATGGCCTAAAAAGTATCTGCTTTTTCTTGCATGGGGACCTAACCAACCACCATCTGCCAGCAAACTCCTTCATCAGACTGAACTTGTTCTCACAACTCCTTCAATTCCACTCATTTGCTCCAGTTGAAAGGTGTTTCTATGGGTGTCCACGTGGATCCTAGCTATGCTGACATTTGTATGAGAAATGTGGAACATTATTGTTTTAATCCTGCTCTGGCCTCCTCCCTCTCCACATTGCTGGTATTGATAACCATCATTGACACTTCCTGCTCACACCCTAACCTGGAAAATTTTACTGACCTTTTTTCCAAATACCTAGGTAAGAATTCTCTGGTCATTCGTGTTGGTGGGATTCTTTGGTCCTACCAGTGGTGCATCCCCTGGGTTTTCGGCCAGTGTGGTGTGGCTTCAATGAGAATTCCCATTGACAGTAGCGGGACCAAAGGATCCTGCCACCAGCAAACAGTGTGTTGCCTTCTGCCACCAAAGTGCTGAGGGATGACCAGAGAATTGTAGCAGAATTATAGAATCCCTACAGTGCAGAAGTAGGCCAATCAGCCCATCATGCCTAGTACCGACAACAATACCACTGAGGCTCTATCCTCATAACCTCACGTACTTACCCTGCTAATCCCCCGACACTAAAGGGGCAACTTTATGTGGCCAATCAACCCCAACCGCACATCTTTGGAGTGTGGGAGGAAACAGAAGCACCCAGAGGAAACATAGGGAGAACGTGCAAACTCCACACAGACAGTGACCCGAGGCCAGAATTGAACCCGGATCCCTGGCACTGTGAGGCAGCAGTGCTAACCATTGTGCCACTGTACCACTCCTAATTACTCTCATCTTCTCCAGGTCCTTTTCTGTCTCTATTCCCTCCCACTCCTTGATTTCTCTGCCTGGTTATTGGGGATAGGTTATTTGCGATGAGGCTACAGACTCCCACAGCTTCTTTGACTATACTTGCTAAAGTCTACACCCTGGAAGGACTTTATTCCATTGTCCAATTGATTCTATTTCTGTTGGATTCATTCAGATGATACAATCTTCCATACTAATATTGCTGATCTGACTTCCTTTTTCCTCACTCTGTGGTTGACAGGGCCCTCCATTGTACATAAGAACATAAGAAATAGGAGCAGGAGTAGGCCATCTAGCCCTTTGAGCCTGCCCCGCCATTCAATAAGATCATGGCTGATCTGAAGTGGCTCAGTTCCACTTTCCTGCTTTCTCCCCATAACCTTTAATTCCCTTGCCTACCAAAAACCTATCTACCCGTGTCTTAAATATATTTAGCGATGTAGCCTCCACCACATCAACGGGCAGAGAATTCCAGAGATTCACCACCCTTTGAGTGAAGAAGTTCCTCCTCAACTCCGTTCTAAACTGCACCCCCCCCCCCCTTATCTTGAGGCTGTGCCCTCTAGTCCTGCTGTCCTTTCTGAGCGGGAAGAATCTCTCTACCTCTACCCTATCCACCCCCTTCATTAACTTATACATCTCTATAGGATCCCCCCTCATTCTTCTAAACTCCAACGAGTACAAACCCAGTCTATTCAGCCTCTCTTCATAGTCCAACCCCCTCATCTCTGGTATCAGCCTAGTGAACCTCCTCTGCACTCCCTCCAAGGCCAAAATATCCTTGCACAAGTGCGGCGACCAAAACTGTACACAGTCCTCCATCTGCGGCCTCACCAGTGCCCTGTACAGTTGCAGCAAGACCTCCCTGCTTTTATATTCAATCCCCCTCGCTATAAAGGCCAGCATCCCACTTGCCTTCCTGATCACCTGCTGCACCTGCAGGCTGGGTTTTTGCGACTCATACACAAGGACCCCCAGGTCCCTCTGCACTGCAGCATGCTGCAGCTTGTCGCCCTTTAAATAGTAATCCCTCCTACTATTATTCCTGCCAAAGTGGATAACCTCACACTTGCTAACATTGTACTCCATCTGCCAGGTCCTCACCCACTTGCTTAGCCTATCTAGATCCCTCTGCAGACTTTCCACACCCTCCGCACAATTTGCCGTTCCACCAATCTTTGTGTCATCAGCAAATTTCGGCACCCTACACTCAGGCCCCTCCTCCAGATCATCTATATAAATGGTAAATAGTTGAGGCCCCAGCACCGATCCCTGGGGCACTCCGCTAGTCACCAACCGCCAATCAGAATAGCACCCATTGATACCAACTCTCTGCCTCCTATTAGACAACCAATCCTCTATCCACGCTAATACCTTACCACCAACTCCATGCCCCCTAACCTTCTGAAGAAACCTCTTGTGCGGCACCTTATCAAACGCCTTCTGAAAATCAAGAAACACCACATCCACCGGTTCCCTTCTGTCTACCGCACTAGTCACATCCTCATAGAATTCCAATAAATTTATCAGACACGACTTCCCCTTAACGAATCCGTGCTGCATCTGCTCTATCAAACAGTTCTTCTCAAGGTGCCTTGCTATTTCTTCTTTGATGACGGATTCAAGCATTTTTCCTGCAACAGACGTTAAACTAACCGGCCTATAATTCCCTGCCTTTTGCCTTTTTAAACAGCGGCGTAACATTAGCCGTTTTCCAATCTTCCGGCACTTCCCCGAAATCCAGCGAGGTTTGGAAAATAATCACTAAGGCATCTACTATCACCTCTGCCATTTCCTTCAGAACCCTGGGATGCATTCCATCCGGTCCTGGGGACTTGTCCACCATTAGTCCTGCTAGTCGATCAAGCACTACCTCTCTAGTGACAGTGATCGCATTCAGGCCCTCAACTCCTACCAACCTTCTATCTTTAATACCCGGTAAACTATTGTGGCTGATCTATCTCACACAATTCTGCTCTTACCCCATTTTCTGCCATCCCTCCTAGACCCGTGATGGAGTTCCTCTTATCTTCACCATCCACCCAACCAGTCTCTGTTTCAGTGGTTCATGCTGTGCCATTTCCTCCAGCTCCAACGTGAACCATCACCAAATACATGCCTCCCCTTTCAGCATTCTGAAGGACTGTCTCTGCGGTGACACACTGATCCATTCCTCAGTCACTCCAACATGCTCTCCCTTTCCTCCAGTGCCTTTCCGTGCAAGTGCTAGAGATACAACACCCTGATTTTTTTTTACTTTCTCCCACTATCCAAGGCTCCAAACACTCCTTTCAAGTGAAGCAGCAATTGGCTTGGACTTCTTTCTATCTAATTCACTGTATTTCTTGCCCATGATGTGATCTCCTGTCCTTTGGGGAGACCAAATGCAAAATGGGTGACAATTTACAGCTGGAAGCATGACCCTGGCAGGCTAGATTCCTGTCACTTGTCAATTCAATTCTTCACCCTGTTTCCATTCTGACCTTTTTGTCCTTGGCCTGTTCACTGTTCCAGTGATGTTTAGTGCAAACTTAAAGAACAGCACTTCATATTTCGATCCTGCACTCCATAGAGTTCAATAATTTTAGGTCATGACCTTTGCCACCAAATTGCTTTGTGTGTTTTTTGTTGCTGGTTCAGTTTTTTCTTGTTAATTTCTTCACTTTGTATTGGGACAGCTGCTATCCAGACCTTCCCTTTTGTTCCTCTCCCCCTTTTGTTCTAAACTGTACGAGAGCAATTTTGAGCCCACGTTCTCTGTTCATGAGAATGGCAACATATGCTCAAAATCGGAAATACTCGTAAAGCTTGATTTGTGCTGGCGCGTTTCCGAATTCTGATCTTCCAGCCCTCCTTGCTGGCACAGAAGCGTGAAACATGCCGTGGGACTCTATGGTGCTAATTTTAATATATTAACATGTCATGAACAAGTACTCTCTCTGGGATTTCCACCTTCACCCGGCATTCAATGGCATCATGCCAGCGCCATTTACAACAGCTTTACCTAGATGCAAACCTGTCATGGGAGTCTTCCCAGTGGTGTAAAGGTGAGTAGAGCTTCCAGGGGGGGAGAGGAGGGCATGGCCAGGCAGTACCCTGGCAGTACCTCCTGGCATTGTCCTTTGGCACAGGTTAGCACTATGTCCCTGGCAATTAGGTTGTGAAACTATCCACCTGTGCTAAGGGACAAGCTCAGTGGGAGCCCCATGAGTGGGTGCCAGCTGTGACCATAGGGATGGAGGAAGGAGCCAATGATGGGGGGGCGGGTGGGAGTGGGGGAAGAGAGAAGTGTCAACTGCGATTGGTGGGAGGAGGGGAGCCCCTGGGACTTCTGTGGTGGGCTGGGTTGGGAGGGTGGTGGCGATAATTTATTCCTTTTATTTACTTAAAGGACACCCTTTAAAGATGACACCCCAATCTCAGTACAACCGGGTTTTTGCCGGCATGTTGGGGACTCCCCCACTCCCCTACATGATGGTGTGACACATGCCCCATTGATTTTTTTTTTTGGCACAGTGTCATATGATCTGGAGAGAAAACCGGCAGGTTTCTCTGCCACTCTGCCATCTTTTGGTAATATTCCCCCCTTTTTTTTGCAAGTTTCTTCAGTTCTGATGAAAGGTTACAGACCTCAAATGTTAACTCTGATTTTTTCCTCCACGTGTTGTCAGTCAGACTTGCTGCTTATTTTTAACATTTTCTGTTTTTATATTATTTCCAGCATCTGCATTATTTTGCATTTGCATGATGGTTTCATTTACCATTTCTGTTTAAGTAGCCTGTGAGTGGCACCTTGAACCAACTCTCTCTGTCCCACTCAATGGTGGTGTGGCTCAAAATATGGAGAGTTCAGAAAAACATGATTCTCAATGGCAAAATCATGTTTTTGATCTTGAACCAATCCCGCTGATGGAATGATGCGGAACATGCCAGGAAAGGGACTGAACTGAATTTGAATGCATCAGTATATTATATCATATCATACCAAATATTCAGCTGACACCAGTGTTTGTCACATTGGTGCCATTTACAACAAGCTTGAACTTGGTGCTGTCACCTCCAAGGGGGATATGGGAGGTGAATGCCCAGGTAACTATTACTTCTCTGGCAGCCCAACACTCAAGGGAAGCACAGAGAATGCGAGGGATGCATACAAATGCAGCTTGTGGACGGAGCTGAGGGTCACTTTTGCATTGCAGATGGAGCTGTGGGTTGGGGGTGTGTGGGTGGGTAGCTCAGAGGCCTTAGCTTCCCTTCATATTGGGTCGCCCCATGCTCCAAGGTGATGTGCTGGCAGCCAAGTAGCCATCGCTGCCCAGTTCCTCCATGCTGGATTACTGTTCAAACAACAGCTAAGTGGGTGTCCTTTCTAGCTGGAGCTGCAGACTGATTGGGAGGCAGCCACAACCGAGGGGCAGCACTGGGTGCGATCATGGGGTCCTGCTTTCACAGAGGTCAGATTGCAAGGGTAGTGTGGGGGTATCAGTGGTGGGAGCTACCCTGCCTGATGAGGCATAGAGACCCTGTTACTTGGGGGAGGGTGAACGCAGTGAAACCTACAACCTTCAGTCTGTCAGTGGTATGAGGTCAGAGAAGATTACTGGACAAGAAGTTTAAGTCCGCTTCCCTGTGAACTCTGACTGTCAGGTACAGCAGTGAGAGTGCATTGATTGCTTTCAAACAAGGCTGCTTAACTGCACAGCACAAAGATTGAGGCTGCCCTCTAGGGAATTGCTTCAAAAGCTAATTGCATACTTCTCAAAATGAATGTTTTTGCCAGAGTAACTCAGTGATGATTCTTTGAGGAGTCCAGCATGCCAGTTTAATATCCAGAACTAAATCTAATTGCATGGTCTGGAGAATAAGGTTAATTCTTTGGAACACCAAGTCCCAAGAAATCCCCTGCCATGTCATGACGGGAAGGTGATGGCCTAGTGGTATTATGGCTAAATAATTAATCCGGAAACTCAGCTAATGTTCTGTGGACCCAGGTTCGAATTTTGCCATGGCAAGTGGTGGAATTTGAATTCAGTAAAAAATATCTGGAATTAAGAATTTATTGATGATCATGAAACCATTGTTGATTGTCGGAAATACCCGCCTGGTTCACTAATGTCCTTTAGGGGAGGAAATCTACTGTCCTTGCCTGGCCTGGCTGTCATGTGATTCCAGTGCCACAGCAACGTGGTTGACCAGCAACTGTGCCTGGCAACTAGGAATGGGCAATAAATGCTGGCGAGCCAGCAATGCCCGTGTCCCATGAATGAACTGGGGGGAAAAAGATGTCTTTCAATTCAAACCTTGGTAGTACACTGCTCACACTGTGGAAAACCCCAAGCAAGGTAGGGCGGTGATAGCTGGCACCACTCCCTCTGTTCAGTATTATGTCTGGCACCATTTTTGAGTTGGGGGAGAATGTGTGGGTCAGACACTATGAGACATTAGAGGCTCAACCCGCTGGTGTACAGAAGAAGCGGTGTAGGGATGTGACTGTAGTGTCAGAGCAGGTGGTGTGGGGGAAAGCAGAACTACACCCAGGTAATTGGAAGCACTTGGGTGGAAGTCACAGATGCATGGAGCAATGAGGGTCAGGGCTCTGTTAGGACTCCTCAGCACGCACTCTGGTGTTCTGACTCTTTCAGTGTATGATTCATTAGAGTCATGGAGACTGTTGAATTGGCCTTGAGGGCTCCCTCTAAGCATTGTGATGCAGGCATCCTGGTTGCTATCCCTGCAATCACTGTGGAACAAGTGCTGAGGAGCCATTTATATGCAGTTCCCCAGTGATGAGCGCAATTTATTTCAGAAGTGGTGAGTGAATCAGAGAGAGGCTGCCATGGGTGCGGTTTGATTCTCATGTCCACAAAAAGCTTTGTCAGTGAAACTCAAGATTCAATTAGAAACTATGCTGGAGCTGGTTAGCGAAATTCACTCCATTTTTCTCGCCAGAACTGACACTCTGTCAAATTCCAGTCGGATTGTGCTGGTATAAAGCATCATTGCCTTTAAACAGAATGAATTGGTAAATCTTTCACTTTGTTACAAAACATTAGAAGGTTGCAACTCAGATTGTCGTATGTTGCTTTCTGAAAACACGTTGCTCCATATGTGTTGTGTTCAATGGTTTAATTGATCTGTGTTTGATTATGTTAGTCCGGTAATTGATCCTTTTAACTATGCTTGATTGCTTAAGCAGGTGGGTGGAACAAAAGAGCTAATGAACCAGAGAAGCTTCCAGAGAAAGTTCTAGAGGGTTTGGCTGAGACCATGGGTGGAATCTTCTTGGGGCATTGAGGGGGGTGTTCTTGCCTGCTAGCAGACAGCCGGTGACATACCTGTGCTGCTGCCTCTTTTTGAGAAGGCCTGCTAAACCACATCACAGTGAGTTTAACTTGGCGATTCTCTGGAATCCCTGTGGATTCCCTTTGCTCCAGGAATCCTTTTGTGAAAAATCTATGCTTTGCCTCCTCATTTTTGCAGTTCATCTATTTTCTGTCCCTGGTGAACAAAGCATGGCCCAATTGAAATAAATATTTTGACAAAAATTAAGAGAGACATTTAAACCCTACAACTGTGAAAGCATATTATAAATGATGCAAAATTTCAACTTTGAAAATTAAGTTGCATTCTTGTATTTTTAAGAGGAAGTAAAGTGATGTTACTCAGTATTGCTTCCTATAAGAGCAATAAAGCATTCAGAATCTTCATCTATTAAGGAACACATTCCACAAGTTAAATATTAGTTGAAAAAGGCTCCTTTCTCCCCTTTAGAATAGTTAAACCAGCGAATGTATGGGAAGAAAGGCTAACATTTTTAAATCACGGGAAATTTGACTGGATTGGTGAAGAGAAAGTAAGTCTTTTCCTTTTAAAGCACTGATTTACTATAAAAATATTAATTCTATGTTTTTTGTGAGTGTGAGAGAATCTGTTACTTAAAATGTGCTGAAGTTACTTTGCAGATCTGACATAATTTGTATGTGAAAATTAGCATCAGTATATTGCTCTGCTTTATATACTCCTTTCACTAAAATTAAATTGGTGTTTGAATTTCACTGCATGTTTCCAGTTCCTTTCTAAAATCTGTTTTGTGTAAGGTATTCACTAGTGCATTAGGGGCACTGATTGGCACTCAGGAGGGAAGTACACTTTTCCTAGACGTAATGATGCTAAACAAATAAGTTATCCTCGTGCGATTTGCAGTTGCTCACTGAGCTGGTGAAAGTTTAAAATAAATGAAGTGAGACATGTAATGAAATAGTTGAACAATGAATTGTAACCCAGATATTAAAAATTAGAATTTTCTTACAGCCTATTGCTTCAAATCTCTTCTTTGTGATTTTACTGGAAGATGTCAAAATGAAATGATAGCTGTGATGTAAAATGACTAAAGTTGCAATTGTATATCATTGTATCCTTCTTGAGTTCTGTGTCCAATGGCAGCGGGTCCTTGGTGATTGACCATGGCAAAGTGCTTTGATTTTTATTCCGGATAGCGGTTGGAGGCAGGCTCTAAATCTGCCTTAGCCAGAATGGAGGATCAAATCGCCTGCTTTTGGCATCAACCTGATCGATATGCTAGCCAAGTATCCAACTGAGCTAACAGACCCCATTCAATTATATTGTGGTGTCACAATAAATAGATCCTTAAAAACTCCTCAGTTGGCTCACTTTGAATTTCCATTTGATTAAAATGTAACCAGTTTAGGCTTAGAGGTTGTTTTAAAAATAAAACTCATTTTAGAACTTCTTTGGTCTATATGATCCTTACTGTTTCTAATGTATCAGATCCTTTGATTTTTATTTGTCAGTTATGTAACTGACGTGCACAGAATTCCATTACCATGGTTAGGGACTTCACATGTTCCAGTATTTTCTGGACTTCAAATTAATTTTTATGTTTTTAAAACTGGCTACAATGGATGAAAATGAAGGCTTGAGTATCACATGACATCTCTTGTGGCTTGAAACCAGTGCTCTGTATCAAGAGAGAGCAAAATAAACATTCCAGACTGATGTTGCCTCGATGTGCTTTTCTGAAAATAATTCAGAAAGGTAATTTCAAATTGAATGTGTTATTCAAGTACAAAGACAGAGGCTGTCACAAACTCTCTAGGTGTGAAATCTACAACAGAGGATGTATAATTGACCTAACCACCCACTTCACTTGGAAAAGAACTTTGAACTTGTTCATATCACATGATGAGACAGCATACTTTCTTTAAAATATAACAATAATAAGACAGAGTTCCACCAGAAAACCACCAAAATCCTACTGCAATTCATCCAAACAGCAAAAACAATAAACAGCAGTACCTTGAGAGGGGAAGAAGGAGTCCCGCCAACCATTTCAGTTTCAAGTTCATCTGAGAATCAACCTCCTGGAAATTCAACCGCAAGAAACCTTGCAGCTTACTAGCAATCCTCTGCAAGACCTACACTGTAACCAAAGCATCAATTTAAAAATAAACTATAGACCTGTTATGAAAGATATTGAGATAATTATAAGTTGCAACCATACTGTTTTTACCTTCACCTGTGTCTAATCTTTGTGTGTGTTAGAGTGTGTGTGAGGAATGAGAGAGACGTTGCATTTTAAATTCTGAAGCATGTATGATAATAAATCTCCTTTCTTCTAAACTCAAAAAAACTTGCTGTTGGAAATTATTTATTTGGGATTCTCACTGAGGGTAAGGAACCACAATCTTCTTGCATGAACATACTAATAACAGGCAGCAAAAAAAAACATACTTTCCTGTGGCAAGTCCCTAAAATGAGTATTTGTAAAATTATATGAAACTTTATTTGCATGATATAGAATTAAGACCATAATAAATACAAATTGTACTTGGGTAAATCCAAAAAGCTTGAATACAGATTGGCAATAGCCCAAGCTTAGGAGTTCATAAAATCATAGAATCCCTACTGTGCAGAAAGAGGCCATTTGACCCATCAAATCTGCACTGACTACAGTCTGCCCAGCCCCTATCTTTGTAACCCCACGTATTTACCCTGCTAGTTTCCCTGACCCTAAGTGGCAATTTAGTTTGGCCAGTCGACCTAACCCACATATCTTTGGACTGTGGGAGGAAACTGGAGCACCCGGAGGAACCTCACACAGGGGAGAATGTGCAAACTCCACACAGTGACCCAAGCCAGGAATTGAGCTCAGGTCCCTGGCACTGTGAGGCAGCAGTGCGAACCGCAGTGCCACCATGCCGCCAAGTTCAGAAGGTGTGCAGAGATGTTGCTGGAGTTTAATAAAATCACAACTTATGAGCACAGGTAATTGATGAACTTTCTACTGCTTGTCCATTCTGGTTGTGCCTTTCAAGTTAAGGCACTCGGTACAGCATTATTGATAATCAAGTGGGAAGCATCCCCACTGAATGTTCTCCTTTGACAGTTCCTGTTGCTGAGCCAAGGTCATTAGCCAATTATCTGCTGTTCCTTGGAGCCTGACAGACCTGTTGAGATTTATTCACTGTGAGCCAACTTGATCTAAAGAGACTCCACTTACCTCCTCACTGTTGACTGATAGGTCCTGGGTGACATTTTGTACATCACAACTCATAAAATATATGTGCAATATTTGTGTACTCCTTATCATATGGACAGGAACCATACCGAGTTAAGCAATATTCCACCAATTGGAAGTAAGGCAACTGCTTGTGTCTATGCAGCGTGTTACGTGAAACATTTATTTTCATGCTCATCTACCTGATAATGTCTTACAGCAGAGGTACAACAGATTTCTGCTGCGAGGGTATCAATGCAAGATAGCTTGAGATGTTACAATCATGTTGATTGGGATTGGTGTGGGAGGAATGGGTTTGAATTTATGGGACATTGGCACCAGTATTGGGGTAGGTGGGACCTGTTCGGGCGGGATGGGATTGGTCTGAACCGCGCTGGGACCAGAGTGCTGGCGAATCGAGTAAAGAGGACTGTAGACAGGGCTTTAAACTAATTAGGGGGGGGGAGGGTGCGAGGGTAGGTGACCTTACGAGGTCTAAAGTTAAGGAGAGTGTACATGTAAGGGAAGAGGCCGAGGATGTCCCAATAATAGAGGGAGTAGGGGGCGTGAGTATAGTTGGTGGCGTTGCGGCAAATAGGGTCCAGGTGAAGGCTGGGATGAAAGCACTTTATCTGAACGCACGAAGCATTCGGAATAAAGTGGATGAGCTGATGGCGCAGATCGACACAAATGGATACGATCTGGTGGCCATTACAGAGACATGGCTGCAAGGTGACAGGGACTGGGAGCTGAATGTACAGGGCTATCAAGTGTTTAGGAAGGATAGGCAGGAGGGAAAAGGGGGGGGCGTAGCTCTGCTGATTAAGGATAGCATCACGGTGGTAGCAAGGGATGATATTGGAGCCAAGGAGCAGAGGGTGGAATCGTTGTGGGTGGAGATTAGGAACAGCAAAGGGAGGAAGACGCTGGTGGGTGTCGTCTATAGGCCCCCGAATAATGATCTGGAGATGGGGTGGGCAGGAATGGGAAGACCGTAGTTATGTGGGGATTTCAATCTGCATATTGATTGGTCGACCCATGTTGGACGTGGGGGGCTCGAGGAAGAGTTCTTGGAATGCTGCCGGGATAGTTTCCTCGAACGGTGTGTGTTGGAGCCGACGAGGGAGCGAGCTATCTTGGATCTGGTGCTATGTAATGAAGCGAGTAGAATTAGGGACCTTGTGGTGAAGGATCCTCTCGGGGAGAGTGATCATTGTATGGTGGAGTTTCTGGTGCAGATGGAGGAGGAGAAAGTGGGTTCCCGGACACGCGTCCTTTGTTTGAATAGAGGGGAATACGGTAGGATGAGAGAAGAATTGGCTAATGTGGACTGGGAGAGCGCGTTGGAGGGAGGGTCTGTTGAGGAGCGGTGGAGGATCTTTAAGGAGATCTTTCTTGGTGCTCAACGGAAATTTATTCCGATGGTCAAAAAGGATAGTAGGAGGAGAGGTAATAAGCCGTGGATAACGAAGGAGGTGAAGGAAAGTGTTAAACTAAAAGCGGAGGAATTTAGAGTAGCTAAGAGTAATGGGCGAGAAGAGGATTGGGAGAGGTTTAAATGTCAACAAAGATTGACAAAGAAGTTGATAAGGAAGGGTAGGAGAAACTATGAAGCTGGGCTAGCGCTTAATATAAAAAAGGATAGCAAGAGTTTTTATAAATATATAAAAAGGAAGAGGCTGGCTAGGGTGAATGTTGGTCCTTTACAGGATGAGAAAGGGGACCTAGTGGTAGGGGATGGGGATATGGCTAAGGTATTGAATAACTTTTTTGTTTCTGTCTTCACGGAGGAGGACGTGAATAATTTGCCGGGTGTTAGCGATGGAAAGGTGGTAGGACTGGAGGGTCTTAATGACATTACTGTTACTAGAAAGGCGGTGCTCGACAGACTGGAGGGACTGATTGTGGACAAGTCCCCAGGACCGGATGGAATGCATCCGAGGGTTCTGAAAGAAATGGCGGAGGTGATAGTGGATGCCTTGGTGGTTATTTTCCAGACGTCGCTGGATTCCGGGGAAGTGCCGGATGATTGGAAAACGGCTAATGTTACGCCGTTGTTTAAGAAGGGTGCCAGGCAAAAGGCGGGGAATTATAGGCCGGTTAGTTTAATGTCTGTGGTAGGTAAAATGTTAGAATCTGTCATTAAGGAGGAAATTGCGAGGCATCTTGAAGGGAATTGCTTGATAGAGCAGACGCAGCACGGTTTCATTAAAGGGAAGTCGTGTCTGACAAATTTACTGGAGTTCTATGAGGATGTGTCTAGGGCGGTGGATAGAGGAAAGCCGGTGGATGTGGTCTTTCTAGATTTTCAGAAGGCGTTTGACAAAGTGCCTCACAAGAGGTTATTGCAGAAGGTCGAGGGACATGGAGTTGGGGGTAGGGTGTTAGCGTGGATAGAGGATTGGTTGTCAAATAGGAGGCAGAGAGTGGGGGTCAACGGGTGCTATTCGGATTGGCGGATGGTGACTAGTGGAGTGCCCCAGGGGTCGGTGCTGGGGCCTCAGCTTTTTATCATTTATATAGATGATCTGGAGGAGGGAACCGAGTGTAGAGTGTCGAAATTTGCTGATGACACCAAGATTGGGGGAACGGCAAATTGTGCGGAGGGTGTGGAGAGTCTACAGAAGGATCTAGATAGGCTGGGCGAATGGGCCAGGAAATGGCAAATGGAATTTAATGTTGGCAAGTGTGAGGTGGTCCACTTTGGTAGGAAGAATGGTAGGAAGGACTATTACTTACGGGGCGAAAAACTGCAGCAGGCGACGGTGCAGAAGGACCTCGGGGTCCTTGTGCATGAGTCGCAAAAACCCAGCTTGCAGGTGCAGCAGGTGGTCAGGAAGGCGAATGGGATGCTGGCCTTCATAGCGAAGGGGATTGAATATAAAAGTAGGGAGGTCTTGCTGCAGCTGTATAGGGCATTGGTGAGGCCGCAACTGGAGTACTGTGTGCATTTTTGGGCGCCGCACCTGCGCAAAGATATTTTGGCCTTGGAGGGAGTGCAGAGGAGGTTTACTAGGCTGATACCGGAGTTGAGGGGGTTGAGCTATGAGGAGAGGCTGAATAAACTGGGCTTGTACTCGTTAGAGTTTAGAAGAATGAGAGGAGATCTCATTGAGACGTATAAGATGATGAATGGGATGGATAGGATAGAGGTGGAAAGACTCTTCCCGCTCAAAAAAGACAATAGGACTAGAGGGCACAGCCTCAAGATAAAAGGGGGGCGGTTTAGAACGGAGTTGAGGAGGAACTTCTTCACTCAAAGGGTGGTGAATCTCTGGAATTCTCTGCCCGTTGAAGTGGTGGAGGCTGCCTCGCTAAATATTTTTAAGACGCGGGTTGATGGGTTTTTGATAGGAGAGGGGATTAAGGGTTATGGGGAGAGGGCGGGAAAGTGGAACTGAGCAGCGACAGATCAGCCATGATCTTATTGAATGGCGGGGCAGGCTCGAAGGGCTGGATGGCCTACTCCTGCTCCTATTTCTTATGTTCTTATGTTCTTATGATGCTCCAGCTATCTGCGTTCAGTATCTCATTCAGTACATGCTCCTCACAAGCTATTTAATCCAGGTCTTCAGAAATATTGAGACTAAAATTATTTTTAAAAAATTGCCACACTTTCCCTAATGGGATCAGTGGGTGGATGAGTGCTTCTCAGGACTCAGAAAGGAAGTCATAGGCCCTGCTGTCCGAACTTGCACCCTGCCTCTTTCTCATCCTTTCCCATTTAAGAGGTATCCAGATGGGTACATCAATAGGGAGGGAATAGAGGGACATGGACTGAGTAAGGGCAGAAGGTTTTTTTAAGTTTAGTTAGAGCATCATAATCGGACCTGGCTTGGAGGGCTGAAGGGCCTGTCCATTTGCTGGACTTTTCTTTGTTCTTTGTATGACGTAACTGTGTGCCATTGTGGCTTCTTGTAGTGGTGACTGGGATCTTCTTCAAATCTAAACCAGCTGCGGCTTGTGGTTGATTGACAGCATGTAAATGAGACTGGATGTTATAATTCTCTGGGCACCAAGTTCAAATCAGCCCTCCTATCTTCACCAGATAGGCTCTGCGTTAAAATACATCAGGAATGTTATATTGCAAATGACTGTTTAGCAGAGACCACAATACTTAAATGGTAGCAAGAGAAATAAATAGGAAATGATATAGAGGAAGTGATAAGGAAATGGAGCTCCCAATTGAAAAACTTTCTCAATGAAGCAAACGACCTCTTTGGTATTATGCCTAGTTTCTATGTTTGTATGTTACTTGTGATGGACTTTCACAAATAGCCCAGAAATTAACTTCCTTTTGATTGGCAGAGTAACATTAAGCCAGGTATTTGTAATGCCTGCATCATGGTGCTACATGAATGTAGTGCTATCTCAACTGTCTATCAACATTCTCATTTTCTGTTTGGAAAAGAGCAATATACAGAGTAAGTTAAAAGCAGTTTTCTAACAGTGATAAAGCAACTATGAATTGACAACTTACACCTGTGAATAATTGTCAGAGTGAACTGTTACAGTATATTGCAGTAGGCACATGGGTCAACTGATGGTACATCTCCAGCTTTGACATTTTTAAGACATTTTGTTGATATGGAACTGTATTCCTAATAGACTTGTACCTTTTTGCCTAATGAACTATTACTTTTATTGCTCTTTTACTGACTATGTGAGACATGTTGTATTGACAAGAGGCCCCATGCTTGTAAATCTTAAACATCTATATAAACCATTCTTCTTTTAAACTGTAACTATGTTAATGATTAATTGTACTGTCCGTAGCTTTGTCAAAAGAAGACAAATGGTTCAATATAATCTGGTTCATTGCATTTATAGTGATTGGGTCTAAGCAAACTAATCTCTTTGTTACCACTTTGCTTTTTATTGGATAGTTTATTCATAAATGTTTGTAGTGCTCACTGACTAAACAGTTTAAAATTATATTTCAGAATCTTTATTTTTTCAAAGTTATGCAACGTAATATAATGTAATATGAGGCAAAGTTTCCAGATTCCCAATGCACTGCTTTCTGCCATTTTTATGTCCATTTAGTGCAGGAGTATGACTAATAGTGAATAAATAATTCACTAACTATATGAGTTGAGATCTGGTAGCTGGCTCGATAACAGGCATGGAAAGGTTTGTATTCAATAGCAGCTCATTCAAACATTGGGTGTCATTTACCTAGAGTAATCAAATGACTTTGATAGGAGCTACAGGATACAGATGTAATTTATAGGTGACGCTTGTAATCTGTTTACTTAAGCTCTTCCTGGGGTTTGTGTATCATGACAACCAAAAATTGCATTGTTTGGCATAAGAACCAATTTTAATTTATACAGCCAATTTACATTGGTTGTTGCAATTTTATTATTCTATCAGGCAGAAATGGTATTGCCTCTGTGGAAATCTAAGATTCCTCCCATTTAGACAGTCCAGTTTAGGAACAAAAAGAAAGTGGTGATAGCAACATCCAAAAAAAAAGTCATCTTTGAATGCTTGCATGTTCCTTTAGCGGAAAGAAAGTGCTTCACTTTAAGTTTGATAAGTACGGAACTGAATGTTAGATTTTAATTTACCAGTGCGATATTTGAAAATTTTTGTATCTTTATAATGTTGGCTTGCCACGTAAACTGTACTCAGGGTGGAATCATTTCTACCCCCTATTTTAGCTTAAAATGAGGAGGATCACAGAACCAATAAAGTGATGTTTCCTGTTTGATTTCCACCCCCACAGAATTTCATCATGTCCACACTTGGTTTATAGTACAGAATATGTTTTTAAGTTTAGCTAAGGGAAATTTTCATTTTAGTGTCTATCCTGTCTGATCTGTTGATAATTATTTCCTGCAGTCAGGCATTTTGGCCCAAAATCAATTGCATATATCTTGCATTTCAAACCTAATCATCTGTTCTTTTACCTAGAAACAATAATATTATCCATGGTGCAAGTTGGACTTAATATTTAATTATTTTGATCACTGATTTGCACTGACGATAATGTTTTAAAAAAACGGTTATATATTTACCAAAACTTGTTTATCAAAATAAGGGTGGCATGATGGTACAGTGGCTAACACTGTTGTCTCATAGTGCCAGGGACATGGTTCAGTTCCGGCCTTGGATAACTGTCTGTGTGGAGTTTGCACATTCTCCCTGTGTCTGCATGGGTTTCCTCAGGATGCTCTGGTTTATTCCCATACTCCAAAGATGTGCGGGTCGGTTTGCCTGGCCACAGTATATTGCCCCTTTAGCAGGATAAATGCGTGGGGCTAGAACTTGGGTGAGGTTATTGTCAGTGTGGGCTTGATGGGGCCAAATGGCCTCCTTCTGCACTGTAGGGATTTTGTGATTCTATGATTCTAAATGTTCTGTGGTCTTTATTATAGAATAGTTATGCATGGTGCTGATTTTAAGGGTAAAAGTCAATTGGCTTGTCTTTATGCTACATACTTATAATAAAAATTTGTTTAAATGGCTGTTTGTGATTAGTAGTAGGGAATGGATATTGATGAAAATAGATGTGGAAGATTAATTCTATTATTAATAAATTGTAAAGACCAACTCTAAATATTTCAGGCTGAAATGAATTTGACTGCAACCATTTTATTGCCCTGTTGTGCCTGTCGTCTCAAATTCCTGGGTTTTCATGTGAGAATGCTCACATTGTAGCCTGAGATGAAGCTGTTCATGACAATTGATTGGTTGCCGAGCAACTGTTTGGTGCACCCAGGATGTTTTGGCCATGGCAGCAGGTCAGTAAATTCAGGCGTGCTATTATTAAAAGTTATTGCGTATAATTTATTTGATATTGATATAATTTGCTTACGCGAAAGCACGCTTAGGTTTGCACAAAGATAATATTGTATCATAATATTAGTACAGCTTAAAAATTATGGCTTTAATTGATGGCCTGCAACTAATTCAGCAATGTCATAACAGGTACCAACAGTAGGAAGTTCAGATCATTGCCAAGAAATATTTCTGTTATTAATTTTAAAAAATTGCTTGTTTTTCAGTGGCAAATACAAATTGGCTTATTTGTAAGGACCATTCAATGTATGAGTAGCATGCCACCCTAAAGTTGTATGATGTAAGTGCTATTGCTTCCATCAAATGAAAATTAATCATTGTTGGAACAACTAACAAAAGACCCGACAAGAATCAATCCAATTATTGAAGGTGAATAATATCTGCAGACCACAATATGACTTCTGGTACCTTTTGCATGATGCGTACATTGTATTGTTTTGGACATTCTTCAGCTGTACTGTTCGGTTTTAAAATTTTGGCTTCATTAAGGGTAACTGGGAAATGGAGCACTCACTTTTGACAGATTGCAGCAGTGTCTAGCATTCCCAGGTCCAGCATAACATAGGCCACATATTGCTGTCTGCATACTGCTCAAAAAATGTCCAGATGAATGTACATACAAATATATGAATTAGGAGCAGGAGTAGGCCACTCGGCCTCTCGACCCTGCTCCACCATTCAGTAAAATCATGTCTGATCTGCTTGTAATCTCAATCACACATTCCTGCCTACCTTTGATAATCTTTCACCCCCTTGTTAATAAAGAATCTATTTAGCCCTGCCTTACAAAATTATTTAAACTCTGCTCCCACTGCCTTTTGTGGAAAGGAGTTCCAGAGGCTCATGATCCTCAGAAATATTTTTCCTCATCTCTGTCTTAAATGAGCGACCCCTTTTTTTTAGAAAGTGACCCCTATGTCTAGATTTTCTGACAAGAGGGAACATCCTCTCCACCCACCCTGTCAATACCCCTCAGGATCTTCAAGGTTTTGATCAATTCATCTTTAAGTTTAAAGTTTATTTATTAACTTAACAAGTAGGCTTACATTAACACTGCAATGAAGTTAATGTGAAAATCTGCTAGTTGCCACACACTGGCATCTGTGCGGATACACCTGAGGGAGAATTGAGCATGGCCAGTGTACCTAACCAGCATGCCTTTTGGACTGTAGGAGAAAACCAGAGCACCCGGAAGAAACCCACACAGTCATGGGGAGAACATATAGAGTCCGCACAGATGGTGACCTAAGTTGGGAATCGAACCCAGGTCGCTGGCGCTGTGAGGGAGCAGCGCTGACCACTGCCACCATTCCGCCCCCATCTCTTACTCTTCTAAACAATAGTAGATACAAACCTAACTTCTCCAATCTTTCCTCATAAGCCAGACCGCCCATTTCTGCATTAATCTAATAAACCTTCTGGGAGCTGTTTCTAACACGCTTACATCATACCTTAACTAATGAAACCAATACTGTACACAATATTCCGGATATGATCTCACCAATATCCTGTACAACTGAAGCATAACCTCCCTACTTTTGTAATCAATTCCTGTCATAATAAATAATAACATTCCGCTAGCTTTCCTAATTACTTGCTGTACCTGTATACTAGCCTTTTGTGATTCATGCACTAGGACACCAGATCCCTCTGCACCTCAGAGCTTTACAATCTCTCACCAGTTAGATAATAGACTTGATTTATTCTTCCTGCCAAAATTGACAATTTCACATTTACTCACATAATACACCATTTGCCAAATTTTTGCCCTCACCTAATCTATCTATGGTCTTTTTGTAGCCTCCTCATGTCTCTTCACAGTTTACTTTTCTGCCTATCTTGGTATCGTCAGCAAATTTAGCAACTGTATCTTCAGTACTTTTGTTCAAGTCATTTATTTAAATTGTAAAATGTTGAGCCCCAGCACTGGTCTGTGTGACACACCCCTTGTTACATCCTGCCTGCGAGAAATTACCCCTCAATGCCAACTCTGTTTCCTTTTCAATCCGTGCCATTTCTTATTCGAGTCATGCCAATATGTTACCACGACACAATAACTTTTGATATGGCACCTTATAAAATGCCTTCTGAAAATCCATACATTCACCCATTTGCACCCCTTTATTCTTCGAAGATCTGCCATAAATTTACTGACCATCCTTCTGCTAAATTAGAACCCTTTGCATAATTAACATTTCAATTCATGAAACTATCCTTTTGCCCTCCCTGATAAAGATTGCCAATATTCCTGCCACATAATGGATAGTTGGAACTGAATCTCAACTATCCAAAGACAGCAGAGAGATCAGGGTTGTATATAGCTATGCTGGGCTAGATTTAAACATTGGACTCAGAGTATGAAAAAACATTAGGTAACCGTGATATGTGTAGTTTCAAATTTATTTATTAGCGTCACAAATAGGTTTACATTAACACTGCAATGAAGTTACTGTTAAAATCCTCTGGTCGCCACACTCCGATACCTGTTCAGGTACACTGAGGGAGAAATTTAGTATGGCCAATTCACCTAAACAGCATGTCTTTCAGACTGTGGGAGGAAAGTGGAGCATCCAGAGGAAACCCATGCATACATGTGACCCCAAACTGGGTCCCTGGCGCTGTGAGGCAGCAGTGCTAACCACGGTATTGCTGTGTAGCCCCTACCTAGTGTGAGTTAGTAACTGAGTGCAGTCTTACTGTATACTTAATTGGTATATAATTGGAGAAATCAAAAATTTCAGTTTTTTGACAGAATACCATTCTGATTTACCTAATTGACCCTTGGAAATACAAGCCTAATTGCACCCTGGATAGATTTTTGTATTAAAAATATCAACATGTAATTAATTTGATTACATGAATATGCATGATTTTATGCTTAATTTGAGTGGATTATTTATAAGTAGAGCCTAGATTTATAAGTGCAGCAGCAGGGTTCTCATTGGCTTAACTCTACAGACTCTTCAAAACCATCTGGAGAGATTGTGATATTCCATAAAATTGATAGGATCATTAATTGTTACCATTGATAAATAGAAGGGAGAGAATGACTGCTGCAATTACCAAGGAATTCTGTTTCTTTTGATACCTGGGAAAATATTTCCAAGCGTGTGTCTCAGTGGCCTGTTTCAAACACTTGTTGATTCAAAACTCCCAGAGGTGCAATGCAGGTTTGGAACAAATGCATTGACACTGACATAGTTTTCATCATTCAGTCACTTCAGAAGAAATACACAGCATCATCTCAACTTAATCTTTGTTGACTTCATCAAAATTGACTGGTGAAGTTAAGGTCCAAATACATTGCCTAGAAGTGCCTTATCATACAAGCTGTAACCTTGCTAATCAGGTCCCACCAACAAAATCATCCACCACACATAAATAAAGTGAACATGACTACTTAATAACACACCAACATATATTGCAGTCTAATGTTGGAACATCTGTGCCACCTTTATGTGACTACAAGCTCTTATATTTATGGTCACTAGGACAAGGTGCAACCCTGATATCTGTGATAGTGGAGGGTGTAGGGGAAAGATGTGGTGATGGGCAACATCACATCTGCCAGCTTCACTGTCCTCCTCCTCACAGATGAACTGCAGGAGGATGGACAATAGAACAGGCCATTCTCTGTAATGTGAAGACCTGCATTATAAACAGAATTAGGCTCATAATTCACAATCCCTCTTCCCATCCTTCTGTCACATGTGCCTCCTTTCTCCCCAAGGTTGGCATCATACTGGAGGCTTCTTCACTCTCTTCTCTGCAGTCCTGTTTCACCGTCTGCAATCGCCAGGCTGCCCTGCTGTTCAGCCATTTCCATTGCCTCCTCCTCTGCATGTGTGTGCATCCTTACACTGGCACTTCTTTGCCCGTTTTCTTTCTCCTGCAGACAGAGGGGGCAAATGAGCTTCATGGATATCTCACCATCTTGTTAACAAGCATCCCTCTGATGGTTAATGGGGCCTCCTGGGTATCCAGGAGAGTCCACACGCCCACTGTCATGCCACTTGTACAACGGGTATGAGCCTAATAGTTCTGGTCCAATATATACAGGCCTCATGATGCATCTGTTGCTGAGGTTACTAAAGAACAAAAAAACAAAGAAAATTACAGCACGGGAACAGGCTCTTCGGCCCTCCAAGCCTGCACTGACCATGCTGCCCGACTGAACTAAAACCCTTACCCTTTTGGAGACTATATCCCTCTATTCCCACCCTATTCATGTATTTTTTCAGACACCCCTTAAAAGTCACTAATGTATCTGCCTCACCTATCTCCCCCGGGCAGTGAGTTCCAGGCATCCATCATTCTCTGTATAAAAACAAAACTTGCCTCATACACTTCTTTAAACCTAGCCCCTCACACCTTCCTATGCCCCCTAATAACCTACTTTGGGAAAAAGCTTCTGACTATCCACTCTGTCCATGCACGAATAATCATGTAGACTCCTAACAGGTCACCTCTCAAACTCCATGCAATGAATTCTACCAACTGCCCACTCTGTCCATTGTTTGTTGTCCTTATGAGAGCCACATTGATCTAATGCTACCTTTCCACTCAAGTTGGCAGTGTGGAGGAGGTCAATGGCTCTTTTCCTGCATTGGACTGAGGTATGCCTGTGGACCCAAGAACTGCTAATGTCCACTGCAATCTCTGTCCAGGCCTCTGTCATTTGGGAGCATTTCCTGATTCTGTCAGTGGGGAAGAGTATCTCTCTTTCTGTTCCTAGACAGCCTGGAGGAATATAGCCCAGAGGCATTGCTGAACCTTGCTCATTTGCCAGCTGAGTGTGGAGGCCAAGGTGATGATTCTCAGGTCAGGACTAGGTAGACTGACAACAATGTGATATTCTTGGGTCAGAGGTGGAGAGGAAGGCTGATATCATAGAATTGTACCCAGATGGCCCAATAGTCATTGGACACTCTAAATTAAATTGCTGCAGCAAACAGCTCTGATAGTAAGGATTGCTGGAAACCAAGGCCATGGGCAAAAACACTACATCAGGACGTTGAGGCAAGGCTTGAGCAGAGATTGGAAGGATTTGATCCTGACCATATTTGGCAGATAGTTGTGTATTCCCTGATTTCAGCCGGACTCTCCTGGTGCCTTGGGTTCCCACCACGACCTTATTTGGAAGAGGGCTATGTGGAATATGCATATCTGGTGATGGACACCAAGGGTGCATCTAATGCCCTCCAAGTGAGTGATTTGCAACGTTATTGGGTGCTGACACTCCCATCCGGTATCTTATTGGCTGGATGCCAGAGGACCTTCTGGAAGAGCACAAAGATAGGGATAAGAAGGAGCACCTGAAGGGCATCTCAGTGAAGATTCAGTACAACCCAAAGCAAGCAAGACTACAAACAGGACTCGGTGGCAACCCAGAGATGGACAGAAGAGGACATACGAGAACCACCTTAGAAGATGAGGACCTGAGATGGCAGACGCTCAAAAAATTGGACCCATGACTCAGTCAAGTTCATTGGCACGGATAATATTAAAATCTTAGGCAAATAGAGTTAAGATAATTTGGGAAAAGTAACTTAATATTTTTAACTTGTTAATAAAATCGGATAAAACTGCAAATTGAGTCTTATCCTTTTTGTTCATCTTGTAAATAAGTGCACTTAGGTAAAGTGTTTACGTGTACTACCTGGTTAAAGTGTCTAATTTTCCAGATAACAAAATCATAAAACCCCTACACGGCAGAAAGAGGCCATTCAGTCCATCGAGTCTGCACGGACTCTCCGAAAGAGCATCCCACTCTGGCCCTACCCTCCAACCTATTCCTGGAAAGCTCCCTGGTATTCCTATCAGGATGCTATTGTATTCATGTCTGGGTGGTGCTTAAAAATGGCACCTAGACCTCTGAACCCATCTGTTGGCAGAAGATTTCTTGTCTGCCCAGGCTGTGCAACTGGCTGGGCCTCATGTCACTGCTGCTGTGGAATTGCTACCAGCCAGCTGTTCTGCTTCTTGGTCCACCAGGAGAAGTTAATTCTATCTCCTCTGTGGATGGTCGAAGTAAATAAAAATAGAAGAGCACACAGAAACTAGATATAAATCAGGAAAAATAAGCATGGATAAATAAATGTCTTGGAACTGGTGACAACAGCTACCTCTATCACTCTACATGTTTCTTTGTTGAGAGGTAACAATAGACCTAAGTACTTCTGTTGAGCATTCACTTAGTGTACATGTACTCCAATCCTATAAAGTGGTATGTTATTTGTAAATTTCAGCTGTTTGAAAGTAAACTCAAGCACACTGGTATGTTTTGCTATTGGACGATGTTCTCTGGCCTCAGTGTTTTTCTCAGCGGCGGGAGGTGGCACACTGTTCACTGGCAAAAGAATCCTTTGGTCCTGCCGCCGATGATGAAACTGCCCAAGTAGTTAATAACTAAACTGCTGCAGCAGACAGTTTATATTTGTTCGCTGAAGGCCATGACAGAGGGGTGCACTGCCAGAGAATCCCACTGGCATGAAAAGCCAGGGAATCCCTGTCATTAATTATTTGTCCCAAACGCATGTGCAATGAGTAAAAGATATCTCTGGTATAACGTTGGTAACTTCAACGTGCAGATGGCGTGTGCACATAGAATGGATAAAGTGCTTGGATTGTTACATACCTTCTGTAGAAGATAAAAAGCTTCTTAAGAATAAACCACATTATCTGTTCACTGTGGAACTGGCATTCCTTTATCTAGTTTCACACATTGGGTACATCTTTATGTACTTGTTTATGATATTACATATATGACATACATGATTCTTTTAGAAGTAGCTTCTATATTTATACATGTTTTATACAAATGGGCTATTAGATTTATCAGAATCATTTGCAATCACATCATGGTCATGGTTTGAGTCCACAGGGACCATTGCATGTAACTGCTCAGAAACTGAAGCTACCTGCATCCAAATGCAGCAAGACCTGGACAGCACTTGACAAGTAACATTCACCCACACAAGTTCCAGGTAATGACCATTCCCTGACGAGAGAGTCTAACCATTTCCCTTTGACATTCATTGCTGAATCTGCCACTCTCAACATCCTGGGGAACAGTGCTGGATTAGCCATAAATGTAGCTACAAGAGAGTTTGGGCATTCTGTGGTGAGTAACTCCTGACTCCCTAACATTAGTCCATCACCTAAAAGGCACAAGTCGGGAATGGGACACTGGATGTGTGACACCAAAAACACTCAAGAAGTTCAACACCATCTAGAATAAAGATACTTGCTTGATCACCATTTAATCCACCAAATTAAACATTTACTGCCTGCACAATTGCTGAACATTGGCAGCATTGTGTACAATGCAAGATGCACTGTACCCACTTGCCAAGCCTCCTTCAACAGCTCCTTCCAAACCTATGATGTCTACTGCATAAAATGACTAGAGCAGCAGATACATGGGAGCCACCAACTTCAAATCCCTCTCTGAGCCACAAACCATCTGTGCTAGTCTTTTAATGTTGCTGGATAAAAGTCTTGGAACTTCCTTCCCAATAACACTATGGATGTACCTGCAACTGATGAACTACAACAGTTGTAAAATATTGATTTCACGTGCTGTGCATGGGCGCGGGATTGGGGAGGGGTGGGTGATGGTGAGTGGTTTGAAAGCTGCTTGTCGCATTACAAACCGGTTAATTGCTGAGCTTTCTAAAGTTCAAAATGCTGAATTCAGGAATGCAATTGATCCAAGTTTCACGCATTCTGAAGGATTCCCGACCGTGAGGAATGATGTGGAGCAAAATTTTGCCGGGAACGCATAAAACTATAATCAATCTATGTTGGAACTGAATGCCTTCAATGGTAGAAGTCTATCATAAAAGTACTCAGTAACTTAAAGAAAACAGACTAAATTTTAGAAACACCTTTTAAACTGGTACGCTGTAATTTGAGAAGGCCTTGATTGCAGTATCACCTTGGAATGAATTTCAAATGCTCACTGTTAGGTTATTGTATAAAATATTTCTGTTATTCGTGAATTTGCTGTCACTGAAGCGCAAGATCAAAAAAGGAAATGTAATCGTAATTTGCGACTTTAGATGCACTGAAACCTTGGTTAAAATTAACCAGTTCAGTACAGGCTACTAGGGACCACGAAGTAAGATACTAACAGTGATTAATCATGCATTTAAAGACAGTTTTCATGTAACACCCAAAGCTTTTTTTTATTCTTCCCAGAAGGTCGGGGGTTTTAGTTCAGTCGGGCAGCATGGCTGGTGCAGGCTTGGAGGGCTGAAGGGCCTGTTCCTGTGCTGTCATTTTCTTTGTTCTTTGTTCTTAAAGTTTTAAGGAGGCTCAGCAGCACCTTCTCAAGCACAATGGGTAATGGGCAACAAAAGCTGGACTTGCGAATGATGCAGGCATCCCATATAACAAAAAAGAGAATTCCTTCTGGTATTCATTTGATTTCTACATTGCCTTCGCACTCACCCAATAGTGTCAGATGTGGCCAGGAGCTGCAGTGTGCTGAGCAAAGAAAAATGTGGAGCTTTCATATTTCTGTCCATCCGCCAGAAATACTCAATGCAGAATTATTTATTTAATGGCAAAGTGTAATAGGATGGATGATGTTGACAGTGGAATAAACCTACTTGTTAATTGTGATCTTTGGGATGAGTGGCTTTTCATACGATCCAGTGAGAGACCTTTAAAATTCAAAAAGAAATCTGAATAACTTATGTTAATCTATGCCACAAAGTTTCACTATTTTTGATAAAAAAATTTTTTATTGTGTTTTGAAATCTAAAGCAAAACAAGCACCATTAACATTATGTTTTATGAATATATATGTTCTGCATTCAGGTTGTTTCCTACTGTCCCGAAGAATTTTATTGTACGAAACATCAATCTTAAAAGTTATTTGTGTCTGTAGGGAATGCCCATAAGTATGCAATAGTCCTCTGGAGATTTTTCCTTTTTTTCCAGCTATTCTCAGAGGCAAACCTCTAATTTAATGTTTTTTGTTTGTGGACTTGAGTCCCTTGGTCTGGTTATATTTCCAGTACTTTCAAACAAATTTGCTGGTTACTTTCCATTTCAGTAACACTCTGTGAAGTCTATTATAGATTCTTCCACTAGCTTTAAGCAAGGAAATTTTCAAGCTTCTGTTCCTGTCAGGAAACATAGGCAGTTTAAATGAGCTA
This sequence comes from Carcharhinus amblyrhynchos, assembly GCF_965287045.1. NCBI lineage: Eukaryota > Metazoa > Chordata > Chondrichthyes > Carcharhiniformes > Carcharhinidae > Carcharhinus > Carcharhinus amblyrhynchos. Next base: position 41,513,262 of record NC_137341.1, on the reverse strand, counting down.
TATTTGTACTGTTAAATATTAGAAGTAAGGTATAGATTTAAGTGTAATAAATTTAGTGTTTTAGTGTAGGAAAGGGTAAAACTCTAGTTAAATTCATGTGAAACAAAAATGTTTGCATTCGTGGGGATTTTGGTTTCAGTTCAAACTGTGTTTCGATTGTGCTGCGAGAAATTATGATGGGGAAAGTGAACATTAAATGGGAGGAGAGTTAGGATTTCGCTTAGCAAGCTGAGGCACTTTTAGGTATAAGATCTTTTTGATTTTTAGTTTTTAACTGGAGGGCACAGTATATGAAGTTTTGCAGGGAGATAGGGAACATCTCTCATAGTTTTACTAGAAGAAAAATCATATAATTGAGGAAGAGGCAAATGAGGAAAGGGCCAGAAAATAGAGCAGCTGACTAAGGAAGCTAGAGAAATGAAGAGAAGTGTCCAAGAAGTCTGAACTTAAAGGAGCAGAGAAATCTGGAACTAGATCAATGTACCGTTCATTGAAGCCATAAACAGAGCTGAGAAAGTGTTGCTTATGACAAGTCAGAAAGATACTCGAAGTGGTTCAAATATGTGTGGAATGATACCACAGCATGTGAAGCATTAGTTGAAATAATTGTGGAACAATCGGTGGCTGGATCTCAGAGTTTGTGTAAAAGCATTCAAGATAAATGATTCCTGAAAGGAGAGTTGGAAAACCTGGAGGTGAATCATTGATAAAAATAACATTGTTTGCAAGAAGATTTTAAAGCGTGTCTTTTTGAGAGTCGAGTTTGGAAACATTCATGTGACGATCATCTGGGGAAGATTTGTAGAGAAATCCACAGAATATCGATTGAGTAGCATTTGCCATTTGGTTTCAGATCCTTGAAATCCATGTACATTCATGAAGATAAGCATGTTTAACACGTTTATTTGTTGTTAAAAGCTAATTGACATTCCTGTATCTTCCTATTCATTTATAACATCAACTGAGATTGTAACAGTTTCTCACAAGAATCAAACTGTTTTATAGCTCTATCTTTTCTCTTCTGATATGACTAAACAAATATGGGTGACCTTCTGAACTGTCATTTATTTTTAGGCGTTCTGGCAATCAGTAAAGCACTGCATTTTAATTACACTTTCTTAGCAATAATCTTCCCAGAACTAAACATTACCTCTAAAATATTAACATGAACCATGAATTAGATATTCACAACAGTGTTCTGACTGGAAGAAAATTGCATGGCAGACAGTGATGTGACAGTTGCAGAGCAGTAAATATTAGATTCTCTCTCTTTCTCTTTGTTTTGCATTATGTGACTTCTAAACTTGGAAATTCCAGAACTAAGCTGAGAGATTTTCTGCTACATGTAAACTGTGTTAAATTTAGTATAAATGACAAAGATGTGGGTGAGCTTCAAGTACAGTGGATGAGGGACTTAAGATGTCGTTAACCTGTATTTTTATAGCAGTGTTTTTCTAAAGGCACTGTCAGTACATAAATGTGGTATTTGTAGAAAATAGTTTTCTTAATTTATTCCCTTTATAGAGATTTAAATATACACAGAACTCACTCCTACAAAACAATTCTAATCTATTTTATAAACACCTTGATAATACCCGTCAAAATCAAAGCAGCCAGCATAATCAAGGACCCCACCACCCTGGATATTCTTTCTTCAACCTTCTTCCATTGGGAAAAAAGATACATAAGTCTGAGGACATGTACCAAGAACAGCTTCTTCCCTGCTACCATCAAACTTTTGAATGGACCTACCTCATACTAAGTGGATCTTTCTCTACACCCTAGCTCTGACTGTAACATTACATTCTGCACTCTCTTCTTTCCTTCTATCTGTATAGCACAAGAAACAATACAACACTATATACCAATACATGTGACAATAATAAATCAAATCAAATTGTCAGAAGTACAAAAATGAACAGCGGTCATTTCATGTAATTTTTTTTTGTCTGGAGCAAAATGTGTAAAAGCATCTTCATCAAATAGTAATTTAGTTCCTACCTCAAGATGTGTGTTTTTACAGCTTTATAGTTTTAAAAGGGTAGGCCAATTGAGCACTCCCCAGTCTTAGCAGAAAAAATGGGTTGTGCACCACTTATCATAATATTCCTTTCATTATAAATCATCTTACCATCCAACTTACAATAACCAGCATCACAAGACAATTGCTATTTCAAAATAAAATATTTTAATTCTCAGAACTGTTTTGTGGATGAATCATTATTGAGGACTTTGGATCAGATTTTCACAGATTTGTGAAGACTCCATGGACCTTTAAAATGGTGGACAAAATCTAGACCTGGAAGTCCCACCTCCATTTCAGGCAGATCACTGTTTTGCTGGTAGGGGAAAAGAAGTAGGTGTGAAGTGCATGGTGTCAATTACAAATTTAAATTCTCCACAGGACAAGATCTGATTTTCACTCCTGCAGGACATGTTCCATGACTTTGTAGTGGTTATGTAAATGCTCTTAAAGAGTGGATTATGTACATAGAACTGTCAAGCTGTCAAGTTATTTAAATTCATGCCTTTTAGAAATTGGTAAAAACCGCCTTTCTGTGTCTACGTTTTTTTTAATGTTCTAGTAATTTCAAAAGTTATTTGTTGATCTATTCCTCAGTGCTACCTAAGTGTTGCCTGATTGCTTTCCACAACCTATTATTATCACAGTGGGAAGTTACAAGTTCATAGTTTGATTAACAGTTCAAATATGTTTTTAAAGTTTAGTTTCCTTTGTGGGGTCAAGAATACAAATGTGTTTGTGTTTTATAGGAAATTTATGTATATTGAATGGGCTTTCATGAATGGGACTTTTCTATTTAATGAATTACATGTTAGATATTTCGAATTTTACATGAACACAGCATGGCTACCGAACTCTGGTAGATACTAGGTGAGTTGATATGGGGAGGATCTAAAGTCAAAAGTGGTGGGTAGAGTCTGAGTTGGCATTAGGGCTATAAGGGGCATTGATATGCGTTTGGGTCATGACTTCGCACTGGAGTATATGGGAATACTGGAGGCCATGGGAATGGATGGAACAGGCTTCAGCATGGAGGGAATAGCTGGCACGGAGGCTATGAGAAGCTATTGGGTGTGGTGGGGAACATGGTTTGGCATAAGTTGGCATGGGAGGTACCCATCTCGGAGCAAAACTCCAGCCTTTTGTCTCTTTCCTGTACCGACACTCCAAAAATGTGGCTCCATGTAGGTGACAGTACCATTTCTAAAAATGTTGTTATAAATAATATTTTCATTTTCATTAAAATAAAGAATACCATTTTCAAAGAGCTGGCATATTCATAGCAACCAGTAGGTGGAATAGCTAAACATAACCAGACTATGTTGCTGTGATTTTCGATGCAAATTTTAAAATGTTCATTTTTGACAAACACTGGTTTACATGATAACAGAGTTCACATTAAAATCTTTCATTGCAAGTGACATTATGAACTGACATTGAATCATTTGCAAGTGGCATTATTATAATGGGAATGATAGATGTTAGTTTTCTTTATCCTGCATAAAACCTTGTCCTTGTCAGGGACCTTTTTACACATTAGAGCATTTTAAGGCAAAAAAAGTACATAATTATGATATGCATATGTTAAAAATGCAGTGTTATTATGTATACAAAAGGTTTAAAATTATATATACAGTATAAGCTGATTGTTACTCTAAAACAATATTTATCTATTTCTGCATGCAAAGAAGTCTTCTTATTTTGCCACTTATTAATTCTCCTAGTCATCCAATTTCCATTGCACCTGGCTATCATGCTTCTTTTTACCTTATTGTTGGGACAATATAAATAAGACTTGATATAAATAAGGCAAAAAGAGGATAAATAATACCGCACACAACCACTCTTCTCAGGTCAACTCAGTTATGCCTCTTGTTCCTGCACAGTGCTGTCTTTAAAATCCTTAAACCTTTTAAATGTTTTTTCTAAAGGTTTGAAACACAAAACTGAGGCAATATGTTTCCCTGTAGGAGTTTGCTGATTAATGATATTTCATTCAAGAAACACGTTTGCAGCCTAAAGGCTGAATTGCAGTACATCAAAAATTCATAAGATTCCTATGTAGACTAAGTAATCAAGTTAGAAATATGGAAACATGTGGCAATCATATAGTGGCAAAAACAGACAAACAAATTCAGTGGATGAAAAGAGGGAATATTGATTTAAAATGACATCAAAATTGCAAACCAATACAGCACCCCTGCAATACAGGCACTGTAGTACACAAATTTATTCATTTTAAGTACTTAATTGAAGAATCGAACAATGTAAGGAAGAGAGCTACATCAGTACCTTCCTGTCCTAAATGTTACAGGGAGGAATTTAGGTGAACCTCTTCTTGATTGCTTGGGATGTGGTGGTGATAACCAGTTCTGAAATTAGATAGATTGCCTAAGGGACTTTCCAAACTTTGTACAGATATTGGCTGGAGTTCTCTGACCTCACCCGCTGCTAGGATTCCCCAGTCTTGGTCAGTGCCAAATTCTCCATTCTTGCTAGCAGCGGTAGTGGAGCATACAACAGTATTCCGGCATTAACTGTTGTTGTTTGTAGAGACTCAAGTTCTGTGATGTGAAGGTTGCTGATATATGACTGGCACTGAGGGCGGAATTTTACCATTCTCTGCAAGGTTGCTGATATATGACTGGCACTGAGGGCGGAATTTTACCATTCTCTGCAAAACTTGAGCCCCACTGAACAGAAAAATGAATGGGTACTCTGGTAGAGTGGGGCCTGATAGAGCCATGGCCTGGTTCCACGGTGATTGGGCATCTTCTTTAAAGGACCTACAGATCAGAAATGAAAATCATCTCCAACCATCCCCCCACCACCTCAAGCCCAACCACCAGGTAGGTATCAGGCTCCCATCCCTGGCCATCATCAGGGAATTTCCCTCCACCCCCTCCTCCCCATCTGCCGCTGTCTATCATTGGAGGCTGCCCCCCCACCCCGCATCCAGACAATCATCGAAGGCACACACCCCCCACCTCCCCCCACCAACATGAAAATATCGCCGGCATTCCCACCACCATGGAAGTGTCACTGCCATTCCCCATCTCCACCACAGAAGTATTACCAGCATCCCCCCCAACCCGCAGCCACTTTTCCCTATGCTTGCAAGTTCGTCCCTTACTGCGCACGCTCCATCCCCCACCACACATAAATGGAAATCCCATCCCCCCAATGAGGCTCTCATGAGGGACTGGCCTTACACCGCCTCTGGTACAGGTTAACACTGCCAGGTTGGCACCACCTGGGCATGTCCCTCTTCCCAAGGGTCTGCACTTACCTTTGCACCCTCGAGGTGATCCTTACGATCAATTCATGTTTTTAAAAAGCTTTTGTAAACCTCGCCGATATAATATCACATCAGGGAGATTTGAACATTCAGTGAAGAGGACCATGTGGTGGGGGCTGAATCATTGCACTTAATTTTATACAAATCCATTAAGGTGAGGTCTCGCCCTTTGTGGGCCTGAACCTCACAACAAGGGATGGAAAAATCAGAAAACGTGATTTCTCCAGAAGAAATCATGTTTCTCCAATGTTCTCTGGATTTTCCACCCATGTCACCATGCTCTCTGATGGCAAACGCAGACTGAAAATTACCCTGGAGGGTAGAACTCCTCAGCACCACATTGGTATATTCTTTCAATTTGAGTGGTTTGCATATGTCAAGGTGTCATGGCATGGTGCATTCAACCAAGTGATGGATATAGCTAATGTAGAATCATAGAACACAGAAGAGGCCCTTCAGCCCATTGAGTGTGCACAGACACTTTAGTAACACCTGAACTCCCACCTAGTCCCATCTGCCAGCACTTGGCTCCCATCCCTAAATGTTATGATGTGCCAAGTGCTCATCCAGTTACTTTTTAAAGGATGTGAGGCATCTCTGTACCTCCTCCCCACACAGCACGTTCCAGACCAACACCCTCTCTGGATAAAAAAGATTTTCCTAACATTCCCCCTGCAACCTCCCGCCCCTCACTTTGAACCTATGTCCCCTTGTGATTGACCCTTCATAGAAACATAGACAATAGGAGCAGGAGGACGCATTTGGCCCTTCGAGCGTGCTCCGCCATTCATAATGATCATGGCTGATCATCCAACTTAATAGCCTAATTCTGCTTTCTCCCCAAAACCTTTGATCCCATTCGCCCCAAGCGCTATATCCAGCTGCCTCTTGAATAAATTCAATGATTTGGCATCAACTACTTCCTGTGGTAATGAATTCCACAGGCTCACCATTCTTTGGGTGAAGAAATGTCTCCTCACCTCTGTCCTAAATGGTCTACTCTAATATCTTCAGACTGTGATCTCTGGTTCTGGACTCCCTCGCCATTGGGAATATCCTCACTGCATCTACCCTGTCCAGTCCTGTTATAATTTCTCTGTGAGATCCCCCCCTTATTTGTCTGAACTCCAGCGAAAACAATCCAAACCTAGTCAATCTCTCCGCGAGAACAAGAACATCCTTCTTCAGAAAAGGAGACCAAAACTGCACACAATACTCTAGGTGTGGCCTCACCAAGGCTTTGTATAATTACAACAACACATCCCTGCTGCTGTACCTGAAAGCTCTCACAATGAAGGCCAACATACCATTTGCCTTCTTTACTGCCTCCTGCACCTGTATGGACACCCAGATCCCACTGCACACTCCCCTCTCCCAATTTACAGCCATTGAGGTAGTAATCTGCCTTCTTGTTTTTGTTTCCAAAGTGTATACCCTCACACTTATCCAAATTATACTGCATCTGCTGTTGATTAGCCCACTCACCCAACCTGTCCAGATCATTCTGAAGGATCTCTGCATCCTTGTCAAAGTTCACCCTCCCACCCAATTTGGTATGATCTACAAACTTTGAGGTGTTACATTTTGTTCCCTCATCCAGATCATTAATATATGTTGTGAATAGCTGGGGACTGCCCCAGAACCCATCCCTGTGACACACCACTAGTTACTGCCTGCCAATTTGAAAAACACCTATTAATTTCTACTATTTTGTTTCCTCTCTGACAGAGAGAAAAGGGGAACAGCTGCTCTTTATCCACTCTGTCCATGTCTCTCATAATCTTGTACACCTCGATCAGGTTGCTCCTCAGTCTTCACTACTCCAACGAAAACAACCCAAACCTATCCAACCTCTCTTCATAACTTAAATGTTCCATCCCAGGCAGCATCCTGCTGAATCTCCTCTGCAACCTCTTCAGTGGAATCACATCCTTCCGAAAATGTGGCGACCAGAACTGCACACAGTACTCTTTAGCCGTGGCCTCACCAAAGTTCTATACAACTCCAACATGATTTCCCTGCTTTTGTAATCTATGCCTCGATTGATAAAGGCAAATGTCCCATATACATTTTTCATCACCCTACCAACATGCCTTTCTGCTTTCAGAGATCTGTGGGCAAACACGCCAAGGTCCCTTTGTCCACAGAAATTCCTAGTGTCCTACCATTCATTGATTACTTCTTGTCAAATTACTCTTTCCGATGTAGGTTGACAACTGGTCATGGACAGGGAGCTAGAAAGGATGAGAGATTTGTCACTGCCAGTCACAGCCCTAATAGGATACCAACCCTTCAGTGAACAGCTAGCTTCAAACCCTAGTTTTTCCACTAAATCAGATTGTTTTTAAGTTCCTTAAGTACTTTGAGCATTTTTCAGAAAAAACTAAAATTTAAAAAATTATTGAAACATTTATAACCACTGACGATAGCTTTCCAAATTTTTATTGCAAAGCAGGATTTCCTGCAGGTCTTTGCAATGCTTTGATAGAATGCCTTTTTTTATTTAAACAACATTGTTTGCAGTTTTTAAATAAAGCAGAGTTTTTAAGTTCAGTGGATTTTCAATATTTCATTCCCACTCACCTGAATGTATATGCATTTCCCCAATCACTGCACGCTCCTTCTACTTCTTGCCAACTATGCCCCTACCGCAGATGTCCATGTTAATCACCCCCATCCTAGCCAGTATCTTCGCATTTTTTTACCCCCTTAATCTCTTTACCTATACCCAATTGATCCCTTTGGTTTCACCCCTCACCACTCCATGGCTGCTTGTGCTAACTCTTGTCACTGCTTCCTGAGGCACAAATATCTTTTTGTCCTTGTTCCTCGGTGCAACATTTTTGCTATTGTTAGCCATTAACACTAAGCACCCTTAATGTACCCCACTGAACATCCATGTGTTCCCTCCCGACAAAACAAATATATCTTCATCTCATTATTAACTTTAGCCCCAACAAAAACTCATACTTTGTCCCATTTGTTACTTCTCTTCCAACCTCCCTGCACATCACTGGTTTGGATCTCAAACAATGACGAGATGGAGTACAGGAAAGAGAGAATCTGGTGAAATGATGCAAAGACAATATTCTCCATCTCAGTGTCAGTAAAACGGAGGAAGGAGATAGTTATCAACTTCAGGAAACATAGTGGATGACATGTCCCTGTCTACATCAACAGTGATGAAGTGAAAGTGGTCGAAAGTTTCAGGTTTCTAGTTATTCAGATCACCAGCAATCTCTCCTGATCCCTCCATGCTGACACTATAGTTAAGAAAGCCCACCAATGCCACTACTTTCCGAGAATGCTAAGGAAATTCGGCATATCCATTACGACTCTCTCCAATTTTTACAGATGCACCATGGAAAGCATCCTTTCCAGATGTATCACAGCTTGATGTGGCTCCTACTCTGACCAAGACCGCAAGAAACTACAAAGGGCTGTGTACGTAGCCCAGTCCATCATTCAAACCAGCCACTTATTGTGTCTCTCTACATTGTCTCTCTCTACACTTCCCACTGCTTTGGAAAAGCAGTCTGCATAATCAAGGACTCCACGCACCTGGACATACTCTCTTCCTCCTCTTCCTTTCGGGAAAAAGGTATAAAAGCCTGCGGTCACATACCAATCAACTTGAACAGCTTCTTTCCAGCTGCCATCAAACTTTTGAATCGACCTATCATACATTAAGCTGATCTTTGTCTCCATCCTGTCAATAACTGCAACTTTATATTCTGCACCCTCTCCTTTCCTTCTCCCCTATGTACTCAATGAGTGAATGGTATGTTCTGTATAGCACGCAAAAAATGACACATTTTCCTGTATCCCAACACAAGTGACAATAATTAATCGAATCAACCAATACATTCAACTAATATTCTACTTCCAGCTTTCCTCGGACTTGTTATCCTAAAACAAAAATGAAGTATGTTTGTCTTGTTTTAGCTTGGTAACACTTCCTTTAGCTCAGTGGCAAGATGTAAAAGGGGTGGACTCAGCAAAGCACCACAAGGTTTACCTTGAAAAGATGGTATAAATGCTGTTTATACTGATTTTCCAGACTTTGCTTGGCTCAGACACCACAGTTATGGGAGAACGTTTGTGAAAATTTAATCTCATATTAAAAAGCCAGCTGCGGCTAGAACCCTCGTCCCACCCTAACTTGAAAGAAATCTGGTGAGTGTAGATGGGTTTGGCTGTCTAACTGATGTATTGTAGGCAGCAAGCAAGCCAAATTCAGACAAGCATTTGTACGATTTGCTCTGATATATGTAAAACAGATGGTTAAATTTTAATGTAACTGCCAGTTATTCTAATCCTGGAAACTCACACCAGTTGTTTCCTGGGTGTTTCTGGATTTGAACAACTGATGGGGAGTTGCTGCATAAGCTAAGTAACATGAAATCAACCAAAATCATCAGAATAAGTTAGGTTAGACTTGCTGGCTTTTGTAATTAGTAAAAAAATACATAAGGACACTACCTAAAAACAATAGTTTAGAACATGTTATAATGAGAGTCTACTGTTTAATTCTTAGCCCTTAACTTATGCTGAGATAAGTAGGTCTTTATTTTAAATCTACAATATTAGAAGGTTGGTGGCCAAGTGGCAGGGGGGACATGGCTGGTTTTATTTTTGCATCTACTGGTGAATTCAAAGAAGAAATCAAAGGGGTGGCCTGCTTAAGTCTTGGTACAGAGGAAAAGGTATATGGGGTTCTGACAGCTAGTTTGAATTGGGAAGGTAAATTTATGCTTCTCAAGCCCAGAGCCGGTCAAGAAAAGTACAATACTGAATCTGCTTTTGGAGATAACAAAGAATTTTTAAAATTATATTGATAAACATAGAGAAAATTATATATTGATTGTACTTTAAGTGTGCCAGCTCTTTATTATTCTTGTCAAAGAATTTAACAGCAAATTGGGTTGTAATCACAAAACAAGTCTGTTGAATATACTGTTGGATAGAACTTTTCACAGCCAGGTTGAAGACTGCACAATGTATTTTGTTTTATGCTTGTTGCACAACTCTTATCCTCAAATGGTATAAAGTAGGAGTTCTTTTGTACTGTGTGTCTTGGCTGTTTTGTGAACAGTTTAATGTTGATGTTAATGAATCAGTGCTCTATAGATGAGATTGTGTGACGTTTTTCTTCCATTGCAGACCTAAAACATACAATTACATTACATTGTCTATAAAGACAAATTTATTCTTTGTAACTGAATTATTTCTTATGAGATTATATTACATTTTTGTGCACTATCGCACGCACACATTTTGCTGGCATGGCAACCTGCTCTTCTGATCGAATGTGTTTGTGTTCAACAGTTTAAAGTTTACTGCCTTCTTTCATGAGTACTTTTGCTAATTACTTTCAGATAAGGCTGTGGATTACAGTAAAAGACCAAACAATATGCAGTGTTAGTTGCACTGGCACAGAAAGTCCGAAATAGGGTGTGTTGTGTGCCATCTAGGAACCTCTACTTCTGACCCTAGAAGAATCCTGAGAAGGATAAATTTTCCTTCTTGATTCAAACTAGCGGTCAGGCCACTATATACCTTTTCCTCTGTACGAAGATTTAGGTGGGCTGTCCCTTTGATTTCTCCTTTGAATTCACCAGTAGATGCATAATAAAACCAGCCATGTTTGCCCTGCCACTGAGTAGAGTTTGGGGACATTCCTTCATATGTTTGCCAATGATGAGTAACAACACCATCTGGGTTACACTTTGGCCATCTAGACTGTGATCCTGGCAGATGGTAATTGCTGAGCTGCCCAAGTCCCAATTGGAAAGTTGAAACAGGATTTGCAAATTGTGTATTATGAGGAGGTTTTCTAAAATCAGGAAGTTCTGAAACTAATTGTGATGATTTTATATTAAAGATAAATATTTATAACGAAGAAATAAAAAAAACACTTAAAACACAAAAACATCTTTCCACAGTTGACAGATGTTTAAAACATATCTGAAAAGGCTTAAATAACTCAAAGATAACCCTCTCTTTAAATGGCACCACACTGTGTTCTTTGAGATCTCACTAGTTATTACACTGTCTTCTTAAAGATCTTACCAGCCACTACACTGTTCTCTGAGATCTCCCCAGTTATACACTGTCTTCTCTGAGATCTCACCAGTTACTACACTGTCTTCTTTGAGATCTCACTAGCCACCACATACTTCTTTCTGATTTCACTAGCTATCACACTGTCTTCTTTGAGACCTTGCCAGCCACTACACTATTCTCTGAGATCTCACCAGTTACCACACTCTTCTTAGAGATCTCACCAGCCTCCATACTGTCTTCTTTGAGATGTCACCAGCTACCACACTGTCTTCTCTGAGATCTCATCAGTTATTGCACCCACATAATATTCAAAGTTTTCCTAAATCTGTTTTTTCCTTTGATCTTACCCTCTGTAGTTTCCTACAATCCTTTAGAAGTTCCCTTGCCCCAGAATTGATCAATTCTCTTTTTACTTTATGGCTACAATGGCCGGAATTCTCAGGAATGAATCCCAGCAATGGCTTCCAATTGGAATATGTTCCCTTTAGAAATACAATAGCCAACATCAAACTATTTCTTTTATTGTCTTATGTAGATTTTGTTCAAGTTCTCCTGATTTCCTCTGCTCATCTCCGTAAGGTCCGAATCTGTATACAAACCTTATATAAAGTTATATTCCATATAAACCTGTTGGACTTTAATCTGGTGTTTGGTACTATCCCAGCAATGGCTGGGATTCTCCAGTACTGCTGCTATGTACGAAGATTTGGCTGAGCGCCAGATTCTCCATTCTCTCTGGCAGTGGTGATAGGGCATATAAACATTGGAAAACTTTAGTCTATATTTTAAAAGTAAACTTACTCGATCTTTCCTCATCTATTAACAAACTTCCAATTGGAATATGTTCCCTTTAGAAATACAATAGCCAACATCAAACTATTTCTTTTATTGTCTTATGTAGATTTTGTTCAAGTTCTCCTGATTTCCTCTGCTCATCTCCGTAAGGTCCGAATCTGTATACAAACCTTATATAAAGTTATATTCCATATAAACCTGTTGGACTTTACTCTGGTGTTTGGTACTATCAGCACCCACCACTTCTTACTTTACCCATCTCCATAAGGTTTAAGTTTATTTATTAGTGTCACAAGTGGACTCACATTAACACTGCAATGAAGTTACTGTGAAAATCCCTGAATTGCCACACTCTGGTGCCTATTCAGGTACACTAATGGAAAATTTAGCATGGCCAGTGCAGATTTTTTGTGCTGTAGGAGAAAACTGGAACCGAGTGCAGGGTGTCAAAATTTGCTGATGACACCAAGATTGGGGGAAAGGCAAATTGTGCGGAGGGTGTGGAGAGTCTGCAGAAGGATCTAGATAGGCTGGGCGAATGGGCCAGGAAATGGCAAATGGAATTTAATGTTGGCAAGTGTGAGGTGGTCCACTTTGGTAGGAAGAATGGTAGGAAGGACTATTACTTACGTGGCGAAAAACTGCAGCAGGCGACGGTGCAGAGGGACCTCGGGGTCCTTGTGCATGAGTCGCAAAAACCCAGCTTGCAGGTGCAGCAGGTGGTCAGGAAGGCGAATGGGATGCTGGCCTTCATAGCGAGGGGGATTGAATATAAAAGTAGGGAGGTCTTGCTGCAGCTGTATAGGGCATTGGTGAGGCTGCAGCTGGAGTACTGTGTGCAGTTTTGGGCGCCGCACTTGCGCAAGGATATTTTGGCCCTGGAGGGAGTGCAGAGGAGGTTTACTAGGCTGATACCGGAGTTGAGGGGATTGAGCTATGAGGAGAGGCTGAATAAACTAGGCTTGTACTCGTTAGAGTTTAGAAGAATGAGGGGAGATCTCATTGAGACGTATAAGATGATGAATGGGATGGATAGGATAGAGGTGGAGAGACTCTTCCCGCTCAAAAAAGACAGTAGGACTAGGGGGCACAGCTTCAAGATAAAGGGGAGGCGGTTTAGAACGGAGTTGAGGAGGAACTTCTTCACTCAAAGGGTGGTGAATCTCTGGAATTCTCTGCCCGTTGAAGTGGTGGAGGCTGCCTCGCTAAATATTTTTAAGAAGCGGGTTGATGGGTTCTTGATAAGAGAGGGGATTAAGGGTTATGGGGAGAGGGCGGGAAAGTGGAACTGAGCCACAACAGATCAGCCATGATCTTATTGAATGGCGGGGCAGGCTCGAAGGGCTAGATGGCCTACTCCTGCTCCTATTTCTTATGTTCTTATGTTCTTAAACCCACACAGACACAGAAGAACATGCAGACTACACACAGACAGTAACCCAAGCTGGGAATCGAACCCGGATGCACTATGAGGCAGCAGTGCCACCATGTCACTCCATATCAAGCTGATGTCTTCACACCTTATTTAAATTTAACTTTTTTAGTCTTTCTATCTTTAATCCAATTAAACCAGGCACATCCCCACAAGCTGCATTTTCAATATATGAGAATATGGCAGTGATATTATGAAACAATAAATATTAAAACTTTTTTTCCTGACAGAAAACGTTTGAAAGGGTGGCATTCTGAGAAGAGCTTTTTTGTATTTTTTTTTAATTACACAGGAGTGCATACCTTGACCTGAGCCTCCACCACAGATGGTGCTGCCATGGCAGACAACTGAAGACTAGAAAAGCATAAGCTCTTTATGTAGAGATTCCCCTATTCCTCCAATGGTAGTGGTCATGTTGGTGGAATGGTGGAGAGGGATGGCAAGAGATCATATGAAATTCCTGACATGTGGGATCACTTGACCTCTCTGGTAGACTCCCACCAAAACACAGCAAAGATAAAAATGTATTCATTCATGGGATGTGGATGTTATTGGCTAAGCCAGCATCTATTCCCACAGCTGGGGTGTGATGGATGCTGATAGTACCAAACACCAGGGCCAGGGGAACACTTAGGCTCGGTGTTTTCAATGGAGTTCTCAAATTGTCCACATTAAGCAGCCAGAGCTTCAGATCTGAAAGACTGGCTTAAAAAAACTGAACCATCAGGTTAAGTTCTGATTTTTTTAAAGTCAGTCTTTCAGTGTCAGGTCAGTTTTACTGAGTTCCTGTGCTGCTGCTTTTGATCTTTGTGCAGCTTTATGGTTCTATTCTTTTCTTTACAAAAGCCTGTCAGAAAACCACAAAGCTGCCTAAAGATAAGAATCAGCAGCAGTTGTCAGGAGAGTGCTCTTGGTTGAAAATTAGTAAGTGAAATGCCTGTAATTTTCTAACCAGTTGGATGATGTGGATAGGATTTTACAGCCTTACTCATCCCGAAACCATAAAATCCTGCTTGAGGTCAACAAATCTTTCTATGGTATGCCCCTTGCCCGCTCTGAGTCTTGTGGTGGGCGGAGTGGTAAAATTCAGGCCTGTGTTTTTTTTGGGAAATGTGCAGGGGAGATTGTATTGGGGGATGGTTTGGAGGGAAATTGTGGAGGAAGTTGGGGTATGGGGAGTTGCAGGGGAGCTTTGGGGGAATGTTGAGAGAAGGTTCGAAGAAGTGTTTGGAGAGGGAGATGGTGAGGGGTTGTGAGGGAGACTTGAGGGGATGGAAATATAGAGGTTGAGGGAACAGTGGGGTTTGGGAGGTGGGGGAGAGGTTGGGGGGAGTTAAAGCTGTTGGGGTTACTGCTGAAGTTTCTTATTTATTAATTAATTGCATTTTTCTACTTAATTTGCTTATATGGGTGGCACAGTAGCACAGTGGTTGGCACTGCTTCTTCACAGCTCCAGGGACCTGGGTTCAAATCCCAGCTTGGATCACTGTCTGTGTGGAGGTGCATATTCTCCTCATGTCTGTGTGGGTTTCCTCCCATTGTCCAAAGATGTGCGGGTTAGGTTGATTGGCCATGCTGAAAATTGCTCCTTAGTGTCCTGAGATGGGTAGGTCAGAGGGATTAGCGGGTAAATGTGTAGGGATATGGGGGTAGGGCCTGGTTGGGATTGTGGTCAGTGCAGACTCGATGGGCCAGATAGCCCCTTTCTGCACTGTAGAGTTCCTATGATTCTGTGTCGAAAAACAACTAAAATTTTAAAAAAACTATTTGCACATTAATACAAATGTAATGAGACATCATAAGGAACCTGCAAATATGGGTTGCAAATTCATAGTTACAACACGTTTGTATGACAATGGGTAAATGTTGCCTTTCCTTGTTGTCTATTGTGATGCCTGGCATATTGATTGGATGTATACACTTGTTATGGCATATTACCAAGACTCTAAAGAAATTGAAGTGATGATGATCTTTGTATCAAATGTTATAACCTGTACCCATACTTTGTTTAGAGAATTACAAAGGATTATTCTGCAGTTCAGTGCATTGTTTTCTGGTTCAGAGATTTGGAAGCGTACAAAAAATTACTTTGCAATTGTAAATTACAGTCCCTACTGTTTATAGCGGATGTATTGATGTCAACATGACTTGCCTGCTATAAGCAATGGCCCGTTAAACATAATAGGTTGTATCCTTGCTTTGTTATCAGTGTTAAATTTTCTCATTCTATTGCTCTTAACAGACTGAAGCTAATAAAAATATTTTTGAAAGACTGAGATCAAACAAAACTCACATGCTACATTTAGACAGATAGGGGAGATAAACTGAAAACCCAATTCCTCTTCCTTTCTGTCCATAATTAGTGTAGCTATGTTTTGAGAAGGCTGATGTTTGTGTGTTCCTGAGATCTCATTTAGGATGCAGTCAATTTAAAATCGCCAGATTTTAATGAATTTAAACAACGATTATTATTTATAATCCAAGAAAGTCAACTTATTACCCAAGAAAGTCAATCACACCGCATACACTCAAGAAAAGCACAGGCTGGAATTCTCCAACCTTACCCGCAGCTGGGCCCATCTGGTCCCTCTGCAGTGAGTGTAGATTCGACTGAGCACCAAATTCTCTGTTCTTGCTGGCAGTGGTAGTAGGGTGTGCAAGACTGGCGAATTCAGCCACAATTAAAGAAGGTAGTGCCCTTTCATAAGTATTAAAACCAAACAGAATTGCCTGCAATTTGTGCCTTTGAGAGTCCAGCAGACAAGGAAGCTTTTCCCACTCTGGAGCTGAAGCTCAGGAAAGTTCAGGTGGCTAGGGACAAATTTGGATTAACTGCAGGACTGCTACGATGTACAGATTGTTAAATATGTTATGTAGACAGGGCCTGTTGTAACCAAAGGTCCAGTTTCTTTCCAGGTGAGCTCAGAGCTTTTTCTTTGGAAATGGGCTGGAAGAGACTTTTAAAATACTTTTTTTAAGCTTTGCAGTTCTTGAAAGATATTGTTGATGTTGGTCTGCAGTTTTCTCCACAATAGGCTGAGGCTTTGACTGAAAGATTTTAAGTTTCATATAATAGTTTTAATCACATGATTAATGGCCTTTGATACAAATAGAAGGCAAAGTAGTAGTTTCAGTTACATAGTCAAAGGCCATTGGTATTCAAAGGAAGTCTTTTGCTCCTCACTTGTGGACAATCAGTCCAGTTGCATGGCAAAGCTGGAATCATGGAGTCTGGAAGTCTGTTGTCTCTGTGTCTTGGAGTAAGCTTCGACAATAGCAGATGTGAAATTCCACTGAGCCATACTGGTTAGACATGTCCTTTTTAAGGTGGAAGACCCCCCACCCATTATAATCCATTTTGGAGCTTTCCAGAACACTTGTCAATCTGTTGAACTTGCAAACCACCGAACACCTTGGCTGCCATTTTAAAAGTTTGCAAATATCCATTTTAAAAGGAGAACAATTTTAAGAAAAACATCTTCATGTCTGTATTGGCATAAGGATTAAATGGCAGCTCATAAATTGATAACTAGTTTGATTATACATTTCCTCCTTCCTCTCTCCCTATTTGCTGCTCATTTTGACAAAGTAAGAAGTCTCACAACACCAGGTTAAAGTCCAACAGGTTTATTTGGTAGCAAATGCCACTAGCTTTCGGGGCTTTGCCCCTTCGTCAGGTGAGTGGGGAGTTCTGGGGAGTCACTTATATAGAGCAAATATTACTAACTATTCACCAGTCCCAAAGCAGTTAGATGTTAAGATGCTGCTCTTAATATATCCCTATGCAAAATTGCTTCTTTGTCTTGGTGACTGTATTTGTCAAGATGATGTGGAGATGCCAGCTTTGGACTGGGGTAAACACAGTAAGAAGTCTCACAACACCAGATTAAAGTCCAACAGGTTTGTTTGGTAGCAAATGCCACTACCTTTCGGGGCTTTGCCCCTTCGTCAGATGAGTGGGGAGTTCAGAAATTAATGCCCGAGAAGAGGGAATCCTACCAAACCAGGCTGCAAGTATGTCCGTCAGGGTTAATCTATCAACAGGGTGTGGCTGTCCTCAGTGCTGGTTGAAAACTTAAGGGCTCCAATTGACTATCAGGCAGAAAGGCTATTCTTGATCGTTCTCCCCTGGGTGTAATTGGGGGAATCGGGAAGGTGACAGGCTACCTATGCCAAACCTTCCTCCATTCTGTGGCCTCTCATTCTATCTCCCTGTTCCCTCTTTGGGGGAGCATTAAATTTCACCGTATAAGTGGTGGGAAATATTCATGGATTTTTTCAGAGGATGAAGGGAACATGCACTTTGTTGTTGTGTATGGCAAGCAATCCAAACTGTGCTGTATTATAATCCCAGCACTAATTAAATAAAATCACTTGCATTTAAAGTAAAAAAATGGTGGCTTTACTGTGTAATGTAATTGAAGCTCTTAAAAAAAAGCATGTAAGATTTCACCAAGCGATGTTAAATAAATGCCACATTTGTAAGAAATTATGAACATTTTATTGTAGGAGGATTAGTATATAACTTATAAAAGGTTAACAGCTCTGTTACAATATCAAATTAAAAAATTTAGTCTGAATTTGTTAACATTCGTATCATTATTTTCACAAAGTGCCGTTTTGAAAAGGAATTCAAATTTAATCTTCAGAAAAAGATTTTCAATTTTCCCCATTCCATTCACTTCTGTGTTAAGCACTACCCCTGTTATCTGTGTACAAGTAGAAAGGAAATTAAATGGCTCCAAAACCATTTAGCATGTTCTCATGCTTTGTGTCACTTTCCCTGTATTTCAATAGTGACTACACTTAGAAATGCTTTGAGATGGCTTCAGGTTGTGAAAGGCACTCTGTAGTAACAAGATTTTCTTCAGATCTGTGAACGATAGTTTTGATATGAATGTCCTGTTCATGTGCAAAAGAGAGGTACATTGCACAAGTGTGCCAATCAGACAGATAATTTAAAAGTAACATCTATGGAAAAGCTGGGGATTGGGGGGGCGGGGTAGAAAAGCCAAAATTAAAGTTTTTTGATTTGTCATTAACATTTACCTTGGCTGATGATAGAAAACAATATGAATGGGTGAGAAGTACCCATTATTCTGCATAACCAGGCGATTGTACATAAATTTGCATGAACAGAGAATGCACAAGCAGTTACATAACATATTTATGAAATAAAATTGAAGGTAATACTTTTTTCTAGCCCAGAGAGCATTGTGTTCACTCAGTATATGTCCAATATTGAAATAGACCAATTAACAAAAGGTTCCATTGCAGTATTGTATCTTCTCATAAAAGAGCTCTGGATTTTTTTGAAATGCTGGGTGAGTTGACAGATTTATGGAGAAATTTTCTGAATGCTTTCCCTAGCTAGTTCAATGAGACTTCAATGTAAAGTCTAGAAACTACTGTTGTTCGTAAAGCCTCACATCAGATCTATAAATTGTGTTTCATTTTATGGCTTTGTGCAAAATAATGATAATGACCAGATTGCCTGTAATGTAATACGCTTTGCATAATATTCTGTTCTGGTGTTCAACACAGCCAGAATTATATTGTGTCAGGTTGTCCTCAAATTACCCCTCAACACGAAGCTAAGACTCTGACGGAGAGAATCACTGCTGGTCAGAAACCTACTTGTGAACCAATTTTTACTTTAAAATGATGTTCATTATATAGATCTGATAAGATAATGACATCTTAATTTGAGGGATGGTCTTCAAGCCAAGTTTTGTGACTTGTTTCAGAGTTATACAACAATGTGCTACTTGCATCTTTTCAAATACCTCTTCATACTGTTGATTTAAGATGGTCTGTATCCACCTAGTTACGCTGTGTTTAATTGTGTCTACCTTTCATTTAATTAGTTAGATCTATATCATTTCAAAAAAATAGAGTTAACAACATTGAGACTACTATATTGCGGGACTTCCTTCAGCTTGATTAAAGACAGCAGGTGGAATTTTCCGAAAAATTACAAGGTCTCATTTCCAGCACGAATATTGGTATATTCCAGAATGCGATCTTGAACCACATAGAAATTTTATTTTTCCCTCATGAAAAACACCGCGTGAGGCACTAAGCATCTGATTCGCCCGCCATGGGATCATCTGAGCACCTCAATCAAGCTGCATTTGAATGGCTCCACCATTCACTCTCGTGCAAGCTCGGAGGATGGTCACAAGATGACCAACTCCCAAATTTTTGGTGAGTGCATTCAATTGATTACTAGATGCAGTGGAGGAAAGGTGGGCCACAATTTACCCTAGGGTTGGCAGAAAGCCCCCCAGCAACGTGACTAATCCTTCCTGGGAGGCAATGGCAGCCCTGGTCAGTGACAGCAACCTAATGAAGATAATAGGGTTTCAGTGTCTCAAGGTGATGAATGTCCTACTACGATCTGGATGGGTAAGTGCTCCATGCTTCCCGTTGCCCTTCCAACTTTCCGTTATCCCTGAAATGTCCCCTTGCCACTACCTTGCTGACTCTGAACACCCAACCACCCAACACCATCCTCAAACTGCTCTCCCCACATACTTCCTATCAGAACATAAGAACATAAGAAATAGGAGCAGGAGTAGGCCATTTAGCCCTTCAAGCCTGCCCTGCCATTCACTAAGATCATGGCTGATCTGAAGTGGCTCAATTCCACTTTCCCGCTTTCTCCCCATAACCCTTAATTCCCTTGCCTACCAAAAACCTATCTACCCGTGTCTTAAATATATTTAGCGACGTAGCCTCCACCACATCAATGGGCAGAGAATTCCAGAGATTCACCACCCTTTGAGTGAAGAAGTTCCTCCTCAACACCGTTCTAAACTGCGCCCCCCCTTATCTTGAGGCTGTGCCCTCTAGTCCTGCTGTCCTTTCTGAGTGGGAAGAATCTCTCTACCTCTACCCTCTCCATCCCCTTCATTATCTTATACATCTCTATAAGATCCCCTCTCATCCTTCTAAACTCCAACGAGTACAAACCCAGTCTATTCAGCCTCTCTTCATAGTCCAACCCCCTCATCTCTGGTATCAGCCTAGTGAACCTCCTCTGCACTCCCTCCAAGGCCAAAATATCCTTGCGCAAGTGCGGTGACCAAAACTGCACACAGTACTCCAGCTGTGGCCTCACCAGTGCCCTGTACAGTTGCAGCAAGACCTCCCTGCTTTTATATTCAGCCCCCCTCGCTATAAAGGCCAGCATCCCATTTGCCTTCCTGATCACCTGCTGCACCTGCAGGCTGTGTTTTTGCGACTCATGCACAAGGACCCCCAGATCCCTCTGCACCTTAGCATGCTGCAGCTTTTCGCCCTTTAAATAGTAATCCTTCCTACTATTATTCCTGCCTAAAGTGGATTACCTCACACTTGCTAACATTGTACTCCATCTGCTAGGTCCTCGCCCACTCGCTCAGCCTATCTAGTTCCCTCTGCAGACTTTTCACACCCTCCGCACAATTTGCTTTTCCACTTATCTTTGTGTCATCAGCAAATTTCGACACCCTACACTCAGCCCCCTCCTCCAGATCATCTATATAAAAGGTAAATAGTTGAGGCCCCAGCACCGATCCCTGGGGCACTCCACTAGTCACCAACCGTCAATCAGAATAGCGATCCCTGGGGCACTCCACTAGTCACCAACTGCCAATCAGAATAGAAGAACCACTTCTTGGTTAAGTGTTGTGCCCACGCATGCCAGTTGTCCTCAACCTGCCAAGTGTCCAGGTAACACTATCCCCCTTTGCGTCCCTGCAGGAGAACATAGTCCAGAATTGATGATGGAATGCCCTGCTTTTGAGGAGAGTGCCATGGAGCAGGCTTGCACAGACAGGGAGGTTGGCCTGTGACATAGAAGTAAGAAGCCACTGCACATTCATCTGACCAGTCTCAAGTGATTTATTCATCTTCCAAATCCTTGACGAGGCCATGTACTAAAATAATGTTCTTGCAGGAACATCAGCAATGAGTCCTGGCTTTCAATGAGCAGAGGCTCCACTCCATCCTCAACCATACCTCGGGGGAGATCTCTGAGGAGCACAGTGAAGATGTATCACAGCTTTCACCTGCACCATCCACCATTGCAGAGACAATCACCTTGATGGGAAAACTTAGCTGATAAGCTTCTTGGGTCGCTATCCAGTGAGCACCACACTGTTTTTGATGCACATCTGGAGGAGACAGAATTCTCTCAGGGATCGGGCAGTTAGAAGTTGCTTGATCCCAGGACGCAGCTGTGCCCCAGCCAGGAGAAGTGCCTTTGGACAGATTTATCCTTCAGCTGCTTGAGATGCAAAGGCAGAGCCAAGAATACCAGGAGGGGTTGTCAGCAACACTCTTGTGACTGCAATGCCGAATGCAGGAGTCCCAGAGCCTTCTGTTACAAGAAATGTGGCCACCATTGTGTGGCACGCAGGCCAAAACTGCAAAACTGGTAACCACAATGGAAAGTCTGGGACAAGTCATCAGAGCCATCGTTGGCGAATTCCAAGACATGGCTCAGTTTCTGAAGACCATGGCTGAGGACCTCCAAGGCATATTGTAGGCACAGAGGACCATGGCTGAGGACCAACAGAGAATGGCGCAGACTCAGAGGACCATTGCTAAGGGCTTCAACACCATGGTGCAGACACAGAGGGCCACAGCCGAGGGCCTCGTGAACATGGGCATCCTGCAAAAGTTGGCAGCCATACCAGGATTTGCACCCACAGCTAACAGGTCCTGAGAATGCCCAGGAACTACTTCCAATTTTTAAGAAATGAAAATGCTTAGCAGCATGGTTTCATCAATAATGTGAGTGCTGCCTTCAGCATGAAATTATTTTAGTTCGGTGTTGATTAAATCAATAAATACACTTAAAGTGTTTTATTTTTGAAATTTAGTTTTTTTGGACTGATTAGGGGTTGTGCTATGTGTTTATCCAAGCTGTTGTAAGGAAATCTAATGAAACCTTTGTGTGTTAATTATTAAATTTGACATGTTTGTAACATACATAATCTTCAGTTATTTAATAACACTGATCAGTTTCACTTGAGGCTTAATATTTTCAGTATCCACAGTATTTTGCTTTTGGATTAGTATTTCATTTTCTCTTTTAATACAATAGATAACCCTACTGGAGATAAATGGATTTTTTGCTTTCCAAATATTGGCAATTGAGGCTACAAATCATATGGTTCATAAAAATGTCTAATATGAAATGAAATTGAGAAAGTTGAATTGTCTGGGAGGGTGCTATTAAATTGTCATCTTGATCTGCTGGCTACATTGTTGCTAGGCGAGAAACACCCATTGCAAATGTGATCTCAATGATATTGTATTGTTTTGTCTTTGAAACTGCTCCAAGGAGGGACAAGAAGTCTCCCTCTTGAAGAGGCAGTGGCCTAGTGGTATTATTGCTAGATTATTAATCCAGAAACTCAGCTATAGTTCTGGGAACCTGGGTTCGAATCCCGCCATGGCAGATGGTGTAATTTGAATTTGACAAAACAAAAATCTGGAATTAAGAATCTACTGATGACCATAAAACCATTGTGGATTGTCAGAAAAACTATCTGGTTCACCAACGTCCTTTAGGGAACGAAATCTGCCGTCCTTACCTGGTCTGGCCTATATGTGTGACTCCAGAGCCACAGCAATGTGGTTGATTTTCAACTGCCCTCGGTCAACTAGAAATGGACAATAAATACTGGCCAGCCACTGACGCCCGTGTCCCACAAATAAATGAAAAGAGAAAAAAATGTTGACTGTGAGTGAGTTCATGAATTCGGGACTGGAACTTGTGTTGAGGCAGTATAGAAGATGCTACAGGAAATCATTGCTGCAGTTTATTTGCAGCAGTAAAAGAATCTGAAATGGGCATGTAACCAAGTCTTCAGTGATTTAAAGAATGAAGATGGAGGATTGCTGATGCTGATCCTTGTAGACAAAGAAAAAAGACCCAAGCACAGCTGAGCATTATCAAATTGTGGACCAACAACTTATCCGATTCAGACAGAGGAAACTGGAGCTAAGAAGAAGCTCAGTATTGATTTTCTTGAATCAAAACATGACAATGTTCCCATAGCTACCTTGGAGGATACAAAAGTGATGTCTGAAACAACACTACGTTGAAGGCAGAGGGTGATATTAGGGGGAAATTTATACAGTCACTTAAATTTTCTGTTGGGGTGAAATTCCAAGTGGAAAGGTAGCTGACGTCAATTTGCAACTGCTTGATGGGAAAAGTTGGCTCCATCTTGGATTCCTAAGCCAATCTAATCAATGTTATGAAGGTGAGTTCCTGGCATTAGAAGCTTACTATTTGTGAGCTTGCAGTGTTGCTCTGGGATTTCAAAGTCAACAGAAGCTTAAAGGAGCTCTGGATTCAATTGAAGAGGCCAGACTGACTTATTTTAGAACACAGCTAAAAAAATCTTGCTGAAATAAAGGCAGAATATACTAGAAATACTCAGCAGGTTCTGTGGTACCTGCAGAGTGAGGAACATAATTTACATTTCAGGTATCTGTTGCTGTCTCCACAGGCACTGCCAGATCTCTGAATTTTTTACAGCATTTTCTGTTTTTATTTCAGATTTCCAGCATCTGCACTGTTTTGCTTTTGGGGGAAAAAATTGCTGACTTGATTATCAGATTTGTAAGAGGGTTCAGAAATCCCAAGTTCAGGGACGAAGGTGTGAAACCTCTTCAGCACAGAACCAAGGAAAAGAGACAGATGTTATTTGGTGTGGATAGACATAAGTCTGCAAGAAACACAATTGCAGTTATAAGAGATGGCTAGAACAGCCAGTACCAACTTTAGCAGTGAATGCTGAGCAAAGTTACATTGCTTTGCAAGCGGAGGAGTGCCAGCACACTATTCAAGGATACATTATACTCAGGAATATCACTAACTTGCAATAATGTCATCATACGTGTAAAAGTGTTTGATTTTCTGACTACCCATATCCAGAAGGCTGCACCGTAGTGTCTATTCCCTCTACATACTTGAAGAAGAAACAGGGGAAGCAAAAAAATTAATCCTTTCTGTATGAGGCCATGGCAGCACCTCATAATATCTTCTGTCTCCTACACTGTTCCTCTGGTTATCCATCCTGGAGTAAATTGGTGTGAAGAAGGGAGTGAATAGATAGATGTACCTATCTATCAAGTTGGCAAGAAACAAAAATAGAAAATGCTGGAAGATCTCGGCAGGCCTGACAGCGTCTGTGGAGAGAGAATGGAGCCAGTGTTTCATGTCACCGTAACTCAAAACGTTGGCTCTATTCTCTCTCCACAGAGGCTGTCAGACCTGCTGACCTATTCTAGCATTTTCAGTTTTTGTTTCAGATTCCAGCATCTGCAGTATTTTGCTTTTATATAAGCTAGCAAGGATCAGCTGGGGATTTAATATTAGAAGGGTGATGTTGCTGGTCAGACAATATCAGTTATCTGAAGAAATTGGGGATTCACATGTCTTGAATCCTGTTTTCAATAGAAGAATATTTAAAGAACAGTGTTTATAAAGACATAAGTGCCAATCAGTGAGGGTGATCTTACTAAAAGAAGGCCTCCACAGCTGATCAGGTCCCCCACCCACCCCTCATCAAACGCACCCCCCCTTCCAGCCCAGCCGATTGCCTCCGGCTACCCCTGGCATGGCACGGCTGACCTCCACTCACTTGGTCAGTTGCTGGTTGCAGAGTGCACAGCAACTCCCCCCATTCGATTTCAATTGCAGAGTGTGCAGTTTCCATCCTCTCTCCTCCCCTTAGGCTCCACTCAATCCCAATCCCTCAGAACCTGCTGTCTTGACACTGCCCAATGCCTGGGAGCACAGCCGGTGTGTCAGGCTGGCACTGCCCAAGGGGCATTGACCCCCACCTCTGACCTCCCACAGTCCTCAATGGTCCTATACATGACCCTCATCAATGAGGATCTTCACCGGGTACATAAGAACATAAGAACATAAGAACATAAGAACATAAGGAGCAGGAGTAGGCCATCTCGCCCTTCGAGCCTGCCCCGCCATTCAATAAGATCATGGCTGATCTGTCATGGCTCAGTTCCACTTTCCCGCCCTCTCCCCATAACCCTTAATCCCCTTGCCTATCAAAAACCTATCTACCTGCGTCTTAAATATATTTAGCGAGGCAGCTTCCACCACTTCAATGGGCAGAGAATTCCAGAGATTCACCACCCTTGGAGTGAAGGAGTTCCTCCTCAACTCCGTTCTAAACTGCCCCCCCCCCTTATCTTGAGGCTGTGCCCTCTAGTCCTACTGTCCTTTCTGAGCGGGGAGAGCCTCTCCACCTCTATCCTATCCATCCCATTCATCATCTTATATGTCTCAATGAGATCTGCCCTCATCCTTCTAAACTCCAACGAGTACAAGCCTAGTTTATTCAGCCTCTCCTCATAGTTCAACCCCCTCAACTCCCGTATCAGCCTAGTAAACCTCCTCTGCACTCCCTCCAAGGCCAAAATATCCTTGCGTAAGTGCGGTGACCAAAACTGCACACAGTACTCCAGCTGCGGCCTCACCAGTGCCCTGTACAGTTGCAGCAAGACCTCCCTACTTTTATATTCAATCCCCTCGCTATAAAGGCCAGCATCCCATTTGCCTTCCTGACCACCTGCTGCACCTGCAGGCTGGGTTTTTGCGACTCATGCACAAGGACCCCGAGGTCCCTCTGCACCGTTGCATGCTGCAGTTTTTCGCCATGTAAGTAATAGTCCTTCCTACCATTATTCCTACCAAAGTGGACAACTTCACACCTGCTAACATTAAATTCCATTTGCCAGTTCCTGGCCCATTCGCCCAGCCTATCTAGATCCTTCTGCAGGCTTTCCACACCCTCCGCACAATTTGCCGTTCCACCAATCTTGGTGTCATCAGCAAATTTCAACACCATACACTCGGTTCCCTCCTCCAGATCATCTATATAAATGGTAAATAGCTGAGGCCCCAGCACCGATCCCTGGGGCACTCCAGTAGTCACCAACCGCCAATCCGAATAGCACCCATTGACCCCCACTCTCTGCCTCCTATTTGACAGCCAATCCCCTATCCACGCTAACACCCTACCCCCAACTTCATGCCCCCTAACCTTCTGTAATAACCTCTTGTGCGGCAAGAGGTAGGTCGCTATGGCAAGTGAGCCCAGACAATAGCATCCTGGGCTCACTAACAATTAAAGTCATATTTTAAATTAATTTAAATATAAGGGTGCAAAGCTGATCTTGTCGGTTACCCTGTCCCTGTAAGATTATGACAGGCGAGAAATCGGCTGTGAACTTGATTTTTTTGCCTATCATGCTATCATACTGGCTCACCCCACCCATCGTCCAGCATGATGAGAAAGTAAGATTGCACCCAATGCGTTTACACGGTGATGGTCAGATGTTGCTATAGTGGCATGCAGTGCCAGGTAGCTGAGAATATTGAGACTAAATTGCATTTGAATAATTTGTAAAGCTTTATTGATCTCATGGTACCACTGGTAATAGTTTATCACAGAATGATGGCCGTGCAGAGAAACTCAGGATGCTAGTATGAGTAGGCTCACCCACAGTCCATGTCATCACATATGGCTACAGGAGCACAAGGCCACGTATACATATGAGATTCACACAGCATTGGATTTATCTGAGAATCTAGCTGTCATGCTAATTATCTCTGTCCAAAGAGGTTCATCGATGAACCTAACAGACAACTATTATAATAAAAACAAAATTGGGTCCTTGTGCATGAGTCGCAAAAACCCAGCTTGCAGGTGCAGCAGGTGGTCAGGAAGGCGAATGGGATGCTGGCCTTCATAGCGAGGGGGATTGAATATAAAAGTAGGGAGGTCTTGCTGCGGCTGTATAGGGCATTAGTGAGGCCGCAGCTGGAGTACTGTGTGCAGTTTTGGGCGCCGTACTTACGCAAGGATATTTTGGTCTTGGAGGGAGTGCAGAGGAGGTTTACTAGGCTGATGCCGGAGTTGAGGGGGTTGAGCTATGAGGAGAGGCTGAATAAACTAGGCTTGTACTCGTTAGAGTTTAGAAGAATGAGGGGAGATCTCATTGAGACGTATAAGATGATGAATGGGATGGATAGGATAGAGGTGGAGAGACTCTTCCCGCTCAGAAAGGATAGTAGGACTAGGGGGCACAGCCTCAAGATAAAGGGGGGGCGGTTTAGAACGGAGTTGAGGAGGAACTTCTTCACTCAAAGGGTAGTGAATCTCTGGAATTCTCTGCCCGTTGAAGTGGTGGAGGCTACCTCGCTAAATATTTTTAAGATGCGAGTTGATGGGTTTTTGATAAGAGAGGGGATTAAGGGTTATGGGGAGAGGGCGGGAATGTGGAACTGAGCCACAACAGATTAGCCATGATCTTATTGAATGGTGGGGCAGGCTCGAAGGGCGAGATGGCCTACTCCTGCTCCTATTTCTTATGTTCTTATGTTCTTAAAATACTGCAGATGCTAGAAATCTGAAATAAAAACAGATAATGCTGGAAAAACTCTGCAAGTCTGGTAGTGTTTGTTGAGAGAGAAAGACAGAGTTAACATTTTGAGTCCAATATGACCTCTTTGGAACCAGAAAAAGTTTGAGATATAACCATTGTAAGCAAATACAGAGGCACCGGAACGAAGGTAAGGAAAGTGGAAAGTTCTGAGATACAAAGGAAGGCAAGAGAATTTAACTGACAAAAAGGATGTTGGTGGATAACAAAAGGGATGGCAATAGAACAATTAAAGAAATATGAAATGATTGCCTTTTGTTCTGCCCCTTCCTCTCTCCTTTCAACAGCATAATACTCAACACATGTTTACTTCCCCTCAGTTCCAAAGAAAAGTCATTTGAATTGAACCATTAATTCTTATTCCACTGAGGTTGTCAAACCTACCGAGCTTTGTTGGGGAAAACGGGGGAATAGTTATTTCAGATTTCCAGCACCCACTGTACTTTGGTTTTATTATGGTGTTTAGAAGAGGTGTGAATGGCAATTACAAAATCATTGCCAAAAGCTGCTGCCTGGGTACTGGAACTGGTGGTTATGGTCTGACAGTACTGAATTGAGTATTGAATCTATCAATTGTAATGGAAAGATGAGGTGCTGGTCCTTGAGCTTCCAGAGAATCTAACTAGATCACTATAGGAAGCCACTTTCACATTGTGAAAGAGAAGCAGGGAAATAAAATCACAGGCAACCAGAAAATCATCATAATATTTGCGGACTGAATGGCAGTGTTCCTCAAAATGATTGCCCAGTTGGGATTTAGTCTCCCCAGTGTATTTTTTGGCTGAAGGGTAAAAATATTAGGGAGTGTATTTTTGCAAAAGTCCATCTCCTTGCAGAGAAATTTTAGTATGACCCATTTACAATTTATTTGCAATTTGAATGTATTTGCATAGTAGTCAAACAGGTGGAAGAAATTTGCATGAAGTTTAAACAAATGAACTGGAAGAGTTTGAATATCAGTCAGTTGGCACTGCACAGATTTGAATAATTTGAATACAAGAAACTGCAGATAAGAAGTGCAGTGCCAAGGTGTTACAGAAATGTGTGACATTGGAACTTTGAAATCCTGTGAATGACATTCCATTTTTTTAATAGTTATGTATACCCTGTGGCAGATCACAGTAAGCCAGAGAATATGAATTTTTGCTCTCATGAGTCTTCCAGACTTGAAGCATTAGCTTTGTTGTCTCTCCACAGATACTTTTAGACTTGCTGAGATTTTCCACCATTTTCTGTTTTGTTTCAGATTCCAGCATCTGTAGTAATTTGCTTTTATTTTATGATCTCTTGCTTAAGAGGCTGCATTTCTTTTGCTCTCTGTTTTTCTTATTTTGTTTTTTACTCTTTCTTATTTTGCTTCTCTCTTCCCCATATTTCTCAATTTCCCTCTTTTCTGCTGCTCTCCATAAATTTTCCTTTTCTTTCTGTCTGCACCTTTTGCAGCTTTCTTTTTAGGTGGCCTTGCAAGCTGGAGAAATGGCACACCAAAGCTGCAGGTTACATGTAGTAGTGGGGATTGTGGGGAGATTGTGTCCTTCATATCTCAACAACTTTCATTGCGCTCCATCCTCCGGCACCTGTGTGATGAAGTTACCAAGTATGTAGAAGTGATTTGAAATTGCCAGTATGAATGAATTTATTATAATAATCTGTATTATATGAAATATAATTTAACCAAAATAAATCTCTCCACTTTAACAACCAATTTTCCTCTATACTTCAAACATAGGCAAACAATGTTTGTTTAAAGTTTACAGAAACTTCTATCCTTCTTTAATGAGGTTATTGAGGGGAAGTGGAGGGGAAGGTGTATTGATGGTTAGTCAGGGGAGAGGTGTAATTGGGACGTCCAGTGGGATTTGGGTGGTGATGTTAGCAGCATAGTTACCCAGGAGTTGGAATTGGGTTTAATCCTTCTATTTTTTCCTGGTAACTATTCTGCTAAGAGAGTCAGAACCATCTGAAGTCTCTGATTTAAATTGAAGTTTTGGAGGGTTTCAGATGCAAGGTAATTGCCCATTGGAAATTTCCTGTGCAGCCCTTGCCTGCTGAATTCCATGGGGTCCCACACACATCTTTCAATGTTCTTGTACGTACCACCCAAAGGAATGGAAGTTCTTTGCCATGGAGAATTGTATATAAATCTGGATTAATTTTGAAGTACTTGTCAGGGAGCTCTTACTCATCATGAAATGGACTAGTCACCCTTTAAGGTTCTAATTATCATGTAAATAATACTTATGTTCTTCATGAAGCTGTGTGTTCAGAAACCCCACTCCAGGATTCCAACACATAAGATAATAACCCAGAAAATAATGTAGGTACGATTTTCTGCTCCTCCTGCTGCATGTTTTGCCATGGCAGAAGTGGCCTGCCAGTGGCCAGCAGCAGGATCTTCTGGTTCCATCGCTGCCAACAGGGTTTCCCATTTTATGCGCCTCCCACCATCAGGTAAACAGCAGTGGGGGTTCACCATCAGCAGGACAGAAGATCCCACTGGTGGGAATGGCTGGAAAATTCCCACCTGTGTATTATCAACAGTGTTGACATTCAGATGTGATGCTATAAAAATGCCTTTGAACATTTCTGAGCGGTAAATGCAGATCTTTGTCAAATTTTGCCTGCTAACATCATGGAATATTTTTAATATGCTAAAAGCACTATATAAATTCACATGGTTGCTGAGGTATAGTGGTTAGCATTGCTACCTCACAGCACCAGAGACTCTGGTTCGATTCCCAGCTTGGGTCACTGTCTGTGTGGAGCTTGTACATTCTTCCCGTGTCTGTTTGGGTTTTCTCCAGGTGCTCCGGTTTCCTTCCACAGAAAAGATATGTGGTTTAAGTGGATTGGCCATACTAAATTTCCCCTTAGTGTCAGGGGAAGTAGCTAGGGTAAATGCATGGGGATAGGGCCTGGGTGGATTGTTGCAGGCTCAATGGGCCAAATGGCCTCCTTCTGCACTATAGGGATTCTATGATTTGGTAAATTTGTTTAATACATTTTTCTTCTAAATCATTGCATTTCCCACTATAATAATCACTATGCACTGACCGTCTGTTAAATAATTTCCATGCATGTAGTGCATCCTCTGGGACTGCTGTCTGAAACTTTGTGATCACTAACTTGAGAGTTTGCAACAGCTCCTTGATCACTTTATGTGTCACTTGAAGACTTTCTGCTGAACACTTGATGCTGATTACGTTGCTTCAGCTTCATCCCCATGACACTTGATCACCAATGATGTCAGTTGAATGCTTTCATCCACTTTGAAGGCAAATGAATGTTCACAATTGATGTGGTTTGAGCACGGTGAGATTTCATTTCAGGCCAGTAGTTTCATTTAATCACTATTAGGTTTCAAATGGTGACTGAATAATTGCTTTGGAATGCAAATAGTCACAAATGAGCAAATTAATACTTTTGAGTGCAGAATAATGTTAGCATTTTCTGGTGGCATATATTTTTGTGAAAATAAGTGCAGCAGCTTCTAATCTGGAACGTGCAATGAAAGAACAGCATCTCCTTGCATCTCGGACTTTTTTAAAATTGAAAAATACAATTAACGATTAAAATAATTTGCACCTTTCCTTTTACCATGAATGTGTAAAATGCATTTGTAGCATAGTTGAAAGGCTCTGCTTATGTAAGTTTAAATTCAGGACTTCATTCTTTCCATCTTGATTAATGATATAATCATGAGAAAGTTTGTACCTCTTTTGTTTTAACAATTTCCACCTTCTACAGCATTATTAAAGTAAAAGAATGTTTCAAGATCCTTCATTAGTAGGCTTGAGGAAACTGATTGTTTCAGTGAGTAAGGGGTTAAGTAGAGTGGTCCAGTTGATTGGATAAACTTTTGAGTTAAAGGTGCACTGTGGTTTTAGAAAGAGAGAACTGAGGCGGAAACTCTGAAGAGAGAGGGGAATGAAAAAGTGGCAAGAATTAGAGGAAGCATTTCAGATGAGAGAGGGGACTGTAAGACATTGCAGAGTAAGGGTAGAATGTTGAATGAGGAAAATGCATTGGCAGAGAGAATGTTAAAGTTAAAGTTTATTTATTAGTGTCACAAGCAGGCTTACATTTACATTGCAATGAAGTTACTATGAAAACACCTAGTCGCCACACTCGCTCCTGTTCGGGTACATGGAGGGAGGATTTAGCATGACCAATGCACCTAACCAGCACGTCTTTCAGACTTTGGGAGGAAACCAGAGCATCCAGAGGAAGTGCACATAGACATGGGGAGTACGTACAGATTCCGCATAATCAGCCAAGCAGGGAATTGAACCCAAATCCTTGCTAGCCACTGTGCCACCATGCCGAATGGTCACTCTTGAGGTCTGTAGCCCTGTCACAGTACTGAAATGGCTCTCATCAAAGTCGCAAATGACATTCTGTGTGACTGACAAAGCTAAACTACCTCCTCTCATCTCTGTTAACTTGTCAGCAGTCTTTGACATGGTTGATCAAACTATCCTTCTCCATTGCATCTCTAGGTGGGATTGTTTTCATCTGATAACATTCGTAACTATCCAATCCAGAATGGTATTTGCAATCATTTCTCTTCCTACGTTTGCACCATTACCCTTGCTGCCCGCCGTTGTAATTGTTGACAAGAAGGAACCACTAGGCATCATTGGCAGCTGGGCAGGATGCTAATATATCTTTGGGAAAAAAACAAACTCAATGGTACGTATTATTCCGTTACATCCCATTTTTCTGCTATGAGTATGCAGGGTGAACCTTTAAAAGCAGAATATTCTGGCTGGCCAATTGCCTCCTCCTTTCAAACTGAAGAGTGATATGCAATAATTTAGTTGGGCATCAGCTAAGCAGAGGAATTATTAATATTTTTCAGAGATTTGGGGCAATCAAATATTCAGCATGAAATGAAAAAGGACAATGTGCTGTGTGATGTGGACATTACATGCCAGATGTTGTGCATCGCTTTTTTGGAGGAGGGTTGGATGGGATAGTGGGGAGAGGAAACAATTTTAAAAGCAATTTCTTTGGAATTTAAGTTGTTCACTTGAGAAGAGCAAGGAGGAATGTATTTACAAAAGAAGCTCAACTTTATTTCACTGTGCTATGCTGAGCATGTAAACTCCCAACTATTCAGCTTTCCATGTGATCAGGGAATCTCCACAATGTAAATCGTCTGGAATTGTTCTTTGTAATGATGGATACAATAATAATCTTTGGTGATATGCTAGTAAATTGAAGGAATTAAAGTTCTTTTTAAACTTTAAGTTGTGTGGGCTTTATTTTATGGTCCTCAGTGGGCATATTTGAAGGTTGGGGGAGATACATGTAACAAATGTAGTGTGGTTAGCCAACCCCGATCCTGTTCTCAACAGACAGGAGATGGATAAGACACCCACTGGGCCATCTATCTGTAGGCTTATTGAGGCCCTTAAGTGCCAATTATTGGGGACTTAAGGGCCTAAATTTGTCTCCTCCACCATAATGCCCGAGCCAACAGAAAATGAATCAGGGTGAAGAAGTCACTTTTCATCTATCAGATTACACGAAAGCTTTTGGGGGCTGCACTTCCTCTCCCTGAGTGGTGGAAGTCGAATCCTTAGCTTGTTAAGGTTGTCCCCAGCCTGATTTTTGCTGCGGGCAGCTTTTTCAAAATTGGTTGGTTACTGAGCTTCTTTTCTTCCAGGTTGGTGAACACTCTCATAAAATTCAGCCCTTTGGGTATTCATTCATAGCATAGTTTCTGAGTAAGGAGGCAACATGATGGCACAGTGGTTAGCACGGTTGCCTCACAGCACCAGGGACCTGAGTTTGATTCACGGCATAGGTCACTGTCTCTGCTGAGTCTGCACATTCTCCCTGTGTCAGTGTGGGTTTCCCCCAGGTGCTCCAGTTTCCTCTTGCACTGAAAGGTGTGCTTGTTAAGTGTATTGGCCTTACTAAATTCTCCCTCGGTGTACCTGAACAGGCACCAGAGTGTGCAACTAGGGGATTTTCACAGTAACTTCATTGCAGTGTTAATGTAAGTCTACTTATGATATAAATAAATATTAAATATTGAAGCATTACTGCATCATTTGAGACTAGTCAACCTGATATAAAGGCCTAAATTTCTTTTGAGTTGTGGTGAGTCCAAAGTGGCAAGGTGTGCCCCAGTTCTGGGATTTCTTACCTCATTCCTGGGCTGTGCAATTTTCAGGAATGCCTTTTCAGGTATGAGCTTGGTATGGGAGGTGAGTGCCAGGGGGCCTTTCTGCTAAGTTCATGCTAAATTCTGGGGGAAGCCCAAGCAGACATGGGGAGAACATACAGACTCCGCACAGACAGTGACCCAAGCCATGAATCAAACTTGGGTCCCTGGCGCTGTGAGACAGCAGTGTTAACCAATGTGTCACCTTGCTGCCCTCTTGGCAGAAGCTATGCTATGAATGAATACCCACAGGTATTTCTGCAAACTTGACAGTTTTAGGTCTGAATTGATACTTTCTGCTTTTAGGATTTACCGTTTTATGTAAGATTCCTAGCATTTGTAGTTTTAATACTTTGTAAATTGCTTTTTATCCTGTAGCATGATGTTACCTGGAAAATTTTAACTTGGACCAAATCCCAAGGCATTGAGCTGGGCCTTTTGAACAGATGTGGAGATGCCAGCGTTGGACTGGGGGAAGCACAGTAAGAAGTCTCACAACACCAGGTTAAAGTCCAACAGTTGTTGGACTTTAACCTGGTGTTGTGAGACTTCTTACTGTCCTTTTGAACAGTTCAGCCTGAAACCAGAAACCCTTGTGGTTGCCTCTGACCTGCTACCCATATTGGTTGTCTCGACTGCAGCCCACACCCACTCTCCAACAATAAAGGTTTAGCCTTTGCGTGCACGTTCTCCCAAGGTTGAGCTGGGAATTTTCTCAACTCCCGCTACTTGCCTTGGTGATGAAAATCCAGGCCAAAATTTCAGCACTGTTTCCATTCTAGTTTGATTTGATCACCCCAAGGCATGGCCCACAGTTCTTTCTGAGCCTTCAATGCCTTGCCCGATTAACCATCTTCAGTTAAGCTATTACGTAAATGATAAACTGCTTTCCTGAGAGGCATCACAACTGAGCCCAATCCTATCCCTCTTTGCTTTGGTACTTTCCAGCAAGGGTCATTAGATTATGAACAGAAGCAACAGCCTTAACTTATTTCAGACTTATCATTTTGTAGTCCATGGGTGTTACTAATTGCATGATTGCCACGCCTGCTCAGATCAAATAACTCCACACTGTGAAGCAAACCTGACAGTTTTTGGTCTGAATCAATACTTTCTGCTTTAAGGATTTACGGTTTTTATGTAAGATTCCTAGCATTTGTAGTTTTAATACTTTGTAAATTGCTTCTTATCCTGTAGCATGATTTTACCTGGAAAATTCAGTGAGAATACCATGTGAGCTCATAAACTGCTTAAGGAATTTTCATGTCCTAATGAGACATTGGCTGAACTTTCCTGGATCAGTTTAAATTGCAGGAGAAATTCATGGTGGTTTCTCTGCCAATCTTGCTGATCAGAATTTACATCAGAATTTCCAACCAATCTCAGTAGTATATTTAGGAACGTAATAAATTAACATAAAAAAGCTGAAATTAGCAGAGACAATTGGGCTTGAATAAAGCACAGAACTGACACCATGTTACTCTTAATTTAAGCTTCTTTTTATCTCTGAAAGTTAAATTTTGAAGCCATTGATTAAAATTAATGCACCTCAGGCAGTGCCTACCCAAGCAAATGCAATCATGGCAGCATTCAAATTTTTAAACAATTCACGATGCTATTAAAACATTCAAAGATATAGAGCTGAAGTTTATGCAGGTTTAAGGGGGCAGGGGGAGAGTCAAAGTGATTGGATGTAATTCCCCTGGGAACCTGCTCAGCCAAACTCAGTGGCCACTTAATGACTTCTTTTGGCCCTTAGCCCACCCAATCTCAATTTTGAGGCAGGAACGGGTGCGGGTACGGTGGGAAAATGACATCTGAATTTTTCCCCATCTCAAGCAGGGAGTTGGGGAGTGGGGATGACTCCCTTTGAAGGGCTCTGAGTTGGGGATGTTGGAGCACAGCCTGACACCATGCTGTGATTGCCCCCCACAACCCCCTTTTCAAGGGCTGACTGAAGTCCTGTTCACTGCCAATCAGCACTCAGGTGAACGTTAAATGGCAGCGAGACTTATAGAATTGGTATGCATTAGGCGCTGACTCTCGGGATGGTGAGCACTGATCACTCAGCATCTTTAAAATTCTACCCATAGAAGATACAATGCATGCCTTAGTGAAAAAAGACTTCGATAGCTTCTCACGTAGTGAATATTATTCCTGCTGTGTCTATTTATTTTGGCTTAAATCTATATATACAGTAAACTAGCGTAAATGCATAAGTACCTTTGAGCTGTTCCTTTGCACGGTGGATAAAGGTATGCCAGGGAGCAAGGGTTTCAAAAGAGTAGGTTTGCCTATACATCTAACAATACTAACCATCTAAATGTATTAGTTATCTATTTTGTATGCACACTTTACAATTGCCTCAACTTGTATACTCGTAGTGTAATACTCCTGTTTCATTTAAGCAGGCATTATGTGAACATTGAGCTTTTCCAAACTTGTATATTCAATGTGAATGAACCTGGGATCAGAACCGATAAAGAAAAGAACCCAGGCCTCTCTTTCTCAGTTTCTGCTTTGCGATTTCCTACTTTAGTTTAATCTGTCTTCTGTTAAATTCTAATATTCTCCCACTTTTCACGTGAATCACCAGTTGTTAAATTGTCTTATAATCCCCTGGCCATAGAATCATTGAATCCTACAGTGCAGAAGGAGGCCATTCGGCCCATCGAGTCTGCACCGACCGCTAACCCACCCAGGCCCTATCCCCACAACCCCATGCATTTACCCTAGCTCATCCCCCGACACTGAGGGGCAATTTAGCATGGCCAATCCAACTAACCTGCACATCTTTGGACTGTGGGAGGAAACAGGAGCACCCGGAGGAAACCCATGCAGACATGGGGAGAATGTGCAAACTCCATACAGACAGTGACCCAAGTCGGGAATCAAACTCGAATTCTTGACACTATGAGGCAGCAGTGCTATTCTCTGTGCTGCTCCTCTCCCTTTGGCAGAACAGGTTCTTCTTAGAATGTCATATCTGAGGAGGGAGTTTGACAGTTAATGCAGCATCAATTTCAGCATTCACTCCCTTTGCTGAGCTCAGCCCTCATTTTACCGACTCGCTGAAAGGACAGCAAACTACCTGCACTGTTTAGATAATGAGTCATCACAATAAAACAGAAATTATGCTTTAAAAAAATCACAGATTAGAAATAGAGCTGAGTATTCCTTTAAAAGGGATTAAAATCCCTGCATTGGAGTCATTTTTATGATATAATCATCCCTCTTTATTTAATTACACTATTTCTCAGCTGAGTGTTATTTCAAGAAGGTAGTGCAAACAGCCTAATAATGGCAGCAATAGATTAGTGAACAGTTCTCAGCCTTTTTTTTCTTGAATATTATGCAAAACATTTCACTGATCACAGTTTCAAAACTACTATCGCAAACAGTACAAAGTGCAGTTATGGATAAAACAAAAGATTGCTGAGTTTGATTTACACTTGAAAGAATATTTAGAAAATTGGGCTTCGATCATTAAAAACATTAATGGCAAGTATATTATTATTCTATTGCTACTTGGTTTGTAATCTTGCAGTCCTGTTCATACAGAGACTTGATGTACAGACTATGATCTAGGGTAAAAAGAAAACAGGGGATTTAATCTTAAATCACCATGGAGTCAAATGAAAATCTAATCTTATCAGATTTCAACTTGCACTGGTAAAATGAATCAGACATTTTGCTTTCAAATTTGCAGGCTTTTGGAGAAAAACAGATTTTCCATGCAGGGTAATGAATGGGTTAAAAAAATGATGGGTAGAATTTTATGTTAGGCAGTGGGAGGCTGTAAAGTTCCTTCCCACTGGGTTCTTGCCTGCTGTTGTGGAGAATTTACCACTTCAGATCAGACTTGGAGGTTCAACAAAATAGTTTTATTTCGGACAAAGCTTTGGGAGAAAGTACTCCACAGTACTTGGCAGCTACCTTCTCAATGACGCAATGGTAGTTGAGCATCTTTATACCTTTTAGACAATAGATAGTGTGGATGTTAGCCGTTAACACATCATTACAAGTTTAGTAGGCAGATATGGACGTCAACAGTAAACAGATCGTTACAAGCAGACAGGTACAGACATGGACAGTTAACACATCATTGTACAAAAAATGGTTACATTTATGCAGTTATGTCCTCTATCTATGACTGGTTTCATATATACATTTATGTGTTTATGTCCTCATCGGTGGCTGATCTTATTATCAATCTCATTGTTTTGGGTCTGTTCTAAGTTTTAAAGTGCCCCAGGTCTGACCAGCTTCCTGTAGCAATTCAGATACTGCAGGTTTTAACTCTTTGTGTAGCTGTCTGTGCCCAAAGCCAGTGCCTTTTAATGTACTTTCCCAGGTATCCATTTTGTGTCCATCACTTTAATTTCACCATAACGCTGCCATGTCCTCTCTGCAATTTTACAATAGGATGGGCAAAGCATAAGTTGGCCAGCCTATGGGGCAGCATGGTGGCAGAGTGGCACTACTGCTTCACAGCACCAGGGACTCAGGTTCAATTCCAGCCTTGGTTGGCTGTCTGTGTGAAGTTTGCACGCTCTCCCTGTTTCTGTGTGGGTTTCTTTCAAGTGCTCTGGTTTCCTCCACACTCCAAACACGTATGGATTAGGTGGGTTGGCCATGTTAAATTGCTCCTTGGTGTCTGGGGGATTAGCAGAGTAAATATTGGGCTTTCGAGGTTAGGGTCTGTGTGGGATTGTAGTTGGTGCAGGCTCAATGGGCAGACTAGCCTCCTGCACTGTAAGGATTCCAACATCCTATCATAGCCTACCCTTTCCCCCATTAAGGACCCCAAGCAGCCAATTGATTACAACTTAAAGGCTGTTTCCAACCCAGCCTCAATTTTCAAGCTGATGTGAGGGGCTCAGTGGCAGTGGTGAAGCTCCAAAAGTGGCCCTGATTAGGGCTTGGATGGGAAGGATGGTCCACCATTAAAAACTTCTTTCAACTTCAACTTCGAGCATCTCCCCCCTCCCCAAAGATCTGGTCCCTGATACTACTCGATGTCACATGGCCTCTTAACTCACACCTCCACCCACCTCTACCCATCACACCCTCAGCTTCACCTCCTTACCCTGCTCTGAGGCCTCACACATAGGGGACAACCTGCAATGCCAGTCCTGTCCACTGCAGCTTCTGGCGCTGCTGGGACTAAAAAGCTGACAGTCAGTCAGATTGACTGACAGCTCTCTGAGTTGGGACTTCCTCTCGAGTGAGGGACAGAAGTCCCACCTCCAGTCAGCCAACACACCTTGAAGTGCTAAATTGCCAGGTCTTTGGGTAGCAGGAAGGAATATCCTATCATCCAAAAAATCTTGGCAAATGTTGTAAGGAGTTATGGGTTAAAACATTTTGTTAACTTGGTGATAAATTTACAACTTTCCTTAAGGCCATAATCAGCCTATTTCCTTCCCTACATTTATTTCATAGATTTCAGTCAGAAAACCAGTGAGCAAAACCTTTCACCTTCGCTCAGACAGATTTAGTTAGTTCTCAACCCAAAGCGCTAATGAGCAAGAGTAAATTTTCATGAACATTATAAAAAGTGCTGAAATATGTAGGTGGTAAAAGCTCAATAATTGTTTGATCATAGTTGAAAGTACATCAGAAAATACTGACCTGTCAAGATATAATGCCAAAATAAAAGCTTTTGGAAAACCCCTTGGGACAATAAAGAAGTCACCAGGAACTAACTGTCGGGAATGCTTTCATTTCAAGATCTGCATACCTTTTAGACAGTTGTGCTTTTAAACCGTTCTGAGAAGTTCTGCCAAAGCGGTAAAGTGGTGGAAAGCAAATATCCCATATTTCATGAGGTATACCTGACAAAAGGCAGATGAATATGTGCAATATGCACGATTCAACCAGTGAGTGAACTGTTAGGTATGTCACTTACAACTCATCTGGAAAGCTTACTGTTTAACAGAGGAATGTGTGAGTTAATGGGTGGTGAGGAGGGGTTCTGCTGTTTCAACATGATCGAGGATAGAAATTGCTTCTCTGATGACAATTTTGGTTAGACAGGAACTTAACTAATGTAGTATATTTCACTTAGAAATGCACTCAGAGCATACAAGACTAACAAGTGGATATTGAGTGAAGATAGGAGATAGTGGGGATGAATGAAAGCTTCATTAAACAGGTGGGATTTAAGAATCCTCTTAAAAGTGACAAAGAAATGAAAGAGGAGAAAGGTGTTTGGTGAAAGAGAGGACTTGGAGGCATTAACCAACACTGGAAAATGTGATTAGAATACATAGGTGCTGTCTGGCAACTGCAGGCATGATGGGCCAAAGGTCCTCTTTCTGTGCTGTAAAGCTTCATGACTCTGTACCAGTAACCACCAGCTAGAAGAGAGATGAGAGAGGAGCAGGACTCAGAGGTAGTAACCACCACCTAGAAAGATGAGAGATGAGCAGTGGGACCATTAACAGTGGGTGAGGAGCAGTGGGGCCATTAAGATTGAGAGAGGAATTACAGGGCTATTAACATTGAGAGAGGAGCAATGGGGTCATTAACAATGAGAGTGGTATAACATGGCGCTAAATAGTGAGAGAGCTGCAATGTGACTATTAACAGTGAGATGCCAGTGCCACCTTCATGAGCTCATGCAACCACCATTTGACTTTACAAATTCCAGGGAGAGAGGTGGGAAGGATAAAGGAAGACAGTAGAAGTTTGTGTGCTTGTATTTCCTAAGCACAGCAGAGTCTCTAGTCACCTTGGTGCCCCTTGCCACTGGACCAAGGCCTTACTGAGTCAAGCCTGTGTGGTAGCTGCTGTGAAATGAACACCCCATGTTAAAAGGTCTTCTGTACAGGTGCCTTCCACCCCTTACAAGGAAGTTTGGAAGATTAGGACCTTCAACATTGCAGACCAGAATGATGTACCGCTATCGTTGTCTGGGAGCTCAGAATTAAGAAAAAAAGAAATAATGAATTTAGATAATGTCCTTTCTGTTATCAGGTTGCCCTAAGTGCTTCATTGAGTTACAATTTCAGTTGTGGTAATTGTTACTGGGATTGAGTATATCAGATCAGTTATGAACCAGCTATAAAATAATGGCGAGTCATATTCCTTAAGTGTCATTCTGGTCACCTTTTTGAGTGAGATTGGTTGTATGTGGCATTTTTAAAGCAATGCATGTAACTTTACTCCATAGACTCACATTCCTATTCATCAGGAATCCTTGTGAAACTGCCTTGACTCTCTTCAAGTAGGACCCC
Source organism: Carcharhinus amblyrhynchos (assembly GCF_965287045.1). NCBI lineage: Eukaryota > Metazoa > Chordata > Chondrichthyes > Carcharhiniformes > Carcharhinidae > Carcharhinus > Carcharhinus amblyrhynchos. The sequence continues at coordinate 41,471,754 of NC_137341.1, read as the reverse complement.
TCTGGCTCGTGAAGAAAAGGAATTTGATCTAGTAAGCTGGTTTTAGCCATATATAGGTGAAAGGAGAAAATAACAGGAAAAGACAAAGTGAAAAATCGTTGTGCTGCCAGCAATACTAAGCATTCTGTGTGTACTACAATTTTCATTCCTGGCCTTTAATTTATAAAGAACATAAATTCAGTAGGGCACTGCTTATCAGGATCCATTTCCGAAATTCTCTTGTGTTTATGTTTCTGCGTCCTGCTATTTATACAAAAAGGAATCTGGGCCCAAATACTTCAATACATTTAGTTTGCAGTGTCAAGTATCCTGCCACTGTAACAGAGATAATCAGGCAGGGGATACACCATATGTGGTCAAAAATGCAGATAAAGCTTTGGTTTGAATGCGATGTAAAGTGTCATATCAATATTCTGACTTCTATGTTGTATTGATTTGAGGTATATAACATTTAAGTTAATATGGATTTAACAGCATCACTTACCATTTCCTACGGTTATAGAATTCATAGGATCCCTACAGTGCAGATGGAGGCCATTCAGCCCATTGAGCTTGCACTGGCAAATATCCCCATAACCTTGTGTATTTAAGCTGCTAATCCCCTGAACACTAAAGGGCACTTTAGCGCAGTCAATTCATCTAACCCGCACATCTTTGGACTGCGGAAAAAAACTGGAGCACCCGGAGGAAACTCGTGCAGACACAGGGAGAATATGCAAACTCCACACAGACAGCCAGAATGGAACCTAGGTCTCTGGCGCTAGCCCCTGTGCCACCATGCGGCCATCAGTTAAACTTCTGGAACGTAGGCACTGCGTGTTTGAGAAGGAAGCAATCAGTTTGGTTGACGGTACATAATTTGAGTGTCGCAAAGCAATAAACCTGGATTATTGCTCGTTGTGTGCACCAAGCAGAACATTACTGCTCCAAGAGGTACCTTTGCACCAACAGTCCACAGCAGAGTCACTAAAATTCTGCTGCCTTCTTGGAACTTCAGGGCTTCTCGTGCCGTCTTCATTAAAGCCTGCAATCTGCAGCCCCTTTCCTGTTTTAAGCCTGCTTCCCTGCTCCTCTTTTACCTTAATTAAAGGCCTTAGTGCTTGCCAACTCATTAATAATTGCAAAGAATTACCTAGAAATGACAGCATAAGAAACAGGCCATTCAGCCCAGTATGATGAGTACTTTGTTCCACACAACCTCCCAACTCATTTCAACTAATTCTTTTGAGATATCCTTTTATTTCTTCTTCCTTCATGTATTCCTTTTAATGAATTTATGCTATTTGCCTTAACCATTCCATGTGACACTGTGTTCCACAATTTCATCAATCACCAAATAAAGGAGTTTCTCCTGAGTTTCTTATTGCATTTATAGGAAACTATCTTATATTTATGGCCCTTAGCTTTTGACTATTCCACAAGTAGGCAAGATATGGGCGCAATCTTACTAGCTGTTCATGCCCCACTGCTAACGGGGACAGGGAATTCGGCACCCAACCAAATCTCCATTCATGGCAGCGGGACCAGAAAATCCCATCAGTGCGAATTGCTGTAAGATTCCACCCATGTCCTTTCTGTTATCAGTTTGCCCTGTGTGCTTCATTGAGTTAAAATTTTAACTTCCTCCACTATTTTGAAGACCTGTACCAGTTCACTGTGCCAAAGAAAAGACTCCCACTCTGTTCAGATTTTCCTGATGGTTGTACATTCTCAGTTCTGACAATATATCTGCAATTTCCTGCTGTTAAATTGAAATGTGTAATCTGTACTTACACAGGTAACAAACTATTTTGTGGCTGGAATTTTCTGGCCATTCATGCCAGCAGGATTCTCCAGTCGCGCTGTAGTGAACGAAGATTTGGCTGAGTTCAAACTCTCTGTCCTCGCTTGCAGAGGCAGCGGGAATTCTGGCCCTTATGTTTCAAGACTTAGGGAAATTAATAAAAAAGAATCTTAAAATATAGGTTGTAAAGGTGAAGCCATAATGAATTTACAGATAAGAATGGTGCAAATTGTGTGGTCTTCAGCTTTGATTGTGTATTGATATGGACTGTAAAAAACGTTGTGATAAATCCATTTTTCTGTGTGCTATTACTTTAACAGTCTGTGGAGATTGCAACATTTAAAATACAGTATGTTCCAATACTTGTTAGCTTTCTTCCAGTCTAGTAATAAGGGTGGGACCCTCTTGGAGTGTTGTGATAGGTCATCAGATCAATTCAAGGTCAGTGAACAGCAGTTCTGAGGTAGTCAGTTTTAGTTTGTCAGACAGTTTAATCAGAAACCAAGTGCCCCAGGCAGAAGACAGAGAAAGGTCTCCAAAAGAAGAGTCCCAGATAGGGGACAGACACAGGTCCCAGTTTAATTAAGGTAAAAGAAGAGCGGGGAAGCAGGCTTAAAACAGGAAAGGGGCTGCAGATTGCAGGCTTTAGTGATGACGGCTCAAGAGAAGCCCTGAAATTCTAAGAAGGCAGCAGAATTCTAGTGACTTTGCTGTGGACTGTTGGTGCAAAAGTTCCTCTTGGGGCAGTAATGTTCTGCTTGGTGCACCCGATGAGATGAATTTGTATTTGAGAGTTTGTCCTTGCATGTGTACTCAGGAATCCAGGGAACAGAATTTCTGGAGATAAGCTTGAGACGGATTGAGTTGGAGCAACCTTTGGAAAGAATTCCCAGGTTAAATGTTCAAGAGTGAAAGAATGCAAGAGACAGAGTATCAGTGAGATTGGTTGATTCACAGTGTTGACTGACTTCTGGGTGTGATTGAGAAATCTGTGGACTCTGTTGTGGTCACATTTGGCATTTATTGTGCAGACTGGTACGTTTGACCACTGTTTGTCTGTTACTTCAAATGTTCCTCATATTAACCCTGAATGTTGGCATATAAGATAAATATTGTCGATTGTTTTATCTTTCTGACATTGTGGCCAGAATTCTTCGACCTCACCCGTGGCTGGGATTCTCCGGTCTCGCTGCTGTGAACAGATATTTGGCTGAGCAACAAATCCTCTGTTCTCGCTGGCAGTAGTAGCAGGGCATGCAAGAATGAAGAATTACAGCCTGTATAGTGAAATTTATTTTTGATTGTTCAAAACCTGTGGAACTTTGAGGCTTTATTCACTGAATAGATATCTAGAATTTCAATGGTCGCCTATTTTAAACATAATGTTATAGGTCCTGAACTAGATCTTACCAACAACTTGGGGTCTGATCAAGGATCATAACAAGATATAGTAGAATGTTTAAGTTGCTTTCACTATGAATGAACCATTCATTTAGGTAAAATATATTTGGTTTATTCTTAATATGGTGCCACTTGAGAAAATGCAGCTGTTAAACACAATGCACTTAAGCTGTCTTAACGTTGACATTCATACCTAAAATCCAAATTAATTAAAATAGGATCAACTCAAATGAGGTGCATTGAAAACAAATCTTCAGCCTCCTTCTGAAGATCCACAAACAGTATTGCCCACTTTAGAGCTATCGTTTCAACCAGTTCCTGCATCATTGAACTTATTTGTTCTGCCTTAATTGCCTTTATTCTCCTGTCCAGCCATTGCAATGTCTGTTCTGACATCCTCTGCCATTGTATTCATTCTCAGTTTACTCCCTAACTATCAAGCTTTATCCTAGGAGTAGTAAATTGTTCTACAACTCACAGCCGAGATTTTTTGAGAGGTGGAGTTTCTTTTCTTACTCATCCAGGGAGTTGGCAGAGAATACACCATTGCCGATACTCACTGCCCTGCAACCATTAGTGCTCCAGAGTATTTCGTTGGCTAGAGGCGGGACTTTAGCCTTCAGCTGGGAGGAACTCCTGTCTCCGAACCGGCAGTTCCTGAAGCTGTAGTGGACAGTACTGAGACTGCAAGCATCCCAGAGTCTAAGCATAGAATTTTCCCATGCCCCCATTGGTGTGAGGGGGAGGGTGAGGGGGCAGGGAGAGAATTTGGCAGGAATCCAAAAATGTACTCCTCCTCTGAGACAAACCTTTGTTTCTATACTTGTCTCTTATCAGTCCATTTTGGCTTGCATCATAATCACTTTTGTAATTAAGTTGCACCTGCATTTGCCATTAATTGTCCCACGCATTTACCATGGCTAATCAATATAACCTACATGTTTTTGGACACAAAGGGGCAATTTACCATGGCCAGTCCACCAAGCCTACACATCTTTTGACTGTGGGGGCAAATGGGGAGAACGTGCAAACTGCACGCAGACACCCAGGGCCAGAATCGAGCCCCTGATGTTTTGATGCAGCAATGCTAATCACTGTGCCACCATTCTGCCCTGTTCTTGCTTCTTTTTCCTTTTGCTGTGCGCTCGCTTAAAAGCCATGTTTCAATTCTAATGGAAGTTCACTGAGCTGAAATGTTAATTCTGTTTCTTTCTGTACAGATACTGCCTAGCCTTTCTGAATGTTTCCAGAAGCTTTTGTTTTAATTTTGCTCTAACAACTCAGTTCAGGTCTTTTCAGAGAAATTTTTATCTTTTCAAAATTATTTTTCAGAAAATAATGGCATTTCCAAGTTTTATCTTGTCTGACTATAATAATAATAATTATTATAATCATGTCTGATGATTATGCACAGTAAGTAATGGCAGAATAGGACAGGAAATGTTGTCCCGGAAGTGGTTATGGGGCTGATTATGTCTGTGACAGAATTATTCAATTGTATGTATTTGTACAGCCTTATCTATTCTACTCAGTATATCTCAATCATAAATGCCTATAGAACATTGTCAGCAAATTTTAGTTTATTAGACTGCAATGTTTGCCTGTGTGAGGGAGTGAATGGTTACTTTTAAAACAAAAGGATAGTCAACGTGAGCTCTGATATAGAATCTGACCTTCCCATCCCCATTCCCTTTATTACCTGCAGACCAGAACCAACCTGGCCCTCTCCTCATGTGGTAACCTGCATCCTTTGTGTCCATGTGCAGCTTCTTGTTGCACCCAACCTCCTTCTGCAACCAAATATGCAAAAGGCATAATGCAGAAAGAAGAATTTTCTGGCTGCGCTCGCTCCAAGGCTGGAAAACCCTGCCCGAGGTCAACGGACCTTCGTGTGGTCCATATCCTGCCTGCTCGAATTCCAGCCCATATGTCCCACATAGTTCACAGGTGACTACCACTTTCTGTGAGCGAGTGATTATGGCTCACTCAGGTACTTTGTGCTGGAAATGAACGTTCTCACTGCTGTCATGATTGAGATGTGAAAGAATAATATATTTTCATCAGCTACTTTATGAAATCATTCTTTCTGTGCTTTTCAAAAATTTTCAAGCCATTTAAGGGACATACCTTCTATTAACTATGGAGTGTTGCTTCTTATGGATATAATTAACCAAGTGCGGTGGGAAGTATGGTAGAATAGTGTGACCTTTAAGCTGAAGTTGTAGATGTCGCCTAAACCTTTATAAAAATAGAAACAGAAAATGCCAGAAACACTCAGCTGGTCAGACAGCATCTGTGGAGTGAGGAATGCAAAGGTTAACATTTGGGGTCAATAACCTCCTTATAAGTGTTCCCATCTTTTTTTTTATTGAGGATATATAATTCTAGCTGAGTTATGTTCATCCTAAAGTCTTTTGGGGGAGGGGAAGGACAGCACATTTAAAGAGAGTCATCTCCATAATCTTGCCCCAGAGAGGCTGATCCAATCTCTTGTGACTCCTCGTTGATAGACACATTTATTCCATTTTTATGTCAATGCAAAGTGAATAATGTCAACCATGTGAGAAAAGAAGAGAGGTTTAAGTCATTGAACATCTCTGCAGATCTATTCAGATTGCAATGGAAGATTTCTGTTCTCCTTCCAGACTGGGTTTTAAGCTTCCCAGTTTTATTTAGGCCCATAGATGCCCCACTCCAGTCTGGATTTGCAGAGGCCAGTTTGCATTGTGATAATTTGGCTATCAATGTAGCATGCTGTATCTCTGGCAATCATCTGAAGGCAATTAACTAGAGAAAAGGATCATCGTCTTCCTCTGGACATGTTCCAGAGCAATGGGTCACCAAGCTGCCAGGCACTGAAATGCCATCAGCTCTTTATCCAATGGCACAGCTTTATTAGAGACTGAATCTGGGTACAGTGCAGTAGATAGAAAATATAAATATTTTACAACTACGCAAGGATTTCTGATGTGAGAATGTTTTTCCCAACTGTATTTTGTATTCTATTCTAACTATGTACATAAACCTAGTATGTCCCTAAATATATCAGATGTTTATGTAATGTGTTAATAACATTTTCAAGACTCTACTGGAACTGCAAGAATGATATTAAATAGGATTTAAATCTGTAGCCTTCCATGAGGTAAACAACATCTTATGCATATATTCATAAAATCTGTCTAATGTGATTTGTATTGATTGAAGACAGATTTAAAATTAATTTGCAAAATGCATTGTCTTTGGTCTCTGGCAGCAGCTGGCATACACAGACGAGTATGTATCCCTCAGATGCCTTCATGAATTTGTTCAAACTGCTCACTTATCTGCTTTTAAACAATCTGGCTGAATAGAAGCTAAATGATACTTGATTTAATTAATGGTAGGATTAGTGTGAGAACACAAAGGGTAATCTGAATTTCTATGAGTTTGATGTCCAAGTCCAGGAATGCTTCACTTTGTCTTGGAAAAAGTTCTCTTCGTAACTTACCCAGCAATGTGACATTTGGGAGGTACATTTATTTGCTCTATGAAGCATGCATGTTTCCAGTCCACTAACTGTATTATGTTGTTTTATTAAGGGCTGGTTCCTTATACTTGATCTCTTTAAGTTGAAGAAAGAAGGCTAAGCATTGTGATGGAGCACATACCCGATGGAGATGATCCAGCCCTAAATATTTATGCTGCTACAATTCTCCGAAAACTTTGTGAATTAAGAGGAAAGAAGTTAGAAAGTGAGAAATGTTGAAAGAAAAATGCCTAGGGAGTGAGGAAGTAGAACAAAAATAAAAAGATTAAGTAGAATAGTTACAATGAAAAAATTTTCAAGTAAAATGTGGAATTTGAAAAAAGACAATAAAATGGGGGAAAATAAAAACTAAATATAATAGAAAGTAAAATAAAAATTAAGTATTGGGCTCATGATATCTCAGTGAGCAATAGAATATCACAAGCAAAGCGGATCCAGATTTGATTCCCATTTTCTATGCAATGTTAACTAATTCTAACTAGACAAATGGTGGGAACATTAAAATTTCAGTAACCTTGACTTCGAGGGAACATCAGCAAAGACTCCAGTTCCTGATCTCTAGCCAGAATCTACGTATATCATGCATCAGTGAATGTCAGGTGAGGATAGGATCAGGCCCAGCTGTGATACCCTTTAGCTACCAGTAGTCATTAGCAAAGCTTCCTCATAGATCTTGAACTGTTCTTGAATGGATGAAAACAATAGACATTTTTGGAGCTTAACATTTACAAATTGTGTTGGAACTAACTCGCACTTTGTTTCTGCATTAAGGGATAATAATTTTAGCATAAATACAGTAGGTGGTAAGGGTCCTGTAAGAGTAGGATAATTCTACGAGAGCAAGGTATTGAATTTGTTGTGGTTATTGGTTTTGTGGATCATGTTTGTATAATTCTTGCATCAGGGGACAGTGGAAAATACATCCCAAAGCAAAAATATTTGAAATTCAGGCTTATTTCTTACTCATTTTATGCGCACATGCTACTCACCAATTTATGGACTCTGTTGGGAACAGTGATGTTTGTAGTTCTGTTTGCGTGTTCTTCTGCTTTTTCTGGATGTGGCTCCCTGTTATGGCTTATTATTTATCAATTGTGTTTAATTATAAGCACTTGGAAGGTATCGACTGGGGTTTCGGTGAGGTAGATATAAAGAGACACTCACTACTAGTGTAGTTGAGTTAGGACGTGTGTGCTTGTAATGTTTGACTCCTGAAGCAAATGTTACACGACGTAAAGATCAATGTCAATGCTATCCTTCACCAACTGGTTTTTTGGAATATAACCACTTGAAACCAAGTAAACACAGGTGCATATGCACACAGCAAACTTAGCATTGGAGTGAAGTGAGAAAAGACTCTTCGGAGACATTTGCCTCGTAACTTTGGCTTAGCTCTATTTGGGCTATAAATTGAATACCGTGGCAGAACCTATATCTAAAATGCTCAGGAGATCCATTGAATGTCCAATCTTTTACTAAACCTGCCAGACTACATCCTAAATGTTGAGAAAGAAAGGATTCATCTGACCTGTATGTTTCAGTTTCTAACCATTCTTACATGTATTCAAGCATGTGCAGGGTCATTTGAAGTCAGGAAGCAGCGAAGCATTGTATTTTATAGCTAGAACTCAACATGTAGCTGCAGGTCTCAGATCTGTAGGTAGAATATAAATGTGTTGTCAGAGAAGAAGGATAGATAAGATGGCCATCTTGTAGCTCATATTGAGACCTGAATGCTAGCAATGATAGTATTCCTGCTACTTGGATCAATGGTATGACATTCCAAGCTTATTTAATTAAAGCCATCTATAAATGTCATTCTCATTCAGTTCAAATTGTTTCATAATTAGATTGGCTACTATAGTAATGACAAAATAAAATTTAAAAATATGAAATAGATGGCAAATTAAAATGGGTGAGATGGTGACACAGTGGTTAGTTTTACTGGATTAGTAATCCAGAGTTCCAGACTAATATTCTGAGAACCTGGGTTCCAATGCCACCACAATAGCTGGTGGAATTTAAATTCAATTATTAAATCTGGAATATAAATCTAGTTTCAGTAATGTTGACCATTAAATCTACCTTTGATTGTTTTAAAAAACAATCATTAATTCATAATGTCCTTCAGGGAAGGAAGCCTATCATTTTTACCTGGTCTGGCCTACATGTGATTCTAGACCCACGGCAGTGGGGTTGATTCTTAACTACCCTCTGAGATGACTTAGTAGGCCACAAAGTTCAAGAGCAGTTAACAATGGGCAACAAATGTTGACCTTCCCAGCGACACCCACATTCCATGAGCTAATCAAAAAATTATGATATGAACATTCATAGAAATTCTAATAGTAAGTGTTGTTGAACTTAACAACAGGCACGGACAGCTGATGGACAGAGACAAGTTAGTATATTCTTTAAAACCTGACAAAGTCAAGAAAAACAAATTATTACTTGTATAACTTGATTTTCACGTGTGGAATTATCTCCTCCACAAATAGCATCTGGCGTTGCTATGTCCTCCTCCCCCAACCCAAGACTCCTTACTTATTTTCTAAATGCCAGAAGATTATTTTTTAATCTTTAAGAATTAATTTCAGAATTTAATTTCAAGCAGATTCAAATAATGTTATTAATAAACATATTTGGATTTTGACTGGAAAATACAAAAGGTGTACAGTGCATATCTCTAATTTCACAAAATTGCTGTGGCATGATGTGAACCGAGAAACAGACAAATTAAATTTTACGTTTCTCTGAAGTTGTCAGATCATACGATCATGTGGGAGAATATTCATGTGGGTTTAATTACGTTAACACGTTAAACTACAGGAGATGGAGCAAAACATTGTGTGAATTTAATATGCACTTGTTTTGTTCTTCATTTTCTTCTATTAATTTAAACTTCAAAACTTTTACAAACTTGATCCGCAATGAGAGAATAAACAATTCATAAAAACACTATTCTCTTGTGTGATATGATGCCAAAATGTGGCAAACACTTCTTTCTTTGAAGCATCATTCATCTTGAAGGTCATTTTGAAATCTTTGGTCCTCATTTGAGATCCCCAGAAGCTGATGTGGGTGTCATATTGAGAGTTAACTGGATACTGATTACAGATGTCAACAAGTGTGAATGACTGCTTCAAAAGCTTAAAGATAGAGATTCCCCATGGCAAATGTGGGAAATGGATAAACAGCTGGTGGAAAGAGAGGAAAAGCAGATACCATTAGTGTGGTGAATACAGATTGAGAAATTTACTGAATGTAGTGTGCTGTGGATCGATGCTGGGCCCCTTCCTGTTTCCAATTGATGTAAATGACCTGGATCCCGAAAAGCAAACCTAATTTTGCAGATTGAGGACTGCAGATGAGGAAACTGGAGGGTAGTAGATGCGGAATTGCAGAAGAATTGGATAGGCATGTGGCAGATGTAATTTAATGTGGACAAAAAATGCAGAAGAGATATTTGGCTGTCAGGTACAAAAGAAAATAAATTATGCTTTATAGGCCTCAGATGGGGTGTTGTGTAGAATCTTGGTTACCACATGTTTTGAAGGATGTCAAGACTTTGGAAATGGTACAGAAGAGATTTACCAGAGTGAAACCAAGCATGTGAGACTTCACTTATGTGAAAATATGAGGGAAGCTGGGTTTGTCTCCTTAGCACAGTGTAGGCCAAGGGAAGACCTTTTGACGTTTTAATAGAGCAATTAGGGAAGATTTCCTCTGGCAAAGCAGCTGTAATCAGCTGTAAATTTGAAATAATTGCAAACTAAGTTAGAAGGAAATTAAGAAAATATTTTCCACACAAACAGTTGTTATGATCTGCGATTCAATGAAAGTGTGTGAAATTGAATTTCATACAAATTTTCAAAGGCATATACATGAAGAGATTAATTTGCAGTGTTATGGGGAAATACCTGAAGCATGGGGACTACATTGTATAGCTCTTTGGAAAAACTAGCACAAGCACAATAGATCTAATGCCCTCCCATGTACTGCAAAATTCTTTGGTTCTAACTGGAAAATGAGGAGCAACAATGGCAGGTGAAATGCAATGCAAGTGATATCTTGAGGGGACTTGACAGGGCAGGAGCTGAGAGGATGTTTCCCCTAAAGGGAGAATCTAGAATTAGGGGGCACAGTTTCAAAATAAGGGGCTTCCCACGTAAGATGAAGGTGAAGAAGAATTTCTTCTCTCGGCAAATTGTTCGTGTTTGGAATTTTCTTCTCCAGTGAGAAGTAGAGGCTGAATCACCTAATATATTCAATGTTGAGCTGGACTGATTATTGATCTGCAAAGAAATGAAGGGCTTTGAGGGGACAGGCAGAAAATGGAGTAAAGGCTACAATCAGAGTAACCATGATCTGGTGAAACAGGCTTGCGGGGCCGAATGGCCTAGTCCTGCTCTTATTTCTTATATTCTTATAAAATCTCACCCAGAAGAAGAATGAAGTGAAATATACCTGAAGTTGTTCAACTAGCATGAGGAGAAACTGTTAGTGCTGAGCAGCAATTAACAAAATTAGCAAAATTCTCTCCCTGGTTACTACATGGTAACGAAAGGATGTCCAAGCTGGAAACTGCCATAACCATTCTCCGGAGCTCACTCCCAAACAGACCAACTGTCAGTATTATTTTAACATAGTAGCAGAGTTTAACTTTAAACAGGAGATCTCAGTGTAAATCTTTAAGGAAAACTGATCATTTTCCAATCACTCCCTATTTTATTTCCAATCTCTTGTAATTTTGCCAGTCTCAAAAGCAATGCTCACAGGTATTCATATCATAGAACTTTTCCTTTAACTCAAAGCTTCTACAACTACTCATGAAGAAAATAAATCTTCACATAGGGAGACACATAGGTTGTGCAGATAGAATTAGGTAGTTACAAAGGGAAAAAAGAGATAAGTAGAAAATGTATGATTGATAAAAGTCAATGTGGGGAAATGTAAGGTTTGAATCTAAAAAAATCAAAATATTCCCTTCTTGATGGGAGACCAGGAATAGTAGTAATGGAACAAATGGATTCGAGTGTTCACGTATGCAGATCATTAAAAGCTAGCACATGGTACAAAAAGTAATCAAAAACGTGAATAGAATAGTGAGTGATGCTTCAGTTGTACAATAACTTGATCAAATCCCATTTGGAGAATTGCATTCACTTTTAGGTATTGAACCTCAGGAAAGACATTGGAGGCTTACATTGCACATTCACCAGAATTATACTAGCATTAAAAGTGTTAAATTATTAGAATAAGTTTCATAAATTTGATTTGTATTCATTAGAGCTTAGAAGATTAAGTGATGATTTAATTGAGCTGTTTAAACCAATAAAGGGATTTGACAGTCAGCTATTGAGAAACTTATTTTCTATGGTGGGGGAATCTAGAACATATTGTTATAATCTTAAAATTGGAACTAGGTATCTCAGGTTGAAATCAGGAAATGCTTTTTACACAAAGAGGAGTGGAAATGTGAAATTCTCTGCCTGAAATGGCTGGGTGAATTTAAATTTCCAAGTTTGAGTTGCATTTTTGTTAGGTAAGGATATCAAGAGATATGGATCAAAGATCTATATGTTGAGTTGTAAATGACAAATTATGACCTCATTGAATGGTAGAACAGAATAGGGGAGCTGAATGGTCTATTCTAGTTTCTCTGTTCTTACAAAATTCCTTTCTAGAAGCTCTGCATTATTGAATTAATGTGGCTTAGTACCAATGAGGGAGTTTTATATGTTTAAAATTCTTTGAGTTTTTACTTTTTCAATGAATTCCTTCTCCTAAAAAGTGCCCCTTAAAACAAGGTATGTTTTGGAACCAGGTAATGTACTACTTTGCTTTCGCAATGTTGCCATATTTATCTCCTACTCATCGTTAGATCCCCAAGGCACAGACTGCAAAACTGTATCTTTTAAATTGTATTTCAGTATTGATGAGGCCTTTCAGAATCAGTGCATTTGTTATACATTTATATTAAGGAATCAGTTTTGCATTAACTACTGTCATTTTGATATGCAAGAACAAATGGAATGGAAGTATTCCATTACTCATCAGTTTGAAGCCAAGGTGAATGATGTTTTGCAGATTGGTGAATGCTGTAATGACAATCAAGATCCACTTGCTGCATGTTTGCAATTGCTGCTTAAAATTTTGAAATTGTGATGGTTGGCGCAAAATTTCATGAGCTGGAAACCCATATCAGAAATTCAGGCTTGATAACATTTGATTTTTGGAAATTCCTGTTATTCGCACTAGCATTCCTGATATGCGTTCCCAGCAGATGGAGCTCTGTGTTGGGGTGCCAAAATTATAATTCTACTTTAAAGTTTCTTCGCTCTTTCAAATAGAATCAAAGCTGCTTAATCTAGTTTTATGTATTAGACCAATTTTTGTTAAACAAAGTAAGCTCTAATTATTGAAAATGAATTAATTTAGCTGCTCAGATATCTCAGTTGGTTAGCAGTCTAATGTCAAACTTAAATATGCATATTTCATAATCCCCTATTTTTATACCAACAATTGATTTTCGCTCTTGCAGTCAGGTGGAAACTGGACAGATAGACAATTAGAATGAACTGGATATCTTAGTTGCCAATATATATTGCTTGATTGAGTTGAAGTAGTTAAGATTCTACAAAACTGCTAGTTAAACACTCATATTTTTAACATATTTATAGATTATGGAGAACTTCTGACCATGCTTGCTTGCCTTTTACTTCCATTTGAGCCTGTCCTAGAGTCTCAGATCATACTAATGCATCTCATTCCTTCTAAGACATCACAGACTATTGCAATTAACCCTTTATGAGACTTTGTCTAACATTCTCCATTATACTACATCTCCCCCCAAGACTCTGTTCAGACTTCCATGTTCTCTGATGTTCCTGAAAACCCAATGCTTCAGTCATGTAGCCATTCTGAGCGTTTTAGCATTTTCAAGTCTTGCAGGAATAATATCCCCTTTTTGCTTGCTTAGATAAATGTAATTTCTTTCTTTCTCCATGTCCTCTTCTTGTTTTTTTCTCTCTCCTTGATATGTTTTTGTTGAGATTCCTGCATCCTCTTACTCTGGCATGGTTTGCGGTAGCTCCATTAGTCTGCCATATCTCTCTCATTTGTAGGGAGTAACACTTTTTCATTCTGCTTTTGGCTCTCTAGATGCTGTTGAACAGAATTCAAACTGGTAGATGATTTGGGATCACCTGCTTCTTTGTCTTCTTTCATTTCTGCATATTGTGACATCTTTGGTCCCTAATTTATTCAACTGCAAACAAATCTCTTCTGTTTCTTCTTACTGCACCCTGTTGAACCTGGGCAATGTAGAATTTTGGACATGCTAATTACTCACTACTTTGCCAAATCTCGATTGACCACTGATTCAAACTTGCTTTCCTGTTGAAGATCTGGTAACGTTCTTTCTCTGTGTTAATGTGATACATCTGGATATCGTTTCTCTCAATGACTTTGAAAGACTCAACTTCCAAACCGAATACCGTAATATGGCTCTGCACTTGGTAATAACTAAATGACCTTGATGTAGGCATTGTAAGATCTCGGGCAGGATTGACAAAGGGTCATCTGGACTTGAAATGTCAACTCTTTTCTCTCCTTAGATATTGACAGACCTGCTGAGATTTTCCAGCATTTTCTCTTTTGACCATAGCAGGTTACATTTGCACCATGCAAGTGCCGGGAAATGACTATCTCCATCCAACAAGAGCGAATCCAACCATCTCCCCATGACATTCAATAGCAATGCCATTACTGAGTCCCCCACAATCAATATCCTGGGGATTAACATTGACCAGAAACTGAACTGGACCAGCCATATCAATACCACAGCTACAAGAGCTGATCAGAGGCTCAGAATTCTGCGGCAATTAACTCACCTCTTGACTCCCCACTGCCTATCCATAATCTATAAGGCACAAGTCAGGCATGTAATGAAATTTTCTTTTGTTGCCTGGGTGAATGTGACTCCAACAAAAATCAAGATGCTGGACACAATCCAGGACAAAGAAGCCCACTTGCTTGGTACACATCCACCACCTTCAACATTTATTCCCGTTACTACCAATACAGTGACAGGAGTGTGCACCATCATTTTCACCCCTCCCTAGCTCCCTCCAAATCCAGCCTTTTAACTGTAAATTCAGCAGCAATGACATTGTGACTTTTTTGCTATGTTAATTCAAATCGAATGAGGATTGGAATCAGAAGATCTTGAAGGTAAGAAAGAGATGGAATGCTGCTCTGGGCCCTGCAGAAAAAGCTTATGCCTCCCTTGTTCTGGATTCTTACCTCCCCACCTTTCCATGGCCCATGGCCTCCCAAAAACTCCAATCCCTTGTCTACATGAGGTCTGTTGTGTAGAATTTCTCCAGAATGGCCAGAAACCATTCTGTCTAGAATGATGGAGGTCTGTTGTTAATGAGGCCTTGCAATTAAAATTATGTGACCTTATTCTGCCATATAACTGAAGCTAGCAAGTAGTTTCTTGAAAAAATCCACCAGAAATTAAAATCTGTTTGTTTTCTGAGTTATCTGATCTTATCTGTGACAAGGGAGCATCCAGTAGGCATTGAGTGAGATCAGAATTATGCTTGAGTGTGCTGCATACGGTAATCAGTGGAGGACACATCCCTGAAGGCATTAGAGAGATTGTGGAAAAGAATTACGAGAATGGTTCCAGGAATGGAGAATTTCAGTTACAAGATAGATTGGAGAATTTGGGAATGTTTTCCTTGGAGAAGACTGAGAAATTTGATAAAGTTGTTCAAAATTATAAGGGGTTTAGACAGAGTAGATAGGGAAAAATTGTCCCCAGATAGAAGGGTCAAGAACCAAAGGGCACAGATCGAAGGTAATTGGCAAAAGAAACAATGGTGACATGAAGAAAAACTTTTTCACACAGCAAGTGATTAGGAATGCATACCCAAGGGTGGAGGTTGATTTAATTGAAGCAATCAAAAGGCATTTTTACCTGAAAATGAAGATTGTAAAGGGTTATGCAGAGAAGATAGTAATGACATTAAGGGAATTGCTGTTTCGGAGAGCCGGTACAGACAGGATAGGCTGAATGACCTTCTGTGCTGTAATGATTCTGTAATTTTGTGACTTGCGTCTATCGAGAAAAGAAGCTCAACATTTTTCAGCTCAGCGAAGGATCATCCAAACTCGAAACATCAACTCTGTTTTCTCTCTACGTGCTACCAGACCTGCTGAGATTTTCCAGAATTTTCTGTTTTGGCTCAGTAATTTCTATTTTTGCTCCCTGTGGCTCATTATTGGTATATCCCAACAGGACAAAATCATGAATGCAGTAGTCGGTTAGCATTCATCAAGGGGCGGCACAGTGGTTAGCACTGCTGCCTCACAGTGCCAGGGACCTGGATTCGAATCCAGCCTCGAGTCACTGTCTGTGTGCAGTTTGCATGATCTCCCCATGTCTGCATGGGTTTCCTCTGGGTGTTTTGGTTTCCTTCCACAATCCAAAGATGTGTAGGTTAGGTTAATTTGTCATTCTAAATTGCCCCTTGTCAGGGGGATTGGCAGGGTAAATGCATGGGGATTATAGGGGTAGGGCCTGGGTGAGATTGTTGTCATTGCGGGCTCAATGGGCTGAATGGCCTCCTTCTGTACTGCAGGGATTCTGTGAAGTAGAGACAGCTTCACTGACTCAGTATGTCCACAGGATGGAATATGGCTTTTCTGCATGGTGTGATACCTGGGGCCAGCTGAATAGTGGGATGTCTAAAGCTCCACTTCATCATGCCTGCAAGCATGACATGGAGGCCCAAACATTGATTATTGCATCTGGGAGTCACAAGCTGATGACAGAGGAAAATTGCAACATCTCCTGTGGACTAGAGTGCACCACCAGGATGACAAGTGGCTACAGCAGTTTGGCAACAGATGCCAAAGCTGAAAACAACACACGACAATTTGGAAACTTCATACTCTGCACTTGGGGCAGAACCTGTCTCACAAAGATTGATCTCATCAGGCTCCAGCAAAGGTGCACCGTATAAAGATGTCCCTTCCGAAATGGCTTGTTTGCTGTGTGTTCATCATCTTTAACAGATAGAAGGATGATGATGATGACGTTTTCATTTGATGCTAATTTAGCTTTCTTAAAAGATGGTTGGTTACAAGTATTGACTTCAAGTCCTAAATTTATTCTAGAATTTTTTTTGGCTGTTCAATCTGATCACTTATATGCTCCTTTTGGAATCATAACATTGTCCTTCTCGCCAGCTGTTAATACTTGTGACAATTGAAATATATTTGATCTCTTTGATTCAACCTATGACCTACTTCAATATATCAGCTAATAGGTGTATTTACATTTGTATCCCGTACGGGGGCAGGAGGGTTTATTAAAAACAAACTTTCTAATATTTCAGAAAATTTTTAGGTGTTGTAGTTTGAACTTGAGATGATCATTGTTGCAATGTGATGTATTTCCAGTGGATTGAACTTGAGCTGACTTTTATTTGAGATGTAGGTGTCTTAATGTGAAGGATGTGCAGGCTAAGGCTTGGATATTGGATTTGCCATGATTGGCAGCTCTGGCAGATAAGATGACAATCTAGGAAAGTGAGGTCGAGTTAATGGAGTTAGGCGAGGGATTGAACAGAAGCTAAGTGTATGCAGATGCTGAGTTTGTAAGCAAATCAAATCATGAGCTGATTTTTGGTGCTCAAAGGAAGTTAAGGTCAAGTTAATGGCGTCAAGCAAGGGATTGAACAGGAGCTAAATGCATGAGCTTTTGAACAATTCATATCATGAGCTGATGTTTAGTGCTGAATCTTCAAAGGAGTGTGAAGGTAATTTTAATCGGAAGAAGTGCAGCTTGTAGTAATTATTTTATATCGTTGTGCACTGTATTGTGGAAAGTTTGTATTTGAAGCCTAATTTTGTAGCTCACAGGAGCCTCATATTTTGTGGAGAAGCTTACTGACCTTTTGGGATTATAGGAATATCATATGCAGGACAAAGTTGGGCATGGAAGTCCTGACATTATCACTTGATTGGCTTTAGCAGTCAGTATCTTAAATGAATAAATGAAATTCGCATTTGTATATTCAGCTTGATCTCCTCAGAAGTGTTATCATAGTTATTCACATCTGTCAAGAGGCTTAATAAATTAATAAGCACATATGGAATGTACAGTCTTCTCAACACATTTTGTATTTCCAACTGGAGTTAATTTTAAGGCTCTGTTTGCTGCCAGTGTGGTGCTGGCCTTCATAGTGAGGGGGATTGAATATAAAAGTAGGGAGGTCTTGCTACAGCTGTATAGGGCACTGGTGAGGCCGCTGCTGGAGTACTGTGTGCAGTTTTGGTCGCCGCACTTACGCAAAGATATTTTGGCCTTGGAGGGAGTGCAGAGGAGGTTTACTAGGCTGATTCCGGAGTTGAGGGGGTTGAACTATGAGGAGAGGCTGAATAAACTAGGCTTGTACTCGTTAGAGTTTAGAAGAATGAGGGGAGATCTCATTGAGATGTATAAGATGTTGAATGGGATGGATAGGATAGAGGTGGAGAGGCTCTTCCCGCTCAGAAAGGACAGTAGGACTAGAGGGCGCAGCCTCAGGATAAAGGGGGGGGCGGTTTAGAACGGAGTTGAGGAGGAACTTCTTCACTCAAAGGGTGGTGAATCTCTGGAATTCTCTGCCCGTTGAAGTGGTGGAGGCTGCCTCGCTCAATATTTTTAAGACGCGGGTTGATAGGTTTTTGATAGGCAAGGGGATTAAGGGTTATGGGGAGAGGGCGGGAATGTGGAACTGAGCCACGACAGATCAGCCATGTTCTTATTGAATGGCAGGGCAGGCTTGAAGGGCTAGATGGCCTACTCCTGCTCCTATTTCTTATGTTCTTATGCGTGCACAGTTTTACGCTTCACTACATGACATCACTGCGAGCGACGGAAATCAGAACTCTACTCGTTCCTCCAGCCTCAATGTGGAACTTATGTCCTGCATTTGTTTTCTCCCTTTTTAAAGGAATTTTGAATTGGAAAGGGCAATTTTATTCAGAACAAATACTACGCCCATTTTCATATGGGTAATTTTCCTGAGCCTTCTCTTTTCCTACGGCATGTACCCATTTCAAACAATTGAGCGTGTACACAGAGGCTGGAGGCTTCACACTCCCTTTAAAATGGAATACAGCAGATTATCATGTTCCTGCTCCTGGAGTACCTGACCATGTGGTATGGTTGTGTGATCCTCCTCAGCCAATTTTCTTTAGAGCCCTTTACCTGAATGTTTCACTATGCCCAAATTAAGAATGCAAAATATCTACTATTTTTTAAAATTGAGAATACCAAATATATAAGATCATGTTTTATCTAACCTTAAATTCTGAGTGCTGATTTAAATTTGTGCATCTGTTTTCCATTTAAAAGATTCAGCTGTGCATACACAGACAATTGCAGACATGCAGACTGGTGTCAGTTGCCATTTTGCATTGGTGGTAGGCACAACATAATTTTAACCCTTTTATTCTGTGAGGCTACTGCATGTTGACAGCTGGTGGGAAGGTTGAAGAGGTCCTCCAGTCAAGAAGAGATATGTTCTTCATCGGGCCAGCAAGAATGCTCCTTCAGTACCTACAAGAAAGGTCATGGTTTCCCACGCCCTTGGTTCTGCCTTCCTCTACCAGCTCTTAGACTCACCTGAAATCCCATCCATCCACAGTTTAGGCCACCTGATTTTATTCCTACTGGCAGCTGCTCTGGACTCTCTTCCTTATTGGAATGAGTGGGAAAATTAGCAGGTAGCTTAAAAACACCATGAACTCCTTTGCCTCTGGCAGACGGAAAACTTACTTTTCAGAGTAGACTTTCCACAGAGATGTCTCGAAGCATGGTACATGGGGGACACCATGCAGACGCTACGACAACGGATGAATGAACATCGCTTGACAATCACCAGGCAATACTGTTCCCTTCCTGTTGGCGAACACTTCAGTGGTCACGGGCATTCAGCCTCTGACCTTCGGGTAAGCGTTCTCCATGGCGGCCTTCATGACACACGATAGTGCAGAGTCGCTGAGCAGAGACTGATAGCCAAGTTCTGCACACATGAGGACGGTCTCAACAAGGATCTTGGGTTCATGTCACACTATCTGAAAACCCCGTGATTTGCCTGGGTTTGCAAAACCTCACTTACTGTACTGTCTGGAGACAATACACATCTCTTTAACCTGTGATCAGTGCTCTTTCCACTCACATTGTCGGCCACTTTAAGACTTGAACAGCAGGTTAGGTGTAAAGATTCGCATTCTAATCAGTAATCTGTAAACTGTCTGTGCTTCATATGCTCTGTCTGAGGCCAGAACTCTCCATTCACCTGACGAAGGGACGAACCCGAAAGCTAGTGAGTGTACAATCAAATAAATCGGTTGGACTTAAACCTGGTGTTGTCAGACTTTTTACTGGGGGTACTGCAAAGTGCAGAGGAACAGAGGAACCTTGGAGTGCATGTCACAAGAATGCAACACAAGAAATAATAGCTGGAGTAGGCTAGGAAGCCCTTCAAGCCTGCCCTGCCAATCAATACGATCATAGCAGATCTTTGCCGGCCTCAACTCTTTTTCTATCCTACATCCCTGTAGCCCTCTCCTGCATCTATCAAATATTTATCCACCTCCATTTTGAACACTTCTAACGATTCTGCTTCCACCATTCTTTGGGGCAAAGAATTCCAGAGATGCACCACCCTTTGCGATATCTCTAAAAGTAGCTGGGTGGCAGATAAGGCAATTAAGGATATAATTTCCTTTATAAGCTGAGGCATAGTCTAAAAGAGCAGGAAGGTTATGCTAGAACTGTATAAACCATTCGTTAAGCCCCAGCAAATGGTTACCACAGTACATGAAGAATTTGATCATACTAAAAGGGCACACAAAAGATTTATTTACATGGATGTTGTCAGGACTGGAGAACTTTAGCTACAAGGAAAGATTGGAAAGGCTATGCTTTTTTTCTTTGGAACAGGTAAGATTGAAAGGAGGTTTAAGTGAGGTGTATAAAACTGAGGGGCGTAGATAGAGTGGATAAAAAGGACCTATTTCCCTTAGCACAGAGGTCAGCGATTAGAGAGCATAGATTTAAAGTAATTGGCTGAAGAAGTGGGTCAGAGGTGTTCAGAAGAACATTGTTCACCCGAGCAAGTGATGGAGTCTGGAGCTCACTGCCTGAAAGGTAATACATTACGGGAGGCAGATGGTTTCACCACCACCACATGCCCCACCCCCACCCCCCCACCCCCAACACCCTGCTTGCCCCACCTGAAGCAAAGTTGGCATGGAGTTAACATTCACTTACAGTAATGAGCTGTGAGTGGGCTACATAGGGTGCCCCTCACTAGGGAGGAAGTCCAGTCCTCGGGAGCTGCCGGCCAATCCAGTTGGCCAACAGCTCCAGCAGTTCCTTTGGTGCCAAGACCATTATTAGTCAGTGCTGCCAGGACTGCAAGCAGACTTAAAGAAAGCCCATGGATCCCAGAGCAAGGTGAGACTTGCATGGGGAGAATTTGGGCAATTTAGGGAGGACCAGGGGTGCATGGGGGGTGGGGGTAGGGGGAACGAGTTGCAGGTGGTGTGTTTTATAGAGCTGGTGGGTAGGCAGAAATAGGGAGGTCCTACCTTGAGCTGGGTGGTGGGGTGTGCTTCTCCTCAGTGCGCAAAGGACACCCCAAAAGATTGTACTCCCCCCTCCTTCCTGTCCCTTTAAAATTGTTTTTAAAAGGATGGCCTGCCTTACTGCCTATGTCAACTGGAGTGGGCAGTGAATTATTGGGACAATTGGCTTGATAACAAGCTCAATTGACCTTTGATTAATTATTTAAATGTGGTGGATATCCCACTGCTTTTTTATGGGGGTGAGCTGGGGGGTGGATAGGTGCTGAAAACACTCCCAGTGGGAGTACGTAAAATCCCATCCATAAACCCTCACCACATTTGAAAAGAATTCAGATATGCACATGAAATATTGTAACATGCAGGACCGACAGGCTGAGCTAGAAAATGGCATTAGGCAGCATAGTTATTTTGATCAACGTGGACACGATGATCTGAAAGGCCTCCTTCTGTGCCACAAGTTCTAAATGCCATATAGTGCTGCTATTTACTGCTGTAGTTTACTTCCAGTTTGAACCTTGTGGAAAACCCTGGCATTTCCTTGTTAGTGGAGCAATTATCTGAACTGACTGAGTCACATTTAATATCATTCATTAGCCTTCGCTGTGTGCACAAAGTCTGGAAAATTAAAGTTATTCCATTCGATATCATCCTGACATCCCAATGTGGAGGGACAAATGCTGTTTGTGAGGTTAGCCACTGTAACTTATAACATTATTTATAAATCACAGCAGAATTATTAGCTAACTGGTTTGCTGCATTGCCTAGTTCACAACAGTCTTTTATCTGCAGGAGTCTACTTTTTTCCTAATTTCAAGAACATGCTTAATACATCAAGCAGCCAATTTACAATATGTTTACAGATTTATATGGTCCTGTGCCCAATGATTACAGAGGCAGCACCTGGAGTTCCTCAGTGTGAACTGAAATAATTGCTCTGCAGGTAATGGGCCCTATTTTCTTATGCAGTACCTACACTCCGAGTGTAATCACTTCGGACAGCGACATGTATGAAACTTACAAGCTTACATCGTATTGTAAGCGATCATTTAATGCCATTTGCAGCAAAGGTGCTCTCATGGATAAAATATAGGGGCCAACACTCATTTTATTAGGTCAGTATGCTAGGAGAATGAAGAAAATTGTCTTGAAATTCTACTGCGTCCTTTCCCAGAGTTTCTAAACCACTGTCATTTCCATAGACAGACTGAATGGTGTTCTTTGACCTAATCATATTTAGACTAGAGATCAATAGCTCCTGCTACCATGGGTAGATTGGATGGATTTGCTGCCTAGGAGATTCCTAAATTGATCAAGATTGGACTTTGCTGTCTAGTTTCCTAATTGAAAGCATATCTAGGATTTTAACTGCTATTCAGACTTGTACATTTGGATGGACATGTAATTATCTAATTGGGCTCACAGTGGAATAAATCAAATGATAAGGATTAGATTCAGAAAGACAGTAAAACTTTAGGCAATATAAAGTGTCAAATATAATACACTGTACTTTTACTCATTGTCCCCTTAGGAACATTTACTCTTTGTGGCACTGTTTCTCTGAACTAGGAAAGAAGAATTAGTTTAAAGTTAAATGTAGCAGTTGTCTTTATTGGATTTTAATATAATTTAAACTGTTCATTTTTACTGTCATCTTTTTCCCTCTTATAAGTAACAAGTAATTTGCAAACCTTGTTTTATTTGGGAAAAGCTGTTTTAGCCATTTTCTTTCATCTTATTTATAAACCATTATGGATGATGAAGGTCAGCCAGCATATTTAATTATTACAGTCACATTAACATTGCAATGAAATTACTGTGAAAATCCCCTAGTCACCACACTCTGGCACCTCTTCGGGTACACTGAGGGAGATTAGCATGGCCAATGCGTGTCTTTCGGCCTGTGGGAGGAAACCGGAGCACCCCAAAGAATCCATGCAGACTCTGCATAGACAGTGGTCTGCTTGCTTTACCTGCAGGAGGCTATCTTGAAGTGTACCTTTGCAGGGCATTGCTTGTACCAAATGACTGCTCTGAATTGTAAATCCAGAGTCACCAAACACAATTCAGGATAGTATCACAACTTGTTCCTTTGGTTGAGAGAGCAATGAACCAGCCTTATCGCTACCAGACTGTTTCTTATGTGACCTATTAAATGACTGAAAAATACTTGATGACCAGATATACTGCAGTAAAACAGTAAGCAATTAACAGAATAAAAGAATGTCAAAGTATTTTCAGTGAAATGCAGCCTGTGTCCTTAAGTGAGAACTTGCATTTATATTTTGCTTTTCATGACCTCTGGTTATCTCAATGAAGTACTTTTAAAATGTTCTCTCTTTCGTAATGTAACAAGATGTGGCACCAGTTTGTACACAGCATGTTCCTAGAATATCAATGAGATAAATTCTGTATCATCTATTTTAGAAGTATTTGCAAGGACATTGAGGGACCTGTGTGAATGCATGTCTTGGCATAGGTCATGGCATTAAGAATTGATGTAGGTGTCCATTTGACCAAATAGACCAGAGACATCCAGAATTATGACATTTTATCTGTGATTTAGAAATTATGTTTAGTTTTTCCATTATGCTGGCCTTGTATGTCATCTATATATCATTGCTACACACGCTAGCCAACACTTATGCCAAATAGAAATTGTGAAGATGACATGTTCAATTTCCTACTTACATATCAATTAAGTTAATTTTATGTTATCACACACAGCAAGCACTAATTTCTGTGACAGAATGTGATTTTGACAGTTTCAGAGGCTTAATAGATTATTGTTGGTACAAGAGAACAAAAAACGCAAAAGGTTATTAAATGTCAAGAGGAAAGTGTAATGATGCACACTTACAGCCTTTATCAGGAACAAAAGAGTATTTATTAACCAAAAAAATGTACAGATGTTGGCTGCCCACTGGCTGTCCCAGTCCCTACAAGTTTTCTACATGGCTTCTAGGTGCTGTCTGCCTAAGAGAGGATTCATCCCCAGGTGGGACCACCCACTCTCAGTACCAACTGATCCCTCAAAACTGGTGACCCTCTTTTGCTATGCTGTCAAAGGGACAATCACTACATTCCTCCTGCTTTAGCTCTTTTATACAATGATCAGTAACTAAGTTACTCAGTCCCAAATCTAACTAAACAAGTTGGATAATTATAAAACAAATCTTTGAGGGGCATTTCTGTTTTATTGTAGAATTGTCTAAATCTTTAGTTTGAGATGCTTCTGCCAGATTGACACTAACAGGAAATGCAAACAACAGGTACCACTTCTGGCATAGGCAGTTCATTATTACTTGCTTCCATAGAGCCTTCAGTTTTGTCTAGAACAGATTGACCAGGTATCAGGTACTTTGGTGCTTACAGTTCAAAAACATTTCTTAATGGTGACACTGATTACTGGAGCATCTCTTTAATCTTTCAGTGATCCACATGTTTACAAATGATCTGTCCCTCCCTGTCTATTGGGTATGACAGGAGTCTGGTCACAGAGACAATAATTCCAGGGATCACATTTGATGCACTACCGAAATTCAATATTATGGCACATGTCATATTATGTACTTAATATATTTTTTATTGTTGCAGTGGTGATGGCCCATTGATGAGATCTTGAGACTTATGTATCCAAACATAGGCACTTTTATTGGCAGGCTTTAACTCCAAATATAGTCTAGTCTGAAACTCTTCTGTCCAGGCTTGCAACTTTTCCATTTGCTTGACCGTTTCAGCAATCTTGTTCTGGCACATAAACCCAGTTTCCATCTCTGTCTGAATTGCTGATTCTGCTATCGATTTCATTGTTTTTATGTCTTCAGTTAATTTCTCATTGCCGATCTTCTTTTCTTTAAGCTCTTATTCTCCTGATTCAATTCTTCACTGGACTTGTTCTTATTATCTAATTGCTTTTTCATGGAGTTCAGCTTATTCTAAATTGTCTCATTCAAATCTCCTTCTTAATTTTGTAAATTTGGCCAGGATTCTCCAATCTCATTTGCCCTGTCATTTCTGCCATTTGGGCACTTACACAATACTCCATTCCCTGCAGTGGGACTGGAGGATCCCAGCCATGGGCGAGGTCGGAGAATTCCAGCCTTTACTTTTTTCAATGTACTGTCAATCATTTGAACTTGTTTTAATTTGCTTCTCTAGAGCTTTAATTCTTTTCACTGATTCCTCTTTATGTTCAATAGTTCATAGTTTATTTTGAAGTCTTTAATTTTGACATTACTTCTAAGGTGAATCCATCATGTTCCTGGGCAAATACATTTCACTAATAGAATCTTCATTTCTACCGGCCTTAACTTAGTTAAACCATTTTTGGCTTCACTGTTAGTTAGTCTATTTCTGACAAAGTGTTGACTTGTTTTCATTCTGCAATTTTCTCATTGGCCTTCATTTGGCCATTTAGTGTTTGTCGTTGCCCTGTTCAGATCTTACTTCTGAGGTATTTCAGTGCTCCCTTTCTGGGGTCTGTCAGTGCTGTCTTTTAAGATCTTCCGTTGCCTCCTCCCTGACGCCTTTATTTCCTCCTCTGAGGTCTTGTGTTACCTCTTCCTTGAGGTCTTTGTTGCGTGTGGACCTTCCTTGAGAGTTTCCCTCTACCTAAGGTCTTCTGCCGTTTTCCTGCCTATTGCCCTTTGTTTCTTCATGTAATTGTTGCTTTAAATACATTACATATTAAATACATTATCACTTTAAATCCATTACTGCTTTAAGATTGTCAACTTATTTTTAACTATCAGCAGCTTCTAGTTCTCTCTATGTGCTTTTTCTGAGTTTTTGAAGTTTTGGCATGAATCCTTTTTTAAACTTTTAAAACTTCTTTTTACTGACAGGAAGTTCTCTGAGTTTTTTTCCTCTGGTCATTTGCAGAGTCCGTTCTTCTTTTCCTTTGATGTGCTGGTTTTTTAAAATCTATTTCACTGCAAAATCCAGAGCTCTTGTGAGCCAAGAGGCCATTTTTAAAACTTTTCAACTCGCCTTCTAAATAGATTGAGGACTTCTCTTAAAACTTTGGGTCTTGCTGATTGCAGTCTCTCAGTGCAGGGATCGTTACCCAGTTTGTCCTAATCCATAGACTCTGTTTGGATCTGGAGCCTGGCAATCTCAGCCTCTTCATTTTTCCTGCACTTTGAAGACCAAGCTACAACTCCTTGGGGCATTTTTTTTTCATTTTTCCCTCAAAACACTTCTCTGTGTTCTCTTTGATTTATTATTAAGAAAAAAACTTGCGGCAACTCTTTGTCCTTTTTTTAACTCAAGTTCCACTTTACCTTAAATTCTTGCTTCTGAAGGTTATTTTCTCTTCATTTTTCTCTATATATTTTTAAACTTCTGAGCCAATTCAGGTTTGCTCTGCATCTATCCCTCAGAGTCTGGCAATATATCAGCATCTCAATAATCACACATCTTGGGCCACAAGCAATGTTCTTATAATCTATCTTATCCTCATCACCAATGTAATGATGCATGCTTACAGACTTTGTCAGGAACACAAAAGGTATTTATTAACAAGGAAAAACTATACAGAAGCCAGCAGAGAGCCCCACCCCCCATCCCTCCCCAGTCCCTACATGTCTTCTACATGGCTTCTAGATGTCTTTTGCCTAAGAGAGGACTCCACTCCCTGGTGTGACTATCCACTCTCAGTCCCAATTGGCCCCTCAAGTTAGATGCCCCTCTTCTTCTGTGTTGTTCTTAAAGGGACAAGCACCACCGAAAGTCTTAGCATATTACAAGTTCACAAAATCAAGGAAGTCTGCTGAAAAGGGGTTATTCAAAGTGGTTCTATTTCACCCTCCCTTCTGAAGTTACGAAAGCAACATTAAGAATGCATCTCAGTTCAGAAGGAATTTGGAAAAGGAAACACATATAAACATATAACTTTTAGGTTGAAATTTTCCTTTTGCCTACTCGCCATCATGTTTTTCTGTGCCTTTAAGGGATGGCTTTTCATCCTAGCATCTAGCATCCTGTTGAGCTGAAATAGAATTCAAGTTAAAGACTAATGTTTAGGTCTGGTATGTTAAATGTAGAAAGCCACTGATGCAATTTTAATTCCTTTTCAACTGAGCAGTTTGCACCGTATATTTTCTTCAAAACAAAAAGCAAGAGCTTACGTTATTCGTGGGGAAAAAGGCAGAATGTTAATGAGCAGAATATACGTTCAAATGTCAACTCTTTAAAAAAATCTTCGTTGTTATAGTTCTTTGGGAGCAATTTTATGGAATGGTTTGGGTTGTTTCTCATATCCGAAATCTCGGATTTCCTCATTTTACCCCGACTTGTTGATAATTTTTGGTTTAATAATGTGGGGGTGGCAGCTCGGCTGATGCCTCCACCCCCCCCCATTGTGTGCAACTGACACATCGTTCACTGAGAATTACGCATCAGCGTTACGTCTGCTTTGTGTCAAGGATGAAGATAAAGGGACTTTTTTGCTAAATATAAAACACATACTTCATTGTAAAATAAAGTGAAATATCTGCTGGCATTCACTGTCTCTCGGAGGACTCAGTAACTTTGAAATATCATGCAGTAGTTTAATGACAGTACATTTTTAATTCAGCCGATCTTTTCACTTTCATACAATAATCTCTGTTTCTCAATTTGAATTTTTTTTAAATAGGGGTGTCAGTCTGGTTGGATGATTCTCATTCTAAAGTTGGGTGGAAGTAATTTTCAACTTTCCATTGGAGCGTGAATCTCGTGCAGGAAGGCCGCCTATTACATAAACCAGCTGATTGTCCTGTTTTGTTGAAATCAGTGGAATGGAAAATTAGGGTATTTCCATAATGGGTGGCAGTGACACGATGCCAGCTTTAATTTGAAAGTTATCCTTGTTAATTTATAGAATATCTAACATGTATACCAGCGAAGAAAAAGAGAAAGTTGGTGAGAAAACAAAGCTTTTAAAAAGAAAGGGTAACATGCTCTTCAGGATCCATCAATCCTTAGCTTTCAATTGATTCTTGTAGTTTACACTATACACACAAAAGCTATTATGATAGCGTGTAAATCGTCACAGATCTTTCATTAACCTTTTAAAATTAGGATGACGCAATATTAAGGTAGCTGTAATGTACAATGATTGCTACATAATTATAGATCGATATTGAATGATCCATTTCATTCTGTGTGTAATGAGCATTAGAAATGGGAATTTTTATTTTAGTATTAGTAGTTTACCCATAGGTCTGTTTTAGACACCAGAATAGAAAAATAGATCATATCATAAAGAACAAGTTGTGATCAAACATGCATTCCATTCCAAAACAGGTCTTGCAACACAAATATAGTTCCAACTTGTACATGCAGAAGACAGTGTTATCTTGGGTAGACAGCTTTGGGAGAGTTAATCGCTCTAAGCCAGTAATTGACTGTCACTCCGCTTTCTTCTCCACTTACATTCTCATTAGTCATCATCGGTAGAGAGCTTTTCTCCTAACAGCCTCAGATGAGGTTGCCATTGTGTTTGTTAGTCAATTGTTCTTCCCTGTGGCTGTGGTCCAGGCAGTACTTTGATTGCAGCCATGCAACTGTGAAATTACATGCAAGGAAATGGCTACAATGATATTTCTGTACAGTTCAGATCTGAAGATTGACTGACTCACATGTTTGTCAACAAAGAGAACAAGTCATTCTTGCTTTATAGAATTCTCCTTTCCACTTTTAGCTCAAGCATTGTGACGCTTATCGCCCAATGCAGTTGTCTCAGCTGTCATCTATGTAAAGAATTATTTTACTTTTTCAATGTGCTTTTAATCCTAAGTGTCAACCACTTTCTCTTTATTATTTTTATGTTTTGCTTTATCTTTCCATGTGCCTTCCTCCCTGAGTATAGCCTGACAATACAACTAGATTGCTTGTAGTGCTCCCCAGTGTTGCTCCACATTTTGAAGAGCAAGAAGGAGAAGTATTTCCGTGGAAAGTAATCACTCTGGTTAGATAGAATGTTTTGTTCTGAACAGAATAAAGCATTCCATTTGCAGTCCTGTAAAAGGATCATTTAGATCTGAAATCTGGCCAGAGCTTTCCACCCTTCTTGCCCGCGAGATCTGCTTCCACCGACTGCGAACTCTCACCATGGGACTCACGGCGGCAGGGGGGTACATACAGACGGAAGATCCCATCACTGGCCAATGGGAGATCTCCTCCACCGCCACGAAACACGCCACGGGGGGAAGGGGGCTTGGAAAATCCTGTGCACAGGTCATGTGGGCGCAATCTTACTGTCTCGTCCCACATGACATTTGGCAAGGTGAGGTGGTCAGTTCCGATGGGAGGTGAAAAACCAGAAATGCATCCCATTTTTCGGCTCCCCCAATCTTACCGGCTGTGTTTTGCTTGCAAAATTGGCTTTGTATCCAGAAGCCTATCAGGAGCAGGGCTGGGCAGTGCCCATGGGGCAGTATCAGCCTGGCAATGCCTGCCTGGCACTGCCCACTGGGGCAGTGTCAAGGAGGTGGGACCTGAGTGGGGGCAGAGCCTGTGGGAGTGGAGCTGTAATGGGGGGAATGGGAACTCTGGAAGGGTGGTAAGGAAGGGGGAAACTCTTACTGGGGTGTCATACAGTGCGTGGGTGGAGGGAAATCTGTCAGGGGATTTGATCGAAGAGGAAGACAGTGACGATGTCTATGGGGGGGTCCAATGTGCATGGAGAGGGTTCTTGATGTCCATGGGGCAGATGGGTGGGGGCAGTAGGACATCTCCCTGCACGCTGGGAGATCAGGATATTGCACAATGACACTCCAAGAGCTCAACAGCTGACTCCCCCAGCTCCACCCCACCTGCTGGCAAGAAATTACATCCTGATACTTCTTTTGCACTAAGTGCATTAAGATTGTATTTTAGACTTCCCCAGACGTTTTTGAAACTCTTGTTTTTTCATTCAGAGCTTAGAGGAAGTGATCTTATCAAAAGAATTCTAAGTAGCCCTCCCTTAGGCCCCACCCCTTGGCACTACCCAGTGCCCGGTAGTAATGACCATAAAAACCCATCTTGATCACAAATATCCTTCGGGAAAGGAAATCTGCCATCCTTACCCAGTCTGGTCTACATGTGACAGCAATGTGGTTGACTCAGAATTGCCCTTTGAAATGGCCTAGCAAGCATTGTAATTCAAGGACATTGAGGGATAGGCAACAGATGTTGGCCTTGCCAGTGATGGCAACGTGCCATCAAAGTATTAAAAAAAATGATGGCAGCAAGCTGGATTTCTGTGACATTAATCTGAGCTTCCACTGCAGGAGTCAGACTTTGGGTGACTGCTGCTTGTGCTGCAATGGAAGCTGAGATCATCCAATGCTGCTTCATGATGGCTATCTGTAAATGTGACCAGCATTTCCGCACTGGAAAGGATGGGTTTCAAGTTCTGTCCTATGCTATGTTAGTCCGAGCTCCTTGAGATTACAGCAGGCTTTCACATGCACAATGTTGGCATGTATCTGCACTGGAAAGTATACAGATGTGGGTTAATTCAACACGCACTTTTTCCCATTTTCAGTGCCTATCAAGTTTTGCCACCTATGTTATATTCCCAGAGTCATAACTTAAACGTTTTTTTCTCATTAAGTAAGAGTGCTACAAATTAAAATGATCTGCCACTGATGAAACAAAGGTATGTAAATATTATAAATTCCATCAACGATAAAATTCAAGAAATTAAAATGACATTTTAAAGGAGGCACTCTGATATTTGTCTTATGCTATTGGTAATCTCAGCTCCCACTTGTGAATTGCTTTGATACATAGTAACATATAATTAAATAATTGTGTAAATATGGTCTTCAACACATCCTCCTCCTTCACAGGAAATAGGATGGCCAGCCTTACTGTGGAAATGCTAAACCAGCACTTCCCAAACTATTTTCCAAGGTGACCCCATTTTAACATTTGAAAATTGACTCTACTCCATACACCAACAAAACAAATCAGCAATAAAGTATCATAATAACATTCGGCATATAATTATTAAAGTTTGCAGATTAGATCAACATAATACATCATATATATCATATAAATATGAAAGCCTAGGATGAAAATCCCAGGCTGTCAATAATTGTCTGCGAATGTGATGGGTTTCAATCTCTGTTCAAAGCCTTGTGCCATGTTGGTGCCGGACTCTTCCATGCTCCCTTAACCCATTTTGTTTTTTAACGCTTTCTGCTCACACATATCAACCATATTTTGTGTTCAAAATCAACATTTTTAAAAATAAATTAGCAGCAATATGTATTAGTCTGAGAAAGCATGCAAACCCAGGTACCAGAGATGATGTTTAACAAATTCTAGATCAGATACCAGACTTGCATACCTTTTTATTAAAGTTCTGCAGTACTACCAGAACCGAACAACGGAGATCACTGGTTGCAGGAGATAGCAGTTCTTTCTTCGTTGATTGGTGGCTTTTAAAAGAGCCAATTTTGTACTTGGTGCTGAAATAAGGTTTAGGCACAGTCCTTGTGGATGGGGTGGCTGAACTGGATAGCTTTTGGGTTGATGGTGACTCATCCAACATATTTGGTGCACAGATTGGTGTGTTCAAAGAGGCCCACCAGGTAACCCTCAGTGACATCCTGTAAGGCCATGACAGCCGAGCCCCAGAAGCACAGGTCTGGTTCTCGAGTTCCTGAACAACAGGTGATGCGTGGACAGTTTGAGGGTGAGCAGATCAGTAGATTTCTGGTAGTGGTGGATTTATTAGGTAGCAAACGCCACTAGCTTTTGGGGCTCTGCCCCTTCGTCAGGTGAGTGGGCAGTTCTGATCACAAACAGGGCATATAAAGGCACACACTCAGTTTACAGAATACTGATTAGAATGTGAATCATTACAGCTAATCAAGTCTTAAAGGTGCAGACAATGTGAGTGGAGATACTATTAAGCATAGATTAAACAGATGTGTATTGTCTCCAGACAGGATAGTAAGTGAGGTGTTGCAAGCCCAGGCAAGTCATGGGGGTTACAAATAGTGTGACATGAACCCTAGATCCTGGTTGAGGCCATCCTCATGGGTGCGGAAGTTGGCTATCAGTCTTTGCTCAGCAACTCAGTGCTGTCGTGCATCGTGAACGCCGACAACTGCCAGTTTCCAGATGCAATTTTACAACTCATTGACTTCATCCTGGACCATAATGTCTTCACTTTCAACAATCAGTTCTTCATCCAGACACACGAAACAGCCATGGGGACTAAATTTGCACATCAATATGCCAACATCTTCATGCACAGGCTCGAACAAGACTTCTCCACTGCACAGGACTTTCAATTGGTGCTATGCACTAGATACATCGATGACATTTTCCTCCTTTGGACTCATGGTGAACAATCACTGAAACAACTATATGATAACACCAATAAGATCCATCCCACCATCAGACTCACCATGGACTACTCTCTGGAATTGGTTGAATTCTTGGACACATACATCTCCATTAAGGACGGTCACCTTAGCACCTCACTGTACCGCAAGCCCTCAGATAACCTCACGATGCTCCACTTCTCCAGCTTCCACCCTAAACACATTAAAGAAGCCATCCCCTATGGACAAGCCCTCCTTATACACAGCATATGATCAGATGAGGAGGATCGCAACAGACACCTCCAGATGCTGAAAAATGCCCTCATAAGATATGGAGCTCAACTCATAGATTGATAGTTCTGATGCGCCACAGCAAAAAACCACACTGATCTCCTCAGAAGACAAACATGGGACATGGTGAACAGAGTAACCTTTGTTGTCCAGTACTTCCCCGGAGCGGAGAAGCTACGACATCTTTTCCGGAGTCTTCAATATGTCATTGACGAAGACGAACATCTCGCCAAGGCCATCCCCACAACCCTACTTCATGCCTTCAAACAGCCGCACAACCTCAAACAGACCATTGTCCGCAGCAAACTACCCAGCCTTCAGGAGAACAGTGACCACAACACAACACAACCCTTCCTCAGCAATCTCTGCACGACAAGCCGGATCATCGACACGAATGCCATCATCTCACATGAGAACACCATCCACCAGATGCACAGTACATACTCTTGCAACTCGGCCAATGTTGTTTACCTGATACATTGCAGGAAAGGATGTCCTGAGGCATGGTACATTGGGGAAACCATGCAGACGCTACGATAACGCCATTCGACGATCACCAGGCAAGACTGTTCCCTTCCTGTTGGTGAGAAGTCACGGGCATTCGGCCTCTGGTCTTTGGGTAAGTGTTCTCCAAGGCGGCCTTAACGATACACGACAGCGCAGAGTCGCTGAGCAGAAACTGATAGCCAAGTTCCGCACACATGAGGATGGCCTCAACCAGGATCTTGGGTTCATGTCACACTATTTGTAATCCTCATGACTTGCCTGAGCTTGCAACATCTCTCTTACTGTCCTATCTGGAGGCAATGCACATCTCTTTAACCTATGCTTAATGCTATCTCCATCACATTGTCTGCACCTTTAAGACTTGATTAGCCATAAAGACTTACATTCTAATCAGTATTCTGTAAACTGAGTGTGTGTCTTTATATGCCCTATTTGTGATCAGAACTCCCCACTCACCTGACGAAGGGCAGAGCCCCGAAAGCTAGTGGTGTTTGCTACCAAATAAACCTGTTAGACCTTAACCTGGTGTTGTGAGACTTCTTACTGTGTTTACCCCAGTCCAACGCCGGCATCTCCACATCAGTGGTGGATTTACCACATCAGTGCTGGGTCGGTAACGATGAGGCTATTTTATTCTACCCAGGGTTGGAGCACCCTCTTGGGCCACTCTGCCAGGTACCACTCAAGTCATAATTGGCTGGAATGAGGCAGATTTAAACTAAACTATACTGAGGGAACAAAATGCCTGAAAATTACTCTCTGTGATTGGCTGACCTTTAATTATTTTTCAATTTCAAAAAGCCCACCAATTTTAGTGCAACTGTTTCTACAAAATGAAGTTTTCTTTCATTCTTCATATCAACATGTTCAATTACCAGAAATATTTATGACCCCATTTGCTATTACTGCAACCCCGATAACAGCTGGGACCCATAGTTTGTTAACTTCTGTATTCAAGTGAAAAAAATATAAGAGGGGTACGTATGGTATTCATACTTTGTAGCTTTTGAGCTCTGTGGTTGCATTTATAGCTGTTTACAATTTTGGCACCAATTCTGTTAGTTATGCAGTGCTGCCTAAAATAGACATAACTTGAAAGAACATTTGAAAAAGGAAATCCTCTGATTGTTTAACAATCATGACACAAAACATGTTTCATTTCTCTTTAAAGCTTAGTCAACCATGTAGGCATGGTCAGGTCCATAGGGTCTTGTAAAAATTTTGAAAATAATCAAAGTCTGCAAATGACATTTGTTTTTTTTTAGATATAAAACTATCAATGACTACATTTTTTGATATGGATCAATTTGCAACACCTAAGAGATTTTACACTTACACTGTTGCTCTCTGCCAATCGCTAAGATTTTAATAAAAATGCATTATGTTCTATTCCCCAGTCCTATTACAATTGAGAGTGCAAGTCTTCTGTAAATGTTGCTGTTCATCAGTACATTTGTCACACATGATACTGCAGCTACTAAAGTATCCAGATTGCCAAACTGAAATCAAACTCACTTCCCATTTCATAAATCCAATAAACAGTTTCAAGCAAAATTCACCCGATGGTTCTTCTGTCTTCAGTTTCTTGCTGAAATTTCATGTATTTGCAAGCAAAAATCCTAATTAACAGTGTCTCTCCCATTCTCTCAATGCAGCAACATCACTAGATTAGTTTTTTCATGGGGTTCTCGTCTGACATATCAACCAACTTTCACAATGTTCAGAGGATTCACCATGCAGATAACATAATATGAAACTTACCTAACAGACATTGTTAAATTTAATAACAAATGCATGTGCGGCAGCTTGGGCAGTAAAACTAGAACTAAAACCATGAAGGCATGTGCAAATAAATGTTATTCTGGGCTATGAAGATACATTGGTCAATTGCAAAGTGAGTCAAACTCCACAGTGAAGCACATATTATACAATATTGAATAATATTTTGTCTTTTGAACATTATATTGGTAGATAAGTAGGAGCGTGAAATTTTGTTTGTTTATTAGACTTTGGGTTAGACTCCCCAAAGGTAGGGGAGTCTAAAACCAGAAAGCATAGGTTTAAGGTGAGAGGGGAAATACAAATGGGGCAATTTTTTCACACAGAGGGTGGTGAATGTCTGGAACAAGCTGCCAGAGGTAGTAGTAGGGCCGGGTACAATTTTGTCTTTTAAAAAGCATTTAGACAGTTACATGGGTAAGATGGGTATAGAGAGATATAGGCCAAACACGGGCAATTGGAACTAGCTAAGTGGTTAAAAACAAAGGGGAGGCAAGTTGGGCTAACAGGCCTGTTTCCATGCTATAAACCTCCATGACTCTATGACTCTATTACACTTTAAAGACATTGCTTTGAAAGGGAGGAACAACTACTATGGTTTATCAGGTAATGGAAGATTCTTGACTGACATGAGTTCTACTAGTTTCCATGGTATTTTAGACATTTGCAGTAATGAAATACTGTTTGTAGTTATTTGTGATAAATTTAATTCAATGCCAGTATCAACATGGAAGGACAATTTTGCGGCCCGGTTTCCCTCTGCTTGATAATCATAGTGAAAAAACAGATGTAAAACAAAAGCTATTGAAAATGTGAACAATTAATTTGTTCGTGTTTATCCTGTTTTATTGACTCCAGCCCCTCTAAAAATAATCTGTTGAAGCTTAACGAGAGAATTTACTTGTACTTAAAATCATTATTAGTTGTAGATTTTAACTGCAGGGATGGGAAACAGAAATTAGACCCATTTCCTGATACCCAGGGGAGAAAACAGTAATGAGCCCTGAGTTTCATGGGGTAGCCCCTTAATTGTTTTGGAAATGAGTTTGGCTGCCAATTAATGGCCATGAGGTGACAAAAGGTTTGAACAAGACCTTTTCACCACACAGGACCTTCAACTAATGCTATATACTAAATACATTTTTTGACATTTTCTTCCTTTGGACACATGGTGAACATCACTGAAACAACTATATGATGACATCAACAAGTTCCATACCACCATCAGACTCACCATGGACTACTGTCTGGAATCGGTTGCATTCTTGGACACATGCATTTCCATCAAGGATGGTCACCTCAGCACTTCACTATATCGCAAGCCCACAGATAACCTCACGATCCTCCACTTTTCCAGCTTCTACCCTAAACACGCTAAAGAAGCTATCCTCTCCAAACAAGCCCTCCATATACAGAGGATCTGCTCAGATGAGGAAGATTGCAACAGACACCCCCAGACGCTGAAAGATGCTCTCATAAGAACAGGATATGGTGCTCGACTCATTGATCGACAGTTCTGACACGCCACAGCAAAAAACCGCACCAACCTCCTCAGAAGATAAACATGGGACACACGGACAGAATAGCCTTCATTGTCCAGTACTTCCCTGGAGCGGAGAAGCTATGACATCTTCTCCGGAGCCTTCAACATGTCATCGATGAAGACGAACACCTTGCCAAGGCCATCCCCACACTCCCACTTCTTGCCTTCAATCAACCGCACAACCTCAAACACACCATTGTCCGCAGCAAACTACCCAGCCTTCAGGAGAACAGTGACCACAGCACCATACAACCCACAGCAACCTCTGCAAGACCTGCCAAATCATCAACATGGAAGCCATTATCTCACGTGAGAACATCGTCCACTAGATACATGGTATATACTCTTGCAACTCGGCCAATGTTGTCTACCTGATATGCTGTGGGAAAGGATGTCCCAAGGCATGATACACTGGGGAGACCATGCAGATGCTACGGCAACGGATGAACGAACACCAATCGACAATCACCAGGCAAGACTGTTCTCTTCCTGTTGGCGAACACTTCAGCAGTCACAGACATTTGGCCTCTGATCTTCAGGTAAGCGTTCTCCAAGGCTGCCTTCATGACACACGACAGTGCAGAGTTGCTGAGCAGAGACTGATAGCCATGTTCCGCATACATGAGGAAGGCCTCAAGCAGGATCTTAGGTTCATGTCACACTATCTGTAACGCCCAAGACTTGCCTGGGTTTGCAAAATCTCACTTACTGTCCTTTCTGGAGACAATACACCTCTGTTTAACCTGTGCTTAATGCTCTCTCCATTCACATTGTCTGTATCTGAGACTTGATTACCTGTGAAGACTCACATTCCAAACATTATTTTGTAAGTCGAGTTTGTATCTTTATATGCCCTATTTGTGAACAGAATTCCCACTTACCTGATGAAGGAATAGCGCTCCAAAAGCTAGTGGCTTCTGCTATCAAATAAACCTGTTAGACTTTAACCTGGTATTGTGAGACTTCTTACTATGACAAAAGGAGGCAGGGCAACTCAAGTGAAGGTCTGATTTAACCTGATCACAGCAGACATTGCTGTAGTTGCCATTTTACTGCTATGACTGCAGAATGAAACATCACAGGAGACTTCTATTTTACAATGTCCAGCAAAACCAGGTGCCTGGAACCCAGGGTAAGACAGCACCATGATTTTTAGATGCGGAACCAGAAGTTGGGTTCGAGGCATTGTGGAGTTGCCCTCTCCTGCCCTGGTTGGCATTAGGAATCCAGTACCCAGCTTGTGCTGGCATTCTGGACCCCCATTCACCTCATCCCTCCCTGGTGAAAATTCAGCCCTACATCAGACCTGGAGTTAGTGACCTTACTTATTTTTTCACGTGTTTTTTCTTTTTTTTAACTATTAGTTTAACTTTAAAGCGGAAGTAAGTTGCGGGGTGAGCTGGGAAGGGCGCACGAGTTATAAAAGGAAGGCCGCACTATACAGCAGGCAGTGTCGGTAGCGGGCAGTGGAGTGAGAGGGAGCAGAGTGAAGGCTGAAAGGGCTTTGGCTCAAAAGGCTTCAGCGAAAACAGGCAGAGGCAGGGTAGGTTGTGTTTTTGGTTCTTGCAAAACTATAAAGGAAGGGATAAATATGAGTGGGGGGCCAGTTTGTTGCTTTCGGTGTTGGATGTGGGAGTTCCTGGAGAGGCCTAGCCTCCTGGAAGTCCATATCTGTGCCAGGTGCATGGAACTGCAGCTCCTGAGGGACCGTGTTAGGAAACTGGAGCTGCAGCTCAACGACCTTAATTTAGTCAGGGAGAATGAGAAATTAATAGATAGAAGTTATAGCCAGTAGTCACACCAGTGCTTTGGGAGGAAGACACATGGGTCACAGTTAGGAAGGGTATAAGTCAGAAGGATGGTGTACCAGAGAGTACCCCAGTGGCTGTCTCCCATAATAGTAAGGGCTGGGTGACAGATGGGAGAGGGGAGGGGAGTGAGCAGTCAGTGAAGGGGTCCCCTGTGGTTGTCCCCCTCCAAAATAGGTATATCGTTTTGGATACTGTGGAAGGGGATGACCCTCCATGGGTAAGCCATTGTGACCAGATCGCTGGCATGGAGTCAGGCTTTGTGGCCTGGAAGGGAAAGAGGGAGATTAGGAGATCAATAGTGGTGGGGGACGCGATGGTTAGAGGAATGGACAGGCGGTTCTGCGGGCACGAACGAAACTCCAGGATGGTAGTCTGCCCCCCTGGTGCCGGGGTACTGGATGTATCTGAGCGGATAGGAAGCATATTAAAAGGGGAAGGAAATCAAACAGATGTCATTGTACACATTGGTGAAAATGACGTAGGTAGAAAGAGCAGGGGGATCCTACGAGAGCAATTCAGGGAGTTGCGTGCTAGGCTAAAAAGTAGGACCTCTAGGATAGCAATCTCTGGACTGCTCCCAATGCATAGTGCTAGTGAGGCTAGGAACAGGGAGATTGTACAATTGAACGCATCGCCAAAGGACTGGTGCAGGAGGGAGGGTTTCAAATTCATGGTTCACTGGGAAGTCTTCAAGAGAGGACGGCACCTGCACAGAAAGGATGGGTTACACGTAAACTGGAAGGGCACAAACATCCTGGCTGGGAGTTTTGCTAGTGTGCTTCGGGAGGGTTTAAACTAATGTGGCAGGGGGGTGGGGATCAAAACAATAGGTCAGTAAGCACAGAGGCTGGGGACGAGCTTGGGGCCAGGACAAGTCTAGTAAAAAAGAACAGCATTCTGGAGGAGGGTGACCTCAGTGGGCCTGGAGGTCTGGAATGCATCTGCTTCAAGCGAGGAGTGTAACGGGTAAGACAGACGAACTTAGGGCCTTAATGCTTATGCGGAATTTGGATGTGGTTGTAGTGACGGAGACTTGGTTAAAAGAAGGTCAGGACTGGCAGCTGAATGTTCTGGGGTACAAGTGTTTTAGACGAGATAGAGGAGGGGCTAAAAGAGATGGGGGAGTAGCAATATTAGTTAGGGAGCATATTACAGCAGCGCAGAGGGTGGGCAATTTAGAGGGGTCATGTAATGAGTCACTGTGGGCAGAGCTCAGAAACAGGAATGGGAGAAGTCACTATGCCGGGGGTATACTACAGGCCTCCCAACAGCCCACGGGAAGTGGAGGAACGGATATGTAAGGAGATTCTGGATAGGTGCAGAAAAAATAGGGTTGTTGTAGTGGGAGACTTTAATTCCCTTGTATAGACTGGAAACTGCTAAGGGTTGGGGGTCTGGACGAGGAGGAATGTGTAAACTGCATACAGTAAGGTTCTTTGGAACAATATGTAGCTAGCCCAACTAGAGAGGGGGGCTATACTGGACCTAGTACTGGGGAATGAGCCTGGTCAGGTCATCAAAGTTTCAGTAGGGGAACATGTAGCAAATAGTGACCACAATTCTGTAAACCTTAGGATAGTAATGGAAAAGGTTGAGTGTTGTCTTACAGGTAGGGTGCTGAATTGGGGGAAGGCTAACTATAGCCGGATTAGGCAGGAATTGGTGGCTGTTGATTGGGAGAGGCTGTTCAAGGGTAAATCCACATCTGGCATGTGGGAGTCTTTTAAGGAGCAGTTGATGGGGCTGCAGGACAGGCATGTGCCGTAAAAAGGAAGGATAGGAAAGGTAGGATTCGAGAGCCGTGGATAACCAGGGAAATTGAGGGTCTGATCAAAAAGAGAGAGGCATACGTTAGGTCCAAGCAACTAAAAACAGATGGAGCACTAGAGGAATACAGAGAAAGAACTCAAACGGGGAGTTAGAAGG
Organism: Carcharhinus amblyrhynchos; assembly: GCF_965287045.1. Taxonomy (NCBI): domain Eukaryota; kingdom Metazoa; phylum Chordata; class Chondrichthyes; order Carcharhiniformes; family Carcharhinidae; genus Carcharhinus; species Carcharhinus amblyrhynchos. The sequence goes on along the minus strand of NC_137341.1, from coordinate 41,431,220 downwards.
TCAAAAAGGGATCATGAAATGTCCTTGGCAGACAGGATTAAGGAGAATCCTAAGGCATTTTATTCATACGTTAGGAACAAAAGAGTTGTCAGGGAAAAAAATCGGACCTCTCAGAGACAAAGGAGGGGAATTATGCTTAGAGCCCAAGGAAGTAGGGAAGATCCTAAATGGATACTTTGCATCAGTTTTCACAGGGAGAGGGATGTGTTGACTGGAAGTGTCTCAGAGGCAAGTGTTGACCCATTAGAGAAAATCTAAGGAAGGAAGTGTTAGGTTTCTTAGGGAACATTAAGATTGATAAATCCCCAGGGCCTGATGGCATCTATCCTAGACTGCTCAGGGAGACAAGAGATGAAATTGCTGGGCCTCTGACAGAAATCTTTGTCTCTTCATTGGACACAGGTGAGGTCTCAGAGGATTGGAGGATAGTGAATGTGTACCATTATTTAAGAAGGGTAGCAAGGATAACCCGGGTAATTATAGGCCGGTGAGCTTGATGTCCGTGGTAGGGAAATTGTTGGAGAGGATTCTTAGAGATAGGATGTATGCATATTTAGAACGGAATAATCTCATTAGTGATAGACAGCATGGTTTTGTAAGAGGGAGATCATGCCTCACAAATTTGGTGGAGTTTTTTGAGGAGGTGACAAAAAACGTTAACGAGGGAAGGGCCTTGGATGTCGTCTATATGGATTTTAGTAAACGTTTGACAAAGTCCGTCATGGCAGGTTGGTGCAAAAGGTTAAATCTCATGGGATAAAAGATGAGGTGGCTAGTTGGGTGGAGAACTGGCTTGGCTGTTTGGCCTCTAAACTGGTGTTGTGGGATTTCTTTCTAGTGGTGTTCTGCAGGGCTCTGTACTGGGACCTCTGATGTTTGTGATATATATAAATGATTTAGAAGAAGGTGTAACTGGTGTGATCAGTAAGTTTGCGGATGACACAAAGATGGCTGGACTTGCGGATAGCGATGAACATTGTCCGAGAATACAGCAGGATATAGATAGGCTGGAAAATTGGGCGGAGAAATGGCAGATGGAATTTAATCCAGATAAATGCGAAGTGATGCGGTTTGGTAGATGTAGGGGGGAGCTGTATAATAAATGGCAGAACCATCAAGAGTATAGACACACAGAGGGATCTGTGCAAGTCCACAGATCCTTGAAGGTGGCATCACAGGTGGAGAAGGTGGTGAAGAAGGTATATGGCATTCTTGCCTTTATAGGACGGGGCATAGAGTATAAAAATTGGCGTCTGATGTTACAGCTGTATAGAACATTGGTTAGGCCACATTTGGAGTACTGCATCCAGTTCTGGTCGCCACACTACCAGAAGGATGTGGAGGCTTTGGAGAGAGTACAGAAAAGGTTTACCAGGATATTGCCTGGTATGGAGGGTCTTAGCTATGAGGAGAGATTGGGTAAACTGGGGTTGTTCTCCCTGGAAAGACGGAGAATGAGAGGAGACCTAATAGAGGTGTATAAAATTATGAAGGGCATAGATAGGGTGAACAGTGGGAAGCTTTTTCCCAGGTTGGAGGTGACAATCACGAGGGGTCACAGGTTCAAGGTGAAGGGGGCAAGGTTTAACTCAGATATCAGAGGAACATATTTTACACAGAGGGTGGTGGGGGCCTGGAATGCACTGCCAAGTAGGGTGGTGGAGGTGAACATGCTGGGATCATTTAAGACTTATCTGGATGGCCACATGAACAGACTGGGAATGGAGGGATACAAACGAATTGTGCCGTTGTGATTTAGTGACAGTGGAGATTGGTACATGCACAGTATGTGCCAGATTTTGATATATCAGACACTGCCTCAGGACAGAGAATGAACCTTGTTGGGAGATATAACCAGACACCAATCGGTCCAGGCAGCAGTTGTCAGCAGCAGCTCTGCTAGGGAGCCAAGACCTTGTCTGTGAATAGAAGGTGGAGCATAAACCTGGCCATCTTTGTGGGATGCAATCTTAGAAGAAAGTCAGTGCTGCTGGAAAAGGAGACACAAAATCCTGAGAGGTCAGGAATTGTGTGCCTTTTGTTGAGGATTGAACCTGTGGTATTCAGGTGGAGTAAAGCTGCTGGTAGCTGGGAATTAGACTAACTCCTAGAAGGAGAGGAGCTGAAATTCCTCATGAGGAAGACAGGTACCAAAAAAAAGACAGGACTTTAAAACTCACAGTGATTCATAAAATCTGAATGGACTACTGAGCTAATTTGTAAAACTTGGTCTTAGTTGTATCTGCCATTTAAGGTGCAGTTGTTAGATGATTTTCAATCTCAAGTTGCCTGTTATTTCATGCTTACCTCATGTCAATTAGTATCGGATAGATTGTGATTGAGTGCTTCCTTTGTTGACCCTTGTGCAGTAGAAATATTTTTGCTTAAAACTCTCTTAGCAAACACCTCTTAGCAAACACCTCCGACTTCAAATTTCATCCACTGTTACAAAAAGAAAGCATTTGGTCTCTACTGCGATTGAAACAAAAGGTTGATGAAGTGTAACTCTCACTACAGTTGTGAATAGTACGCTGGAGGTTTTGTCTATGGTTTAGCAGCCACTGGTGGATGTATCACAGTGGAGTACAAGAAAGCAGCCTGACAATGCCAAGGAAATGGGAAGAATACAATTTGCAGCAGGCACTGTTGCGACAAGTGGATCAAATCAACCACCCAGGCCTGACAGAGAAATTCTTGAGGAGGCTCTGGTTCACCGGATAAGAAAACAGCGGAAAATATCAGAGAATGTACCACCCGGCCTAATTTTGTTTCTCTCTCTAGAGTTCCTTCCAGCAGATATAACATTATCACTGTACCAGACTCGACAAAGTGATGTAATTAGTGGAGGTTATGTAGGTGGAAGTGACGAGAGGCTGTAAGCTTGAATAGATCAGCAGCAAATGGCAAAGTTTATCATTTCTAAGTTTATTGATTAGTATGAAGCCATGTTATTAACACAATTATATGTGTGTGTATTTTGTTCTGTGACAAAGGGGCAGGGAAAGGTTAAAACATCAGCTGAGGACTGACGCATTGCTAATAATTATTATTGTAAAGTCAGGTCATATCGATATTGCTTTCACAGATGTAAATGTCTCGATTTTATTGTAAGCTGTTTGAAATAGTATTGAGGAAATATTTCAACTTTGCTGATTTGGTAGGTTCTAAGTCACAAACAATAGCTGCACAAGCACATTTCAATTTTTAAATAAACATTTTATTTATACATTTTTATGTTAAAGGGAGTTCTACTGTGTACATTTGTCTGTAGGCTTAATTAACATTCAGGAATATTTAGAACCTTGTCTCATTCAGAAAAGGTGGATTTACCTTTAGTTGAAGCTTCTTTGTATTGGAACAGACATTTGTTTGACAACCAGATCTTTCTACTTGGTAAAACCTTCTGGTTATTCCTCAATCTGCAGTCTATGTTTACGTCCAGCCCTTACTGTTTACAATCTGGTCGTTAGCCAGCAATCCATCATTCAGTTTGAACTGAAATCAAATGCCTATCTTACCTGAAGGACCATGCAAAATAAAATGTTTAAATCTGAAATGTCTGCCTAGTTGACAAAAAGTTAATTTTTTTTTACTTTACTCGTGAGTACTTTTCATACAGATAGCCATTCAACTTTGTTAATATGGTGCTACCGAGTGCAGCAAAGTTACCCTGGACTTTAGTACACTACGGTTCCCTCGCGCGTCCACTTCCTCCCTGCCTGACAGGTACATATTTATCAAGGACTCGCAGTAGCTGCTCCTTGAATAAGCTCCACATTTCAGTTGTTCCCAGCCCCTGCAGTTTCCTACTCGAACCTATGTATCCTAAATCTCGCCTAATAGCCTCATAATTACCTTTCCCCCAGCTATAACTTCTGCTTGAAGTTGAATCTCTGGTGAAGAGGAAGAAGGAGGCTTATGTAAAAATGAGACATGAAGGCTCAGCTAGGGCACTGGAGAGTTACAAATTAGCCAGGAAGGAGCGAAAGAGAGTGTTAAGAAGAGCTAGAAGAGGACATGAGAAGACTTTGGCGGATAGGATCAAGGAGAACCCTAAAGCTTTCTATAGGTATGTCAAGAATAAAAGATTGGTTAGGGCAAGATTAGGGCCAGTCAGAGACTGTAGTGGGAAGTTGTGTGTGGAGCCTGAAGAGATAGGAGAGGCACTAAATGAATATTTTTCGTCAGTATTCACGCAGGAAAAAGTCAATGTAGTCGAGGAGAATACTGAGATACAGGCTTTCAGACTAGATGGGATTGAGGTACATAAGGAGGAGGTGTTAGCAATTCTTGAGAGTGTGAAAATAAATAAGTCCCCTGGGCTGGATGGGATTTACCCTAGGATTCTCTGGGAGGCTAGGGAGGAGATTGCAGTGCCTTTGGCTTTGATCTTCATGTCGTCATTGGCTACAGGTATAGTGCCGGAAGACTGGAGGATAGCAAATGTTGTGCCCTTGTTCAAGAAGGGGAGTAGAGACCATCCTGGGAATTATAGACCGGTGAGCCTTACTTCTGTTGTGGGCAAAGTTTTGGAAAGAATTACAAGGGATAGGATTTATAATCATCTAGAGAGAAATAAATTGATTAGGGATAGTCAACACGGTTTTGTGAAAGGTAGGTCGTGCCTTACAAACCTTATCGAGTTTTTTGAAAAGGTGACCAAAGAGGTGGATAAGGGTAAGGCAGTTGATGTGGTGTATATGGATTTTAGCAAAGCGTTTGATAAGGTTCCCCATGGTAGGCTACTGCAGAAGATGCAGATGCATGGGATTGAGGGTGATTTAGCAGTTTGGATCAGGCATTGGCTAGCTGATAGAAGACAGAGGGTGGTGGTTGATGGGAAATATTCAACCTGGAGTTCAGTTACAAGTGGTGTACCTCAGGGATCTGTTTTGGGGCCACTGCTGTTTGTCATTTTTATAAATGACCTAGATGAGGGTGTAGAAGGATGGGTTAGTAAGTTTGCTGACGACACCAAAGTCGGAGGAGTTGTAGATAGTGAGGATGGATGTTACAGTTTGCAGAGGGACATAGATAAGCTGCAGAGCTGGGCTGAGAGGTGGCAAATGGAGTTTAATGCGGAAAAGTGTGAGTGATTCACTTTGATAAGAGTAACAGGAGTACAAAATATAGGGGTAATGGAAGGACTCTTGGTAGTGTTGACGAGCAGAGAGATCTTGGTGTACAGGTGCATAGATCCCTGAAAGTTAGCACCCAGGTTGATAAGGTTGTTAAGAAGGCGTACGGTGTGTTAGCTTTTATTGGTGGAGGGATTGAATTTCGGAGCCGTGAGATCTTGTTGCAACTGTACAAAACTCTGGTGTGGCTGCACTTGGAGTATTGCGTACAGTTCTGGTTGCTGCATCATAAGAAAGATGTGGAGGCATTGGAAAGGGTGCAGAGGAGGTTTACCAGGATGTTGCCTGGTATGGTGGGAAGGTCTTATGAGGAAAGGCTGAGGGACTTGGGATTATTTTTGTTAGAAAGAAGAAGGTTAAGAGGTGACCTAATTGAGGCATACAAGATGATCAGAGGGTTAGATAGGGTGGATAGTGAGAGCCTTTTTCCTCGGAAGATGATGGCTAACATGAGGGGACATAGCTTTAAATTAAGGGGTGGTATTTATAGGACGGATGTCAGAGGTAGGTTCTTTACTCAGACGGTAGTAAGGTCATGGAATGCCCTGCCTGCAGCAGTTGAGGACTCGCCAACTTTAAGGGCGTTCAAATGGTCAGTGGATAGACATATGGATAACATTGGAATAGTTTAGGTTGGAGGGTCATTAGATTGGTTCCATTGGTCGGCGCAACATCGTCGGCCGAAGGGCCTGTACTGCGCTGTAATGTTCTATGTTCTACGTTCAATGGACTAGGAAAGTTAAAATGGAGGGAGCCATAACTAAAATATGTTTGAGGGCCAGCCTGGTCTGGGTAAATGAAGCTCCATGCCTCCTAATGCCTGTTGTGGTATGATTTATTTATTTACTTTTAAGTTTTACGACAGTACAGTAAATAGAAACATGCTCAATTTCAATACAGAATAATCCATCTTTTTAAGCTTTTAATGATTTTGCGCTATTACAAAGCAAATTACCAAGGTCCTTGCATGGTAAAGTGACCTTGTAGCTGGTGCCTCATGCCCTGCTGTATAGTCATGAGTGACAGGCTTTCAGCTTTGCAGCAACCAGTTGTTGAATTCTGCCAAATGATTGACTGACTTGTGATCAACTGAAAAAAAAAGACACTCAAATAGTTAATGCATCAGATAATTGTTTTTCAATAGAATCCTCCATAGTGTTGAGGTGAGCCCTACCAACTGATGTTCAAATCCTGGTGAAGACTTTAATGTTAAAAAGGAGCTGATTGCACTGCTATCACCTTCATATTAAAACTGTATGGATGTTCCATTTTAATACCTAATAGGTGTTGAACTTACCTGTTACAGGTTTAAAAAGTTATCTTTGATAGAGTCTTTGGTTGTTTTCATATTGTCTATGACATGAGGCAACTCCTCAAAATCACACATACATTGGGTTTGCAGGGACCCAGAATATCCATTACCACTGACCAATACAGTAATTAAATGGAGAGAACAACGAGCCAGTAAAGCAGTCAAAAAAACTTCACTGGAATTTGTCTTTAATTAACAGATGGAACAAAATAAAAGATATATATAAATTATAGTCTTCAGGGATATCATTTATATCCATTTTTTCAATATTGTGTATAGCAACCACGTTTTGACCAGAAATGCTAGTATAATTTTGAGTCATACCCAATTAACATTCAGATTAAATGACAAACTTAAGTAGTAGCATTTGTCATACTGTATTTACAAGTCTCTTTCCAGTGGCTTGTCCTAGTTTGGCCACAATTTTGATTATTAATCAGAAGGAAACTTTGAAATTGATATTGTAGTTTTGTTCTATACTTATTGATTATTATCTTTATATATTTTGCTTGCCTGAGTCTTTTGATTTTGGCCTCCTGTCCTCCATCACTTAAGTTTGTATTTAATGGGGTGGTAATTATGCCTTCTTGCATTGTCTGGCTCAGTGATCCAACTTTATCCAATCCTGACTTCAGTTAAAAAAATTAAGCTAAAATAGACTGAAAACATAAGAAATGATTGTTTATCTTTTTTTAAAAGGGAAGTGAAACTTTTTCAGAGATAAAATATTCCTCTTTTAGTTTTATGAGGACTTTTTAAAGGTTAGATATTAATTTTGGTTTGTGCATTATGTAGGTGCCATGCATAATGCATATTTAACAGTTACATACTTAGTTTTCCAAATGTCACTTTGTTAATTGCTCATCTGGCTGGGTCAGTTCACTACCTCATTATTCAATTATAACTGAAGGCAGGCTGTGGAAATGTCACAATTAAAGTTTTTGTTCTCGTTATAAATCTAGAATCTGTCACTAAATAAATCATTTTTAAAATGCTTTTTTTCTCTTTGGTAGTTTCAAAAAAAGGGTCAATATAAATATATACAAACCATTAAAATTACTTATACAGCTAAGATGAATGAGAGTGTTGCAAACTTGTTAGCTCCAAGTTCATTATTAATTAGCATCTACATTGTTTTGTAGACTCTTTCCATGTAACTTTTTAATCCCCCAGGATGTGGGGTGCATTGCAATTCTTCAACAGTGGAATTGTCATAAAAGAGAGACAAAAACATTACTTAAATATGCACATGATGAATACTTGATAATCAGGTTCAAATATCCTGATTTTCAAAAAATATTTGAAGATGTTTATGTCTTATGAGTTCTCCCTTACACTTTTGTGAAATTCCAGGAGTTTTTCTACTTTAAAGGGGCTATATTTATATCCATAGAACCATAGAATCCCTACAGTGCAAAAGAGGCCATCTGGCCCATCGAGTCTGCACCGACTCTCAAAGAGCATCTCACCCAGGCCCTCCCCTCCACCCTATTCCCATACGCCACGCACTTTACCATGGCTAATCCACATACCTTGTATTAAGGGGCAATTTAGTATGGCCAGTTCACCTAACCTGCACATCTTTAGATTGTGGGAGGAAACTGAGCACCCAAAGGAAACCTACAAAAACGCAGAGAGAACATGAAAACTCCACACAGACAGTCATCTAAGGCTGGAATCAAACCCAGGTCCCTGGCGCTGTGAGGCAGCAGTGCTATAATGCCACCATGTCATCCTTCCAAAATACATTTTTATTGTGTTTACAGTTTATTTATATTCAGTTCAGAGACAGGTAGAAAGGAGCGCGGGTGAACTTAAAAATATTCCCAGTGGTAAGTAAAGCTACAAATGTTTCATCGATAGGAAACTTTATCTGCTGTTATATCATCAGGAAATAGTGTACTTCAAAAATACATTTTTTTAAAACTGATTATATATTTTTTGTTGCAATTTGACAACGTTCATATTCACTTAAACTAGTGATTCTCAAACTGATGAATGTAGACTTTTGGGAATTAGTAAAGATTTTCCTTGGTTCTGCAAAATAGTTTTTAAAAATTATTTTGCAAGATTTGGACATCACTGACTAAACCAGCATTTATGGCCCATCGTAATTTTCCTTCAGAAGCCGCCTCCTTGAACAGCTGCAGTCCATGAAGGGAGTTCCAGGATTTTAACCAAGCAAAAGTGAAGGAATGGTGGTGTAGCTGCAAATCAGGATAGCGTATAATTCTGTGGTGATTTCTATGTGGTGGTGATCCCACACATCTGCTTCCCTTGTCCTTGTTGCTGGTAGAGGTCACTGGTTTGGAATTTGCTGTTGCAGAAGCCTTGGTGAGTTGCTGCAGTGCAGCTTGTATATAGTGCACACTGCTGCCACTGTGCATTGGTGGTGGAGAGAGTGAATTTTGAAGGTGGTAAATGGGATGCCAATCAAATGGGCTGCTTCATCCTTGATGGTGTTGACTGTCTTGAGTGTTGTTGGAGATTCAGTCCTCCAGGCAAGTGGAGAATATTCCATTACACTTCTGACGTGTGCCTTGTAGTTAGTGGACAGGCTTTTGGGAGTCAGGAGGTGTGTTACTGGCCTCAAATTCCTAGTCTCTGGCCTTCTCTTGTAACTGCAGTATTTAGCTGGCTGGTGCAGTTCAGTGTCTGGTCAATGGTGACCCCCAGGATGTTGATGTTGGGATATTCAATGAAGGTAATGCCATCGAATATCAAGGCGGATGGTTCAATTCTCTCCTGTTAGAGATGGTTATTTCCTGGCACTTGTATGGTGCAAATGTAAGTTGCCACTTGTCAGCCCAAGACTGAATGGTGTACAGGTCCCGCTGCAAATGGATTTGGACTGATACAGTATTTGAGGAGTTTGGAATGGTGCTGAACATTGCACAATCACCAGTGAGCCCCCTCACTTCTGATGGTATGTAGGGAAGGTCATTGATGAAGACACTGAAGATGGTTGGGCCTTGGAAACTACCATGAACTCCTGCAGTGATGTTGGGGGAATTGAGATGATTGATCTCAAACAACCACAACTATCTTCCTTTGTGCTAGGTATGCACTTTCATTATATGCAGTTTTTTATCGTGCATATCATATGTAATTTAGATGATGCTCCATGATTACTAATCCATTTGAAAAGGGGTCCTTCAACCAAAGACATTCTTGAATCACTGAATTAAACCATACCATTGAAAATAAGTAGGGAAATCTCATCAGTTTGCTGATATGAATAATAAAGTAGTGGAGTTTAATCCAAAAGACTGAATTTATAAAATATTCACATTTTCTGTCGCAGCGGTACTGATTCTGCAGCCAATGGAATCTTCATTTCTTAATCCTAAAATAATAGGATGGCAACATCTATTTTCGCTAAGATACCATGTATTTTTGATGTTCTGCCATGTTGCAGTATCTTCAACAATTTGTGATTCCAAGTTCAGATATTGGAGGCAGGCTGGTTCATCAAATAGGCAGACAGAGATTAACTGGTGATTAGTTAAAAATATGCTGCTAGTTCAGACAGCAGATGGGCTACACATTGACCAGGTATTAAATACACAAGCTGTACTTAAGATTGGGAAGGCAGCAGGACTGAATGAAATATATCAAATGATGATGAGGGAAATAGAAGTGGAAATCAGGCACTGACCACAATATTTCAATTCTCCTTAGGTACAGGAGTCACCTCAGTGAATTAGAGAATTTTACCTTAAAGGGTGTGAGACTGAACGAAGCAACTACAGGGCAGTCAGTTTGACCTTGGTAGTGGGGAAACCCTTAGACATGATCATCCATGATGAAAGTAAGCCACTTTGGACAAATGTAGATTAATTAAGGGAAGCCAGCAAAGATTTGTTAAGGGCAAATCATGTTTAACTAACTGGCTTGAGTTTGTTTGATGAGGTAACAGAAGGTTGAGGAGGTCATTGTGAATGACATTGTGCACATTCCAAAGGACATTTGATGAAGTGCCCCATAATAGGCTTGTCAGCAAAGTTAGAGCATATGAAATGAAAAGGGCAGTAGTAGCATGGGTTCAGAATTGGCTAACTGGAAACAAAGAGTAGTGGTGAGTGCCTGTCTTTCAGACTGGAGGAAGGTATGATCCCAGGAATGCATGGTTTGTCTTATGAGGAGCGGCTGAGGGGTGTGGGCCTATACTCGATGGAGTTTAGAAGGATGAGGGGTGATCTAATTGAAACTTACAGAATACTGAGAGGCCTAGATAGAGTGGATGTCTCCACTAGTGCAAGAGACTAGAGCTCAAGGGCACAACCTCAGAGTGAAGGGACGCTCCTTTAAAACTGAGATGAGGAAGAACTTCTTCAGCCAGGGGATGGTGAATCTATGGAACTCATCGCTCCAGAGGGCTGTGGAGGCCAGGTCATTGATTGTTTTTAAGGCAGAGATAGATAAGTTCTTCATCAATAAGGGGATCAAGGGTTACAGGGAGAAGACAGAAGAATGGGGATGAGAATCATATCAGCCATGATTGAATGACAGAGCAGACTTGATGGGCCATATGATCTAATTCTGCTCCGTTATCTTATGGTCTTATGTTAAGGAGTGGGCGGTGGTCCCTAGGCATCAGTGACAGGACCCTTGATTTTGTTGATACATATTAATGACCTAAACTTGGGTGTTGAGGGCAGAATTTTAAAATTTGGGGACGACTCAAAATTTGCAATTATTCCAAGCTGTGAGTAGGATAATGACAGATTTCAAGAGGAAATCAACAGACTGATGGAATGGGCAGACAAATGGCAGATTAAATTTGAAGTTATACATTTTGATAGGAAAAAGTGAGTGGGGGAGGCAACACAAAATAAAGGGTACAATTCTAAAGGGGGTGGAAGAGCAGAGGGGGGTAAATGTGTACAAATTATTGGAGATGGCAGTACAGGTTGAGAAAGTGGTTACTGAACATATGGGACCCTGCACTTCTCAGTAGGGGCATGGAGCACAAGAGAAATGAAGGTATGTATGATAAACATATATAAAAAACTGGTTCAGCCTCAGTTGGGGAGTATTATGTCCAGTTTGGGGCACAAAAGACTTAAGAGATGCAAAAAAGGTTCCAAGGATGAAGAACTACCGTTGTGTAGATGATTGGAGAGTCTTGGAGCTCTCCTCCAAGAAGGTCTGGAAGATTTGACAAGGTGTTCATAGTCATGAGCGATCTGGACAGAATAGATGGGGAAAAATTGTTCCCACTGGTAGCAGGATCGAGTGCCAGAGTGCACCGATTTAAGGTAATTAAGCAATAGCAGCGTGAGAAAAGATCTATTTATACAGCATATGGTTAAAATCTGGAATGTTATGCCTGAGAATGTGGTGGAAGCAGGTTTAATCATGGTTTTCAAAGGAGAATTGAACAATTATCTGAATGGAAAAAAATGCTGGACAACGGCTAAAAGGCAGAGGAGTGAGACCAGATAAGTTGATCTTACGGCGAGCCAGCACAGATACAACAGGCTGAATGGTCTCCTCCTTTGTTAATGATACCATTTATTTTAGTTTTCTTCTCTGAGACCAGAGATGTATTTGTTGTTTCTCATGACATTTAAGTTAGAAATAAGTTGACAGAATAAGGAATTTGAATCATGATAATACAGGTTGATGAGAAATACACCTCTGAGTATTCTGGCAGCTGGTTGGCCTATAATTAGCAGATCAGAAGTTCTAAAGCATGGTTTGTCTGTTCCCATACTCGAGTATGCACTGTTTACACAACCATTATAAGGTAAATCTGGAATTGGAGCTTCATTGTCTCTGGAGAGCAGTAATATGAAATGTCCTGGAGACGTCTCAAACCATTTTAGCTAGACATACTACGTTCAGAAAACCTCTCTGTACTCTGCTGCTATCCCTGTACTGTGCAGACCTTTAAAATGTTAATGCTACATATGTTACAGGGACCACATCTTCCCTTTGTTGTTAAGTCCGAGCAGCTGTACCTCTTATTCCTTGGTGTAGTTGAAACTGTTTGATAGAATTGATAGCATATTAGGAAGATTTAGTGACACTTAATCATGAGGTTATGCCTTCTACACATTGATTATGGTTGGACAGAAAATCTAGGCCTGAATAGAGTTATAGAGGTATTTAGCACAGAAAAAAGCCCCTCGGCTCATCATGTCTGCGCCGGTCAAAGACAAACCACCTAATTATTTTAATTATAATAATTATTTTAGCGTTATATTCGCTGGAGTTTAGAAGAGTGAGGGGTGATCTCATAGAAACTTATAAAATTCTAACAGGCTTAGACAGGGTAGATTCAGAAAGAATGTTCCCAATGGTGGGGGAGTCCAGAACTATGGGATGATAGTTTGAGGGTAAGGGGTAAATCTTTTGTAACTGAGATGAAGAGAAATTTCTTCACCCAGAGGGTGGTGAATGTGTGGAATTCACTACCACAGAATGTAGTTGAGGCCAAAACATTGTCTGATATCAAGAAGAAATTAGATATAGCTCTAGAGGCTAAAAGGATCAGGAGATAGACAGGAAGAAACTTTTGTCTTGGGGGTTTAGGTTTAAGGTAAGGGGTAGAAGGGTTACAGGGGATAGCAGGAGTAGGACTGGGGTGAACTGGGGATCAGGATATTGAATTTGATGATCAGCCATGATCAAAATTAATGGCGGAGCAGGCTCAAAAGGTCAAATGTCCTACTCCTGCTTCTAGTTTCGATCCCATTTTCTAGCAGTTGACCCATAGCTTTGTATGCGTTGGCAAGACAAGTGTACATCTAAATATTTTTAAATATTGAGGGTCTCTGCTTCCACCATCTTTTCAGGCAGTGAGTTACTGACTCCCACCACCCTTTGGGTGAAAAGATTTTTCCTTACATCCCCTGTAACCCTTCTACCCCTTACCCTAAACCTAAACCCCCAAGAGAAAAGTTTCTTCCTGTTTACTTTAATTATGGCCCTCATAATTTTATACATCTCAATCATATCCCCCCTCAGTCTCCTCCACTCCAAGGAAAGCAGTCCTAGCCTATCCAATCTCTCTTAAATAAAACTCTTCAGCCAGGGCAACATTCTTGTTACCTCCTCTGCACTCTTTCCAGTGCTAGTGTATCCTTCTTATAATGTGAATTCTAGAACTGCATACAATACTGTAGCTGTGGCTGAACCAATGTTTTATATAGTTCCAGCGTAACCTCCCTGCTCTTTACTCTATGCCTCAGTTAATAAAGGCAAGTATACCATGTAGCTTTTAAATAAGGTTACCCACCTGTCCTGCTACCTTAAGGGATTGATGTACATGCACATCAAGGTCCCTCTGATTTTTGGTGCTTCCCAGGACCTTGCCATTCATCATGTATTCCCTTGTCTTGTTTGTCCTGCCCAAGTGCATCACTTCACACTTATCTGGATTGAATTCCATTTGCCATGGAACAAACCAGATGACCATCTCACCAATTTTTGTATCGTCAGCAAACTTACTGAGCATCTCTCCTACATATGTTTAAATTATTTACATAAGTCACAAACAGCAAGGCCCCAAAACTGTTTCCTGTGGGACCCCACTGGACACAGTTTTCTAGTCTGAAAAACATCCCTCAACCATCACCCTCTGCTTCCTGCCACTCAGCCAATTCTGGATCCAATTTGCCAAATTTCCTGGATCCTATGGGCTCTTACGTTTGCTATCAGTCTCCATGTGGGACCTTATCAGTAGTCTTGTTGAAGTCCAAGTAGACTACATCAAATGCTTTGCCCTCATCTACATACTTGGTCACCACTTTTGAAAAGTTCAATCAAGTTGGTCAGACATGACCTTCCCTTAAAACCATTCCCTTAAAACTATTCTTGATTAATTCCTGCCTCTCCAATACAGATTAATTCTGTTTCTCAGAATTGTTTCCAACAGTTTCTGTTCCATTGAGGTTAAACTGACTGGCCTGTCATTTCCTGGTTTATCCCTTCCTCCCTTCTTGAATAATGGTATCACATTGGCTGTCCTCCATTTCTCCAGCACCACTTCTGTGGCAAGAGAGGAATTGAAAATTATTGCCAGAGACCCTGCTATTTCCTCCCTTGCCTCACTCAACAGCCTGGGCTACATTTCATCCGGCACTGGAGCTTTATTTACTTTTGCCAGACCACTCAGAATCTCCTCTCTGTCTGTTTTAATTTCTTTAATTGTATCATAGTCCTTCTCCTTGATTTCTATACCCACATTAGTGAACACCAACATAAAGTATTCATTCAGGACCCTACCTATGTATTCTGGCTCCACACACGGATTAGCACTGTAGTCCTTAATTGGTCCTATTCTTTTCCTCATTATCCTTTTACCCTTAATGTACTTATAAAATAACTTGGGATTTTTCTTTATTTTATCTGCCACTATCCTTTCATGTCCCACTTTTGCTCTCATAATTTCCTTAAGTTCCCTCTTACACTTTCTATACTCCTTTAGGGCATCTGTTGTTTTGAGCCCTCCATGTCTGCCATAAGCCTCCCTTTTTCTCTTCATTCAGTGCTGCACCTCCCTTGATATCCAGTGTTCACTGGGTTGTTGGCCCTACCCATTTTCTTTATTGGAACATGTTAGTCCTCTAATCTCCCTATTTCCTTCTTGAATGCGTTCCACTGTTCCGTCACAGATCTACCTAAAAGTGTCTGTTTTAGATCCACTCCTGCCAATTGTATGAGAGTAAGCCAAAACCCAATTTGGACAAGTGAAAATATGTTTTTGGAAAACAGGGTGGAGAACTGCAATCTTTCAGTCATGATTTCCAATTGACATTACTTTAAGTCAGCAGGTAGCTCACTTATTTTAAATTGGTTATTGTTGGCATTAAAATAAGTGAGGATTGGAAAATCCAGACTACAAGTCTCAAATCAAAAATAAACTAACTAGTTCAGTGCACTTTTATTTCATTACAATGTGGGATTATAGGCAGTATTGGAGAAGTGGATGATTCTGAGCATTTTGTTAATCTAATTGGTGAAGATGTATAATGGTGTGAATTACAATTGGATTAAAATTAATAGAATACCTTTTCAGATTGAGTTGATTCTGAAGCACAATGATACCTGTCAATGTACTCATTCACTGCAAACTATAGACTGGTGAACTGGAGAATGTGACAAAGTACTGAAAACATATTCACAAAATGAATTAATTCAAGGTATCAAACATGCAGTAAAGGTTTGTTGCTAATGAACTACAGAATCACTTTTCTTGCATGAGTTGGGACTTGAAATTTTAGTGAGGGGATTTTCTGACCCTTTCCCTGGCAAGAACTTCTGCCTCCCCCACTCCCCTAGCCCCGGCCATGGTGGGACTGGTGAGCCCCCCATAACACTGTAGACATCGGCAGGACCAGAAGATCCCAGTGTGAGTCGCCTCTGCTGCCAGAAAACAGGTGGGGGGGGGCACAAAATCCCACCCAGTGTCTTTGAAATACCTTTTACATTTTTACTATATTTGCATTTTCAGTAAATGTACTTTATTAAATACCTGAGCTTCTACTTATGGTTTACACAAATGTACCAATTTAATTCATCAATAGGCTCCTCTGTCTAAAGTTAGTCAAAGTAGTAGCATATGGCTAAAGTATTTACTTCCCCTTGACTTCAAAACAGGGACTTGTTGGGTGGTTTAAAAGAAATTCGCTCATCTTTCAGCTGTATTTTTGTTCAACATTCTTTCGCCGGGTTTAGCAAAACATAGATTTGAATAAATAGATGAGTGAAAATGTTAAAATGTGCTAATGTAGTTGCCTTTCATTTTCTTTACTCACTTACTCCCACTCTAAAATATGCCTGAAGCATTAGTCTACGGTGCAGCACTCAGATTCTTGAGGGCAATCAGCAGAGTCTCAGAACTTACTCATGATAAGTTAAATGTAACAACTGTGGAAGAGAAACATAATTGTCAAATAGGAGGCAGAGAGTGGGGGTCAATGGGTGCTATTCGGATTGGTGGACGGTGACTAGTGGAGTGCCCCAGGGGTCGGTGCTGGGGCCTCAGCTATTTACCATTTATGTAGATGATCTGGAGGAGGGAACCGAGTGTAGGGTGTCGAAATTTGCTGATGACACCAAGATTGGTGGAACGGCAAATTGTGCGGAGGGTGTGGAGAGTCTACAGAAGGATCTAGATAGGCTGGACGAATGGGCCAGGAAATGGCAAATGGAATTTAATGTTGGCAAGTGCGAGGTGGTCCACTTTGGTAGGAATAATGGTAGGAAGGATTATTACTTACGTGGCGAAAAACTGCAGCAGGCGACGGTGCAGAGGGACCTCGGGGTCCTTGTGCATGAGTCGCAAAAACCCAGCTTGCAGGTGCAGCAGGTGGTCAGGAAGGCGAATGGGATGCTGGCCTTCATCGTGAGGGGGATTGAATATAAAAGTAGGGAGGTCTTGCTGCGGCTGTATAGGGCATTGGTGAGGCCGCAGCTGGAGTACTGTGTGCAGTTTTGGGCGCCATACTTACGCAAAGATATTTTGGCCTTGGAGGGAGTGCAGAGGAGGTTTACTAGGCAGATACCGGAGTTGAGGGGGTTGAGCTATGAGGAAAGGCTGAATAAACTAGGCTTGTACTCGTTAGAGTTTAGAAGAATGAAGGAAGATCTCATTGAGACGTATAAGATGATGAATGGGATGGATAGGATAGAGGTGGAGAGATTCTTCCCGCTCAGAAAGGATAGTAGGACTAGGGGGCACAGCCTCAAGACAAAGGGGGGGGTGTGGTTTAGAACGGAGTTGAGGAGGAACTTCTTCACTCAAAGGGTGGTGAATCTCTGGAATTCTTTGCCCGTTGAAGTGGTGGAGGCTACCTCGCTAAATATTTTTAAGACGCGGGTTGATGGGTTTTTGATAAGAGTGGGGATTAAGGGTTATGGGGAGACGGCGGGAATGTGGAACTGAGCCACGACAGATCAGCCATGATCTTATTGAATGGCGGGGCAGGCTCGAAGGGCTAGATGGCCTACTCCTGCTCCTATTTCTTATGTTCTTATAATTTGTTTCATTTTCTGATGCTAAACAGGCAGTACAAAGATGTTGTTATGAAGCCTGAGGGAAAGACCACATCTGTAACATCACCACCTCTGACCTTGCCTCAGCATGTCTGCTGCTGAAACACCTATGCATCGGTGCGTTTGTTACAATGTTTGACTGTACCTCATGGCTTTTCATCTTATACCATCCAGAACTCAAGCCCTGGCAAAACCCAACATCCTTTTTTTAGTCTGCACCAAGCTTCACTCACCCATCATCCTTTTATTTGCTGACCTATATCAGCTTCTGGTCCATTAATGTCCTTGAAAATTCTCATCCGTACGTTCAGATTCCTTAAAGGCCTTGTCCCTCCTTGTACCCAGGACTATTTCCAACCCTAAACATTCCAACAGTTCTCTTACACCTTGCCCCTTGTGTAACCCCTACCCTTCTTACTTCACCATTGGTGAGCTCTGCTGTCAACCATTCAGACTCCAGAACTCCCTTCCTAAACCTCTTTGTTTCTCCATCTTTCCTCTTTTAATACAAATTTTGATCAAATTTTTAGTTACGTACTTGGACGTTTCCGTTGGCTCAGTGGCAGTTTTCTTTTATTACACTCCTGAGAGTGCTTTGGGATGACTCTGTATGTTAAAAATGCAAGTTGTTATTGTCAAACATACTGAAAGTTAACTGCTGATATGTAAAATTAGCAAATTATAGCTCATTGATTGGTAAATCTAACGTAATTGCAACTTAACACAATCATTTGACAACTGTTTAGTACTTTTCCCTGACCAATGCCTTTGTGGCTGAAATATACTGCTACGCAGCATCTGAGGAACATTTCCTAATTGTCACTCGTGATGTTAATCACTTATGTGAAATGTGTTAATGTAATCTAGTTGCTAAATGTTGCTATAAATTGTAGCTGGCTCATCTGTTGTGCTCTGCTGTTCTTGCTCAAAATAGACCAGGTTGTTTCTAACCCTTAGAAATAGATAATGTTGCTTTGTAGTGATTGGATTATGAAACTTGGGGCACATTTGTTAATATTTTTATTTTTCGCCACAAAGAAGGCATCACGATTTTTCTCTTCTGGTTTGTTAGAAATTTAAACATGCAGACAAATCAGATTTCTGTAGGAACAGATGCAGAACACTGCACTTTATTTTTGACTGTGAATGTTGTTATTTTTGTGTAGCAAGGTGCTGATTTCCTGTCTAGAAATTATTAAACACATATGGTATCCATCTTTTTCTATCCCAAGTACCCTTTGTGGAAAAATGAAATAGCAATGCATACCTTTGATTAACTACTAATTGTGGAAGAAATGTTCTTTGGATTTTTCTATAATAATCATTAAGTTTAAAGTAGTTAGTTAGTCATACACAAGAATTGGTGGACGTAGGAAGGTACATCCACCATCTGGATGGTCACATTATAGCGAAATTGTATTAATCTTAATCAATTTCCATCAATGAATTCAATTGATAACAGTCCCAGAAATGATGGTGAAGATCAAATGTCAGATCAAGCCCAAGGCCAGGTGCAGTGCCTTCTCTTTTCACCTTGGATCTTGTTTGCTTCTCTTGTGGGGACCATGTATTGAATTCAATTTGAATTTTTTTTGGAGCCAGCAAGGAGATGGATTAAAGACTTGCCCCATCCATTTTGCACATTGGCTTTGTAACTCTGAGTATTTTTATTAAAACTGTCAGTGATGGAGAGCGCGAGGAATCATAGATCTTGTCCACGGGAAGCATGTTACACTTAGCATTTGTCGTATCTCAAATTATTCGCACACTTATTTTCTGGCAGAAATCTATTTAACTATTAGAAATTGAAAACAACTAGTGGATCACAGCCTTCCATTTGAAAGTGCAAATCTCGATTGAATGCTCTTTCTCTAAATTAACCCACCACAAAGATGGCATATGGTGGATACTGTTATTCTAGCAAGTGGCATCCTGGTAAGTGTTATCAAATGCTAAATGTTATATTAACTGCTAAACAAAAGCTGATGATAGTACACTGGGATTTAATAAATATATCAAGCCTATCTTCCATTCTGGGCCTTGGCCACTGATTTGTCCATATAGAGCAGCCAAAATATTTGAGCCACTCAGGTAGTCAGTAATGTTTCTTAGCTGAGTGAGAGATCCCAAGCAATAATATTTAAAAGTGCATTTGATTATTATATTAAATTTATTGCCCCTGTACAGCTGTTACAGGACCTCTTCCACTCCACTTACAGGCTGGCTATTCCTTTTTCTGTTTCTTACAAAGTGTCTATTCTTCCTTTCTTCCAAACCTTACCAGCCATTTCAAAACCCTTACCTGATTAATAGATTTAGTTGGTAGGTTGCAGAATCTGATCTCACCACATGTTCACCTTTTTGGTTATTGACGGCCACTTTGATCTCTCCTCAGGGCAGCTCATAATCTTTCAGCGTAATTACTTACCTTGCACCCTGGTTGATGGCTTGCCTGCCTGCTGGTTTCCCTTCTCTTGTGACCCTCTTAGATCACCATATTGTTTGGGAGCATAATCAGCTGTGCTTCAGGCTGTGTGTCTTTTTTACTTTGCTTTGATGGCCTGACAGCTGTTAACTTCACTCCTTACACCCCCATAGAGTTGATAGTGCACCTCCTTCCCACTGAGCATTTTTCTTTCTTGTCTACTCTCCCTTCAGCCCTACTGAGAACTCTTTCAGCTTCCCTCACCCAATATTCAAAAGTATTTGGGCCAATTTCCCCAATCTGTTTCCCTAATACCCATTTTCCCCACCTATTCAGTACCTATCCAGCCTCCCCCACTTAAGGGAATCATCATTGCTGCATGCTCTCCCCTTGCATTGAGTAGAACACTGATAGTGGAAATGATGCTATATCCTAACAGCCTTCAGGGTGGCATGATGGCCCAGTGGTTAGCACTGCTGCCTCACAGCGCCAGAGACCCAGGTTCGATCCCTGGCTTGGATTGCTGCCTGTATGGAGTTTGCATTTTCTCCCCGTCACTGTGTGGGTTTCCTCCGGGTGCTCCGATTTCCTCCCATGGTCCAAAGATGTGCGGGTTAGGTGTGTTGGCCTTGCTAAATTGCCTCTTAGTGTCCCGGGATGGTTAAAGGGATTAGTGGTGTAAATATGTGGGATAATGGAGATAGGACTTGGGTCAGATTGTTGTCGGTGCAACTCAATGGGCCAAATAGCCTCCTTCTGTACTGTAGGGTTTCTATGACATCCAATCAGCCTTAATCTCCCAATTCATTGATGCCAATAAAATAGCATCCCAGCAACCTTCCTCTCTCTCTCTTTCCATCTCCCCCCCCACTCTCTTCCACTGGTGTCCCCTTTAACAGCATTTAAATGAGTTCTAACAAAATGTTTGAATCCAATATTACTAATCTTCCAAATTATCCACCCACTCCCTTTTGTATTCTCCATCCTCTCATCCACTCTCTTTCCTTTCCTTGATTTGATTTGTTTTATTATCGTTAGGTGCAGTGAAAAGTGAAAAGTGGTACAGTGAAAAGTATTGTTTCTTGCATGCTATATAGGACAAAGCATACTGTTAATAGAGAAGGAAAGGAGCGGGTACGCAATGTGGTGTTCCTTCTTTCTTTTCACCTCCATGTCCTTTCCCATTCATCAACAGCAATCAGCCTCTGCGCCCTTCTTTCTCTGCATCTTCCACCTCGTCTTTCTCCTGTTTCCTCGTCCCTTTGACTTACCTTCATTTCCCTTCTTGCTACTTCTTTCCTTTTTCCCCTTTCTTCTTCCTTTCCCTCTTTTCCTCCCATGCTATGGGAGATTGACCAGTTATTTAAACTGTCTTCAGAAGCCCACTGGCATATAGATCCTGATATGTATGTCATACAAAATTGCAGCTGATTGATTTGTCCCCTCAACAATGATTGATGAATTTTATGTGACTATATAACTATGTATTATTTGGTAAATTGTTCCTACTATTTATACCTCACCCATAATTAAATTAAAAAATACATCTGGCTCTATTATTTTCATGTAAATTCTTTGAAAATTGCAGTTCTCCACTTTAAGAAATACAGCGATTAAAATGAAATTGGCATATTCATGAAAATATATTGCCCTTGCTTTGCAATTATCAGTGCACAACTGGTCATAATAGGTTGTAGCTGCGTCACGTAGAAATATAGAAACTAGAAGCAGAACAGGCCATTCAGCCCTTCGAACCTGCTCCACCATTAATTTTGATATTGGCTGATCATCGAATTCAATACCCTGATCCCTGCTTCTCCCCACCTTGAACCCTTTAACCCAAGAGCTATATCTAATTTCTTCTTGAAATCAGATGTTCTGGCCTCACTGCTTTCTGTGGTAGTGAATTCCTTATTCAGCTCCCTCGGTGAAGAAATTTCTTCCCATCTCAGTTCTAAAAGGTTTACCCCTTATCCTCAAATTACGACCCTTAGTTCTGGACTCCCCCACCATTATAAACATTCTTTCTGAATATATCCTCTCTAACCCTGTTAGAATTTCATAATTTTCTATGAGATCTCTCTCACTCTTCTAAACTCCAGTGAATATAATCTTAACTGACTTAACCTCTCCTCATACGACAGACCTACCATCCCAGGAAACAGCCTGGTAAACCTTTGCTGTACTCTCTCTATAGCAAGGACATCCTTCCTCAGATAAGGACACCAAAACTGCGCACAATATTCCAGGTGTGGCCGCACCAATATCCTCTAAATTGCAGCAAAACATATCTATCGCTATACTCAAATCCTCTTGCTTTGAAGGCCAACATACATAGATCGACATAGAACATTACAGCGCAGTAGAGGCCCTTTGGCCCTCGATGTTGCGCCGACCAGTGGAACCAATCTACTGACCCTCTAACCTAACTATTTCAGTGTTATCCATATGCCTATCCACTGACCATTTGAACGCCCTTAAAGTTGGCGAGGCCACAACTGCTGCAGACAGGGCATTCCACGACGTTACTACCCTCTGAGTAAAGAACCTACCTCTGACATCTGTCCTATAATTACCACCCCTTAATTTAAAGCTATGTCCCCTTGTATTAGCCATCACCATCCGAGGTAAAAGGCTCGCACTGTCCACCCTATCCAATCCTTTGATCATCTTGTATGCCTCAATCAGATCGCCTCGTAACCTTCTTCTCGCCAATGAAAATAACCTCAAGTCCCTCCGCCTTTCCACATAAGACCTTCCCACCATACCAAGCAACATCCTGGTAAACCTCCTCTGCACCCTTTCCAATGCCTCCACATCTTTCTTATAATGCAGCAACCAGAACTGTACGCAATACTCCAAGTGCGGCCGCACCAGAGTTTTGTACAATTGTAACATGACCTCACGGCTCCGAAATTCAATCCCTCTACCAATAAAAGCTAACACACCGTACGCCTTCTTAACAACCTTATCAACCTGGGTGCCAACTTTCAGGGAACTATGCGCATGTATTCCAAGATCTCTCTGCTCGTCAACACTACTAAGACTCCTTCCATTAGCCCTATATTCTGTACTTCTGTTATTCCCACCAAAGTGAATCACCTCACACTTTTCCGTATTAACTCCATCTGCCACCTCTCAGCCCAGCTCTGCAGCTTATCTATGTCCCTCTGCAAACTGTAACATCCATCCTCACTGTCGACAACTCCTCCAACTTAACCATTTGCCTTTTTTAGTGCCTATTGTACCTGTGTGCTTACTTTCAATGACTGATACACGAGGACACCAAGGTCTCGCTGAGATCCAACTCTCTCAATTTACACCCCTTCAAGTAATAATCTGCCTTATTATTGCTACCAAAGTGGATAACCTCACATTTATCCACATTATACTGTATCTACATCACTATCCATTGGTTTATTCACTAATATTTAATGGAGATTTTGAAACCCTAGAGAGAAACATGGCAAAAAAATGGTAGTGGAAAATCTGTCACACATGTATTATGCTCCCCCAAAAGTTAATGTTACATGGTCATTGTAAAATTGACTAAAATAGGTGCTTGTTTAATTTTGGAGCCAATTGAAGAAAATTACTGAATAAATATCAAAGTATAGACTGATTGCTGAGGGTGAAGGGGTTATTTTATGAGGAACAGTCAGAGAAGATGGGCCCGTAGCCATTGAAGTTTAGAAGACTGAGATGTGATCTTACTAAAACAAAGAAGGGGCGTCATCTTACCGACTATTCATGCTCCACTGCCATTGCAGCAAGGACGGAGAATTTGGCGCTCAACCAAACCTCCATTTACTGCAGCAGGACCAGAAAATCTCCCCGTCATGAACGGCTGGAAAATTCCACTCATGATATTGAGTGGATTTGACAAGGTGGATGCTGAAAGATGTTTTCCAGTACGGAAGAAACTGGAACAAGCGGACACAGTTTAAAAGTAAGGGATCTCCCATTGATGGTGGAGATGAGGATTTTCTTTATTGACCGGGGGTTATTAGTCTATAGAATTCTCTTCCTGGCAATCAGTGGAAGCAGCATTACTGAACATTTTTAAGGCAGAGATACAGAGTGTCTTTATTGACAAGACAGTAAAAAATGAAAGGGATAGAGAGGAAAGGAGAGCTGAGACCATAATCAGATTAGCCATGATCTCACCAAATAGTGGAGCAGCTTTGAGAGTCCAAATGGCAACTCCTGCTCCTAATTCTTGTGTTCATATGTTTTGTGTGTAATATTTGCCAGTATGTTGTGTTATAGTGGTTTGCTGAGATGATCTCGTGTTTGTCAAAACTGCAAGTTGTAAAGGTATTTGAAGATTTGAAATCTCATACCATCATAATGGACTTTGTTTGTTGTCTTCAATTTCATGATTTACCCATAATTATAGCAGGAGAAAATGATAGCTCTGGTAATGGTGGAATGTGGTGGCCTGATCCAAAGAATGAATAAGCGCTTGCAAAATGTCATCATAATTCATAATGGTGAGATAATAAAATACATTACTTCAGCAATGGGGTGAGAGCAGAAGGAAGGAGAGTTCTCCTTTAAACCGATTTTAATAAATATTGTTTAAAACATTCAAGGGTTTTGGTAATCTACTATACTTTTCCAAAGCTGCAATATAACATAGTCCTGCATCAAAGGAATGGAATAAATTGGCAAGAAAGTTCCCATAATGCTTCTTGCCAGTAAAATTGAGTTTGTTGACATAAATTTTATGCTTTGTATTTCTTATTGGTGATAACATTTACATGAAAAATGTGAAATAGTTTGCAATGTTAAGCTAAGATTGAGCAACTGCTACTGCTTTGTATCTTTACCTGACAGTAGTACCATTCCTGAAATGCTGTGGCATCTAAAGAACCACTAAATAAAGGGACAACTTTCATTTTCTGGGTGGAGAAACATCACCAAATGGACCTTGTGTTTTCTTGTTTTGGGAACTTGCAAAATCAGTTGAATACGTTACTTTTCAGCGTGCTTGAAAAACTTTAAAATGGCTTCAGTTGTTAATCTGTGTCAACCATTGCAGTGTTTTATTTAATTGCAACTTAATCAAGTATAATTCTTTCTTGGAAATGGCTGGTACATGCCAGCTGCCACTGGTGTAACTGGAAAAACTTCATTTTGGTTTGATTCTATCTTGCAAATGACTTGACAATGCAAAAGTATGTTCTAAATATGTCTGTTATCATTATTCTTACAGACTGTCCTCCTGTGTGTTTTTTTTTAACATGGAAAGCAAGCCAAAAGCTTGACATTTTACTTTCTTCCAGCTCTTCTTGGACAGAGATTGGCTAATTCAGCTGCCAGTTAAACATACTAGCAGTTAATTTGGGGCAGATGCCTTTCTATGTTGATCTTGGCCCTTTTTTGGTTTGAGAACTTTTATTCTTTTTTCCATCCTTAAGCTATATTGTGGCTGCTAATTCTCAATTGTTCCTCTACTCTATTATTTTCCTAACTTCATTTCTCAAAAACAAATTAAGCAATGTTTATTTCCTTGTTGAATTAGAGATGCATACAGATGAAGGAAGCAGTTCTGTAAACATTCTAAAAGGCACTTCCCAGTTTCACCAAATGCGTTTACTTATCCCAATTGATTTGGGGATGATTATAAAAATGGCTAATATTATTCCCTTATTGTCCTTGCATAAGTCTTTGAACTGCCCCCCTCTCGTTCAGTTCTGTTGTTCAGTTCCCTGCAGTGTATTTCTAGAGTTATCCTTTATTGTTTCTTAACTCTTATCAAACCATCATCACAGGAGAAGCAGCTTTGTCATTGCTGTTTGTTTCTGTCCAAGATCCAAAGCAGAAAACTCCAAGTCTGCCAAGTACATGATGGTAGTATGAGTGTATTAAATTGTTTAGATCAAATTCTCTTTGCAGACACTGATGTGGGATAAAATTTATCTTTAGTCATGAGTGGTCAAAGTCAACATTATATGCCAAGTTGTTAACTTAATTCATGATCCTTGGACACCACCACAAATCTACAAAAATGGCTGAAATAGCTAAGGGAGTAGGAGGCGATGGCCAAGTAGTATTATCGCTGGACTATTAATCCTGAAACTTGACTAATGTTGTGGGGACCTGGGTTTGAATCCCTCCACAGCAGATGGTAGAATTTGAATTAATTTTTTAAAAAATCTGTAATTAAGAATCTATTGATGACCATGAAACCATTGTTGATTGTTGGAAAAACCCATCTGGTTCACTACTGTCCTTTAGGGAAGGAAAAACCCATCTGGTTCACTACTGTCCTTAATGGAAGGAAATCTGCCATCCTTACCTGGTCTGGCCTGCATGTGACTCCAGAGCCACAGCAATGTGGTTGACTTGCAACTGCCCTCGGGCATCTAGGGTTGGACAATAAATGCTATGCTCATGTCCCACAAATAAATAAAAAAAGTCCTTACTACGAAGCTGTCATGACAACTACCTGGAAACATTGCACACACTTGAAAGAAGGCCTTGTTGTGGTCACATTGAACGAGTGGAATGAGTTTTGGTTGACAGAAGTTGTCTGAATTATTTTCATGTTGACCTACAGTTGATGCAATTGGTCTTCATTTGCCCATATAAAGAGTTTGGGTGGGTTGGATCACCCCACTGTAATGTGAATCATAGCTTTACTAGAGGACCTAAAAATAAATAGCCTGTTCTTTCTTAACAGGGTTTGTTGAACTGTATGGCTTTAATTTTTGCTATGATGGAGAGCATCTCCATCATCGCAAAAATGGCACACAAACCCAGAAATAGAAAATCCCACAGCTGAACCTGGCACCTTTCAGCTTTACAGGGCTGGGAATGGGCCCAGGTCAGGGTTTAGACATGCATGTTTCTCAGAGGCATCTGCCCATATAAATCAACAGTTGTCTCCACTCAAATTGGGATAGGTGTCTGAAATGTGATGTGTGCAGATTAGACCTGGTCGGAGCAGTGTAAACTTTGGTTTTTTGCAGAGTTGCAGGTACCTCTGTCAATTTTGCGCTAAACTTAACTGCCCCAGAATTGACAAACTGGCTTTAAGTGTGTAGGAGGGTGGGTACACTGGATTTGTTGCACAGTTTTTTTTTTGCCCCTACTGATTCATGCATCAAGGTGCTAGGAAGAACTTTGTGCTGGCGAAGGTCATATGTGTGAAGGAAGGTACATAGGCATGCACTCTTGTACATAGACACTACAGAAACCAGTCAGTGTGAGCTGTTAGAGGCCAGAAGAAAGACAGAAGGTCAGGCAATAGAGGCAGAGCCACACTGGCCAGGAAGGAGGAGGAGGAAAGGCAGGACAACTTAGGAAGAGTGTTCAGACCTCAGACACCATTCCTCAGTATGAAGGAGAGCCATTGCTAAAAGGGTTGAATTAACCCATGAGGGGCTGGCAAACATGTTGCGTGGCCCACCAATAACTCAAGTCATGCTCTAACCCCCATTTCCTGTCAGTGGCTGTAACGGTAACCATTGCTCTTAAATTACTATGCTTTAGGCTCAGCCATGGGTTCATCAGGACACCCGTCTGGGATATCCCAGACTGCAGCACAGAATTGCATCAGGTTATAATGCTCTGTTTGCTTGTGTAGGGATCACATTAATTTCCCTCTTGATTTGGCAACTCAGATGTAAAGAACCATGGCTTTTCCCAGATTAGTATACTTCTCTCAGGTGCAGGGTTTATTGTTTGCACCCATGTTGACATAAAGGCTTCAACTCATAATTCAGACAACATCGTCAACTGAAAATCCGTTCGTTCACTCAGTGTACAGGTGGTTGTGTCTATAACAAGGCCTTTCTTCAAGTGTGTGTACCGGGAAAGGCTTGCAACCCTTCCTGGCTGAGATGCTGCTCTTGCGTCCATTCAAAGTTGATGTTGTATGTGTCTTTCCATAAGATCAGCCAATTTCACATGGTCAGAGCTCATGCTGTTGAACCCCTGGAATGATGTGGAGCTCATGACAGTGATGGATTCTCCATTCACAGTCCAAGACCTCCCATTGCTACAGGGAACTCTGCCAGTTGTCCACATATCTGCTACTGGTGATCTAAATACTGCTTCCCAAAAGGTGACTCCAAAGGCTGTATGTTCCTGAAAGCTGGCGAATCATCGTGGCTTTCCTCCTGTCATGTCTCTGACCCTGACACCTACCTCCTGCACTGTGATGTGGTGACTTTCATCCTATGCCACTGATTACATGTGTGCCACACTCTTTTGATATGCTCATATCTGACTTAATGGTCAGATGTGCAGCTACCTCTTCAGATATCTCATCTTCCTCTTAATACCTAAGGGTGATCTGACCCTAAGGGGTGAGGGAGCAAAGCTGGGACTCTGTGAGACACAAAAGGAGTTATTTAAGTGTAGCCGTTTTCATTGTGAAGCACACTCTAGTGCATGTCATTGTCTTAACCTTGCACAATTTGGCCTCCACCACATGCTAATTTCCCTAGTGTTCAGTGAACTGATATCCTGACCTCCACTATGTTGTAAAGTGGTTTTACTACCGCCTTTATTACTTGCTACCAGTGATTCACGATCAGACAGCTGTTCAGGGACCTTGGCAACCTCCATGACCCATTTTGTTCAACCAAGCAAACTGTTCTCAGCCAGACTGACCCATCACCAGTCCAGGCACTTCATGTTCTTTGCCCTTCTTGGCTGCATTGATAGCATGATTTCTCGGTTAGCCTGATATATTGTGCATATTTCTCTTCACTATGCCTATGCATTACAGTGTTCATTCACACCTGTTATGTGTGCACCTACATGAGCAGCTTACACATACAAACCTCAAAAGTTGAAACGTAAGTAAGTACCATACCTTGCACCTTATCTGCAGAATGCAGATTTGAGCCTTCCGTTGGGGCTCTGTGCAGTTGAGCCAAGCTACTCACCTTGTTGAAACGCAGCAGGTCAGTAAACCTTTCCATGCATGAAATCCATGAGTGCTGATGGTTTCCTGTAATATTCATCACATCTGCTATTTGAATTCAGGCTGCCTTGGTTGCTGCAGGGGCAAAACACTGGCCAGCAGCGTAGAGGACTGGTCTCCTATTCTGAACCTTGTCCTGTCTATATAGCATGCAAGAAACAATACTTTTCACCATATACTAATACATGTGACAATGATTTTGAGGATACAGGGGACAATACAGGGGACAATGATGACCCCTTGGGCGATTTTCACAGTAACTTCATTACACTGTGAATGTAAGCCTACACGTGATTAATAATAAATTTGAAGACTCTCAGAAAAGTGTGGCACAGCTTGATCAACCTTTTCCCCCGTGTCTCCTCTCTGTGACATTCTGTCAATAAAAATGTATGGTGAAAAGAGTCATTCTGATTACAATGCTCTCACTCTCTTTTATGCAGTCAGATGCAATCATCATTTTCACCATATCACCAGTGGTTACTGTCTAAGTCCGGTGGAGAAAATGACTTGGCACAAATGCTTGGTGCCATGTATATTGTAGCTCTGACTCCAAAATAATATGCTGGTCAAGGCTCAACAATGTGGGTATATCCTGATAGATAGGTGGCAAGAGGGCAAATGGATGGGATAATGATGTTCATCATTTATCTAATGATCTTGGCAGTTAACCACATTACTGTGTAATATCTGTGCCAGGTAATGGTTGCAAGATAATGCCATCTCCCATTTCAGTATCTTGTCAATCCACTGTATGGTTTCAGTGCTTCTAAAGTATACTGTGAATTGGCATGATGGGTCAGCTAACAGTTGAACACCATTTGCAGAGTTCCCATTCGCCTGACAAGTTAATGATGGGTGAAAACTTGCCAACTTTTTTCAAAGTGTCAGACTCAGATTAAAAACTGGCCTGAAGTTCTCCAGTTACACACACCAGTTTTCTCTCCAGATTTGAGCGTTAGAATTAAAAAATTGAGTGGGCAGGTTTACACTGGCACTGGAGCAGGGCCTAATAGGGCAGCGAGATGGACCTAACAGAGTTGGGATGCCATTTTTAAAGGGCAACCCAAACAGAACAAAAATTAATCCCCCCCCACCCCCAGCTCCCACCACAGAGGTATCATGGGTTCTTCCCGCACACCCACCACTATACAATAATTGTCGGTATTACCCCCCCACCACTCCCCTCCCATCACGACAATCATTGCCATCATTCCCTCCATCACACAAATGAACACCACCCCTCCCCCATTGGGCCACTATTAGGGCCTGCCTCTGGCACTGTCCCCTGGCACATATTGGCAAACTGTAGGGTTGGCAACCTGGCAGTTCCAACCTTGCAGTGCCAGCCTGTGCCAGGGCAATGCCAGGGGACATGTAACTCTCTGCTTGGGGGGGCAATACCTACCTCTGCGCTCCCAGAGAGACCCCCTTGACTGTTTTTCATTTGGCCCCATTAGTGAGCTATGAATATTTAGTGAGGTGGGGGGAAATCAGGTGGCCGATTAAAGATACTTAATTTCATTGAAACCTATTTGAATTAAGTTCTCAACTTCTGTGGGCATGAACCTGGTGAAATCACTGGCAAGGGGTGGGGAAATTGGGAAATATGAGCTCACCGAAGAGAACCACTTTTCCCAAGTTCCCTCCAGATTTTACTGTCGCATTGTTGTCCTCTCTGACAGTGGAAATTACCCTCCCCAATCCCCCAACCCTCAATGTCTCTTTATAAGTAAGCACAAGGATTCCACCATGAATGACCAACCTCTTAAATGGGGCCTTTTGGCAGGTCTACGTTTGATCTGCGCCTAAATCATCTAACCCGTGCTAGACCCACTACACAAAACTTTAGGGCTTAAATCTCGCATTGAATGCTGAGATCTCCATGAATGAAAAGTTTAATGATTTCATCCACTGAATTCCTTTCCTTTTACCATCTGCCTGCTTAGGTGAGTTTAAAAGAAGAGCCTGGGAGTTGTCCCTGGTGCTCTAGCCAATGTTTATCCCTCAGCAACATCACAAAACACAGATTACCTGGTCATCGTCAAATTGCAGTTTGTGAGAATTCGCTGAGTGCAAATTGCTGCCACATTTCCTACATTACACAGTGAATACACTTCAAAATGTCTTTCATTGGTTGTGATGCACTATGGGACATCTGATTAGTCATTGGAAAGCACTATAAAAATACAAGTCTTTTTTATTTCACAGCTTACTCTTCCTGTACAGTCTGTGAATTTTAAAAGAAGCAGAAGACCTAAATTATTTACTAACAACTCCAGTATTTGGAGAAATCAATAAAATGAGCAGTTATGTTCAACGTAGAATTGAAAGTTGAAATGAAATGTTGAATGGTCTTAAAAATGTCAAAGATTATTCAATATATTCAACAAAGCTTCACTTTTTCCAGGCTATCCTCTTCCACTTCCAAAGCTGAAGATTTGGACATGGTTATGTTAAATTAAGATTACACTTTCCTTGATTACCGAGTTGAAGGATAATGGAAGTAAGGGGGACATACAACAGTGATTTAGTTTAGATTATTTTATTAGTGTCACAAGTAGGCTTACATCAACACTGCAATAAAGTTACTGTGAAAACCTCCTAGTTGTCACACACGGGCCAGCACCTGTTCGGATGCACTGAGGGAGAATTTGAGCATGGCCAATGCACCCAACCAGGACTGCGGGAGGAAACCAGAGCACCCAGAGTAAACCCAAGCAGGCACAGGGAGAATGTGCAGACTCCACACAAACAGTGACCCAAACTGGGAATTGAAACTGGGTCCCTGGAGCTGTGAGTTAGCAGTGCTAACCACTGTGCTGTCCCTGCTTCAATCATGCTGCAATAGAGGTTAAAAACTAATCTAATGAGGAGCATGTGAAGTATTAAATAAAAATTGCTTTACTTTGATTTGCACAGTGAAAAGCCTTTTTGCCTATTGCTAGCCAAGATCATGACATAATGGAGTCTGTATGTCTGTGCACTGTAAACTTAATAAAACCAAATAATGACTGGGTACCTGATATGTATGTAATCATGCAACTTAAAATTAAATAAAATAGTAAATATATTTGGCTGAAAAGAGTGCATGTTGCAGTCTTTACCATTGATGATGTAGCATCTCATTTGGAATAGAGGATAAGAAATAGACTGCAGCTTAAAGTCTGCATGTAGTTTGAAAAATGTTTAACAACTTCTTAGAATCAGTGCACCAAATTAACGATGTCTGCCTATTAGATCAAAACTCTTGGTTTGTTCTAACACCAAATACAGTTACAGCAAATTTGAAAACAATTGCTTCACTAATATATGTTGGAAAATAGGCCATAAGTAAAATGTTTGGGGTCAATATGTTAGAATGCTCCTTTTATTCACTGGGTCTGGATTTGAATCCGACCTAGACCAATGTGCTGGAAGTCACCTAAGACAGAGTTACAATGTAGTATGAATTGAAATTATGCCTAGTTTCTATTGAAATCACAACACAAAACTGACTATAGTTAAATATCAGTTGGCAATCTTACACAAATACACAAGTGCAAAAGTATCGACGATTGCATTAAGACTTGTAAGGTCCAAGACAAAGGACCTTCTTGGATTGGTGTAAGAGGCTAGAACATTCTACAGACTATCTGGGAGTATTTCATGCCAACATTGCTTACAACAATTTCCATTTTCCCACACTGATGTCTCCAACTTCAAGTACACACAATGTAAATTTAAGAAGGAAATGTTGTGGATGTAATGTACTCAATTTGTGTGGGAGCTGTGGAAACAGAGAAGAACAAAATGAGCTAAAATGTGGAACGTTTTGCAGTTTTTCATTCCTTACAGCAGTGTGACATTGACACAGAAGGATCACTAACATGAAACAGTTTAGCATTTATTCTATTGAATAAGAAAAAGATTGTAATAGTCTGAAAATAAATAATTGCTCCTTGATTATAGTCTTCAATGTGCAATACTTTCAGTCTATCAATTTACAACTTTTTATAGGACTTTTTTATAACCCCATGGGAGATGCAGCAAGAGAATATGATTTAAGAAATGCATTTACTGTGATAATGACATTTTGAAGTTGACATTTATCTGTGATAAGCTGACAAATTTGGTTGCAATAAGGTGAAGTAGTTCTATAGGTCTAGGGTAGAAGATTACATTAGTAATGCCCAAGGATCTGGTTTTTGAGTTGATATATAAACAATGAATCAGCATCCTCCTACATCCTTGGTAATGTTTATGAAGTTTATAAATCCTTGAAAGTGGATTTTTGGCATTTGTAATAATGGCTAACTTACATTTAGAATATATTTGACATTTTACTGCTGTTTGTTTGTGCATGGATCCTCAATTCTCAAACTAAAGGCATCCAATGCAATTCACCATTAATGAGTAAGATCTGAGACAGTTAATCAGGGTTCAGTGATCAATAATGTGACATGGATATAGTTCATAGGTGGAATTTTTGAAAAGTACGTTATTAAAACACCTAGGCTGGGACTCGCTGGGGCCACTAGCCCCAGCCAGGAATCCTGATGGACCGTTGAATCAAGCCTGAGGGCCAAATTGGGATTCCCGCTGGGCATTGATCCAGTTCCAAGTCTTCTGGCCTGTTGCACGGGGAAAGATCAGATTTTCAGCTAGAGCAGGTTATGTTCCCACCTCTTCAGCTCCCGAATGAAAATCCCATAGGTGCCAAACAGTACAAGTCCTGACAAGCGTGGACCATGGATTCTGGGGGAGGGGCAAGGTGGTAGGTACAGCCTCCAAATGTGTCCATGGGCTCCTCTGCCACTGCCAGGTAGCAGCGCAAGGTTGGGTGTTCCCTCAAAGGACCTGGAGTATGAGGGCTTGACCTCGGGAAGAGGGGGACTCCCCTGCAATGGTGATTGTGTTATTGGAGACATCATTTTGGTAAATATCTATTATTGTCTGTGTTCTGTAAAACTTTTGAAATGGTCTTGTCACATTAAAATCCATGGCCTCTAAACACTTAGAAGCCTTCAAAATCATAGCACCACTTCATCCTACAGAAAGAGTTGTCTTGAGTTGATTTCAGAAGCTCCAGGTGTTACCAGACCTTTTTGAAGTACTCTGATTTTCAGAAGTTTCCGATCCACTCGGGGGATTCCCTTGCTTTTCTAGGAACTCCAGATGTGACTAGGCCCACTTAAAGTACTCTGATTGACAAGGCATGTCTGTTTCACTCGGAGGGTTCCCCTTCGTAGCCTGAATGAGCGCAGATACTACCTGGTGGTGCCAGAGGAGACTGTTTTGAGTGAGAGCTCGAGTGCAGATCAAATAGTTCATTATTGATACAATCAGTTCATGCTCCAGTTAGCAAGTACTTCCTCTCTTTACAAAGCTGTTCAGTCTGGCCTCACTTCTTGAACACTGTACTCTCTGACCATGCTGAGAAGCCCAAATGCTTTGTTTATTTTCAATTTCTAGTTTCAATCATTTTTAACTTGCCTCCTGATTGGCAAGTCCAGACTATTTCACAGGAAGCAGTAGCTTTGTTTTCATTTCCCTTTTTTCTAACTATCTTTGCATAAACAGACTTTCTTTTTGATTTTGTCATGTCAGCAGCTGCTGGTTCTAACCACAGATTTTATAAACAGGCTTGTTCTTCATTCTAAAGAGCTTGGTTGACTATTTTTTACGTTGTGGATCATCTTCAAGTTCTCATGCTGGAATGCCATGCAGACAACTGGAGGTAAATCTTAGCCATAGCAGAGGCTGGCACCACTCCCCCTGCCATCCTGGCAATTCCCCATGCCATCCATGCATTGATGGTCCATCAGTGACATCTTGGCAGTGATACTGTCACATTGACATCCTGATATTGACACTGCCAGGGTGTCACTGCTAGGGGGCAGGGCCTGAAAAGATTCAGCCAGTGGTGACTCCATATCTGAGTGTCTCTCTTGTGGGAGGGAGGTGGCAGGTAAGCCCCCTGGCTGGGCAGTGGAGGAGGGTCAGGTCATTCTCATGTATGCAGGGCATGGTGGAAGGGGGGAAATCTCCGGTTTTCCCGCTGGCAGCAGCACTTAGCTTATATTCTGGAGAATCACATAAATGGGCTATAAAGCCTGCTGATTTGTTTAACCATCTCTCAAATGCCTCAGACCTTGCAATGCACAATTGTTGGTGAAACCTAAGTGCAAAATATGTTAAGTGTTTGTTTGCTCCAGTAAAATATAATCAAATTATGATAATGAATTTCTTGTCCTCAAAAGATTTGTATTTGATTGAAGTGCAAGACCTTAGGGTTGCTTTTCAATCCAGTTTCATATTCTGATTTACAGTCTGCTGCACTCCCACACATCCATTATTAAGTCTGATTCCTGCTCCATTAGTATTTTAAACTGTTGATTTTAATTGGATTGTGATTTTTAGTAATTTCAGTTTTATGGTGTACAATGCTGTGTGAAAAGGTGGACTATCTATTTGTGGTTTCTCTTCATTTCTTTTCATCATTTCGGTTTTGCATGAAATGATAGAACAAATGTTTTTTGAGCAGTCAATGATTTGAAGTGACGTTTATGATGAACTGTGATCAGTCTTTGTCATTACCACATCATCTTGCCTTCATGTTTTACTCCAGTCATGCAGAATAAAACATTTCACTCCACATACTAAAAGCCAATCCTTACCAAAATACTGTTCTCTGGAGTGTCAGTAATTGATGCAATGTTCCAGCATTACACTTAAGTAGCATTGATCCAAAGTGCATTTTCAGTAGTTGATAATGTTCTCGGGGAACAATTCATCAAGGGCAGCTATTGGACCTAAGAGTTGTGATATGCAATCATCTCACATCTGGTCCCATCAAATAGGGAGCATGCAAACTACGTGCTGCCTTCTCATCTAACGGATTTCAGTATGCAACCCAGCATGGTATGGTCTGCTGGTTGACTACACACTCAACATGGGGCCCGGCATTGTGCTTGGCTGGTTAACATGATACAAGGCAAGCCTGGAATCTCTTAAAGGCAGCCTGCCTGTCTCTGCCTGCTACACAGTGTAGGAACTGCTACACTAATTATACATAAGCTTCTACAGACTATCAAAGGAAGATGTGGATAGAAACAAAAGCACAGAAAATGCAGCAGTAGGCAAGAGACAGGGCTCCCCCACCTTTTCTCATGTAACATTAGAAGATTATTGATAGTGGTGGAAAGGATCGGGCTGCAGTGGGATTTGAGAAGAAGCATAAAGCAGGAAGATACTGTCATCATGAATGTTGTGACTGATGTCCGATGCATTGACCTCAATCTCAGACAGTCCCATAATTTAGAGCACTGTCTCCTCCAGAGAGCTCACCTGAGAAGGAAGAATGTCACTGAGTGTGTTGCAATGTGTTTGGGAGATGTACATGGTGCAGAATTGTTGAATGAAGGTAAAAATGGGAAAGATGGGAGTGTCGCTGACATAATTGGAAAGTATGTGAAGGTGAGCTGGAGTATTTGAATGTTAGACAAGAGTTCTGATCACTGGAGATTGGGGCTAATAATGGGGATCAGGTATCACTCAAGGCACACCCTGAACAGAGGTGGTTGCAGATGGCCAGGGAAGTTAATTCCCAGAGTTTGTTTGCAAAGCTGGCTGCAGTGCTGGAAGAACTTCATTGAGAAGGCATCATCACATGACATCGACTCACTGCTCCAACAGCCTCTTGCGCTGTTCACTGGTGCCTTCAGTCCTTCACCCAGTGAATACTAGCAGGCACCCCCAAGTGGTCCAGGCAATGGATAGTTGATTTATGATGCCAATGTTTGTCCTGCGGTGTTCCTTGCTGCTTAATGGCTCTCCTTACATGCTTGGTTGCCTTATGTGGTCAGGTGGCAGAAGGGAATCATTAATTAGGTATGCAGTAGATATCCTTTTTCACCCAGCAACTGCTGTGATGCTTTGTGGTGACCCAAAGATGACGAGCACACCAGACAGCAGCATGAAGGTTCCCTGGATGCTGCCAGGATATCAGGCATTTGCCAGGAGGATCATCTGGTCATGGTCACCTACCATCTAGATCTTTGTAGAGTGATAGCTTTAGCAATTACTGAACACCTTCCTGTTAACATAAGGGACTCACAAGGCTGTGTGCTGTCAATTGTCCTTTGCATCATTGGGAATCCTGCTAGCCTGAGAAATCCATGTCTCTCTCCTCCTGTTTCTGTCTGCTCAAAGAGAAGACAATGATGTCTCTTCCCCTATACAGAGACTCTGTCACTTCCCTGATGTAGCAATGGTTTGTGGCCTCTGAGATGTTGTTGATGTTGTCTGCTCCTACCTCAAAGCCACTGGTGTAGAAGTTTAGAGCAACAGTGATCTTGTCAGCCACTTGTCCTCATGCTGCTGTGAAGCTGCAGGTTGGGCTGTAGGAGGGGGTACATTTCAGTGATTACCTTTTCAAAATGCAGGCAACTCAGACACCTGCCAGTGGCTGAGGTGAGGTAGGAGGAGTGCTCATTAGAAAATCTTAGTGGATTGGGGCCTTCAGCTCACAATACTCCTGCTCCTCCTCTCTGTGCAGAGCTTCTCCCTTTTATCATTTCCAAGTCATGCTGCAGACCATGAGAGACTGTAACTGTAGGCCTCATTATCGAAGTAGGCTTTCCTAAAAGGCAAAAGCAGCACTCCCTACAAAATCCAAAGAGATAGCAAAACCTCTCCATTAACACAATACACCATTTAACTAACTGTGCTAGCATAAGTTGCTATCTATTTCGATTTGCAAGGGAGTGGTGCTGGATCTTGCTAAAGAGGTCAGAGGAATTATTAGGCCTGTTAGAAGAAAGTCTGCTTCAGCAATGGGAGCTACAGTTACAGTCTGTTGTGCACTGGGTCAAAAGCTCCTCACCTGGAAGTGGAATGGTTAGCCCTTTAAATAAAATAACATTAGGTGGAGTGGAGGGAGGGGACACCTCTTGTGCAGCTGAACACATGCTGAGTTGAGCAGCAACAGCAAATAGGTTTCTGACAGATGAAAGCACTTGCAAAACTTGACTTAGATTCTGATTGTGCACTTATACCTTATGTATTGTTGATGGAGATTGTTTTTTCTTTCCCCACTTGATATCACAAACACTGAGCCTGACCATTAAGACGTTTTGCAAAGGCAAGTAAATACATTATGATTAAAGTTAGACATACTTGAACTCAATTAAGATGGATGTGATTCTATCTTAAAATTGACCAGACACAATATACTCAGCTCTTGGGAGAAGGGCTCTAAGAGACATGAGCCAGATGCCAGAAAATAGGGAGGAAAGCTGTTGTAGTAAGAAAAGAGATTGCAGGAATGTGGGGGAGTACTGTAGGGCGAACAGGAGTGAAATTCCAGTTATATGAAGGCAGTCATGCAGAAAAACTCAAGTGGTAAGATATCAGCATGAGTTGGACTGGAAGCAAAGTCTAATGACAATGATGAATGAGAATAAGTCTAAAAATTCAAAACGTTTGTTTTCATTGTGGTAACTTCAAATAAATTTAAACGACTAACTCTATGATGACTAGTGTCAGCCATGGCTCACTGGGTAGTACTCTTGTCTTTGAGTCAGAATGTTGAGTTCAAGTCCTATCCCAGAACTTGCGCATAAAAATCATGGTTGACACTCTTGTGCATCACTGAGGGAGTGCTGCGTTATCGGAGGTGCTGTATTTCAGATGAAATGTTAAGCAGAGATCTCATCTGCCCTTTCAGGTATTTGCAAAAGATCCCATGACATCCCATTTTCAGAGAAAAGCAGGAGAGTTGTTACTGGTCTCCTGGCCAATATTTATCCTCCAATCTAAAACAAAAAAGAGATATTCTGGTCATTATCATTTTAAGAATTCTTTTTTTTAATTCACTTGTGGGATATGGGCATCACAGGTTGGTCAGCATTTATTGTTCATCCCTAGTTGCTCAAGGGCAGTTGCAAGTCAACCACATTGCCATGACTCTGGAGTACATATAGGCCAGACCGGTTAAGGATGGCAGATTTCCTGTCCTAACGGACATTAGTGAAGCAGATGAGTTTTTCCGACAAATGATTCACACTCATCAGTAGATTCCTAATTCAGATTTTTTAAAAATTGAATTCGAATTTTACTGCCTGCCATGGTGGGATTCAAACCCAGAAGCCCGGAACATTAGCTGAATTTCTGGATTAATAGTCTAGCGATTAGACCACTGTTTGTGGGAACTTGTTTGCAAATTAGCTGCCACATTTCCTACTTCACAATAGTCACCACACTCAAAAGTAATTCATTGGATGTAAAGAAATTTGGGGTGTCCAGTGGTCATGAAAAGCACTATATAAATGTAAGTTTTTTTTTCCTACTACAAACTGGTGGTTTCATTGTTTAACTTGCAATCTGGTGCCATTTTTAAGCAGCAAAATAATTTGGCTTTACTCCAGTTTCAGACCAAAGTATCTATTGTCTCTTTCCTATTTTTGATTTCAGGGGTTGTGAGAATGTACATGCTTAATAATTTAGTATCATCAACTTCACTGTTCAACCAAAGTTTTCAACATGCAAAGATAAACTTTATTCAGTAATGCACATTTCATCTGGGTAGAAAAGTTGTCAGAATTTATCCATGTTTTTCAATAGCCATTTAATTGTTAATTTTCACAAAAATATTTTTAGGGTCAAATGGCCTCTGGAAAAAATGACCAATCTGAAAGGATATACAAAAATGTTATTCAATGCAGGGATTCAGCATTTCTTACTTATTTTGGTTATTTTGAAAGAATTGGCGGTTGAAAAAAACTGCCTATATTCCTGTAAGGACATATTATAAGTTTTAGGAACTAGTTAGTTTGGGTTATGTAAATCAAATTGCCAAGTTTGAATTCTACAAATCTTTTTGCACCACTTGCAGCCCACTGAGCCTCTATTGATACAAATAGATGGACAGGCATGGAGTCCTACATATAATACAAGAACAGAAAAGGCCAGATATGATCAGCAGGCCTGGCAGCTTCTGTGGAGAGGGGAACACACTTTTAGATAGCTGACCTTCCATGGAACTTAGAGACTTTTTTTAAGAAAATGTAGAGGTAGAATGCCTGGGGTACAGGCAGTTGGTGGAGTGCAACAGGAGAGCAGAAGGGAGGAAAGAACAAAAGGGAAGGCTGTATAAGGTGGAAGGTGATAGTGACTAAATAAGAAGGGATGATGGTGCAAGCAAAAGGAAGTGGCAATGGGACAAGTAAAGAAGCAATAAATAGATCCAAATGACTACAGATGAATCATTATCATCAACTACAGGGTGGCACGGTGGCATAGTGGCTAACACTGCTGCCTGACAGCGCCAGGGACCTGGGTTTGACTCCTGGCTAGGTGGAGTTTGCAAATTCTTCATTTGTCTGTATGGGTGTGCTCTGGTTTCCTCCCATAGTCCAAAGGATGTGCTGATTAGGATGCATTTGCCATACTAAATTCTCCCTCAGTGTACCTGAACCGGTGCCGGAATGTGGCAACTAGGGGGTTTTCATTGCAGTGTGAATGTACGCCTACTTATGACTAATAATTTAACTTTAAACTTTAAAAACATGAGAGCAGAGTTTATGACTTGACATTTTTGAATTCAGTGTTGAGTTGAGAAAGATATACAATTCCCAAGCAAAAGCTGTGATGATTTTTAAACATCTGTGGGATTATCTTGGAGCAGTGTACGAGCCTAAGGAGAGAAAGGTCAGAATGGGAATGGTACAGAGCATTAAAATGGAAAATGATGAGCTCAGGGTCATTCTTGTAGGCTGAACAGAAGTACTCAGCAAAGTGATAACCCAGTCTTCATTTTGCCTCAATGTAGAGGTGACTGCATCATGCACAGTGAATACAGCATAGCAAATTGAAAAGAAGTATAAGTACATTGCTGTTTCATCTGGAAGGAGTGTTTCATGCCTTTGGACAGTGAAAGTTCCTATATATATGTTTATTTCTGAATCATGATATTTTTACAATTTGGTTTTACACAGTTTGCACCCACATTCCCCAATCTTGGCTGTGCAGCAAAAAAAAATCATATGTGGTGGATAATCCCATGCTAAGAAAACGTCAGGAAAAAAAACAAATGATGTACTTTAATAAAGCCTGAAACAATATACTGGAGAACCGGAATGACATTTTTGAGTTCATAAATGAGCAGTAACGTTTTTGTGATGTGAATGCATAACTATTGTTTGAGTCCACAACTCAAAGTCAAACAAGTGAAAATGGCAAGCTTACTTTATAACCATTAGGTTTAGTACAAGCTTTGGGGACCAACAAAGTTCAAACTCTATGGATTTCATGAAAGCTTCTTAGTTCAATTTTAAAGAAAAACACACATTTAAGGACCATTGCATAATCTCTGCGAATCTGTTGGTTCCAATTCTTATGCTAGTAATTAAGCAAATTCCAGAATCCGTGTGTATATACAAAAAAGCCAACCTTAACACTACAAGTGAATATTAATGGAAAAGGGCCATTTTGCAGATGATCATGTATATTTAGATAGAGCTTTAGATATAATGGAGCACTATGAGCTGCTGAAGACTAACTTTCAACAAAGGAAAGGAATCACAAACCTGCAAAATGCAGCAATTTTCTCTTTGCCCTGATGAATAAATCAGCAAATTCATGTATATGTAGAGTAGAATCCCTTTCAACGACAACACTGCAAAAAGCACATAAGCTCTGAGTTACTTTTTGGTGATGATGGTAGTGTCGAATAAATCATATATGGATGCATGTCATGGACTTTTTATACATTCACTAGAGGCTGGCATTACTGATAAGGCTGGCATTTATTACTCATTCCTTTTTGAATTAGGAGGAGGCCATTTGGCCCCTTGAACCTGATCCTTCATTCTGTAAGACCTTGGCTGATCTAATTATGCCCTCAACTCCACATTCTGCCTACTGCCGATAATCTTTGACTCCATTGTTAGTCAAGAATCTGTCTACCAATGCCTTAAAATTATTCAATGGCCCTGCTTCCATGACTTTCCGGGGAAGAGTTCAATGATTCATAACCCTCTGAGACAAAAAATTCTTCTCATCTCTGTCTTAAATGGGAGATCCCTTATTTTTGTGCTCTCTAGTTCTAGTCTCTCTCATAAGCGGGAACATTCTTTTCACATCCACCCCATCAAATCCCCACAGGATTTTGTATGTTTCAATAGGATCACCTCTCAGTCTTCGAAACTCCAATGGATAAAAGCCAGCCTGTTCAACTTTTCCTCATGATATAAACCCCACTTTCCAGATAACAATCAGACTGACGTTCTCAGAACTGCTTCTAATAAATTTATATATTTTTAAATGAGGCAAAATCTGTATATAGTACTCCAGATGTTGCCCCACCTATGCCTTGAACGACTGCAGCAAAACAAACAACAATATCCCATTTGCCTTTCTCATCACTTACTGTACCTGCATACTAACCTTTTGTGATTCATGCACTAGGACAGCCAGATCCTTCTGTATCTTAGAGTTCTGCTCTTCCATTTAAATAATATTGCTGATTTTGCATTCTTCCTGTCAAAATGTCCACATTTTCCCATATTATACTCCACCTACCAAATGTTTGCCCATTCATTTAACCTGGCTATGACCTCAAAAGACTCCTTATGTCTTCAATAGGCTATTGCAGAGGGTAGTTAAAAGCCAATCAGATTGCTGTGTGTCTGGAGTTACATATAAACCAAGTAAGGATAGAAGATTTCCTTGTAGCTATGAACCAGATGGTTTTTATAGCAATTGGATAATTTTGTGGTTAATATACTTTTTATTCCAGACTTATCAAACTGAGTGAATTAAAATTTTCCAGCTGCCAGGGTGGAATTTGAATTCGTGTTTCCAGGTCATTAATCAAGGCCTCTAGATTACTAGTCCAGTAACGTATCACATCTGTGGTAGGTAAATTGTTGGAAGGTATTTTGAGTGACAGGATCCACAGGCATTTAGAGACACAAGGACTGATTAAGGACAGTCGACATGGCTTTGTGAGTGGAAACTCATGTCTCACAAATTTGATTGAGTTTATTGAAGGGGTAACCAAGAAGGTAGATGAGAGCAGTGCAGACGATGTTATCTGCATGGACTTTAGCAAGGCCTTTGACAAGGTACTGCATGGTAGGTTGTTGTATAAGATTCAATCTCATGGGATTCAGAGTGCGGTATCTCAATGGATACAAAATTGGCTTCTGGGTAGTTGTAGAGAGTTGTTTTTCAAACTGGAGGCCTGTGATCAGCGGTGAGCCTCAAGGATCAGTGCTGGGTCCACTGTTATTTATCATTTATATTAATGATTTGGGTGTGAATATAGGAGGCACGGTTAGTAAGTTTGTAGATGACACTAAGATTGGTGGCGTGGTGAACAGTGAAGAACGTTATCTCCAATTGCAACAGAATCTTGATCAATTGGGTCAGTGAGCTGATGAATGGCAAATAGAGTTTAATTTAGACAAAAGCGAGATGAAACATCTTGGTAGGTCGAGCTAGGGCAGGACTCACTCAGTTAATGATAGGGCGTTGGTGAGAGTTACAGAACAAAGAGATCTAAGGATACATGTTCATAGCTCCTTGAAAGTGGAGTCACAGGTGCAACAGTGATGAAGAAGGCAATTGGCATGCTTGGTTTCATCAGTCAGAACATTGAATATAGGAGTTGGAATGTCTTATTGAAGTTGTACAAGACATTGGTAAGGCCACACTTGGAATACTGTGTGCAGTTCTGATCACCCTATTACAGAAAGGATATTGTTAAAAT
Organism: Carcharhinus amblyrhynchos; assembly: GCF_965287045.1. Classification (NCBI taxonomy): domain Eukaryota; kingdom Metazoa; phylum Chordata; class Chondrichthyes; order Carcharhiniformes; family Carcharhinidae; genus Carcharhinus; species Carcharhinus amblyrhynchos. The sequence goes on along the minus strand of NC_137341.1, from coordinate 41,387,642 downwards.
AGAAGGAGTGCAGAAAAGATTTACTAGGATGCTACCAGGACTTGATAGATTGAGTTATAAAGAGAGGCTGGATAGACTGGGACTTTTTTCTGTGGAGGCTGAGGGGTGATCTTATAGAGGCCTATAAAATAATGAGGGGCACAGATCAGCTAGATACTCAATATCTTTTCCCAAACATAGGGGAGTCTAAAACTAGAGGGCGTAGGTTTAAGGTGAGAGGGGAGAGATACAAAAGTGTCCAGAGGAGCAATTTTTTTCAAAGAGTGATGAGTGTCTGGAACAAGCTGCCAGAGATAGTAGTAGAGGCAGGTGCAATTTTGTCTTTTAAAAAGCATTTAGATAGTTACATGGGTAAGATGGGTACAGAGGGATATGAGCCAAATGCTGGCAATTGATATTAGCTTATGGGTTTTAAAAAAAAGGACGGCATAGAGAAGTTGGGCCAAAGGGTCTGTTTCCATGCTGTAAACCTCTATGATTCTATGAATTGATGTCCACAATGTGGCTGTACACTGTGCTATCAATAAAAAAGATATATGAAAGATGCTTGATATTATAATTGTAATAACAAAATTACTACTATCTTCTCGCTATCCAATATAATATTGACTGGAATTCTAAGTTTTACCGCAATCTACCCACTTATAAACATAGGGGGAGGAATTTTTCCTTATTTGATTTGATTTATTATTGTCACATGCATTAGTATACAGTGAAAAGTATTGTTTCTTGTGCACAATACTGACAAAGCAAACCATACATGGAGAAGGATATAGTGTAGAATGTAGTGTTGCGGCCATAGCTTGAGTGTAGAGAATGTGAGTGACACTGGCTGGCTACCATTTATTCATCATCTGTAAACAATTGTGAAGTAGCTTAGAGAGAGAGAAAGAGAGAGAGTGTGTGTGTGTCTGTCGGTCTGTCTGGCATTGCAGTTCAAGCAAGATCTTTGTTCCTGATGCAGTATCCATGGATACCAGAGTGTACATTTGCTGTGCTGTACAGTAAATTCTGTTCCATGTATATGTCACTAAGATATTAGCAGAATAAAATAAAATTGACAGACAAATTGTGGTTGTCAGTACTTTACTGGTATAAAAAAACACCTTGATCTAAGTCTTCGAGGCTTGTCGATTATAACCAACATTATTTATGCTTACAGAGGTCACTATATTCAAGAATACATCATTGCAGTAACAATTTACTTTGAGAAAATAATTTCTTTAAAATGCATATATTTTTCAAGTCCTATTTTCCTTTGCAAGTGGAAATATTGTTGGATCCTCAATCAAGTTTATCTTATCATCAGAACCTCATAACATTCAAGGTTATGGGCCAAGTGCTGGCAGATGGGATTAGTTGGGAGTTTAGTTTTTTTCTACTCTGTCAGTGTGGACTCAATGGGCTAAAGGGCCTCTGTTGCACTGTATGATTCTATGATCAGAAACGTTCTTGGTGTCCTATCGACATAATGGTAATTTGCTTTTCTGTTTTTCAAAACTGTCATTGATATTGAAAACCATCTCAAGTTACTTCACAAATTGAAGGATATAAATGGATGTGCAGCAAGCAAAGCAAAGGTTAGATGAAGTGATCAAAAGCTTGGTTAAAAATGGGCTTATGAAAGATTTTTAAAGAAGAGACAGTGGAGGGCTGAGGAAGCCTTTTGCCGAAAGCTAAGTGGCTGAAGACACTGCTGCCAGTGGTGGGCAAAGGGAAAACAGAACTGCATAACAGGTCAGAGTGAAAAGAATGGAGAGTTAGATGATAAAGATCTGGCAGAGTTTGTGGAGGAAGGACAGAGTCTAGCAATAGTGCAGTCTAAATTTTAGATACTGAGAGATAGAACATAGAACATAGAACATTACAGCGCGGAACAGGCCCTTCGGCCCACAATGTTGCGCCGACTAGTCTTATTTTTAAAAAAAAACATTGACCCACTAATCTAAACCAATCCCTTTTCGTCCATAAACCTATCCACCAATCTCTTAAACGCCCCCAAACTAGGCGCATTTACAACTGCAGCAGGCAGGGCATTCCAGTCCCTCACCACCCTCTGGGTAAAGAACCTGCCCCTGACATCCGTCCTATAACTACCCCCCCTTAATTTAAAGCCATGCCCCCTCGTGCTAGATTTCTCCATCCGAGGAAACAGGCTATCACCATCCACCCTATCTAAACCTCTAATCATCTTATATGTTTCTATAAGATCCCCTCTTAGCCGCCTTCTTTCCAGTGAAAACAACCCCAAATCCCTCAGTCTCTCCTCATAGGACCTCCCCTGCATACCAGGCAACATCCTGGTAAACCTCCTCTGCACCCTCTCCAAAGCCTCCACATCCTTCCTGTAATGTGGGGACCAGAACTGCACACAGTACTCCAAGTGCGGCCGCACCAGAGTTGTGTACAGTTGCAACATGACGCTGCGACTCCTAAATTCAATCCCCCTACCAATAAACGCCAAGACACCGTACGCCTTCTTAACAACCTTATCTACTTGATTCCCAACTTTCAGGGATCTATGTACACATACACCTAGATCCCTCTGCTCCTCCACTCTATTCAAAGTCCTCCCGTTAGCCCTATACTCAACACATCTGTTATTCCTACCGAAATGGATTACCTCACACTTCTCCGCATTAAACTCCATCCGCCACCTCGCGGCCCAGCTCTGCAACCTGTCCAAGTCACCCTGCAAACTTCGACACCCTTCCTCACAATCTACCACACCTCTGACTTTGGTGTCATCAGCAAACTTACTAATCCACCCAACTATACCCTCATCCAGATCATTAATAAAGATTACGAACAGCAGTGGCCCCAAAACAGATCCCTGAGGCACACCACTCGTAACCGAACTCCATGATGAATAATTACCATCAACCACCACCCTCTGTCTCCTATCTGCTAACCAATTCCTGATCCAAGTACCTAAATTACCACCAATCCCATACATCTGCATTTTCTGCAGAAGCATACCATGGTGAACCTTATCAAACGCCTTACTAAAATCCATATATACCACATCTACTGCCTTACCCCTATCCACCTCTTTGGTCACCTTCTCAAAGAACTCAATAAGGTTAGTAAGGCACGACCTTCCCGCTACAAAACCATGCTGACTATCTCTAATCAATTCATTACTCTCCAAATAACTATAAATCCTATCCCTAATAATTCTTTCTAAAACCTTGCCCACTACAGAAGTAAGACTCACTGGTCTATAATTCCCAGGGAAGTCTCTGCTCCCCTTCTTAAACAATGGGACAACATTCGCTGTCCTCCAATCTTCCGGTACTATACCAGAGACCAACGACGACCTGAAGATCAGAGCCAGTGGCTCTGCAATCACCTCTCTTGCCTCCCATAGAAGATGGGAAGTTGCTGCTAATCTGATGGGCTAATGAATAAGAGATTGTGTGCAGCAGAATTTGGACATGTATGTGGTAGATTTGGAGGCCAGCAATGAGATTGTTGGAGTAATTAAGCCTGAAGGTAACAAAGAGCATCATTTGTGCAGGAGCTGTGGTGAGACTTTGATATAGAGGTAGAAGGAAACATCTTTACAGATGAAAAGGATATGGAATCTGGAGTTCGGTTCAGGGTTGTAAAGGACATTAAGTTGCAAATGGTCCCACTTAGCCTGGGACAGCAGCTAAGAAAGAGAATGGAATGACTGGTAAGGGGTCAGAGTTCATTGTAAGGTTCAGAGAGAAAGGGTGCAGTCTTACCGCCCATTTATGACACACTCCCTCTCAGCGAATTCAGAGAATTTGGCTTCAAGCCAACTCTCCATTCACTGCAGTGGGATAGGAAAATCCTACTGGCATGAGCAGTCGGAAAATTCCTGCCAATGGCTTTGAACATCCCAATACTGAGACACAAATATTATGACTGCCATTGTACAATCGGGTGACAATCATGGGGTCATTGAATCCATTGAAAAATCCAGGCAACATCAGTAGGGAGAAACAGAGTTAATGTTTCCTTTTAATTTTTCATTAGAACTTGGGATGAAAAGTTATCGACCTGAAAGGTTGGTCTGAATTTTCATTGTTAAGGCTACCTGCCTCCTCCTCCTTCCTCCTACCTGCAGGAGCCAGGAAAATTTTCAGCTCAGCCCATCCCTCTCAGGAGAAAGCATCTGCAAAGGCGAGATCTTCATTGCCAGAAGGTGGAATTGGGCCACCTTCGAGGGATGGCCGGGGGTTGTTTAAAAGGACTGCCTCTGTGCTGTGGGACATCATCCCAGTTAAAATAAAAGCAGCAAAGCTTTCCAGCTCTCACCCTTCAAGCTCTCTCTGTGCTACATCCATCCACCTCAATATGAGCCCCCACCAACCACCCTCATGATCCCTATGACTACCTCTGCCTTCTACCCACCCTCATGGCCTCTCATGCTCTGTATGCTAAGTTCTGTCCTTCCACAAACCCCATGTGGCTCCCCATGCCTTCCGATATGAAAATCTAACCTTGAACCAACCTCCTAGATCCTTCATGACTCCAGTGCTGAGCTGTGTCTTACTACTTGCTCTCCATGGCTCATCATGCCCCAGATATCAGACTTGCCTTTCTACTCATGCTCCCTAGTCCTTATTGTCTTCCAGTTCCAAGCAGCTGACCTGCTTCGTTGTTGTTACCCTTGATGTGTACCATTTGACTTCCATGAAGCAGTCTTGTTGAAGTTACATAAAAGTCTTTGTTAACATTACTGACCTAAGTACGTATTTAGGTATGGACCTTATATGTTGCTGTCGATCTCTAGACTGAGCTCTACATCACGTGCCTTCTTACATCATTGTCATGCAGTATTGTATTCAGTCCCATATTAACTTTTTAGGTACCAGATCCTTCTTTTCACGCCCCCCCACCCCGTGCCAAGTTATTATCACCTGGATATTGACAAACATTGTTACAGTTTGCTTCAAACTTTACATTGCTATTAGTCTTGTATATTTAACTTTAGTGCACAATTATAAACTTTTCTAACTTTACTTCATGATTAAAATTACAACATTAGTGGCATGCAGGCTGCTGGTTACTGGTTCCTGCTTAGATGCCAACAGTTTTTCTATTTTAGCATAAGAGTGAGGAAAGGAAACTTCTTTCCAGGAATGATTCCACTGACAAACTAGGGATCTTTTATTGTAAAATAAACTTCATTTAATAACACTGTTTAAATATAACTGTAACAAATGAAGCAACTTAACTATTAACACTTGAACAATATTAAAAAAAAGTGAAAAGGAAACAACTTTAATTTCTAGCTTATTGCTGTTTCAGTTCCAAATAGGCAACATTCCTCTTACAGACTTAATGGCCACTTTAAATACAGCTAGCAACCATAAATGTACTTGCTGTAATGAGTGTAGACAGTCTTGAAACTTGCAGAGAGAAAATTAATTTTAGAACAGCTTGTAGAACTCTGTCTTCAAACAATTCCCAGCTGGAATCGAAAAGCTTTCTCTGCTGCAGACCTAGTTCCTCCCATTAATCACATCATCACATGACCCTGTCAATTACTCTAATCATAAATCCCAGGGGAACTTAAGTAAACAAGAGTCCATTAACTCTGCTTAAAATAACCATTTACAAGGCTAAAATGAGTAATTATCTTGTCCTCCCAGATTCAAGCTGCATTCCTTCTGAACATACTGATTATCTGTAGCATAAAGCTGAGTTTTTAAACATTCCACTTAAACATAAAAACAATCATATCCATGTCTATTGCACAATCATCATCACACTATCAAGATGAGATAAAATTGACAGCAACTTCTGGCATCTGTACATGTTCAATTAAATGTGTAGATCCAAACGTTTTCTTCAGTGATGCCCTACTCCTCGACAGGCTGAACTATTAGTTTTCACAGATGGAATCTGCAGTCTGCACAGAAACCATTGTAATGGCCAATAGTCTCTTACTGATGATGGATGGAAATGTTAGGGTTGTCAGTTAGATATTGTAAATGGTGCAATAAGTGATTATTATTGCTAAAAACTGCTCTTGCCTGAAATTTTAAGTATGGAGTCTCATTCCCTCAGAAGAAAATTAATGTTGCTGATTTTAAATGGATAATTTTCTTTTAGGTTTCCTCGTTTATACCTCTGCCATTTATCTATCCCAATCTTTATTTTGCTTCCTGTTCAGTGATTTAAATTTTATTCATATTTCTTGGTCTTTTTATTTCCTGTTTCTTTGTCTGCAAGTCTCAACGAGAATTCCACAATCTGATTGGTTGAAGAGCCTCACCAATGGTTACTCTGCTTGCACTTGTGATACATCCTCTGTAAAGGGAATTGCATGGGATCAGACATCCGATTGCTAGAAATTTCCAGTAAGGAATCTGCAGGAAATATTTTGGCAACTGTACGAGAAGTGAACAGCAAAAGTTGTTCCTTCAGCAGCCTTAGGAAAACACAAACCATTGAAGTCACCCTGGAATATGTCATTTGTAGCACAGTTGGTAGCACTCTTGCCTTGGGTTGAAGTCCCATTCCAGGACAAGAGCACAATCAAAGCTGATATACTAGTGCACTGTTGAGGGAGTAGTGCACTGTTTGAGCTGCCTTCTTTTGGATGAGATGTTAAACTATGGCCCCATCTGCCTCCATGGGTGGCTCTAAAAGATCCCATGGCACTATTTCGAGGAAGAATAGCGGAGGTATCCCTGCTGTCCTGGCCAATATTTATCTCACATTAAACATTAAAAACAAACCCATCTGGCCATTATGACATTACTGTTTGTTTAAAGCTTATAGGTGAGATTTTACAGCATTGCTCATCCCAAAACAGTAAAATCTTGCCTGAGGTCAACAAACCTTTCCATGGTCCTTGCCTGCTTCGATTCCTGTGATGGGCAGGCTTGTAAAATTCTGGCCTTAAAAGTTTATTTATTAGTATCACAAGTGGGCTTACATTAACACTGAAGTGAAGTTGTGGCAGAATGTTGAGTGCAAATTGGCTGCTCCATTTCCTACACTATAACAGTGACAACACTTCAAAGCACTTCATTGGCTTAAAGTATCTGGTGGTCATGAAAAGCACTGTATTAATGCAAGTCTTTCTTTTTTTATTTCCTTTTGAATAGTCCAATTAACTCTGAACTTCACCAATTTCATTTTTAAAAATCCTTTCTTGTGTTTAAACACTGCTTTCAGTCATTGATCTTTTTATCCTATGAGAAAATGAAACGCAGTAATTTATTTCATTGCAAGACGATGATAAAAGCAGTATTTTTCTTGATCCCTTACTTCCATGGATTTCTATAGAGCTTAATGAAGATATAAATATCACAATTAAAGGTTCGACTGAAATCAAATGGATGATATAAATAGTAAGCCTGTTTTCCTTTCCCTTAGCCTCTCTGTGAAGCAGTTTTTCATTAATTATCTTCTTTTTTTAATGAAATTTGTTGTTTCACTTTATTAAAAAGAGGCGGCATTGATCAAATGAATCCATAAGTTCAATGAGTATTTTCTATGTAAGGATTTTGAGAAGCAGTATTGTTTTGATTTAGATTAAAAGAGCCATCAGAGTCTCGTGAGAACCTATACAGTTTCTCACAGGAGGGGACTATGTGGAAAGATGAAGAAGGGAGTGTAGACAAAAGAGGTGGGCATATTTGCTTGCTTTGGGACTATTCCTATAAATACTAATGTGTAGAAGTTAGCTTAATGTGCCACATGGAATACCAGAAGTAACCTTTTATTTATCAGGAGTATCAAAATGATTTTGCTAATAAATCATACATAATACATTCTTACTTATATTGATCATAGCTACAAGATGGCTCAGTTCTTCAGGTAAAAGCCAGCGTCATACCAGCTTGCTTTAAAATCTGTTGTTTTGCCAGATGGTAATCACAGTTGTATTATGGATGAGACTCAAAGGTTTAAGGTTGCTAAGTTCTGCCATCTGATTCATACCTGCCAACAATTTATTGTCACAAGCATATACGCCAACCATTAAGCAGACAGTTTTTATCCCACGTATTACCTTGTCAGGGGGTAATTTTTAACTCAGCGAGTGTGAAAACTATAGAATTGGGTGGAATGTTGCTTTTACACTCATTGGAGACTGAAGTCAGGCAGGATGGAAAATCAGCATTGCAACTGATTCAGTCGGTTTCCCAGTGGGTGGGTGTGGTTACGACTTAGCCTTTCACAAGAGAAAATAACTTTTTATTGCATCAAAGGTTCATATCAACTCATCAGATTAGTTGAAAGATAAAAATAAAAGCAGCAAATACCTCAAATACTGAACAAGCGTGGGAGTATCTGTGGAGAGAGAACCATGCAAACGTATGAATCGGTAGCAGAAGTAGACCATTCAGCCCCTCGAGCCTGCTAACATCATTTAATAAGATCATGGCAGCTCTGAGGTTGCACACACGCCAAGAGAAAAAAAATTATCCTCATCTCTGTCCTAAAAGGGTGACTCCTAGTTTTAAAATAATGGCCCCTAGTTCCGGGTCACGTACAAGACGAAGCATCTTTTCCACCTCCACATTCAGGATCTTGCATACTTCAATCAAGTCACCCTTCACTCTTCTAAACTTTAGTAGAAATAAGCTCAGTCTGTCTGATCTTTCTTCATTAGATAACCCACTTACACGGAGTTAACAGACCCTATTTTACCATTTTGATTCTTGGTGCTGGGCAGACTTGAAAATGGGAGTGTTTCAGTGGGAGTCACTTTTAGACTCATTCTGAGGCACCCCCATGCGCAGTCTGCCTGCAAAACTATCAGCAATTCCGAATCGCGCTGCACAAGCCTGTGAACGTGGCTTAACATGTCCAAAACCCTGCAACTCCGATTGGTGCCTCCAACTGCGCATGCACAGAAAAAAATAATAGAACACTGCTCCCCTGTCACACTCCTCCCAGCCGGATAATGCCTCCCCCTGCCCCCCCCCCACCCCCTCACAACATTACTGGGCGACTTATTGCCCCCACTGAACTAAGGGAAAGCAGTAGCAGACCCCTCCCCGCCAACCCCTCCACTGACCTTACTGACCTTACGCTGAGTGATAGTGGATCCCCTTCCCCTCCACTGATCACAGGCAGAGTGGCAACGGAACCACCCCAGCCTCCTCACTTCCCAACCAACCTCAAGCAGAGAGCCGTTGGGTGCTCGACACATACCATCTCACTAACTGGAGTGTCCCAGTCGGACTTTTATGGAGCATGTCTATTTTGCGCCGATTCTGGATGGGAGAATGCAGTGGTAAAGGGGGAAGTGCCGGTAAGATTGGGTGTGCAGCCCATTCAGTCAATTTAAATGCATGCAAATGCATTTAAATAGCCATCATGCCATTTTGGGCACAGTCCCTATCGTGGCCATTTTCCAGCCTTGGTAAAGGGGGAACCAGTGCGGAGGCGGGTACGGAATGCACTACTCGCTTCACACCCAACTTTACCAAGTTTTTGTGCCCAAGAATGGTGCAGCGTGATGGTAAAATCGGACCCTAAATTTCAGGTTTGAGACCTCTTATTTACTTGAAGCTCTTGACCTCTCCTACAAGTCTGGTCATGGGGACTGCCATAATTTTGTCTGGAGCTGTGAATTTGCAGATTGATTTTAAGCACCTTCTGTGTGACCAGTTGCCCACGATGTATCAGTACTATTCAATAAGCTAATCATGAAATAGTTTAAGTTAACATCTAGCACCTTCTACTCAGTAATTATTCCAACAATTCTGCAAAACAGGTTTTTAAAGTAATTAAATTTTATATTGTATGTTTTGTATTAAGAAATGGAGAAGCTTTCAGTGTCTGTGAGAATAAAAACAATAACTTTTCATCATAACTGTTTTAACTGTTGCGCTTGATCAACTTCAGAAAAAGCATTAAGGTAATGGTAGAAAGAGTTACTTAAATTTTCAAAAACACCAGTTGAATTTTGAAGACAGCTGATTATCCCAATTGATAGTTGGGGAAGCTAATTGCTACCTTCCTTACACCTGTGACACAGAGGTGGTATTGCATATTAGCCTTGTGTAGTCATATTTTTCATAAAGATTTGATTTAAGTAAGTTAAGTTTATTTACCAGTCACAAGTAGGCTTACATCAACACTGCAGTGAAAATCCCCTAGTTGCCACACTCCGGCGCCTGTTTGGGTACACTGACGGAGAATTTAGCATGGTCAATGTACCTAACCAGAACGCTTTTCGGACTGTGGGAGAAAACTGGAGCACCTGGAGTAAACCCACACAGACACGGGGAGAATGTGCAGGCTCCACACAGACAGTCATCCAAACTGGGAATTGAACCCGGGTCCCTGGCTGTGAGGCAGCAGTGCTAACCACTTTGCCATCCCTTATTGTCACATGTATTAGTATACAGTGAAAAGTATTGTTTCTTGAGCGCTGTATAGACAAAGCGTACCGTACCCAGAGAAGGAAAGGAGAGAGCGCAGAATGTAGTGTTACAGTCATAGCTACAGTGTAGAGAAAAATCAACTTAATGCAAGGTAGGGCATGAATGGACTTTTATACCCATTTGTTATTTTCAAATCGCTGTCTGCAATGGGTCCACATTCATTAAAGCATACTTTAATTATCATAAAATAGAAATTGCTGTAAATATTCAACATACCAAGCAACATCTGTGGGTAGAGAAACAAAGGCTGGGATTTTCTGCACCCCCCGCCCCCCACCACCACACCCCCCCGCCCAACCCCCCCACCCCTCACCTCGTCCCTGCGGTGGGTCTTCCTGTGGCAGATGCGGTGAGCTACTGTCTGCCATGGGATCTTCCAGACCCCTGGAGGTTATGCACTATTGCCTGCCCTGACTCCTGTCCACTTCAGCAGGACCAGAAGATCCCATCTGCAGGTGGGGCCAGAAAATCTGGGATCTGGATAGGCTGAGCGAGTGGGTGAGGACCTGGCAGATGGAGTATAATGTTAGCATGTGTGAGGTTATCCACTTTGACAGAAATAATCATAGGAGGAATTACTATTTAAAGGGCAAAAAGCTGCCCCATGCTACAGTGCAGAGGGACCTGGGGGTCCTTGTGCATGAGTCGCAAAAACCCAGTCTGCAGGTGCAGCAGGTGATCAAGAAGGCAAATGGCCTTTATAGCGAGAGGGATAGAATATAAAAGCAGGGAGGTCTTGCTGCAACTGTACAGGGCACTGGTGAGGCTGCAGCTGGAGTACTGTGTGCAGTTTTGGTTGCCGCACTTGCGCAAGGATACTTTGGCCTTGGAGGGAGTGCAGAGGAGGTTCACTGGGCTGATACCGGAGATGAGGGGGTTGGACTATGAAGAGAGACTAAATAGAGTAAATAGACTAAATGCTAAATAGACTAAATGTACTCGTTGGAGTTTAGAAGGATGAGGGGGGATCTTATAGAGACGTATAAGATAATAAAGGGATGGATAGGGTAGAGGCAGAGAGATTCTTCCCGCTTAGAAAGGAAAGCAGGACTAGAGGGCACAGCCTCAAGATAAGAGGGGGGCAGTTTAGATCGGAGTTGAGGAGGAACTTCTTCACTGAAAGGGTGGTGAATCTCTGGAATTCTTTGCCCGTTGAAGTGGTGGAGGCTACCTCGCTAAATATATTTAAGTCACGGGTAGATAGGTTTTTGATAGACAAGGGAATTAAGGGTTATGGGGAGAGAGCGGGAAAGTGGAACTGATCCACTTCAGATCAGCCATGATCTTATTGAATGGCGGGGCAGACTCGAAGGGCTAGATGGCCTACTCCTGTTCCTATTTCTTATGTAAATCCTACCGAAATTTAATATTTCAGATCAATGACTTTTCTTCAGAATTACTTTAACTAATTATTCTAACTTATTAATTGCCAAGAGCATTGTAACACTTGTAATGCTTCCATTTGTTGGCCTTTTTGAAGAGGTTGGAAGTTTTCTGTATTCTTCAGTTTATTTTTCTGATTGTGCATTTATATAAGCTTTTCTACAATCAAGTATTGTTTAACCGACACATAAACCTAACTTGAAGCTGAGGAACACTGAACCATTTCCTGTGGTTTGCATGATTTATAGACTGATTCTTAGCATAGAAGACTGAGTTATGATGAATGGAGAAACTTGAACATTTTAATCTTGCCAGGCAGTGTCTGAGAAGTAAACTTACAGTTGGTAAGAAGTATAGATCCATGTAGAATGGGATCATAACTTCAACCATAAACAGCTGGGTAAGTTGGCAAAAGTTCAAAGCAGTGAAAGAAGATATAGAACAAATGTCAAGAAATTCTTCATTGCACAAAGAGCAACCAACACATGGTATGTAGTTCCCAGCATTGCACTAAAGATAAAAACCCTTGAGATTATTTGGGATAGTTGAAGTGATAGGGAGAACTTGTTACAATTGTGAGATTTTAAAATTTGGTCATGTTTTAGTGCTGTGGCTTTGATTTTGGGTAAAATGTGACCTGTTCTGAATTCTGCTGACAGTCGACTTACATGGCTTGATTGTTAAAGTTTAAAGGAGGGCCCAGGCTGTTAACTGAGAAAGTGTAAGATATTTATGCTTGTGAACAATGGCAGAAAAATCTGTCTGACAATGGATAGACTGTTTGTCTGCAAGTCCCAGGGAGGTGTTGACAATGTCAGGTTGCAAGCAATGATATTTTAAACTAGCTACTTGGTTCCAAGATGGAAGTTCCAAGTTGTTGTTCAAAAGATAGCTAATCAGCATTCTATTTGGATATGAGATGCATGTGATTCAAATTGCCAAGGAGATGAAGGGGAAAACGCCAAAGGAAGCCATTTGGGAGATCAATCTACAGGTTTGATAACAATACCCCTGAAACTCATAGGTAAGGCATTCTGCCAGGACCTCAGAGAGGGAGAGAGAAAGAGTGTGTGTGCATGTGAGAGAGAGAACAGATAAACATGGTAAATTTCAATACTTCACCATACAGGAATGCAGATGGGTGATTTGTGAGGACTTAAAATGAGGCTAGAAGCTTTGCCTAGATTGAGTGAGCAAGAGGGAATCTGGGGATATCTGGGGTTATAAATTACTGGGCAGGGAAAGGATAAGAACTGGAGTTAACACTAAGAATCACTTCGGATTGATTCTGGGAGAATTGAATGTCTATTTAAGGGACAATGTAAAGTATAACTGTGAAATGTGATTTTCAGCTGTGTTAAATATAAAAATGAAATGCTCTATTCTGTGGTTTAAACTTCAAGTTGCCTTCTTGTATAATGTTTAGTCAATGTTGCTTTTGATTCGTTTGCCACTGTAAAAATATTAAAATGTGAAATCTTTTTGTGTCGTCCTTTCAACAATTCACTTGGTGTTTGAATTTCCTTTTAAGAATTATCAATCCCAGAAGAATGCGTTCTTAATTTATTCATTCATGGGATATGGGCTTGGCTAGGCATATTGCCTAATTTGATTTGATTTATTGTTGTCACATATATTAGCATACAGTGAAAAATATTGTTTTTTGCGCTATACAGATAAAGCGTACCATTCATTGGGAAGGAAACAAGAGAGTGCAGAATGTAGTGTTACAATCATTGCTAGCATGTAGAGAAAGATCAACTTAATGCAAGGTAGGTCCATTCAAAAGTCTGACAGCAGCAGGGAAGAAGCTGTTCTTGAGTCGATTAGTGCATGACTTCAGACTTTTGTATCTTTTTCCCGAAGGAAGAAGGTGGGAGAGAGATTGTCTGGGGTGCGTGGGATCCTTAATTATGCTGGCTGCTTTGCTGAGGCAGCGGGACGTATGGACAGAGTCAATGAATGGGATGATTTGCATGATGGATTGAGCTACATTCACGACCTTTTGTAGTTTCTTGTGGTCTATAGTGGATCCAAGCAGTCCAGAAGGCTAGGATTGATTCATACCATGACTAACTCTTTGAAGCACCTCATGGTGATGGATGTCAGAGCCACTGGACAATAGTCATAAGGAACGCTGCTCGGCTTTTCTTTGGTTCTGGAATGATGGTCGTCTTCCAGAAGCAGATAGGGGCCTCAGGTTATTGTAAAGAGATGTTGAAGATGTCTGCGAATACCACCGCCAGCTGATCTGCGCAGGACCTGAGTGCTCGTCCAGGTACCCTATCTGGGCCGGTCACTTTCCATGGGTTGACCTTTGAGAAAGCTTCCCTGACATCTGGAGTGGTGACCTCAGATACAAGTTCATTCAATGCTTCCATGTGGAGGGCATGCTCTCACTGATCTCTTGCTCAAAATTGACATAGAATGCATTAAGCTCATCAGGAAGGGGTGCATTGGAGCCGACGATTTTACATGCCTTCATCTTTTGGCTTGATATGTTGTGCAGACCTTGCCATAGTTGGCGGGGGTCCGTGTGGCTAGCCTGAGACTCTAGCTTGGCCCGGTACAATCTTTTGGCATCTTTGATGGATCTCCTTTGATCATATCTGGCTTTCTTGTATAGGTCAGGGTCGCCTGACTCGGACGCCTAAGGCCTAGATGTCAGCAAACACTGGATACCACTGTTCATTCATGGTTTCCGGTTGGGAAACACGCAGATTTGCTCCTTTGGCACAAAGTCTTCTACATGTTTACTAATGAAGTCAGTTACTGGTGTGACGTACTCGTTTAGACTGGTCGCAGAGTTTTTAAATACCTACCTGTCCATTGGTTCTAAACAGTCCTGTAGGAGATCATCCAATTCCTCAGTCCAACACTGCAGACTTTCTTTGATGGATTCTCCCTCATCGGTTTTTGCTTGTAAGCTGGGAGCAGGAGCACAGCCTTGAGGTCTGATTTGCCAAAGTGTGGGCAGGCAATAAAGCAGTAGGCATGTTTGATATTTGTGCAGCTGTAGTCTAGGATGTTTGAGTCCCTGGTGGAACAGGAGACGTGTTGGTGGTATCTTGGCAGTACGATCTTGAGCTTGGCCTGGTTGAAGTCCCCGGCCACGAAGAACAAGGCCTCGGGATGTTTCATCTCAAGGCTATTTGTAGTGGTGTATATTTCATCCAGCATGATCTTCACATCCGCATGAGGTGGAATGTAAATTGCCATCAGGATAACAAAGGTGAATGCCCGTGGAAGGTAGCAGGGGCGGCATTTTAGTGTCAGGTATTCTAGGTCGGGTTGCTATGTCTATGTCTAGGCACGAAGAGGTGCTGATTAGGAAGCAGACCCTACCTCCCGTAGCCTTGCCTGAGGCGCTGTATGATCCATTTGATGGATTAAAGAGCCCTTTGGTTGTAGGGCACAGTCCAGTGAAACAGAAATGAGCCATGGATCTGTAAAACAGAGCACACAGCAGTCCCTCAGTTCTCTTTGGAAAGTGAGTCTGGCTTTAAGTTCATTTAGCTTGTTTTCCAAAGATTGGACATTTCCAAGCAGTAAGCTGGGGAGGGAGGCCTTGAGACATCACTGTTTCATTCTCAGCTGTAGGTCTGCACATCTTCCACGCTTCTTGGAGTGACTACTTCTTTTCCAGCCTGGGAGATGGTGAGAGTAGTTTGTGGTATTAAGGGTATGGCTGTGTCCAGTGAGGTTCTTCACTCTGGTCAGTGTGTGTGGATGGAAGATTTGTTACGTTGCTTGCTGTTCCTGTATTGATAGGTGAGTCTACGCGGTTCGGTGCTCCGGGTCACTGTCGGCTGTGGTTTGGCTTCGCCAGTCAGTGAATATCCAGACCATGCTCCTGCGTGGATGGGTCGAAGGCCGGTTATTGGGTGGCATATCTGAGATCACAGTCACAGATGAGCCAGCGGCCGGGTCCATGTGTTGGGGTCCACTGGGTCACTGCCAGGTCAAGATAATTCTCTTCAAGAAGGTGGTGGTGAGCCTCCTTGAACCGCTGGTGGAGATACACCCAGAGTGCAATCAGGAAGGGAGCTCCAGTACTTTGACACAGTGACAGTGAAGGAATGGCGATGTAGTTCCAAGTCAAGATGTCGACAAGGATTTTGGTGATATTGGTCCAAATCCTGTGAGAGGCCAAACACAAGATTTTCGCCTGCGAGCTCTTGTGGCACAATGGTCCTCACCCCCTGCTATCCAGGAAGACTGGAAACCTGATTTAAATACATTTACATCTCATTAGAAGGCTTCCCGCTGGAATGTCCCACCACAATAGGATCTCTCCCGTCGGTGAGGTTTACAACAGGCTTTTAAAATAGGACCCAAGCGAAGTGAACCTGCCAGTTACACAAAGGTAATTACAGCCCTGAGGGAAGAGGGGCATTCCCCCAGAATTGTCCCCCGTACCCTGGCACTGCTCCCAGGCGCTGCCTCCAGCAGGAAAGTGCCCAGGGACAGTCAAAGGCAATACCAGGGGTGTTCCTCTGGGATGCTGTAACGAGAAGGTCCCTCTGTATAAGAGGGAGGGGGTGGATGTCCCATGGGGAGATTTCCACATGTGTGTGCAGGTATTCACCATGTGCACGTAAGGGTGGGCTGCAAGGGAGGGGGTGGTTCTTATTTTACTTGAGATGGGGCGCTTGTTGAAAAGGGTGCCCTGATCTCTGGAAAGCTGATGTTATCTGCTCTTCCGGGCCGCACCTGCCAGCATGTCAGTGTTGCACCAGTGTCATGTAGTGTGCAGCTGTGAAGGACCTGTTCAAGAGTCAACAGTGTGGGTGCATCCTAATAGATGGGGAGGGGGGGAAAAGAGGACAAGTGGATGGGATAATGAGCATGGCACTTTTCATCACTGAGACTTGGCAGCTAACTACATGACTGCATAATATCTGTACGAGGTCGTGGTGGCCACATGATGCCGTGTGAACTTTACTGAGGCAGCAAAAATGACAGTTCTCCCACAGTGAATGTCCATGATGGACCATCTGTTCCAGAGTCAGCTAACAATTGGACAAACTATTTACAGCTTGAGCACCCACCTGACACAGCAGTGATATCTCCTCTGGGGCTTCACCACTGACAACTTCCCTCTCCAGTGGACCCTTCCAGAAGGTCCACTTTTTATCAATGTTCAAGTTCCCCAACCCACGCTGAGCCTGCCTCTGATCCCTCACTATTTCTGGGGTCATCTGTTCTGACTGCTACTCTAGCCTGCCCCACCCAGACTGAAAATATAAAAGGTAGAATTTTTTGGCCATTCATGACAGCAGGATGCTGGTCCTGCTGTAGTGAACGGCTGTTTAGTTGAACACCAAATTTTCTGTCCTCACTTTCTGTAGCAGCAAGAATTTGGTGTACAGGGCACAGTTTAAAAATTTACAGAAAATTCCAGCCGTGTAGTTTGGGCTGAGCTTTTTAAAGGTTTGGTGCACAGAGCTAGGAATTCTCACATTTTTGTGCACCCGACCTGTGAGTGAAAACCTGTGCCATTGTCAAGATATTTGTTCATTGAAGTGAATAGGTTGAAATCTTTGAATACATAAAACACATAACCTTCATGAACTAATTTTGCTGCGAGTTGTGCAACCGCTTTGCTACGTGCTACTAAATATAGACTCTCATTCTTAGGGCTCAAATTGCAATTTTTTTGTTAAAATAAAAAAAAAGAGTCCTTTATCCAGACAGTTATACTTAAACCATATGGGCCATCAATCAGAGGGGAGTTCCAACACCATTTTGTATGAAGAGGGACATAACAACATGAATATGAAACTGGCTAACTGACAGGAAACTGGGAGTAGTGGTGGATGATTGTTCTTTGTATTGGAGGAAGTTTATAATGGAATTCCTCAGTGTTCCATGTTAGAATACCTACTCTTCCTGATGCATATTAATGACATGGATTTTGTTGTCCCTGCTCTCTCTGTTGCTTCAAAGACCATGTCCTGAAAGGATGTTGGCAACCATAGTCCTTTGTGATTGATTATGGTTATGTTTGGCAAAGATACTCCAGTGGTTCTCTGTCGCCGTTTGCAAGCCTTTGGTGTACAGGGCACAGTTTCAAAATTTGCAGATGGCACAGAACAGAATAGAGGTATTGTGAACTGGGAGAAGGGGGGGTGTTAAATTTCAAAATGACAAAGAAAGTTTGGTGGAATGGATGGACATACAGCAGATGAGACTGAATGTAGAGAAGTGCAAAATGATTCATTTTGGTCTAAAGAATGTGCAAAAACCATATACAACTTAGGGTATGCTTCTAAATGGGTTCAGACGCAGAGAGAACTGGGGGTATACGTGCACAAATCATTGAAGGTGGCAGGACAGATTGAAAATGTGGATCACAATACGTAAGGGATCCTGGGTTTTATTAAAAGGAGCATAGAGTACAAAGCAAGGAAGTTATGATAAACAAGAATAAGAAATGGGTCTGGCCTCAACTAAAATATTCTGTATTACGTCCAGTTCTGGATACCACTTTGTTGCAGGATGTGAAGGCATTAGAGAGGATGCGGAAAAGATTCCAATGATGAGGAACTTTAGCTACCTAGGTTGATTGGAGAAGCTGGGACTGTTTACGTTAAGAGATGAGAAGGTTGAGGTGAGATTTAGTTGAGGTACTCAAATTCATGAGAGACCTGGACATAATAGTTTGAGAAAACTGTTCCTATTGATAGAAGAATCAGGACCAATGATTTGTGCCCATCTACCCCTAGGCCCCTCTGCTCCTGAACCCATTCAGAAGTGTACCGTGGGTTGTATATAGTCTCTCCACATTCTTTTGATCAAATACATCACTTTCAATGGAGTGTAGGAGTCTTAGGGGTGATCATATAGAGGTCTATAAAATAATGAGGGGCATAGATCAGCTAGATAGTCAATATCTTTTCCCAAAGGTAGGGGAGTCTAAAACTAGAGGGTATAGGTTATAGGTTTAAGCTGAGAGGGGAGAGATACAAAAGGGTCCAGAAGGGCAATTTTTTCACACAGAGGGTGGTGAGTGTCTGGAACAAGCTGCCAGAGGTCATAGTAGAGGCGGGTACAATTTTGTCTTTTAAAAAGTATTTAGGCAGTTATATGGGTAAGATGGGTACAGAGGGATATGAGCCAAATGCGGGCAATTGGGACTAGCTTAGGGGTTAAAAGAAAGGGTGGCATGGACAAGTTGTGCTGAAGGGTCTGTTTCCAAGCTGTAAACCTTTATGACTATGACTCTATGACCAGAGGGCACAGATTTAAGGTAATTAACAAAAGGAGTATTGGCAGTGAATGGTTAGGATTTGGAATGCACTGCCTAAGAGTGTGATGGTGGCAGTTTCAAACATGACATTCACAAGGGAATTGGATCATTATCTGAAAGGAAAAATTTGAAGACTGCATGGTAAAGAATGGGGAGTGATACGTGATATGCTTTTGCAGAGAGCCATCATGGATATGACAGGTCAAATTGCCTCCACCTGTGCTTGAATCATTCTAGGATTCTATGAACATTCTCTTCCTCAACTTACTTGTGTTTTTCTGGTCTCCATTTTCTAGGTTAGTGCTTTGTTGGAGCATAAATTCATAATCTCTACCTCAGACTTTTTCCTGTGAATTTTTGAACATTTTTCCCACGTGTTCTTTATATTTTGCTCACTGTTGTCCTTAATTCAATGATTTACATGGTTCGAACATGTCAGCATGTTGGTAATCCTTTTGAACTGTGTTACGTTGGGAATGTTTCAGCCATGTGAAGATGTGGAATGTAAGTCTGAAAGGTGTACAATACTTCAGGTAAGATGTCTTGACTTTGTTGTAAAATTAAATGCACGAAATATTAACAGTATATCCTGCCACAAATTAAAACGGGTCAAAACTTTCTCCCCAGCATTGGATTTCGTGGGTTGCCCCAAAGATGCGCTGGGGAATTCTTCTTGGAACTTCCCAGTTAAGCATTTGCACATCAATTGTCCAGAAGTGCTAACATTCCTGGACATCTGCACTGCACTGGAATCCATCCAAAAAAGTGATTTAAATTGTTAACTTTGGATGGTTCCACCAGGGGGATGTTAATGGATACTTACAAAAAGTTAGAATTAGCAAAAGCTCTTGTAACTTCTGTGTAACTATTATGAATACCCAGACCAATCTGCAAATAGGACGACCCCCACATCCTGATTTTCCAGTACACTTTGCCATCCCCAACTAACCACCTCCACAATGGATCTCCCCACCCCAAACCCCCAATCACATGGGATCCTCCCACCTTGCGCTCATAGCCCAAACCTTATTCCCGATCCGACTCGAACCCTTGACCAACCAGATCTGACCCTTCCAACCAAATAGGACCCAAACCAAACCTGACCCTTTAACCCAACATGACCCATCTGACCCAGCTAGACCACCCATCCACCTGACTGCCCAACTTCCTACTTTGACAAAGGTCATCTGGATTCAAAACATCAGCTCTTTTCTCTCTTTATGGATGCTGCCAGACCTGCTGAGATTTTCTAACATTTTCTCTTTTGGTTTCAAATTCCAGCATCCGTAGTAACTTGCTTTTATTCCAACACCAACCTCTGACTGCCCCCCACCCCCAACCCTAAGTTCTAAACCCATTTCTCTGACTCCTGAGCTCCTACTCCTGTCCTCTGAATGTCACTACCTGACCTCTGAATCCAAAACTTACCAACCCCCACTCCTGACCCCACACCCTCCCGACCACCCAAATCACATTTGCCTACCTAGGACACTTGCCTTATCCCTGTCCTGTCAATTTCTCTGGGCACTTTAAACTTGTCTGCTCTATGACAACTAGTGCTGTAAATAAGGGTATGTAGCCTCCTTGAATGCGGCACTGCTGTGCAATGCTGGGATTTGCAGGAATTCTTTCAATGCAGGCCCCAAGCAGCTCTGGCCTTCGGAGGTTTTAGCATAATTTTCAAGAGCAGGTAAATGTGATTTGAAGTTTTATAATTCTATCGGGCCATCACTTTCCGGCATTATTTGTAAGTTATGGCCCAATTTAATACTTGTATATTTCTCAAATGCAAAAGACAAATGAAGTTTGAGGCAATTTTATCGATGTAAAAGTGACTATAGTTTTATATTTTGCAACACTTCTTTCTAAGGACAATGATTTTTTTAATGTGCATATTACAAGGTGTGTAAATCACATGTCTTGATTTAAAATGTTTTAAATCTCTTGACTTTTTTTAAACCATCAGGCATTTGATGACTTTATTTTTGCATTCTTTGCTGTGGAAATGGTCACAAAGATGGTGGCTCTTGGAATATTTGGGCAGAAGTGTTACCTAGGAGATACATGGAATCGTCTGGATTTCTTCATTGTAATGGCAGGGTTAGTAGTTTTTTATGTCAAAATATTTGATATCTTCATGGAAACCTGACAGAGGCCTGCAAAAGCTCCAGAAATGTTAAATGTAAGTCTGTGAGCTCTCTTAAAAGCCTATTTATTTTCATTTAGCATTTTGACTATCATATGTGATATGCCCTTTTAATCAAATTTCGATTTTTTTGGAAGGATGGGTTTGCCAATACAGCTCCCTTCTGAAATGTTCAGAGGAGGAGAAAGAGTTTTGGAAGGTTGCCAGGCTCTTCAGGCTGCTCAAGAATTGATGAATGCCCCCCTGCCCAGACCTTCCTTACAATAGCTAGAAGAATTGGTTTCATTTGTGACTTGGCAGATATTATTGCAGTCTTCCCTTGCCAAAACACCTGTGTCCATAGACATTGGTGGCATCACAATACAGCATGAATACTTAACTGAACTCTGTTGTGATTGATTGTTCAGAGGCACTGTGAAAACTGCATGTCACAATTTGTGTGATACTGCATAAAAGTAGACTTGCCAGACTGACTAGGAGCCAAGATTGCTTGTTTGGTTCTACTTACCAAGATGTCATCCATCATATCTGTGCTCCTCTGCAAGCCTACCTAAGAATGATTATGATACCCTAACTTTTCAGGGTCTGGATCAATAAGAAGGGCAAATGTTGAGCTTTGCCATCTGTTGCAAGGATCCTTCCAGCAACCATGCAGTCTAGATGCTGTACATATGCAAGGAGGGTAATGGCCAAAACTGATCTCAGACTTGTCAGTACTTTCTATAGACATGCAGTACTGATCTTGGAATGGCACAGAGGAAAATCATCTCTACAGGTGTCTCATGCAGCACCACTTCAATTAAAAATCTATTAAAATATGGGAGGGTGAATGTGGAGGGTGGTAGTCTAGATGTTGGGCTACACTTGTCTGCAGATTGTCCCTGCCTTTGGGAGTCCTTTTTCCTTCATCCTGGTCTTCCTCTTGATGCTCCATGTTTTAACAAAATGTTATACTCCTATAACCCTCTAAGTTTGTACCTGAACTTTTGAGTAACTATGCAAACGAGTTCCAAAAATTGAATGCTATTGGTACTTGAGATTTAACATGGATAGGTGTTAAAACAATGTAAACCAGCTGGAAAAGTATATCTGGAAATGAAAATTGGTCCTTTCTTTTATGAACCATAATGTTATTTTATATAAATCTATAAGCTTTCTTCTCCCAGAGGTCGACATTCTATTTACTTTGGCAGGTTGAATAACAAATTTAGGTTAAATTGCCCAAATCTCTTTCGATTTATCAGTAAACCATTTCAGTGCTACCTGTGGACCACTCAGAGGTAGGGATAAATATTTTAGTCCTGCACGCTATGGAAATCATCATGGGTGGAATGGAAAATTTGATTAACCATTCAAAGGTCCATTGATCTTGGCCAGGAATTTCCAGTCTTGGAGCAGGCATGACTGAAAAATCCCACCCCTATTCTTTCATCAATTCCTTACTCATTGTCCAATTTTACTTTGAATCTGATTACTTTGTATTTAACCCATCTGTGTGGGAATTGGATCAAAAATTGGGGTAGCACTCTTGAAATACCACTTCTTCATGAAAAGCAAGGAATCAGCCTTTGTGATTGTGCAGATTGTCTCAATTCTCTGCCACCAATGTGATGGAATTTAGGTGTATTTTAATGAGTTATTCCTCTTGTTATAGATTTATATAAAATAGCATTATGGTTTATAAAAGAAAGGACCAATTTTCATCCCCAGATATAATTTTCCAGTTGGTTTACACTGTTTTAACACCTATCCATGTTAAATCTCAAGTGCCAATTGCATTCAATTTTTGGAACTCATTTTCATAGTTACTGATAAGTTCAGATACAAACTTTGAGGGTTATAGGGAATTAAAATTTTGTCAAAACATGGAACATCAAGACGAAGGCCAGGATGAACGAAAAAGGACCCCCAAGGGCAGGGACAATCTGCAGACAAGTGTAGCCCTCATTTACCATAACATCCCATGCAAGTAAGAACTTTCAACCCTGCAGTTGCGTTTTGCCCCTGCAGAAACCTTGACCTCTTTACAGCTTTCACAATTACAGATTACCAGTTCCCACTGCATTGATTTATCCTCCATATCCTTGGCAAACATCAGTGTTGCAACTTGTCATCTTCTCAGTATTTCACAAGAAATTCTTGCTGCTGTCACTGTGATTAGTTCATATTGACAACTTATGATCAGATCACTGTTGGGTGCATCTGGGAACTGCTGGAACCAATTAAAACATGTTTGGATGTCAGCCAAAAGCCACTGGTTTCACACCAACTTGAGGCAGTCAAGTGTATCAGATAGGCTGAGAATCTTTGAGAATTTAAGTCGCAGGCCACTTTTGTTTGATACTTGTCCTCAAAAATGATTTTTAAAATAAGCTACTTAAATTAAGTTTTTAAAAACTTGATTTCCTCAGAGGAACTTTCTGAGCAATGCCTGACTACTGTAGTACATGGGAATGCTTTTCCTCAACATTTGTTGCAGACATAGGAACATAAGAACATGGGAAATAGGAAATGGGCCTAGGAATAGTCTCTTACTGCAAATAAACATAATGGGCGGAATTCTCCCATTTTCAGGTAAAGTGCCCATGCCAGAGGGAAAACTGGAGTGTTTCCCATTCACATTAACCGTGTCTGTCAGCTGGGAATCACCCATCCGCAAAATGCTAATGAGATCTTGTCAGGGAGCCCACCAGCCAGCCCTGCTGTTCTGAGATTGGGGCAAGGTTTTTAAAGGGCAGTCAGAGACAGGCCCCCACTCTTCCCAGAAAATAAAATGGTGACCCATTCCCACTGACCAGAGGAACACCACCAACCCATCGCTAAAGAGAGGCATTCCCCACCCCCCCCACCCCCCGCATCCACAAATAACAGGTAACCATCCCACCCCACAGCACGCAGGCACAAAGGTGACCTAACCCTTCACTCAGGCTGCCCTTCCCCTTCAGAACCCTCACTCTGGCCCCCCTTCCTCCTCTGACCACCACTCAGGACCCCCTTCAGGCCTTGCACCTTAACATTGTCAGTAGTACACTGCCCCCTGGCACCAAAATCCTGGCCTAGCGTCTTAACTTAAACCATTTATTCCTCTTGAAGAATCAACAACTGTCATTCAGGCTTAGAATCTTTGTAAATATTTCAGATAGGATCAATTGAGGTACTTGAGTTACATTCAAGCGTGAAGGGAATAAAAAGAAACATAGCAGACTGCAGCATGAGTAGAAATCCATTAAGCCGTCAATGGATGCCCATTTCAAAGCATTGCACATTGAACTTGTTAGAGATCAAAGGGTTTCAATGCACTAAAGAGGGTTTCAAAGGTTTCAGCTTGCTAAGATGCCTCAGAAACTTAAAATCTAGGCTGTGCAAATGCATTGGGACTGAGTGCACAGTAGTGCAGAATGGAACCCTCTCTCTGGTGAAATTGATACTTCCTCTCTTTCACAGGACTTCAAAGTGGTGTGCTCACACCTGCAGCTTCTGACAGAGGGATAGGGAAATCCCTGATGCAGAATAGAATAATATAGTAATTTAAATGGCTGCCAGGTGACCAGGGGGTATGGAGATTAAAGTGATCTGGCCACTTCATAATTTTTACAGCTGACAGGCAGGAATGCAGATGTTGATCACAAGGTTGCCTGAAATCACCATGCCGGGGGGGCTCTTCAGGTCTGCTAGGGCTAGAAGGGGCACGACACCCCCATCCCAGGGGAGAGTGGTGAGGTCAACCCCTTATCCTGAGCCCAACCTACCCCAGGACTCTTGGGGAAGAGGGGAAATGGCTGCTATATCTACCTCCTCGATCCTCCTAAGGTGTCAGTGTCAGGGTGCCAAGCAGCATGTGGCCTGAATTGGGAGGCCTGAGGGAGGGAGAGGACATGTGGGTGGTCTGAGGGGGGTGAGAAGGGGGCCTGGGTAGATTTGAGGAGAAAGAGCCTCAGTTGGGGATCTGACAGGAGAGGGGACAAATTGGGAGTCTGTGGGAGGAGAGGACATGGAGGTCTGAGATGGGATCTGGGAGTAAGGGCCTGAGGGGAGTCTGAAGGGGAGGGGGGCAGTGCGAGGGGGTGGGGGGTCAGGTTACCTCCATGCCTGTGTGGGATGGAGGGGGTTGGAGTGAGCTGTGATTTGAGTGGTGGGGGGAGGATACCCCTATTTTCTGAATGGTTGGCGGTGCTCCCCTGGACTCTCGGGGCCCTGCACGCCATGTCTCCACGTGATTAGTAACATAAAGTCCTCCTGGTTCCATTTCTGCTGGGAAGGCAGCTGCATGGTGGGTGTCTGGTGAATGGGCTGTCAAACCCGTTTTGCATAATTATCAGCTGGCGGCAGGTAAATCCCAATTTCCTTGATGACTGTCGGGAATCTCAATTTTTGGCCGTTGCCCCATTCTGTGGGACATCAGGATTACTGTGGGCTGTCTCACGAGGCCGGGGAATCCAGCCCAATGATTTTATCTACAGAGATTAAACAAAGTCCAACATTTTATACAAGGATAGCATTAGCCAGCTTGGATCCTTTCTATGTATGCTGCTGCAGACAACAGTGAGTTTAATGAAAGTCATTATCAACAGCCTGTAAAACGTTTCACCATTTGCCTTTCAATTCTGTTTTGTTCAGAACCATCCTGGTTCCCACACTTGGGTGGTTCAGTTTTACTTTGTCTG
Source organism: Carcharhinus amblyrhynchos (assembly GCF_965287045.1). Classification (NCBI taxonomy): domain Eukaryota; kingdom Metazoa; phylum Chordata; class Chondrichthyes; order Carcharhiniformes; family Carcharhinidae; genus Carcharhinus; species Carcharhinus amblyrhynchos. Next base: position 41,361,812 of record NC_137341.1, on the reverse strand, counting down.
CTACAGGTTATAATGACCTGTTTACCTGTGTTTCACATCTGCTGTAGAAACTAAGTGCCTTATTGCATTGAAAAGTGATTTTGACAACAGTTCAGATGAGAATCAGTTTATTCCTGTTTGTTTACATTAATTGACATAATTGCTAAAATAATTTTACTGAGCAATGTTTATAAACCAACAGTAACTAATACTCCAATTAAGGCAACATTGGTACACGCTAAAAGCAAATGCATATGCTTTGACAATCACATTGGATTTTGGCAAGCAAAACACTGCCAGGGAGCTCAAAGCCAGAAAATTATCCCTGTTAAATGGATAAGCATCTGTCTTGAGCCATTTATTGAGCATGCGCACCTTCAGAGGAGCATTTTCAAATAGAAGGAATGTTTTCACAAAATGATTTTGAATAAGTTAACATAAGCACATGATTTGAATGATGAACATATGTAGATGAATTATATATGTATCTTTGATTGCAGGATGCTGGAATATTCACTGGATGGACACAATGCAAGTCTCTCAGCAATCCGAACTGTTCGGGTTCTCAGGCCATTAAGAGCTATTAATAGAGTTCCTAGTAAGTCATTGATTTCCCTTTATTTTCAAAATTCGTGTACATTTTTTTCTGTCTGACTTCTGTATTAACTTTAGCACTGCTGATGGTAAGTGATTCTCCCTTGATTATTACAACATTTTGTTCAAGTATAGCTTGGAAGTCACTGCTTCGTCTCAAGACAGATTTTCTTCTGCTCATTGAATAAAGAATATTTTGGGCCCGGAATTCTGTGGGCCTTCAATCCTGGTGTAAATTATGGAATTAATTGACCACTGATCAGTTCAAATCCACCAAAGTTTTTATTTTAAATTCATTGGTTGGGATATTGGTACTATTAGGATTTATTGCTCATCCCTAATTACCCTTGAGAAGGTTGTAGTGAGCCACCTTCTTTCAACCACTAAATGTTCTTTTGGATTTGGTATACCCATAGTGTTGTTAGATAGGGAGTTCCAAGATTTTGCCACAGTGATGATGAAGAAACAATAACCTAGAAAATATCTGAGGGAGTCACTGCAGTGCATCTTGCAGATGGTACACAGTGCAGCCATGGTGCACAGTGTGGAGGTGTTTGAGTCTCTCAGTTACTGTGAGTAAAGGAGACACGAGTTCTGCTTCTTCATAATACCTTTGTTTCTTTGATCCAACTCCACACAAAATTCTCCACCAACAAATGTGCCACCCGTGGCCCCTTTATATATCAGTGACTTCTGTTGAATCATTGACATCAAGTTGGACTTAATTGGAAGATCTGTGAACTGATTCCTAACAAGAGGGAGGAACGTTTAAGCTGGTGGATTGGGTGTTGAAATGGGCTGTTTTATCCCTGATAGTGTTTTTGGAACTGCATCCATACAAGTAAGTGGAGATTGTTCCTTTACACTCTTGGCTGCTGGTGGAAAGAACTTGGAGATTCGAAAGCTGAGTTACTTCCACAAGAGCTTCCAATCTCTGACTCGCTGTTGTAACCAGAGTGTTTATATGACTGGTTCAATTAAGTTTATAGTCAATGGTAATGACAACGGTAAGTCAAGAGGAGATGGTCTCTCTTTTGTTGGAGATGGTCATTGCCTTCCACTTGTAGGACATGAATGTGACTTGCCATTTCTCAGCACAAGCCTGAATGTTGTCCAAGTCTTGCTACATATTGTCATGGACTACTTCATTATCTGAGACATTGTGAATGGAACAGAACACTGTGCAATCATCAGCAAATATCCCCATTTCTGACGTTATGGTAGAGAAAAGGTCATTGATGAAGAAGTTGACGATAGTGGGGCCTGGGACATGCAGAACACACAGTTTGTAGCATTATAGCAGGTCGCCCTATCAAGGCTGTATAAAAAAACGTGAAAGTTCAAGATCTGCTGCAAACAGGTTTTGCATTAATTTGGCAATCTTCGACCAGACTTCTCCTGCAACTATGCAGAGGTTTGCTGGAAGGTTTTGTGGCCCTCACCTGTTTTGTAAAAGTTTCAGGATATTTTGTTTTTCTTTCCTTAACTAATAGTGTTGATTTTAAAAAAATCCCACATTCATACTTAATTATTCGCACAGAGGACACAGATAGGTTTCACACCTTTTTCTGCATTTTACAGTTGAATTTCAGTCAGTCAGTTACATGTATGTTTACAGGCTACAGTTGGACTGGGATCATGGAGCTGTAATTAGCCAGCTTGATGGGGATCTCACTCACTGATCGGGAAACAGGCAGGGAATTCTTCTTAGCTCAAAGAGGCCCAATGGTATTAGGTGTCCATCAGGCAGTTAATTATGTGCCGTTTGCCACCCCTCCCTGCCAGGATTAAGGACTCCCAGCAGTGGAAATCCCTCACACCATGAACTGTTAAGCAATCAGATGGCAACAGCTCTTTGTTATCATTAGCGCTACTGGGACTGGTGGCAGCTGCCAGTAATACACTCACCAGAGGGCTGGGATTGCTGAGGTCGAAGGTGAGTGAGTGAGGGTGGGATGGGAATTGCAGGTGTGAGTTGCAGGTGAGGGGAACAGAGGGGGGCGGGGGGGTCAAGGTCAGGAGTTGGCTTTCAATTCCCCCTCTCCACAAAGCTGAGTCCTATGATCAGCCAGAAAGTGCCTGATAATGAGGGACCTCCTGGAAGGCAGCTGGCAAACCTGACAGCGTTTACTGGGAAGCACAGAAATGCCGCGTGATTCCATTTAATCCCTTAGCCACAGCTGAATTGGGTAGTGCTCAGGAATGATGGCTGCCAGTGGCTCATTAATGAGTCTAATTGACATTGTGTTGCTAGTGGACACGAATGCTATGTCAGAACCTTCTGCCCTGCCATTTGCTTGGAAAGAGGGAGGTTTTGCTGTCACCAGGAGATGATGCAGGGCCTCTCCCGAGTTTAAGTGGGCCTGGCTACCATGGTTCCCATCATGACAGGCTGAATAAAAAACAGCCTGTAACCTTTCCTGATAGCTCTAAAGATAGAGGGAATAAACTTAGCTTTTTTTTATAATTAATGCTGCTTCTTTCCCCTTAAATGTGAGGTCACCATGCTCTGTGTTATTCCCCATTGGACAAGGAATCTGCAATCAGAATTCTGATTGTGTCATTCTGTAAAGAATGCACAGAAGAGCTTTTTGTTGTTCCAAGAATTATTTTGAAATCAAAGCATCTATCTTAATGCATGAATACTTGAGAACCACAGTATCTATCAAGCACCATGCAAAATGAAGCAGTGACAGGACAGAGATTTTCCCCATATTGTAAGTGTTATGAGAAACTGTAGAGTGACATAATAAGTCAAGAAAAGAAACTTTAATGATATTGTCCTTATGATACAAATGGGAAAGGTACTGGGCAAGTGTGCAATTCTAGTTATTCAATGGCGATAGACTACAGGCTAATGTGATTCCATTGATGAGTTTCTGTTAACCATTGTGAGGAGGCTCTGCTGCCACTCTTCACTTTCTCAAAACACTTATAATACGGGGAAAATCTCTGTCCAATTGCAGCTTTGTTTTACACATTGAAGTATATTGCAGTGCTCTACTGTATTGTAAAAGTGTTACACAGGCATAAGTTTTCATTACTGTAAGTTAAACAGATGCTAAGAATCGTAGGTGGCAATACTCCCAAGCCCATTGCAGTATTCTAGCAGCTCAATGGGCTTCACGTGTCTCCCAGCCCAAGAATAATCAGCACAAACTGAAAATCGATGCGGAGCTAATTTCAAAATGCTAATCGGGATTTCCATTTGATTAATGGGCCTGAGACAGAAGTTTCTGTCCCGCTAGCATCCTCCCCCCATTGTCAGGGGTGGTTCACTCCACCAGGGTTTACAACTGCTTCCCACTAATGGGGAAGAGGCAGCCAACCTTGCTGGAGTGAAGAGAGGCCATTAAGTCCCTCCGAGGTTGGCAGTAAAGGGAGTGCCCCTTAGGCAGTGCCAGCCTGGACCCTGGCACTGCCCAAAGGACAAACTGACTCTGCCCAAGGGGCACCCTGACACTGCCCACTAGGCAGTGCCAAGGGGGTGGGGCCAAAGGGGGCAAGGCATTTTGAGATAAGCGATCGGTGAGGGTGGAGAGTCTCGCTGCCATTCTGCATTCAGGATCAGTGGCAGAGGGAGGGCGGATGGCGATTGGGGCTGGCCATCTGGATGAGGAAGTGGGTGTCAGTACTGTTGGGGGTCAGGGCTGTTGGGGGGGTATCAGGTCTGTCAGGAGTTTATCAAGGCTGTTGGGATTGTCAGAAGGGTGGGTAGTTGGGGGACTGTCGGGGGCAAGGGAGGTCGGGGCTGGGGTGGGATTGGAAGATCGGGGCTGGCCAGGTTTTGTGGGGGGAGGAGGGGTCGGTGAGATCGGGGCTGGCCAGGGAGTGGGGACGTAGCAGTCGCCCCAGGGAGGTCCAGGAGGTCAGCGATTGGGGGATGGGGGGTTCATAAGGGCAGCAATGGGGCATTTGAGGGCTGGGCCAGAGAACTGGAGACTGGCAATGCAGGGCCACTGTGCATGCGCAATCTCTGTGCTGACAGATCAGTGGCCTGCTCAATGCTATGGTGTTGGTCTCTCCAGCAGGAATAGGCCCTGCCCCTGATTTCCAGAGTGAATCATGCTACAGCACCCTGTAATGCACAGAATGTCGGAGATTCAATCTGAAAATCACGCTAAAAAAATCAGCAGGAGTTACTCCTGTTTTCACATGAATTGGGGACTTGGAATTTTTTTGCGTGAATCTGAGCCGTTGTGTTTGAAGTTGAAGTTATTTTAGGAAGAAAATCAGAATAAATTGAAAATGGCGCAGTCATAATGTTTCTGCTGCTATCTGTTTGGTTAGATCTTGTTAAATGTAGTTACTATAGTTAGAGGAAATTGTTCATGACTTCCTTTGTTCCTGGATACACTGGTAATTATGCCATACCTTGGAACATTTATTATGATAATTAAAATTGCTTCTACAATTACATTAACATGTACAAATAAGTAGCAGTGCGCATGAGTAACTTACATATTTAACAGAACAATGGAGGACAAAGAAATAAACTAAACATACGGAAATTTAACAGTCAGCTTTCACAAACTGCATGTTTTTCTAGTGTTTGCACAATTGAAACAGTTAAGTAATGTTTCAGTGAAAACGCGTATCTGAAATTATGCTCAGAGTTTCGAAGGTAATTGGGGTGTTCAATTGTATAAGCCAATACAGCTAACCAACGAAATAGGAGCTAGGCCAAGGTGAGACTTCTGCAAATGTACCTTACGTATACTGACCAGTTAAGTGTTGAAAGAAAACATTAATTCACCTTTTGAATTTAGCAGTCAGTAAGTTCAGATTCAACAAATTTCAGAGAATTGAGGACTCACATAACTGATACGTCATTATTCAATTTGTTTCAATTTACTTATTGTGAATGGAGCAGGGTTTTGCTCTCAAGTGATACATATTGACCTGAACCCAGCGTTACACTAAGACTCGTGAAAGACAGTGTGCTGGTTAAAGACATATTTATTGACTAACACATCCAGAGAAAAAGGCGGTCGGACATGCCAACTCCTTTCTGAAGTTTACATGCAATGGCAAAACAGTTATACGTTTTCAAGAAATCATTTGTCCCACCTACCCTGTCGTCCTGACTAGATGCTCCAATTGCATTTGTACACCTTGGCCAGCTGTATCCTACTTTCTAACAGAAGTAGGGATTCATTGGTCTAGAGGACCCGTAAGTTCCTACCCACAGTTACTAAGCAACCTCACCTACGTAAATCCATAAGGTTCAATGCGTTTTTCCACCATAAGCCACAGGGTTGAAAAGGCAATGTTCCTACCGCCTCATTCTGCCTTATTATCAGTAAGAACTGAATATTTTATATACTTTGTGCATTTTTTAGAGTATGAGAATTTGCCATGACTTTTCCAATAACATAACATGTGGCTTATAGTTCCCAAAGAATTTGGTCTGTCTAGTTTACTCTTCCTATAGTGCTCCAGCACAATTTACATTTTGGCCAAGATGTACATTACATTCAAAAATATTTGTTTAAATCTAAAATATATATTTAATTTCCATGGCAGTAGGCATGTGAGTGTCCATGCAAGTACCATCTTTGTATGAAATAAGTATAAGACACATTGTGGTCTGTATACTAAATTAATTTCCCCTGTTTAGTAGTTTTATTAGTTTTTAAAATCCCAGGGTTTTATGAACCCCACTAACATTGAACATGCCAAAATAATAAACTACTACTTACACGGAACATAAATAAAATAAATACCAAATAATATATAGTACATACATGATCGAAAAGTAGAAGGATGAAGTAAAACCTAGAAATTCCTATCCCTTATCATAAATAGAGTTCAAGTACTTAATAATTTTCCAGTTCCCAGTCACATACTTTTCTCTTTTTTGTGTTCCTAATATGCTAACAATACCTCCATAAGACATATAAACACAATACAGCCATCTTATTCCTTCACTTTGTAGAAATTAACATTTTGATCCTTTATACCTTTTTAAAACCTATAAATAAACATCTGTACGTCTTTTCAAGTCTTCATCCAAAGCATTTCAAAGATTCACCCTACAATCCAAAATACACATAAGATGCGATCTTACTAGCTGTTCATGCCACACTCCTGCAGCAAAGTGGGAGAATTTGGCACCCAGCCAAATCGCCATTCAGTTCAGTGGAATGGGAAAATTCCGCTGGTGTGAACAGCAGTAACATTCTGGCCAAAGACTTTAAAGTGATGCAAATATAAAGGGTGGGGATTTCTGCACCATCTGCCATGTCTTTCTCAGCAGCAGAGCTGGCCAGCAGCAGGATCTCCTAGAAGCTGCTAGCTCTCATGGTAGTGACAGAGCCCACATCACCAGCATTACGTCATGGGAATCACCCTTTCAAGTTCCATAGACCATCACCTGAATAACACGGCAGAGAAATCCACCACTGGGGCTGGCAGCTTCCTCATTCTTTACAAATTTTCAGGCAACAGGATTTCCCATTAAATGTATCTCTCGTTACTGGGAGACCTGCAGTAGGGATGTACTATGGGCAGGACCAGAAGATCCTGCCAGTTCAAACAGCCAGAAAATTCCAGCCAGTGTTTTTTAAAAGTTGTTTTTCCCTTTTAATTCATAATCATCATTCCTTATAGTACACATTTGCTTGCACATTTTCAGGTAATAATTCATCTTTTGCTTTATAAATAACAATTGCAATTTCACTTCAATTAACTTCCTACATTTATAAATAATTTGTTGGTATGTCCTTGAAAGTTCATTGTACTTTTAATGTGGATTTTTTCTGTAACGCATAGACAGGATTAATATTAGTTCTAGGTGTGTTTCCATAGCCTCCAAACAATAATTTAAATGTGGAAGAATAAGTGAACAACACAAAATTAAAGGCATGGGCTGTTTTCATTGGGTAGGGTCACCAACATTAAAGGCCTCCCAAGGTGCACACCTGACCATCAGAATCCCCAGATGAGTACATCACTTGGTGGGGAGAGTGTCATGGGGACATTACCCAGGCATTGCCAGGAGCAATGCAGGGGCAGGACATGTTGCCTTGGGTGGGGTGGGGGGTTATTTTTAATCTTTTATATAGGTGCCATAATCTAAGTTTCTGGCAGGATGGGCACAATCAGAGCACACCTCACCAACACTGCATCATGGGAACCACCCTTTCAATTTTTTTTCGATAATTGCTTAAATAATACTTTGGGCAGCATGGTGGCACTGTGGTTAGCATTGCTGCATCACCATGCCGGCTTGGGTCACTGTCTGTGTGGAGTCTGCATGTTCTCCTTGAGTCTGCGTGGGTTTCCTCCAGGTGCTCCGGTTCCTCCCACAGTCCAAAGATGTGTGGGTTAGGTGGATTGGCCATGCTAAATTGCCCCTTAGTGTCAAAGAAGTAGCTACAGTAAATGCATGGGGTTATGGGAATAGGGCTGGATGGAATGGGCCGAATGACTTCCTTCTGCACTGTGGGGATTCTATGATTCTATAATACGACGGAGAAATCAGCCATTGGAGCTGGAAGCTTCCAAGCCATTTTTCTGACACGTTATAGAACATAGAACAATACAGCACAGTACAGGCCCCTTGGCCCTTGATATTGTGCCGAGCTATTTCCAAACCCAAGATCAAACTATCCCATTCCCTATCATTCTGATGTGCTCCATGTACCTATCCAATAACCGCTTGAAAATTCCTAAAGTGTCCGACTCCACTATCACAGCAGGCAGTCCATTGCACACCCCAACCACTCTCTGAGTAAAGGACCTACCTTGGACATCCCTCCTATATCTCCCACCATGAACCTTATAGTTATGCCCCCTAGTAACAGTTACATCCACCCAAGGAAATAGTCACTGCATGTCCACTCTATCTATCTTATAAACCTCTATTAAGTCGCCTCTCATCCTCCTCTGTTCTAAAGAGAAAAGCCCCAGCTCCCTCAACCCCTCCCCATAAGACTACTCTCCAAACCAGGCAGCATCCTGATAAATCTCCTCTGCACTCTCTCCAATGCTTCCACATCTTCCTTATAGTGAGGTGACCAGAACTGCACACAATATTCCAAATGTGGTCTCACCAAGGTCCTGTACAATTGTAGCATAACCCCACAACTCGCAAACGTTGTGCCACTCTGCTGAAAAAACTGGAAATTCCCACCCAAACGGCTTAACCTGGCATCAGAACATAAAGTAAAAAATCCAAAATTAAAATTCAGCTTATTGATAAAAATCTGTCCACAGTTCCTGTTTTTCTCTTAATCGTTGATATCAGGTGCAATTTTAATCATTCCAGAGTGGGAAGAAACCTAACTCAGGTGTTCTACAAATATCTTTTAAGTAATTGACTTTTCTGGTGCCTGAACCATTTGCTGCAAAGCTGTTCTAAATTAATCAGTTTTAGGAATTATAATCCCATTCCCTGGCAAATTTTCAGAAATCAATGTTTTAATATGAGGAAATTAAACATTCTGAAACTTAAAGGGACACATTGGTTTGTGAAATTTCATATGTGGCTCATTTGACTTCATTGCCCCATGAAATTGTTTCAAGTACTGTTCAACCTTTTCTGTAATATACCTTAAAAAAATTAAGAGCAAAGAGTGGATTCAGAGTGGATTCATCTCTTTTGGCAGTGCCTCAAGGTCGAGGATGGCTTGCTTCCACTCCAGGGAGTGGCTGAATAGTCCAATCCTGATTCTGCCACAGGTCTAGCAGATTGTGTTTGATGAGGTGGGCAGGCGGGTGGGCGAAATCTGCACTCTGCGTTTCTTGACCTTGGCGTGCTCCACTCACTGATGCTCTAGATGATTGGCAACTTTGCAGATGCTTCTTCTCCAGTTTGTGTGTTCTAAAGCAAGCGATTCCCACTTGTAGATGGTGATGTTGCATTAATTTAGGGAGGCTTTCAGAGTGTTCTTGCAGAATTTCCTCTGCCTTCCGAGCAATTGCCTGCCATTGCGGAGCTCAGAGTAGAACACTTGTTTCAGGAATCTTATGTCAGGCATGTGGACATTGTGGCCGGCCCATTGCTGCTTGCCAAGCATGACTAGTGCCTCAATAGTGGGGATATTGGCCTGGCAGAGGATACTCGCATTGGAATGCCTATCCTGCCAGTGGGTTTGCGGGATTTTGCAGAGGCGACATTGGTGGTATCTCTCTAGGGATTTTAGGTGTCTGCTGTATCGTGTCCGTGTTTCTGATGCAGGATCACAGCTACTCTGTAGACTATGAGCTAGTGCTAGATTTGAGGTCTTGGTCTTCGAACACTCTTTCTTCAAGAGTCTGAAGACTACACTGGCACATTGAAATTGATGTTGGATTTCATCGTCGTTGTCTGCTCGCACCAACAGGAGGCTTCAGAGGCTTTCAGGAAAATGAAGATTGAACATTAGCTAATGATATAGAGGGTGTAGTGATAGACTTAGAATTACAGGAAAAACAAAGTTTTAAAAAGTGTCCAGCAAGGGAAATTGATAGGTTTAAACTGTTATAATTCAACGCAAGAAGTATTACAAACAAGGTGGGTGAGATAACGGCACAGGTAGACAAATGGCAGCAGCATGTCAATTCTACAACATAAACCTGGCTAAAGGAGGGGCAAAATTGGCAGCTCAATATCCCTGGTTGTGGAGTCTTCAAACACGTTAGAATGGGAGATAAAAAGGAGGGGAAGTAGCACTATTGGTTAATGAATCAATTATAGTTGTGAGAAGGGATGATATTCCAACAGGTCAACAAATGAGGCTTTATGGGTTGAGCTTAGAAATAAAAAAGGGGCAGTCACACTTCTAGGAACATTCTACAGACCTCCAAATAGTGAAAGGGAGATAGAAGAACAAATATATTGGTAAATTTCTGCCTGTAAGAACAAGAGGGTAATAATAGTAGGAGACTTTAACCTTCTCAATATCAACTGGGATTCAAACAATATAAGGGGCACTGAAGGCGAAAAATTCATGCAGCATGTCCAAGAAAGTTTTTTCAACCAATTACAGACAAACCCAATGAGAGGAGATACAATTCTAGACTAGTCTTGGGGAATGAAGAAGAGCAAGCGTGTGAAGTCAATAAACAGATGATGGGTCAGATTTTGTAACCTTTTTTAATGGCTTGAGTTTGGGGATATGGGAGGAAGAGGATCCCTTGGAAATCCAAAAAAGTACTGTCTTTTATAGAATCCAAACACCATCAAAATGCAGATTTAACTTTTTCCTACGCTGCTCCGAATTTTATTACATTCTGAATTCTGGCAGGATAGCTGTCAAGCAGCTTTTGCAAAGATTTTTGCAATTCTGGGAACTATGCCAATTTGATAACTCCCCAGTGTCAAAACTATAACACATCACAAAGCCATAGCATTAGTCACAGTTAGGTCGAATTTTTTTTTCTGGGAAATGTATAAGGTTACAAAGTGGATTCATTTGTGTATCCATTGGTGTGAAGACTCAGTTTTACAGACTTTGTTAATGAACACAAAAGGTATTTATTAATAAGCATTTTACAGCAGCTGCATGGGCTCCCAAAATGTTTCTAAGAATCATTTTTACATTGGGTGATTCCACACTCGTCAGACCCAATTGGTCACCCAGGCCAGGTGACCCTTACTCTGTTGTGTTGCCCTTAAAGGGACAATCACCACGATTGGTATTTTAAGTTGATTTGTATGATTGTTTCTACAAATCTCAGTTAAAAGTTACTTTCCCAAATTGCGCCAATTTCAGAACACCTATCTGAAACTGCCAAGGATGTGGATGGGCATGGGTGAGCAGAGGAGCGAGTGTTTTATGAAGAAGGGAGATTTGAAATTGCCCGTTTTTGTAACGAGCCACGGGGAATCTGCAGTTCTTTAGGATGAATCCTGATAACACCTGGCCCCACTCCCACAGCTCATAGCAAAGGTCTGTAGCTGAGACATGCCAAAACCATTTTCCTCAATACTGTTCTCTGACCTTGAACTTCAGTGGCACAGCGGTTAGCACTGCTGCCTCTCAGCACTCGGGACCTGGGTTCAATTTCTGGCTCGGGTCACTGTCTGTGTGGAGATTGCATGTTCTTCGTGTGTCTGCGTGGGTTTCCTACGGGTGCTCCAGTTTCCTCCCACTCTCCAAAGATGTGCGAATTAGTTTGATTAGCCATGCTAAATTGTCCTTAGTGTCAGGGGGACTAGCTAGGGTAAATACATGGGGTTCTGGGGATAACGTCTGGGTAGGATTGTGGTCTGTGCAGACTTGATGGGCCAAATGGCCTCCTTCTGCACTGTATGATTCTATAAATCATCAGGGGCAGTGGCTGTGGGTTGACATATGCCAGCACAAACACTGGGATTTTTTGGCTGTGTATTTAGTGTGTATGTTGAAGTTTTTAGTACTATTTTCCTTATAGCAGCAGAGTTGCTGTCCTTTGAAGTATCTCTACTGCAAAAATGCAAATCATCTGTCTCCATAAAAGTTGTCAGCTCATTGTAAATGAAGAAGTTACAATATTGTACCAGCCTTTCTTGACAAAAATGTGCTAAGGCTAGCTTTAAAGCAAACCAGCCTAGCAGGATTATTTGTTCTATCATAAACAGGAACATTTTTGTACTCTTACCCAATTGGACAGCATGATCTCAAGTCCCTTCTTTCTTAGTTACTCATATATGATTGTTTTTTATTGAATAAGACCAAGTCAATATTTCCCTTGTCTAAACATGAGGTCAAACTGAGGGTCTTGGGGGTGGGGGGAGCTGAAATTAATCATTTAAATGCAAATAAGAGTAATATACTGTTACCATTTTTGTCCATGGGTTTTCAGATATTCCAGTACATTATTAAAATAAATCATTTATAAATAGAGAGAATTAGAACATTTTGTTTGCTCCCGTTATGTTTTGGCTTTAAAGAGACAGCATCGTATATCCCTTGTCTTTTCAGGTTTTAGTTCAAAATACTCAAGTTCACATTCTTGAGGTATTCGAAATTACAAAGTGATCCAGCAAGACGTTCCTTTCAATTTTGAGAACTGGATTTAATTCCAAACTGGACATTTGTGGGAATAATTTGTTTTCCCCTGATCATTAGAGGCCGTCAGCGAAATGCCTGCCTGCACCTCGCTGCCTGAAGATAATGACAGACATGCCACATTTAACATGAAACTGGAAAGAATTACTCCGGGTCTTAAGGGTCAGTACACAGAGGGACATATTGTTTCATGGAGATTTAATTTAATATGTGAGTGACTTGAGATTGTTTGTAATGTTTTCCAAAAATGATTTGTTAACACCATTCACCAGACTTTACAATAAGTACGTGGTTTCTGGGACACAGACTGTTCCTCATTGAGCTCCCTGGAGCCTTAGTCATCTGACCTTTAATGTCACACTTACATCATTAATATCATGATATATCGCTAACATAACCATTAACCCATTTCTCTATATGTCCCCCCTCCCCAAGTATAATCTCAAAATTGCTAAATTCTTTTGTTAAGTTATTTACAAAACTGTTTACATTCCCATCAAATCCATCCAAATTCATAATTCAGAGTGTTGGTTCTGGCATGACAGAGTGATTCCTGCTGACTGCACCAGCATATTTTCAGACTGAATCTCATGCCCATTGGTAATAATTTTTATGCTTACATGTATCACTGCAGCGTGTCCCCTTTGATTCGCCTGCCCTGCAATGACTGAACTGCTGCAAGCACTGGGGAGCTCTGTATGAGGGGCTCCATTCACCCATAGAGCCTCCACCCCGTCTGTTCATGCCACCAAGTTTGGGAGAACCACGATGCTCACGACACCTCATCTCTGAGGAGTGTGAGAATGGTAGTGCTATGTACCTTCCGCACTGGCAGTAAGGAAGCGCTGCTGCTGGATTTCCCCTCCCCAGTGCCCATCTCCCAACTCCCATCCATAAAGGTGAATCCCCTCGTTTCCCTCCATCCAAACACACCTCTCTTGTGTTGAGCAGTGTTCTCTCATGATTAAGATTCCAAGGGCTGTCCAGCTGCCCATTTCCACTGTAAGATGGTTGTGAACACCAGGGCCCCTGACATGGCTGGGGCCTGTAGCAGCTGACACTGCACATCCTACATTTCTGAGCCAATAAGCCCATTCAATGGCAGGATCTGTTGAGGTCTATGGCGGACATGAATCAGTCATAATGCTGAGGATGAGAGGAACATCATTCTTTCCTCAATGCAAGTCATCATCATTCTCCCACAAAGTGCAACCAATAGCTTCAGTGCCCTGCCCACGATGCCTGGCAACAGCATGGGAGCATACTTCTGGCACTGCATCACTGGTGAGATGTTAGTCGCTCTTAGTCCTGCTCGTCCTCAAAGTGAGATGCAATGAGGCAGCCCTAGTGTGTCGGCCCTTTCGGGTTTCGTACATTGCCCAGACTTCTTGTGCCTCCTCCTCTGCGTGGTCACCCTCATCGTCCTCCTCATCCCAGGAGATGTGGCTCTCCTCCATCTCCTCCAAGTTCATGTGATTTCCTCTCTGCAGCACCAAGTTGTGGAGAGCACAGCAGACTGCAATAATGTGGGAGGCCTTCTCGGGTCTATACTGTAGGCCACCTTCCCAACCAGTCCAGGCACTTAAACTGTGTCTTCAGCAGGCCAATTATCTGTTCGACTAGCATGTATGTTGAAACATGAGTCTCATCGTACCGAGTCTCCGCTGGTATTTGTGACCTTCACAATGATATCACCAGCCACTTCTTGAGGGAGTACCCTTTGTCCCCGAGGAGCCATCCCTCCAGCCGTGGCTCTCCTTCAAAGATGGCTTGGATCTGGGAGTGCCCCAAGATGTAACTGTCATGGACGCTCCCTGATAAATGGGCACACATCTGCATGAGGCACACTGTGTGATCACAGATAGGCTGCACATTGAGGGAGTGGAATCCCTTGTGGTTTATGTTGCATCCTGGGACATGCAGGGCCATGTGAGCGCAGCCAATCAAACTGTGCACCTGGGGAAAGCCTGTGAAGGTGGTGGAGCCCATGGCTCTAGTTCCCCTGGTCCCATTCCAAGATAGTATATATGTGAGCTCTCATGCAAATGACATATGTAACCTCAAGGATGGATTTGAATGTGGCCGACTGGGAGATGCCACACAGTTCACCCCTGCTGCCCTGGAATGATCCACTTGCATAGAAATTAAGTGGCTTTGACATTAGGGGCCACAGGCAGTGGGTTCCCCTCCATCCATACACTTGCAAAGATGGCCTCCACTGAATGGTGCGCAGCATTTATTGGCATAACTACTAGTAAGTACAGGCTGGATGCCTGTTCAGCCAAGTATCTGCCTCTTGTGGTAGGTGAGGCCCAACTAAATCATGCAAAGCCAGCAATTAACATGTCCAGTGCATTCCTAGAGGGTAGCTTGTTTCTCGCAGGTCACAAGAGGTGCAGAGCTGAGCAACCTTCCATGACCCATTAAGATCTACTGTTACACGCAAGCACCCCTAACAATCAGTTTTGGACTGCTAGGGAGGTTCCCCCCCTTCTTCCTCACAATGCTACCTGAGTATAGGTTCCAATGACACTATAGTCATCTTCTCCTGAATCCAAGGCCCTTCAGGTAGCATGTGGGGAGACACAGCCCATTCCTGAATCTACCACCGTAGCCTTCCAGCTGGCTTTCAGAGCCCCACCCAGGTAATTCAGTCGCCCCCAGTGCTGAGCTTCTTGTTATCAAGCGTTTCCACTCTCTTGCTAGTCCCCACTAAGCATTCCCTTAGCTGTGATATGGACAGGAACTCAGAAAGCAGGATGTGGGTAGTGCTATCTGTATACCAGCCTGACAACCCCTTTAAAGCAAGGGGTGCATGGACATGAAGGGAAGGTAAGATCTGCAAGCAACCCCTCCCTACTCACTCTCACTGAAATGATGATTCTGGGATCCCCACCCCTGGCCCCGAGTTGAACTTACCCGTCCGGTGCCTCCTGAACAGTGCACACTGCAGAGGTGGTGGTTGCCTGAGCACATTCATCTCTGAAATCTCCTTGGAGATGAAGGTGCCAGGTTCATGCTTCTATAGACCTGTTGTAAATGGCGCTGGTGTGATGTCACGCAGGTGCCCACCGACCGTCTGGTGAGGGGGGAAGTCCCAGAGAAGTGTCGCTAATGGCATGCTAATATATTAAAACAAGCTTTCTGTGGTTCCACAATGTGTTGTTTATCACTCCACCAATGAGGAGTGGGAAGATCAGAATAGAATTGGAAATTCGTCGGCACGTATCATACTTTCTGGATCTTGAGCAGGTGCCGCCATTCTCACAGATGAGGAGTGTGGGTTCAAAATCAGTGTCACAAGTTAAGCCTGTCAGGTGCTATAGTAGCAAATGGAATGAGATGAATCTGATGGTTTACTGTTCACATGATGGATAGAATACTAGTTCTCTGTGTGGAATCATATCATGGTGTAGGTCAGTAATTTAAGGAGGAGGGAACATTTGGGAGGAACCTTATACTACATAAAGTTTAACCTTTTATGTGGATAAACTAAACCTATTTTTTGAATGCAGACCAATACATTAGATTCTCCCTTGTCTTAATGCAGTGCCTTAAATGCTTATTGTTGGGGAAGTATTGTATTTTGATGGTACCTAGTGAGTCGTGATGTCCTTTGCTCTACTTTTCTGTTCCTGTTTATCTATCAGTTTGGTTAGGTTCTCATAGAATTCCTTGCTGACCGCTCTTAATGACCTTTGCTTTTTAGTTAAGTGTTGATGGCATTCCACATAACGCTGTGGATCATTTTCCCACCACAGATATTGGAATTACTAGTTTAATGTATTCATTTAATCTCCAGATAGAAAATGGAAACAAAAATCAGGTGGAGTGTAAAACAGGCAAATTTACAAACAGCCATTTTCCACCAACAGTAAATGTAAAAGTGCATTCTGATGTGTGGAGGAATAAAGCAGAAAAATTTGGGACACACTAGGAGTCAATTAAATAGCTACAGAAATACTTATTAATAAGGAAGTGAGACATAATGGATGAAACATTTAAGTAAGAAGTAGTTAGTGCTCCTAATTCTGAATGCAACGGTTCATTGCTTCTTATGGTTCAATCCCATTGGGAAATAGATTAAAGTTGTCCAATATCATTTTCCTTAGGACCCTGAACAGCTGTTAGTGATGTGGGTGCGTAAAATATGTCATAAATACCATTGAGCAATACTTGTCACAGTATAGATTCCTTCACTCCATGTATACTTATATGGGCAGTAAAAATTATTGTGAAAAATCTAGCATGCAATCTGTTCACACCAATGCCAAAGTAAACTCTTCCTTTCAGCACCCTATGTCAGTAACAACATGGAGCCAATTGAAGGACCATTTACATTACTTAATACAAAGACATTTTTTGTGATGTTCTTTGAGAGTGTTTTTTGCACAAAAAAAATTTCTTGTGCTCCTGGTTTTTTGTTTTCCAGATTAGTGGCAGATTTGATGTGCTGGTACTTGAGGTTTACGTTCTCCGCACAGATTCAAATAAACGATTAAATTCAACTTGACTCAATAAAATACTGGAGGAGAGTTCTGTTTTTACTTAGTTCATTGGAGAAAGTTATACTGTTCTCCTTTTGACAGTTGTATAATTTCTCAAAGTAAAATCTGTAATACGGGGGGCCAAATAATTAAATACACCCCAGCTAATGGCCTGCATTAGTACCCACAACTAAAACTGTTAATATATAGCAATCTGGTGAGTGGGTGAGTTGTGAAACTTGAATATTGTAGATATTTTGTCTTGGTGGTAAGAAATATCTTTTTAGGCAGTTTTTATATTCACGTAGTTGCAGTATGTGTCAAATATGAAGTTCAGTACAAAGTGAAGTATACCAGTAATAAGATTTGAAACAAGCATTTTGCCGTGCTCATCTTGTTAAATTGACTGTGACATGGTAAACTTTGCCTCTGCAGCTTATAGATTTTACTGCAGTGGCATTGTAACTTTGTGGTTTTGTTATTTCTCATTGATGCATAGTTGACAGGGCTGTGTAAAGATGCCAATGTTTTTTTCAATACCTATCCCCCTATTAAATCTAGATTGGTATTCCTTCAGCTGCAGGGCTCCATGTCAATCATTTTTTGACATCAAAATAAAATCAGGTTAAAATAGAACCATTGCAATTCATTCCTGCATGCTGAGTAATTGATTTTTGAATAAATCTAATTTGCTGAGTATTTAGCGTGTTAGTCCTATTTGCGTATCACAGTGTGTAAAAACAGAATTACCTGGTTTTGGTTCATTACCTTAATTTATAAGCCAATCTAGCTAACTAATTTATTACTCAATTGTTTAGATTCAATTCTCACAAATCACATCACATCGATTGGGGAGTATTGAGTAATTTGCATTACCTGGAACTTTAAAGGGTGATTTGATCATTTAAGCCTGAAATTGGCACAATCTAAGGGAATTCCAAGTCTGGTCTGTAAATTGTTACTTGTCTCAATAAGGACCACTAACTATTACACCCAGTAAGCTCAAAAGATCTTCCTTGGTCAGTGGTTATAAGGTGCTGTCACAAACTAAAAGTTGAATTCATATTTGTGTAGCTAACCAATGGAAAAGCTATTGAAAGCAGCTATGTGTAATCTACATATTAGCACCAGTCCCATATTTTATCCATTGTAATGGGAAAAACATTCACATGGATTGTCAGGTGGGAGTGCATCAGCCTGATTGGTCTTTAGTATATTTATTAAATCAGTAAAGCAAGTGAGTTTGATGAAACATAGCAACATTGAAAGAGTAATTGCTACAGAGATTAAGGGAGCTCACATTAGTTTTAATGAGACAGTGTTAATGAGTTACAGGGTTAGTTTTGTCATAAAGATATTTCTTCAAGTAGGCTGCATTCTTGAAACAATTGGCACTGAAATGTCTCCATGTCTGGCACTAAGTTCACACTGCAGCAGATGCTAAAGCCTTTTCTGAACTTTTATTCTGAAAATGTACACTCTTGTGAGATGTGACATTGGTAGGCAGAAGGTGTCTGCGCATATTATTATATCATCACTTAATGGCCACACATGATATTCCTTTTTCCTTGTATTTTAGCAGAAGCATCAGCTTCTTTGAAATAAAATAAATGAATCTATGACATTGCTGGAATAAAGTTCAGATATGAATACATTGCCAACTGTAAATTCCTCATCACTTTTGAGTTGATTGCCAAATCTTTGTGCAAGATGTCATTGTCTCTTTTAAAGTGTAATCATTTTGTAGTAGATTGAACATTTTAGAAATATGTACATTTTGATACTTTTCATAGAATAAAGTTTAATTAAACATTTTCTACTAAAACATGAGTTTGTCATCAAAGTTATTTGTAATTGAAAGAAAAATTAAAGTGCTCACTAATGGTGCATTTGCATTTCTATGTTTTTCAGGTATGAGAATACTAGTGACTTTACTACTAGATACTCTGCCTATGTTAGGCAATGTCCTTCTTCTTTGTTTTTTTGTCTTCTTTATATTTGGAATTGTTGGAGTGCAGCTGTGGGCTGGGCTGCTAAGGAACAGGTGTTTTTTTGAAGACAGCTTTGCAATGTAAGTATACCCTCTAAAATCATTTAAACTGCATGAGAGTTTTTCTGCAATATAGTTCTTTTCTGA
The DNA here is from genome assembly GCF_965287045.1 of Carcharhinus amblyrhynchos. NCBI lineage: Eukaryota > Metazoa > Chordata > Chondrichthyes > Carcharhiniformes > Carcharhinidae > Carcharhinus > Carcharhinus amblyrhynchos. The sequence goes on along the minus strand of NC_137341.1, from coordinate 41,342,637 downwards.
AAGATTTTGATTTCTAATGTAGAATAGTCAAATATACTTTACTACACTGTCCTATCTGTCTGCCTAAATCCCACCTCAAAAAATCCATGATCTTAAGCTAAGTTGGATGCCACATCAGTTTTAGTCAGTACTTTCTTAATGTTGATTGAAAAGCAATTACATTATATGTAAGAATAATATTGACAAGAACAGTAGGAAGCTACACTTGTTGGATAGGTGATTTAAACATTCTAGATATGACACTTTTTGGATTATGTGAACTTTGTCCTCTATATGAATACAAAGTGGACTTGATCTTGACAGTAACATTAATGTAAACATTGCTATGTCTCAAGACTAGTAGTTTAAAAAATACAAAATACCTATTATTTACTGAAAGAACAGAGTAACAAGATTTTATAGTTTAAAATAGAAGATAATTTATTATACAAGATTTTATAGTTTAAAATAGAAGATAATTTATTATACAAGAGTCAAGCAAAGCAAACATGAAAATCTATCTTAAGCAATCTTCTGTATTCTAAAACCCAGAATCAGCTCAAGTTAAACATGAATTAACAGACAAATTGTGGTAGATTGTAAACAATAAATTGTTCCCTAAATGGTAAATGGAATTAACATAGATCTTATAGATAGACTTGGTAATCCACTCAGCCTATATGCCATCACTATCAGCATCCTTCAAAACTCTGTCTTCCTCACAAAGAATTTCAGCTTCTACTTTTTTAGGACTAGCCTGATCTTTTTGCTTTCAGCAGCACACACTGCACCTGAGTTTGGCGGGCACATTCTTCACCAAAAATGGCACTCATCAGCAGAACTCCGCAACCTGATCTGGATGGTGTAGACCACCAGTACTATCTTGAAATAACAGACACAGCTGCAGCAACTACCTCTTTGCTTAGTCTCAGCTTTTAGATCTAGCCTCTGTCTTCTTCAACTTACCTGTACTGCACCAAAGGACTCATCAACCTCTACTGAATTCTGCTGGTTCTGTTTCCTTTTATATGTTTTCAACCAGAAGTTGTGGTTTAAATTGCATTGTCGGTCTCAGTTTCCTTAGCAATTATGAGAGTCAGTTTCCATTTTCAATTAGGGTCCGTCTCAAAAAAATAGAAGCTGTCCCACTGATTCCAGCAGAACACTGAAAAACTTGAATTATTTCCATTTATGTCCCTGAAATGATATGCCTAAAGGTATTGCTGTGAGCTTTGGAAGAAACTGACATTCTGACATTTTCCTAAAGCACTTCATCGTCAATGAAGTACTTTTGAAGCATAATCACTGTTGTAATTAAACATGGCAGCCAAATGGTAGCCATCAAGCTCTCACAAACAGCAAGGTGATGATAACCAGTCTGGTTTTGTGTTGTTGATTGAGGGATAAATAACAGTAAATAGCCCCTTTGAGGTCTACTGTAAGAAAAGACAAAATGTTAAACAAAATTTATCTAGTCAAGTTAATATGTTGGTTTGAGGACTGATGAAGCACTCCATCTCCCACGGTGCCCATTGGCCACGGAAGGCCTCAAGAATACCAGCAGACACTGCGCGCTCCTTTTCAACTGAGGCATGAACATTGTCACAGAAAGGCAGCAGACAACCAGGCCTGACAGTCCCCTCCACAATCTGCTGCCTGGACCTATTATTGGCCACCTCAACAAGGCGCAGGAGCAGGTTAACAAGGAGGTTCCTGATAAAAGACAGGCAATTCCTGCAAGGAGACACAAAGCCCTCCCAGGTCCATAAATAGGAACTTAAGGTTATAATAAAGACCATGCACCCAGCAGAAGAAATGCATTACCAACGAACACTACTGGGGCAGGTGCCCAATGTAAAGGGATCACCGCAAGGTCTGAAGGCAAAATGTCAGCACTTGGGTGAGGAAGCGCATCAGCACCTCTCCATTCTCCATAAGCAGGAGATTCAGTGCCTCAGCACTGACTCTGTGCATCCTTTTGTCCCAGAAGATGTTGATGAGACTCTAGGGGAAAGATCAAAATACCCAACAGTGTGGCTATTAGTTGATTTATGACCTGTGTTAACTCCTGTACCATAATACTTGGAATAGTCCTGTCCAGCACCCGATGTGACTGATGACTTTGACCTCCAACCATTCCCAGTTTGCCAGCCAGGATCACTCAGCAGGGCTAAGATAGACCCCTGAGTAAAGCAGCTGGGCGGTGTTCTTTTCAATGGTCTGAGCTCCAACTAACTCAGAGTCTGGCACAGTTTCCCCAAATGATCCTCGTGGAGTTGATTTGTTGGCACTTATGCATCCATCACAGGTCAGCTGGATAAGTCGACAGGACAATCTACATGCCTGGCCCATGCAGAGCCAATTACAACACCCTCCCCAGCAAGAAATGCAGGAAAGTATCCACGCAGATAGAATATAATTGGCCAAACATGGGGCAACCTGTTGCAAACCGAAGGAGTGCTATCAAGGACCCATTAATCTTAATTAAACATTCTGTGGTGGCGTACAGAAGTCAGATATTGGCAAAAAAATGCATCATGAACCCACTGTTCGCAGAGTCCTGAATAAATATTCAAAATCCACTCCGTCAAATGCCTTCTCAAGATCAAGGGAGAGGAAGGCAGTTTACAGACCAACCTTCTAGGAATGATGGATCAAGTCTCAAACCAGGTGGATGTTGTCATAATACCGCTATTCAGAATCCTGTAAAACTGGTCAGAGTGGACCATGTGGTCCAGCGTAATGCCCCGACAAGGTCATGATAATATCTTTGTAAATAAATTTTAAATTTTTGTTTGATTCAGGGCTGAGAGCACAGGTCTCTTGTGGTGCAAGAGGATGGACCTCCACCTACATTTAAACTGGCATCTGGTCTCAGTAAAGATGATAAAATCTTTGTAATCTTTACTGAGACCAGATGCCAGTTTAAATGTAGGTGGAGGTCCATCCTCTTGCACCACAAGAGACCTGTGCTGTCAGCCCTGAATCAAACAAAAATTTAAAATTTATTTATTAGCCACAAGTAGGCTTACATTAACTCTGCAATGAAGTTACTGTGAAAATCCCCTAGTTGCCACACGCTGGCACCTGTTCGGATACACTGAGGGAGAGTTTAGCATTGTCAATCTGCCTAACCTGCACGTCTTTCCGAATGTGGGAGAAAACTGGAGCACCTGGAGCAAACCCTCGCAGACATGAGGCAAACGTGCAGACTCTGCGTAGACAGTGACCCAAGCACTGAATCCGGAATCCAAGCACTGAAGTATTTTCACCAAGAATCTGGGTCCCTGGTGCTGTGAGGTAGCAGTACTAACCACAGTGCCACCATGCCGCCCTTGCCCATTACTGTGTATCTTTAACAAGAGTTGGCTAGTGGGCTGAAGAATGGCAGATGGAGTTCAGGTAAATGCGAAGTGATGCATTTTGGTAAACTGAACCAGGGCAGGACTTACTCAGTTAATGTAGGGCGTTGGGGAGAGTTAAAGAACAAAGAGATCTAGGGGTACAGTTCATAGCTCCTTGAAAGTAGAGTGACAGATGGACAGAGCGGTGAAGAAGATATTCAGCATACTTGGTTTCATTGGTCAGAACATTGAATACAGGAGTTGGGGCGTTTTGTTGAAGTTATACAAGACATTGATAAGACCACACTTGGAATTCTGTGTATAGTTCTGGTCACTCTGTTATAGGAAGAATATTATTAAACTACAGATTGCAGAAAAGATTTACTAGGATGCTCCCAGGACTTGATGGTTTGAGTTTTAAAGAGAGGCGGGATAGACTGAGACTTTTTTCTCTGGAGCGTCGGAGGCTGAGGGGTGACCTTATTGAGGCCTATAAGGTAATGAGGGGCAGAGATTGGCTAGATGGTCAATGTCTTTTCCCAGGGGTGGGGGAGTCTAGAACTAGAGGGCATAGGTTTAAGGTGAGGGCGGAGAGATACAAAAGGGTCCAGAGAGGCAATTTTTTCACTCAGAGAATTGTGAGTGTTTGGAACAAGCTGCCAGAGATAGTGGTGAAGGCGGATACGATTTTGAGTTTTGAAAAGTATTTGGACAGTTACATGGGTGGGATGTGTAGAGAGGGATATGGGCCAAATGTGGGTAATTGGGACTCGTTTAGGGGTTTAAAAAAAAAAGGGCAGCGTGGACAAGTTCGGCCAAAGGGCCTGTTTCCATGCTGTAAATCTCTATGACTATGACTTTAAGATAACTAACCAACTTTCACCAGGAAGGCATCTCCCTCATACAGCCATGTCAGCTTAGATTTTAGTGCTCACATCCTGAAGTGGAATATGAACCTTCTGAGTTGGAGGCAAGAGTGCTACCCATTCAGTCATTGCTGGTATATCAGAAAGTGATCCTCTTAACTAAAATTCTTTAGATGTGTTTAAAAAAGAAACATTTTTTGCTGTCATGACTACCTTTGAGTAATCAATTCCGTGGTTGAAATATAAATAAACTTACTTTTTAAACCCTCTGAAGTATTTCAGGGAAATGTATTTTCCTTTACCAAAATTGATTTAGAAATAAGCGTAGTTGTGCAACGTTTACTTCCCCTTCAGTTGGGCCTAAAGGCAACTGCTGTAGTTTGTTTTAAACAAAAGGATGGCCAGCTGCTGCACAGCTTATTCTTTTCTTTCACTGACTCAAAACAAATGTTCTTGATGTGATTAACTTTAGCATTACAATTGCCTGAACTTTGACAAAGTTTACCTGAGCCTGCTTGCACTCTGAGCTTTCAAATGCAAGCGTAGGAGGCTGGACTTACCCTAAATTTACCTATATAAGTGAATGTCATCTGAATGTCATTGGCGGAAATTTGATTGAGTTTTGTTTGATTTTCCTCTGGACGGAATTTGGGCATGAGGTACATTGTAGACTACCTGTATTTTTGAGAAATAACCTCTATAATCAAAGTGGAAAGGGGAAATTTCAATTGACTTGGTGGGGATTTTTTTTAGCAGTCTGTACAACATGTCTTAAATTGTGTTCAAACTTCACATACAGCCAATGCATCATTCACATGTTACAAACAATCTAGAGTTAAAGACACTAGTACTTTTCAAACAAGTATTGAGAAAAATGTAAGGACGCTTGACTTATTGGACAGGGACAGAAAAGAATGATGAGGATGTTGGTAGTATACAAGATGTTTTGGATAATGAGGATAACATGACAGATTGACTTTGCTATCACTCAATAGGCCAGAATTTGTTGGGAAACTTGTGGTATGACAACAGTGCATCTACAGTAAAAATTGTCAGTATAGTATGGATTTTCCAGGAACTTGTGGTACTGAAGACTGATGTCATATGTCACTTTGTGCTCCCTGGCCCTCACTGAAACAGTGAGCATTTTATCATCATCCCCTCTGCCCTCCTTCTATGAAATGAAAAGTAATGCCTAATTTGCTGTATTAATACTACTTTGATAGACATTTCCATTTGACCTGAATCAGAACAGTGCAAACCCTTTGACAGTGGAGTGGTTTGCAATGATAAAAAATGGGTACAAAATATAATTGAAGAAGTACAATAAGCTGGAGAGTCAGTGTCTTAGGAAGTATTACATTTTATGGCAATTACATTTAATCAGATCAACATATTGAAAAAATGTAGAAACAGAAAATGCTGAATAAACTCAGCAGGTCTGGCAACATCTGTGGAGAGAAACAGAGTTAATGTTTTAGACCTAAATGATCCTTTGGCTGAATTTATCTAGCATTTTCTGTTCTTATTTTAGATTTCCAGCATCCACAGTATTTTACTTTTATATTGAGACACATTCAGATAGCAGAGCGGGCTGAAACAAAAGCAAAATACCGTGGATGTTGGAAATTTGAAATAAAAACAGGAAATGATGGAAATACTTAGCAGATCAGATAGCATCTGTGGACAGAAACAGCATTAACATTTCTGGTCAATGATCCTTTATCAAAAGTGTCTGTAGTTGACGTCATTGGATAATCCAGAGCAGAACTTTCCCCTATGGAGATATCAAGGCCTTTTATAATAGCTTTTTAAAAAGACAGCTACAGTTGTTTCAGAATGATGCATTCATAGAAACATAGAACAGTACAGCACAGTACAGGTCCTTCGGCCCTCGATGTTGTGCCGAACTATGTTTGAACCCAAGATCAAGCTATCCCACACCCTGATCTGGGAACAGAGGATTTGAAATAACATCTCCCACTTTCCACTGGCTGCTTCATGATTTCACTTTCTGACCAGAGTTTTTCATTATGCCAATGTGGAGAGTGGACAGGGCCCTTACTCCATCCTCTTGTTTCAAAAGCCAATTCAAATGAAGTCTAATTCATGGTTCCTACAAGAGAGACACACAAGATCCAAGCTGACAAGAATAGGCATCACACCTAATCTTGGGCCTGATCCCACAATCAATCTTAAATGGCACTGGACCTGCCAAGAGGCTGAAAACCGATCTGCACCAGCCCAGCTTACAGCAGATGCTCCATCATCTAGCCTCTCTTTATTCAGTCTGCTTCAACAATTAATGTTTAACCTTGGGTAATCACCCAAATAATCCAGTTAATACAGCATAGTATCCCAGCTGGAAATTGCCACAACTTCTTACCTTTTCAGCCATTTAGGTTAAGTGATCACTGCATTGACCATTCCTGAACACAACAGTGTTACATTCTAATAAATTCTCTGGCAAGCTATGACATAATTTTGACACTAGGTGATTACATGGCAGTCACTATTTCAGCAAGCTCCAGACTATAGACTGCAAAAATAGAAATGGAAAATTAATATGACTGTTTAACTTAAACCATCTAAACAGGGCCAAATAACACTTTATCAAACTTCAGTGCCTGTTAGGAATTAAAAAGATAAATCTTGCTTCCCACTGTGAATATAGAGTTGAAACTTATGGCTCTGCCATGGAGGGGGTGGGGCTGAAAAACTGGCAAGTCATTCAAAAGTTCATCGAATTTGACAGGAGTGGAAAATTTCACCCATAGATTATCAGGAGCAGTAATGTGGCATTGGATAATTTGTTTTTAAAAAACTTAGACAAAGTTTTTAAGAAGTTAGACAATGATTTAATTGTGAATTGAATGTCATCAATGGGAGTAAAGTAGATCATTAAATATTCCAAATAATAATTCTTCTAAACCCCACTTAGGGCCACAGAAATATCTACTATAAAATAAAACTGGCCAGGGTTGTAAGAGGTAGATAGATAGTATTGTTAGATTCATCTCTCAGAAACTGGCTTGATTACCTTTGCAAATAAGAGAGAAATTTCAAAGAGTGTAATCATACCAGAAACTTCACTCATTACCTACTTTAAAACATGAAAGGTTCGAAATAGTTAATTCTTAAAATAAGTTTAACACCTTGTCAATGTGGATGAATGTCCTGCAGATGCATTAAGCGCCCCTCTGCTCATAACAGCAATGGTAATTTTGAGCTTTAAATAAGTTGTGTTCGTTGCTATTTGTGCTGGCCATGCTCTTCATGTACTCAATCAACAAAGACCTTGCTCTTCTTCCATTCACCATCTTGAGAGTCTGCGTGTAACCTGCCCCACTGACTTTGACAGGCCCACTGCCATTTCACATTCAATTGGGCATTAATTGGTAGATAGAACTACCTACCTGATTGGCTGACGGCTCTCTAGCCCATCCAGTCACAGTGCTGTAATGACCAGAAGAGACCACACATGAAGAACTCCAGGGTGCGAGAGGATATGGGATGCCCATGTGTCACATCTCACGCAATCCAGTAGCAGATTCCTATTGCAATACATTTATGTCCCATTCATACTTATTGTCTTAAAAAGTTTTCAAATTAAGCTCTATTTTCAAAGTTAAGTTGGTGGTACACTGGAAACTCTAGCCTTCTGTTTCGTAGACATGTAGAAGTGTCAAGCAGTGTCCGGTTTGTCCATTTGGATCATATCTCAGGTGGTGGGGGTTTTTAGGGAAATCTGCAGCATAGGGGAGGTGGTCTACTTAGATGAGAGGTCAGAAGATGCAAGTTTAAGTCATGGGTGAGGGAGGGGTGGATCAAGAGCATCTATATGGACCAAAAGTCCTCAAGAAAGGGACCACATGGATTGGGACATGGAATTGTGCAATAAAAAGGGCCTGGGGATGATAACACCACTCAGCCAGAGGATGCACTGTCACCTGCCTTGCCACAACCTCCACTGGCACAGTTGCAGCTGCATGGAGAGTTTGTGTTAGACTTGGGAGCATAATCTAAAGAGTGCTTTGCACTCATGTCCCAGCAGCTGAGGAAAGCTGTTACACCTGAGGCCCCTGACACTTGAAAGATTGCTGTGCACTAGGCCCCTGCTGAGCTGCATGCTGATGATAGGTCTCTGGTCATTGCCACAAGAAGTCTGCTGGAGAAGCAGTGAAAGGTATGAGAACACATGGCAGAGATGCGCAGCTTTGTGCAGGTGAAAGAGGAATCCATGAAAGCCATGAGTTCTGCCGTGTCTGAGACCTATGAGCACATGATTTCCTCCATGGAGAGGTTAGCGACTGCTGTGAAGAGCCAGTCAACCATATGACTCATAGGCGCACTGATCTGCATTCCATTGCTCTAGCCAGTGGCTCCATGCAGCAGTGGCTAGGTGAGAGGGGGCTAAGAACCTGGACTTTCTCCAGGTACCACTTCTCCTCAGGGAGATTCTGTTGTGCTTTGCAAGGTCAGATGAGCCCATGTCTGCTGCCCTGGGAGTTTCCTCTCCTGCTGTGGCTATGGCAGGGATTTGGGATTGCAGTGACCTGCAATGGAGGGCAAAAGAACCACATTATAGTTGGCACAGTTCATCACAGCTCCGGTGTGCTCATATGCCACGCGCAGGTTGGATGCATTCCTATTGTTATGATGGCCATTCCAGCCTCAGCAATCATTACTCTTCTATGATCTGCAGTGCCTCTTCTCTGCAAGGTGGGCATTTTCACATCTGGCACTCCACCTTTGGTCTTTGCCCTGTCCCTCAAATTGTGGGTCTGTTCCTCCTGCTTGGTAATGTGCGGATTAAATGACATGTCACGTAACACCTAACCCCCGAGCCTGCATGCATTCCCCAAACACACATAGCAGCTATCTGTGGTATATGATTCTAAGCACTCACAAAAGCCGAATTGGCATAGAGTCACTGAGTGGTTACAATGCAAAAGGAGGCCATTTGGCCCAATATGTCAGAACTGGCTCTCCAAATGAGCATCGTGGCTTGATGCTATTCCCCTGCCTTTCCCTGTACCCCTGCATATTGTTTCTATTTAAGTAATTATCTAATGGCCTCTTAAATGCCTCGATTGGATCTGCCTCCATTTCACTGCCAGGCAGTGCATTCTAGATGCAAACCACTTGCTTTTTCTCACATTGGCTTCTTTTGCAAATCACTTTAAACCTGTGTCCTCTCATTTGTTTTGGCCTCAATTGTCAAAAGATAATGAGGCTGATCATGCATTCACCCACCTGGCTTGGTTGCCCACTTGCAGAAATATATTACTTGATGACAAACTCTTTGGTAACAAGCAGCTGTGCCACTTACCTTGGTGGATAGAAGCATTTTGTTGACCCTTTTCCCGCACTAGACTCGGGATCTTTGGTGGACCCCTTTTGCTCACTGCCTCTGCAATTTCCATCCAAGCCAGCTTGGCCAGGTGTGAGGGTCTTCAGTTCCCATCTATGGGAAGAAAACCTATCGCCATTCCCTGACAGCCTGGAGGGGAATCTGCAGGAAGGCATCGCTAAACTGTGGGGCTGATCTCCGTCAAGGCTCGGACATATGTGCAGTTGAAGGGGCTTGGATGTGATGGGGGAGAGGGGGAGTGGCGGGGAGTAATTTGAGGGGGATGATGGTGATGATGTGTTGCAACAAGAAATAAAACAAAGTGCTCATAAAATGGAAGTGGATGGGAAAGTTCTGGCGTGATGCTCTATTTGTCCAAGAGACTGTCTTATAGCCCATCTGTACCTGCTGCATTGTCACCTGAATTGCTGGATCCAGCAAAAGATGCCTACCCCATCACATAATCGCACATGTCTCCCATGCCCACTGCAGGCACTTTTAAATTTTAATTTGAATTATATGTGTGCCGGGTCGCAATGGGGCCGACATGCCACTTAATAAATTCGCTGCTGTGAGTCTGCAAGCTTCCTGAACAGCTGCGTCTCCTTTATGTTCAGGTATTAAAGCTCACACCTAACTCTCAATGGGGCTTGACCAGGGCCCCCGTCCCCTTGGCAACCTGATTATGTAGGCTTGCACTTGGAACAGTTCAGTCTAATTTCACACCCAGCCCATTCCAGGCATTTTGCATTGCTTAAATTAAAAGAGACAGTTTAAAACATAACTATGTCATAAAGGCTATTGGTCAAAACAGTATCAAGTCCCATATAATTTGAAAAAGCATTAAATGATTTTAAACTTTCCTGAGGCTAACCATTTGATCAAAAGTATATCTTCAGAGTACATTTACTCAATGACTTAAAATATGCTATGATTAGTTAAAATATTAAGTTGTATCTGCTAACAGAAGCACAAATCTAAAAATAACATGCACTTGTCAAAATGGGGGATTTTTTTTTTGTTTTCATCTGTGCCAATCCAGTCGAGCCATGTTAACTGTAGAACAGGTCAGAGCTGTTATCTAGCTCCATTTCTTCTGTCTAACCTATGTGTCTTCACACCAACCCCAAAAGAGCACTCACCAATGCAACATTATGATTTTTTCCATTTCTCTTGCCCGCACTGCTTGTGATCTATCTGATCAAACTGCTGAATTCCTCTATAGCGATCCCCTACAGAGACTTTCCTGAACTAACTTCATGCAGGATGCTGACATCTGGCAAAAAAGAGGTGTCTTTCACTCGCTGGTAGTGTGTGATCTGAATGTGTATTCTGCCAGTAAAAAGAGTTTTATCATGTTCTTCTTTACTCGCATATTAACAGAAAATTTTAAGGTTCCAATGCATAATGGAGGTTGAACAGGTCATTCACGATTCCCCACCTGGCTGCAGTGGACCCGATACTGTTATCAGTGACGAGCTGTAGAAACTCATTACTAATTGCTGATTCTGAGGGTCACTGAGTTCTTCCTTGTTCCACTGCAAATATGGTCAGGGAACTCTAACCTCCAGTTGCTCCTTTGCTATCAGAATGTTCAAATAGTTGAAAGTCATATTTAAATCTTCTCTCTCCAGTGGCAAAGCAAGTACAATATCTTGCCCTGAATTTGACAAGTGAGAAGTCCTCAATAGCTTGGTTGTTCAATAACCATTTTAATATACGCGCTGCATTCAGTGCATGGCTCCTTTGCTCTGCTGGAGCATGTTTTGAATATTTGTGCTTTTCCAAATGACCTATGTATTGCTACATACAAAACACAATCATTATCTCTCTGCTACTTCAGTGTGTTTTACAAAATCAGAAATCCAATAGGCATTGTTAAGATTCTATCTCCTTCTGTGAACCTGTGAAATGACACAATGACATTGTTGAAAAGATATAAATAAATACACAGATTTTCTGGGTAGTCTCAGAGACATCATTAGTAGCATTTTTATATTTTTATTTTTAATTTTGAAAATTGTAGATTTTGGCAGATCTTTCCGGCCGTTCACACCTGCAGGATTTTCGGGTCCCACTGCAGTGAACGAAGATTTGGTTGAGTGCCAAATTCTTCGTCCTTGCTTACAGCGGGAGTGGGGCATGAATGGCTGGAAAATTATGGCCCATTTGTTTGCTGGATTGCTGTTCTGAAAAACTGAAGTCAGTGGGATAAAAATTCACCTAAAGTCCATTTTTTGCATCCATCAATTAGATATAAGTTAAAAGTTAATTTATTAGTCGCAAGTAAAACTTACATTAACACTGTGATGAAATTACTGTGAAATTCCCCTAGTCGCCACAGTCTGGCACCTGTTTCAGTCAGTTCACCTGACCAGCATGTCTTTCGGACTGAGAGAGGAAACTTGAGCACCCGGAGGAAACCTACACAGACACAGGGAGAACATGCAGGCTCCACACAGACAGTGACCCAGTCCAGGAATTGAACACAGGTCCCTGGCGCTTGAGGCAGCAGTGCTAACCACTGTGCCACTGTATCTTGAGCAGGCAGACAATGAGGTAACAATAGGAGACATATGTATAATAAATTGTATATGCATGAAAGCTAGGAGCGGAGAGGGTGCTGGTTGGCTTTTGTGGCTATAGGGAATGCAATAGCCTGCTGGTAATGAAAGGCCTCTTTTTGTGCTATAGAGCTCTGTGACTCAATTAGGATATGTTTCCAGAGGTATATCAGGGTATACGTAGAGTGTTTAAGAGAGAAGAGAAAAGATGATGTAGCCCGATATCACAGACGCCCAAAAAGCAGAGAACCGTATAAATGGAGAACTGTTAGTTGAAATATCTGTGATTTTATAAGCAAGTTTTTGGAATATGCTGCAGGCTATCAAATCAGGCTATGAAAGAAAACAGAAAGAGTTTCCTCCAGGATAATAAAATGATTTTGAAAAAGAGCATGCTTAAACAGGAAGGTTCTTTAAATGGAAGATTCAACCAACCAAATATAAATTGGGAATATCTAATATTTTGTTACCAAGTGCACCAGGAAAGCCACAAGTGCTGATAAGTGACCTGCATGGCAGAATGACTGGAATATTGTGTTACATTTATAAAGTGGTGATTTTTCCATGGCAGAAACACTCTTTGTCCTTCTATGGCACATATACTAGATTATTTTAATCATGATGTCCAGTTGAAATTCCAGTTTTCTTCGCAAGCTTCATATAAACCTTGAAGTATAACTCAAAGCGTCTTCAGTGATAGGTTCTCCAAAAGAACTACAGCTTGTTGAAAACCTAAATTCTTTCTGAGATATTTTTTGGTTTTAGTGCAACATGACACAATTCTGAAAGCAGTTAGCTGAGTAGTAATGGATCAGAAATGGAGAACACTAAATTGTCCATTAGTGCAACAAAAGCCTCCTGAAGAAAAAAAAGCTAGATGTTACCTGCATTAAAAATTAAATGCATGTAATGCCTAAAGGTTTTGTTAGTCTGCTGTTTGGTGCAGTTAGATAACAAGATTTAAGCCACTTAACTAATCAAGAATACAACATATTTAAGACTTATCTGGATAGACATATGAACAGACGGGGAATAGAGGGATACAGATGGTTGGTCTAATAGGACAATGTGATTGACATAAACTTGGTGGCCGAAGGGCCTGTTTCTGTGCTGTACTGTTCTTTGTTCTATATATGTCCTGACACAAAATTTAACTTGTTAACACATTCCAAGTTTGCTAACTGGTATACTAAGAACAAAATTTTAAAGTTTGCTCATAATGACTTCGTATATATGAATGGTGTACTGCACCAAATATTCTAGACAGATAAATGTCAAAATATTTACAAATAGTAGGCACAATTTAATGATCACTTTGGTGTCCTGTCCACCAGCTGGGAAACTGGTGGCAACCTAGATGAGGCCATTTCCAGGAGACTCGATGGAATATAATACTAATCAATGATGGGTCTTCTATTCTAGATCCCTCTGTCCTTCTGGCAGGTATTCCATCAGGCAGAGGTTGATAGCTCGTGGGGTATCCACATGCTGTAGCACTGGTTAAATACCAGCTGCATCTCCAGGTTGAAGACAATCCTTGAGCTTTCTAGCCCTGAACTAATTCGGAGCGAGGCTGGAAGGTGGCAGGATCTTCACTTCCCTGCCCGACCAACCACCTACCCTCCACCCATTCCCCAAACTCAGTCTCTGAAGGAGGAATGATGAGACATTAAATTCTACCACATTTTGCACACACACACACACCATATGTGGTAAAGACAAATTGTGTAGAAATCTTTTAGAGCTGCTGGGTTGAAATTTCTTTATTGTGGATAAGAGCAACAGATCAGAAATGGATCAAATGTGAGAAGTAATCAAAATCTAATAAAATTCAGAAATTGAGCAATGAAAATCACTTAATTTTTCTAAAACCATCATGCTCTGCTGTATATTTTCCTCCCAAATTTAAATATCCAGCAGTCAAAATAAAATGTTTAACATAAAAACATTAAAAAATCTTAATTCATAATAACATGAATAAATTTGCTTGTCATATTTTGTGTTTTTGAATACCCAAATACACATCCACAAATACCTAAGCTTTTCTCAAAAGTCTGGGATAGGAGTTGATGGTTTCAAAGAGCTATTAATACCACAGTTGAAGGAGGTTTAAAATGGCTGTGTGTCTGTTTTTGATGATGTTGCAACCCTAGTGGCCCAAATCCTCCAATTTCTGGATGGTCAGTGACTGGATATACTTTAAAAGCTGCTGTACAGGACTTCATGTAAGACCCAAAGCAGTGACTCCATGAGAATTGCCTAAAAAGTTTCACTTTGCAATGGACAATTCCCCTGCCCCCAAAATCCTTCAAAGGTCAAGCTCTGAGTTTGAGTTAGAAAGTTCAGACAGTTCTGACTTACCTGGAAAGCATTTTAAAAGGTAATTTTTAGTTCACCTTTGATTACTTCTATGTTTTCAGTTTAGGCATGCGGTAGGTTTAGTAGTCCAGTTATTTATTTGGACGATTTTTGGGCTCTTGGAAGTAATACCATTCTTACAGTAGGGCTTGTGAATTCATATGTTATATGTGGAGCTGGGAGAATATAGGGTGGGCAATGGAGGAATGGCTGAATATGGGTTGAGGGGGATGGTGGGATTGGTTGGTGAGGGGTTGGGGCAGAGGATGAATGGTATGAATGGGATTGGGGAATAGGGTTTGAGGATTTGAAGGATGAGGGGGAGGGTGGGAAATACATTCAAATGTTAGCATATTTTGGAGAAACTTTGGAAATTCCTTTAGTCCGGTGTATCTGTGAACGGACAGGACTGAAATCAAACCTTTTACAGCTGTCTGCACAAAAGTTGGCCCAACTCCATTTCCAACCTCAGGTCTGTCAAAGTGGGCAGCAGATCCATCTTGAGACCAATTGTGGACAGCCTTGAGTCAGGGAGCGCAATATCACATTCCTCAGCAGTCTAGAGGTGGAGGCAGGAACACGATTCACATTTAGCCCCAACTCCTGATTCCCAACCTCACACAGTAAACTGGGCTCCAGGACTTTAAGGGTTAAATTAGTAACTTGCATTCTCTAGAATTTAAGAAGTTAATGTGTGACTTGATTAAAATTTTCAAGAAAGGTAGATAGAAAGAAAATATTTCCAAGTTGGACAGTCAAAGTCTAGGGGGCATAGTAAGTTGCAATGAGGAAATAAGAACTTTACAAATGGATATAGATCAGTTAGGAGAGTGGGCCAAAATGTGACAGATAGAGTTTAATGTGGGTAAGTGCGAAGTCATACATTTTGATCAGAAAAATGGAAAGGTAACTTATTGTCTAAATGGGGAAAGAATTCAGGGTGCTCCAGTGCAGAGAGATCTGGGTGTCCTCATTCATGAGTCACAAAAAACTAGCATGTAGGTACAGCAGATAAAAAAGAAAGTGAATGGAATGTTGTCATTTATAGCTAAAGGAATCAAATATAAAGGTAAGGAAGTATTGTTGGAATTATACAAGGCATTGGTGAGGCCACACCTGGAGAATTGTGCACAATTTTGGTTTCCTTATTTGAGGAAAGATGTAGTGGCATTCAGAGGAGGTTCACTGGACTGATTCCGGAGATGAGGGGTTTGTCGTATGAAGAGAGATTGAACAGTTTAGGCCGTTCCTCTCTGGAATTTAGAAGAATGAGGGGGGATCAAATTGAGGTATACAAGATGACAAAAGGTCTGGATAAAGTAGACGTGGAGCAGATGCTTCCTCTTGTGGGGCATTCTAGAACGAGAGATCATAGCCTTAGTCTTAAAACAGAATTGGAGATAAACGACTTCTCCCCAAGGGTTGCGAATCTGTAGAATTCGCTGCCTCAAAGTGCGGTGGATGTCAGAACAGTGAATAAGTTTAAGGAGTTAGACAGATTGTTAGTTAGTAATGGATTGAAGGGTTATGGGGAGAAGGCAGAAGAATGGGGATGAGTAGCATATCAGCCATGATTGAATGGCAGAGCAGACTCGATGGGCCAATTGGCCTAATTCTGCTCCTACATCTTATGAGCTTATGATAGTCGAAATATTAGGGAAAACCCTTTCAGGCAAAACACTCCTACAGGCAACGTTGGTAGAAGTTTGGAATTCTAGTCCTCAGACAACAGTAAATGCTGGATCAATTATTAGTTTTAAATCTGAGATTGATAAAAGTTTTGAGGGATATGAGGAAATGATGAGGTTATGGAGCTCGTCACAGATCAGCTGAATGCTGGAACAGGCTGGAGGGGTTAAATGATCTACTCTAGTTCCTATGTTTTGACTCATACCTAGAATAAATAATACTTTGAATGTTATTTGTCTTCTGAATTGGCCTGTCATCTAATTTACTGTGGTCAATTGAGGTAAGAGAGCTCCATTGGTTTATAAACTAAAAAGAGGAAGTGCGCGATGTTTTGCAAAGTTTATACTGTTTGACTGGAAAGTGGGTTTTACTATTTGAGAAATATGATGCAGCCATGTACCAGTAAGCATATATCACATCATAACTGACAGTGTATAATTTTATTAAAATTCTCTTGTAGCCAGTGACAGAAATAATGCACAATTTTTTTTCATTAGAATTTAATTGGAATTATGAAGCCCATGTTGTACACTGTTTTACTTCTGTAGCTGCCACTTGTTTCTTTCCCTTCCTTCTCCCCATAGGCAATAGCTATTCACACACAGGCTAATTTTCAATTACATGTCTTCATTATTGTTTTCCTGGCCCTCTGAACTCAGCAATTTGATGGCGATTTTTTTTATAAAAACTTTTATGGCAGACTCCAGTGATTTTTTTTATTACCTTAGGAAATCCTGATTACTTCAAACAGAATCAGATGGCATGCAAATGAGTGACACTTCCATTAAAATCTTCAAACAAGCATTTATTGGAATGTGATAACCTTCATAGCTCTGTGCTGTTCCGACCTTTATTTTAAGTTAGATTGTGAGCGTCTCCCTTTCCTTCCGGCTCAACACACACACACTCACACACACACAAAATAACTCTGGCTGAGATTAGTAAAGTCTGGGGATCAAACCTGGTACGTGAGGAGTTTTGACAGTAATTTTAAATATCTGTATAATTTGTACAGATGCAGAGTAACTTGTGCCACTTCCTGACCAAATTAATCAGAAATAAAACTTGTTAATTTTGAACGTGGTAAATGTGTGATTATGCAACTGCTATACAGTTTTCAGTACCATGGAGAAAATTAACCCTTCAACAGCACTGTCAAAATGTGATAAGCCAAGACACTTGGAGCAAACTAGCCGAATCTTATAGATAATGTAAGTTCGAAGTTCTATTTGTGCCAGTCAGTTTACCTCCACAAGAACAGTTTCATAATGATTATTAGCACCTCTAGGCTATGAGTGCAAACTTTGGGGTCAGGGTTCCAGCTTTTGATTATTATTTAGTATCTTCTGTTGAAAAGTGAGCATGTGGACAACAAGTGCGAATATCACTCATTTGATGGGAGCAGAAGAGATGATTCAGAGCTGCCACGATCTGATACGGAATCATCAACATTTAAAGATAAATCCAAACACCTTGCTTTGACCAATGGAACTATGCCACAAGATTTCACATTTTCTTTAAACAAAAGACAAACATACATATATGGAACACATTAAACAAAACAAATAGACTTAAGTTAAAATTATAGCTTATATCCACATATGCCAATCTCTTTGGTTTATTTCTGCCTTCCTTAAAAATTCTCGTATGTTACATAAGAACATAAGAACATAAGAAATAGGAGCAGGAGTAGGCCATCTAGCCCTTTGAGCCTGCCCCGCCATTCAATAAGATCATGGCTGATCTGTTGTGGCTCAGTTCCACTTTCCCGCCCTCTCCCCATAACCCTTAATCCCCTCTCTTATCAAGAACCCATCAACCCGCTTCTTAAAAATATTTAGCGAGGCAGCCTCCACCACTTCAACGGGCAGAGAATTCCAGAGGTTCACCACCCTTTGAGTGAAGAAGTTCCTCCTCAACTCCGTTCTAAACCGCCTCCCCTTTATCTTGAGGCTGTGCCCCCTAGTTCTACTGTCTTTTTTGAGCGGGAAGAGTCTCTCCACCTCTATCCTATCCATCCCATTCATCATCTTATACGTCTCAATGAGATCTCCCCTCATTCTTCTAAACTCTAACGAGTACAAGCCTAGTTTATTCAGCCTCTCCTCATAGCTCAACCCCCTCAACTCCGGTATCAGCCTAGTAAACCTCCTCTGCACTCCCTCCAGGGCCAAAATATCCTTGCGCAGGTGCGGCGCCCAAAACTGCACACAGTACTCCAGCTGCGGCCTCACCAATGCCCTATACAGCTGCAGCAAGACCTCCCTACTTTTATATTCAATCCCCCTCGCTATGAAGGCCAGCATCCCATTCGCCTTCCTGACCACCTGCTGCACCTGCAAGCTGGGTTTTTACGACTCATACACAAGGACCCCGAGGTCCCTCTGCACCGTCGCCTGCTGCAGTTTTTCGCCACGTAAGTAATAGTCCTTCCTACCATTCTTCCTACCAAAGTGGACCACCTCACACTTGCCAACATTAAATTCCATTTGCCATTTCCTGGCCCATTTGCCTAGCCTATCTAGATCCTTCTGCAGACTACTTCCCCAAAAGTTATTTACTTTTATGGGAACAACCATAAGTATGGCACCAGTGCTCTGGAAACTACCACTCCCACCTGAGATGTAGTGTCAGCCCTGGTCGGTGCAAGAATGCTCCAGAAGAGGATGGGGCAGCAGTGTCGGAAGAAGATGAATGATTTTCTTTGGCTCAGCCCCCAAAAGCTCTCTCAAAAAGAAACCAGGTGTGATATTAGAGGGCAGTCAAGTGACTGCATGTGACCATTATTTTTGATTTGATTTTTGATTTGATTTACTATTGTCACATATATTAGTATACAGTGAAAAGTATTGTTTCTTGCACTCTATACAGACAAAACATATCTTTCATAGAGGAGGAAAGGAGAGAGTGCAGAATGTAGTGTTACAGTCATAGCTAGGGTGAAGAGGAAGATCAATTTAGATGATTGCATTCTGATTTGGGCAGGGGGTGGGGGGTGGGGGGGGTCTCGCCAATGTGTCCCATCATGACCTCAACTGAAGGTATGTGATCATAGACATTACCTCAAAGGTGAAAGCGCCTGGTCCACACTTATGTAGATCTGTTGTAATTGGTGCTGACCAATGATGTCACACCGGTGCCCACTGAATATCTGGTGGGGGGGAAGTCCCAGAGAGAATGCTCACTAATGACATGCTAATGTATTAAAATGAGCTTTCTGCGACCCCGCGGCATGTTCCTCGCCACTCCGCTGGCAAGGGACCGAGAAGATTGGAACTTGGAAACTCATCAGTGCAAGTCATGCTTTCCAAATTTTGGGAGCATGCCACCATTCCCACGGAGAGTGCGGGCTCAGGATTGCACCCGGTAACTTCCATATTCTCAGGCTTTAGCTTTTGCATAAGGAACGCACTACAAAATGCACATTCTGGACTTATAGTAACCTGGGGAAATCCTGAGACATCAAAGAGGTATTCATTTAGTCAATGTAACACAAAATAAAACACCAACAGAAAGTAGGGTTTTTTTTCATGGGTAAGTATATTTTAATTTTAGTTAAGTAAAGGGATCAAGGTAGACCAGTCTATACCATCTGTATTCAAGCTCCTGTCAGATTGAGAGAGGTGTAATTTTGCCCTTGTGGTAACCGTGAGTGAAATATTTGGTAGGTCTTGATCCAGTTCCCATGTGGCATGAGCAACAAGCGTAAAGCTGTCTTTAAACTTGGCAAGGTGTACATTAACTTGGCAGTCTCACTCAGGAATTCAGAAGAATTGGCAGTTGAAGCAATGGCATGTTGGCACAGTGGGTTGTATGCATCTGTTACTGTGTTTGGCACACTGTTGGTCGAACTGCCTTCCCATGCAATACATGATCTTGGAGCATTTGATACTGTCACTGGATGCAAACAAAGCAGAAATATCTTGTTTTGCTTTACAGCGCTATTCCTTGCATTCAATGCTAGCTTAGAATCCATATTTGCAAGTACATTGCATGCTACCAAAATCTAGAGTTTGTTGAATATTGGACCATCTATACTCCTTACTACTTTTATTACATCACTTCTTTCTCTTTCCTGGCCTTTATCACATCATGTGACTACTAAGACTCATAGAAACATAGAAGATAGGAGCTGGAGTAGGCCATTTGACCGTTCAAGCCTGCTCCACCATTTATTACGATCATGGCTGATCATCCAACTCAATAGCCTAATCCTGCTTTCTCCCCATAACCTTTGGCCCCATTCACCCCAGTGCTATATCCAGCTGCCTCTTGAATACATTCAATGTTTTGGCATCAACTACTTCCTGTGGTAATGAATTCCACAGGCTCACCACGCTTTGGGTGAAGAAATGTCTCCTCACCTCTGTCCTAAATGGTCTACCCTGAATCCTCAGACTGTGACCCCTGGTTCAGATCCTCTGGTGAAGGTGGGCGGGCGGGGGGGGGAGAGGGAGAGAAGCCAGATCGTTGCCTGGTGGGGAAGGGAGGCAGATCAGGTCATTCTCTGACAAGGGAGGGAAGGTAGGTGGGAAGCCAGATCGTTCTTTGCGGTGGGGTGGGCGGGAAGAGTGAGGCCAGATCGTTCTCTGGGGAGGAGTGGGGGGGTGGGCAGAGGCCAGATCGTTCTCTTGAGGGAGAAGGGTGTTTGGAGTGAGGCCAGATCATTCTTGTGGGGGGGTGGGGAGTGAGGCCAGATTGTTTTCTGCGGGGGAATGAGGCCAGATCATTCTCCAGGGAGGGTGGCGAGTGAGGCCAGATCGTTCTCTGGTTTGTGGGGGAGGAGGAAAGCAGGTAAGATGCATCTCTGTTGGGGGAGGCGGGTGGAGGCCCAATCGTTCACTGATGGGGGGGATGTGGGCGGTCAAATGGATCTCTGGTGAGGCATTGGGGGCAGGAGGGTCCACTGCCCCTCTGCAGGCGATCAATGGGGGTAAGGGGGCAGAGGGTTGCGATTGGTCTGGGTAGCAGGGTGGGAGTGGGTGGATAAGGAGGACAGTGATGTCTGTGGGGGCCATCACTCGCGCTTTTTGCTCCTGAGCCACTTTATCCGCTTTCTGCAGCCCGGGAGTGACCTGACATGGGCGTGCTTTTTCAAATTTTTTTCTAACTACGCATGCGCAGTTCAGAGCTCTGATAATTTCGGGCATGCTAAGCCCCTCCCACAGCATGATTCAGACATGCAAATTTTTTTTCAGGCTAAACAGTAGTGAGGGCACCTGAAAGCAGATTTCCAAGTTGGATCTGAATTGCGCCCAGATTGAGCACTTAGAATGAAAATGGTAAAATTGGGCCCGATGTGCTACATGTAGAATGTAAGAGGTAATTTACCAACTCGGCTGATGGGTAATATCACTTTCCCAATAGCACAAATCAGAAATTCAGACATATGTAGAATCACAGAGTTTTACAACACAGAAGAAGGTGCAGCCATCAAACATCTATCTATTCTAATCCCATTTACCAGCACTTGGTCAGTAGCCTTGTATGCTGTCATGCTTCAAGTGCTCATCAAAATGCCTCATAAATACTGTGAGGGTTCTTGCTTCTACCACCCTTTTGGGCAATGAGTTTCTGATTCCACCACTCTCTAGGTGAAGAACTTTTTTTCCTCAAGTTCTCTCTAAATCCTCTGCCCATTAACTTAAATCTATGCCCCCTGGTCATTAAACCCTCAACTAAGGGGAAACATTTCTTTCTACCTACTGTTTCTATGTCCATTTTAATTTTGTACACTTCAGTTACGCCCCCTTCAGCCTTCTCTGCTCTAAGGAGAACAACCCCAGCCTAACCAGTCTCTCTCCACACCTGAAATGCTCCAGTCCAGGCAACATCCTGGCGAATTTCCTCTGAACCCTTTCTGGTGAAATCACATCCTATGTTCTATGTTCCAAATGGTACTAATGACATCAAGGAAAAGGAAAGTGCAGCAATAGTTTTTGCAATATCTCATAATCCATATTCTTCCGAAAGGATTATGTGAAAGATTATAAACTGATGTGTCTCTTGCAAGAGCTATTGTTGGCAATTTTCTTTGTTTTCTACCAGTTTGTACATTCCAGCAACTAATTGCACAGATTTCAGCTACATGCTTTATGGAAACTGTCAGGAAATCTTAAAAGAAAACTTCTAATAAGGAAGTTCATACATTGTGCTTTTTATTTTAGTTTTTTGTGAGCAGAAAATGGCATTTTAATGATTGCGTGGTATTTCTAATCATAGGTCTGTGTTTTAGACTTCTTCAAACCTAGACAAGCTATAATGATGGCCTACCTAGTCTTGAGAGTGTTCCATATTCTGTAGTAGCTGTGTCGTTAGAGCAGATAATTAGTACCCCAGGCAGTTGTGCTGCTTTATATTGTGTAGGAATGTTAGCGAATGGTAACAGTCTTTGCATAATACTTTATCTTTCTTTCTTGTACAAACTTGGAAAATGCATTATTCATACAACGCAAGAACCAATTTCACTGAGAAGGGGAAGCAGCATGTACATATAAAAAAATGACCTTATTTTATATTGGTTCCCACTGAAAAATGCTGACTAGAATATGCCCCCATACTCCAGTAGCCTTTTCATTTTAATTATTGCTTCAGGAGTCAGTATTTTAAGTTAAATTGGTACACCAAGCACAGTAGAATTTTATTGGCCATGTTCCATCCTATCACCAGGGGCCATTTATCAAGAGGCAAATGCAATTTTGCCTGCGTATGTTTTTGTTTTTGTTGAATTAATTCAATGAAATAACCAAACTTAGAAAAGGCTGATCAAGGGGTCATCATCAAACTCCCACTTTAGCCCTTCTAGATAGCGCTTATTTTTCCCAATTAAAAGCAAAATCAAATTTGTTGTGGCTATATCCATTTATCTGCTGCCATGATGGTGGGCTAATATATTATTGGAATTCCAAATTTCCAGTGGCAAGAAAAGCAACCCCAACAGCAGAGTTCTCTACCAAGCCAATTTGCTCAGCATTGAGACATTAATTGCTCAAAACCAGTTCTGCTGGGTGGGACATAGTTTATGTGCCAGACATCAGATTTCTGAAACAACTGCTCTTCTTCAAACTTAGTCACTGCGGGAGACTCCTAGGAGAACAGAGAAACACTTTAGAAGTGCTCTAAAAGCATCCCATGATGTTAAACATCCCTGCCAACTCAAGGGAGTCCCTCACTTGTGACTGATCAAAATGGTAAGGGTCCATCTAGGAAGGCACCAACCACATCAAGAGACTGCATCAGGAATGTGCAGAGGTGAAGTCAAGATGTTGGAAACAACCCATCTACCTAACTCCTCATGCACCACCTGCCCACATGTGGCAGAGTCCGCAAATCACGCATTGGACTTAATAGCCATCTCAGAATCCATTGAATTGGAGTGGAAGCAAATCATCCTTGATACCCAGAGACTATCTAAGATTAGAGGTCATTTTCATTACAGCAGTAGTGATCTGCCTTTGCTTTGAAGTGTGGTACCTGAATTGACCTTTGATTGATGACCTTTGGGTGGGATTCTCTTCAAAAATTCCAAGTGCCGAACTTGTGTAAAAGAAAATGGAGTAAATCCCACTGTTTTCTCCACAGGATTTTCAAAATGAATCTCCAACACTCTGTGCACTGCATAGTGCACTAGTGTGAATCTCATTAAAAATTAGGAGACAAGGTCTATTTTGCTGGAGAGGCTGGCAACATAGTGCTGAACTGGCCACCACGCATGTGCCAACCTATCAGAGCAGAGATTAGCGCATGCACAGTAGCCCACACTGCAGACCTCTTGATCACTGGCCAGCACAGAAAATCCCTATCGCTGCCCCTCCAACCCCCCCCCCCTCCCATCGCCTGATGTCCAGGCCAGTCCCAACCCAAATTAAGTCCTCCCCCACTAAGCTGGCCAGCCCCGACTGCTGGACTCCTTCCCTCTGTCACTGCCAAGTGTAGAGTGGCAGCGGGATTCTCCCATTCCTACTGATCTCCCACTCCCTGGAGGCCCCATCCCATATTAGACCCTCCCCCATGACTCTGCTCACTTGAGATTGCCCAATGCCCAGGAAGCACCGCCTCTCACCTGACCCTCTGGGGGGGCCTCCAAGACGCCCCCCTTCACTGCAGTGGGGTGGAGCTGCCAGCTCCCTGCTAGCAGGCAGCTATTGTAAACCCCCTCGAGCAGCCTGTTCTAGCAGCACAGCGGGCTGGCAGAATCCACCCTTCCCCTTTGTGTTTAAGGGGACTATCAGTGAGTTAACTGCAACAATGCTCTGCAGTCCTTGCTCTATATCTAACTCTGAATGAAAGATATAACATTTCTTTGGCATATAATTATAGTAATTATAAAGATTATTTATTAAACTTTATAAAGAAAATCCAACCTTCCTTGAAACAAAGGAATAAATGAAACAGCTTTTGTTGAACTGCTGAAAATTGGCTCCAAAGATAGGTGCTTCGCATCACTGACACCAGCATGACGTATACAGCATTTGTCTGCATATTGTCAGTGCAAATGTGACGTGCGCTCATTTAAATAAATAAATGGAAATTTTTTTTTCAAATTTTGAGGTAAGGTCAATTTTTACTGATTCACCCTCAGAAGATATGTCCCAAATTTTGTGGGTGGAATTTATTAAAGAATTTAGTTTATGACCCAAGTAACACAAAACAGGAGTTGGTTAACTTGACAAATTCTTGATCATAGAAATCTTGACTAGAGTATATAATGGCCAGAATTCTCCGACCTTGCCTGCAGCTCGAATTCTCCAGTCTCAGTACAGTGAATGAAGGCATGGCTGAGCGCCAAATTCTCCCTTCTCACTGGCAGCAGTGCTTGCGAGACTGGAGAATTCCGGCCCCTATTTCCACAAAGCTGGGCTAGCGCTTAATGTAAAAAAGGATAGCAAGCGTTTTTATAAATATATAAAAAGGAAGAGGCTGGCTAGGGTGAACATTGGTCCTTTAGAGGATGAGAAAGGGGACCTAGTGGTAGGGGATGGGGATATGGCTAAGGTATTGAATAACTTTTTTGTTTCTGTCTTCACGGAGGAGGACATGAATAATTTGCTGGGTGTTAGCGATGGAAAGGTGGTAGGACTGGAGGGTCTTAATGACATTACTGTTACTAGAGAGGCGGTGCGCGACAGACTGGAGGGGCTGATTGTGGACAAGTCCCCAGGACCGGATGGAATGCATCCGAGGGTTCTGAAAGAAATGGCGGAGGTGATAGTGGATGCCTTGGTGGTTATTTTCCAGACGTCGCTGGATTCCGGGGAAGTGCCGGATGATTGGAAAACGGCTAATGTTACGCCGTTGTTTAAGAAGGGTGCCAGGCAAAAGGCAGGGAATTATAGGCCGGTTAGTTTAACGTCTGTGGTAGGTAAAATGTTAGAATCTGTCATTAAGGAGGAAATTGCAAGGCATCTTGAAGGGAATTGCTTGATAGAGCAGACGCAGCACGGTTTCATTAAAGGGAAGTCGTGTCTGACAAATTTACTGGAGTTCTATGAGGATGTGTCTAGGGCGGTGGATAGAGGAGAGCCGGTGGATGTGGTCTTTCTGGATTTTCAGAAGGCGTTTGACAAAGTACCTCACAAGAGGTTATTGCAGAAGGTCGAGGGACATGGAGTTGGGGGTAGGGTGTTAGCGTGGATAGAAGATTGGTTGTCAAATAGGAGGCAGAGAGTGGGGGTCAACGGGTGCTATTCGGATTGGCGGATGGTGACTAGTGGAGTGCCCCAGGGGTCGGTGCTGGGGCCTCAGCTATTTACCATTTATATAGATGATCTGGAGGAGGGAACCGAGTGTAGGGTGTCGAAATTTGCTGATGACACCAAGATTGGGGGAATAGCAAATTGTGCGGAGGGTGTGGAGAGTCTACAGAAGGATCTAGATAGGCTGGGCGAATGGGCCAGGAAATGGCAAATGGAATTTAATGTTGGCAAGTGTGAGGTGGTCCACTTTGGTAGGAAGAATGGTAGGAAGGACTATTACTTACGGGACGAAAAACTGCAGCAGGCGACGGTGCAGAGGGACCTCGGGGTCCTTGTGCATGAGTCGCAAAAACCCAGCTTGCAGGTGCAGCAGGTGGTCAGGAAGGCAAATGGGATGCTGGCCTTCATAGCGAGGGGGATTGAATATAAAAGTAGGGGGGTCTTGCTGCAGCTGTATAGGGCATTGGTGAGGCCGCAGCTGGAGTACTGTGTGCAGTTTTGGGCGCCGCACCTGCGCAAAGATATTTTGGCCTTGGAGGGAGTGCAGAGGAGGTTTACTAGGCTGATACCGGAGTTGAGGGGGTTGAGCTATGAGGAGAGGCTGAATAAACTAGGCTTGTACTCGTTAGAGTTTAGAAGAATGAGGGGAGATCTCATTGAGACGTATAAGATGATGAATGGGATGGATAGGATAGAGGTGGAGAGACTCTTCCCGCTCAAAAAAGACAGTAGGACTAGGGGGCACAGCCTCAAGATAAAAGGGGGGCGGTTTAGAACGGCGTTGAGGAGGAACTTCTTCACTCAAAGGGTGGTGAATCTCTGGAATTCTCTGCCCGTTGAAGTGGTGGAGGCTACCTCGCTAAATATTTTTAAGACGCGGGTTGATGGGTTTTTGATAAGAGAGGGGATTAAGGGTTATGGGGAGAGGGCGGGAAAGTGGAACTGAGCCGCGACAGATCAGCCATGATCTTATTGAATGGCGGGGCAGGCTCGAAGGGCTAGATGGTCTACTCCTGCTCCTATTTCTTATGTTCTTATGTTCTTATATGCATTATAAAATTTAAAAAAAAGTATAAATTTTTAATTTAGTTTTAACAAACAACCAGGATGCCTTAGCTAAGGGAACCTAATCTGAAGCTTTATGAGAAACTTTCTCACAGCATTTTCTGCAGAACCTATCACAAATTCACAAACATTAATAAGGTGATAGGTGTAGAGCCAGGAGCTGGATGTAATCCGTGTCTAGAGTAACAGAGAATCTAATTATCCAGTTTAAAGTTTTTAAAGTTTATTTATTAGCATCACAAGTCAGCTTACATTAACACTGCAATGAGGTTACTATGAAAATCCCCTGGCCGCCACACTCCGGTACCTGTTCGGGTATACTGAGGGAGAATTTAGCGTGGCCAATGCACCTAACCTGCGTGTCGTTTGGACAGTGGGAGGAAACTGGAACACTTGGAGGAAACCCACGCAGACACCGGGAGAATGTGCAAACTCCACACAGGTAGTGTCCCAAGCCAGGAATCGAACCCAGGTCCCCAACGTTGTGAGGCAGCAGTGCTAACCACTGTGCTACCGTTCTGCCCAATCCAGGCCTGAGTATGGCTGTATTTGATGTCCGTATCCAGTATAAATCTGCAACCAGCAAATTATTTGATATTGCAGTTTATCCTCCAAAATGAATAATGTGGGATAACCAGTATGGCTGGCAATGGCATGAACACTGTGTTGTTTAAAAAAGCAAGCACAAAATTAGTTAAGCTCAACAATGGTCAAATAACTCAATCAATTTACCTAGCGAGTAGCTGAAAGTTACAGACCAGGGAATGCAATGTCTAATTTGTAAATTCGGGATTTTAGTTCAAGCATCAGTAGGATGACTGAATTTGGTTTCAATATCTCCAAGTTGAGGAATTGAAAATCATTAACATTCCACTCCTGAACAAGATCTAATTGCTTGCTGCAAGGCGTATGTGTGTTAATAATGTTTTTAAGACAGTGGGATCAAAGTTCTCTTTCCCTGTTCATTCGACGTAGTAACCTACTGAAACTCTAGGCTCGCACAGGCACCACTTGGACAATGTGCATGGTGTGTGGGAACTGTACACCTTCAGATGGAGTTGGAAGTAAATTAGAGCAGAAAACAGCAAGCACACATTATGCTCCTCACAGCTTTTGAAATTGACTTTCTTTGAAGTAAACATTTTCTGTCACTTTTTCTATTGAATGGTATTTTTCAAAAACATCCTGCTGGGTTTCTAGCACAATAACAAGTAGAGCAAATGGTGCATGCATATTCTTAAATCATATTCTGAGCGAAATAGAAAGGGATTGTAACATATTGTGCAAGGGAATAGGAGCAATTTAAAGATTAAAGAAGATTTGATCCTTCGTCTGCGCTAAATTAATTATTTAGATGCAGTGTCAGTAGGGGTGTTGCAGCTCACCTCAGGGAAAATCATCCCAGATTTTCACACCTGATTATTGTCGGCAACCCCTGTTGAAACTGTGTGTTTGTCAACATCAGGTAATGAAAAAATTGGACTGCATGGTCAAAAATCTTGCACCTGTTCCTTGTGAAATCATGGGCTAAACATTATGGTGAACAGATGGCTTGGCCTACCGGAAGCAAAGTCAACGTGGGGCAGGTCAGCTGTACGTAGGCCTGTCCTGCAGCCAAAATGCATGTGGACAGGCTAAACGAGGGCTGAGTGTGACTTATGGCCCCTCACCGGGGAGGAAACTCTGCTGTTGGGAGCTGCCGGCCAATCCAATATGCCAGCAGCTTCATCAGTCCTGGCAACGCCAAGTGCCGGGATTGCAACGAGGAACAAGAAGAAGGAGCAATGGCCTCTGGAAATGGGTAGGTCTGAGGTTTTAGTCAGGGAGTGTTCGGGCGAATAGGGAAGAGAGACGTGGAGGAGTGGAGATGGCGGGTTTAAGGCTGCAAGTGGATAGGGAGAAAGGGAAGACTTTACCTTAAAGCGGTCACCTTCCAATCTGAATAGGTCAGCCCCCAAAGATAGAATTTCCCTTCCTTCCTGCCCTTTGAAGAATTTATTTTAAAAATTGGGCGGCCCACACCCACCCGACAGTCCATGCCAAATGTTTTATGGCACGTGCAGCGTATCATTGGCTTGGTAACAATTCCAGTGGGCCCCCAAAAGGGAAAAACAATTTGGACTTGTATTATTATGCCATTTTACTGTTTTTTCCCCTCTAGACCTTGATTACCTATCTAATGATAGTGGGTGGGCTGCTGATTTTGGTGTCCTGTATGATGGGGGTGAACTCAGGGCTGGGTGGGAAGGTGGTGGGGTGGGAACCTGCCCTACTTTATGTGCACTCCCATCAAAAGCACACCTAGTAGAGGCATGTAAAATGCAGGCCCATAGCCGAGCAAGGAGCGAATAACTTCAGGAGTGAAAATTGACGATCATGAAATAAAATGTTCATAGAGACGAGGAAAATTTTTAAAATCAATTTATGAACACATTATTTCACTGAACAGTTGGAAGATTGAAACTAAATGCGACAGTATTCTAAATGAAAATTTATCTTGGGGCTGATTATCTTTCCAATACCTGTATTAAATTGAGCTATAAATCAAAGCAATTTGCAGGCACTTACAGGACCCGAGAACCTAGCACATTGAGATGAGATAGGAGTTTTTTCATCCTCTTAGAGGAAACAATTGCAGGGCTATGGGGAAGGAGCAGGAGAATTAGAGTAATTTGAAAGCTTCTTTTGGCTTCTGGTACTTGGGGTCACCACAATGCTGGTTGGTCATCCCTTTTTCACCTCCTCCTGTCAGTCACCCATTCCTCTTCAAATCACACTGCACTTAAGCTTGTTGCCACCCCATCTTGCTTTCTGGTCTTAGGTCTTGCTGTTGTTCCTGGCAGTCCCATTGCCATCATTTGTCTTACCACATTTCCTCTCTCCCCCTCTCTTTCTATAATAGATGATCATTCCATTTCACTCTCTTCTCAGATACTTCCTTCAATACTTCCACAATCTTCATTGGTTCCCGATGCTGGCCTTTCCCATCACTCTATGATAAAATTCCTTTAATATAGGGCTTCTGAAAGTTCTATTCAATATGGAATGAATGCAAGTAGATAGCAAAAATTAAATTGTAATTTCCCAAAAAATAGCATTAAGTAAAATAAACCTTGCTTAGAGATATCTAGAACTAAGCATCTGTAGGAAATAGAAATTGCACATTGGTTCTGAAGAGTTGCTGTCTTCTGGTATCAAAATATGTGATCTGCATTTTAATATCGAACAATTGTGCCTTATTGTGTAAATTTGGTTATACCATGACTTTCAGCCTTGATTAAACCGTTATAATACTGTGTGAGTAATTAATTGAATATAATTAATGCTGACTAATTCCTTCTCATTTTATTTCTTAGGTATTACAATGTTTCTTTACCTCTATATTACCAGATTGATGGCGATGAGACTCCATTTATTTGCTCTCTGCCACGGGACAATGGCATGCAGAAATGTCAGGACCTTCCAAATTTGAAAGAAAATGGAGTTGAATGTTTTCTTAGCTTAGATTCTTACAACCACCCAAGATATAGCCTGGAAGTGAACAACACAAGTGGCTGCATAAACTGGAATCAATATTACAATGTGTGCAGAACCGGAGATGTAAACCCACATAAGGGTGCCATTAATTTTGATAATATAGGATATGCCTGGATTGCTATTTTTCAGGTAAGGTCCCAAGTCGTGAATATTTATCATTTGTTTCCTTTCTGGCATTGTATAAATAAGTTACTCTGATTCCAATTTAATTCAGTGCCTTTTAGCTATCATTTGACTAAGTTCTATGATTTAAGAATGTCTTGGCAATATCATTATAATTGTGATGAAAAAAGGAAGCAATTAATACTTACTTTCGAGTAGGGTTGTGAATAATGCTGTTTCGTTAGATCCAAAACAAATTTGGCTATTCTTGAGATATTGCTTATGTATTTCTGCCCTTAATGTTATTCATGCGAATTGCCACTAATACTGTGAATGACTCTAGGACACAAGCTATCAGTTCCAGGGGACTTGTTAGTCTTTGATCCTATTAATTTTCCAAGTACCTTTTCTCTAGTGATCGTGATTATTTTAGGTTCTTCCCTCCCTTTTGCCTCTTGATTTTCTAATATTCTTGGGATGCATTCTGTATCTATCACTGTGAAAGCAGATACAAAAAAAAGTATTAAAAGCCTTTGCCATTTCTTTTTTTGCAATTATTGATGACCTATTCTCACCCCCTAAGGGACCAATGCTTACTTTGCTATTCTCTTCCTTTTTATATACTAATTGAAGCTTTTTCTGACTGTTTTTGATTTTCTTTCTAATTTTATATCATATTCCAATTTCTCCTTCTTCATTATTCTTCAGTCATCCTCTTCTGGTTTCTAAAACTTTCCCAACTTTCTGGGTTATCAGCTTGTATATCTTTTCTATCAATTTGATACCATCCTTAAACCTAATTAGTTAGCCACAGATGATGTTATCTTCGTGTAGCATCTTTCTTTCTCAATGTAATATATATGTCTGTTGAGTGTTATGAAACATCTTCCATGAAATCTCTCGCACTGCTTCACTACTGTCTTACCGTTTGATCTATTTTCCCATTCCACTTTGGCCAACTTTGTCTATACACCCCAGAAGTTGCCTCTATTTAAGTGTAAGAAACAGCCCTGAATATATCCTGTGAACTTATTCTTTAAGCTACTTTCATCAATTTGCGTTTGTTCCATCCGTATGAAGATTAAAATAGCTATGATTATAGCAGTAACGTCCTTACAAACCCATATTATTTCTTGATTTATACTTGGTCCTACAGTTTAACTGCCCTAAGGAGGTGAATGAATTACTCCAACAAGTGACTTTTTTCCTTTATTATTTCTTGTCTCCACCGGAACTGATTCTTCTTGATTGTCCAAGCCACGATTATTTTTCATACAGTACTGATCTTTATTAGCAGAGCAGTCTCCTTCTTCTTTAGCTTTCTTCCTGTCCTTCAGAAAAGTCATATAGCTTTGAATAATCAGATGCTAACCATGGTCATTTTGTAACCATGTCTTGGTCATGGCTATCGTATGCATATTCATTCATTTCTCTTTCTGCTATCAATTCATCCATCTTGCTACGTATGCTGTATGCATCCAGCTAAAGTCTTTGGATGGAACTTTGTCAGTATCAGGCTCTGACTGAAAAATGGTGTGTTTCTCTCCAGAATTTAAACATTTTTTAAATAAATTTTCTGGCATTGAATCTGGGGGTGTAGTGCAACAGGACCTAATAGACCCAGCAAGACTGAGATTGAGGTACTATTTTTAAAGGGCAGGCCAATCTGTGTATAAAATAAGTTTCCTATAAACCCCACCCCCCCCCCCAACACCTCCACCACCACCACAACAGAGGCCCAATCCCATGAATATCAGGACGCTCCCCATCCTCCTTTCCCTCCCCCCACACTTTCATCGGGGTTCTACCCTCTTTCCTGCCCCTAACCCCACCAACCTTGCACTGTCAATGGGTTCTCCCCTCCCCTATCCCAATCACAGATGAGGGGACCCCCCCCCCCCAGCCTAAACAATGGAAGAAGTCTACTTCAGTGCCTACTTGACACTGTTGTCCCCTGCCAGGGTGCCAGTGGGAAATGTTAAGCCCTGGCACCTCTGAGGTGGTCATGTTGGCTGTTTTTTGCTTTTGAAAACCAGTAGTGATTTGTGCTGGCATGATATCATGCCTCTGGGTGGGGGGCGGTGCAGCGGGTGGCAGATCCACCATGGGCAGACACTATACTGTAAAGCAGTTTATTTGCATTTAAATTTATTAAAATTAATGGAAATCAATTTCATGCTCTTTCTAGGATTTGAATCCACTGCGAATGGACCCCTTAAATTCCACCCTTGAATTCTTATTTTTACCATTTTCCCTACTATGAAATTTGCTGATGGAATCTCAGATTTGTACACACTGTCCCTGCCTGCCACATTTTGGTGATCATCACCCCTGTCTCTGCCCTGCTTTATTGCAAGGCCCATTCTCTTTAATTTGCCACAACTCCCCTCAAGTGAGCCTTCCTGCACTATTAATTTTAATACCCTCTCTATCACTGTGTGAGACTCACCAAAACACTGATCCCAGCACAGTTCAGATGAAAACAGTCCCATGGTACAGCCCCCAGTTCCCCTAGTATTCCCCTAGCCAGTGCACCAGAAATCAAATTCCATTTCTCCAACACCAATATTTGAGCCAAGCATTCAACTCTCTAATCTTATTTACCTTTTACCAATTTGCTCATGGCTCAGGTAGTAAGCCAGATATTATTACTTATATTGTTCTGCTTTTTAATTTAATTCCTAGCTGCTCATATTCCCTCCACAGAACCTTTTTCTTTTTCCTATGTCATTGGTGCCTACATGGCCCACAACAATTGTGTCTTTCGCCTCCCACTTGAAGCTCCTCTCCAGCCCTATGGGGATGCCCTTAAGCCTGGCACCAGCCAGCAACACAGCCTATGGGACTCATGCTCCCAGCTGCAGAGGGCAGTGTCTACACCCCCCAAACTATACAGTTGTTTCCACTGGCAGGTGAAACTAGAACTAGGAGGCTAGCCTCAAAACAAAAGGGAGGAGATTTAGAACTGAGTTGAGGAGGAACTTTTTAACACAAAGAGTAGTGAATCTGTGGAATTCCCTGCCCAATGAAGCAGTTGAGGCAACCCATGGAATGTTTTTAAGGCAAGGATAGATACATTTTTGAACAGTAAAGGAATTAAGGGTTATGGCAAGCAGGCGGGTAAGTGGTGCTGAGTCCACAAAAAGATCATCTATGATTTTATTGAATAGCGGGGCAGGCTCGAGGGGCCGGATGCCCTACTCCTGCTCCTAATTCTTATGTTCTTATAGTTTCCTACTAAAATTACATTACTTTTTACTCACTCTCACATGAGCAGCTACCTGCACTATGGCGCATTGATCAGTTTGCTCATACTCCCTGCTGCCCCTGCTCTTTTCCACACTCAAAGCTGTTGGACAATCGTAGGGGCTGCCTTCTGGATCCCCATATCTGCCTCCCTCATAGTCACACCCTCTTGTTACTGACCATGGGCTGAGCCTGAAGTACCTAGTCTAAGGTGTGTGACTGCCTTCTCCAACAAATTATCCACGTAACTTCCCCGTTCCTGGCACTCCAAGGCGTCTAAAGCCTGGACTCCAGCTTATCATCTCAGAACCGAAGTTCCTCAAGTTGCAGATACTTACTGCAGAAGTGGTTGCTATGGATCTTACTGATGTCCCACATGCTTACAACGGTAACATATTACCCGCCCTGACATATATATTGTAATTAATTTAACAAATTAAGTTACCGGTTTAGAAATATCACTCAGTTACTGAATGTGGTTATATCGTATTTTAACTGTTTAAACAATAAATTTAATGTAATATATATTTCTCCACACTACCTGTTTAAACAACTGCCCAACTTTAGTGTAATAAAAGCTTAAAAACTTAACAAAAAGACATATATATACCAGCTCACCTAAAGCTTTGAACACTCACCAACTTCTGGAGGTTGAAAAAAGATATAAAAATGAGGACCTCCTTCCCCTCTGCACCAGTTTCCTCACCTGCATCATTTTCCAAGTTAGCACTAATACTTCATTGCTCTCAGGCCTAATTGTCACACGTTATGTCTCACACTGTGCGAGCTAAATCTGCCTACCTTATGGAGAGCTGATGACTAACATCCAAATTGCTGTGCCAGTTTCCTGCTCCAACGATTAACGCCATTCATTTCAGTTGATTGACAGATACCTGCCACTGCCAGGCAGTTATCAGGCTCCTTAACTAGCTTGTAGTTTTAAAGCTATAAGTCGGAATCTGATGCTATTCTAAATTATAGCTGGAGATTTTTACCGGCTCCAAATTCCCAAGTTAGCACCCATACCGAGTCATGCTTGGGCATCATCACGATCTATGCTCCCACACTTAGCAATGATATTTGTGATACTACACCAGGCTTTGACATACCATGGATGCAGATTCAACTGGACCATGTGATAAAATCCTATCCTTAACCATTTGACCATGGCAATAGGAGAGATTGAAGCTGAGGTGTGGGCAATTGAAATAAAATTAAATGGTGAGCTATACCAGGCCTCTGTACATCTCCTAATGCTTGACTACAGAGCTGTTAGCTGATGAATAGCAGGTCGCTTGCTTACCCTTGGAATGGCATTTGTTAGCTTGGAGTGATCTGCAAAAACATAAAATTTATTGTTGCTCTGAGAAATGTGAATATAGCATGTGATGCTTTATTGTTTTTCAATATTAGTAAGATTTGATCAAAATTTGGCTTGTTCCCACTTTCTCTTTGCTTCTGGTTGGCCTTGCCAATTTTTATTATGTATAAAACAATTGAATTTAAGTTATGGCTTATCTGGTAGTATTCTTGCCTCTGAACCATAAGATTTTGGGTTCAAGACCCATTGCTGTAGGGCTTGAGCACAAAAATCAAGGTTACTACTTGAGTGCAGTTTTGAGGAAGTGCTGCATTTCCACAGGTACCAATGCTTGGATGATATGTGAAACAAAGGTCATGTCTGCCTGTTGGGGTGGATGCAAAAGACCCCATACTATTGTAGTATAAAGAGCAGGGGAGTTATCCCTCAATCAACGTCACAAGAAAGAGATTATCTGAACATTATCGCATTGCTGTTAGTGAGAGTTTGCTGTGTGCAAATTGGCTGTAGTGTTTAAATGACAGTAGTGCTAACATTTTGGAAGTACACCATTCACATTGAGATACCCACTGATTGTAAAAAGTGTCCTTTAATACAGCCTCCTTTCTTTTCTCTGCTTCACAATCTTTGAAAAATAACAGCAACATGTTTCTGAAATATGTACTGCTCATTGTTGAGGTGGAAATTCTGTGTTTTAATTTTTTTGGTATGACAAGGATATTTGCACAGAGGAAAGCAAATGAAATGATTCAAGTAATTAGACACAATGCAGCAATTAGCTGTAGTGCTTAACTTCTGCCTCAGAAGACTCTGATTTTGAAAGGAAGCATTGAATAATGTTGGAAATGGGCTGCTTCCGTTGGGTGATCTTTATTGATGAGATGCAGTGACAGATGAATCGGCAAACACTGCTTCACCTTGGCTCGAAGAGTGTGGAATGGAGAGAAAAGCTGGAAATTGGCTCAGGAGGACTGTTTAACTACTTAGAGAAACCCTTTTCTTCAATGAGACGAAACACTGATGTAGACCTGCAACTCACAGGAGCAGATTGGAAATGGGAGAGATGACAATGTGGATGCAAGAAAGGGGAAAATAGCAATAAATGCTTGGAATCATAGAATTGTAGAATCCCTTAATGTTGGGACAGTGGATGTTTCTAACTGAATTATTTTGATAACTAATCAATTCCAAAACCTATCCAAAAGCTATTTAATTGAAAAGAAATTAATGCTTTTTTTGATTAATCTAACAACTGAATTTGGGTACTGACTCATGCAAGACATTAGAAAACTATTCAAACCAGTCCAAAATGTGTAAAACACCCCTCTCTGCAGTCTACAAAAATAAGTTTGAACCATCTTAGACCCATCTAGAAAACGATCAAAATAGGAGACTATTGTATCTAAACAACCAATCTCTCTCCAAGAGGCCATGTAATTCGGCTAATTCAAAGGTAGCAGCAGGAGTGAGATTTGGAAGTATGACACATTCAGGCAGATTGGAAGGAGCTTTACATGAGTAACTGGTATTTTGTTCAGAGTTTGTTGAAAACAATGGGAGAACATGTGGAAAGTTATTCATAGAATCCCTACAGTGCAGAGCTTCCGGAGCCTGCATCATCAACATGCCTACCCAGACCCTATCCCTGTAACCCCATATTTACCCTGCTAATCTCCCTGACACTAATGGATAATTTATCATGGCCAATCCTCCTAACTCGCACATCTTTGGATTGTGGGAGGAAACCGGAACACCCAGAGGAAACCCACACAGACAAGAGAGAACATGCAAACCCCACGAAGACACTGACCCAAGCCGGGAATCAAACCTGAGACCTTAGCACCGTGAGGCAGCATTGCTAACCACGGTGCCACCCTATAATGAACTCGCTATAATGAACTTCCTTTTCTACTTGGCTCAAACATTTAATGAAATTAAAGCAATAAAGATATGCAAACAGAAGATGCTGGAAATATTCAGCATGTGGGGGGAGAGAAACAGACAGTGTTTAATGGAGGCGACAGGGGTTTTGCCAGCTGGCTGGAGAGCCAGTAAAAGCCCCTCATTGCCTCTTTTCAGGAAGGTCCACTGAATTAAGTGAGACTCAGGCACATAACTGAACAGTGGCGGGACTTCCCTGGGATCAAGGTCCCCATTGGCAAAAGTCCTGCTTGCTTACTGCTGCTGCCAATCAGAGGCTTGCAATGCTATTGACTGGCAGCACCACTGGAGAGGTAGTGGCTACTGCCAGTACAATACCTACTCAGGTTGGATCCTGGGACATGAATGAGTGATAGCAGGAGGGTGACCAGCAGGAGTGGCTTGGAGAATGGTGGGAAGCTCCCCCTCCTTCCTGAGGCAGAGTTCAAGCAGAGTTCCTTTGAACAAGGGGCCTGCCTGTGTGCCGGCAGGCAAGGCCGCATGGGTTTGCATGTCATCCTCCACGTGTGTCGAGCCCTCCATCTGCCTCTGAGTTATGCGCCAACATTAAACAAGGATCAGGAGCAGGCCATTCAGTCCCTCAAGCTTGCTCCAACTGATTTGATAGTAACCTCAGATCGGCACTCCACCTTCTCCCGATAACCTGTCAGTACATAGCTTACCAAGAAGTTATCCACCACTGCCTTAAAAATATTCAAAGATTCAGTTTCCACAACCTTTTCAAGAATAGAGTTCCAAAGTCCAAGGTAGATGGCATGATATATGATGACAAAAATGTTTACTGTGCAGTTTTGAAAGTATAAAAGGGAGCAGAGGTGAGCTGGCAAGGATACAAAACTGACTTGTCAAAGGAGTCAGAGGGTAGCAGTGGAAGGGTGTGTTCCTGAATGGAGGGCTGTGACTCGGGATCAGTGCTGGGTCCTTAGCTGTTTGTAATATATATAAATGATTTGGAGAAAAATGTAACTGGTTTGCTTAGTAAGTTTGTGGACGACATGAAGGTTGGTGGATTTGCAGATAGCGATGAGGACCATTAGAGGATACAGCAGGATGTAGATCAGTTGGAGACTTGGGCAGAGAGATGGCAGATGGAGTTTAATCCGGACAAATGTGAGGTAATGCATTTTGGAAGGTCTAATACAATAAATGGCAGAACCCTTAAAAATATTGATAGGCAAAAGGATCTGGGTGTACAGGTACACTGGTCACTGAAAGTGGCAAGATAGTCAAGAAGGCATACAGCATGCTTGCCTTCATCAGCCGGGGCATTGAGCTTAAAAATTGCCAAGTCTCGTTGCAGCTTTATAGAACCTTAGTTAGGCCACACATGGAATATAGTGCTCAATCTAGAAGGATGTGGAGGCTTTGGAGAGGTACAGAAAAGATTTACCAGGATGTTGCCTGGTATGGAGGGCATTAGCTATGAGGAGAAGTTGGAGAAACTTGGTTTGTTCTTACTGGAAAGACCAAGTTGAGGGGTGACCTGATAGAAGTCTACAAGGTTATGAGAGGCATGGACAGAGTGGATAGTCGGAAGCTCTTTCCCAGAGTGGAAGAGTCAATTACTAGGAGACGCAAGTTTAAGGTGTGAGGGGAAAGGTTTAAAGGGGATGTACAAGATAGATGTTTTACACAGAGAGTAGTGGCTGCCTGGAACTCGTTGCTGGGGGAGGTAGTGGAAATGGATACGTTAATGACTTTTAAGGGGTATCTTGACAAATACATGAATAGGATGGGAATAGAGTGATGTGGCCCCTGGAAGGGTAGAGGGTTTTAGTTCAGTTGGTCAGCATGGTTGTTGCAGGCTTGGAGGGCTGAAGGACTTGTTCCTGTGCTGTAATTTTCTTTGTTCTTTGTATAGCATACAAATATATTTTGCTGTTTACATTCTCACTTCAGTTGCCCTACAACCAGGGAATCATCCCAAAAAGATTTCTAATAAAATATTTGCAGTGTAATAATTGATCACTGGTCTTACAGAAAATTTCTTTCTCCCCTTTAGCTCCAGTCAATGGGATAATTACATGCAGAAATGTCAAGAACTTCCAAATTTGACAGAACTTGTTAAGTTTCAGTGCGTCTCGATTTGTCTTGTTTGCTTCTGTACCATAGGGACAGAGTCGATTCACCCCACATAATAAAAAGCAGTAATAAATACTGCATTGCTGGTATTTGAACTCTGCACTCCCCAAGGCACTCCAGTTGACTGTGTTATACTGATTTCTTTTTTAATGTAATATTTCACAGATGCTCGCAATGGTCAAAGGAGGACAAATGTTATCCAAACTTCAGTAGTTGATATCTCTATTGGTTAATAGAGGGCATTTCAAACTCTGCCAATGGCTGACAAGTTAGGCTTGTTAGCAGCCTTTTTATGGGTACCATGAGTGCTGACAGAGCTCCAAAGAGGCTTCCGTGGCTTTTGTGCACACTTTTGGGGTGAATCATACTGGATGCCATATTAGCAAAGGTTAGCGTGTGTGCACAGTGACTGACCTTGAAGTATGCAGAGCAGGAAGATCATGGCATCAATCAGCATGCAACATTGATTTTAACAACAATAATGCCAGTTTGGGATTTAACATACCAGCTAATGCCCAGTCTTAGTTTTGCACAGCTAAACAGCTGTTGAGAAATAAGAAAGACCCTTGATAGCATTGTTAAAGGTATTATCTTAGCATACAGCTTTCTTCTACTTATTGGTCCAATTTTACCAGTGTTGGGGCCTTCTTTAATTATTTAAGTTGCACAGATTTACAGCGAATGATATGACAGATGCTTGAAGGACTTTTGTTGACTTAAAGGCTTCGCCACAAACCAATTATTCCAGGTACAGGTGCATTAGCTGGCTTTCCTCATGGAATACAGCAAGAATTGGAGAATGAATAGAGGCCACACTGAAAGGGGTAAGCTGCTTGAAGGGGGTGAAGATGGTGAACAGGGAGAAGAACTTTGAGCAAGAGTGGAGGGCATATTCACCCATAGCCTTCAGGGAGCAATTCTCCCACTTGAACCTCAGCGAGGAGCATCAGGTGGG
This sequence comes from Carcharhinus amblyrhynchos, assembly GCF_965287045.1. Lineage (NCBI taxonomy): Eukaryota > Metazoa > Chordata > Chondrichthyes > Carcharhiniformes > Carcharhinidae > Carcharhinus > Carcharhinus amblyrhynchos. The sequence continues at coordinate 41,302,540 of NC_137341.1, read as the reverse complement.
ATTTGTACCCCACCCAGTGGTGATTTGCAGCAGTGGAGATGCGCATCATTGGCCAGTGGTGGGATCTTCCCGTTCTGCCACTGTCAAAAAGGTTTTCCATTTTTTGGACCACATCTATCTATGGGGAGATAGGAAAACAGCAATGGATGCCAATTTGGGTCAAATCGTTAACCTACTTCCCTGGTGACCCACCTCCATTTCCACACTACTCCCCCAAGCGCCCAATGCCTCAGCCACTAACTGAGCAGAAGATACCTCTTTAATATTCCAACTCCATGAAACTTGCACTTAAGGGAATGCTGAGGCATGGAGGGAGGTTTGAGACTTGGAATCGATTCTGCTTTCTGATTCCATCTCCAATGGGAAAATCTGGTCTCAAATGTCCAAAATGCTCATGCTACCAGCACCAGATTTCTATCTCCATAATTTTCTTTGACCTTACAATTCTCTGAAATCTATTTGTTCCTCTGGACTTTTTGCATGATCTGATTTCCTTTGCTGGGGACTTCAGTTGCCTAGGTCCTGAACCCTAAAGTCATAAGCTTCTCTGCCTTTTTCTCCTTTTCTAAGTTTCGTCTTAAAACGTATCTCCATAGAATCCATAGAAACCTTATAGTACAGAAGGAGACCATCTAGCCCATTGAGTCTGCACTGACCCTCTGAAATGTGGCCTACTTCCCCGCCCACTCCGTTTAACCCCATGCACTTACCACAGCCAATCCACCTAATCTGCACATCTTTGAACCAAAAGTCTGTTCACTTGTACTAATCCATCTTTGTGTCTCAGTGCCAACTTTTGCCCTTGATTACATTGAGGTGCTATATAAATTCAAATTGTTGCTGTTATTATTGTATGGAGTGGGAAGCCTGGCAGATTTTCCCTCCTTAACTGAAGCCAATTGTAATACCTTTACTGCTATCTACCTAAGATCAACAGAGTCAACGTAAAACAAATAACCTGCATGTGGAATATTTCTGATCTGTCTGCATGTTTCAGGTTTAAACTTGCTGAGTCCTCCAGGGAGCTACTAAACAAAGATTTTTAATCCTCAGCATCAACTTCAGTAATGATGATCAAAGCAGCGTAACACCAAGAAAGTTAATGGCTCTGCTACATTGAAATGTTGCATTTCCAGAGATACATTTCCCCATCACAAAGTCCCATGAAGTACTCTTATATATAACTTAATTATAGATCAAATAAGACCATTCTAATACGGTGTCACTCACTGGTAGAACCACTGTTTGACCATTCAATAGATATGAAGAAAGGCTAACCAGTAAGCTTGTTGAACTCACTTTAGTTCAGTAAAGAATGAGAAGGAAATGTGACCTAAGATTTTAAAAGCTGATTTTGTGCAATTTTACTTAAATTTGATTTTGATCATAGAATCAGAGTTCCGGAAATAATGCTGGGGTAAACTCTCAGTTTGCTGCCAGTTCTTTAAAAAGGAGGTTAGCCAAGCTTCAGATTCAGGAGTATGTAACCCGGATAGATTAATAGTCAATGGAACATTATGATTCTTGTACTGCTAGAAAGATGTCGCCAATGTTGTATACCTGGTCAAAATTGGATATGTAACTTTAATACTTGGGAGTTTACAGCAGGGTGAAAAGGTGGAACGTGCTAGAACTGTATTTTCTAGAAAGTTTTAATTATAGCCACACACTGCCCTCAGGAAATTAAGTACACCAGTTATAGAGTCCATGGCATGTGCACATTTCATTTTGCTTGTTGGAAGGACTGGAATTTTTAAGCCTTTTGATCTTTCTAGCTCTGTACTTTCTGAAATTTACCTCAGTAACGTATATGGGGCACTTCAGTGATGGGGATCGGCTTAACAAATATTACAAAAATTGACAGACTTAAACAGCTCGTTCTTCGGCATTGTCCAAGTTTTCCCCCATTCAGTATAAATCAGAAATTCTCTTCCCTTGATTGAGATTCACTTGGCAGTTAGTGATACAGGGGACCGAAGAATGGGAGGAGCTCCATAAATGAATCAAATGATGGAAAATCAACTAAACATGGGCTAGGATTTTGAAACAGTCTGTGGTTAATGAGTATAAGGCCTTAAAGCCCCAAAAAAGAGGTTTTTTAATTTGCTGTCCATTCTTGTCCTTTTCAAAAGCAAGAATATAAACTATGTTAATAACTGTATCAACTGCTGTATGAAATATTAATTTATTTGATGAATTGTAACCAAGTTCACAATGGTGTAGATATTATAGCACTTGTGACTTGACCTATTCTTCATATTCTTGCTCATATTGAGTAGAGACATTTCTGTTCACCCATAGAATAAATGAAGATTAAGCCCACTTTAGTCTAAATAACCTCTATAAAGAAGTTGATCCCTCACTGAACTGCTTCTTCATTTTTACATCGGTCTTTTAGTGACACTTAAACTGTAGGCCAAGGTAATAGTCCAATATCAATAAAACAATCCAATTTTGTACTGCCCTTATTTCCTCATACGAGCTAAACCGTTGATGGTTCCATGACCTTTTTTTCTCATCTTTTCATAATCCTGTTCATTGAAAGACATTTACTTACAGTTTAATTTACTGAGTGAGGCCTAAATGAAACCCACATACTTCTAAAATCACTGCAATCAGCAATTTAAAATGTAGCTGTTAAAATGTTCACAGGCTTTGATATCCTTTTGAAATAAAATAAGTCAATAAACTGAATGGTTCAAATTGATTGTCCATGCTATACACATAACCAGTTTTAGCCATTGCATTTTACAACTCGGGTTCATTCCGTGGAAGAATAACGCAAACCTCTTTTGATACACGTTTGGATGTTTATCTTGTAGTGCATTTGTAATCATAGCACAAAACCAATCCAAACTGAACTCCTTAAGCCCTTTTATTGGTGATTGAAAATCTAAACTAATAGGAAATATAAGGTTTGAGTTTACCCATCTATTAAATGGGCTAATCGGACCTACACTTCTCCAAGAGCTACAAGAACAGTCACTCTCCTTTCATTGAGCGATGTCCTCCAGTTTCCAAAGGCACCTCCTCAAGCCCCAGGCTGAGCCCTTATACTTTGAGAGGGGATTCTAGTCTGTGCTTTGGAGTCACTGATCTGTTTCAAGACTAGAAGTTCTTATTTGCAGGCCACACCATTGCCTGTACTCCTGGCGTAAAGTAGCAAGTGATACCAGGTGCAAGCTTGGGTGGACGGTGAGATCATCATCAGACGCATGGAATAGCAATGAGTTGCTGCAGAAACCCCTTGGGCAGTTCATTTGTCATCCCAGCATAGGGAATAAAAAGCATAGGTATTTGGATACAGTGTGTATACTAAACTACAACTTTGGTTGCAATGTGTCAGGCCTGGTACTGTTTGAATTTCCATTCTCCACTAATGGTATTCCTTGTCTCAACAAGTGCCAGTAATCGACTTTCAGGTTTAAAAATAGAATGCAAAACAAAATTGGCAACACTTAATATGACATGGAAAACTGATGTGGTGGAACAAATATAAGATGAAAAATTAGATACTTCTTTTGAAGCGTAGTCACTACTGAGGAAAACTTGGCAGCCAACTTGTACACTGCAAGGTCCTAGAAATAGCAGGGTGATAATGACCAGATATGAGTGGGGCTTGAACCCACATACTTTTAACTCTGGTGGATGTGCTGGGCCGCAACTGCCACCTAAATATGGCTATAATTCTATTACATTGATGAAACGAACTATCGGCTGACTTCAGAAGTTGCAGCAAAATCTTTCTTACATAAATCCCAAATAAATGCCCTTCTGGTCTAGAAATAATTGACTGTAGTTCAGATGGTGTTGCCTACATGTTACATTAAGGTGAAATTTCAACAAACATCAGTGTCTTAATTAAACTTAGGTTTAAAATTAATGGATATTAATAAATGATGTTGCTAATTTGACGAGCCAGTTTGCATGTTTAAAATATCTCAAATTAGTTAAATCTCAATTATTAAATAGGTAAAAATTTTGATAAGGAGGACTATGGGGCAGATTTGTCATTATTAAAAGTTAGAGATTAGTAAGATTGTCGTAAGTACAGCAGCCTAAAACAGTGCCTTTCCTGATCATGCAAGGAATGCTTGAAAAATTAATCAAGTCAGGTATTTTAAATTCATTAATGGGATGTGGGCATCACTCGCTAGGTTAGCATTTATTGTCCGATACTAATTGTTCTTGAGAAGGTGGTGGCGAACTGCTTCCTTAACTGTTGCAGTCCCTGTGGTGAAGGTACACCCATCATCCTGTCGACAGAATCACAGTGAAGGAATGGCGATATATTTCCAAGTCAGGATGTTGTGTGGCTTGGAGGGGAACTTCTACATTGTGGTTTTCCCATGTGCCTGCTGCCCTTGTTCTTCTGGGTGGTATTGGTCATAGGTTTGGAAGGTTCCTACAGTGTATGGTGCAGATGATACAAACAGCTGTAATTATGTGTTAGTGTGGAGGCAATGTTTCTGAATGTGGTGGCAAACAAGCATGCCGCTTCATCCTGGATGGTCAAATTTCTTGAGTGTAGTTGAAGCTACATTCATCCAGGGAAGTGAAAAGTATTCCATCATACTTCTGACCCTTTGAGAGTCAGAAGGTGAGTTACTCACCCCAGAACTCTTAGCCTCTGATTTGTTCTTGGAATACAAATTGGTAAGGCCAGTTCAGTTTCTGCTTGAAGGTAACCCCTAGGATATTTATACTGGGGGATTCATAGACAGTAATGCCGTTGAATGTCATGGGGTGATGGTTAGATTCTCTCTTGCTGGAGATGGTCATTATCTGGCACTTGTATGGTGTGATTGTTTCTTGTCACTTGTCAGCACAAGCCTGGATATTGTCCAGATCTTGCTGCGTTTGGACATGGGCTTCATTCATGTCTGCGTAATTGTGAATGGTGCAGAACATTGTTTAATCGTCAGTGAACATACCTGCTTCTGATCTTATGGTAGAAGGAAGGTTATTGCTTCTTAGCTGAAATTACTTAGTTGTAGTCCTCTAACCTGAGGACCTCCTGTAGTGATGTCCTGGAGCTGAGATGTTTGACCTCCAACCATCCTCCATTTTGCCAGGTATAACTCCAACCAGTGGACAATTTTCCCCCTGATTCTCATTGATTCTGGGGTTGCTTGGGCTCCCTAATGCCACACTTGGTCTAATGCTGCCTTGACTGAATCTCAGCTCACCTCTGAAGTTAAATTCTTTTGTCCATGTTTGAACCAAGGCTGTAATGAAGTCAGGAGTTGAGTGACCTGGCAGAATCCAAACTGAATGTGAGAGAGCACATTATTGTTACACAAATTCTACTTGATGGCACTGCTAATGACCTCTTCAATCATTTTACTAATGATCAACATTTTTCCAGAAAATTCCATCCAATATATTTTCCATAAAATCCTGAGTGGCTTTTACATCAAAGTTATGTAAGCACAAGTTGTTGGTGTTAATTTAATCTTCTGCTGTTAAAGGCACGGATCCGAGAATCTTAACAAATTATAATTAAAAATAAATTAATTTGTAAAAGTGGTCAGTCATGGCTTGAACTAAAGAGATAAGTTAGTCTGTTGGGTGATGCCTTTCACCAGAACTCAAAACATGAATCTTTCTTTGACAAATGGTTTGCTGAACTATGCTACATTACTATTATTTAGTCTTTATTTCCAATATATAAATTGAATACCTTTTGTGAAACAAACTGAATATTTCTCATTGCCAAACATATGGGCAATACCAAATTGGAAGGATCCCAGAGTACAAAAAGGAGAGAAAAAGAGGCATTGTGGTAGCATCACTGGACTATTTATCCAGAGGCCCAGATAAATGTTCTGGGGAAAAGGGTTTAAATACCACCGTGGCAGCTGGTGAAATTTAAATTCAACCAATAATCTGGAATTGAAAAGCTAGTCTCAGTAACGGTCTCAGGCTTTTGGCTAAGATCAAGCATCAGATCAAACCCAAGACGGGGTGCAAAGCCTTATCTTGTCAGCTTGGATCTTGTTTGTCTCTTTTGTGGGGACCATGAATTGGATTAAATTAGATTTTGGTGTAAGCAAGGAATGGATTTGGGTTTGCCTGGTGCTTTCTGAACGTTAGCTTTGTAACTTTAAGGATAAAGTAAAATTTTTTTTTAAAAAAAATATTGTCGATTGATATCAAAAAGAAAACCATTTGTTTCTCTAGTGTCCATTAGGGAAGGAAATCTGCTGTCATTATCTGGTCATTTGACTCCAGAGCAGCCGCAATGTGGTTGACTCTTAACTGTCCCCTGAAATTGTCTGGCAACCCACTCAGTATAAGAACAATTAGCAATGGGCAACAAGTGCTGGCCTTGCCAGCAAAACCCACATCCCGTGAAAGAATGAAAAAGAATTAGTCTCTGTGTTAATCAAAATAATGCTTTGACTATGTTTACTTTACGTCAAACAGCATATTGCCCAGGAAGAAATGTGAATTTCTGCTTGCGATCTGTTTTGCTACATATTCAACAGTTTTACTGCAAAATTACACCACACCAATAAGTAATTAGCGACCACCTACAGGGTGCCATGGTTCAGTCTGATTTGTTAAATAGTGTTTGTGAATGTTAGGCAGATACGCTTCCTGTGGTTCTTATTATACAACCAGCAGGGGATAGCACCACTTAGAGTAGAGGCGAGAACCTCTTGGTACCCTAGAATAATGCACTTTAACAAAAATTGGGATGTCACCATGAAGCTAACATAATTGTTCTGGCGAAATCACAAAATCCTCAGTGGCTTCTGCAATCACCTTCCCTGCTGGAGATTCCAAATGATCGCTTTAATTGCTCTGTTTTTCCTTAACTGAGATTGACAGCGCTGATTTAAATTAATTTCCTGGAGGCAGTTAATAAAGTCACAGCTCAATATCAACCAATATTTTCTGGATTTTGAAGTACCCTGTGCTGTCAGACTCTCGTCCTCCCTGCTGAAGTTGACAGAAGCAGTGGGAACAAAACAGTATATTTTCAGTTTTTCAAATATTCAGGTGTCATTGCCACCCATTAGGGATTAGAAACACGACACCAAATCCAATAAATAAACATCATGCAATATGCTGTGGGTATTTGAAGCGACTTTTCAGCATTAGCCATAAACAGAATGCAAGCACCTGCTGTCACAGCTGCTACAGAATACTGCATGCAGCACCGTCTGTTTGAAGTGTTTGTCGTCAATGGACAGCATGTTATCAACATCCCTCATTATTTGTTTAATATGTTGCCATTTAAAGCTTTTGGTGGCTTTCCATACGCAATGGATTCAGCTCTAGTACAGCAGGTAGAATTTCTTGTGTGCAGAAGGAGGCCATTTGGCCCATCGGGTCTGCACCGACTCTCCGACAGAGCATCTTACCCAGGCCCACCACAACTTCACCCTATCCCTGCAACCCCATGCATTCACCCTGCTAATTCCCCTAACCTACACATTTGAAGGGCAATTTAGCATCGCCAATCCACCTAACCTTCGGAGGAAACTGGAGCACCCAGAGGAAATCCACACAGACACTGGGAGAACATGTAAACTCCACACAGAAAGTCACCCAAGGCTGGAATCGAGCCCAGGTCTCTGGCTTTGTGAGGCAGCAGTGCTATCACGCCATTCCTCCATATCTGGTTGCAGATGTGTAGGTAGGATTGGCTGCTTCACCTGGGAGCATACCCACAACAACTGAGTATAGCTGACCAAAGACTTCATTAATACACATCTCATAAACTAATATAAGAAATTGGTTTGAGGAAGGTTAACATTGAGCACAAAGAGAAAACATTTGACCATAAGAAATGAGTTTCTGCAGAGCTGAAAGTTTTGTAACTGTTGTTTTCATTTATTGGGACTTATGTAATATTGATGCTTATGTGTATGTTTATTGAAAGCTGCACCACCGAGCACCTCTGTATGGCCTAAGTATCTTGGTTAATTTAAAAAATACTACCTGATAATGATGGTGTAATTATACCCACCAATGCTGACAGCACTGTTGGAAAATTTGCTTGCATAGAGCCATGTGATGTTGCTATGGAAGGCTGGAGCTCATGAAATGTCAACTGTATCACTTCCAGTTCAGCTTTCATGGTACGCCAAGGTTATGTGGGCACTCAAGCAGAGTGCAGCGAAAACTGGAATAAATCCCGCTGGTTTTTTTCTTCAGTAGGAGTTTCAAAATGAAGCTTGGTTGGCCTCCCAATTGCTGGCCAGCTCCACAGCCTCCGCATTGCCCTCAGCCCCACTCCCTCCCGGGGGCCAGGCTGGCACTGCCAAGGTGCCAATGCCCAGGGGACAGCCCCCCTTCCACTGCTGAACCATCTAGGGGGCTGCAATTGCTCTTCCTTCACTCCAGCGGGTTTGGGACACCAGCTCCCCAAAAGTGGGGAGCTACTGTAAACTCCACTGGAGTGAAACACCACTAGCAGAGTGAGAGAGGCAGGTGGGCCCGGAGACTTCAGTCCTGGGCCCGTTAATCATATTTTAAATTATATTTAAATGTCCTGTTGAATACAAAATGCAGCTGCGGCCTATTTCAGGTGCAGAGCTGACGCACTTAAAGATTCGGCTTTGGGAGACGTGTGTGGGGTCGGACGCCGAGCATGGATGCATACTTTAGTGCAGTGGGACTGGAGAATCCCCCCCCGCCTCCCCGCCCTCCACCCTCCAAATGTAGAGCAGACAGACTGTGATGTCGAACAGTGGCTAATGCTGATCTGGTGAGGCAAACTGGAACAAGAGGTGAGAGGTATAAGTTGAGAGAAGGTACAGTTAAAAATGAGATGAGGAGGAACTGCTTCTCACAGAAGGTGGTGAATTTGTGGAACTCGCTGCCTCATAGTGCGGTGGAACGTTGAATGATTGCAAGAAGGAGATAGATACATTTTTGATTTTAAAAATCATGTAAAGGGAATGGAGAACAGGATTTGAGACCAGGGAGAGATCAGCCATGATCTGATTGAATGGTGGAACAGGCTCGAAGGGCTAAATTGCCTATTTCTGCTCCTAATTCCTATATTCCTATGATCTGGTTCCTAATCTGCAATTTTGGACCTCACTGGTCCTAGTTTAAGCTGCACAAAAGACCCCCTTATTATTTAATAGTATCAGCATGAGACTTCTGGCTGCGGTGTTTTTGACTTTCCTGACAGTACCAAATGATGGAAGTACTGTGTTCAGTGTTGTTGGGGAAGTTTAAACAAGTTTTTTCATTCAAAATGGACTAGTGTTGCATTTTCATGAAAAGGTCAGTGAGTTAGAAGGTCTGTCAGCAGAAAGTCTGTTTTCACTAATGCTGTCTACAGTTGCAGTCCCTCTTGGACAACAGCATTACAAGGACATATAACACAGGCAGCAAAGAGGGGAAGCTATGCACAGGGAGAGGAGGGGGACTCAATCAAATGTCCTATCCAAGGGGCACAGTCCCTACCTACATCTCAGCCAGGAGCAGGATCTGAGACAGTTTCAGCTCACCAATGAGATAGTCAGTGAACTATGTAACCTCCTGCAATCAGACAGCAGGGTGAGGATGATACTACCACTAGGCATGAAGATTACTCTCACCCTCAATTTCCATAGCAAGAAATACTTCCAGATGTTAGCAGACAACATTGGCAATTCACACAGTTTGTCATACCCTCCTCCATCGTGGATTTGATGGAGCCCCTCTCCATCAGAGAGGGTCTTCATAGTTTTGTGTCCTACCAGGGCAAGGCAGGGGGAGTAGCCAAGTGAATTTGCCAGGCTATAGGGATCCACAATACTGAAGGAGGCATTGACTGCTTTGATGTGGCTCTGCAGGGCCCAAGTATAAATGGGAGGATGTGCCACAGCACTGCTCACTGAACATGAAGTTTGTGCGCAGCCATTAGAGAACATCATGACAATGAATATCCACTATTCTGGCAGCAGTCACAATACTTTCATCTTGTGGCAATATTTGAGCCACCAAGATGAACCAGAAGATGGTGACTCAGGGTACCTGCTCTACACCTGGCTCATGACTCCCATTTGCCAACCGGTCATGCCTGGACAAGGCACCTGCAGCGAGATCTGTGCAGCCATGAGGGACATTGTGGCACAAACCATTGGTATTCTGAAATTGGTATCCTGTTGCCTGAACTGCTTGAGGAGGGCCCTCCAGTATTTGCCAGAACTTACATGTCTCCAAATTTATGAAGGCCTGGGTGCTCCACAAAATCTCTGGGAAGAATTTTTGATTGCGCCCATACACTTTGCATTGTTTGTCTCCTGCCTGTTATTCCCATGGTGGGCGGGACTGGAAAATTCCACCCATCTATGCCAACCCTTGCCACAAGGCCTTTGGCAAGCACTTTGGGAAGAGGAGGAGGAGGAGGTAAAGATGAGGTACCTCTTTACTTCAGACAGGCAATTCAGATTCTGATTTCTCCGAAATCCGATCACTGTGCTAAAATTCCCCATCTTTCTGTCACAGCATCTCGGCTGACCAGTACCTTGAAATAAAAGAAACCATACAAAAATATCTGTAATAGTGTTATCTAACAACACTTCCAATACTAGGGGCTGCACGGTAGCACAGTGGTTAGCACTGCTGCCTCACAGCACCAGGGGCCCAGGATCGATTCCTGGCTTGGGTCAACTGTCTGTGTTTGCATGTTCTCCCTGTGTCTGTGTGGGTCCCGTCCAGGTGCTCCGGTTTCCTCCCACGTTCTGAAAGATATGCTGGTTAGATGCATTGACCTGAACAAGTGCCGGACTGTGGCAACTAGGGGAATTTCACAGTAACTTCTTTGCAGTGTTAATTTAAGCCTTGCTTATGACTAATAAATAAACTTTAATACATCTGTAAATGAACTATTCACTTGTATGCATTCCCTCAGTGCCTGTCTTGCAGATACATTTGCTTCAATAGCCATACAGCATGACTTGTGAAAGACTGTTGACTTTCACTAGGAATACGGTAGATGGCCTTTTTAGGATGACCTCAAGCAGCTTTAGGCCTTGAGGACTTCAGACTGCACCACCTTGGTATGGGCAACATCATTCTGGGCTAGTTGGCTGTTAACAGCAAAAGGCACTAAGCACTTCAACAGCTTAGTAGTCTGCCACAGTACAGATTGCTGGACTGCTGTGAAAGCCTGACTGCCCTTTTGAGCACTGGAATCCACAGACATGATGGTTGCAGTTTGAGCAAGGATTTGGTATTTGAAGATGCATTTGCACATGACCACTCATGTGAAGTCATTGAATATTTTTCAGTACTGCCACAAGGTCTTTCAGGGTCAATCTCCTGATATCAATGGTCACCTCCTCTGATTTCCTTTAAAAAGTGTGTTTTGCGGGTCATTGTAGAAGCATTGGGTAATATTTAATGGAGACAATAGGCATCTTGTTAGCTAAAGAGCCAACAAGAGTTCCATGTCACCATCTTTTGGGAAGACATTAAGTGCCTCCTGGGCTATGGCAAGTCTTTTGCAGGAAGGTTTCTGTCCAGGAGCAGAAACCCTGACCTCGAGGGCTGCTGCCAGTCAGTCTGTTTGGTCCCCTCAAGAGTGAGTAGAGTGAGGGTCAGAATATGGGGGTCACGGGGGAGGGGGGAAGGCAGCAAGACAGGGAGGTGGCTCTCGGTTGATATCTTCTCCTTCCCAAAGTTTGGGTCACTTGATCAAGCACTGTGTCTTTGAATGAATGATCCCTTTCTTGAAAGTCCTCAAGCAACCCAAAATGAGTTTGCTTTTTGGGCTTACTGCAGGGAAAGGCCCCTGCTAGCAGCTGAATGCATATCATCAACAACAGAATGAGGCCTTAAATGGGATTGAATTGCATGTCTAAGGGCCTTCATTGGCTGAAGGGCAAAACGGCTGTCTCTGAACTTAATTGAGGTGGGGCTGAGATCCCCATCTGCCACCCTACAAATTCAATGCCCTCCATCTCCAAGCTTGCCTGAGGTAAGAGAATTAAATTCCATCATTCCATTTGCCGTACTCTCAGTGTTCTGAACTAAAGTCTCCAGTGCCCCACCAGGGAATCTGGGCACCCTCTTTGTTATCTGTTGCTCCCCTAAACACTCTCTGACACGGTTCAAGCAGCTGGAGGCACAGGCTGCCTTTATAAGGTGTAGGCAAACTGAACATTGTGCTAGCTGTGCCCACTCCTATGTCCCCCGCTGACTCTCATCAATCTTTACAGATGCACCCTAGAAAGCACCCTTTCAGGATGTATCCTGCTGTGACCAAGTTCGCAAGAAACTACAAAGGGTTGTGAAGGTAGCCCAATCCATCATTCAAACCAGCCTTCCATCCATTGACTCTGTCTCAGAAAAGCAGTCAGCATAATTAAGGACCCCACACTCCCTGGACGTTCTCTCTTCCACTTTCTTCCATCAGCAAAAAGATACAAAAGTTTGAGGTCATATACTAATTGATGCAAGAACAGCTTCTTTCCTGGTGCCATCACACTTTAGAATAGACCTACCATATATTAAGCTGATCTTTCTCTACACCCTAGCTATGACTGTAACACTACATTCTACACCGTCTCCTTTTCTTCTCCCCTATGTATTCTATGAACGTTATGTTTTGTCTGCATAGCATGCAAGAAACAATACTTTTCACTGAATCACAACCCATGTAATAATAATAAGTCAAATCAAATATGCAGCAGCAGTGTCTTTCACACTGGCCAATACATCAATTATTGAAATGTGGAAGTCATGTGAAGTTTGCATACTGCATGCCTCAACACGATTGGGTGCAGAGTAACCACCTATCATGCATCATGATCCCCATGATGCCTGCCAGTGGCCTTAACAAATTTTTAGCTTGCTGAACTCCAATCTGGCAGAATGAAGCTTGGACAGTTCTCCTTAGAAGAACTGTTGAGAGGAGATTTGCTAGAAGCATTCAAAGCGTTCAGAGTTTGGACAAAGTAAGTAGAAAGAAACTGTTCCCATTGGGGTGCCAATTTAGGGTGCATGGCAAAATCACGAAAGGTAACATAAGGAAAAGGGGTACATGCTTTGGGTGGCTAGAATACACTAATACTCAAGTCTGTGGTGGAGGTAAATTCAATCATGGATTTCAACAGGGAATAGAATGATTATCTGAAGAGAAAAGATTAACAGGGTTCTGGAGTAAAGGTGGGACAGTAAGAACAAGCTGTCAAAAAGAGTTGGCATTGACATAATTCTTCCACACTGTAACCATCCCAAGATTCAATGAATCTACAAGCAGCAATGCAGTGCATTAATTGAAACTACTGGTAGTGTGTTGCCCATGTGCTGGCTGAATCTTTTAATTCCACTTGGGAAGGAGTCAGTTTCAGAACTTTAAGTTGTTTTTGCCAAGTATGTAGCTGGTAATGGTTCAGGTTCACAGGCTGACAAAGAATGTTGAAGAGCCATTTTTCAATCAATGTTGAGAATGGAGTAATTTCAAATCGAGTTGATGGTTTTCAATAATTCAATGTGAATTCACTCATTTCTTAAACAGTATCAGGCTTCAAGAGGGCTGCTAATTCAGCTGCTACCTGCTGTGAAACTTTAATAAATTGACTTGTCTTACTGAAGGAAAAAGGTATCATATCTTTTAAACAAATACCTAATAAACCAGTCATTGTTCTAAGGGTGGTGGTGGTGCTCATTTTTATGTTGCTATTTGGTCAGTGAACTGTTCAGTGAACTGTACATATAGTGCTGATACATCCATAAAATGAGTGATCAGTATTAAGATGATATCTTGGTTAAAAAATATCCGGTATATGTCTGTCAAAATATTCTTCCAGAATTGGCTTGTGTAGAGATCCTTTCTGTAGAGATAGGGCTGGAAATTTGGCTTTGTAGCCCAGGGATTTTCAGTGCTAATTGCTGTTATTCTGTGTCCAAAAGGACATCCACTCTGCATGCAATTCTGTAACAAGCTGCACTGGCTGCCATTTTGGCATAGGCCAAACAAGAGATATCCTTTAACCATATTATAAACAGGCTTTATGCAAACACAAACTCCTGCTTTTACTCCTTCTTTCCACCTTGGCTTGTGCCTGAGGTAGCCAGCACCAATGCTGATTGCCTCCAGGGTAACAAAGTTAAGTAGCCGCTTCTGACATCTCCAACTTTACACCCAACTCTGACCTGGAAGCTCCTCTGATCTCTCTCTAGCCCTGACTCCTAGCCTCCCCCTTTGTTGCACTGTAAAGGCCAGCTAATAATAAGTGGACCACTGCAACCTTCATCCAATTACTTATCTGCACATTGGCACATTTTCCTGTCTGGGCTGTACCTTCTACATGTCAATGAGTCCCAAAACCCTGGGCTCCTCAGGTCTTCATGTTGTAAAACTGGCTATTAGAAATCTGCAGGTGAGGTGCTGAAACTGCTGAATTTCTAGGTCAAAGACTCTCATCATTCTGTTAGACCTGCCCCCTCATCATAAGCAATATGTGCATATAATATTAGTGAATTAAGGTAGAGGATAAGAGTTTAATGTAGAACCGTGGATGGAAATCTCTGGTGTTGTATGCTGCAAGCGAGAATAGAGAATTTGGTGCTGAGCCAAACCTCCAAATACTGCAGCGGGACCGGAGAATCCCAACCATGGGCGAGGTCGGAGAATTGGTTGACACTTCTGCAATTAATTATTGGTATCAGACTAATAATGCATGCTTTAAAAAAATGAAAGGATAAGAAAAGTAATAAAAAGACGAGGAATAATGATTTAAATTTGCTTTTAGATTACTTAATTTTAATGAAAGTTTTAGAATTATATATCTGTAAGTTTGTATATGCATGCACATTTATAAATTCCAGTTGCAATTCTGTTAAAAGTGTTGGGTAATTAAACATCTCTGCTCTCATGCAAAGCAATTGGATGAAGTTAGATAAGGAAAGCTATTATTGGCTTTTGCATGCTGAAATTAGTCATCTGTTATTATTGTCAGAAAAAAGATATCAAATAATATTTGTTATTTTCTCGCCAGGTTATTACCCTGGAAGGATGGGTGGACATCATGTATTATGTTATGGATGCACATTCTTTTTACAATTTTATATATTTTATACTGCTTATAATAGTAAGTATATGCAATTTAAGAGCTTGAAAATCTATATTTAATGGTGAATATTTGCATATGATATATTTTCGAAGACATTACTTATTAGGGTGAGTTTTCAGATTAGAATAGAGTTAATTTTATTGCATGTGGGCAACATAGTTAAAACATTGTTTAGTTCATTTTTAATGAATATATTAGGCATTTTATTTGATTCATAAACTATTTTGACATAAAATAGGTTAGATTATGTACCCAAAGAGAAATATATTTCAAGAATAAAGAATCAAAGTAGCAGCACCAGCATATCTAGTAGCCCAGCCTGATAAAGTGAATATACTTTATTCCCTTGCCAGCTTAGATACACCCACTCCAATAGATTGAATATACAGCTAAGGACAGCACAGAGAGTAAGTCAGAGCACTGTTGAGCATGAGCAGGATCAGACAGAAGAGGAGTAGCAGGAAGCCTTTTCTCAAGGATGAGGTCACCTTGCTCCCTAGCTGTTGAGGTCAGGCCCAAACTTCAAGGGAAGAGCACATTTTAAAGACAAGAGGTTGTGGGACCTTTGGAGAAATATCAGCGGAGTCCTGCTGTGAAGGCAATGCTAAGTGCCATCATGCAGAATTTGCAGACTATCTTGGATAGAATATCAGTTCAGAGCCACCTGCAGTGCGCTGAACAAACAGCTGCCATTCAGACCTTGGCGGCAGCATTGGGCATGATGACTTGATGAGCTTGCCAGGCAGTGACAGGCTACCAAGATGTCAGTGATGCCACAAAGGCTCTGCAGCTGCAGATTCACAGTGATATGGAAGCTTCAGCTATGCTTTACATGGAAATAGGCTTGGTAGAGATGTTTCTCTTTTGTAGAAGCAGTTCCACATGATTCCTCCGCTCATCCTCCAACTATCCAAGAACCAGAAGGCAGACTTGACCCAACCATTCTGCTAGCAGTAGAGACTTCACAGCTGTGACAGGGCTATTCATGATCCACGCTTAAGAAGATTGAGGCCGGAATCATAGAGTGTACACATTCCTAGAAATGAGAATTCACTTAGAAAGCACACTAGAATATGCATGCATACCTCAAATGCCATAATAATAAGCATCAAACAGATAGATGCACATATTTTTCCATTACCCTTTTATTGGTGTTCATTTTGGTATGAACTATTAGTTCATGATAGTTCCTATTATGAACTAGGAAAACAAGTGTGGAAGGAGTGAGCAATCTTAACAGAACAACTCTCAGTGCTGAACGAACGTGAAAATGGGTTTCAGATTTGGTGTTTTGGTAAGGCCAGAAATGAAATCATTTGGCATTTAGTGCAAATCAGTAGAGGGAGGGTTTGGGGCCTAAGCTTCCCAAAAGCCGACTGCTCACACAAGAAGGCACAGTTGCGCATGCATATATCTCTCTGTTCTGTGCAACAGAATTGCTGCTGTTCCTGGCTGATCCCACCACCCCCGCCCACATCTCCCACCCCACCAACCCTTGTTGAATTCAGAGTGCAGACCTCCCCCCAACCCAGTGCATTGCCAGTTGCAGAGAGTGCAGATTTTCCCCCAGCCAATCACCAGTTGCAGTGTGTGCAGCCTCCCACTGCCCGCCTACCTTAGGCCTCGCCCCATCATGGCCCTGCTCTTCCCCCTGGGTTCTGGTAGGTTGTGCCAGAGTGCTAGCTGGTCAGTGCCTGGATCCCAGGCTGCAACTGATCCTCTATCTCAGACCATCCGGGGAGGGGGGTGGGCCTAATGGCCTCCGGTCCTACTGGCGGGGCCACCGTCAAGTCCCCATTGATGGGGACCATTTGTGGCCCTCGCCAATGAGAGCCTTCACCAGCAAGGCCATTACGGCAATTGAGTCTGGACAATTGTGGCCCAGGTCCACTAATGATATTTAAATCAGGATTTAAGTTGATTTAAATATTATAATCAGCCTCACACCCATCCCAGGTGCAAGATTGATCACACCGGAAATCTGGTACAGGTAAGATTGCGAGAGTTGAGAAACGGGGTGCAAACCCGATTTTTTGCCTCTCAAGCAATCTTTTCAGCTTACCCATCGACCAGCATGATGAGCTGGTAAGATTAGCCCTTGGGTGTTTAGATTGAAAGGCCAGGAATACGAGAGTGGAAAATTGGTTTCAGTGTGAGATGGAATTGATGCGTTATTGGGGAGCATCCTTGTCTTGTAGTAACCTGATGAGTGCCAAGTCGCAACACTCTGAAATAAGTACTGAATCGAAAGCACCATTTTGAATGTGTGGGACTTTCCTTGAAAATATCACCTTGTGCCCTTAAGACAGTTTTAATGCCTTTTAAGACAGACAGCATTTGGAAGCAGTAATGCCAAGTTATTTTGCGTGGCAATCTATCCCTGATCCATTCTCGGTTATTATAGCTTATCTGTGGCAAGAGGCACCAGGTGTTTCTCCACAGATGAATTGCATTGCTGTGTACCTCCTTCACATCTGCCCACCTGAAAAGCCCTTCAGAAAATTAAGGAATGATGTTATTCCAGCACAGAATAGAGAGAATGGATTTGCAACAATTTGTGTGTGTGTTTGGGTTAAGAAAATTCACCCTTCCTTAATGAGGAAATGTCTTTCCCAACCTATTGAAGAGGGAATTGTTCTGAGGACAGTATCCTAGATGTTGGACAACACTGTCACAGGTATTAGGGACTGCTAAGCATTGCCTTCAGTAATATTGATTTTAAAATATCATTTTAATAAAATACCTTATTCAAAATTTTCTGTTAAATTAGATTACTGATATGAGGCACCTCCAAGGTATTCAGTCTCCTTTGAATGTGAGATGTGTTGAGATGAATTCCATTCATAATGGCTTGGTTCCAACAAAACACAAATGAGTTAATGAATGCTATTGGAGTGAAGGCATACAATTGCCAGCACAGGAATTAACATTTTTGCTACCTTTGTGAATACAAAACTGATTTTGTGTGTTTTATGTTCTTTAAAAATGTCCTTTAGGTTGGTTCATTCTTCATGATTAACCTGTGCCTGGTTGTCATAGCAACTCAGTTTTCAGAAACAAAGCAACGTGAGAACCAATTAATGCAGGAGCAGCGAGCCCGCTTTCTTTCAAATGATAGCACAATTGCCAGTTTCTCTGAGCCCGGAAGCCTCTATGAAGAGCTTCTGAAATACATTTGCCACCTCTTTAGGAAAGTGAAGCGACGGATATTGCGCCTTTACAACACCTGGCAAAATAAACAACGCAAGAAGGTCACCCCAAACAGCTCAAATGGTCAGGAGAGGAAATGGCGGAGTAAGGGACGTGTAAGGTCGATTCATCATTTAATTCACCACCATCATCATCATCATCACCATCACTATCATATCAGCAATGGTAATTCAAGGGCACAGCAGGGCAGTCCAGAACTTTGTGATGTGGAGATGAAATCATTACGAGCTGGCAGCAAGCTCATGCTTCCTTCATCTGCACTAAACCACCAGAGTCCTTCTTCAGGTGCCGAGTCAGTTCACAGTATTTATCATGCTGACTGCCACTTTGAAGGCCCACAAATGACATGCAAGTCTTCCACTGCAGCTAATGCTAAACTAATGGCTGGCCTTACACATCATGGGGGCATGAACTATCCAACAATAGTTCCATCTGTGACTAGTAGAAGCAGCTGCACACCAAAACTAAAAGGCAAGAGAAGCAGTAATGCACCCATCACTATGGGCAAAGGGAGCCCTAACATGAACTTGGCAGATTCCTATGGCAAACTGCACCATTTTGTAGGAGAACATGGTAAGAAATGTCACTCTTATTTTAAGGCAATTGTTTAGTACTTACTTCAAAATTAATTTTAATGGGTTAAAAACTTCATGAGGAAGCCACTTAATTTTTGCAAATGCACTGATGTTTAAAAGCTAAGCGGGACAAATACAAAGATTAAGAATACATACCTGCAATTGATTACCTGGCAATAAACTACTTGGGAGTTCTGATGTGGTGGATTGCTGTAATATGTTTATAGTTGCTCACAGCAACCAAAGACCAGACTATTGTTTTGTTATAGTATATAACATTCCGTTTTTATTGAATGTTTTGAACGGTCACTCAATTTTTTGCTGGGTGCAGGTGTTTAGTTAAAGATATCTTATCCAATGTGCTTAATTCACATAGTTAATATATGATAATATCTAAACTGAAGGATTAATAATCAGAGCACCGAATGTTATAGTTTTATTAAGTGATGATCAACAGTTTGAATCCATATGGTTTAAAACTACTTTCAGGCTGCATTTTGCAAAATTTTGCGTAGCCTTGTCTCCCTAACTAGCTGTGAATACTGGTAACACTAACTTTGAAATTATTTTCACCTTTGTAATCTATGCAAGTTTAAAAGGGAACAAAAATATCTATGATGTAGAATTTTACAGCCCCACTTGCTGGTGGATCTTCCAGTCCCATTGAAGTCCATGGAGTTTTGAATGGCTCATTGCATTTCTCCAGTCCCACAGCTGCTGCTGCAATGGGGCTGTAAGGTTGTGCTGGTAATGTCCAGAACTAATGTTTTTTAACGTCTTTTTAATGCATAATGAGTCTAGTTATCAATTTAGAATAACACATTATTTTTCCCAAGTAAACAGAAACAGCACAAACCAATATTGGCCAACTCACATCTTCCATTATAGTGGATTTTTTTTATGAAACTGGGATTTAACTTGCTACCAATCTAGAGGGAGAGGTGCTGGAGCTCCCAGAATCTTCAAAAAAAATGCTAGGAGCTCAAGTTGGGTGTTGGGTTTGGAATTGAATAAAATTAAATTAAAATTGTATTAGCTGATATAAACTACCCGTCAGATATCCAACCAAATATGAATCAGACAGGACCAGTGTCAGCTGGGCTGGAAATACATTGCCATTAACTAAGGGGAAACATTGCTGGATCGGGGCTGAAGATCATTAGAATTGCATAACAATCATACATGAAAACAATCGCTGAAATCTTGCTACCATTTATGCTGGCGGAATATTATGGTCCTGCTCACAGTGCAGTCTTGCTATGGATTTCCCGTTGGCAAGGGGTGCATTCAATGAGAAACCCCATTAACAACTGTCATAAGATCCCACTGCCAAAGAATAGTGCACTGTCTCCCTCAATCACCAAACACGCTGCAGAGTGGGTGGAAAATCCTGTCCAAAATACTTGTGTTAGGATTAGGACTATTGTACATGTGGTGGATGAATACCATGTACCTGCTCTGTCCACATAACCCTTTAATTCCCCTGTAATTCAACCATTGATTTAACTGTTGACCAATGCTGTGTGGCAATCACTAATTCTGCAAATGCATTCTACAGCCTCAGAAAATCTGGATTAAAATCAGTCTCTCCAGATCTCTGATTATCCTATAGGCACATGCCATTATGCTGATTTGTTATTTAGAGCAACGTTTACAGCACAGGTTCAATTCCCATACCGGCTGAGGTTATTCATGAAGGCTCCACCTTCTCAACCTTGCCCCTTGCCTAAGATGTGGTGATCCTCAGGTTAAATCATGGAATTCATAGAATCCTAAAGTGCAGAAGGAGGCCATTTGGTCCAGTGAGTCTTCACTGACCACAATCCCATTCAGGCCCTATCCCCATAACCCCATGCATTTACCCTAGCTAGTCCCCCTGACAGTAAGGGGCAATTTAGCGTGGCCAATCCACCTAACCCGCACATCTTTGGACTGTGGGAGGAACCGGAACACCCGGAGGAAACCCATGCAGACAGGGCGAGAACATGCAAACTCCACACAGGCAGTGACCCAAGCTGGGAATTGAACCTGGGTCCTTGGCACTGAGAGGCAGCAGTGCTAACCAGTGTGCCATCGTGCCGCCCCCAATCATCACCAGTTGGCTATCGCTTTTGAGGGGGAAAGGTTGCCCAATGATTAAAGAGTCCAGGACAAAGGGATATAAAGTCATCATAACCCCAGATGACCATTGGCTGCTCTCTCTTTTGAGACTGGGCTGTCTTATCGACCCTTTAAAACACATTTTGTTTGTTATTTTAAGTTTAACGTGCATTTTTTTTTGTTGCCTTACACATCATGCGGGCATGAACTATCCAACAATAGTTCCATCTGTGACTAGCAGAAGCCATTTTACTTGTCCCCCAGTTTGTTTGAATTGGCTTAATTAGTTTATACAAAAAAGTTGGAAGCAATTTAGAATGAATTGCTGCCTCAATCTTAAATAGGTTGACTGTGGCCTTAAGATACTACTGTTTGAAATTAAAGCTCTGTTCAAGGTATACTATCTTCCAGTAAAACATCAATTAGGCCTTCTCTGCAACTTCAGACTATTGATTTTTTTTCCTACATTCTCAATTTCAACAATCTGGGGGGAAAGAAGTCTAAGAAATCTCAAACCCACTGCTTACAAATAGGTTTACAATCGTAAATATAAAGTAGATTTTCCTCCTTTATTATGCTTACTTTTTAAAAACCAACCTTGGAATGGCTTGGAAAACACAGTTTTCCTTTGAGGAGACACTTTTTTGTGAGATACTGATCATATGTAGAGATCAAGATGGAGAGATGATGCTTATGTTAGTGTGCACATCATGGGAGACATTTGGTCCATCAGTAAATGTGTACTGACATTAATCAGGATTAGGAAAACAAGAATTGTAAATGGTCCAAATTTACCTGTGCAGCTAGGTCCAAAAGGTCCATGTTCTCAATTTATTACGTAGCTTAATGATTAGAAGGACTAATGACAGTTATTGTCATTAAGCAATGGGATATGAGACCAAATGCAATCCTTTACTGTTTTTTTCCCAACATGAGGTAGTCTTTTAAAGAGGAGGAGGTTGATTTGATGCTTCATTCCTGCTTTGGATTATCAAAAATTGGCCAAGTGCAATGCATTAGATGTAATGATAAATGATAATACAAAATGTTACCTTGACATTTGCCACTCTGGTTATTATGTTTTACACTGAGAAGTAACTTCAATATTTCATCCATCATCACTTCTCATTAATTGAACCCAAAGATAACAGTATCAGTAATTTTGAATATAAAAACATTCTGGTCATATTTTTAATTCTGGGACTTTAATAATAAATCAAATATTGGGAAAATATCTTAAGGAATTTTGAATGATTGCAACTTCTATTGACTTTGTTACAGTATTTGCTTAACTTTGTTTCCATTTACCGTTTTACTTTGCTGTGTAACTGGAATCATGGTGATATTCAATCATAATTGCTCAGTTAGTAATCTGAATTGTACATGTGGCTGTTCCATAAAAATAATTGAGTGCCAATAGCAATGCAATTGATACAACCTATTGCAGAGGTCTTTCAAATGCCCTCATTAAGTGAATGAATATCGCATACCCAAAACTTAAATTTTAAGTCAGAAGCATCCTTACAATGGTAAGTTCCAAAAATTGTGAGAAATATTGTTATTAAGGTTGTTGCGATAAGTAATATAAATTCCACAGCATCTTGGTAACTTTGTTTGGATATCTTTATCGAAGGACTCTTTCGAGCTGCAAGCAAATTGTCAGGCCTCAACATGACATGTTCTGCACCCAACACTCAGGCTGGTGCCTTGACCTGTGAACTTCAGAACTGCCCTTACTGTGCCCGTATTTTGGAAAACCCAGAGCTAGAGCTTAGCGATTCTGGAAGTGGTGACTCTGACGCTGATGGCGTGTACGAATTTACGCAAGACATTGCACAAGGTGACCAAAGAGATCGGATACACAAAAACAAAAAGAAACCAAAGGAAAAGAATAAATTAATCCTGCTGTGGACATTATTCTCTGAAAAAATGAAAAGAATTGTGGAAAGTAAATATTTTAACCGTGGGATTATGATAGCCATTCTGATCAACACATTGAGTATGGGTATTGAGTACCATGAGCAGGTAAGGGTCAATAATTAATGTTTCTATCTGTCTAGTGACAGACCTTGCAAATACCTTGCAAAAGAAATGGTTTTCACCTCATGTTTCTGACCTTGTCATGGATTTACATTATTTTGCTTGACAAGCCTCAAAATGCAGTCTGCTTATTGTTTGATTAAACACAACTTCCATTTAAAGATTAATTGACTTACCAAGGTCTGTGTTCTTAACTAAAATGGAGTATCAAGATAGGAGAGCAAGTAAAATTGTCTTTCAGCCTCATGCAGGCATTGTTGAAACATCAAGATGTGACATTTACTCTCAGCTGCTGGAGCTAAGGTTTGAAATTGACCATCTATTTGAATGTCACTGAGGCCTGATGACTCGGAACAAAAAAAAATTGAAATTTAGTGAGGCCAATCAGTTGACATGAATTTCCTGTGGTCAACATAAGAGCATGGAGAAATGGTTAGGATTAGGCAACCTTGTTACCTTGTCAGTCAATCTATGATTTAGTGAATAATGGTTAATGTTATGAAAGTTTGATGAAGCTTGTGGATAAAAAAAATGTTTGGTCAAAAATTCTTAAATTCTACTGTAGCTAAGATTTGATAGCAGAGTACAAATATACAGCACTTGTGGATTCAGCAGAATAATTACGAGCTTGTAATGCTTTGCAATCTGTAGGACTCTTGCATGGCAATCTTCAGTACAAAGTTAAGAATGGTAAAATAGTCCTTACAAGAACTTAATTTTACAGAGATTTAAACCGGGACAATTTCCAGCTCGGTACACATGACTGAAGGGAAATAGCCCCAAATAACAAGATCTTCATTTCAGGGGTGAGTAGGGTGTGCACTGTCAACTCCAGGAACAATATTGAAGCAGTGAAGGGGCTTTTAAGGTCATTAGGAAAGCCCATATCAAAGCTCTGGGACTTTGTCCCAGTTGTAGTAAAATAAGACAAAGCAGCCCATTAGCCCTCACTGCTTACACCCTTAAACTCCCCCCACCCCCCAAACATTCTATTTGCTCCATCCATGCCAACATATGTTCCACCTGCTCCCAGGCCCTTCATATCCTATATGTCAACCTATACCTTTCTGCTCACAGCCCATGGCCCCTCATACTGTCCATGCCAATCCATGCCCTTCTACCCACTCCATAGTTCCTTTGCCAAAGAGCCATCCCATGCCTACCCACCATTTTTACTCTTTTACACTCCATGCCAACTGTCCCATACCTCAAGGGCCATGCTGAAATGAAATAAAGTGCAAAGAACCTATTACAGACTTCATTATATATATAAAAAGTCATTGATTTTAAAACCCCATTCCAATTCATTTAAATCCCTTCAAAAACTTAATCCCTTATAAAACAAACATTTATATTCATAACCCTACATCAAAGACAGCCAATCCCCCAATAACCCCTTTGAGATGTCAATCAAATTGTTAACAGCACCCCACTGTGATAATGATGTGTTATAGAAGCAGTCAAGCAGCGCTGATATTATAATGATTGCCATTAATAAGCTCTTGGCGCTGCCAGAACTGGTGGACCTACCAGCCTATTTGATTGGCTAGTAGCTCTGATGGCAAGACTGCATCACCAGTGAGGACAGAAGTCCCACCATTATGCCACAGTGGCACAGTGGTTAGTATTGCTGCCTCACGGCACCAGGGACCCAGATTCAATCCCAGCCTTGGGTGACTGTCAGTGTATAGTTTGCATGTTCTCCCCAAGTCTGCGTGTGTTTCAAGGAGGCACTTCGGTTTCAAAGAACAAAGAAAATTACAGCACAGGAACAGGCCCTCCAAGCCTGCAAATCCCCTACCCTTCCAGGCACAGTATCGCTCCATTCCCATCCTATTCGTGTACTTGCCAAGATGCGCCTTAAAAGTCACTATTGTATCCGCTTCCACTACCTCCCCTGACAACAAGTACAAGGCACCCTGTGTAAAAAATCTGCCTCATACATCTCCTTTAAACCTTGCCCATGCACCTTAAACTTGCGTCCCCTAGTAATTGACCCTTCCACCCTGGGAAAAACTTCTGACTATCCACTCTGTCCATGCCTCTCATAATCTTGTAGATTTCTGTCAGGTCACCCCTCAACGCCTGTCGTAACAGTGAGAACAAATTACATTTCTCCAACCTCTCCTCATAGCTAATGCCCTCCATACCAGGCAACATCCTGTTAAATCTTTTCTGTATCCTCTCCAAAGCCTCCACATCCTCCTGGTAATGTGGCGACCAGAATTGAACACTATATTCCAAGTGCAGCCTAATTAAGGTTCTGTAAAACTGCGACATGACTTGCCAATTTTTAAACTCAGTGCCGCGGCCAATGAAGGCAAGCATGCCGTATGCCTTCTTGACCACCTTCTCCACCTGTGTTGCCACTTTCAGTGACCTGTGTACTTGTACACCCAGACCCCTTTGCCTATCAATATTATTAAGGGTTCTGTGATTTACTGTACAATTCCTATCTGGATTAGACCTTCCAAAATGCATTACCTCCCACAGTTGAAAGATATGCAGGTCAGTTTGATTGGACGTGTCAAATTGCCCCTTAGTCTCAGGGAAATTAGCAGGGTAAATATGTGGGATTACAGGGGTGGGGCCTGGATGGGATTGTTGCCGGTGCAGCAATTTGGTCCAATTTGGCTTGCCTGCAGCATATTATGGTTGTGGGACAGACTTGCAGAGTGAAACTGACTATCCTTCCAGGGATGCAATGCATCCACCCACTGCCTTGGTCTGGCACCCCTTCCTGTCATTCAAGCCTTGATCAGTGACAAGTTTCACGTTAAATAATGTGAAACAAAAAATTAATAAATATATATCTTAAATTGTATAACTGCTCAGAAACAAGAAGCTTCAGGATCCCTGATTTAAGAAACATGTGTATTGTAGAACATTCAAGTTAAAACTTAGGCTCCTAACTTAAGCAACAAACAAAATTCAGCTTAATCTGCACTTCCTTACTTTTTTGGTCGAAGAAACTAATTTATATTCTTAATTCAGTAATAATAATAATTGTCCACACTTGTAGGACTCAAATCCATTATTAGTACATTAGCATTTGTTAACCACAATTTTATCTGGGACAGCGCTTTATCTTCAACATTTGAAATTGTTTTTTTCAGTGTTCAAGTACATTTACAGCAGTGCGTAGACCAATAAAAGATAATGGATTAATTGTGCTGTAAAGAGATAGTTATGGTAATTATGTTTTAGGTAATTATATTTTATGATTTGACAGTTTGTTTTAATAAAGTATTGCACAGTGTTTCAAAATAGATTAGATTCATTGGCGAGAATTTTACCAGTACTTTGCGGATGAGCTTGGAGGCAGGAAGGCTGGCAAGTAGCATGGGGAGGTATGGTTGTGGGGTGGGTACCATTTTTCCAGTGACAAGAAAGTTGGCCACCTACTAGGAGCCTAATTCCACCATTTCTCAGTTCTGCGAGGCTCCATTAGCCTCCATTTATTATCAGGCACCTCCCCCCAAAAAAAGGTCTGGCACCTGCAGGTTCTTCCCTCTCCTCTCCCATCCTCTCCACTAACACCTCCATCCCCCTATGCTTACTCCCTCCTTAAAATTAAGTTTATTTATTAGTATTACAAGTAAGCTTACATTAACACTGCAATGAAGTTAGTGTGAAAATCCCCTAGTCGCTACACTCCGGAGCCTGTTTGGGTACACTGAGGGAGAATTTAGCATGGCCAATGCATCTAACCAGCACATTGTTGGAGTGGGAGGAAACCCATGCGTGCACAGGGAGAACATACTGACTCCACACAGACAGTGACCCAAGCTGGGGATCGAACCCAGGTCCCTGATGCTGTGAGGCAGCAGTGCTAACCACTGTGCCACCTTTCCTGGGCCTAACCTCACCACCCATCCCAGAGACTCTTCCCTGTTATACTGAATTTCTGGAACTTAGACTGTGGGGACTGCTTGCAGCCCCAGTACTGCTCGTTGTAGCTTCTGGCACTGCAGGGATTAGAGAGCTAGAGACTGGCCAGCAGGTCTCTGAGGCAGGGCTTCCTCTCAAGTGAGGGGTCAAAGTCACACCTCCAGCCAGTTAACACTAATTGGAACATTAAATGGCTGCGGAACAGGCAGAGTCAGTAGGGATGTGTTCTTCACCGACTGCGGGAAGGGAAACCCTGTCATGCTAAAAAATCTTGACCCAAGGGTCTGTGTGACTTGGAGTAGGAGAGCCATTAGTGCTTTCTTTTCAAAATAGCATATATAAAACAGGATTGTAAAAGTATTTTAAAGCAGGGAATGGTACAAAATCCACAGATTTAATTAACTATTGAATTATTTATTTAGCATCTAATTCCTTGGTGTAATTAATAGTCACTTTTGTTTCACCATCATAATAGAATCTTCTTTTGTATTTGGTTTCTGTAAAGGCTCAGCCCCAACTTCACCCATCCCTTAAAATCGAACCAATGCTTTGTAATTTTCCATAATTATATATTTATAAATCCCAGTTCCAGAGATTTCCCAACACTAGATTCTCATGCCTTCAGAAGCAAGAATAAGCAATTCTTGAGTGGTCTGTGTACAGTACATTTTCCTCAGGACTTCTGTATTTTTAATCATGTGCTGTATCATTTAAGCCTCTGAAAAAAACGTTCAGAGCATGAGCACAATAAAAGATGCTCAACAATCTGTACATTTCTTCAAAATGTGTATGACATATTTAAAAACAAGAAATTATCCTGAGGAGATAAAGATATTTCTTGTGGGCTATAAATATGGTTTCTGGGTTTGCATAGGGAACAGGTCTTTGAAAATCTGCATTTTGATCTGTATGATATTATTAGATTAACAATTAATGTGTTTGTATCGAATTCCTGTCTGGTAAAAAAAATTCAGGGCTGGTGCAATTCTGGCCGTCGTACCTGAACTTTCTTAATAAGAATCTCTAGTTTCCTATTCAAATAGATTTCAGAGGAATTTGATTGTGCGAAGTGTTCAGATAATATTGCACAGTATAATTACCAGCCTGCAATATTATGGTCTTTGTGGCTGGAACTGAAATGACCAGACTTGCCATCTCAAGAGACTATGATATTGTTGCAAATGCTAGGAATTTACAACTGGATACACATAAGATGATGTTTGCAACTATTCACTAGCTGTGTTACCCATTTCATACATAGATGCTTTATTCAGTTGAAGTGATATTTGCATCCATTATAAAGAATAAGGGACTGACAAACAGCACCGACTTGGTCTTTCAGTGACAATTTCCCTTATTTGTTTTCTTGTTTGTTCCTTTTTTTCCCTCATACTTTCCTAGTTCTGCTCTTCCCAGTCTTTGGACTTATTTTACTTATCAGTCTCTGTAAATGCTACTTTCACGTCGGCTATTGATTAATCTGCCGTAGAGTCACTTTGTAAGGTGGTTCTGCATTCCATTGTCTTCATAATGAAGTCAGGTTACCAGGTAAAATATTTAAAAAGAGGGAACACATTCCCATTATTATATTCAGCACAGGTGCTCATTCGCGCCACATAAGGGTAACCTATGACTTGGAGTCTCTGTCTGGCAATCAAAGAAACTGCATTTACATAGAACCCTTATCTCCTGTAGCTTCCCACTGACTTGCCTCACACTTTAGGCAAGAACTGAGTCATTGGCATTTTGATGAGGTCTGATCATTTAAATTGGCCAGAATTGCCACTCCCAGACCAAGCTGGCAACTCACTTCAGTAGTTGAAATTTCCATGCCTTCAGTTTTGAATCCATTTCAACATTTTACTGCTTTATCATACTTCTGAATCCATGACGGCAACACCAGCCACCAAAGTTGCTGCGGTGTTACACTGACATAGTTTAGCAGCAGCAGGTTTGTCGAGTTACAATCACATTTCTGATTGCATCTGATAGTATCAGCATCTGATTACAGCAGAACAAAAGAAACAGGCCAGAAATATTATAAATAACATAAATGCAATCTGGATTTCTTCAGTGACAACCCAGAACTTTTACTTCGTGTGATTTGTAACTTCCACTCTATAATGCCACTGACCTTTAACCTTCATTGATTGATGCAAGGCATCACTATATTACAAGGAGAACCATGTTCATTCAAGTATAATGATTGAATGGTGACCTTCAAATGCTGTTCAGCGGAAATGTACTGTAATATATTTTACTTTCAAGATGAAAGATATGAGTTCAAGGTAATTGCGCAAATCAACATTTTTTTGACTTGCTATGTTGCAAATCACTGTATCATTAAAAATATTTGATGGATGTTAGGATAGCTTCAAATATGTTTCACTTTAATTATTAGATAAACGTGTCAACATCATTGCTGCACTCCCTCCAAGACTAATATATAATTCCTACGGTGTAGTGCACAGAACTGCCCATGTTATGTCAGGTGTAGTCTAACGAGAGCTTTGTATGACTGAAGGGTGACTTCAACACTTTTGTAGTCCAGCCCGCTGGGTATAAAGGCCCTCTTTACTTTAACCTTTTTGATTTTATTCTGTACCCTGTACATGATATTTTAATAATCTATGTGCCTGGACTTGGCGGCAGAAAAAAATTCTAAGTGCCGAATGAGCGAGGAAACAAGAGAGAATCGTACTTTTTAGGGAAATTGTGAGTCGCAATCTCATGGCTCTTAGACCAAAAAAAGAGCCAAGGTACGATTCTTGCCAGTAGGGGGAGGGGTGAAGCCTGGTTTCACTGATGAAGCCAGCTGCTGAACTCTTGATACGCCATTGCACAGGCACTCCGGTCTCCCAGTGCACTGGGAGATCTCCTATCAGTCCACACCCCTCCCCCCTCCCCACACACAGAGATTGGGCCCACCCTCACAGCCTGCCATTAATTTCTCCCTTTGGAGGTCTCCCCTACCAATCCACCACAGAATCGGAACCCCCGATTGCCCCCTTTCCAGAAGTACTGCACCCCTCGATTGCTTCCTTTGCAGAGTTACCCTCAACCCCACTGATCACTCCCTTTGCAAAGTTACCGTCTGATTGCTCCTTTTGCAGAGTTCCCCTCACTCACCTCTGATCACTATCCCTTTGCAGAGCTCCTTCTTTCCCTCTTCCCTACATTTATCTAAGTCTTTTTCATCTCCAGACTTGATCAGTGCAGTCATCAGCTTCCCATTCACCACTTTGTAAACTTCAGTTCACTCAAAGATTTGCTGCTTGTATTCTAACCCCAATCAAGTCACCAAATGATCCCTGTGTGCATTAATCTACACTGGCTCTTGGCACCTCAATACCTCAAATTTAAATTTCTCTTTGTGTTTAAATCCCTTCATGGCCTCATCCGTCCCTTTAACGAAAACCTCCAACTGCAAATCTCGCTTTGCTAAATTCTTCATTCCTCCAACTCTGGCATTTATACAGTCCCTTCCTTTCACCTCACCATTGGAAGCTATGCTTTTAGCAATCTAGGTCTCATATTCTAGAATTTCTCTCCAAAACTCCAAAGACTGGGTGGAGTTGTACGACTCACCTCCCCAGATTAAAAGATGGTATCAAACTGACTGACTTTAAATAACACTGGGGCTGCCTAAACGAGCAGAGAATGGGACGTCTGTCCCTCAGAGACAGGAAGTGCTGCCCTGGAGAACTGGAAGCCAATTGGATTGGCAAGCAGCTCTTCCAGTTCCTGCAGCACCAGAACTCAGTAAATATCGGGTGCTGTTGTGACAACCAAGGAGACCACACTGAAGAGAGCAATGAATCCTGGATTCATTTAATTCCTGGGATTTTAGGGCAGGGACGAATCGAGCACCAAGGGAAGGAGGCAAACAGTGGGCACGTTTTGGAGGCTAGGTGGGGAAGCATAAAAGGAGGTGGGCTGATAAAACCTTGGGCCGAATAACCCTGATGCACAAAGGGCACCCTCCAAAAGGATATACCCCCTCCTATTCTACCTTTTCACTAAGGTGAAAAAAATTACCTTCTAATTTTCATCCACATGCCACAACCCAGGGTATTATGGCAGCGGAGGAGGATCGAGGACTTTGAGTGATCAATATTAGCCACTGTAGGACCTCAATTGGCCTAAGGGTGGGTGGGCAGTACCCTTGCTGAAAAAATGATTGGGCAGTTGTGTCCATAAAATCTAGCCCTATATCCTACTCTTTGACCCACCTCAAAGCCCACTTCTCTGCTCAACTTTTGCATATCTGTCTAATAGCTTCTTGGTCTACGGATCAGTTTTTTCGTCTGAATACATTTTGTCAGGTATCTTTTATCAAGTATGTTCCTTAAAGCAACTTATTGAAAAATTGAATCAGACATGAAATAAATAAAACTACAAATGAACAAAAAGGAACATTTGAATTACAAATAATACTAGAAAAGGATAGAAAAACAGTTCTTAAGTGTGACAGAATATCAATTTATGGTCCTTCAAAATCATCTGGAATAAAGCAGTTGCCCGATGTGCAGTGTGTTCATTTTTAGCAACAAGTGAAATGGCAGTTTGTTAAGAAAAACTACCATGACTCTCGGGGTCCTGCCAACAGCTGCAAGTTAAAAAAATTGCGGGCATTAAGCTTAAATGATACGTAAAATATTAAACAAGGGGCTTTTGTTCCAACCAGGTACTTCACATTAAAAGAGTTTGGTAAACACTACATATGAAAGGTTCAGTCTGAATGGTTTCTTTTTCTGTTTGAAAACTTGATATTTAATTTGAACTGTATGATTGAAAATTACAGATACGACTGTAAAATTGGCAAACCTCATGAGAGACTATAAATGGGAAGATATTTTTCCTGTGGAATGGTGAATATGTGGAACAGGCTCCCAGCAAAAGCTCATAACTCCTTTTAAAAATTAAACAGCCGAGTTAAAAAAAATAGTGCAAACGCTAATCATCACAACTAAAAATAAAATGTGACGGAAGTACAAAGCAGGCCAAAATCTACAAAGAGAGATTGTTGAGGCGTAGATCCTTCATCATAATCTGTTGTGATGAAAGGGCACCCTATCTTTTATTATTTAAGATGCTGATGGACCTGCTGCGTATTTCAAACTCGCTCTGTTTTTCACTACAAGTTGACAGGATTGTTGTCACCTCAGCGTCAGAAGTGTACGGAACATCAAAGACTTTTGTTGGCAGGTTAACCTTGAGTTTCCAAGCTTATCCTTATTTTCAGAATGAATCAAATATTGTGCTTCAGTGGTAGTTGTCATCTTCCATTGTGTATCCTTTCAAAAATACGTACACTTGAATGATCAATGAACTGTTACAAAACACGTTGTAATTGTTGGTAGGAATAAAAGTAAATCAGCCCCAGGGAATGTGCTACAAGGCTGCAAATGGAATTCAAGATATAAATGCTCCATAAATCCCACCTGAAAGCAACAATGATGGCCACTGGCAATTGGGAGTACAGCAGCAAGAGGCAGAGCTGGTTAGATGCCAAAAGCAGCCAGAAATGGATTCATGGAGTACAACGAATAGTTCTTCAGATATTTGTAGCAATAACAGCTCACTCATACAGACATCCTTGGCACGCCCAGTGTAAGATTATGGCACAGAAAAGAAGCATTGTCATTAGAAAATCATACGCTGAGATAAATAAGGATGGATGACAGATTTATTACAAAGTACAGGTTGTACTTGTGGGAATTTGGATGCTGTGAGGTGCTATAACATGAGTAAATGTGTGTCTTTCATCATTTCATTTTCCTGGAAGTGAATCATCTCTTCTATTTGCCAAAACTGGTAATATGAAACACAAATAGCACCTATGGTTTGAGTTACTTGATAATAAAGTAGCACACAATTTAAGTATTGTGTCCATGTTCCAATATATGGCGGCACGGTAGCACAGTGGTTAACACTGCTGCTTCACAGCTCCAGGGACCTGGGTTCGATTCCCGGCTCAGGTCATTGTCTGTGTGGAGTTTGCACATTCCCCCTGTGTCTGCGGGGGTTTCCTCCGGGTGCTCCGGTTTCCTCCCACAGATGAAAGATGTGCGGGTTATGTTGATTGGCCATGCTAAAATTGCCCCTTAATGTCCTGGGATGTGTAGGTTAGAGGGATTAGCAGGTAAATGTGTTGGGATATGGGGATAGGGCCTGGGTGGGATTGTGGTTGGTGCAGACTCGATGGGCCGAAGGGCCTGTTTCTGCACTGTAAAGTTCTATGCTTATATATTCCTGGGGTGGAACAGTGGCACAGTAATCAGCACTGCTGCCTCACAACACCAGGGACCTGGGCTTGATTCCTGGGTCACTGTCTATGCAGAGTCTGCACGCTTTCCTATATCTTAGTGGGTTTCCTCCCACAGTCCAAGAGACGTGTTGGTTAGTTGCATTAGTCATGATAAATTTGCCCTCAGTGTGCCTCAACAGGTGCTGGAATGCGGTGACTTGGGGATTTTCACAGTAACTTCGTTGCAGTGTTAATGTGACACTAATAAATTAAACTTTCTGAACTTACACAGTTAGGCAATAATTTAAGCTTTTGAACACAAACTGATCATGAAAATCACGACTTCTGACATTTTGATCTCCTGACAGTCTTGAATCTCAAGCAAATATCTAATTAAACATTGACAGTTACAGCCATCCGGGAATTTATAAGTAAGGTACCTCACAAGAGGTTATTGCAGAAGGTCAGGGGACATGGAGTTGGGGGTAGGGTGTTAGCGTGGATAGAGGATTGGTTGTCAAATAGGAGGCAGAGAGTGGGGGTCAACGGGTGCTATTCGGATTGGCGGATGGTGACTAGTGGAGTGCCCCAGGGGTCGGTGCTGGGGCCTCAGCTATTTACCATTTATATAGATGATCTGGAGGAGGGAACCAAGTGTGTGGTGTCGAAATTTGCTGATGACACCAAGATTGGTGGAACGGCAAATTGCGCGGAGGGTGTGGAGAGTCTACAGAAGGATCTAGATAGGCTGGGCGAATGGGCCAGGAACTGGCAAATGGAATTTAATGTTGGCAAGTGCGAGGTGGTCCACTTTGGTAGCAATAATGGTAGGAAGGATTATTACTTACGTGGCAAAAAACTGCAGCAGGCGACGGTGCAGAGGGACCTTGGGGTCCTTGTGCATGAGTCGCAAAAACCCAGGCTGCAGGTGCAGCAGGTGGTCAGGAAGGCTAATGGGATGCTGGCCTTCATAGCGAGGGGGATTGAATATACAAAGAACAAAGAACAACCCAGCACGGGAAACAGGCCCTTCGGCCCAACAAGCCCGCGCCGCCGCATCACCCTACACCTATTCTACCCTGCGTATCTACAAATAGAACCCCTGACTTAGCCAGATTCAGGGGAGAATAGTGTCAATTTGGTAAAACCAATCAGCCTAAGAGCACATCTTTGGGGTGTGGGAGGAAACCGGAGCGCCCGGAGGAAACCCACGCAACCACAGGGAGAATGCACAAACTCCCACAGACACAGGCCCAAATCCATGTATCTGCACAGCTAGCAGTGCTAGTCACCGAGCTGTTGCGGCGCCCGTCTACCGGTCCAGGATCAAGCACACACACCAATATAAAAGTAGGGAGGTCATGCTGCGGCTGTATAGGGCATTGGTGAGGCCGCAGCTGGAGTACTGTGTGCAATTTTGGGCGCCGTACTTACGCAAGGATATTTTAGCCTTGGAGGGAGTGCAGAGGAGGTTTACTAGGCTGATGCCGGAGTTGAAGGGGTTGAGCTATGAGGAGAGGCTGAATAAACTAGGCTTGTACTCATTAGAGTTTAGAAGAATGAGGGGAGATCTCATTGAGACATATAAGATGATGAATGGGATGTATAGGATAGAGGTGGAGAGACTCTTCCCACTCAGAAAGGACAGTAGGACTAGGGGGCAAAGCCTCAAGATAAAGGGGGGTGCGGTTTAGAACGGAGTTGAGGAAGAACTTCTTCACTCAAAGGGTGGTGAATCTCTGGAATTCTCTGCCTGTTGAAGTGGTGGAGGCTACCTCGCTAAATATTTTTAAGACGCGGGTTGATGGGTTTTTGATAAGAGAGGGGATTAAGGGTTATGGGGAGAGGGCGGGAATGTGGAACTGAGCCACGACAGATCAGCCATGATCTTATTGAATGGCGGGGCAGGCTCGAAGGGCTAGATGGCCTACTCCTGCTCCTATTTCTTATGTTCTTATGTTCTAATAAAAGAACCATGCGAGTTTTCAAGTCGCATGGCGAGGAAGCCATTTTTATCCGCTTTTGAAATGGTAGTAAGAAGCTATTTGGTAGACAGAGTTCCATTAGAAAGCCATGAAATAGGCTGCAAGTTATCTAAGCAGCTAAAGTAATGAACAGCAATATCTTGAAAGTTGGAGAAGTGGACACACATTAGGTTCAACCCAAAATAGTCTAAGTGGACACGTGGGGTGCTTTTTTGACCCTTTTGTCACATCTTGGTTTTAGGACTAAAGGTCCACACCGGCAGGAAAAGGAGAGTGTTTCCCGCTGGCACTAGGATCATCTTTCAGATGGGAGAAAGATGTTAAAGAGCTCATTTTGAGCAAACCGCCAGCCAGCTGCAGGCTGCCATTTTCAAAGGACTGCTTGATTTCCATGCTGGGAGACAGGCCCCTACCCAAATAATCAAATAGTGACCCCACCCCAGGGAGCACCACCAAACCATCCTAAATGATCAAATGGTGACCCCACTGACCCAGGGAGCACCATCAAACCTTCACCAAGTCGTCACCCCAAATCAAAATAATGAGTAGCGCCCCCCCCCCCAGCACTACACAGGCATGAGGGTGATCTGACCTGACCAACCGCCCCCCTCAATTCAGCCTCCCTTCAAGCCACTTACCTTGGCAGTGCCCTTGGTACACTGTACCCTGACACCTTGGCACTGATGCCCTACCCTGGCACATTGAGCCCTGAGGGGCTCAATGAAGTAGGTCAGGTGGTTGTTTCCCCCTTTGCTGATGCCAGCCTACAGAGGTAGTGTCCTTCAAGGATCTGGCAGTTGGAAGGGCTGGAGCTGGGGACAAGAGATTGATCTGGCCAGTCTAGCCCTGGCAGACCTGAAGATCACCCTGGGCATGGTGATTTCAGGCAGCCCTGAGACCAGCATCTGCAGACCTCTCTGTTAGCTGTGAAAGTTATGAAGTGGCCAGGTCACTTTAATCCCCATGCCCCCGGTCACCCGGCAGGATTTAAAGTCATTACAGCACTCTATTCTGCAACAGATATTTCTCTTTCTCCCTGTTAGAAGCTGCAGGTGTGAGCAGGACCCAGACCCCTTTGAAGTCCTCTGACAGAGATGAATGCCAGTTTCACCTTGGGGTCAGGAGGGGTATCCAGTCTGCACAGCTGTGCATTCAGCCTCAATGTATGCACCACAGCTTTGATTTGAAGTTGCTGAGGCTTCCCAGCCAGCTGAAACTTCCGTAATCATGGATACCGGAAAGGAAGCAAGGCTGAATATATTAGTTAAATGTTAATTTAAATAGAATTAGTGAGCCCAGGACAGTATTTCCCGGGGTCACTTGCCTGTGTGGCCTCGCTGGGCATGATTCTCTACTGCAAGGATCATGTATCATTCCCCCATCAGATGTAGTGGCCTCATCAGTAGACATGATGTGGGTATGCCAGCATTGGACTGGCGTAAACACAGTAAAAAGTCTGACAACACCAGGTTTTAGTCCAACCGATTTATTTGATAATAGACTCACAAGCTTTCGGGGTTAGCCCGGGGTTAGCATTCACCTGACGAAGGGGCTAACCCCGAAAGCTTGTGAGTCTATTATCAAATAAATCGGTTGGACTAAAACCTGGTGTTGTCAGACATTTTACTCATCAGTAGAACCAGAGGCCACTGAGTACCCCACTCCACCACTATCCCCTCCCACCCCCCGGGAGATCAGGGACAAGGAAGGGGATGTGCCTCTTGGGCAGTGCCAGAGAGGGTTGGGCCTAGTGTTTGGTGGGGTGGGGACTGCTGCTTACTCTGCAAGGAAATGTAGTTAGGCGAGTGATGGAGATGGGATAGCCTGGAAGAAGGAGAAGAAAAACCCTAAGAGGAGATGAGAAGATGTGTGTGATGAGAGTCTTAAATGCAACCGAATTGGAAGCGGAAAGAGTAACTGACAAGAGGAGATGCAGAGGCATGATCAACCAGCATTCCAGAGTGTACAGATAAAATCTGAAAAGCTGAACCAAGATGAAAATGAAGGAAATCTCTCGACTGAGGGGGACGCACGATTGTTGTGGCAGAATAGACAAAGGAGAATCCAAACAGCTTCTACGAATACATAAAGGGCAAAAGAATAACAAGGGAGAGAGTAGGGCCTCTTAAGGATCAACAAGGTCATCTGTGTGCAGATCCACAAGAGATGGGTGAGATCCTAAATGAATATTTCTCATCAGTATTTACTGTTGAGAAAAGCATGGATGTTAAGGGAACTTGGGGAAATAAATAGTGATGTCTTGAGGAGAAAGAGGTGCTGGAAGTCTTAAAGTGCATCAAGGTAGATAAATCCCTGGGACCTGATAAAGTGTATCCCAGGACATTGTGGGAGGAAATTGCAGGTCCCTTGGCCGAGATATTTGAATCATCGATAGTCACAGGTGAGATGCTTGAAGATTGGAGGGTGGCAAATGTTGTGCCTTTGTTTAAAAAGGGTTGCAGGGAAATGCCTGGGAACTACAGTCCAGTGAGCCTCACATCTGTGGTGGGTAAGTTGTTGGAAGGTATTTTGAGAGACAGGATCTCAAGGCATTTAGAGACATAAGGGCTGATTAGGGACAGACAGCATGGCTTTGAGTGGAAAATCATGTCTCACAAATTTGATTGAGCTTTTTGAAGGGGTAACCAAGAAGATAGATGAGGGCAGTGCAGTTGATATTGTCTACATGAACTTTAACAAGGCCTTTGGCAAAGTACCGCATGGTAGGTTGTTGCATAAGGTTAAATCTCACAGGAAACAGGGTGAGGTACCTAAATGGATACAAAATTGATTTCTTGACATAAGCCAGAGGGTGGTTGTAGAGGGTTGTTTTTTCAAACTGGGGGCTTGTGCCCAGCCGTATGCCTCAAGGATCAGTGCTGGGTCCACTGTTATTTGTCATTATATTAGTGATTTGGATGAGAGTATAGAAGGCATGGTTAGTAAGTTTGCAGATGATACCAAGATTGGTGGCATAGTGGACAGTGAAGAAAGTTATCTCCGATTGCAACGGGATCTTGATCAATTGGGCCAGTGGGCTAATGAATGGCAGATGGAGTTTAATTTAGATAAATGCAAGGTGATGCATTTTGGTAGATTGAACCAGGGCAGGACTTATTTAGTTAATGGTAGGGCTTTGGGGAGAGTCACAGAACAAAGAGATCTAGGGGTACATGTACATAGCTCCTTGAAAGTGGAGTTACAAGTGGACAGAGTGGTGAAGAAGACATTCAGCATGCTTGGTTGCATTGGTCAAAACATTGAATACAGGAGTTGGGACATCTTGTTGAAGTTGTATGAGACGTTGGTAAGGCCACACTTGGAATACTGTGTACAGTTCTGATCACCCTATTGCAGAAAGGATATTATTAAACTAGAAAGAGTGCAGAAGAGATTTACTAGGATGCCACCAGGTCTTGATAGTTTGAGTTATGAGGAGAGGCTTGATAGACTGGGCCTTTTTCCTCTGGAGCATAGAAGGCTGAGGGGTGATCTATAAAATAATGAGGGGCACAGATCAGCTAGATAGTCAATATCTTTTCCCAAAGGTAGGGGTGTCTAAAACTAGAGGGCATAGGTTTAAGTTGAGAGAGAAGAGATACAAAAGTGTAAGAGAGGCAATTCTTTCACATAGAGGGTGGTGAGTGTCTGGAACAAGGTAGTGGTAGAGGTGGGTACAATTTTGTCTTTTGTCATGGGTAAGATGGGTATAAAGGGATCTGGGCCAAATGCGGGCAATTGGGATTAGCTTAGGGGTTTAAAAAAAAGGCGGCATGGACAAGTTGGGCCAAAGGGCCTGTTTCCATGCTGTAACCTCTATCACTCTATGATCGATGAGGGGAGGGAGGGGGGACTGCTGGGCACTTACAAAACAATTGGTGGAGAGAGGGTCGTGATCATTCTGGGTGGGGGAAGGCTTGTAATCGGTAGGCGGGGTGTCAGGTTTAGACCACAGAGGTCAGCTGATGGCAGCAGAGGCATTGACAGGTCTCTGTTGCTCTCAGAGATCTGTCAGTGCCTCTGACAGATTGGAAATCTGCACAAGTGCCCTCTGCTGCTATCACTTGGCTTGTGGGTGATTTAGGCCCAAACCACTCTCCCTGTTGATGAATTTCAAGTTTGTCAAGTTTTTTTGCCAGTGTGTGGTAAGATTTGACTTTTAAGTCACCCAAAAAATGGAACCAATTTCTTCCATTTTCACGCTTGTTTGGCACTTAGGATTTTTATGGTAAGGTTGCCTCTGTTGTGTTTTAGATATCCAGGACAAATATTTGATTATAAATCACTATTTTTAAAACTTATATAAAGCTTTCTGTTGGGTTTATTTAAATTGGGTCAAATACTCTGAGTATTAGTAAATGTGCACCATTTGTTTACAAAAATATTGATCACGGGCAATTAAAAAGCAACATTTAAATGTTGTCTGTGACAGTTTTCAATCCACTCATGCTCAGAATATGTGTCAAAGATGACTAATATGATCACATCATAAAACTCTTATCATCCAACATGAGACCATCATAAGAGATTCACTTCATTGGTATACTTGGCTTACAAGTTTTTCAAAGTATCAATAACAGGAGCTCAAACAAGCTGCATCGTACTCTGTCCCACATGGGTGGCACAATGATTTGCACTGCTGCCTCACAGCGCCAGGTACCCGAGTTCAATTCCCGGCTTGGGTCACTGTCAGTGTAGAGTACTCCCCACGTCTGCGTGGGTTACCTCAGCGTGCTCTGGTTTCTTCCCACAGTCCAAAGATGTGGTGGATTGGCCATGTTAAATCGCCCCTTAATGTCAGGGGACTAGCTAGGGTAAATGCATGGGGTTATGGAAATAGGACCTGGATGGGATTATGGTCAGTGCAGACTCGATGGGCTGAATGGCTTCTACGATTCTATACTCTCTCCCATAAAATGACCTTACCTGAAACTTACATGCTACACATTACGTCTCTGTAAACCTCTTAGTCAAGCACTATGTTCCTCATCACGTACATTCTGCTAAGATTATCACTCCTGTGTCACTTTTAATTGTGACGTCATACGAGATATACTTCTGATACTTGTTCTTCATTAATTCTTTTGTTCCACTCATCATTCAAGATTGTCTCAAATGCCAGTGTTAATATTAATGTTTTGTATTATAATCACAAATTACATCCAGAAAGATGATTTGTATGATCCTTGCATTTTTGCATTTTTATATTCTAAACTGATTATCCATCATTTGACAGACAAGGAAAGCACATTCATTGGCAAAATACCAATTGGAACAAATTTGAATTTGAGCTCAGTCTCTATGTTTATGCCTTTAAGAATTGTTCTGTATAATTTATTAATTTAAGTATGAAAATGTACACAAAATAGCAACTACATTATTTATGGAGAAGAATTATCAAATAGTTTATTCAGTTTGCAGTGTTTCCCTGCAAATCAACAACTTTAGGAGGCAGGACTAGTAATCTCTTGCTCTGTGGAAGTATGTCTGGTAAACAGGGGAAGCTGCAGGGTAGTGAGTGTTTATCCAAGGTTGCCAGCGCTCCAGGAATGGCCTGGAGTCTCCAGGAATTGAAGATCAATATCCAGGACACTGTTCACAGAATCTGTAGAATTCCTACAGTGCAGAAGAAGGCCATTCAGCTCATCAAGCCTGCACTGACAACAGTCCTGCCCAGGCCCTATCCCCATAACCCCACATATTTACCCCAAATAATTCCCTTAACCTACAGATCTCTGGACACAAAAGAGCAATTTAGCATGACCAGTCTATCTAACCTGCACATTTTTGAACTTTGGGAAGAAACCGGGGCACTCGGAGGAAACCCACGGAGACATAGGAAGAATGTGCAAAATTCACATTCCCGAGGCTGGAATGGAACCTGGGTCCCTGATGCTGTAAGGCAGCTGTGAAAACCACTGTGCTGCCAGGCTGCCTCTGTTATGTGCAATCCTGGAGAAAAATCATTAGGACATTAAAAAATATCGTTTCGTTTTGTCACTTTCTTTGAGCTTTTGTCCTTGCCAGATATTGAGAATGACAGTCAAGCATCGTCCAAGTGGGTAATGAGTCTTGTTTTCGAATAGGCGTGGGAAGGCAGTGCATGGATGGATGTTTTGGCTGACTAATGGCTCGAGTATAGAGGCAAATCTAGTGATGAAACCTGCAGGCATATGTACAATCACAGTTGGAAACCCTGTGTTTATCATATAAAAAGACTCAATTCTCTTAAATGCCTTTGTTAAGTAGACTGGTCATTAGAGCTAGCGCAATGGCATAACGCCTATTAACATCAGATTTAATGCCTCCACAAGCACCTTTTATGATTTCTGCTGTGATATAGTCCTAATATGATTATTTTGCAGGGTTGCTGGGATGGGTTGTTAGACTAGCTAAATTGATATTGCTAAGTGGGGCTTGATGGACCGAATGTCCTCCTTCTGTAACCGTTCTATTATTCTGTTCACTGCTGTTTGAACATTTTGTACCACAGGAAAAGACAGGGTTGAATATAACTACTGAACGAGAGCATCAAGTGAAGGTGGATAATTTTATTGCATACTTTCCTGGAAAACAGGGAAAAATGTTTGATTGTTGCGTCAGCAAAGTTAACTGAGCAGTAGATGCTGGTGTTCGGAAACAAAGGATAATGCTTGAACTCTGGACAAATATATCAGGAAAAACTAGGGAGTAGGTTTGATAATTTTATAATTTTGTAAATGAATGGTGTAGCATTTGAGGAAGCTAGACAAACGTGAGGAAGAAGAGTTGTAAAGGCAGAAAAGGGGGGAAATGGATTGAGTGGAGCATAAATACTGGCATGGGCTGATTGGGTCAAATGGCCTGTTTTGTGCCATATATCCTATGTAATTCTATGTAGCTGGTATAATGCACGGAGTGTCAGAAAACCTGGAGCATGTTTGAGCATAGTGCAGTATTGCAGGAAGCAAGGGACAAAACCTAATCCAGTGTATTAGTAGGCAGGTGTGACTAGGCATTTAACAAGTGTATCAGGAAGCAAGGGAGCATGTCAGTGTGTCAGATTGTTGGAGAAAGAATGGAATGTGTGAGGAGACAAAAGAGCATATGTGCCTGGCAAAAACCTCTTCTCTTGATGAGATGAATTATCTCGACTGAAGTTGGAGTGTGTTTTGCTGCCATGTGATGAAAGGGGGAGGCAGAGCATTCCTCCTTTGTTTATCTGTTTTCAGAGACTGTGGCAGACAACCCGTCTCTAATCTTAGCTGGGAGAGCAGCACACGAGGGTTGCTGTCTCCAATCCCCTTATGGAAACAAGAGAAAAACAAAAGTCTGGCAATGTGTTTAGAACTGGTTGAAGGACAGACTAATGAGAAACGTGGCTCCAAGCGATTTCAAAACTCTGATCTGAGAACATTAAGGGAACTTGGATTTTTCACAGTGAGGATACTGAAAAATTGGAAACTAACAGAAACCCGTGTCTAGTGTTTAAAAATAAAATTCTCCTGCTTTGTTTTTTTTTAAAGATGGACAGCATATTTAAAGTCATAACAGATATTGGTGCTGGTAAGAGGATTCGGAGAGAATGTAGAGTTGATTAAATGGAATTTACAGCACAGAAACAGGGCACTTGGTTCAAGTAGACCAAGCCAATGTTTATGCTCCACACTAGCAATCATCCATCCCCCTTTGTCTAACCCTATCAGCATACCCTTCTGTTCATTTCTCCCTCATGTATGTATCCAGCTTCCCCTTAAATGGAATATACTATTTGCCTCAATTACTTCTTGTGGTAGCAAGTTCCACATTCTTATCTTTGGTGAAGTAGACCAAACTAATGATACAAAGAACAAGGATCAGATTTTTGTGGAGGGGGCGGCAAGGAGGTAGGAGTGAATGGAAAGGGAACTGCTGCTTCCGGAGGTAGGTCTGAGGTGGGGCATGGATTTGTGCCAGTTATGAGGCTGGCAGGCTAGAATGCATACTTTTTACTGGGGAATTG
The DNA here is from genome assembly GCF_965287045.1 of Carcharhinus amblyrhynchos. NCBI lineage: Eukaryota > Metazoa > Chordata > Chondrichthyes > Carcharhiniformes > Carcharhinidae > Carcharhinus > Carcharhinus amblyrhynchos. Next base: position 41,259,476 of record NC_137341.1, on the reverse strand, counting down.
GCCAGTTGTGTGATAAATGCCAGAGTCTCAGCCTCCTCCCATGTGCCTCCTCCTTGCCCCCATATATCCTCCAAAACCACTCACCCAGTATCCACCCACTATGGTGGCTGTCAGGAGCCATGCCTTTGAAATGGATTTGAAAAGTCTAACAATCTATTAGAGCTTTGCCTCAAACACAGTTAATAAAGGGAAAAAAATCTCATTCAAAGGAGCCATTCAACAGTGTTATATCTCCTCAAGTGGTCGAAGTATTGTAACAGCAAGCATCTATTCAGTAATTATATCAAAGACAAGTAACCATTTAATAGTCTCTTAAAACTGTCAGAGGTAAGTGGTTCTATAGCTTGTGAAACTCAGTCAAGCATTCATAATGATTCCAGCTATCAAAACAAAGCCTTGCAAGTGGAAACAATTAATTCTATTGAAAATGCAAAAAGAAATGGCTTTTCCCCCCCAAAATTACACCAGATGGCCTGTCAATTAATGCAGTCCAGGGGTAGATTTTTTTTAATTTTAAGTGAAAGTTATTGATAAGTTCATCATTTCTGATTCAAAGCACTGTGGATATTTAAATTATTTTGGATCATGACAGTAGCACTCCAAAGCAATATTTTACTCAGTTTTAAATTCAGAATAACATAATTTTCTGATAGGAAAAGTACTCCAAAGAATCTCAAACAATTCTAATCAATGTATTGGCCAATTTACCTTTGTGGGACAGAGCCTACTTGAATCATTGCACTGAAAACATATCTTACTTACAATACAGCACCCGACCATTGAAACTGATAGGATTTGAAATAGAAATAAAAAATTCTGTCAGTGAAATAATTCCAGGAACAGGTGACATTTTTTCGTTCTCTAAAGATTGGCACTTCCTATAGTTCAGAACACTTCTTACAGAAGAGGCCCAAGAATATTGTGTGTTTGGGTGATATTGAGATTTTTCCTTGTCCGGTAATCGATGTCAGATCAGATATACAGCAATTTAGAGAAAGTGCCAAAAGTTGAGAGGCATGTTGCTGAGAAAGAGCTGAGTACAAGAAAACTGACTTTGTGTTTTCAGATGATGTTGTTGAAAGGCAAGATGTAAATGCAAAATAGAATAAAGCCAAGGATGGATAGATCCTTGGGAGACTGAAGGTAACAGTGCTGGAGTGGTAAGAGAAGTTATTGTAGAATGTCTCTATCTTACCACTGGATAGATAAGAATGGAACCAGGCAAGTGCAATCCCACCCACTGATAAAGGTGGAGAGATCTTGGAGGAGAATGGTGTGGTCAACTGTGTTAGAGGCTTTAGGCAAGTTGAGGAGGACAAGGAAAGATAGGTTGCCACAGTCACATAGATTGTAATTTGTGACCTTAACAAGGTCAATTCCATTCTGTCAAAGCCTGGCAGAGGTCACCAATCGCTTTTATCAGTCTTTTGAGAGTTACTTGTGAATGCAGATTTGTAAGGCATTCACACTTGCTAAGTGATTTTGTTAACAATGTGTCAGGGTTGATCAAACTAAGTACTTTGGACAGTACACAGAAAGATTTGTAACAATTTGGTTGATGTGCCTTTCACATTAGCCAGCGTTTTTCTTCCGGGCCTTTTCTTCAGTTGGTATCAGTGCTGTATGCTTGCAATCTGTTATAAGCTTCATCAATTTCCAGATTAATTTGTCAACTGTAGCTTTCCTGGCATAAATAATTAATTTGCTTACAAATACAATCACCTTTTTGATGAGCAGGAGATTTGCTGCGTAAATTAAATCAGTCAAAAAGAGAGCTCTCTCAGTAATATGCCCAGCCTTTAATTTGTGACTATTTATAGTATTTATGTATTTATCCCTCATGTTGCGAAATAAATAAAAAGGGTTAACAAAGAGAACGCTGGTTCTACAGAAAATGGGTGGAATTCATTTTGGGCAAGAAAACTGGTATTGTCCACTGTGAATCAGATTGCAATTTTCTGCGTAGTTATTCTTTGGAAGAGTGGTGAGTTTTACACTTTTTGAGAGGGCCGGTGCCTAAAGATGCCAGTCAGTCTGGCTTCACCCAATTTCAAATTGAAATTGAGGGCCCCTCCCAGCCTCCACTAACATCAGGGAGCCCCTCCCCCCCACCCCCACTCTTCGGTTCCCCCCCTGTGAAGGGATGTTTACCTACCATGCTCCCCATTCATGACCCTCCTTCATTTCCCTCCCCTCATTTCTCAGCCATCTCAGGCTCCATCTCCCTAAGGTTCTACACCCCTCAACTCCACATTGAGCGGTGGGTGGGAAGTGACTGATGAGGTTTTGCACTGGTGCAGAATGAGCGAAACCACTCACCCCCAATTCTCTGGTCCCACTCCACTCTAACGCATTCTGGGCTGGCTGAGATACGGCCAGAAAATCACAGCCAGTGGGTAGAATTTTCCAACCCTGCCTGCCAGCCACAGGAATCATAGCAGGCGGGACATGGACTATACAAAAGTCTGTTGATTTCGGGCTGGATTTTCTGGTCTTGGAGCAAACGCAGCCGAAAAATCCCATCCAGTGTGTCTGGGGAGTTAATAATGGAAATAAGGAGAAGGCAGATAAATTGAGCAGGTATTTTGCACTGGTCTTCCCAATTGAGGATAAGAGTACCATCCCAGAAATAGCTGTAAATCAGGAATTGGAAGGGAGGGAGGAACTCCTTCATCAATCGAGGGATTGAGTTTAGGAATCGGGAGAAAATGCTGAAGCCTTATAAGACCCTAGTCAGACCCCACTTGGAGTACTGTGCTCAGTTCTGGTCACCTCATTACAGGAGGGATGTGGAAGCTATTGAAAGGGTGCAGAGGAGATTTACAAGGATGTTGCCTGGATTGGGTGGCATGCCTTATGAGGATAGGTTGAGGGGGCTGGGTCTTTTCTCCTTGGAGAGATGAAGGATGAGAGGTGACCTGATAGAGGTGTATAAGATGTTGAGAGATATTGATTGGATGGATTCTCAGAGGCTTTTTCCCAGGGCTGAAATGGTTGCTACAAGAGGACACATTTAAGGTATTGGGGAGTAGGTACAGAGAAGATGTCAGGGGTAAGGTTTTCACTCAGAGGGTGGTGGGTGAGTGGAATCGGCTGCTGTCGGTGGTGGTGGAGGCAAATTCGATAGGGTCTTTTCAGAGACTTCTGGTAGAGTACATGGGACTTAATAGGATTGAGGGTTATAGGTAAGCCTAGTAGATAGCGATATGATCGGCGCAACTTGTGGGCCGAAGGGCCTGTTTGTGCTGTCGCTTTTCTATGTTTCTATGTTCTAACTCAAGAAAATTAGAAGTGGTACTTAGCAAATTGTTGAAACTGCAGGTTGACAAGTCCCTGGGACCTGATGGATTTCACCCTAGAGTTTTAAAAGGAAGTGACCAATGCGATAGTTGATCAGTTGGTTTTGATTTTCCAAAATTCCCTAGGTTCATAGTAGATTTCATCAGATTGGAAGATAGTAAATTTAACTTCCTCACCCAGAAAGCAGGTAACTGCAGGCTAGTAGGCTTGACATCTGTTATGGGATTATGACACATTTTAGAAAATGGGAGCAGGATTTTAATTGGATGAAGATAAGTAGAGAATTTTCGAGAAAGATTTTTTAAAAAGACCAAACGTTGATGGGGTGTCCATTAGGAAAGGTGGAAATTGAAAATAATTTTGGTGTGATTCATTGACCATTCACTATAAGGTTCTATTCATTGTAAGACAGTATTAACGGTTTGGAATGACAGAATCAGACAAGACAGAGGGAGGCCATTTGGCTCCTCATGCCTTTTCTGGCTCTTTATCCAATTTTGCTAGTCCCCTGCTCTTTCCCCATAGTTCTACAAATTTTCTTTCTTCAATATGTATCAAATTGCCTTTTGAAAGTTAGGATTAAAATTATTTCCACCACTCTTTCAGGGGGTGTTGTTTAGATTATAACAGCTCGCTGCATTTGGAAAAACAATCTGTCACATCAGTCCAAAGGATTAATTTTATCACTATTGTATGCCATCAAAATGAGAAATATGGGGTGAGATTTTCTGTGCAACCTGCCATTGGCAAGAGGTAGGATCTTCTGGGCACGTTACTATTAATGGGGTCTCCCATTCAAAGCACCCCTTGCTGCTGTGAAATCCAAGGTGGGGGGGGGACCAGAAGGTCCTGCTGGCATAAATGGCTGGAAAGTTCTGGTTTGTAAAATGATACAATGTTTAATTTCAACTTCTTGGCAATGACTCTGATTAAATGTCACTTTCTTAGACGTGGGCACTTAATGATAAACTGTCATGTTCATTGACTGTTACTGATCCAGCTAATGAATATTACATGGGATGTCCTAGCATTAAATATAACAAGATATATAAAACATATAAATTTATGTTGTCTGTCTTCAAGGCAGGGTGGCACAGTGGTTAGTGCTGCTGCTTCACAGCGCCAGGGACCCGGGTTCAATTCCCAGTTTGGGTGACTGTCTGTGTGGAGTCTGCATGTTCTCCCCGTGGGTTTCCTCCAGGTGCTCTGGTTTATTCCCACAGTCCAAACAGCGTCCTGATTAGGTACATTGGCCATGCTAAATTCTTTCAGTGTACCCGAACAGGCGCCAGAGTGTGGTGACTAGGGGATTTTCACAGTAACTCCATTGCAGCATTAATATAAGCCTACTTGTGACACTAGTAAATAAACTTTAAACTTCTTATTGTGAGAATGGTTGAATGTGGTATCTTGATGGTTATATTAGGCTAATATGAGAGGAATTTGATAAACCATACCTGAACTGAGTTCATTATTCTGTATGTTTCTAATTGTCCATCTCTGGACAGGTTTTCACCCTGAATCATTAATTTACTGTACTCATAATTCTGTGGACATCTTCACAGCAGCTGTTGCTGTCATTCTGTGTTCAGCCAGTAACGAAGAATTTTCTCCACTACTTTTTGCTTGCTCTGTGGGGACCTGGGGAGTTCCTTTTTACAGATTTAATTGGAGAAAGCTGATTTATTTGCAATTAACAATATTGTGGGAATGTGGACTTTGAAATAAGCACAGAGAATGCTTTTCCATTATTGAGTCATTGATGTTCTTCCACTTTCTATTTTAAGAACATAAGAAATAGGAGCAGGAGTAGGCCACCTAGCACCTCAAGCCTGCCCCACCATTCAGTAAGATCATGGCTGATCTGATAGTGGTTCAGTTCCACTTACCCGACTGTACCCCATAACCCTTAATTCCCTTATTGATCAGAAATCTACCTGTGACTTAAACACAATTAACAAGGAAGTCTCCACTGCTTCAATGGGCAGAGAATTCCAAAGATTCACTACCCTCTGAGAGAAGTTCCTCCTCAGCTCTGTTCTAAATTGACTCCCCCTTATTTTGAGGCTGTGCCCGCTGGTTCTTGTTTTCTTTCTAAGTGGAAACAATCTCTCTGCCTCTATCCTGTCTAGCCCCTTCATTATCTTATATGTCTCTATAAGATTCCCCCTCAGCCTTCTAAAATCCAACGAGTACAGACCCAATCTACTCGATCTCTCCTCATAAGCCAACCCCCTCATCTCTGGTGTCAACCTGGTGAACCTTCTCTGCACTCCCTCCAAGGCCAGTATATCCTTTCGCAAATAAGGGGACTAAAATTGTACACAGTACTCCAGTTGCGGCCTCACCAGTACTTTGTACAATTGCAGTAAGACCTCCCTGCTTTTATACTGCATCCGCCTTGCGATAAAGGCCAACATTCCATTTGCCTTCTTGATCACCTGCTGCACCTGCAAACTGACTTTTTGTGATTCATGCACAAGGACCCCCAGGACCCTCTGCACAGTAGCATGTTGTAACTTTTCACCATTTAAATAATAGTCCATTTTACTATTATTCCTTCCAAAGTGGATAACCTCACACTTGCCAACATTATACTCCATCTACCAGATCCTCACCCACTCACTTAGCCTATCTAAATCTCTCTGCAGACGTTCCACGTCCTCCATGCAATTCGCTTTCCCACTCATCTTTGTGTCATCAGCAAACTTTGTTACCCTACACTTGGTCCCCTCCTCCAGATTGTCTATCTATATGGTAAACAGTTGAGGCCCCAGCACCGATCCCTGCGGCATGCCACTAGTCACCAACTACCAACCAGAAAAGCACACATTTATTCCAACTCTCTGCTTCCTGTTAGATAGCCAATCCTCAATCCACGCTAACACTTTACCCCCAACTCCATGTATCTTAATCTTTTGCAGCAACCTTTTGTGAGGCACCTTATCGAATGCCTTCTGGAAATCTAGAAACACCACATCCACCGGTTCCCCTCTGTCAACTGCACTCGTTACATCTTCATAAAAATCCAGTAAATTGGTCAAACACAACTTTCCCATCATGAATCCATGCCGCGTCTGCTTGATTGAACCATTATTTGCAGGTGTCCTGCTATTTCTTCTTTAATGATGGATTCCAGCATTTATCCAACTACGGAAGTTAAGCTAACTGGCCTGTAGTTACCCGCCTTTTGTCTGCCTCCTTTTTTAAACAGCGGTGTCACATTAGCCATTTTCTAATCAGCTGGCACCTCCCCAGAGTCCAGCAAATTTTGATAAATTTCAACTATTGCATCTGCTATTACTTCTGCCATTTCTTTTAGTACTCTGGGATGCATTCCATCTGGGCCCGGGGACTTGTCTACCTTTGGTCCCATTAGCCTACCAAGCACTACCTCTTTAGTAATAGTAATCGTTTTAAGGTCCTCACCCACTACAGTCCATGACCGTCAATTTTCGGTAAGCTATTTGTGTCCTCTACCGTGACGACTGACACAAAAAACTTGTTTAAGGCCTTGGCCATTTCCTCGTTTCCCATTATTAAATCCCCTTTCTCGTCTTCTAGGGGTCCAACGTTTACTTTAGCTACTCTTTTTCTTTTTATATTTGTAAAAACTTTTACTATCAGTTTTTATATTTTGTGCTAGTTTAGTTTCATAATCCATCTTTCCTTTCTTTATCGCTTTCTTAATAGTTCTTTGTTGTTTTTTGAAGCTTTCCAAGCAAGGAATTTAAGCAAAGGAATTTCACCCTCATGGTCTGCATCTGCACTTTGAGTAGAAATCTGGTGATCTAGTTAAACCTATTATACATGTTATTGATAGACTTGGCTATTGGCCATCCCTATGTCAACCACCTAGCAAGTTGTTAACATCTGAACCATACTCTGCTGAAAGGATATATAACACTTAAAACAATCCCCATATTGTTACTTTTTATTTACTTGTGAGACATGAGCATCAGTGGCTGGCCAGCATTTATTGCCCATCTCTAGTTATCCGAGGGCAGTTGAGAGTCAACCACAATGCTGTGGCTCTGGAGTCACATGTAGGCCAGACCAAGTAAGGACAACAGATTTCCTTCCTAAATGACATTGGTGAGCCAGATGGGTTTTTCCAACAATCGTCAATGGTTTCATGGTCATCAGTAGATTCTTAATTCCAGATTTTTTTAATTGAATTCACATTCCACCATCTACCATGGCAGGATTTGAAGCCGGGTCCCCAGAACATTTGCTGAGTTCTTAGATTCACATTCTAGCAATAATATCACTTGGCCATCACTTCCCCACTAACAAAGTTTAGTGAGCAGGACAGCATTTCACCCTAACCAGATCATGCACTAAAATTTGGCATTCATATGTTGCTTACCACCCCCACCCTTCAGCTAGTCACTGCGATATAATAACAACATCAATAGAAAATTGCCTTTCAATGTTGTTTGATTCTTTCTTCAAGTCAGATTGATTTACATCTGTTTACCCTATTGCAATTCCAACAGAACAATCGGACAATCTATTTTAAATAAATAGTGTTCATAGTTACAGAAAATGGAACTTGTATTTCAAACAGACCTTAAATTCATACTGAAAAGAGAGGCAGGAATTTATACCCTTGAGTATTAATTAAAATGGAGTTTTAACCACAACCTCAAGATCTCTCACACAATAACAGCAATTTTTATAATGACTGTAAAATATAACTTGCATCAGTGTTGATTTATTATGTTTCTAGAGATTCCACATTTAAATAAAGATAGCTCGTCAGCATTTTAGCTAGCACAAATGATTTAAATCAGTGTCTGAAGATTATTTTCACTTTCCTGTAAAATTCATACCATAGCTACCAGATTTATTTTTATCTTATATTTTATTTCCTAACATTTCTTCCCTCTGGTCTTTGCCAGCCCAGGTGATGAGTCAACAGACCCAAGCAAGTAACACTGCGTAATAAGCTGCTCATCATCATGTTTTCTTTTGCCTTCCTGCAGCACTTACTGACGTTACAAGATAGAACACAAATGATTATTTTCACGGTTGGCAGCAGAAATCAAATGACTGTCATAGAAATCCTTTAAAATCTTAAATGAGTGAAATCGGTGTTCACTATTTTTCGTAAAGGTTTTATGGTGAAGGTTTTTTGGCGTGGGTTTTCGTGGAGTAGTAATGTCATAACAACTTCATAATGCATCGCTCCCCTTCTCACTCCAATGCACCCTCATCCACCGTGCCAACTCATGACTCTTCCATTCCCATTCACCCAGAATACTCAATACAATTGATAAGCAATTCGTTAACCTGTCTCAGCAAGCGGTACAGATGTTGCAGGTGCCTAATTCTTGGCATTGTCTGTTGTACACCCTCTTTTCTGGTTGTTGATAAACAAATTGCAAAAAGACAGAAAAGCCTCTTTCACCTCCTGGCAGGAAACCTCTGGGAATTGTGCAAATATGTTTGTCAATGACTTGTTGATTATAATTGTCAGGCCTTATTTGAATGCTGTCACACAGGTGCTGAGAAAGCAGAGGCTTGTAGGACCTCGTATGTTGCCAGAATTAATGGATAAAAAATGGGAATCAGTAGGAACAGAGTAAGTATTTATGAGGAATGATTAACTAGGTTAGGATTGTTTTCGCTGGAGTTCAGACGAATGAGGGAGGATCTCATAGAGATTTCTAAAATTCTAACAGGACTAGATAGGATAGATGCAGGAAAGGTGTTCCCTGTGATAGGGGTGTCCAGAACCAGGAGACACAGGATACAGGGTAAGACCACTTAGGATGGAGATGAGGAGACATTTCTTTACCCAAAGAGTGATCCGCCTGTGGAATTCATTACCATAGGAAGTAGTTGATGCCAAAGCTTTGAATGTATTCAAGAGGTGGCTAAATATAGCACTTGATATAGATTGGGATCAGAGGCTGTGAGGAGAAAGCAGGATTGGGCTATTGAGTTGGACAATCAGCCATGATTATGATGAATGGCGAAGCAGGCTTGAAGGGCCGAATGGTCTCTTCCTGCTCCGACCTTCGATGTTTCTATGTAGTGGATTTACTCCATTTCAACTTCTTCCCCAGTTCCTTACCTGTTGATCAGGGACAGTAAAGAAATGCTCCCAGTAATGTATCTAATCAGGCAGGTCTTCAAATAGAAAAGTGTGAGCGGACATTTTCACAGTCATCAGAAGAAAGATGCTGGAGGATAATTTGAATTATTTGTTTTAAATCAAAGAAAAAGACTCTTGATCTGGAGAGTGTACATTATTTTTAAATTATTATGTGAGGACAACCTGCAGCAATTGAAGTGAGTCTGATGGTAACTTACTTATTCACTTGCTGCAAAACCAGCAGTTTCAAAGTTATATTTGACATTGTCTTAACTGATACTTAATTGGTCTACCTTTGAACAGTGTGAACAGGCAGCAAGTGGGCTGGTGGGTGGGGAAGGAGCAGGCACATACTGTACCTGGATGTAAAGGGACAATATTATTAGACCAAGAGCTACACTACCATAGATATTGGATCTTAAAGACATAGCCCCCAGGCTAAAGTGGTCAGACTACATACATGAATTAATATCTCCACAATGCACAATATATGGAAGGAAAGACCATAAGCTTGCAACAGTTATCTCCAATCCCCTTATATGCATACTATTTCAGAAGTTATCCTGCAGCTATCCACCTAGAGTGGTATCTGCTTTTGGAGCAGTGTGATCAGGCAAAACTGCAATGTCATCACAGTTAACCCATTTTTCAGTCAGCACAAGTACGCTTATGCCTTTAACATGTGGCACTGTGCAAGACAGTCTGCAAGATTTCCAGCTCCAAATCCATTCAGCAGATTACCTGAACTACAATCAGTGTGAAACTACTTCCTCTTGGACATTTCATGCCTAACACTATGTGTTGAATGGAAGCTATCACAGCTGCAGTTGTACTGAGATATTTCCTGCATTTAACTATGGAGACTCTTGAGTTTTTAGATAAGTTTGCTGAGTTTCTTTGGCATCTCTCTTGTCAATCTCACATGATCAAACTCCTGCTTGACCTTCCAACCAGAAAGCCTTGACACAAGTGGGGAGACCAGAGCCACCAGCCCAATGCATTGTAGCCCTTTCCACTTCCCACCTCTTGTAAAGCTGGAATGACACTGTCACACCTGCTGATAGCCAGAGAGTGTATCTTTAATAGTGCTGTGCAAAAGAAAATCAAGTGTAAACTACAGGTGAGAAAGTGCAGCAAGGTGATAATTCTAGTCTTTGAAAAAATAATTGCAATCTCCAGAGTAGCACCAAAGAACTTTGCAAGCCAACTTAGCTGCCCTTGCTGCTTATTAGCTAAAGGAAAAAGGCATGAACTAACTTATATGATGAGTGTGCTATACTAGTTCAAAATACACTCAGGTTACCAATTATACTGAGTGTAATGTAGGAGTGTTAGAATGAAGGGTATCAATTAAGAAAAAACTGAGATGGTTTCTCTTTACAGATGATAGTATATAGTCAAGATTGAAGATTTTCTTAAAATGAATACTGAAAGGAATTGTGCACCTGGGCACACAGATGATTCCCTTAGTAGTGTTAAATTGTTTGATTTATCTTAGTAATATCATTCAATTTCAAGACCCTGTACAATTGGGAAAGATCCTGGAGCAATACTGTTAGAAAAGGTAAGATCCCATGGTACTTCATGGCAGACTAGAAGCCATTAAAAATGAATATGATAGAAATCTGTCTATACTTCCCGCTGCCTCAGAAAAACAGCCAGCATAATCAAAGGCTTCACACACCCTGGACATTCTCTCTTCCACATTCTTCTGTCGGATAAAAGATACACGTGCCAACCAACTCAAGAACAGCTTCTTCCCTGCTGCCATCAGACTTTTGAATGGACCTACCTCGTATTAAGTTGATCTTTCTCTACACCCTAGCTATGACTGTAACATTACATTCTGCACTCTCTTCCTTCCTTCCCTATGTAAGGTATGCTTTGTCTGTATAGCATGCAAGAAACAATACTTTTCTCTGTATACTAATACATGTGACAATAATAAATCAAATCAAAATCAAAATGGTTGTTACACTACATTCTGCAATCTCTCCTTTTCTTCTCTCTGAATGGTATGCTTTATCTGTATGGCACACAAGAAACAATACTTTTCATTGTATACTAATACAAGTGACAGTAATAAATCAGTTCAAAGCACAGGGTGTGGAAAATCTCAGTATTTTGAAATTTTTGTGCTGCATTTTTATTCCAATTTATAATCTCTACAAAGCCAAACTGGTTTACAGACAAGCGCATGGTAACGGTGGTTCATTTCCTTGTTTCTTTATCAGCAGGTTTCTTTATTTTCACCCTAAGCTAAACACAAAATACCTTAGCTGCTGGAAATCTGAAATTAAAACAGAAAGTGCTGAAAAAGCTCAGCAGAATTGGCAGCATCGGTGGAGAGAGAAACGGAGTTAGTGAGCAAAATTTTCTGGCCTTTCACGCTGGTGGGATTTTCTGGTCCCGTTGCAGTGAATGGAGATTTGGCTGAGCGCTAACTTCTCTGTCCTCACTTGCAGTGGTGGCGGGGGGTGAGTTTTGAATCCAACATGGCCCACTGCTTCTCTCTGCACAGACGCTGCCAGACTTGCTGCATTTTCTAACATTTTTTGTTTTGATCTCTGTTTCGTTTGTTTTGCGAAACCTTCTTTCCATTTAAAGTTTCAATATTCATCTCACCTTTTTTAAATTATTTTTTCAGACTTGGGTGTTTTTTTCTGTCCTTTCCCTTCAAAACCTTTGGGTGCAATTTTAATTTAACCGCACCGAGTGGGAAACTAATGCGATTGAGGAAAATCAGACGGGCTGTCAAAGCATCACTCCACCCAAGCTTGTCAGTATTCCTCTGGGAGGTTTAGGTTAATAGGATCCCTGTTTGTGTCTATTCCCCAACGATCAGGATGTCACTGCTTCAGTGGAATATGATGGAAGTTGTAATCAAATTACAGACACAACAAACAGCTGAGTTTCTTCCAGTAGACATTGCATAATCTCCCAGAAGTTGTTGAGAACAGGAGGTTTGGCTAATCACTCTCTGTTTCTGTATCAGCAAACAGTCGCCAAGTTTCAGTCCAGCAGTCTATAGAAATGAACCAATGGTTGGGTGGGGGAAATAAATATTATACTTAATGGATTGTAAAAGTTGACAACCAAGAACAGTATAATTTATGGTGCGCGGGAACACTAACTTGGCAATGCTTACCACCGCCCTCTCCACTCCCCACACACCACCTCCCCCCCCCGCCCCCCATGGAGTATTAATCAAACACTTCAAAAGACATCCACTTGAAAAGAATACAATAACCAGGATGAGCTTGTTTCCAGTGTAATTCCCTGGCAATAATAACAGACAGACAAATGTTGCCATGTGCTCTAGAGAGTTGCAAGCTTGTGAATAAACAACTGTTCGCACCCAATATTCTTTATATGTTGCACATGGTAAATGAAGCAGTGGATTGAATCTGGGATGAAACTTTTAACAGCAATTCAAGGCATGCCTTCTGCTTCCCAAATTCATTGACTACAGTAATCCAGGAAGGTAATCAGTGTTTGGAATCCAATTTTTGCCAGAGCTCAATTTACATTTTGACTTGGATTTGAGTCTGATTTTCATTTCTTGGACACAATGGCAAGCTGATCAATGTGAAAGCCTCAAAATTGAGCAATATTGCAACTTATTTGAAACTGCACTGAGTGTGATCATAAGCATAACTTGAGCAGCTTTTTGTTATAATTGATCAAATATGCACTATACCTTACATTTAAAGTAGAGATTGATTGATTTCTGATTAACATTAACGTAAAGAGTTATGAGGATAGTGTGTGTGTAAAAGGCATTTTAAGTGTCCAAGTCAGCTATGATCATATTGAACAGCAGAACAGGCTGCTGATGGGCTGAATGGCCTCCTCCTGTTCCTATGTTCCAATTAAGTCCTTGAAAGAAAGTAAAAACAGCTTATATTTCTATAGCTTCATCCATGACCTGGGGATATCCCAAAGTGTTTTAGAAGTGTGTTTACTGTTTCAATGTAAGGAATATTAATCCACAAGTATTTCCTTTTTGTTGGTACTGCTTCCAGGCCAAGGGCACCACGCCACAAGGACCAGCATTTCCTAATATCCAAGAGAATTTTGTAAACCTGTAAGAGTCCATGTCAAACATTCTTAAAAACAATTACAGTTTCCATAGACCTCTAAGAGAAATTACAAATTTTCCTCAGTTCAAGAGCATGATTGAATGTCAGAAGTGATAATGTAAACAAAAGAGGCATCATAATAATTAAAATAAAGGATGCATTGGAAAAAAACCAAAATATTTATGTTTTTATCTTTTACAACCTCAAGATGTTATAAAATCTCTAGAATGCAGAAGAGGCTATTCAGCCCATTGCATCTGTGCTTACAGAGCATTTTACCAATGTATTTACCCCATTAATTCCCCTAACCAACACATCTTTGGACACTAAGGGGCAATTTAGCATGGCCAACCCACCTAACCTGCGCATCTTTGGACTGTGGGAGGAAACCAGAGCATCCGGAGGAAACCCATGCAGACATGGGTAGGACATGCAAATTCCACACACAATCGTTCAAGGATGGAATCGAACCCTGGTCCCTGGCACTGTGAGGCAGCAGTGCTAACCACTGTGCTACTATGCCATCCCAAGGCTTTTGTCCCAAATTGTCCCAAAGCTTTTTATATACAATGAAGCAATTTAAATGTAGTTACTCTTATATTGCAGGAAATATGGAAACCAATTTGCCTGCAGCAGAGTAGCAATCTGATAACGTCTAGGTGATCTGTTTCTCTGATATTGGCTGAGGGATAAATATTGGCTCAGATACCAGGAATAACACCCTCACTTTTCCTTGAAATAGTATCATAGAATTTTTCTGTCCACCTGAGAGCAGATAAGGCATAAGTTTAATGTTTTATCCAAAAGATGAAGACCTGGAGAAAATATTAATAGATGATGAGCAATGAGGGTGGTGGGAGTAGAGAGAACTTGGAAAACTAGCAAGCCTTCAATGGCTCAGGTTTGTGATGAAAGAAAACCACAGTCCTGGACTGTTGGAACCTGCTTCTCTCTGTGAAGTGTTGTATTTGTAGGGGGAATTCTCTGGCCTCCCAGCCATGTCTTTCTCGGCGGTGGGAGGTGGCACACTGTTCACTGATGGCAGGATTCTGTGATCATGCCACCGTCAATGGGATTTCCCATTAGTGTCACCACAGCACTATAAAACCCACAGGAGGCAGTACACTGCCAGTGGGATCAGAGAATCCTGCTGGTGTGAATGGTTGGAGAATTTCTTCCCCCCTCATTTACCCCTTTTTTATTTTGTTGATAAGAGTCACACATCATTTGGGATTCATCAACTTGGAGTTCATCGGGTTAATTTCAGGACCTGTTTATATATCAAGGAAATCAAATGTGTGTCAGGTCCTTTGCTGTGTAGACAAGTTAAGGTTTTTGGTGAAAAGTGCAATCAGAACCATAGGCCCCACCCTCCACTGGGATCATCTGATCCCACTAAGAAGTCAAGTAACTTTGGCTGGACTACCAAATCTCTGGTGACAGGCCCTGCCATGATGGGGCTGACAATCCCAGCCCTACACACACAAAGGGAACCCCCCCCCACCCCCGCAACTGATAAGGGGAGCATCACCACTGCCCCCCCCCCCCCACCGCCCTCCATCCCCATGGAACTCCCCAGAGGTAAACCCCTCGGGGGCAGTGCCAAAGTACTACCAGACATATCTCTCTCCTGAGTATAATATCTCCCTGTGTGCAATGGTTCACATGCATGGGTGGCACGGTGGCACAGTGGTTAGCACTGCTGCCTCAGAGCTCCAGCGACCTGGGTTCAATTCTGGCTTAAGATGATGGTCTGTATGGAGTTTGCACATTCTCCCTATGTCTGTGTGGGTTTCCTCCGGGTGCTCCAGTTTCCTCCTGTAGTCCAAAGATTTGTGGATTAGGTGGATTGGTCATTCCAAATTGCCCCTTAGTGCGGGGGTGGGGGCAGGGTGGTTAGCTAGGGTAAATGCATGGGTTTATGGGGATAGGGCCTGGATGGGATTGTGGTCAGTGCAGACTCAGTGGGCCAAATGGCCACCTTCTGTACTGTAGGGATTCTGTGAAATCTATGAAAGTTGTGAACTTTGCCAGTGTCATGTCATGCCAGCGAGGGGAGAATTACAAATATGTCGGGGGGGTGGGGTGCATGCAGTGGTGGGAGTGCAATTTGGGAAGCTTGCTATTAGATGGAATTGTAGTTTTCTTGTTAGGTCACTGATGAGAGGTGGGGAGAATTGGAAAACAAGACCTTGCCGGTATGATTCTAGTATTTTGCGCCCATGTCATTCTTAGTGTTTGCAGTGTATGCCGATGACGAAGGGTCATCCAGACTCAAAACGTTGGCTTTATTCTCTCTCCACGGATGCTGTCAGACCTAATGAGATTTTCCAGCATTTTCTCTTGTTTCAGATTCCAGCATCCTCAATATGTTGGTTTTATCATGGCGAAATCGTGGCCTATTTCCTTTAACTGTGAGAGATAATAACATCAGGGACTCGGCTAGAAAGAGTTACTAAGAGCAACCATTTGCAGGAATTGAATTCAGAAATGTTGATTTGAATCATAAAATTGTTGGGGGAAACCTGGGTTACCGACATTGTGACGATTCAGTCCTGCCACATTCTTAAGTGCAGAAACTCTTCCTGAGCCTTTACTCTCAATGATGCCATTAGGATTACACCTGAAACTGAATATTTTATACAAATAAAAAAAAAACTCAAAAGATTATACCCAATTTCAATTTTTTAAAACTTGGACTTTTAAGAAGAGAGGTCTTTTAATACATGCCACACCTCTTCATGTTACATTTAGAGGGATGTGTGCAGGAGTTGGACTTGGAAAGTGTATGTTGATTGTTTTTACTGATAGTGAACATTCTGGAAACCTTTGGCAACCTTACAGTAGTTTTTTTCTTGCGGTTAGCTGGTCTTATTATTAATTTATAGCCACACAATCAAAACGGCTGAGGACCTACCTTTTTTATGCCCCCTTGTGGTAGCCTCCCATCACATTCATGGCCCTTTTCTTTAAGTCTGTGGTACTTTTGGTCTGTTTTGTTGACAGTGGTTCCATGGACAGAAAGTTGCATGCCACACTGGGAGGGAAAACATTTAA
The DNA here is from genome assembly GCF_965287045.1 of Carcharhinus amblyrhynchos. Lineage (NCBI taxonomy): Eukaryota > Metazoa > Chordata > Chondrichthyes > Carcharhiniformes > Carcharhinidae > Carcharhinus > Carcharhinus amblyrhynchos. Next base: position 41,242,934 of record NC_137341.1, on the reverse strand, counting down.
TTTGTAATATCCTTATTTGTACGGCCCAAAATATTGAGAAAAAATACCGCTAGCAATAAGTTTCTAAAGCATGTCCTGCAGTAAATTCTTGGAATTTTTTTCAAAATCTTATCCTCATTTCAAATATGAGAATAACTCTACGTTATAATAAGGAATATTTTCTATTGGGGTTTTATAGGCAAATGGAATAAGACGCAACACCTCTCCCCACACCAGTTTTATTCTGTCCTGCTGTGTGGTCTGAATGGTCCTGTTTTTTAATTTCTTAACGTTATCCCCTACCAATCCATCTGTCAAATAATCATGGGATAAAATAAGACAAATCTTCATGAAAATGCTAATTTTGAAACGGTCTCATTCAGTATTGCTACATGCTCTTTTATGTGCAGTCAACCACAAGTAGGTGAAAAAGCCAAAGCAGTAAATGCTTCAGATCTCTGCAAATAATAGGAACATATAGGCCGGAATTCCTTGGCCACTGCTGCCAGCGAAAACAAAGAATTTGGTGCTCAGCCAGATATTCATTCACTGCAGCGGGCCTGGAGAATCCCGCTGCAGGCAAGGTCGGAGAATCTGGCTCATAGAAACAGACCATTAAAATATTCTATCATTCAGTGAGATTGCTCTGTAACCTAACTCCCTACAACTGTCTTTGTACCATAACACTTTATGTTTTTGGTTAACAAGAGGTTATCAGTCTTATTGAAAATGGACCAAGCATCAATTGTCATTTGTAGAAGAGTGCCAGATTCCTACTATTCTTTGCACTTAGAACTGTTCCTAATTTCACTTCAACAAGGTTTAGCTGCAATTTGCAGACTTAGCTCTTTGTCCTAGACCCCAACCAACAGAAGTAGTTTCTCTCTATATACCCTCTCTATTACCTTATAGATCAGAAACATATCTTAAATCACCCCTTCACTCTTTGTCTTCCAGGGAAGCCTATTTTGTATAATCTATTTTCTTAATTTAAACCTGGAGTTCAGATATTGGGGCGCTGCTTTAGCCAGAAATTGGCGCGGAACTGAATAACTTATTTAAACACTGATTTGAATGTAATTAGTGGATCCGGGACTGAAGTCTCCAGACCTGCTGGCCTCTTGTGGACCCCTCCCCCCACCCTGGCCAGAAGTGTGACTCCAGTGAGGTTTGCAACAGCTGTCCACTAGCATGGAGCTGTCGGCCTGAACCAGCTGGAGGTTGGGGGTAAGGGGGTTGCCCTCTGGGCAGTACCAGCCTGGCCCCCTGGCACTGTCCAAAGGCCAAAGTGGCAATGCCCAGGGAGCATCTTGGCACTGCCCATTGGGCAGTGGGGGGGGGGGCATGAAGAGAGTGATATCAGGACATTCGACGGGCCAGCAATTGGGTGATGGGGGGGGTGGGTGGTGGGTCGCATGGCCAGCCATGTGCGACATGGGGCTGGCCAGCAATCGAGCCAGCAATCGGGAGACCAGCGGTGCAGAACACTGCGCATGTGCTGATCTCAATGGATCGGCGCATGCACTGTGGACTGCTCAGTGCTACGCTGAGCGGCCTCTCCAGCGGGAGTAGGCTCCGCCCACACGCTAGGAAATTCACTTTGAAAATCCTGCTTAAAATTCCAGCGAGATTGACTCCAATTTTTATGCAGATGCTGCACTTAGAGTTTTTTTGGGAGAATCCCAACCATTGTTATAGTACATCTATCCTGTACTTCCTCCAAGGCTAATATATCCTGCTGCTCACGGTATTGTACTCTAGGTTTGATGTAACTAAGATTTTGTATATCTGGAACATAACTTATACCCCTTTGTAGTCCAGTCCTCTCAATATATTCATTTTACCTTTTTGATTATTCTGTATCTCCGCATGTCATTTTTATTGTCTATCGCTAAGTTTCTTTGCGCCTTCAGAGTTTCAACTTTTCATCATTTAGAAAACGGATCTGTCCTTTTTAGATCCAAAATGAATGACCTCACACTTACCTACTTGATATCCATTTGCTAAACCTTTCCCCATTCACCTAATTTATTAAAATCTCTTTGTAATCTTATACTCCCATCTGCAATGCTCATCATGCAATTTAGCTTTGTCTCATTGGTGAACTATGTGACTCCCTAGACTATCATTCAAATATAGTGAATGGTTGAGGCCCCAAAGCACATTTCCTTAACCCCTTTGTCCTTGCAAACTATTCCTCCATATTTCTTTCCTCATCCAAGTCTTTGAATGTATTGCCATAAATTTGTTTCAATCTTTCCCATAATTCCATGTTTGAAAACATCCAGTGAGGTTTCTGGCCCTTACCAGAGTAATGAAACAGCCTTTATCAGAGACATAAATGGTATTTTCTATGACCATGATAAACATTCCTTCCTCAACCTGACTGCAACCTTCAAAACATTTGACTATAAACCATGCTCATCTAAGTTGTCCAGTGGGTGAAACTGCAGTTGCTTGGTTTCATTTGTATCTATTGAACTACAGGTTCATTTGTGATGGCTTCTCTTCCCCCTGCCACACTGTTACATCTGGAGTGCTCTAGGCCTCAACAGCAGCCCACCACACAGAAGTATTGTTCGGAACTGTGTCCAAATGGCTCCTCCTTTGGTTCAGTCTTAATTTTTTTTCAATTATACATCTGTGAAGCACGTTGAGATATTTTACTGCATTAATTACATGGTGTAAATGCTAGTTATTTTTGCTGCTTGTGCATACTTACAATGGGCATGATCATTATGTCCAATTTTAAGTTTATTAGCCACTGCCTATTATTTTATTCCCATTACAATGAGGAACATTGGCTATCACATTCATCAAGGGAGAAATTGAATCAATTCTAGATCATGCTGTAATTTACAAGTTAGGAAAATAAGTTAATCATTGGTTTAGAAATATAATCATGATGCAGATTGATTTGTTAAATCAATTTTGGCAAGGTATTTAGAATTCTCTTGCTATGTAAAAGTGAGGAACAAACTCTCAAACACTCAGCTCAATGTACTCCCTCATTGCTTCTTGCCCTCAGTGTGTATCTGCCTCAGGTTTTCACATCCCCCAAGCAATGTTCAGCAATGCCTCCATCTTCACTGAACAGGTGAGTAAGGATACACAAAAGCATCTGGATGATGAACCCTCCAAGTAAAATTCTCCCTTCCACCACACACTATGATAATGCATCTGGCTTTCACTTCATACCTGGGCAGCACAGTGGCATAGTGGTTAGCACTGTTGGCTCAGAGCACCAGGGATCCAGGTTCGATTTCCTGCATCTGTGTCTGCTCCGGGTGCTCCGGTTTCCTCACACAGTCCAAAGATGTGCAGGTTGGGTGCATTGGCCATGCTAAATTGCCCTTCAGTGTCCCGGGATGTGTAAATTCGAGGGATTAATGGGGTAAACATGCAGGGTTATGGGGATAGGGCCTGGAAGGATTATTAATAGTGTAGACTCAATGGGCCAAATGGCCTGTTCCTGCAGGGTACAGATTCTGTGACCCACCCAATTTGCTGAGTCTTAGGGCAGGATTTGCCAACCGTGCTCATCCGAAAACCAGAAATTCCCACCTGAGGTCAATGGACCTTTCCGCTCAGACTCCCATGGCAGGCGGGGCGGTGAAATTCCAGCTTTAGTGTTTGCAATGTTAGTGCATGATTTTCCTGTTTCCACTGGTTGAAATGTGTTGTATCACCAGTCCAGTCTTGTCTAATTAAATATGGGCATACAAATTAGGAGCAGGAGTAGGTCATTCGGCCCCTTGAGTCCTGCCCCACCATTCAAAACGATCATGACTGATCTGTTTGTGGCCTCAACTCTACATTCCACCAACTCCTGATAATTTTTGACTCCTTCTATTAATCAAGAATTTATCTACCTCTGCCTTAACATTATTCACTGGCCCTGTTTCCACTGCTTTCTGCAGAAGTGAGTTCCAAAGATTTTCAACCTTCTGAGAGAAAAACAGTCTCCTCATCTCGCTCTTAAGTGGGAGTTGCCTTATTTACAAACTGTTCCATAACTTTGTAATTCATTATAAAAAATGTTGTTCAATTTGTTCATAAAATGTATATATTTTAGGACAAAAAAGAGATATGGTCCAGCTAAAATAATGCAGATTTTAAAAAGATATTTCTCTGCAATTTTGCTCCTAATGCTAGGATGGCACGGTAGCACAGCAGTTAGCACTGCTGCCTCAACACCAGGGACCAGACTTCGATTCCCTGCTTGGATGACTGTCTGTGAGGAGTCTGCACATTTCCCCTTTTATGCATGGGTTTTCTCCGGGTGCTTTGGTTTCCTCCCACAGTCAGAAAGACATGCAGGTTAGGTGCACTGGCCGTGCTAAAATCTCCCTCAGTGTACCCGAACAGGCGCTGGAGTGTGGCGACTAGGGGATTTTCACAGTAACTTCATTGCAATGTTAATGTATGCTCACTTGTGACAAAATAAATTTAAAAATACATAAAGTTGCTGTTGTGGCTTTCATTGATAATGTACTGGGTACCTGTTGTTTGGAATTGTGTTCACAATGTGAACATGATATTCATCAAGCGATTTGATTAATGACCATAAATCAATGTCTGGATTCTAGTTCCACTTAAAGGTCTTTCTCAGGAAGAATTGATGTATATCCCCTTTAGTACTTGATTGTTTTCAAATGGGTTTTGTTCCCTTTACTCTTTGCTTGACATTGAGACAAATGAGTAATGTTGTACGGGCAGTGAAGGAGCACAGCAACACTGTTATGGGCTGCTTGGTTGTCTGCCATGTCCAAGATTTTAACCTTTAGTCTGATGACAGTAAAATTAATCAGCATAGCACCTTCTCATTTGTGGAAGAAGAGCTTTGCTTGGTGCGTTGGGAGGCTTTGTATTACATTAATCTGATTTGCAACATTGTGACACTACATGAATTTGTGTCCATAATTCCCCACCCAGTTCACTTGGCAGCACTTGAAACCATTGAGGCATTGCGAATTTGACAGGCTAATCAATGTCCTGACATACATTTGATCCATCACTTAGAGACCAGCATTGCCAAAGGCCTGACGTGCTTGCACTGTACTTTATGAAATGGTGTAGTGCATAAAGCCTGGTAGGATATTTTTAAAGTAAATTATTTCAGTGATATGGTAATGACTATGTTTGCCTTCAACTATGTTTACCATCACCTGGCATTTTTACTTCAGTTAAAATAATGGAATTTAAAATATTGTAAATTAGGTTTCATAGACTTTATTTCCTATTACAAGGAAGCTATTGCTTTATTCTTCTTTCTGTCGCAAATTTGCTTTTTTAAATTAATTCATGGGATATGGGCGTTGCTGGCTGGCCAGCATTTATTGCCACCCCATTGTCAGGCAGAAGTTGAGAGTTAACCACATTGCTGTGGCTTTGGAATCACGTGTAGGCCAGATCAGGTAAGGATGGCAGATTTCCTTCCCATAGGACATTAGTGAACCAGTTGGGTTTCTCCAACAATTGACAAAGGTTTCACGGTCATCAGTAGATTCTTAATTCCAGATTACTGCTGAATAGACCACCAGTTAATCCACCCACGGGTCAACATTAATTTTTTGCCCCAAAGCAGCAACAACAACAGAAACAGTCCTGCAGGAAAATCAATGCTGAGATACTCAGAGATTCTGGTGAGAAAGCCCTATTCAACCAGCGTGTCAGTCGTAACCTGTTGACTCCCAGTGATCCAGAGACACAGAGTGTCCACAGCACCCGGTGTGCCTCCAGGCCTCCATTATCAGCAATTGTGAAGAACCTCTTGGTCACTCAACCAGGAAACACCAAGACCAGCTTGATGAGAATGACCCAGAGATTCAGGAATTGATGAGCCAGAAATGCAAGGCTTGTGAACCTGAAACAGCAACCCAACTTCAGCAAGAAAGTTGCTCTGCAGAAAGCTGCTCTGCAGATAACTGAAGGCTGAGATCCGGCAAAAAAAACCCTGTGACATAAAGAATAGATGGTGGGTGGAGAAAGCAGAGGAGATCCAACAGTTAGCCGACAATCATGACCCACAAGATTTCTTTAGTGCAAACAAGGCTATCTATGGCGTAAGCACTTAAGGTCCCACCCCAAGCACAGGGCCCACTGGAAGAAGCACTTCAAAAACCTTAACAGAAACTGTCTTCAATGCTAGTGACCTCAGCTCCATCCCACAACATGCTATCTGTCGCCATCCCAGTACAACCCCAACCCTGCATGACATAGGAAAGGATAACCGACAGCTAAAGAACAACAAGGCATCTGCTCCCGCCAGAACATTAAAACATGGTGGAAAAGCACAACTGGTACAATTACATGACCTAATTTTCTTTATCTAGAAGGCAGAGGACATGCAAGGAGTGCTCAGAGATTCCATCATCATGACCATCTTCAAGAAATGATGACTAATCCAATTGCAGTAACTACAGAGGAATTTCCCTGCTGTCAGCCACAGGGAAGGCCTTTAATTGCCTTCTCCCATCTCCCAGAAATGCAATGTGGATTCCACCAACTAAGGAGCAAAACGGACATGGTCTCACTGAATGGCAACTACAAGGGAAATACAGGAAGTGGCACAAACGATTGCACATGGCATTCTTTGACCACACAAAGATCCCTCTCTCTGTCAGGTCAAAGAAGGCTGTGTACAATCTCATTTTCAAACTCTTGTGAGACTTTTGGCCCATGTCCCAGACTCAAAATCCCACCTAACATCACGGAATACTCCTCTTGCTGTCTCCAAAAACTTCAATTATCCCGATACAATCTACCCTTGACAAATCAATGCTGGCTCACTTTGATCATCTTGTCTAAGTGTTCAGTCATAGAGTCTCTAATAGATTCCAGTAACTTGCTTGAAACTGATGTTAAACCGGCAAGTCTGTAAAAATTTCATCAACAGCCTAGCATTGTGCAAGGTCTAGTTTACAGTGTGCTCTCAGCTTTGGTCCAAAAGTCATTGCCAAAAGGTAGAACAATAAAATGGAAAGCAGAAGTGTCCAGCTGTACTGAAATTCACCATTAATTCTTGTTGCAAGTTTTATTGATCTTTGTTTTTCTGTAACCTTCCCCCAAACATTTAAAGGGAAAACAAAACAAAACTTTCAATAAAACTTTCAGGAATTGATCTCAATGTGTTTAATTTAACTGATTAAAGGGTTGCATCAGTTCCTGAAAGAGTAACTTGCCATAAAAATTCCACTGAAAGTACATCATGTTATGACTACACAGTTGCAGATGCTGAACATTTGCAATTTGTTTTGCTGGGTAGGGGCGGGACTAACCACTTTTGCTTTCAATTAAATTAGAATTTGTTGAATCAGTTTTGATTGAATAAAATCATTATCATTGTGCAGTTCTGTGTTCCCAAGCACCTCACTGGCTACCCATGACCCTTGTAAAGAACTGTATTGCTCTATGCTGGAAGAATATTTCAGATGAACAAAGTCCAGGAATTCCATGTTCAGTTCTGCACACTCTCCTTGTGTGTGCATGGGTTTCCTCCGTGTGCTTTGGTTTCCTCCCACAGTCCAAAGATGTGCAAGTTAGATTGTTTGGCCCTTAGTGTCAAGGGGATTAGCAGGATAAATATGTGGGGTTACAGGGATAGGGCCTGGGTGAGATTGTTGTCAGTGCAGGCTTGATGGGCCAAATGGCCCCCTTCTGCACTGTAGGGATTCTATGACCAATTAATTGTGTTCGGAGCATGTATGGAAAATTTCTACCTAACAGAATGTTGGGAGTTGATTGAATGGTAACTTTTAAAAAGGAATTGGATCTGTGCTTGAAAGGGAAATATATTGAAGGGCTACAGGGAAAGGAATGGGATTAATTGGATAATGCCACCAAAGAGCCAGCACAGGCATGATGGATTGAATGGTCTTCTGATTTGAAGGCCGCATTTCCACCCCATCCCCCCAAACCCTTAAGATGGGTTTTCCTGAGGCAGAGATGGCTCACCGTTGGTCACCAGCAGGATCTTCTGCTCCTGCTGAAGTCTATAGTGTTTTGTATGACTCACTTGCCCCACTGTCTGGGAGTCCACCACACGTTGGGGGGGGTGGGTCGCTTTTGGCAGGACCAAAAGTTCTCAATGGTGGGAAGAGCCAGGAAATCCCCTCTGATGATTCTTTGTAGTAAACTCCAATGATGGTCATTAAACTAGAACATTGTGTAAATGCAACATCTGTTTTTGCCTACCCTTGTGGACATTTGGCAATGATATATTTCAGTTGCTGATTTCCAGTTACTGAATGAGTGAGGGCTGTGATTTTTGCAGTGGATTAGGGTGCATTCAGATGCAGACCAGACTGGTGGGAGTACAAGACCCTGTCTCTGACAGCTGTTAGGGCCTGACTTTAAACGATAGTCACAGTTCCTAGTAGGCAGAAATCCAAAACTTAACCACCACTGTCACTAAATTGGCACTCTTCTACTGAAAAGCTGCTGAGGTGGCATGTGTGTGAACTGGAAAAACGAACTGATGTAATAAGAAGTACTGTGAGGAGTTGAAATTAAGGCACATTGATGGGTTACTATAGGAGCTTTGTGTGTCTGGGCTAATGTCTAGTAGAACATTTGTTACTGACAGCATGTATGTGAAAAAAGGAATGGCTTTTGAGCAATAGAATGGTAATATCAAAGTCTTTTTAGTTTGATAGAGAGGCTGATGACAGTCAGTTTCCACCATTCTGGTAACAGCTCATCCTCCTCTGCACATCAAAATGTTAATGTAAATCATGCCCAGAAATCAGTAACTTCTTCCGCATTGGGTTTGTGTAGCACTGTTTTGTGAAACTGTTGAAAAGTTGCCCCCCTCCCAGCATTTTAGTTTTACAGATTTGTGGAACTCAGAAAGGCAGTGCATAGACATAACATTTCAACTATTCTATTTTTGTGATCTTTGATGTTTTGCTTCACCACAAACCTTTTTGTTTTATGTTTTATGGTGTGAGGTGCACGTCAATTTTGAGGTGCTCATCACACACACGCACATAGCAGGTGCCATGGGCTTGATTGATTGGCAGTATTTCTCAGATGTAGCATAGCTTAGAGAGGGTATTATTTCAAATTTGTCCCTCTGGCGGTTCAATTCCACCCCCCCCCACCAGCCCCCTCAGCCTTGCAACTCCCACCACCCTTATGTCCCAAAGTGAGTCTGCGTTTCTCAGCACTTTGGTAATGATTGCCAGCTACTGAATTTACAATTGCATTCAGGGTTCTGGTCACAACTTGTCAATGCAATAATACCTATGGCAAAGTTTATTTTATAACCAGGCTTTCACACTGTCAGCTTCTGAATTTTGAAAGAAGCATTTTAGCCCTTATGCGTCACGGTGTTAACTAGTGCATAGTAACAAAAAACACTTTAACAATTAATGGTTTTCAAATACCCCAGAGTCTTTATTTTTTATATATGGAGACCATTACTGTAATTGCTGAATCTTGATTTTATTTTAATTACGACTGCGTATTTATTCAAGAGGTCTTAAGAAGATACATTCTGAATAATGTCCAGAAGCCCTCTTACCGTTCAAGTTTGTTGCTCAGCCAAATTAATGGAACCTTTTTAATAACGAGTATTTTTCATCATCGAATTGAGCTTTTTCACAGCCTTTTGCCTTTCATCCCTTGGCACAGACTATCAAAGAGATACGATAATCATTGCCAAACGAGCAAAGCCAGAGCATATCATTAAAATATATAATTTGTTGAAGTGTATAGATTAATAGGAATTACTCTATTGACATTCAATGCTGATAAGATGCATTATTTCAGTGTTGTCTAAGGGGAATACATTTTCAGATGACTCACAGCATAAATTTTTAATTAGCTGGAAACTACAACTGTTCTAAATTAATTTTATATTTTCAACAATTTAACATTCTATAAGCACAATTTTCTTTGCAGCATGAATCTTAATAGTATTTTCAAATCATTTTAAAGATGGGTGCCTTTTCTGGCATACTTTATATTACAGTAGCTGCTCAATGTTTAAAATGGTAACAAGATGCGCTCAGTAAATTTAATTTCAGTGTAATGCTCGGCATTGGGCGCCTATTGTTTAGTACATTTTTAATGTTGTTTATGTCACTTCATTATCTACCAGAATATGTAACATGAGAACTGCAGCCAGTTGGGCACGACATGTTTTTGCATTAGTAGGAACACATATGGGTGACGAGTTTTATTGGGACACTCATTCTAATAATGCAATGCCTCTTTGTCTATTTAACACAGCTAATGAAGCTGCAAAAATACATGTGGATGTTATTTTAGACAATCTGTTTTAAATGGCATCATTCATGCGTGAAATAGGTTTTTTTTGGGTTCTGAGTTCTCTCTTTAGATCTCCATACAACCTTGTTATTAACTGTTTATGATTTGATTTTTTTTAAGGAATTGAGTTGTCCCATATGACATGTCCCATATGATCATGTTAGAAGAAATATCATAGAACTCATAGAATTCCCATTGTGCAGAAGGCGGCCATTTGGCCCATTGAGCCTGCACTGACAACCCAAGTTCTATCCCTGTAATCCCATGTATTTTCACTGCTAACTCCGAACAGTAAGGGACAACTTAGCATGGTTAGTCAACCTTACCTCCTGCACATCTTTGGAGTGTGGATGGAAACCCAAGCACCTAAAGGAAATCCACATAAATGAGTGGAGAACGTGTAAACTCCATACAGTCACCCAAGGCTGGAATTTCACCCAGAGCCCTGGTGCAGTGAGGCAGCAGTGCCAACCACTCTGCCACCTTGCCGCCATCAGATAGTTTTCTATTGAATACAAAGATTCTATTAGGTACATTTTAACACGAGGGGTTTTCAGAGAGAATGGGGATATGGTCTGAGATTCAACATGATTTCCTGCCTGAAATCTAGTGGCAGTGACATTGGAAATTGCAGACACAAGGGGCGTTCTTGGGCATCAGATATGGGCTGAAGTGCAAGTTTCATCAGGGTCTACTGATGCTGGGAAGGAATGGGTTGGTTAAGACTTGAAGGCCCTAAGCCTCCCTGTAGGGCCTTGGGGGAATGCTCCTCTATTCCTCCTGATTCACAATGAACCCTTAAAAAGGGCATTTTAAACAAATAATTTGCAGCCTTTGACATTTCCATCCACGATGTAGCTGTCGGAGCCGGCCCATGCAAGCCTCCCAATTTTGAGGGCTAAAGTTGCCAGTGAATCATCTGACTGCAACTTTTCAATATATTGTAGACCTTTTGCCTTCCTGAGGCAAGTTGCATTCCCATTCCTGTTTTGAAGTAAGTCCTAAGGACTGGAATATGGTGTGACGTTTGTGAATTTATTTCTAGAATTTGTTGCAGCTCATTAGCAATTTATTTGTTATTGTTACGATAATTTGAAGTAATGATGAGATAAACATATGAGCAGTGAAATATTCTGCCATTCTGTATTAGGTTGCCTTCAATCTTCCTTGAAATCTGTAGGAAAAGGCAACCTGAACTGATGAAATTTTTGTTCATTTTAGAGTTGAGGTTTTGATATCTGTTCTGCTTCCTCTGTTCTTTGTAAATAATTTTTAATTAATTTTTAAGGTTAATAATTAATTTGTTGCTTGTTCAGCAAATGATTCTTACATTTGGTTAACTGCTTCCATGTGAGCAATTTGCTGTAAATTGTAATTATTATTGACAACCAGCATTAGCTTTATTGATGCAAATGTAATGAGAAGTGGAAAATATTCCCTCAGGTTTCATTCTAAAATCTGTAAGGAATTTTACAAATTATTTCCAGGTTTTTGAGGACCTTGGATCTTCAGCCAGTAGCACTCTTTCAACTCTCTGTTATCATGTATACTACACATTCTGCATCACCTGTCATATGATGATTAATGTTCCTCAATCTATAATCTCTGATGATCCCCCTTTTCCTTTGACATGTCACCATGAGCCCTCTGTTCAAATGAACATTGTGTTGACAATGTAGCCAGTGTTTATCACTTTGAGTGACTAATTGTCAAAGCAAAGGTTCCATTTTTGGATTAAAAATTACATGTTGCAACTAACGAGTACCTGGTGAGAAGATAGGACTCGCTTTCTATTTCAGCACTTTGACATTTATAACCTCTTTTGTTATTTTGTCTGTGTAAGTGGTGACATCATCCCCAACTAACACAAAATGTGGAGCTTCCAGTCGATGAAGGTTTCTAAAACTAGCGTCCATTCTAATGGAGAGGCTCCTTTTCTCACCTGACAAATAATCTTTTATTTTCAAGATGCGGAGATGCCAGTATTGGACCAGGGTGGAGAAGATGAGAGGTCATACGACACCAGGTTGTAATCTAACAAGTTTATTTGAAATCACAAGCTTTCAGAGCACTGATCCTTCACTGATTCTATACAAGCACAGAATGTATAGGCGGAGTGACAATAGCCCGTCACTAACAGGTAATCAAGGGTTGCCTTCAAACAGCCGCCTAACCTCAAACAGACCATCATTCGCAGCAAGCTACCTAGCCATCAGGGAAACAGCAACCATGACACTACACAACCCTGCCACGGTAACCTCCACAGGACATGCCAGAACATCAACTCAAATACCACCATCACACGGGGGAACACCACCCACCAGGTGGTGACGACTTGGCCAACATAGTCTCCCTCATACACTGCAGAAACGGATGTCCTGGGACATGGTACGTCGGTGAGACTATGCAGACATTACAACGACGGATGAACGGAGATTGCACAACAATTGCCAGGCAGGAGTGTTCCCTCCCAGTCGGAGAATACTTCAGTGTCCAAAGATGTTCAGCCTCTGATCTTCAAGTAAGCATTCTCCAAAGCAGCCTTTGAGATATATGACAGCTCAGAATCGCCAAGCAGAAACTGATAGCCAAGTTCTGCACTCATGAGAACAGTCTTAACTGTGATCTTGGGTTCATGTCGCGCTACATGTAACCCCACCATACTGTTCGGTGGGGGAAAATTCTCCCTGACAATCCTGTTTTGACACCATACGTACCTTGATTACCTGAATTAGTTTGCACAGTGTTTAGTACCATCTCATTCCTTGATTGTTCGTAATTATCCCTCTGCCTTAAATTATCGGTTTAGAGGTCATCCCTTCACTTGTTATAGAGCCTGTCAGCACTTGGTACATACGAATATACTTAACTGCTTGCATTTGTCTATTAGCACTCGTGATTACTTGTAAAACACCTGTTATTCAGCTGTCTATACAGTCTGTACTTTTCTTTTGACACTCTTGATTACCTGTTAGTGTCGGGCTATCGTCACCTTGCCCATATGTTCTGTGCCTGCGCACCTTGCTATACTTCACCACAAAGGAGTAGTGCCCCAAAGGCTTGTGATTTCAAATAAATCTGTTGGCGTCTTGGAACCTCTCTCTTATTTTCAAGCTTGTGATTAATGTCCTGCTAGTGTTCAGAAATACCAGCCTTGTGACAGAATTATGGGATTGCATAATTATAAAATTTCATGCCTCTCCCATTTGTTACTTTATTTGTGATAAAATGATATTGAAGTTTCAACCTTTGGGGTATTTTTTGGATATATTTTTCATAAAGGAAGCTAAGCCTGATCATGCAAGTGAGCACTAAGTTTGAGTGCTTAACTCTAAGTGCTCAACCACTCCTTATAATATTAACATAAGAACATAAGAAGTAGGAGCAGGAGTAAGCCATCTAGCCCTTCGAGCCTGCCCCGCCATTCAATAAGATCATGGCTGATCTGAAGTGGCTCAGTTCCACTTTCCCTCTTTTTCCCCATAACCCTTAATTCCCTTGCCTACCAAAAACCTATCTACCCGTGACTTAAATATATTTAGCGAGGTAGCCTCCACCACTTCAACGGGCAGAGAATTCCAGAGATTCACCACCCTTTGAGTGAACAAGTTCCTCCTCAACTCCGTTCTAAACTGCACCCCCCCTTATCTTGAGGCTGCGCCCTCTAGTCCTGCTGTCCTTTCTGAGCGGGAAGAATCTCTCTACCTCTACTCTATCCATCCCCTTCATTATCTTATACGTCTCTATAAGATCCCCCCTCATCCTTCTAAACTCCGAGTACAGACCCAGTCTATTTAGTCTCTCTTCATAATCCAACCCCCTCATCTCTGGTATCAGCCTAGTGAACCTCCTCTGCACTCCCTCCAAGGCCAAAATATCCTTGCGCAAGTGCAGCAACCAAAACTGCACACAGTACTCCAGCTGCAGCCTCACCAGTGCCCTGTACAGTTGCAGCAAGACCTCCCTGCTTTTATATTCTATCCCCCTCGCTATAAAGGCCAGCATCCCATTCGCCTTCTTGATCACCTGCTGCACCTGCAGACTGGGTTTTTGCGACTCATGCACAAGGACCCCCAGGTCCCTCTGCACCGTAGCATGCTGCAGCTTTACGCCCTTTAAATAGTAATCCCTCCTACTATTATTCCTGCCAAAGTGGATAACCTCACACTTGCTAACATTGTACTCCATCTGCCAGGTCCTCACCCACTCGCTCAGCCTATCGAGATCCCTCTGCAGACTTTCCACACCCTCCGCACAATTTGCTTTTCCACTCATCTTTGTGTCATCAGCAAATTTCAACACCCTACACTCAGCCCCCTCCTTCAGATCATCTATATAAATGGTAAATAGCTGAGGCCCCAGCACCAGTCCCTGCGGCACTCCACTAGTTACCAACCGCCAATCAGAATAGCATCCATTGATACCAACTCTCTGCCTCCTATTAGACAGCCAATCCTCTAACCACGCTAACACCTTACCCCCAACTCCATGCCCCCTAACCTTCTGAAGCAACCTTTTGTGCGGCACCTTATCAAACGCCTTCTGAAAATCGAGAAACACCACATCCACCGGTTCCCCTCTGTCTACCTCACTGGTCACATCCTCATAGAATTCCAATAAATTTGTCAAAGAAGTGTAATTTGTGTACATTCCACCAAATGCAATGCTTTTATTATTGTGGAATCAGGAAGGAATAGAAATCTAGGTCTGTGTTGACTTTATGCAGCCTAGAAATGAACTTTTACTGCACAAGAATGCAAGAATGTAGGAATTCGAAGTAGAAGTAGGCAAATCTCGCCCTTCAAGCCTGCTCCACCATTCAATCAGATCACGGCTGATCTCTTCCTGGTCTCAAATCCACCTCCCTACCTGTTCCCCATATCCCTTTAACCTGTTTTTTTAAAATCAGAAATATATCGATCTCCTTCTTGAAACCATTTAATGATTCAGGTTCCAGTGCACTGTGAGGCAGCGAGTTCCACAAATTCACCATCCTCTGAGAGAAGTAGCTCCTCATCTAAGTTTAAAATCTACCACCTTTGAACCTATACCTGTGACCTCTTGTTTCAGATTGCCCCAGAAGAGGAAACATTTGATCTACATTATCAATCCCTTTTAAAATTTTATATACTTCAATCAGGTCCCCTCTCATCCTTCTAAACTCCAGCGAGTACAAGCCCAAATGTTCAATTTCTCCTCATATGTCAATGCTTTCATCTCCGGAATCAATCTGGTGAACCTCCTCTGCTGCCTTCAACGCCACCACATCCTTCCTCAAATAAGGAGACCAAAACTGGACATAATACCCTATACAATTGCAACAGCACGTCTCTTATACTCCAGTCCCTTTGCAATAAACACCAACCTCCCATTTGCCTTTTTTATTACATATTGTACCTGCATACTGACTTTTTTGCGATTCATGAACAAAGACACCCAGATCCCTCAGCCCAGATGAATTTTGAATCTGCTTCCCATTTAGATAATGATTTGCCTTTCTATTTTTCTGGCTAAAATGGATAACCATACACCTAATCACATTAAACTCCGTCTGCCAAATTTTGGCCCATTCTCCTAGCCTATCTACATCCATCTGTAAAATCTTTATATCTTCTTCACTGCCTGCTTTCACACATATTTTAGTATCATCCACAAATTTTGCTACGTTACATTCTGTCCCTGCTTGCAGATCATTTATATAGACTCTAAAACAGTTGAGGTCTGAGGACATACCTCATGGCACCCTGCTAGTTACAGTCCTCCAGCCAGGGGAGGATCCCTTTGTCACCACCTTCTGCTTTCCGTCAGTCAGCCAATCCTCAATCCATAAAAAGATTAAAGTTGCTTTGTAACGTTTTGCAGTTTACTATTGAAGGAGCCCTCGTTACCTTTGGATGCCAAATGTATTACCCCTACCTAGTCTCTCTATAAATCAATTTTTGTGCTGCCTCAAAGAAGAATATCCCATCAAATGCATTGCATGCAAGTGCTGATTTTGGGCATCACGGGTGTTTGATCTACCATCATAAATCATTGGAGCAAAGAGTTAGCTGGAATTTGGAACAATACCGATTGGGGGGGCTGTGGGGGAATATTTACATCTGTGCTAGCAGATGTAAATATTCTACTCCGAATTAATAAATATTGCTTAACATAGTCCGAAGTGTGTTCCAAAGCAACAACACATTGAAAGATTCATATGAGAGCCAAAGAAATTTATCAGCATTGTAAATGCTCAAATTTGCCAGGCTCACAGATATCCTTTTTTTTATATATGTGTACATTTTGATCAAAAGGCATTATTCATGTGGCAGAACGAAATGTGATGCCTGACAGATGTAACAAGAAGTACTGGTAATGTTTACCAGAATTACACACAGTAATTCTAATACGTCATGCTTCTGAGTCATGTTTGATTATAGTCACGTTTGTTCTTCTGCGATGTGAAAAGGCTGCTCGTAAAATAATCTAATGAGCTACATAGATTTTTGAATCTAGAAGTAATGCTTAAGTTATTATTTGACTAGTCCGGATTCTAGCTCCTATAAGATGACTAAATGTCTTATTCTTTGTTTTATTATGGAGGTGCAGTGTGTGTCAGCTTCACAAGCAGGTGCATTGTTAGAGTATTTTAAAATGTTGATGATATGGTTCTTCAGTGAGCCTCTCAAATCTCCACATTGTCATATAAACTTGGCTTGTGTTATTCTATAATGATGCTTGCTTAACATAAGAACATAAGAAATAGGAACAGGAGTAGGCCATCTAGCCCTTCGAGCCTGCCCCGCCATTCAATAAGATCATGGCTGATCTGTCGTGGCTCAGTTCCACATTCCCGCCCTCTCCCCATAACCCTTAATCCCCTCTCTTATCAAAAACCCATCAACCCGCGTCTTAAAAATATTTAGCGAGGCAGCCTCCACCACTTCAACGGGAAGAGAATTCCAGAGATTCACCACCCTTTGAGTGAAGAAGTTCCTCCTCAACTCCGTTCTAAACCGCCCTCCTTTTATCTTGAGGCTATGCCCCCTAGTCCTACTGTCCTTTCTGAGCGGGTGTTATTCTATAATGATGTTTGCTTAACCCAACCACAGTGTTGACTTCAAGAGTATGATCAGTGCTTTAAGAACACGGTCTTGTGTGAACAGTTGTGAAGAGTTTCCTCCTTCCAACCCAGAAGTGAGAATAG
The DNA here is from genome assembly GCF_965287045.1 of Carcharhinus amblyrhynchos. Classification (NCBI taxonomy): domain Eukaryota; kingdom Metazoa; phylum Chordata; class Chondrichthyes; order Carcharhiniformes; family Carcharhinidae; genus Carcharhinus; species Carcharhinus amblyrhynchos. The sequence goes on along the minus strand of NC_137341.1, from coordinate 41,225,491 downwards.
CAACAGGAAAATAGTTGAATTAAGGAGAATTGGTGAAGGCTGAACATCTAATGCATATTGATTGTTCAATTTTTTCTTTATGTTTAGTAGGATAATCTATCCTTGCATGTAATGTGGCCTAAGCACTTAAAAGCCCAGACTTCTGTTTCAAGAATATGCTTTATCAGTTACAAATTAGCTAATTATAGGAGGAAGAAAAATTATTCATTTTTTAGGGTGAATCCTCCAGCCTAACTGGTTATCAAAGGAAGGGGAAGGAAATTGGTCATGCCCAGTCATGTCCAGTCATGCCCAGTCTTTGTACGTGCTCCACCCTGAGCGTCATCCTGAGAACAGATCACCTGAACATCTTCATGCTCAAAAAACATGTTGAGGCAATTTTCCAGCCTTGCTCGCACAGACGTACATCCCGTTATGGCCAGAAACTCTTGTGAGACAAGCCATAATGAGATTTGCAGCAAGGTGATCTCATTTTGAATTCTCCCCACGTCTGGCCAGCGATGTAACCTGGTTCACACCAGATTTTCATACATTAGTATTAATCTAAATATTCAAAATTGGCTTGAAGTCGAATCCTCCAGCCTCCTTAAATTCTCCCCCCTGCTGGCATGAGGTGAAACAGGTGAGAATCACATCTGATTTCCAGAGATGGAAACCAGACGTGATGACCATTCAGAGGGGCTAGGAGGCCATTATAGCCCTGGCTGGTCAGGGACATGGCTGTACATACCCCTGGCATTGCCAGGATACCGGGGACAGTGTGAGGTTGGCACTGTTTAGGGGTGGAGCCTGAAGTGGGTGGGGTCTATAGACAAACTCATTGCAGGGATTCTTACACATGTCATGATGAGGGGGGTGGTGGGGACCCAATGATGCCAATGATTAAGGGGGAGTCTTTGATGTTGGTGATGGGAAGGAAGGAGGGGGGAGGCCTTAAAGGTTAATCTGGGATCAGGATGCCCTATAAAATGCCACCCTGATTTCTCTGAGGAGTAAGGCTTCTTCATGTCATTAGGCAATCATTCGTGGCATGTATCACTCCACCTCAACCCCACAAAAACGACTAAGGGATTCCACCAACTGACCTGGCAGGAATCGCTGCAACTCCAATTTTTTTGGAGAATTGCACCTGTTGTGTGAGAAGGGGAAGAAGTGTGAACGGAAGAGAATGAAGTTTTGTACAGCTTTACATTGAATTCGTAAACAGCAATGTACAAGATTATCTGAGGTATTAATTAAATACTTCACTTCTATAGTCTCTAAATTAAAGGCTGAATTTTTTTATTGTGAAATTCAAAATTCTTAAAATTTTATCTGCTAAGATGGCATTAGCTTATGTCAATTTTGTGGGCAGTCACAACTGATGTCATGAAGCACCATACTCTTAAATAACTCTAAAATAAAGTTTCATTCTGGAGAATAGATATTTTTCAGTGCCGGTAACCTCACTGATTACTTGAGGCAAATAGAACCAGGAGTAGCTCATTCTGCCCCTTGAGTCTGTTAGATCATGGCTGAACTGTGTTGCGAAACTATTTACTTATTCCGGTTCCTTAACCCTTAATACCCTTGCTGAAGAGTAAAATGATCTTTCTCAGTTTTGAAATGTTCAGTTGGCCTAGGCTCGAATTTTACTGGCCCGCTCCCCACAGAAATCAGAGAGGGCGTGGGGTGAAACATGGGAAGACAGGATTTTACAGTTTTGGGATGAGCGAGGCTGTAAAATCTTGCTCCTAGCATCAACAGCCATTTGGGGGAGAGAGTTTCGAATTTTCACCCCTCTGTGTGAAGAGCTGCTTCCTAAATTCACCCTTGAATTGTCTTATTCCAATTTTATGATGCTGCCTTTGTTCTGGGCTCACCAGAAGAAGTAATTTCTCTCTAACCTATTTAAACTTTCAGTCCTCTGAAGCATTTCAATTAGATCACCCCCTAACCTCAAGGAAATACAAGACCAGTCTATTTCTTAAATTAAATTTTTGTGTTATTTATGCATAATGAATGCAATTTTAGCCTTCATCAATGGAAGTATTTTATTGATTTGTTAATAGAGAATATTCTGATTTTTTTCACAGCCTGAAGAACTTACCAATGCCCTGGAGATCAGCAACATTGTATTTACCAGCATGTTTGCCCTGGAAATGATTCTTAAACTTCTTGCATTTGGCCTTTTTGGTTACATTAAGAATCCATACAATATCTTTGATGGAATTGTTGTCATTATCAGGTAGGCTTACAATACTTGTTTCTCTCTCTCTTTGTGGTGGTATATGTTTGAATTTCTATTTGTTTAATGAAAGGACATTTCCACAGCTTGAAAATTGGAGTCTAAAGCACTTTGTTGGCCATAAAAAAAATTTCAATCTCTGTTCCAGTATGGGACTGAGCAGTGTGATCAACCGTCCGTAAAAGGCTAAAAAAAAGTATCAAAACTTTGGATATAATTGTAGATCCTTCCTATGCAATATGTAACTAGAACAAAAACCAAGTAAGAAACTTGAGTTGCAGTTGTGCTTGACTGGTGTGCCCACTCACTGTTCCTGATTGTATGTTTCCTCACTCACTCTCTCTTTAGAGTAGATTGACAGCTTACGCAACCCACTAGAAGGAGGAAGCTTATCTGGTCTAAGCACCTACACCTGGACTTTTCCCTTTCTCAGACACTGTTCATCCCCAGACCTAATTTCTTTTTGGTTTCAAGCGCAGTTCTTCACACGTACACTCCCCAGTTTCTCAGCCCAGGACCCCTTGTCTGATTGCACCTTGCTACACAGAATGAGAACCAAGTGAGATTTGATAGAACATTTTTGAAACCTAAAGATAGAAAAGACAGCTCACAAGTTAAAAATATTGTTCCGATGCCTTTTTCATAAAGCAATGGGGAAAAATCGTCCAATGTGATATGATTCCCAAAGGCACTTATATGAGGTTCCCGCGTATGCTATTTTAGATAAAGCATGGCTGTGCTAATTTTGAAAAGATTAATTCATCTATTCATATTTGAGCAGTGCAATTTCAACCCTGAAGTATTTAAATTTGATTGTTTGAGGCTATCTTTCATCTCGCGTCATATTTATTAATTGACAATTTCCTTATGTCTGGATCCACTAAAAAGCAAGGTTTATTTACTGATGTTATCTCTGCAATGAAGTTACATGAAATTCCCCTAGTCACCACACTCAGGCGCCTCTTCGGGTCAATGCACCTAATCAGCGTATTTTTCGGACTGTGGGAGGAAAATGGAGCACCCGGAGGAAACCCACGCAGACACGATTCAAACTCCACACAGACAGTGACCCAAGCTGGGAAACGAACCCAGGTCCCTGGCGTTGTGAGGCAGCAGTGCCAACCACTGTGCCACCACATAAGTTGCTTTTACCCTGTTTCATCTGAAGATCGGTTGCGGCCATGTAGGGAGATGTAACTATATTCTAAAACCTCCCGAACCATTCCTCCGAGCAAGTGGAAAGTTAACATTAAGAATTGCTAATTTGAGAGCAAGCTCTTTTTAAAAACAAAACTCTTTCAGAAAGAGACTGGTCCTCCTGCTCCTAAAAATAAGGCGGTAAACATAATTTTCTTGTTTATTATTAGTGTGTGGGAAATTATTGGTCAGTCCGATGGTGGCCTTTCAGTGCTGAGAACATTCCGGCTGCTCCGAGTTTTGAAACTGGTCCGCTTCCTGCCTGCACTGCGGCGCCAACTAGTGGTTCTGATGAAAACCATGGACAATGTGGCTACGTTCTGCATGCTGCTCATGCTGTTCATATTTATCTTCAGGTGATTATGAAAACTCATTTGCATGGTAATTCAACATAACATATTTTACTGCAGCATAGCGGATTTAATTTTTTCTTACCATGCAACAGTTGAAAATGACAGACAGGAAAAGATCAGCTGGTCCATTGAGCCTGTCCCACACTGGTGATGGCTGGTTAAGCTTTTTTAGTTTATTTATTGGTGTCACAAGTAGGCTTACATTAACACCACAATGAAGTTACTGTGAAAATCCCCTAGCTGCCACACTCCGGCACCTGTTTGGATACACTGAGGGAGAATTTAGCCTGGCCAATGCGCCTAACCAGCATGCCTTTTGGACTGTGGGAGGAAACCAGAGCACCCAGAGGAAACCCATGCAGACATGGGGAGAATGTGCAGGGTCGGCACAGACAGTGACTCAAGCCAGGCATCAAACCTGGGTCCCTGGTGCTGTGAGGTAGCAGTGCTCACCACTGTGCACCATGGACTACAGCATCATGGCAGGACATTTCCTTATCTACCTAAGCCCCACTACTGACTGTATCCATACATTAGAAACATAAAAACTAGATGCAGGAGTAGGCCATTCAGCCCTTTGAGCCTGCTCTAGCATTCATTGTGATCATGGCTGATCATCAAATTCAATATCCTGATCCTGCCATGCCTCCCCAAATGCCTTGATCCCTTTAGTCCTAAGAGCTATATCTAATTTCTTCATACAATCACACAATGTTTTGACCTCAATTACTTGCTGTGAGTGAACTCTACACATTCACCACCCTCTGGGTGAAGAAATTTCTCCTCTCCTCAGTGCTAAAAGGCTTACCCCTTGTCTTCAAACTGTGACCCCTAGTTTTGGACTCCCCCACCATTGGAAACATTCTTTCTGAATCTATCCTGTCCAATCTTGTTTGAATTTTATAAGTTTCTATGAGATTACCTTTCACTCTTCTAAACTCCAGTGAATTACAATCCTAACCGACTTAATCTCCCAGAAGAGGCAAAAACCCAGGGCCGATAAGGAAAGGAATGCTCAAGGAAAACTCCAATGTCTCAGGAAATCACATAAATCATGAGTCTTCCATAAACATACACTGCAATCCTTGTCCCTGTCAAGAACACATCTAGCACTTTCTTGAATCATAGAATGTTATAACACAGAAGGAGGTCCCTCATGTCTGTGCTGGCTCTCTCACTAAAAGTGAAATCTATCTCGTCCCACTATCTGCATTTTCCCTGCACACCCTTTCTCCTCAGATAATTCTCTCGATCTCCTTTGAAACCCTTGATTGAATCTGCTTCCACCACATTCCCAGACAATGCACTTGTTGGGTTAAAGAAAATGTTCTTTCTTGTGTAATCATTGCTTCTTTTGCCATTCACTTTAAATCTCTGGAAATTGCAAGAGAGTTTATTTGTTAATAAAAGGTTTGATGTCTGTATTCTCAGTCATGTAAAACTTACATTAAAAGCATCGTGGTTGTTAGTGCTGATGTGCTGATGTCCGTTACATTATTCCTAATTTGGTAAAGGTTATTCTGGTTTGACCCACAGTATTCTCGGCATGCACCTGTTTGGATGTAAGTTCAGCCTGAAGACTGAGAATGGAGACACAATCCCAGACAGAAAGAATTTTGATTCTTTATTGTGGGCAATTGTCACTGTATTCCAGGTGAGGCTGTCCCAAAAGCAAAAGTTGCTGCTTCTTTTCAAATCACAATGGGATACCTTACGTTGGTTGGGGTGGGGGCTTGTGTGGCTGGCGATCGGGGGTTGAGGCTGGCAATCGGGTCCAGCAATCGGGAGGAATGGTCGGAGTGGCAATTGGGAGGAGTGGTCGAGGCCAGCAATCGGCATGGGGTGGGAGTTCCGGGCCGGTGATCGGGGTTGGGGGAGCTATCAGGAAGAAATGCGCCTAGTTTGTAAATGCGCCTAGTTTGGGGGCGTTTAAGAGATCCGTGGATAGGTTTATGGACGAAAAGGGATTGGTTTAGGTTAGTGGGTCATTGTTTTGTAACTGGTCGGCGCAACATCGTGGGCCGAAGGGCCTGTTCTGTGCTGTAATGTTCTATGTTCTATGTTCTATGTTCTGTGAAGGTGATCGGAAGGCCTGGGGAATCAGGAGGATTGCCTGGGGATTGGCAGTGGGGTGGGGGTGATCAGGAGGCTGGTGATGTGCAGGGCGGGGCAGCCATTCCCATGGGGGGAAAGGCCATGTCTGTCGCAGAAGTAGGTGTTGATGTCAACCGATCATTGGGCATGTGCACGATGGCCCTCTGAGCACTCTGTTGCAGCCTCTGGTGGGTTTAGGTTCTGTCCTCCCTATTGGCGTGAATCACGTGACGGCCTCTGCATTGTACAAAATGCCGCTAATAACTGAGACTCAGCTTGCTGAAAAGCCAGGCTGAAAACCTCCCATTTTCCCGCCCATTAGACCCTTAGAATTATTTTGGGAATATCGCCCTCTGTATGTTTTCTGAAAAAGAATTAGATCTCACTCTTGGGATTAAAAGGATCAACAGATAGGGGGGAAAACAGGAACAGGTTATTGAATTGGATGATCAGCCATGATTGTAATGAATAGTGAGAGCAGTATCGAAGGGCCAAATGGCCTACTCCTTATCCTATTTTTTGTGTTTCTGGGCAGGATTTTCCAGCCATGCTCGCCCCAAAGCTGGAAAATCCCATTTGAGGTTGACGGACCTTTGCATGGTTCCTCTCCCCCACCCTCCCACCACCCCGGCCTGCTATGATCCCTGTGGCAGGTGGGATGGAAAAATTCCCTCCTCTATGTTTAACTGTATATGCCTTCAGCATTCTCCCAACACCGTCACATTTTGTACTGGCAATTTGAAGTAAAAATATAAACATGTTTCAATGTCAGTTTCCAGCCTGGATAACTGGGAAGGGTTAGTGGCAGGAAGTGCATTTAGCTGTAAAAGCACCTGTCAAGCCCCGGAAAAATTGATAGTGAATATGAAAGTGATCAAGAAGCATTTGTAGCAACCCCACGCAACATGTGTAAAGCCAAAGTAAGAAGGAAAGAATCTGGAATAAAAATATGGATGAGCCTCCGTAGCTTCATGCTGAAATGGTAATTTCAAGTTCTTTATCCTTTAGATCCTTACTCAGGAGGATTGGAATGTAGTCCTGTATAATGGAATGGCCTCCACCTCACCCTGGGCTGCCTTCTACTTTGTGGCATTAATGACTTTTGGCAATTATGTGCTTTTCAACTTGCTGGTTGCTATTCTTGTGGAAGGCTTCCAAGCAGAGGTAAGTTGTGTCTTAGACTTGTTTTTGGTCATTGTATGGTCTTCCCTCATCTTTTCTTACTGTCTTCTGTTCCTGTATTCTCCCCTACTCTATCAATGCCAGCTGTGGAATTTAGCCACTATAATCATGTCTGTTTAAATTCTCTCTTTAATCCCCTCTGCCTTGTCAGCTTCTTTCATAAATTTCCCTGGAAACACTTTTCAATCAGATCTTGCTTCCTCATTCTGCCTCTTTCCCAAAACACACCCACCCAATCCCTTCTTCTTGGTGTCCATCAAACATCCTACTTCCTTACTGAAAGCACTTGGTCCACAGCCCTGAAGGTTACAAGACTTAAGGTGCAGGTTTAGACAACCGTACTGGCTGCTGGGATAACTCTCGTCCACATAAATGGTCTACATGCTGCCAAACAATTCTTCCATGTACATCCACTTCATAACACAAAGGATCTGTTTTTGATACAACTCCTGGGACCCAACTTAATCCAAAATTTCTGACATCCACGACTTCTTCCACTGAAAACAACCTTGTTGATTTTCCTGAATTGTGGTTTTTCTTCTAACTGCAATGGCTGGCTTCTAACCCTCTCCAGGATATTCGGAAACACCAGACTGAGTCTAGTCCTAGAGCAGGATGTCAAGTGGTTCTGTAGCCCAGAAGGAATCAAGGCCACCCCTGACTGCATCTTAAGGCTTCCTTGAAGGTTTTGACTGTTCATTCAGCCAATCAGTTGGATGCTGATTGGTAAGGCGCAGTCCTGATGTGCTTGACAATATTTAAGGAAGTGAAATTTTTAAATTCAGCACTTGTTCCATGATCCGACACTTTGACTTTAGGTATCCTATGGGGTCAATTATAGCATTTGATGTTGAAGATTTCATTTCAAGCGCTTCCATCCACTTTGAATGGGCATCAAAAAGGAGCAAAAACATGGTACCCAAGAATGGCCCCATATAATCAACATTAACTCCATGACCAGCCCGGCCATTCCCAAGGGTGCAGTAGGGCTATAGCAGGCAACTCTCATTGCAATTGGCACTGTTCACAATGCTTCACTAGCCTCATAATGTCGACATCGATGCCCTACCACCGTACCTAATTCCTAGCAAGCATCTTCATCTTGGATATACCTGGATGAGCACTGTGTGATTCACTTAGGAGCAAATCCCTTCCTGGTACAGGAAAGAGTATTCTGGCTCTCCAAAGTATGGACAACAGTGGATCCCTGTTGATCCAGTACTTGATTTGCTAAGCAAACACTGGCAATGTGTGCAAGAAATTCAATGCCATAACAATTTTCTGCAATGCTGGTAGAGGTGCTGCCCTCTCTAGTCAAGGCAGGTGACTAAGTGCATCCACATTCACAATATGTGTTCTGGCCGGCGCCTGAATGTATATTTGTAGGTGGACAGGATTAACGCCCATCACTGAATTCTTGCCACTGCAATCAGCGGAATAGCCTTGTCTTTGATAAAAAGAACCAAGAATGATTTGTGGTCTGTAACAATATGAAAGTGCCTCCCATACACTTACTGGTGGAACTTCTTTACTCGATGCCTTATTGACAAACCTTTTTCGATCTGAGAGTAGCCTTTTTTGGCAGCTGACAGGGTTCTCAAGACACACCCTGTTGGTCTTTCAGATCTGTCATCTGTCTTATGGGACAATATTGCACCAGTATCACATGGAGGGGTGTCACAGGGTAATACAAATTCCTTAGACGGGTCAAAATAGACCAGTAAGCTCGATGAATGTACCAATTGCTTCATTGTTAAAACATTCTCTCGTCTTCCAGAACCAATGCTGATATTTCTTTAGCAGCATATGCAAGGGAGCCAATAATGTCAATAAATATGGTAGAAAACACCCATTGTAATTCACCATTCCTAAGAATGGCTTGAGTTCAGATTTTTTTCTGGGCCCAGTGCCTGCTTTATTAATCCTTATACATCTATGCAATACCTCAAATAGGTTACTTCAGTGACTTAAAAAGTACATTTTTCCTTCTTGAGGGAAACTCCAGACTCTTGAAATCTCTTCAGCACCTCCTCTAAATTAGCTAAGTACTCAACTTCTGTCAATCCAATTTATCAAAACATTATCCAGGTACGTTACAACTCGTGGTGGCCCTTGCAATAGATTTTCCATTGTTCTCTGGAAAATAGTACATGCTGATGACACATCAAAGGGTAGGTGCATATTCTGAAACAAATCTTTGTGTGTTTATCATAGCATAACCTCAGGGAGTTGCTGATATATGTGGCTCATATTCAATTTTATTTTGCATCCTAGGCGTTTGATTGGCTCTTTTAAATCTTCTCCCACTATTCCCGCCCCAACTGATGAGCTGTGCCACTTGTGCATTCTGAAGCTCCTGTGTGCCTTTTTCAGCACTCTCTATCTCCAGCACCATCTCCTGCATCTTGTTAAAATTTATATCTTCCTGAGCTAATAGTTTCCTTTGGATATCTTCATTATTCACCCTGCAGACCAAACAGTCCCACAGCATATTGAGAGTGGCTCCAAAGTTACAGTGCTCTGAGATCTGTCTTAACTTGGTAAAATAAGTTGCAATAGGTTCCCTAGGAGGTCTCCCATTAAAATCACTGCTATGTTATCCTTGGCTTTGGGTGGTACTGTGTTTACAACCTCAGTGAATAACCTAGAGTTGGTCACACTTAGAGATGTGAGGCAGTGTGTTAAGTTGTAGGCCTGGGTCCCACACACACTCAGAAGGATTGTCTTCCTCTCCTGCTCTATTTTGGTGGCCTGAAAATAGTAGTCCAAATGTTCAGTCCTCTATACAGGCATCAAAATGAACTATCCATTTGAATAGGGACATATCTGTAACACTCTTCTGTTCCTTAACTTAAACTGAACTTCAACATAACTTTATAGTCACAATTTTGGGACTTCTTTTTCTTTCATCCTTGTCTCCAATGTATTAATTCCTGTTCACTAGTTAAGTAAATAACAAGCGTAATATTTATTTACATATAAGTAGAATACAGAGGCTTGCAGCCTCATGGCTGTCAGTCAGCTTCCAGGATCAAACTGCTTCAGGAGCCCATGTGGTGGGGTGATCCCCACCATGGTCCTTGATTTGTTACCTGGATCACGTGACCCTCTTGGCACCTCGCCCTATAAAGGGGGCAAACACTACATCTCCTCTCCAATCCTTCTATCAAATCTCTGCTCCCTAATTACTGACCTTTCTGTTAGGGGAAGTAAATCCTTCCTCATAACCTTTTACACTTCAATCAAATCTCCCCTTGGCTCCCTCTGTTTCAAAGAAAACAACCCCAATCTTTCTGCACGACTGCAATTTTCCACTCTTCATAAATCTCCTCAGTACCTTCTCAGTGCAATTACACCCTTTCTGTAATGAGGTGACCAGAATAGCATGTAATATTCAAGTTGTGAATTACCTAGTGTTTTATATAGCTCCTCATTGCTTTTGTATTCTATGCTCATGAAAGAAAGTATTTGATATGCCCTCTTAACCATCTCTTCTACCTTCAGGGATATATGGGTATACGCTCCCAAAGTCCCAATTTTCCATCCTTCAGTATCCTCCTCTGAATTATTTATTTCTTTACCTTGTTTGGCCTCCTGAAATGCACCATAAATCACTTCCCCAGGTTGAATTCCGTTTCCCACATTTTTGCTCATCAGACCAGTCCATTGATAGTTTCCTGCAGCTTATAGCTACACTCCTTACTATCAGACATTTGGCTACTTTTTGGAAACTTATTGATCATGCTTCCTACATTTAAGTGCAAATTATTTATTATGTACTACAAAAATCAAGGAACTTAATATTGAGCCCTGTGGAACCCCACTGAAAACAACCGTCCAGTTGCAAAAAACATCCATCAACCATTACTCTTTGCTTCCTGCCGCTGAGGCAATTTTGCTGCATTCTTGCTACATTCTTTGGTTCTTTCATTGTTTCTTTTTATTCCTCTGGATTCAATGGACTTCTGATCTTTTAACCAGTCTGCCATGTGGAACCTTGCCAAAATCTATGTAGCCCACATCAATTGCACTACCCTCATCAATCAATCCTTTTTGTTACCTCCTCAAAAAATTCAATCAAGTTAGTCAGACACGATCTTCCCTGAACAAATCCATGCTGACTCCTTGACAGTTTATCCTATCTCTCAGAATTGATTCCAATAATTTGCCCACAACCAAGGTTAGAATTCAGTTTACCCTCATTCTGTCTTTAAACAAATGTACAACGTTACCAGCCTTCCAATATTCTGCAATACATACAGATCCAGCGAGGTTTGGAGTTTGCAGTACAGAGAAGGGATATATCCAAGAGTTCGGCCACTGAGTCTACATGGGTAGAACTGAGAAATAAGAAGGGGAAAATCACTTTGATAGGGTTGTACTATATGCCCACAAATAGTCAGTGGGAAATTGAGGAGCAAATATGTAAGGAGATGCAGGTAGCAAATAGGGTAATAGTAGGCGATTTTAACTTTCCCAACATTGATTGGGACAGCCATAGTATTAGAGGGTTGGATAGAGAAAAATTTGTTGAGTGTATTCAGGAGGAATCTCTCATTCAGTATGTGGATTGCCTGACTAGAGAGGGGGCAAAACTTGACCTCTTGGGAAATAAGGAAGGGCAGGTGACAGAAGTGTTAGTGAGGATCCTTTGGAGCCAGTGACCATAATTCTGTTAGTTTTAAGATAGCTATGGAGAATGATAGGTCTGGCCCAAAAGTTAAAATTCTAAATTGGGCAAAGCCAATTTTGACGGTATCAGGCATGAGCTTTCAAAAGTTAATTGGGGGAGTCTGTGGAAAGGCAAAGTAATGTCTGGTAAGTAGGAGGCTTTCAAAAGTGGGTTAATCAGGGTTCAGAATAAGCACTTTCCTCTTTGAGTGAAGGGCAAGGCTGGTAGAAGTAGAGAACCCTGGATGACTTGGGATATTGAGGCTCGGGTCAAGAAGACAAAGGAGGCACATGAAATGCAGAGGCAGCTGAGATCAACTGAATCCCTTGAAGAGTATAGGGAGTGTAGGAGTAGAGATAAGAGATAAATCAGGAGGGCAAAAAGGGGACACGAGATTGTTTTAGCAGATAAGGCAAAGGAGAATCCAAAGAGGTTCTACAAATACATAAAAGGCAGAAGAGTAACTAGGGAGAGAGTAGGACCTCTTAAGGAACAACAAAGTCATCTATGTGCGGATCCACAAGAAATGGGTGAGATCTTAAATGAATATTTCTCATCAGTATTTACTGTTAAGAAAAGCATGGATGTTAGGGAACTTGGGGAAATAAATAGTGATGTCTTGAGGAGTGTACATATTACAGAGAAGGAGATGCTGGAAGTCTTAACGTGCATCAAGGTGGATAAATCCCCGGGACCTGATGAAGTGTATTCCAGGACATTGTGGGAGGCTAAGGAGGAAATTGCATGTCCCCTAGCAGAGATATTTAAATCATCGATAGTCACAGGTGAGGTGCCTGAAGATTGGAGGGTGGCAAATGTTGTGCTTTTGTTTAAAAAGCCTGGGAACTGCAGGCCAGTGATCCTCACATCTGTGGTGGGTAAGTTGTTGGAAGGTATTTTGAGAGACAGGATCTATAGGCGTTTAGAGATGCAAGGACTGATTAGGAACTATCAGCATGGCTTTGTGAGTGGAAAATCATGTCTCACAAATTTGATTTTTGGTTTTTTGAAGGGGTAGCCAAGAAGGTAGATCAGGGCAGTGCAGTTGATGTTGTCTACATGGACTTTAGCAAGGCCTTTGACAAGGTACTGCATGTTGTTGCATAAGGTTAAATCGCACAGGATCCAGGGTGAGGTAGCTAAAATTGGCTTGATGACAGAAGCCAGAGAGCAGTCGTAAAGGGTTGTTTTTCAAACTGGAGGCCTGTGACCAGTGGTGTGCCTCAGGGATCAGTGCTGGGTCCACTGTTATTCGTCATTGAATTAATAATTTGGATGAGAATATAGGAGGCATGGTTAGTAAGTTTGCAGATGGAACCAAGATTGGTGGCATAGTGGACAGTGAAGAAGGTTATCTCAGATTCGAACGGGATCTTGATCAGTTGGGCCATTGGGCTGATGATTGGCAGATGGGGTTTAATTTAGATAAATATGAGGTGACATATTTTGATAGATTGAACCAGGGCAGGACCTATTCAGTTAATGGTAGGGCATTGGGGAGAGTCACAGAACAAAGAGATCTAGGGGTACAGGTTATAGCTCCTTGAAAGTGGAGTCACAGTTGGACAGAGTGGTGACAAAGGCATTCAGCATGCTTGGTTGCATTGGTCAAAAACATTGAATACAGGAGTTGGGACATCCTGTTGAAGTTGTATAAGACATTGGTAAGGCCACACTTTGGAATACTGTGTACAGTTCTGGTCACCCTATTATAGAAAAGATATTATTAAACTAGAAAGAGTGCAGAAAATATTTATTAGGATGCTACTGGAACTTAATGGATTGAATTGTAAGGAGAGGATGGCTAGACTGGGACTTTTTTCTCTGGAGCGTAGAAGGCTGAGGGGTGACCTTTTAGCGATCTAAAAAATAACGAGGGGCATAGATCAGCTAGATCTATGCCAATATATTTTCCCAAAGGTCGGGCGTCTAAAACTAAAGGCCATAGGTTTAAGGTGAGAGGGAAGAGGTACAAAAGGATCCAGAGGGGCAATTTTTTCACACAGAGGGTGGTGAGTGTCTGGAACAAGCCACCAGGGGTAGTAATAGAGCAGGTACAGTTTTGTCTTTTAAAAAGCATTTAGACAGTTACATGGATAAGATGTGCATAGAGGTATATGGGCCAAATGCGGACAGTTGGGACTAGCTTAGGGGTTTAAAAAAAAGGACAGCATGCACAAGTTGGGCCGAAGGGATTGTTTCCATGCTGTAAACCTCTATGACTCTATAATGCCAAGGTTAAAATGATTACATTATAAGGACAGCTTGCATAGACTAAGCCTGTACTCCACTGAGTGTAGGAGCCCTAGGGAGTGAGATAATTAAGGTGATTAAAGCTTTTGATACACTAGATAGAGATAAACTGTTTCTTTTGATGGGAAGTCCAGAACAAGGAAGAAAAGCCTTGAGATTAAAGCTAGGTAATTTACAGGGTAATGTCAGGAAGAACACTTACGCACAAAAGGAGGTTGAAATTTGGAATTCTCTCCCTCAAAAGTCTGTTGTGGTTATGCCAATGAATGTTTTCCAGCTCAGATGAGGAGAATTTTGTTGTGCAATGCATAAGGAACAATGGCTTTTAAATGGAGTTAAAGTGCGAAATAGCAATGTCCAATTGTATGTTCACGGTGTTGAATATCTGACTCCAATATTTGTATATTTTGCTTAGCTGGCACTTCCAAGAACAGAGACTGATAAATAACTATTTCTTTGTAATTCCTTGTTCAAATGTATGAACAGTAAGTAGGCAAATGTGTAATTTCTTTGCTGAAATTGTAAGTCAGCAGTCCATTTTGTCTTCCTGACCTTAATACAACAGATTCTACAAATTGCTGCTTAAATGCATTCATCTTTGCATATTAAATAAATATTTCAGGGTGATGCCAACAGATCAGATACAGATGAAGAAAAAACATCTGCTAATTTTGATGATGAGTGTGAGCGATTCAAAGATCATTCTTCTGGTGAGTGACTAAGAATAACTGTTACTGATTGCATGTTGAGAAACCTCCCTTTCAGAATTGCTGTCTTTCTATTAATATGTGTTCTGCCTTCTACAGAATTAAAAATGTATTCTGTTGTCATGACATCAAATGGACATTTGGATTCGCGAAGCAGCATACCACCACCGATTATCATGCGTACTGCTGCTACGCCCATGCCTACACCAAAGAGTTCACCATATATGGATTCAGTTCACACATACTTAGAGTCCAGAAGGGGCAGCAGTGCTTCCATTGATCCGATGAATTATGATCAGAGATCTTTGGTAAGCTGCTAAGTTGCACAAAACTTGCATATTTACTTTTTGCCACTTGTGTCGATGTCTTTCTACATAATACTATCAGAAAATATGACCTGCTTTGCAACTGTGATAAGAGGATTAAGTATGACAATAGACCAACATCCTTTATACTTACAGGCCTGCCTTTGGCCATGGCTTCATCAATGAGTAACCCAGTAATGACCAGCGCAGTTTCCTCTATGGGAGGACAATTCAGTGCAACTGTGCCCTTCTGATGAGCTCCTACTTTTTCCCCTTGTGTATCACCTCCTCATGCAACAGAATGGGAAGTGCATCAGTGGGTGTTGTGCAATCTGTTTGGCTGATGTGGCAGCCATGGTTGAATCGCGGGCAGTGTGTGAGCCTGAGGCTTGTAGCAACGCGAAATGTGTGAATGTCAGGCATGAAATCTGATTGATTGAGATTGTTAATAAGTGAGTGTTGGTGTGGCAATTTGAGCAGTTTCTGAGCTAAAGATAGGATTTAGCATTTGGAAATGCATGCATTGATCTTGACCATTGGCATGAGGTTATTGCACTTCTTGCAGCATAAAGTCCAGACTTTCAGGTGTTGACTCCTGACATTTCCCTATCTTTTCCTTTTGCCTTTTGTCTAAAAGAGTCCTGGCCTCTCCTTTCCAACTCCTCCACCAAGGCTTCCAGTGTGATGCTTGAAAATCTTGGAGCTTGTTGTCTACCATATTCTGCCATTCATCAATGTTTCCCACGCCAAAATCATTTACATCTTCCCTAACCACAATGGGCCTTGTTTTCAATTAGTTTTAATGGTGTTAGCCACTCATGATATTGGTTTTCTGCTGCCAGTGTCCAGTCAATCAACAGTGCATTGAGTAGTGGTGGGACGTGGAAATAATGACATTGAGCAGGCAGCACAAAATTGGTATTCTCTCTGCATTACAACCAATGGACATGGATTATTGTATATCATGATCCCTGTACTTTTCTTCAAGGCTATCGTTGTTTGGCTTTACGTCCCTCATTGTTTGGCATGCAGTGATGATATCATAGTACGTAAAATATGATTTAACCTACCCATAATAATAAGTAGTAAATTTTCTCATGTTATCAACTTACGAATTGTGGAATGGCATAGAACTGCAATTCCATACATACATGATATATTACTCCTCTGATAGTGAACATAGTATAGAATTTTATGTGAAAGGAGTGAGGACTGAAAAATGTAGATTAATATTGAACATTCAGATGTACCTTCTTTCCCATGAATTATCAAGGTCTCACTTGTTAAACAATCAATCACTTTTTCAAAGCACTAAATACCATAACATGCTGGTCAGTGAAAGGAAGGCATTAAATTTTAATCTTTGCTTTCTTTGAAAAGTATGTTATGGCATTTCAAGTGCTCATGTAAATGCTTTTTAAGTGTTGTGAGGTTTCCTGCATCTACCACTCTATCAAGCAGTGATTCCAGATTCCCACTACCCTCTGGTTGAAAACGTTTATCCCCTCTAAATCTGCTGTGCTTTACCTTCGCGGCAGACTCCTATGATGATATGTAGCTGTTGATGAAACACTGTTATGATGTTAACGTTCAAGCAACTATACTTCTCTAAGACATCTTATTGTATTTGTCCTTTTTCTCTTTCATTGCTATAAATATATCTATTTGTGTTTTTTAGTCCAGTATTCGCAGTTCACCTTGTGCCCCTTGGGGCACCAGCAGTAATTGGGGTAGTCGCCGGTCAAGCTGGCATAGCCTTGGGAGAGCACCTAGCTTGAAACGGAAGAATCAATCAGGGGAGAAGGAATCCCTGCTATCTGGCGAAGGGCATGAAAGCTGTGGTGAAGATGATGAATCAGAAGATGCAAAGTCGAGCAAAGCTGGCAGTGGATGGTCCTTGCACCATCGAACTGAATCTTTCGACACCAAAGGATCCTTAGATTTGCCTGAGCTACTGCAAGTACCAGTACTGCGACATCCAGTGACCTTGAATCCAATCAGCATGACACCTTGTGACTATCAAGACTGCAATGGCAAATCCTTGCATGTTCCAAATGAGATCTTTCCTCGCGTGGATAACCATAAAGATGACGTAAACGATTATGAAGACGAAATTGATGATGTAAATATAGTTTGTTTGATTAACCCTTTGCAAATTGGGGTATTTTATGTAGACCATATAGATTCATTTTCTGTCTTCAGAGTTGAAGTATTGCTGTGCGATATTAGATTATTTTTAATGAGTTAATGTTGAAAAAGCAAAGCAATGAATTAATGTATTAATATTGCACAGCTGAATTTCAAATTTTCAATTTTTTATTCCACACAACTGTTGCTGTCCTGGATAAATGTTTAATAATTTGACCAAATATTTTTACATAAATGCTTCAGCTGAATCCCAACAGCAAAATATCAAATGGATGCAAATATCTACTTGAATATCTTTATAGTGTACATTATGCAAAAAAATGTTCAGTTGCATAAATTATTTGAAGAAGGTTAATATTTAATTTCATTTCTCAGATTTTTTTAGTTTAGTTGAGGCAAAACTTTGCATTGCTGTCAAATGCCAGCTATAGGGACAGAATCAGGTACACAAGCTTCAGAGCACCTGCAGTGTAGAATATGCTGTCATGCAATGGGTTTACATTTGAGTGCTTGAGTTAGTAAATTACATCTTCTGCCTCCCTTTTCATAATATATCTCTCGGGATGCAGTGAATATAATCATAGAATTACTACAGTACAAAAGGAAGCCATTCGGCCCATCGAATCTGTGCTGACCACAATCGTAGCCAGGATTCCCATAACCCCGCACATTTATCCTGCTAATCTCCCTGACACGAGGGTCAATTTAGCATGGCCAATCAACCTATCCTGCACATCTTTGGACTGTGGGAGGAAACCCGGAGGAAACACATGCAGACATGGGGAGAACATGCAAACTCCACACAGACAATGACCAAGACCAGAATTGAACCTGGGTCTCTGACATTGTGAAGCAGCAGTGCTAGCTACTGTGCCCTCAAATGTGGATACTAGAGATCTGAAATGAAAACAAGAAGTGCTGGAAGAACTCAGCTGGCTTGGCAGCATCCATGGAAAGAAGAACAGAGTTAATGTTTCAAGCCCCAGATTACATTTATTTGGAACTTTGGAATTCCAAAGAAGAGTAATATAGCTATTCAAAACGGAGAGTCTGTTTCTTGCTTTATACCAGGGATGTACTTTAACTTGTAGTACTCATATTAAATGGACACTATGGTTCCTTCAATTATTTAGGAGATTGTGGAATGACAAGGCAGCCTGTCTAACAGACTAAAGCAATTTCTTTTGACTACTAATTAGGCAGAATCTTCCCTTTCCCACAAAGGCAGGGTCGGGAGCAAATCTTAGCAGCCACGCATCATGTTGACTTCTCTATGTCTTCCTGACTCCAAGTGACCTTGCGATTCGTGGGTGTACAGCAAAAGTGATTGGCTGTCCAACAGTGGCAGATAACCAATTAGAGTCATTTGAAGGATCAATTTGAGGCAATATGCTGCCACTGGGAATTGAAATTCTGAACACTGGTCAGACCTCTCGCTGAGGCTGAAGCGTGGTACCAATTCCCCCTGCCTTACATGCCCCATCTGCAGCTGTGTGAACCAACAGATCTCAGTAATGGCTACGGGAATCCTGTGGAGGGCTGCTCATCCAAAATAATAGATTCCAGTTGTGACCATTTTTTATTCTATAACTTTCATTTGGCTTCATAGAGTGCCTCCATCTTAAGGTTCATTCACTGGATCCTATATGATTCAACTTTGCCTTTTTAAGAGACATATCTTTGGGCCACTGATTGGAGGTGGTCTCTTAATTAGCTACCTCTGGGAAGCTTGCACCTGTGGGTGGAATGCAGATACCATTGGGGCTGGGACTTGGAAATTGCCCTGAAGTCAAAAAATCTTCTCAGTCTAGAAGAGTCTATGCAATTGTTTGACTCTTTACCATGCATTGTCTTCCACTGTAGTTTGCTGGCAACTTGGCAATGAGCCTTTATCTATCATCTGAGTCTTTCTCCTTTGCTGTTTAATGCAACAGTACCACATTTATTGTCATGAGCTTTCTACTCGGGATACTTCTATATTTGTTGGTGAAGGAGGAAAAAAGAATGGTACTTGTGTGTATACATTAATTCATAGTTACTACGTTATGGCAAGGGAAATTTGCATTATGAAGCTGCAGTTCACAATGGAGGCAAAAACACTAATATGTCATCCCCTGGAGCCCAGGTTTCAAGACAGTTCCAGGACCGGTGAAGCTTTGGAACTGCCTGGCAAGATGACCACTGTCTTGAACTTCTACACGAATTATTTATTCTCAGCAATTTCATAATATCTGTTAAGTAGTGGCTGATTGCCTCATTTGCCAGCATAAATCCATTCATCAGTTTCCACTTGGAAATCCGCCACACACAACAACCAGCCCTGCACTCCCACTATGTGACAGACTTCCCCAAAGATTATGGTGTTGGGGATGCTATGTCCGATATCTTACAGGTTCGAACTCCAAATGTCACCCTCTTTATTAATGTATAGATACTAAATCACTTGCAAGTGAATGCTGGTAACAGCTTAAGCATGCCTTAATTAAAACGCTTACCCTCTTTTCTGTTGATATTCTCCTCTGCAAGTCGCAGGTTTTCACACAGTTTTCTTAATTTAAACCAATAGTCAGAGCTGATTATACTAAGTTTTTTTTAAAAAATCTGACCTTTGACGAGCCTTTAATCAAGGTTTAACTTTTGTCTGTGATGAGTATAAAAATTTCCAGCAGTGCTTGTGTTTCACAAGCTAATTGTAATTACTGACCTGTGTTCAAATTAAATCAGCCATTTTCCTTTTATTGCAGAGTTACTGTTTTAGAATCCGGCAATTTCTGGAGCCATATAAACCAACTTGGTGTAAAGCACATGAAGACTGGGCACTCTATTTATTTGCTCCTCAGAACCGGTATAGTGCTTTCATTTCAGATTTCTTTTCATTCATACATTGATCGTATTGCTATTCATAACAGCAGCATTTGCTGGTCTAAATGCTCAGGCCAGAAATTACATAGATGGCAATCACCATTGGATTGCTACTCTGCTCCTTTTCACTTACCTTAGTTGGGAGCTGCACATTTGTCACCCAGGCCTGATGAGAAATGTGCAAGGAAGCAGCTCTAGGCTCCTTCCAGTGCACGACAGCAGTGCTAAAGGAAGTGAAGTCATGCCCCTTTTTACAGCACTAGTTGACATGACCCCAGCCACTTTGGCTAGCCAGGGAGAAGATAAGTGTGTAAGGTAAGAAGTGGCTGATTGTCGAGATGGTCAGTCAGGTGAGTGCGGTTGTTGGGCGGAGCGGTGTTGGCTGGTCAGGAAGGGGATGGGGAGGAGGGTGGTCATAAGTGGGGCGAGAGTGATCAATTTGGGGATTGGATGGTCAGGACAATGGTAGTTGAGGGAGGGGGATAATCAAGAGATAAGGTGGGTAGTTGGGAGGCTTGGATGGATTTTCAGCTTGGGACAGTGTCAGGGGTTTGGAAATGAGTTGAGTTGGGAGGGTAGTCGGGGTTTGGGAGTGTATTTGGGCTGGGGGTGATCAAGATGCAGGAGGGTGGTTGGGATGGAGAGGATAGTAGGAAGGCTTGTTGGGAGTGGGGGTCGGGGTGGTGGTGTGGGGGGGTGCGTTTAGGGGATCAAATTGCAGTTCAGGGAGTTAGTAGTATAGTAACCTTCGAGTTAGAAATAGATTTGATCCTTCTAACCTATCTTATTCTGGTAAGAGAGGTGGATCCATCTAAAATCTCTGATTTAAATTGGAGTATCAAATAGTTCCATCAAAAGTTTGAACTTCCTGGCCAATAGTCCTTGCCTTGGGACTTCTGCGGGATCCCCTCCATCTATCTTCTGAGGTGCCTCTGGGGTACGACCTACTGGAGATTGGAAGTTCTCAGCCATTATATATGTTTTCATGTAATTGCATCTTTTCAGGTTGCATTTTACAGTATTCTCCAAAAATACAAAAAGTAACTTGTATTGCTGAATGCTGTTTTTATCTTTATACCCATTGCTTTTACACTTTACTGTGTCAAAATAATGCAATTGGCTAAGAAACAAAAGGACATGTTCATGGGGTTAGGTGAAAAAGGGGAGGAGGAGGCTCATGTGAACCATAAATGCTGGCATGTTGGAGTGAATGGCCTGTTTCTGTGCTGTAAATGCAACATTATATTATATAAAGTGATGGACCTTCTAGTAAAGTGAATGGCATACCCTTATTTTCATCACCTTTAGGTTTCGCGTCATGTGCCAGAAGATCATTGCCCACAAGATGTTTGACCACGTGGTCTTGGTTTTTATTTTTCTA
Source organism: Carcharhinus amblyrhynchos (assembly GCF_965287045.1). Lineage (NCBI taxonomy): Eukaryota > Metazoa > Chordata > Chondrichthyes > Carcharhiniformes > Carcharhinidae > Carcharhinus > Carcharhinus amblyrhynchos. The sequence goes on along the minus strand of NC_137341.1, from coordinate 41,204,110 downwards.
AACTGCATTACCATTGCTCTTGAAAGACCTGAGATTGACCCGAACAGTACTGTGAGTATCTGCCATACAATCTCGGCTACCGAATTCTACATTTTCACTTGAGTTGGTTGTCTGAATATGATGAATAGTGTGCAAACTAATTGTTTTCTTTACTGTAAAGACTTCAGTGTTTCAGTTATATGATTAGAAGCATCTTTTAAATGGGTTGGTCGTGTAATGATCCACAGCTCACTTATTTATTTCCTTCTTTTTTCTCCCCTTCCTCAACAGGAACGGATGTTTCTGAGTGTCTCAAATCATATCTTCACTGCTATTTTTGTTGTCGAAATGACTCTGAAGGTAATCTCCCATGTATGTTTCTGCATTCTTTATTTTTTTCAAGTAACTAAGGGGATGCCAAAAAAATACAGAAAGTGCTGGGAACACTCAACAGGTTAAGCTGCTTCCACGGAAGGAGAAACAGAGTTCACGGGTGTAACTTTCCCCATCCTGCCCACCACAGTAACCATAATGGGCGGGACATGGACAAGCAAAGGTCCATTGATGTTGGGCGTGATTTTCCGGTTTTGGGGTGAGCGCAACCAGAAAATCCCACCCAACATTTCAGTTTGATGATCCTTCATCACTTGTGAGGTGCAGAAAATTTACAAGATTGCAACCAACCTTTCCTTTTTGGGTGGGTGCTTGCAAGGTAGCATTATGGCTACCACACAAGCCTTGTTCTGTGAGAAATAATGCCCCGTGTGCAACTCACAAATGGGATTAAAGAAAACATTGACAAAATAGGCCGCAGCATCACAATTTTAAAGGCAGCTTTGATCACAAGATGATTTGAGATGTGGGTTCATTCAGCTCATCTTGATGCATCAACTCAACCTCACAACGCATATCTTCCCCTCCCCAGCATCATTGAAGAATCCAACTGTTTCTTAAGTGTCTCAAGCATTGTGCCTAGATTACAGTCTAGAAATTTATTCCGTCCACAGTTTCATTTGACTTAACCTTTTGAGTTAATGTTTTCTACCACTGTAACAGTATTGCTCCTCTCCAAGTTGATAAGCCCAAGTCTACCCCACCTATGCTCAGAATGCATTTCTTGACCCATGGATCAGCGTTGTGACTCCTCTCTACATTTTGCTGTTTTTAAATGTCCTCCTTGTTTCTTGGGACCATAACTGGTTGCAGTTTTATAGGGGGCATTTAATCAAAACACCCTGTAGTTGATTATTAGATTGTTACCTCCTCTGACCTTCAGTCTACTGTTTTGACTGTATATTTGACCCTTATTGTATTGTTGTGCTACATTGGTTTGAAACACTTAAGGCCACTTGAAAATTTGCCTCTGATGGGAAGTAGACAAAGCTTTCTATTTTGTGATGGGGAGGCTTGGTAAGAGGTTGGGAGTGGTGATCAATTAATGGCTGAGGTTGGAAGAATGGGAAATTGAGGTGGGGTGCAAAGAAGGCGAGCCATGTTCTAGTTCAACTCAGCAGCCATTGCTGTGGCTGCTATGGGTGCATGGCTTAAAAAATGAAAGCACCTGAATCTTCAAATTGGCCAGGGCAAGGAGCAAGGGCACTCCAGGATAAGACAAGGAAATTTTAGTGCTGTTAATATTCCATTGCTGTGGAATAGGTTTTTATCAAAACTTGTACTATTTGATTTTTTAAAAGTATGTTTTTCACGTTGTGGTCCATGTTCCTGTAGCTGTTCGGCTTTCTCCAGCTCTCGAGAGCTGTGGCAGGCCTCCCATCCCCTGCTAACACTTCAATGCTAAGGAAGCGAGTTGTTATGGTACCTCAATGCACCCAATTCCATTTCTCACTCTTCCCCACTCTTCTCCCACCCTCACAAAAATCAGCAGGGTTGGGATTGCAGACAGGACATTGTGACACATAACAGCAGTGCCATTTTGTTTGGTCACCTGCCTCCATGCGGACCCCATCTGACCCATGGGAATCTGGCTCTTGTGTCCTCCTCAGTGAGAATCTGAGATCTCCTTCAAATTAATTTGTTATTTCAGTGTTATTGTTGTATTACATGGCAGCACAGTGGCGCAATAGTTGGGACTGCTACATCACAGCGAATTCAATTCCAGCCTCGGACAAATGTCTGTGTGGAGTTTGTACATTCTCCCCTTGTCTGTGTGGATTTCCTCCGGGTGCTCCGGTTTCTTCCCACAGTCCAAAGATCTATGGGTTAGGTTGGTTGGCCTTGCTAAATTGACCCTAGTGTTAGGGGAATAGCAGGGTAAATGTGTGCTGTTACAGGAATAGGGCCTGGTTGGGATGTGGTTGATATAGACTCGATGGGCCAAATAGCCTCCTTCTGGATTGTAAAGATTTGACGACCTTCCGTGCATCTATATGCACCTCCAGTGTGAACAATGCTTCCTCTACAGTCCAAGTTGTTGCCCATGTTCATCTTTCTATCAGAAGGAAAATTTTGTTTGATTGATAATCTATTGTAATATCACTTATTTGTCCTCAGGTTGTAGCACTAGGATTCTTTTCTGGTGAGAACGCTTATCTCCAAAGCAGCTGGAATATTTTGGATGGTATCCTGGTCTTTGTTTCTGTAATTGACATCATTGTCTCCTTGGCATCAGCGGGAGGAGCAAAGATCCTTGGTATTCTCCGTGTTCTACGGCTTTTGCGGACCTTGCGTCCTCTCCGGTAAGATCCAGCAATACTATAACTTTTACACTGCCAATGTAGGATCTATTCATTCCTTTGAATAGACGAAGGTTGCACTGGTATGATGTTGAAATGAATTTCTTTTATTGAACACAACTTAAAATTAAGTCATTACAGAAAGAAAAAGAAAGAGAAAAGTTGGAGAGAGACTGGCTTTTTCATTGCCAGTCATCACACTAAATTCAAAAACAAAACTGAACTGCAAGCACACAGTTAAAACTACAATATATGTCACTCATTATCTTGTTATCAAAATTGTTTTGCACACGCTGCTTACAATTCAGAGAAACAGGCTTTGCAGTTGTTGTTTAGGAAAAGCTTGTTTAGCTTATGAAAAGCCTGTTTTGCTTGCATTGTTCCCTTCAAAAATGCAGTCAATTTCTAGCTAACCCCGCATGCCATCTGAGTTTTAAAATGTAGTCAAATGATGGTCAACCCCTACAGTCTAGCATTTAAATGTAGTTGCATAGGCAGAAATATCTTAAAATGAAGTCTTTGCATAGATGAAGCAAACCATATACAGGATCCCTCAACAGCCAATATGATTCCTATCCTCCTGAGCTATAAGGAGGAGCAGCTACTACTGGAATGTGAACCTGAAATAATGAATTAAAAGTTGCTCATTCTGTCATTTTTTTTCTCTAGTTTATTATATTATACATTTTCCATCTTTCTACTTTAATTTGAACAAATTTTATTCATTTCCCAATGCATTTTTAAAAATTAAGTTCAAGATTTTTCTCTTTCCTTTGGTAAACTAGGAAGGAGACATTGCTAGATTTGGTGTTGGGAAATGAGGTGGGTCAAATAGACCAAGTGTCTGTGGGGGAACACTTGTTTAGGAGTGATCATTGTATGATAAGATTTAGATTAGTAAATAAGATGAGCCAGGAACCATCTAAAGCAGAATTTCTAGATTGGAAAAGGGCTAACTTTGAGAGGGACCTAGTGAGGATAAAATGAAACAAATATTAATAGGAAAGACTGTAACGGAAAAATGTATGGTTTTTTAGAGAGAAGGTATTTCAGATGCAGACTAGGTTCATTCTGATGAGGGTGAAAGACAAAGCCACAAAAGCCTTGGATGTCAAGGAGGATTGAGAATATGATGAAACAGAAAAAGGACGATGGATGATGCATGTCAAGTGAATTTTTCAAACAAGAACCAGAACAAATACAGTAAGTTGATAGGGGAAGTGGAGAGGGGAAAGTGAAGAGGAAAATAAGATGGAAAAGGGGAATTATGAGAATAGAATGCAGATAACATAGAAGTAAGCCCAAAAGCATTCAATCAGCATGTAAATAGTCTGTGGATAGTAAGGGGTGGGGTGGGGTGGTGCCTATTTGTGACTGAGAGTGATAAATGCCTAAAGGCTTAGGGCAGTGCCAGAATACTTGATGACTACTTTGTAGAGGTGCTTACTAAGGAGGGGATACTGACAACACAACTTGCAGTAGTAAAACTGGTGATGGAGAAGTGGATTGTGTGGATGGGGTAAAAATTGATAGTAAGGATATACTGGAAAGGCTGACTATGCTCGTAGTTGATATGGCGCCTAGTCTAGATGGCTTACATTCCAGATTGCTAAAGAACTTGGAATGGAGGTATTAAAGTTAATGTTTATTTATTAATCACTAGTAGGTTTACATTAACACTGCAGTGAAGTTACTGTGAAAATCCCCTGTTCACCACACTCCAGCACCTGTTTGGGTATTTTGAAGGAGAATTTAGTGTAACCAATGCACTTAACCAACATGTCTTTTGGACTGTGGGAAGAAACCGGAACACCTAGAGGAAACACACGCAGACACGGGAGAACGTGCAGACTCCGCACTGACAGTGATTCAAGCTGTGAATCGAACCCCTGGCGCTGTGAGGTCTTGCTATAATCAACCAACTTCCCTCAATACAGGGAAATTGGAGACGATTTGAGAGTGACAATTATGACACCTTTATTCAAGGAAGGGTGTAAGGACATTCTTAATAATGATAGGCCATTAGTTTAACATCAGTGATGGGTATGATTTTTGTAAAAACAATCAGGAAAATAAATAACAGGCACTTGGAGAGGCATCTGGCCAAACATGGACGAGGATCTTCCGTCTGACTACCACCTACTGCGTCTCGCTGACCCCCACAATTCAGCAGATGAATCTCATTGAAACTTATAGAATAATGAAACGCCTGGATAGAGTGGACATGGGGAAGATGTTTCCATTGGTAGGAGGAATTAGGATTCGAGAGGGCAGCCTCAGAGTAAAGGGACTTTGCAGTACTGCCTCATCCAGTTGTGAATTGTGAAGGATAATTAAACAACAAACAAGAGGAAGAGGCTCCACAAATATCCTCATCCTAAATGATGGGGGAGCCCAATACATCCGTGCAAAAGATAAGACTGAAGCATTTGCAATAATCTTAAGCCAGAAGTGGCGAGTGAATGATCCATCTCAGCCTCCTTGCCCTATTGAAATTGGCTTTCCCACAGTTAATTATTCTTACCCTGTACTGTTCTTTGTCTTTTTCCCTAGTCAGGCTAAACCTTACGATACAATGATCACTGTCCCCCAAATGTTCACTTATTGACGCTGACCCAGTTGCCCACTTCATCTCCAAGAACCAGGTCTAGTAGCGTCTCCTTCCTCATTGAACTGGAAACTGGATGAGGAAGTGGAGGGATGGGTCGGTACGTTTGCCAATGACACAAAGGTTGGAGGTGTTGTGGACAGTGTGGAGGGATGTCAGAAGTTGCAACAAGACATAGATAGGATGCAAGACTGGGCGGAGAAGTGACAGATAGACTTCAACCCAGATAAGCGTGTGGAGATTCATTTTGGCAGGTCAAATAGGATGACAGAATATAATATTAAGGGTAAGACTCTTGTCAGTGTGGAAAATCAGAAGGATCTTGGGGTCCGGGTTCATAGGACACTCAAATCAGCTTTGCAGGTAGAGGATGTGGTTAAGAAGGCGTATGGTGTACTGGCTTTCATGATGTGGATGTGCCGGCGTTGGACTGGGGTAAACACAGTAAAAAGTCTGACAACACCAGGTTTTAGTCCAACCGGTTTATTTGATAGTAAACTCACAAGCTTTCAAGGGGATCCCCTCTTCGTCAGGTGAATGGAGTGGGGGGGGATCCTGCTGCCACTCTGCACTTTGAATCAGTGACAAAGGGAGGGAACGGCTGATTGGGGCTGGCCATCTGGGTGTGGAATAGGTGTCAGCCTGCCAGGGTGGTGTTGGGGCTTTGGTGGGAGGGGGTTGGGAAGAGATCGAGGTGGGCCAGTGTGGAGAGGCGGGGGATGATTTTGGGGCTGGCCAGCGATCAGGGCATTGGGAGCCGGGGATTGGAGGAACAGCAATGCGGGGTCCGAGGGACAGCAATATGGGGTTGCGGGGCTGGCCAGCAATCAAGCTACTGGTCCTGCTGCAGTGAATGGAGATATGGCTGAGCGCTAAATTTTCGATCCTTCCCTGTAGCAGCGGCGGGGTGTGAGCAGCCAGAAAATCGCAGTCATGGATTAAATGTCCTCTGGATACACAGAGGTTAAATCTGTTAATAACTATGATAAATGTTTCATTCATTAAAAAGGAGGTACTTGTGTCTAAGCCTATTTGCATGTATTCTAGTATTTTATCTGAAGGTAGTGAAATTGATTTTAAGTGAAACTGGATCATTTAGGAATAGCGCCTATCTTGAACCGCTAAATAATAGTTACTACATGCTTTGAAATGCATTAAGTGAGAATACTAGCATACAAATTTTGATTTGCTGGTGACAGCACTTCTCCATTGTAAGAAATCGAAAGGGATTGTTTCAATCTTAGCATTATATGATTCAGATGTGAAAGAGTCAATTTACATTCTCCACACAAGCTCTGTTTTAATGCTTTTGTTGCAGTTCTCTTCCCATATGATCACGCGGGCAAACTCATCAAAGCACCTTCATTTTGCTATGCGAGCACTATTTCTCTCACTGTTGATATGAGTAACTCTGGGAACTTCCAATTCCATTGATTATGAATTCTGACAGCAATTTATCCTTTTTGCTAGAGTCATCAGTCGAGCTCCAGGTCTCAAGCTGGTAGTAGAAACCTTAATAACTTCTCTGAGACCCATTGGGAATATTGTACTCATCTGCTGTGCTTTCTTTATCATCTTTGGAATCCTGGGGGTCCAGGTAAATATGACATTACTAATGAAAGGTCAAACCACTTCTTTTTCACCAGGAGAATGACTTCACACAGTCAAATAATCAAAGCTAGATTTAGCTCCAATAGTAAGTTAGATTGTAATGCCCGAAAAGACAATTGCTTTCTTACAGGCGAGTTCATCAAGATCTTTCTCTCTCTATTTCTTTGTAAACATACAGTAAGGCAATCTAAAGTGTAAAGAAATACCTAATGAAATACTTCCACATAATGGCATTGTGGCAAAAATAAAAAACAGCTCTTACACAATGAATAACAGTGGTGCTTCACTATCTCAATTCTGTATTACCTGAAAGCTGGTAATTTTTTAACTGCATGATGTATCCTTAGGACTTAATCACAGGTATTAACCAACACTATCTCATGAGGGGGAGATTGTGCTATGTAGCAGAAAATCATAAACACAAATATAAATTATCCACTATATCTAGTCAGCAGAGGAAATACTTCCTTCTAATTTCTCAATAAATTTGAAGTGTCTTCAGGGTGTCGGAACTATGAGTAGAATACAGATATATTATGCATTTTGTTGAAATTGCACCATGTATCTCACCCGAGTTATCATGGTGAGTTGTTGCTACTGTAGGTCACACCTCCATAGGCAGCTCCCGCAAAGGGAAATTTGGGGTAAATTCAGGGAAAGCAGGTAGGGAGGATTTTAGAACAAGATGTTGAAGAGGCTGTGGTTGCCTTTTAATCCTGGTGTATATATGGTCTAATCTTGTTCTTCGTAAAATTGTTTCTTTTTGCAGTTGTTCAAAGGCAAGTTCTATCACTGTGATGGACATGACACCAGAAATATCACAAACAAGTCGGAATGTTTGCAAGCTAATTTCAAATGGGTGCGCCGTAAATATAATTTTGACAATCTGGGACAGGTGTGTTTTATGTTGTATATTGAATGGAATAAAAAGTCAACTTTTAAATGTAATGCCATTCTTCTGAAAAGGAGACAAAAAAAGGCTGGAGATTACAGTGCTGTTTTGGTAAAGTACAATGTCAATTTGGAGTAGTAACTTTATTAGTACTCTGATCATTAGCAGAACGTCACTGAGCGAATTTATTTAATGTAGACAAAACAAAATGCTTCCATTATCATCTGACAACAATTCTGAGGTCTTCAGATAAACAATATGGGTAGAATTCTATAAGAATGAATCCAAGTGTCCAGCCAGCATAAAAATGGGAGAGTTCCTGATTCATTTTTTGGACAAGGTTTCACTCTAAATCTTACAGACTTAGGTATTGAAAATATGGGCTTGACCGTTTGTAGCTGCTGCAGGCATTAAACTGGGCTTAATTCGCCAGGTAGCCTGCACAGGGAGCTATTGTGCAGGCGCAGATCTGATTCTGCAAATGTGCGATTCTAACAGCAGGGGTCTGACAGTGCCAAGGTGCCAGAGTGGCACGGCCATGCTGACACTGTCCATGTGGCACCCCCACCTTGCTCTCAGCCTCCCTGGGGTACCTCAGTGGCTTCAGGTTCTACTGGTGAGGCCAACACGCCTGTCCCCTGTTTATGGGGAGCAAGTGCTCACCAAAGAGAACCTGTCCCAGTGAGGCCATAAAGGAAAGTAAACCCGGACGATTGAGTGCCAGGCTCGATAATAACATGGAAATGAAGATTTGAATACATCACCATGATTTATTCAGCCTCTCGCTTATTTCCAGCGAGAGGCTGGCTTCATCTGAAATTCGGCTCTCGTAAGATCACGAGAGCCGAGAAATTAGGCGTGATTCTGATTTGTCAACTCGTGCGTGATTTTACCAGCTTACTCCACACATCGATGGACGGGGCGAACCGGTAAAATTCCACCCTATGTGTTTATTGGTTTTGTAGATAATTTTGTTTGGAATAAGCTGTATTTTGTTTGTCAATCCTTGTATTCATTTTGAAAGGAAACCAAGTATTTTAGAACAACTGATGAATCTCATTCTATTGTTATTTAGGCATTGATGTCACTCTTTGTATTATCCTCCAAAGACGGTTGGGTAAATATAATGTATGATGGTCTCGACGCTATAGGAATAGATAAGCAGGTAATACTAAAACAGTCTATGTATTCCTCTTGCAATAATTTAAAGTAAACCTACAGTTTGTTTTTATATTTCAAATTGAAACCGTCGTAATGGATGTATAAAATCAAAATGGTGCGTGGTGCTTTTTGTAATAATACTAATAATTAAATTATCTGACAGGGCTGTTTGCAATATTTCCACTTGTGGGAGTCCAAAACTGAGTGTAACAAATATGATTTGGAGATGCCAACTTTGAACTGGAATGGGCACAGTAAGAAGTCTCACAACACCAGGTCAAAGTTGGACTTTAACCTGGTGTTGTGAGACTTCTTACCATAATAAATATAAGATAGTTACTAATAAATCCAATGAAGAATTCAGGAGAAATCTCTTTACCAATAGAGTTGCTTGCGTGTGAAACTTGCTAGAAGGGACAGTTGAGGAGACTAGTAGGGCTGCATTTAAGATAAAGCTAAATCAGTACATGAGAGAATGTCCAAAGATGTACAGGTTAGGTGGATTGGCCATGCTAAATTGCCCCTTAGTGTCGGGGAAAGGAGCAGGGCAAATACGTGGGGTTACCAGGATAGGGCCTGAGTTGAATCATTGTCGGTGCAGGCTCAGTAGGCTGAATGGCCTCCTTCCGTACTGTAGGAATTCTATGAGAATACAAACAGAAAATGCTGGAAACACTTAGGTCAGGCACTATTTGTGGAGAAAGAAATAGAGTTAACATTTCAGGCCAATGAACTTTCATCAAAATGGCTAGATGAAGTTAGGATGTGAGGAGGCTCATGTAGACCATAAATACTAACACAGGACAGTTGGGTTGAATGGCCTGTTTCTGTGCTGTAAATTCAATATAACCTTTGTTTATATGAATTTTTTATCAATCATCTCTGTGCAAACTAACAGTGCAGATTGTAATGTGTAATCAAAAATGGTGTATTTGTTTTTCTTTATGAAGAACCTAATGGTAGAAACCAATTCGCACAATGTTTGCTCTAAATTGGCTCTTTCCTTTCCCACTGTGCAGCCACAAAGAAACCACAACCCGTGGATGCTTCTGTATTTCATCTCCTTCCTCCTGATTGTGAGCTTCTTTGTGCTAAACATGTTCGTGGGGGTGGTGGTGGAGAACTTCCATAAGTGCCGGCAGCATCAGGAGGCTGAGGAGGCCCGTCGGCGGGAGGAGAAACGTCTGCGACGGCTGGAGAAAAAGCGCAGGAGTAAGGAACTGTGCCTGGCTGGTCGGTAGTACGTTTAATCTTTCTGAGCCTTGCCTGTTTCCAAACTGGGAAGGAAATGTGATCCCCGCAGCATGCCATTGCATGCTGAGCTCACATTGCATGGTGACCTGAAAAGACTGATTGCATTGCAGTTTTTAACCTGAAAAAATTCTTAATTCCTTCAGATAAAATCTCTTATGATGTTTGTTGGGAGTGGAAGAAATACATGTGCCAGTCAAGAATAAAGCAAGTCTTTCATTACCAATAACATGTTTGTAAAATAATCATTTCCCAACAATATTGAAACATATTTAATGAGTTATTAAATGGATTTCACATATATACTTATGAAAGATATATCCTTCATGTTATTAAAAACACTCACCTTATTAGATGACAAAGAAAAATAGGAAAATATAATTGATTGTGAGGGATTTTTTTTTTCATTTAACATTTGCCGTAAGTAGTGACCCTGGTTGAATGTGGCAGACTCAGAAAGATATATGGTTTGTGCTGTATGTTTTAGTGCTGTCCTTTGTCACAACCTGTTTATCAAAAGCTACCGTATAGGCATTGTGGTTAAAAGGAATATGCCCACTTGCACCTCTGCTGCTGGGCAGTTTCACTAGAAAAAATTGTAGAATTTGTGTGTTATATTTTAGCATTTAGTTATTCTAATCACAAACTAAATTGTTTCTTTTGACCTTCATTAGCCAGGAGGGTAGGATAGTCAATGCTGTGGGTTTTTCCATGGCTTACTTTTCCACTGTTTGGTACAATCTAGTTGTTCTACCAAATGTAAGTCCATTTCGCTGTCTCCTCAAAAGATGGCTACACAGTACAAAATGCTTGAAAAAATGTGAGCGTAAGTTTTAATGTGATTCTATGGGCCTCTGTGTAAAAATGAAATTCTGTTCCATAACTCTATCTGCAGTTGCAGACTATAAATCATAATTCCTTATAAATATATTCATGACACATTTTAGTTCTTGCGCTGCAAAACTATAACTTTTCATTAAGGGAGGATTGGACTTCCACATCTGAAGATGTTCTGACCATTCCCTTGCCCTTGTAGGAAACTAAATAAATCTAACATACTGAAGTCAGTCAGACACAGGAGTTGGCTGATCATCACTTCTCTATCAGAAATGTCACTCAAGAATCTTACTAATAGTGGCATTGTGCTGTCATTTTATAGCCTCCTTGAGGTGGCAGCATGGACACTTCTTAATCTAATTGTGAGACTATTGACTGTGATTTTGTATTCTGCAAGGAAGATTATTGTGCACAGTTTAGGTTGTATACCATTTGTATTATAGAGATAGACCGTAGATTTACTACTATTTTAATAGCGCCATGAAAGCATTAAAAGCTGTAAAATGTGTTAGCTATACAACAATATGCAAGATAATTAGTGATATTAATAAATATATGTGAATAAAAGTAACCATGATGATAATGAAAATACATGTTATTACTGGCCAAATAAATGACAAAAAGTGAACTTCACGATTCTCTTTATACAAGATGAAAGGAATTATAGCTATCAGGGGAACCACAAATCCAAGTAAAGTATGCATCTCAATAGAATGAAATATTCTCCAAATGAACTCTGAAAGGATTAGAAAATCCACTTAGATGATAGTGAAAACCTCTTGCATATCTTTAAATTGATGGGTTATTATTTAGGTTCATAAGATGATGAGGGGGATAGAAAGAATGGACGTTCAGAGACTATTTCCTCGGGTGGATGTAGCTGTTACTTAGGGGCATAACTATTAGGTTCATGGTGGGAGATAAAGGAGGGATGTCCGAGGTAGGTTCTTTACTCAGAGAGTGGTTGGGGTGTGGAATGGATTGCCTGCTGTGGTAGTGGAGTCGGACACTTTAGGAACTTTCAAGCGGTTATTGGATAGGCACGTGGAGCACACCAGAATGATAGGGAGTGGGACAGCTTGATCTTGGTTTTGGGCAAAGCTCGGCACAACATTGAGAGCCAAAGGGCCTGTACTGTTCTATGTTCTATGTTCCAGTGATTTTAAATGGATGTCTTTCATGGTAAATAATAAGTTACTAATAGCTTACATTTATATACCTTTAACGCAAGGCAAGTACCAATTTGCTTCACGGTTGGGCATAAAAAGCCAGGAAGGAGAATGTTCCTTCCACGTACGTTATTTGGGTTTCCCAAAACAAATAAATACCCGCCTGCTATTATGTAATTGACTTCCGTCCTCCCCTGTACTCCCACTGTGACTTCCCCTATAAAATCTTTCCTAATCTAGCTCTGTGCAGTGCATCGTTGCATGGCAAATTATATGACTTGCAAGGCAAGCATGTAACAACTGCATGATATATTTCTCACATCAAATTAGACCCACTTCATGAATGAGATCCACTCATGTAATTGTTGGTCCGGCTTTAATGCATTTTAAGATATTTACCTTAACATTTTGCTTCATAGCAGAGCACTGTGACAGTTATTAGTATGATCCAAGATTCTCTTGCTACATAAATGTTAGCATTAAGAACAATTAATTACTGTCTAATTTACTATTTTAATTATTACATCATTTAGGAAACGTCTTTAACAGAAAGCCCACAACATTGCATGTTTGAATTTTTATCATTTCCATTGCTTTTTTTAAAAGTTAATCCTCTAGTTGTATATCTTGCACTTAGACGTTGCTGTATGGCTGTAAGAATTGCTAGACCAGCTGTGCTCCTTTGCATGTAACCTCAAAGCTATTCCACTGGTGGTTTAGATAAACGGAATTGATGTGACATTGGCCTCTTTGTTTTATTCTCACACCTTCTGGCCCATGCCCCCCTCCAGGTTTCACACTGTTAATCTGGACAGGTCATCTGGGAGTTAATTGTGGGATTCCTATGACACAATGAAAAAGTGCAGCGTATGTCTACACCACCACCAATGATAACCCATACTTTAGCTCAGATCCTGTAAACCATAAGAACCACGTTAGTTGGTATTGACTCATGCCAGGATTAGCTAAGAAGTTAAGTGATTTTAGCATATTTAATATGTGAATGTAACAAAAAAAGTGAACTTTGTTGTCTATTATTTTCCCTCTGAAAGTCCAATGTGATCAAGTTTCTGTTCTTCACTCTTGTCTCCATCAGAAGCTCAACGCAGACCTTATTATGCTGATTACTCCCCTGCTCGACTTCACATCCATAAATTGTGTACCAACCACTACCTGGATCTATTTATCACATTCATTATTGGTATAAATGTTATCACCATGTCCATGGAACACTACCACCAACCAACTGTAAGTGTGTGCAAAAAGTAGGTGTATAACCTTGATATAATTTGAAGTGCTTTAGATGGCACATAAACTGTGAATTAAAACTTCAGAGTTTGTTAATAATTGTAACAAAATAATTTGGTAACACCACAAAGCACTTCCATTTACTAGCTTTTAAAATGCGCAGTTTAAAACAATTGTCTTCTTTTTGAACTTTACTCAAATCAAAGTTAGGAAATATTTGCACAAGTTCATTGAAGGTTTACATTTTAAGGATGTATTGCCAAAGCCAAGTATACACAGGCCACAAACAGCACAGTTGGAGCAGGGACCCTACCATTGGGTGGAGAATGAGCTTCTGCTGTTTTGCTCCATTAATATGCTGCTCCTTCATTCTCAGAAAAGCAGCTGCATTCTTCCACTGTAACATTTTTGATTTACCAACACATGGGGTTAAAGTTTCCTCAAAGACTGATTTGCAGGCCAGAACAGGAAAAAGATTAGAAAATCTGCAACATGATCCTGCCTCTGAGCAATCTTGCCCATCAGTATCAGGTAGATGCTGTTGGGATCTTCATGATGCCTTAGGACAGAGGAGGCTGAGAGGTGATAAGATGCCAAGACAGAGTAGACAGGAAAGACCTGTTTTCCCCAGCAAAGAGGTCAGTTGCCAGGGGCACATGTTTAAGGTGATTGAAAGAAGGTTAGATGGGTCATGAGGAAAAACCTCTTCAATCTGAGGGTGGTGGATGTCTGGAATTTGCTACCTGGTTTGTTGCTGGAGGCAGAAACCCTCAACTCATTTTAATGGTTACCTAGATCTGCACCTGAGATATGGTAATCTGCAAGTCTACGAACCAGGTGCTAGAAGGTAGGATTAGGAGGGTGCCAAGTTTTTTAAGTTTCTCTATTTTGGCCGGTGCAGACACAATAGACTGATTGGCCTCTTTCCATAACTTTCTTATGGCTCTCACTCTAAGGTCAAAGCCTGGCCATTGCCATCTTTAAATGTGCCTGTAGAGCCTTGGGTGCCAGGGGGCTCCATCTGTAGCTGCAGGAGAGGTCCTTTACTGGACAAGGAAAGAACCTTCTTAGTTGGCCACTTATAAGAAGATCATGACCAGCATCCCACCACAGCTACTTCATTCTTTGTAGTTCCAGATATCTTGGCAAAATCCAGTCCGTCATGACCTGTGGAACTGGATTGAGACTGTTCACATTCACTTCAAATCAAAGACTTTGGGGAGGAATTTACAGCTTCGCTCAGGCGAGATTGTAAAATCCCACCTGAGGCCAACGGACATTTCCATTCTGGGAATCTCCCCTGCCCCAATTCCTGGACAGGTGACGGGTATGTTTTCGACCAGATAATATCTTCTATCCATCAGGCAGTGCTAGATTTGAATTTACATTGTGCGGAATAAATCATTGTTGCCACAATCAAATACAACCTCAGCTCATAAATAAAGTGGCTGTTGTGTTCCACTGCAATATATTTTTATTTCCATTCTTGCAAAGAACATGTCTATGTATTTGAGACTGGTGAATCACCGTCACTTGTGGGACACGTTCAATAGCTGGCAGTGTTTATTCTTCATCAATTAAAGTTAAGAATATATCATTATTCATTCAACAGTAATCTGATTTGAGTATTCTAATAATGTGTTTCCTTCTTTGCTCTTCCCAGTCACTTGAAGAAGCTCTGAAGTATTGTAACTATGTGTTTACCATCGTCTTTGTTTTTGAATCTATTCTTAAACTCATCGCATTTGGTTTCCGGAGATTCTTTAAAGACAGGTAACACATTTTTTCTTAACCTCCCCGATGATAAATTATAGAAATGGCAGCAAAAAGAGAGCCTATTCAGCTCATCATCCTTGTACTGCCGCTTTCTCGTTTTTCTCCTACTTTCCCCATTTGCTTGTTTTCCAACTACATAAATTCCTTTTAAATTATTTTACATAAGCCACGATCTTTCCAGCTCACTGCACTAGTCAAACCAGGAAGATAGTATGTGAGCTGATCTCGCACCAAAAGCCATCTTATTGACTATGTTTAGATAGCGTGGTAGGCTCTACCCCCAAAAAGGCAAAGCCAATTTAACTATTAATGTCATAATCTTCGCGACATTAATGAGGCCACCACAGCCCTTTCTGAACTCCTAGACATCCTCCCGCACCCCCTTATCAGCAAGACCTCTCACTGATGAAAATCACACATGGCCAGATATGATGGTCACACCACGCAGATTGGAGGCCATTGAAATCCCTAGGTGGTTAGGGGCAGGGCTGGGCAGTGCCAGCTTAGCAGTGCCTATCGGACACCCTGGCACTGTCCACTGGGCACCGTAACTGTGCCAGAGGCAGTGCCAAGGGGAGGGGGCCTGAGTGGGGTGTGGGATTATGATGGCGTGGCAGGAACCAATGGGGGGACCTCAATGGGGAGAGCTCCGCCATGTGGAGGAGAGCAAGGGGGTTGATCAGCAACTGGGGGTGTACATGGGGGTGATCGGCAATGGTGGGGATGGCTTGGGAGGGGCTTGTGATTCGGGACTTATCGGGAGGGTCCTGATGCTGGCAACCAATGATGCCATGGGTGGGTTACACTGGCACCGATGATGTTGGGGGGCAAGGGGGCTGGTAATCTTTGTTGGTGGGGGTGGGGGGGTGTCAGGCGTTCTGTCAGTGCACTGGGAGATGGGGGCACCTGCGCATCATCACCCTGAACAGTCTGCGGCATATCAATGTATAGGATGTTTCGCAGAAGCAAATGCTAAGCAAAGTTAGGAAGGAATAGAGGGAAAGGTTTTCAAAAGAAATCTATAGTAACAGTAAGTAATTTCACAAGTATGTAAAAAGCACACAGTTAAAAATGAGAGGAGGAGAGAATTATCAATTAGTAGAAATAAGGAAAGATAATAAGACCACAGGACTGGAAATTGGCACCCAAAGTCAATGCACCTTTTGCTGGTCTGTCAACTTTTCCATCTTGTCATTGACAGTTCCCGCTGTGGGCTGGCAGAACCAGAAAAGTTGCAGTATTTTGATCCAGCCTTTCCTAAAGAAGTGGAGAGGAGCTGAATCCTAAAATAGCTGAGAGTAAGGCAAACAATCTTCTGATGGACTAAAGAAAAAATGTCAATGAGTTACTTAAGCTAAAGGAAGAAATCACACTAGGTCCGAAAGGACAAAACCTGGGATCATGAAGGAAGAAATTGCAAAGATGGTAGAACTGTATTTTAATGTGGTCAAACGGGTTGATTGTCAACTTTCGAATATGCGTATGGCTGGCAGTAAAAATGGGAGAGCTTCCATGGTCAGTCAAAACCTGCAGAAGACAACAACAAACCACGGCAGTGTAAGATTTTGGGTCTGAGAGTCACAGATACCTAAGATAGGCAGTCGAGTATTTGTAAGTAATTTTAAGATAGTTTGTTGAGTTTAAGAAGTGCCGGTTTAGGTGTAATGCATTAACCAAGTAGATGTGAAAAGTGTAAGTGAACAGCTCATGACAGTTGAGAGTGATTCACTGATCCCTTTGGATGAACAAACAGTTGGTACACAAAGTGTTGCTCTCGGTGGCTTGTGATTGTTAGCATTCGGCTATCTAACCGAAGTGATAGGGCACTCTTTCCCCCCCATCTTCCTCAGTCTCTTTCCAAGCCCATTTTCCATCTGAAGGCACTATCATGACAAAGATAGCCACCTGATGAGGACTCGTTAATATGCTTCTCGGGGCTAGTAACTTACGTAGTGGCAATCATCTGTTGAAACCCTTATGAATAATGGATACAGGACAGCTACCTATGATGTCAGGGTGATTACCCCACTATCCCCCCCCGCCACCCCACCCAACCACCTATTCATCACCCTGGTTTGGCCAGCAGGCTTCCTGCTATCGGTTCAGGAACATTTGAAATCTAGAGACTTCAATTTAAGGAACCCAATCTTTTGTGATCTTTATCTCTACCTTGTCTTGGTGCCCAACTGCGTAGAACTGTTTATGATTTTTTTGGAGAGTCGGAATAAATGCTATGTTAGCTGGTTTCATAAGAGTTCTAGAAGTTCTAAAGGAACTGTTTCTTAATGGCCTATATTTCTTAAAACATAGAAGCTTGTGGTCGCTAATGTCCTCTTAGGGCATGGTACCAGAGAGAAAGCTTGCTTGAAGGGAAAATAAATAGTTCTTGAGTATTTACATTGCATTGTTGATATGACACTACTGATACACACAGTCCACGCAAATAAGATGAATAAAATATGGTTAGCAGTCAATTTGATGTGTATCAAAAATTGATAATTACCAAAATACTGCTGGCCTGATTCCTGTGGCACCACAGTGACTCAAGCTGTGAGACGGAATTTTACCGGCATGTCTGTCCCCAAATTGGAGAATGAGGCTCGCATAATGGCATTCTCCGTTGGCCTTGGGCAAGATCTTATGAGCCTTGGGCAGGTGAGGTGATAAAATTACAACAGTCATGTCCAAACCTTGCAGTTGGTAGTAGCAGGGTGGTGCCAGAAGAAACATTGTGTATTGATGAATGGTGTGAGTTGTGGTATAGAATTCAAAATTTCCTTTTCAGGAAGTTAAGGATTGTCTATCAGCAAAGAATGAAAAAGGCTGCAAAAGCTTCTGAATGCTGACAAAGTCAAAGTCAGCCTTTTAATTTAGAAGGAAGAGACATTTTTATTATCAACCATAACAAGGACATTGCAATAACATTGTGTGCCATCAGCAAAATATGGAGATTCCTTGATGATATAGTGAGCTCTTCACACTAACAAAACAAAGAATTAATGTGGGGGGGAGGGAGACAGGTGGCAGTGGTAAGACGCAACTCTTTCTGGAAAATTAATAGTACGTTAACAACATGAATAATCCATAAATTGACCAGCATGTTCTGGGGATTAAGCAGCTTCTGGTGGATTAGCAGCATTCTTCAAATGGCTTTGCAAAAACAGTATCATATCCTTAGCCTTCCCGTTATTTCTAAGCACTTGCCAGATTTAATCATTAATTTCCCATTAAATGTGCCACACAAAGTTAAGTCTTGTAATTAAGAGCATAAGCACCTCCAAAAATTGTGAATGCAATGGTGTTCAACCTGACTGGCTCAGAAAGGGAGCAATTTAAATATGAAGTTTAATTCCTTCACCTAGTAAGTTATTTTGAGGTTAAGAAGTTGTACAATTAAATTACATGTTATGACTTTTTTAAATTACTTCCCCTTTTTCCACTTTTCCTCTCAAAATACAATCTTTCATTCTCGCTGTTAATTCCCTTTCTGTACCTGAATTGATTTTAATTCACCCACTTTAATTTACCTTCCCTCTCTATTGTTCTTTGATTTGTTTCTCAATCCTTACATTTCATTGGTTGAGGTGATACATTGTTGATGCCACTGTGTACTAAAATCTCAGTTATTTCACCACTAGTAGCTCAGACTTCCACCAAATTACAGTATAAACATTTTTGAGCTGAAGGAGCAGAAGAATATCCAAGTAGGGCTGTATGCTGCCATATGCTTTTCTTGAGTAAGATTCAACACAACTTGGGGGGGTTTATCAAAGAAAATCGTGCTGAACGAGCAAGAAAACAGAAAAGTTTCAGACTCATTTTTTGGGCGAGTTTATGGCATTCAGTCCAAATATAGAGCCAAGATACGATTCTCACCAGTAGGGGGTGGGTCAGAGCCTAATGTCGCCGGTGAAGCCAGCTGCTGAACTCCAGGGGTGCCATTGTGCAGGTGCTTCAATCTTCCATTGTACTGTGCAGGACTCTCTAATGGCATAGTCATGGTGTCTTAAATATTTAAATTGACTTTGTGCCCTTTCTGAGTGCAAAGCAAATTTTGCAAGCAAAACAGGGCTGGTAAGATCACGAGAGGTGAGATTTTTCTCTTACCGGCTCACCACACTGATCAACCAACAGAACAAATTGGCAAGATCGTACGCAATGGCTTTAATTAAATAACATAGAAAGGAGTGCTAAATATGGCCCCTGTCTATGTGGCGTTCGCACATTCTCCCTGTGTCTGTGTGAGATTCCTCTGGGTACTGTGGTCTCTTCCCACAGTCCAAAGATGTGCAGGTTATGTTGAGTGGCCATGCTAAGTTGTCCTTTAGTATCACTGGGGTAAATACATGAGGGTTACAAGAATATGGCCTGGGTGAGATTGTTGTCGAAGCAGGCTCGATGGGCTGAATGGCCTTTTTCTGCACTGTAGGCATTCTAATATTACTCAGCCTTGTTACATCCCTTCTGATCAGTATCTTAGAAGGGAAACTCTATTTGTGACAGAACAATTAGCTCCAAATAGAGCCCTCGGTTACAGGGGACCTATTAACACAGGCAATTTTAATATCTTGACCCAAAGACACACTGAGCATTAACCCAATGAAATATTTGTAGCGGCTTCTGAAAGCTCAGGAGGAAAGAACTAAGTGAAATGAAAAGGCACCAACACTACAGGTTAAAACAAATAGATGAAATCCATCCAAGTACTTTTGGGAAAAAGATAATTTTAAATTTGTTTCATTTTTCCTTTTATTAACTTCCTGTGCTGTACAGAATACATTTAGTAAGAGTGTGCATAACTGGAACCATTTGCTTTGTCTTAAACTCAAGCATTTAATAGAACATATACATATTAATCAATGCATTGTTGACCCTGAATTTATGAAATTATATCATGTTTGTTGTAATTTATTAGAAAATGAATTTGGTGCTTAATGTTGCATTGTATATCAAATATACATTATGTATTGGCAAGGTATACATTATGTATTCCAAGGTAATTTAGCCAACAATTTATTGTTCCTTTATTCCATCACTATGGACCAATCCCTGTATGTCCCTTTATGTTATAAGTTTAAGTTTATTAGTGTCACAACTAGGCTTACCTTAGCACGGCAAGTAACTAACACAATAACCCAGGATAACATTGCACAAGTCCTTGCAGATCTCTCTTGTTTCTGGTTTAATTCTGTGTAGTTAGTTCATTTATTTATTAGTCACAAATAGGTTTACATTAACACTGTAATAAAGTTACTGTGAAAATCCCCTAGTTGCCACACTGCGGCACCTGTTCAGGTACACTGAGGGAGAATTTAACATGGCCAGTGCCCTAAACAACACGTCATTCGGACTGTGGGACAAAACTGGAGCACCCACCCAGATGAAACCCACGCAGACACGGGAGAATGTGATAAAAATACATTAGAAGTACATTCTACAGCGCCTAGGTAATCATCATCTGAAGAGAAAATTCACGTGATGCTTTCTTCCTTGTTGTACACTATTGATTAGGACCAAACAAGAATTGATCTTAAAATGGTTATATAGCACAAATCAAGTTCTTAAATGTCGAAGTTCTGAAATATCGCTTAAATAGTGTGAGAATATTTTTTAATGAAGTGTTCTACACAATGTGACTGTGACCTAGGATTGATTGAAAATACAACTAGAAAACTGAACAAGTTTCAAGTGGTGTTTTCCGAGAATTGATGCTTTCAGAAGGCTGCTTTGAGTAGTTTTCTTCCCTTTGTCAACATTGTATTTGAAATGAGTTTCCTTCCAGCAATGCATAATAGTTCCACAGAACTTTCTGTCCTTTTTATTTTAAAGTTTCCTTTGGAGAAAATGAGTATCAGACCATTGTTTGTTGCTATTGGAATTCTATGAGGATGTGACTAGTGCGGTAGACAGAGGGGAACCGGTGGGTGTAGTGTTTCTCGATTTTCAAAAGGCGTTTGATAAGGTCCCACACAAAAGGTTGCTTCAGAAGGTTAGGGGGCATGGAGTTGGGGGTAAGGTGTTAGCGAGGATAGAGGATTGGTTGTCTAATAGGAGGCAGAGAGTTGGTATTAATGGGTGCTATTCTGATTGGCAGTTGGTAACTAGTGGAGCGCCGCAGGGATCGGTGCTGGGGCCTCAGCTATTTACCATTTATATAGATGATCTGGAAGAGGGGGCTGAGTGTAGGGTGATGAAATTTGCTGATGACACAAAGATGAGTGGTAAAGCAAATTGTGCAGAGGGTGTGGGAAGTCTGCAGAGGGATCTAGATAGGCTGAGCGAGTGGGTGAGGACCTGGCAGATGGAGTACAATGTTAGCAAGTGTGAGGTTATCCACTTTGGCAGGAATAATAGTAGAAGGGATTAATATTTAAAGGGCGAAAAGCTGCAGCATGCTACAGTGCAGAGGGACCTGGGGGTCCTTGTGCATGAGTCGCAAAAACCCAGTCTGCAGGTGCAGCAGGTGATCAAGAAGGCGAATGGGATGCTGGCCTTTATAGCGAGGGGGATAGAATATAAAAGCAGGGAGGTCTTGCTGCAACTGTAGAGGGCATTGGTGAGGCCGCAGCTGGAGTACTGTGTGCAGTTTTGGTCGCCGCACTTGCGCAAGGATATTTTGGCCTTGGAGGGAGTGCAGAGGAGGTTCACTAGGCTGATACTGGAGATGAGGGGGTTAGACTATGAAGAGAGACTAAAGACTGGGTGTGTACTCATTGGAGTTTAGAAGGATGAGGGGGGATCTTATAGAGACGTATAAGATAATGAAGGGGATGGATAGGGTAGAGGTAGAGAGATTCTTCCCACTCAGAAAGGACAGCAGGACTAGAGGGCACAGCCTCAAGATAAGGGGGGGGGTGCAGTTTAGAACGGAGTTGAGGAGGAACTTCTTCACTCAAAGGGTGGTGAATCTCTGGAATTCTCTGCCCGTTGAAGTGGTGGAGGCTACCTCGCGAAATATATTTAAGTCACGGGTAGATAGGTTTTTGGTAGACAAGGGAATTAAGGGTTATGGGGAGAAAGCGGGAAAGTGGAACTGAGCCACTTCAGATCAGCCATGATCTTATTGAATGGCGGGGCAGCTCGAAGGGCCAGATGGCCTACTCCTGCTCCTATTTCTTATGTTCTTATGTTCTTATGCTAATATTGAAATAAATTCATATATTGATTTCATATATTCTGTAACCTTGAGTGCAGAATCCATTTCTAACAAGCTACAATGAACATGATCTTAATTCCATAAATTCAGAGTCCACAATATAGTGATCAATATATATGTCCTATTAAACACTGAAGTGTAAAACTAAGCAATGGTTTATTATAATGAACTAATATTTAATATGATAAAATGTGAAGTGACTGAAGGGGCTTACCTTTTCTGTTTTGGAGGAGACTTTAAATTGAGGAAAGGATATCTTCGGGCCACGGTGGCACAGTGGTTAGCAGTGCTGCCTTTCAGCATCAGGGACCTAGGTTCAATTCCAGGCTTGGGTCACTGTCTGTGTGGAGTTGCACATTCTCCCCGTGTCTGCATGGGTTTTCTCTGGACGCTCCAGTTTCCTCCTATAGTCTGAAAGACATGCTGGTTAGGTACATTAGCCATGCTAAATTCTCCCTCAGTTTCCCAAACAGGCGCTGGAGTTTGACGACTAGGGGATTTTCACATTAGCTTCATTGCAGTGTTAATGTAAGCCTACTCATGACATTAATAAATAAATTTAATAAACTTAAAACTTCTTAACCCAGTTATGACCCACTGAAGAAATAATTAAATAGGCTTCATCTTTGCACCTGATTCACAATTGCAACTTTGTTAAAAATCATTTTTTATTTTATCTCATCTCCCAGTTTGAGCATCAATCCCAGGCAAGGATTTGTGTTCCTAATCACTCAGGAAAGACCATTTTTGGAGCGCACTTATCATCCTATTGCTTACATGAAGTCAGGAACTCAGGAAGATGAGCTGCAACTTACTAGTCTTTGACATGAAATGCTATTACACCAACTTAAAGCAACACTAGAATTTATTTGAAAATTATGGCCATTATAATTGTATATAATGCTCACAGTTGGTTAATTCAAAAAGATGTGGAAATGTTAAAGTATTGTCAAGCCTTGGGATTTTCTTATATAACAAAGTAATGCAAGAATTCAGCAGAAAGCTCATAATGGTGTTTATTGATTATAAAATAGTTCTTGAAGTCTTTCACTGAAATGCATGCCTCTGTACAATGGATTAATGCACCAAGCTGTCTAACATATGGAGGATCCCTGCTCTGTAGGGATTCTTTCATTCCATGGTTCATATGTGACTGCTCCCCAGCTCACCTTCAAAATAGTGCCATGGCATCTTTTCCACTCACTGGCAGACAGGGCCTTATGTCTCATCTGAAAGGCTGCACATCTGACACTGCAGCACTCCCTCAATACTGCACTGGCAGGTCTGCCTTGATTTTTCTGCTAAAGTCCTGGAGTTAGACTCGAACCTATAATCTTGTGACACTGGCGAGAATGATACTAATTCAGCAATGGCTAGTACATATATCTCCTAATGACGTCACCCTACTAAAGTCTCTCAGTCTTAAAAATTTCAGTTGTTTCCAAAATCCAACCATTTGAGGGAGTAAGTTCCAGATATACAATGCATTTCTGTGAAGAAATGCCTTCTGAATTCACACTTGAATGGCCTGGCTCTAGTCTTACTATTCTGAATACCCCATCCCTCCACCCCCAGATGAAATAATTAGCTTATTACCTGATAATTTCTGACATCACAACTTTAAACTACCATATGGCTAAATGCTTACTTAGCCTGTTGTACAGTGTACACAATCTTGTGTGATGCCCAAATATACAAGAATGCAAGTAATGAAAATTTTGGGAGAATGAGTAGCAAAAGCAAAGTTTAAGAGCACCATTATAACCCAGAATGAATTGGTTTAATATCGGATAGGTACACAACTTAGCTGTGAGAGTCAGTGTAGTGCCTTTGATTAAAGGATACATATGCTGTAAATTGGATACTTTCATCATCTAGAGAAGAATTTCAGGATCCGAAAATATCGTGTTTTCAACTGCTAAGTGCTATTACAAAATCTACTACAGTGCTATTACAGTTGTCTGATCTCTAGAATCTGTATTCAAAAGAAATATGTTTTTATTACGTTATCCCTGTTAGTGTCAGAACCACAGTTCCTGAATCGGATCTTCAAATGTATCATAACAAGCATTTAGTGTAGAGATATGACAATTGATGTTACCTTCAAAATAAGCATTTCTGTTCAAATGGATTTTATATTGGAACATAAAAATTAGGAGCTGGAGTAGGCTACATGTTTTCCCCAAGCCGGCTTCACCGTTCAATAATATCATGACTGGTCCTTAACTTCAACATGACGTTGCCCACATGATCCATCTATCCCTTGATTCCCTGAGAATCCAAAATCTATCAATTTCAGCCTAGTAAATACGAAAACAATTGAGCATCCACAGCCTTCTGGGACTAAGAATTCCAAACATTCACAACCTTCTTGCACATCCTTGCGAAAGGATATATTAACCTTGGAGGGAGTACGGAGAAGGTTCACCAGGCTGATACTGGAGATGAGGGGGTTAGCTTATGAAGAGAGATTGAATAGACTGGGTCTGTACTCATTAGAGTTTAGAAGGTTGAGGGGGGATCTTATAGAGAGTTACAAGATAATGAAGGGGCTAGATAGGGTAGAGGTAGAGAGATTCTTCCCTCTTAGAAAGGATAGCAGAACTAGAGGGCACAGCCTCAAAATAAGAGGGGGGGGTGCAGTTTAGAACAGAGTTCAGGAGGAACTTCTTCACTCAAACGGTGGTGAATCTCTGGAATTCTTTGCCCATTGAAGTGGTGGAGGCTACCTCATTGAATATACCTAAGTCACGGGTGGATAGATTTCTGATAGACAAGGGAATTAAGGGTTATGGGGAGAAAGCGGGAAAGTGGAACTGATTCACTTCAGATCAGCCATGATCTTATTGAATGGTGGGGCAGGCTCGAAGGACTAGATGGCCTACTCCTGCTCTTATTTCTTCTGAATGAAGAAATTTCTCCTCATCTCTGTCCTAAATGGCAATCCCTTACCCTGAGACTGTGTTCCCTTGTTTCAGCCAGGAGACAGTATCTCTCAACATCTACCATGGCCAACCCTTCTCAGAGTCTTATGTATTTCAATGAGATCACTACTGGTTCTTCTAAATCCCAGAGACCCATTCTACTGAATTGTTCCTCATAAAGCAACCTTATCATTTTGTGAGTCAATCTGTGATGTGGAGATGCCAGTATTGACGGGGGTGGGCACAGTAAGAAGCCTCAAAACACCAAGTTAAAGTCCAACAGGTTCATTTGGTAGCATGAGCTTTTGGAGCACTGCTCCTTCATCTCTTCTGAAAGTTTGTGCTATTAAGTGAACTTGTTGGACTTTAACCTGGTGTTGTGGGACTTATTGAGTCAATCTAGTGAGCTGTTATTGCACTCCCTCAAGGCAAGTATATCCATTTTTTGTTACAGAGACCAGTACACAGTATTTCTGGTGTGATCTCATTAAAACTCTACCGTTGCAATTTTCTGGCAAAATATGTCAAAAGTGAAGATTGCAATTGCACCTTTGGTTTAAAAATGCAATATATTGTTGATACTTACCTGCCCTCTGAAATGGCCTAGCAAGCCGCTGAGTTGTTGGTCGTTCACCACCACCTACTTGCTGAAGGGTAAATGGGGATGGATGATAAATGCTGGTGGTGCCAGTGATGTTCACATTCCAAAACCAAATTTTAACAAATTAGAATTGATCATAATTCAAATACACAATTTCCTTCAATTTGGTTTAATAAATGGTAGTGTAGTATTTAATATTGTGCTCTTGAAATATTCAGGAGTGTAAACCCCACGTGTTGTTGAACAGTTTTATTTTTGCTTCATTATATTTGGTAAGTTTGCTCTACTAACTTTGATTTCATATGAAACAGGCAAGTCAGTCGCCATTGATGGATATTGTGTGTGGATTTTCCAGTGTTGCTTACGGACATACAAAAAAGAGTGGTACTGCTTTGTAGCCCAGCATGTGTCTATTTTAATGTGTCAATTTGTCACAAAAGCTGCTTCCGTATTTACACTGTCAGCAAGCATTTAGCCTCTAAAGACTTCCTTGTGAATTATCACCCATGGTTGTTATAGTTGTTAGAATCAAATATTCACATCCAGTTCTTCAGTCTGTCCAAAACATAGAATGTATGAATATTTCAACGTACTGATTGTTCAGGTTAGCTCTCTGAGAATCCCTTTAAATTTTACAAAGCAATTTCTCAATGCTTGCAACAATGCAAAGCTCGCAACATGAAACAAAATTGCAAAGAGGAGTCCTTTTTTTTGAAGGAAAAAAATGCCCTGGTGAGTTATGCCTGGTTGATGTCATTTACTGAGTGTCGAACAGACAGGATGTTGGCTGGAATTCTCTGGCTGTGCACGCTGGTGGGATTCTCCAGCCCCACTGGCAGTACACCCCCACCCGTGGGTTTCCCACCGATGTGGGGTGATGTCAGTGGGAATTCCCATTGAAAGCGGCAGGAACGGAGAATCCCGCCACTAGCAAACATCACGCCATTTCCCACCAGTGGGAAACATGTGTTTGGGAGGCCTGAGAATCTCGCCCATTATTTCTCAATTTAAAAAATACAATTCCCAAACTGATACCATCTGGCAAGCGTTTACTTGAAACTTGAATATATTTCTGGTTGGTAAATGGCTTAAAAGAGGTACTGTATTCACAGAATAACTTGCAACATGACATTTCTCTTTGTTTCAAAGTTTGTGGCATAAGTTAAATTGTAAACATTATTGGATTGTGTGATGTCTCCCATGATATTGCCCATATTCTTGTGACTTATTTTGAATATTGCTGTCACTAATTACGGGTTTCGGAATATACAAATGCAAATATAATTACTTCTTTTCAGGTGGAACCAATTGGATCTGGCTATTGTGCTTCTCTCAATAATGGGAATAACATTGGAAGAAATTGAAATTAATGCTTCACTCCCGATTAACCCGACTATCATTCGCATCATGAGAGTGTTACGAATTGCAAGAGGTAATAGTATCCCTTATTAACGTCAATTTAAAACTCTCTTGATTATGCTAGAACTATGTTAGAAGCAATAGAAAAGTTAAAGTACTTTGGTAATTAAATGTATTTATGTATCTCTTTTCTATTTGTACTTTAATGATCACCCATTGTATCAGCAATGGTGCATTGCATAAGGAATAATATGGCAGTTTCTGCATTACTTTCTGATTTGCCATAAATCATTTGGTTTCAATTGCCCATAGTTTCCACCAGGTTTTGGCTCCAAATTGTGTTGGCAGTAGCTCTCCTGCTGGTGCCAGTTGGCAGTGAACTTCTTTGGCTCAACTCACTTTAAGTGACAAATCAAGGGGGGGAGAGTGTGAATGTTGGTTGTCAGTATGGGGAGTTTGTTCGGGGCAGCACGGTGGCGCAGTGGTTAGCATGGCTGCCTCACAGCACCAGGGACACGGTTTCAATTTCTAGCCTGGGTCACTGTCTGTGCGGAGTCTGCATGTTCTCCCCGTGTCTGCATGTGTTTCCTCCAGGTGCTCCCACAGTCCAAAAGATATGCTGGTTAGGTGCATTTGCCATGCTAAATTCTCTCTCAGTGAACCAAACAAGTGACTAGCGGATTTTCACCGTAAATTCATTGCAGTGTTAATGTGACACTAATAAATAAACTTTAGTTTTCACAGATGAAAATCTAGAATTACAATGAAACCAACATCCAATAACATTTTAAAAACCTTATGTATGACACACACATTATTTTTATTTTCTGTCTCGTGCCTTTTGAGTCATGCTTTGTCCAACATTTGTAAAGGGAAACTTATGTCAGCATTTACTTGTCAAAAGCTGGAAAATCTCAGCACATCTGACAGCATCATTGAAGAGAGAGAGAACTGGGATAATGTTTCAAATCTAGATGACTCTTCTTCAAGAGCCCTGATTTTCCAGCATCTTCTGTTTCTGTTTCAAATTCCAGCATCCACCGTAATTTTCTTTTATCTTGATGTTCTTGTACCTCTGTCAACCAAGTACACCAGGGTACCAAAATAAATCAAATATCTCCTTGCCTGTTCTGTTTTGCACCCCACTCCCTCTAGTACAAAACTTGAAATACCCCAGCTATTTAAATCCATTTGTACCTCTCCTTGACACTTAGGTCCCAATCCATTTTACTATAGAATTCCTACAGCGCAGAAGGATGCTATTCATCTCATTGGATCTGTATCAACTGTTTGACAGAGCATCTTACCCAAGCCCACCCTGCACCCATTTACCCTGGTTAATCCATGTAACTAAGGAGCAAATTAGCATGTCCAATCCACCTAACCTGCACATCTTGGGACTGTGGAAGAAAACAGGAGCACCCAGAAGTCTATATGGTGTAAGTACAACAACAGTCTTGCTAGGGAGGGGGTTCCAGACGGTGAAGGAATGGTGATGTAGTTCCAAGTCAGGATGGTATGTGGCATGGAGAAGAACTTGCAGGTTGTGGAGTTCCTATAGATCTGCAGCCCTTGTCCTTCTAGGTGGCAGAGATCGTGGGCTTGGAAGGTAGGAGCTTTGGTGAGTTCCTGTAGGTGATAGACACTGCTGCTAGTATGTGTCAGTGATGGAGAGAGTGGATGAGATGCCATTTCAGGGACCAATCTAGTGAACCTTTACTGTACCATCTCCAATGCAAGTATCTCCTTTGTTAAATATGGGGACCAGAACTGCATATAGTATTGCATATGTTTTTTCACCAAAATGCTGTACTATTGCAACAAGACATCTTTATTCTTGTACTCTAATCCCTTGCAATAAAGGCCAACATGCCATTTGCCTTCCTAATTGCTTGCTGCACCTGCACACTAACTTTCTTCATTCTATGTACCTGCACACTCAAGTCTCTTTGAACATCAATATTTACAAGATTCACACCTTTTAAAAAATACTCTGCTTTTCTATTCTTATGATCAATGTGAATAACTTCACAGTTCCCTAGATTATGTTCCATCTGCCATCTTGTTGCCCACTCACTTAACCTGTCAATATCTCTTTGCAGCCTCTCTTTGTCCTCCCCACAGCTAACCTTACCACTTAGCTTGTTATGTCATCAAACTTTGATGCATTACTTTCTGTATCTTCATCCAAGTCAATAATATAGATTGTAATTAGCTGAGGCCCCAGCATTGATCCTTGCGCTTCTTCACTAATTACAGCATGCCAACTTATAAAAAGCACAATCATGTCCATAAAACCATAAGACCATCAGACATAGGAGCAGAATTAGGCCAATCAGCCCATCAAGTCCACTCTGCCATTCAATCATGGCTGATTTTTTTCTCATCCCCATTCTCCTGCCTTTTCCCCATAACCCCGATCCCCTTATTAATCAAGACACCCAATGACCTGACCTCCACAGCCTTCTGCGACAAAGAGTTCCACAGATTCATCACTCTATGGCTGAAGAAATTCCTCCTCATCTCTGTTTTAAAGGATCATCCCTTTAGCCTGAGGTTGTGCCCTCTAGCTTTAGTTTTTTCTACTAGTGGAAATATCCTCTCCATGTCCACTCTATTCAGCCTCGTAGTGTCCTGTAAGTTTCAATAAGATGAGGAGTGATCTTATAGAGGTCTATAAAATAATGAGGGACACAGATCAACTAGATAGTCAATATATTTTCCCAAAAGTAGGGGTGTCTAAAACTAGAGAGCATAGGTTTAAGGTTTTGGTTTCACAAGTATGATCACTGGAATGAAGAACTTCTCGTTTGAGGAACAGTTAAGGACTCAGGGTCTGTACTTGTTGGAGTTTAGAAGGATGAGGGGGGATCTTACTGAAACTTACAGGATACTGCGTGGCCTGGATGAAGCAGACGTGGAGAGGATGTTTCCACTATAGGAAAAACTAGAACCAGTGAGCACTACCTCAGAGTAAAGGGATAATCTTTACAACCGAGATGAGGAGAATTTTCTTCAGTCTGAGAGTGGTGAGTCTCTGGAGCTCTTTGATAGAGAAGGCTGTGCAGGCCAGGTCATTGAGTGTCTTTAAGACAGAGATATATAGGTTCTTGATTAACAAGTGGATCATGGGTTATGGGGAAAAGGCGGGAGAATGGGGATGAGAAAAATATCAGCCATAATTAAATGGCAGAGCAGACTCGATGGGCGGAATGGCCTAATTCTGCTCCTATGTCTTACCATAAGGAATGGAGAATCCTGCTCTCTGTCCCTTCCTGTCCCACTCTGCTTGTCTTTACCCATGTTGCTGAAGCATTCCGGTGCTTCAACATTTCTCTTTGGATTTCTAAATCTCCCTTCACCTGAACACTTCAACCACCCCCAAGGAGTCACCTTGTTCGGAAACTTGATAGTCTACCCAAGGGTGTGAACGACCGGCTTATGACATATCAGCTTCTGCTAAAGAACAGAAGCCAAGCCACCCTGATCAGCGCCTATGCCCCCACAGTGAACAACCCGGACGATACGAAAGACAAGTTCTACGAAGAACTAGGCACCCTACTATCAGCAGTGAGCAGTACCGACAAGCTGGCATTTTCAATGCAAGCGTAGGGTGTGACTCTGCAATCTGGCAGGGAGTCATTGGGAGGCATGGAGTGGGCAAGTGTAACAGTAACGGCCTACTCTTCCTGAAGACCTGTGCAGCACATGACCTCCTCATCACCAACACAATCTTCCATCTGCCTATCTGTAACAAGACCTCCTGGATGCACCCCCGCTCTAAGCATTGGCATCTTATCAACTATGTCATTGTCAGGAGAAAAGACAGGCAGGATGTCAGAGTGACGAAGGCCATGTGTGGTGCTGACTACCGGACAGATCACAGGCTCATTGTCTCCAAAATGAGGCTCCGCATCAGACCCAAGAGGCGACCACAAGGAAGCAAGGTTATGAAAAGAATCAATGCGGCCAAGCTAAAGAACCCCAACATAGCTTCAGCACTGGCTGAAGACTTAGAAAGCAAGCTTGCTGACCTACATCTTGCAGGCAAAGCTGAGGATAATTGGGAACGCTTCAGGGATGCTATCCATACATCTGCGCCGAAGATCCTCGGACCCTCCACCCACAAGCAGCATGATTGGTTCGATGAGAATGATGAGGAGATAAAGGCTCTACTTATTGAAAAGCACTGTCTTCATTGGGCCTGTTAAAACGACCCATCTTCAGCTGCCAAGAAAAATGCTTTTACCAGTACTCGCAGGACAGTCCAGAATAAACTGCGTAAAATGCAGGATACCTGGCTGAGCGCCAAGGCAGATGAAATACAGGTATACGTTGACAGAAATGACTTGAAGCCCTCAACACTCTCTACGTACCTCAATCTTTCGGGTGTACCCCCCTCCTGAGTACAGATGGTACAACTCTCATTACAGAGAAGGCTCAGATCCTGCAGAGATGAGCTGAACACTTTGAAGCTGTCCTCAACCGACCGTCATCTAATAATGATGAGGCAATAGACAGGATTCCACAGGTTGATAACAACAGCGCCATGGATGATCCACCGGTAGTAGCAGAACTCACAAAAGCTATCAGTCAGCTATCCAGTGACAAAGCCCCAGGGGCAGATGCCATACCCACAGAAATCTATAAAGCTGCTGGTCCTGCACTTATCAAGAAGCTCACCGAGTTGTTCCAGTCCTTTTGGAAGCAAGGATCCATTCCTTGGGAACTTAAAGATGCTTGCATTGTACACCTCTAGAAGAGGAAGGGCAATCGGCAAGTATGCGACAATCACCGAGGAATCTCCCTGCTCTCCATCACAGGAAAAATCCTTGCAAGAAACCTGCTAAACCGCCTGGTCACACATCTAGAGCTGGGCCTGCTTCCAGAGTCACAGTGTGGCTTCCACAAAGGTCATAGAACTATGGACATGATTTTTGCTGTGCACCAGCTTCAGGAGAAGTGTCAAGAGCAGAATCGCAAGCTCTACACAACCTTTGTTGATCTCGCAAAAGCCTTCGACACTGTAAGCCGACAAGGCCCGCGGAGGATCATGTCAGAGTTTGGCTGCCCTCCCAAATGCATTCAGATGGTATGCCAGTTTCATGATGGCATGATGGCCAGAGTGCTGGATGGCGGAGAATCCTCTGAGGCATTCCCAGTCACCAATGGCGTAAAACAGGGCTGTGTACTCACACCAACACTGTTCAGCATGATGTTTACTGCCGTGCTGAATGAAGCCTTCCAGGACAGTGTTGCTGGAATCAGCCTCAAGTACAGAGTGGATGGGAAGCTCTTCAACCTGAGGAGACTTCAAGCTATTACCAAACTGAAAGAGACTGTCCTGAAAGATTTCCTCTTCGCCGATGACTGTGCCCTGTACGCTGGCTCAGAGCCAGAGATGCAAGTCAGTATGGACAAATTTTCCACGGCTTGTGACAACTTTGGACTCACCATCAACATTAAAAAGACCAAAGTCATGCACCTGCCTGCTCCTTGTGCACCATACACAGAACCCATAATCACAATCAAAGGGCAGAAACTACAGGCAGGTTCACTTATCTTGGCAGCACCCTCTCCCAAGCAGTGACTATTGATACAGAAGTTAACTGCAAAATAACAAAGGCAAGTTCTGCTTTCGGTAGACTGTGCTCCACTGTATGGGAACGTCGAGGAATCAGCCCAGCAACAAAACTGAAGGTCTACAGTGCCACAGTACTCACTACCCTCCTGTATGCCTGTGAAGCGTGGGCTGTGTATCGAATGCATGCAAGACAACTCAATCATTTCCACATGACTTGTCTTTGCAGAATATTACACATCTGTTGGCAAGACAAAGTACCAGACACTGAAGTTCTCTCTAAAGCAAGTCTACCATCAGTCCACACACTGCTGGTGAGAGCACAGACCCGCTGGGCAAGTCATATCATCTGTATGTCAGGCGAGCGCATACCCAAGCATCTCCTTTTTGGGGAACTCTCTGCTGGAAGACGCTTGCATAGAGGGCAGAAGAAACATTTCAAAGACACTCTCAAGGCCTCCTTGAAGTCGTTTGACATTGACACGACCACCTGAGAAACGCTGGCACAAACCGCCCTACCTGGCGCTGCCTCATCCACAAAGGCTGTCAAGCTCATGAAGCACAACTTAAGCGCGAGCTGTGCAAGTCCAGAGCCACCAGCGCAACAACTACAGTGTCTACACAAGTCTGTCGCATATGTGCCAGGACATTCCATGCCTGAATTGGCCTGATCAGTCATCTTCAGACACACCGCAACCAGCCTCAAAATGACTAATGGTGTTGAGGTTCTCATCGATGACGATGGACAAACAACAACAACTCAACCACCCCCCAATCCCTCCTGTGAACCCATTAAACCTGATCCCTTTAGATACTGCCTCCAGCTCTACCTTAGGTCCCAGTACAATTCTGTTCTGCTCCCAGTATTTAAAATTCAAAAGTGTTTGGGCTTGCCTTCCAACTCCTCTTATCCTTAAACTCCGTGTCATTCCCTCCCAGTCCGATCAGTGGGGAGACAATGATGGTATATGAAAGAATAAAACATACATCGCGACTGTAAATAGCAGTGACAGACAAGCAAATGGAAGATGGCAGTAAAGGCCATGAGAAGTTAGATCAGAGCAATTAAAGGAATATCAGTAAGGGGAGGTCAAACTGAGAGGTTGCACAGGGAGCGGGAAGAGTAGGGAAACAATAAATAGGATGGAAAGGGATTTGTTGGAGATTCCGTACTCTCCCTGGATCCACTACATAGAAAATGCGACCTCCATCCTAGGTACTCCCAGTCCTGCTACACCACCTCTCACCCGATATGAATAAAGGAAAATGTGAAAAACACAGAAGATTACGAAAGTAAATATTAAATGACTAGAAGCCAAAAGAGAAACTACAAAGGGCTGTGAATGTAGCCCAGTCCATCAAGCAAACCAGCCTCCCATCCATTGACTCCATCTACACTTTCCATTCCCTTGGGAAAGGAGTCAGTGTAATCAGAGACCCCACACACCCTGAACGTACTCTGTTCCACTCCCTTCTGTCGGAAAAAAGATAGAAAAGTTTGTGATCACGGACCAACAACTTCTTCCTTGGCCCTGGATCTACTTTACATTAAGTTGATCTTTCTCTGCACCCTAGCTATGACTGTAACACTATATTGTGCAATCTCTCCTTTCCTTCTCCCCTATGTAGTCTATGAACGGTCTGCTTTGTCTGTATAGCATACAAGCAGCAATACTTTTCATTGTATGCCAATACAGTAAGAGATGAGAAAGGGAGCAAAGACAATAGAGGGAGGTGAGAGAAAACCCCATATTTACTGTGAACAATGTCATGTGCTAATCAACCATTAATATTTCATTTATTATGTTTATAAAAGTCACACGAAACTTTCACATTTGGGCCATCTGTTTCTTGACCATGAGGGGTTCCATTTCCCTGTAAAAGTCACAAAATGTTTGAACAATACGTTGTTAATTATCCCCTAATTAAATCAATCTCAAATTGGTGCAGTGAAAGTGTTTCCTTCAACCTGTGAAAGGCCTAATTAAAATGAGTTTGGGCAGTGTCAGCTCAATTTTTATTGGAAACAAAAGATGTTGCATTTAATTTGACACGAGTTGGCACTGAATTGACTGTCCTGCTCAATAAAGCTGCAAGGCTAGGTGACCTTGGCTGGGAATGAAACTGTCATGTTAGTCCAGGAGTGCTGCTGTTCAGGTGGTGAAGCTTTTTTTTTGAACAAGTTAGAAATTTGTCCTGTTTTTGAAACATGTGTGTCTGATAGTGCTTCTAAAAACTCTGGAAGAATTATGTTTACTTTGTACTGAAGCTGAAGCACTGATAACATTTCAAAGAGGTGTCTTGATTCGGGTGGCACAGTGGTTAACACTGCTGCCTCACAGCGCCAGGGCCCCAGGGTTAATTCATGCAGAGTTTGCACATTCTCCCCATGCCTGCTTGAGTTTCCTCTGGGTGCTCCGGTTTCCTCCTACATCCAAAGATGTGCGGGTTAGGTAGATTGGCCAAGCTAAATTGGCCCCTTAGGGGGACTAGGTAAGGTAAATGCATGGTGTTATGGGGATAGGGCCTAATAGGATTGTGGTCGGTGCAGATTCGATGGGCTGAATGGCCTCCTTCTGCACTATAGGGTTTCTATGATTATGATAGTGCTTCTAAGGATTCTAGAAGAATTGTGTTTACTTTGTACTGATAGCCCAGCAACTGATAACATTTCAAAGAGGCAAAAGAGAGCGGGTAGAATTTAGCAGGCCTGGTGGCCGTGGGTGGGAATTCTGGTGTGGCCAGAAAATTTTGCAAGAGAGCCAGAATGGGATTTGTGCCAGCAAGATTTCAAAATGTGTTCCACCTCACTCCCGCACCCCAGAAAGGGGTGTGAACCTGACTTGCTTAATTTAAAATAAATTTTAATATCA
Source organism: Carcharhinus amblyrhynchos (assembly GCF_965287045.1). NCBI lineage: Eukaryota > Metazoa > Chordata > Chondrichthyes > Carcharhiniformes > Carcharhinidae > Carcharhinus > Carcharhinus amblyrhynchos. The sequence goes on along the minus strand of NC_137341.1, from coordinate 41,168,391 downwards.
TTAAATGGGTTTATGCTGTAGCGTCTGGCCCCATTGAATCCTCCCTCTCCCCCAGAGTAGCATGTTATCATGCCAGCATGAACCACTACTGATTTTTGAAAATGAAAGCCAGATCATGATGACCATGCCGAAGGTGCAATGGTGCCTGAAGGTTCTGGAGGTTGAGGGCAAGGCTGGGTGTTGCCTCTTGGCAATGCCCAAGGGGCATGGAGGTGGGCACTATCAGGGTAACCCTCCTCCAGCCTTTTGGCTAAGATCAAGTGTAGTAATGACATGCTGTACTTGGTTGAAGTCATCAGGTTACATTTAAGCTTCATTTGAAGCAATTTTTTAAAGCGGCATTTCAGCCTTTTGGCTGAGATGCAAATGAGATCAAGCCTTGGAGGAGGAGCTATGCCTACTCCAATCAGCTTGGATCATGTAGATCAAGCCCCAGACAGGAGGTGAGAGCCCTGTCTTGTCAGCTTGGTTCGGGAATGTCTCAACTTGTTGAGATTCTGGATTGGATTGAATTGGAATAGAAACCAGGGTAACCTTCCTCCATTTTTGGGGGGCTGGGAGAGTGGTGCACTCCAGTGACAGTGCAGTGAGTGGAGGGGGAGAATGCCCCCCCCCCCCGACCCAATACGTCCGTTGTGGTCAGGAAGATGGGGGGATCCTCCAAGGCTGTGTGGGGAGTGGAAGGGAATTTATTCCTTCCTGTGGAGCCAGCCTTCTGGCTCTTTCAAATACCATCCTGCCAGGTCGATGCCACAAACCCTGCTCATGGAGTTTTCTTTGATGGTGTCAGAAGACCTGATCAGAAAACACGGCTGTGTTTCTAGGGAGGCACACGTCGGTTTTCAATCAGACCCTGACAGTGTTGGAAAATTCCATGCAACAATGGAATAGATTTTTAATCAGTGCAGCCTGGAGAAAAATTATTTCCCTGCTAGGGAGAAAATGTAGATACAGAGGCTCTAATTTTGTAGTGGATCCCAACAAATGTAAATGGGAGGAAAGTCAGGTGGCCTGTATAAAATACAACAGAATCATCTGCCCTTGCACAGCACAAGGAAGGAGGTAGGAAGGCCTGCGAATTTGGTAGGGACTGATACCCGACACCTTCCCGTCTCCATTAGGACTAAGTTCTGGGCTAGGAAACCCATGCTGTATCTTCCCATCCCACCTCCACTTGGGATCCTTAATTGGCCAGTTTACATCCACTCAACAGCCTCTACCCATCTCCACTATAATTTTTCAGAGCTCCATGAGGGCTCGCTGAAACATGGCCTGCACAACTGATTAAACTGTTCAGATTGTTTGTCAACTAGAGGTAGGGGAAAGCGCTTGATCTGTATTAATCTGGACATGGAGTAGGAGATAGTTACCAACTGCCACCTTTGCCCTTGGGTGTCATGGATCCCCTCTCTCCATGATTTCCTCCACTTCCCCGCTCCAGCTTTCCCCCCAGCAACACGTACCCTTTTCCCAGAACAGTCTGCAACACTGGGCCAAGTGCAGAACTCTGAATGGCTGGCAGCAGTAGACCAAGTGGGATGTCATAGCATGAGTCCTCAGTCAGGAGGACTCCGAAGGGGAAGAAGATTCTGCCTGTACTTAATATAGCCCACCTGACTTTCCTCCTATTTACATTTGTCAGGCCTTTTTTCTAAAAATTCCATCCTTAAAGTTACAGCGCCAATGCTCAGTGTGGACCAGGCAAACCCAGATTCACTCCTTGCTTGCTCCAAAGACCAAATTCAAATTGAATCCAATTTCTGGTCCCCACAAAGGAGGCAAACAAGATCCAAGCTGACAAAATAAGCCCATCTTGGGCTTGATCTTCGCCAAAAGGTCTACTTATATTTGTTGGGCCCCAGTATGAGCCCAGAAGCCTCTGCACCATTGTCCTCTTAAGTGCCTGATGGGCAGATGATACGTCAGGTCGTCCTCCTAAGAGTCAGCATGGGTGGTTCGCACTTTTTCAGGCAGTGCATGAGATACCTGGTGAAAACAGAAAATCCTCCCAATGTGTGTTCTTCTCATCTGATTTTCATCTCTGGGCTGCATACTTAGAATCATAGAATAGAATCCCTACAGTGCAGAAGGAGGCCATTTAGCCCATTCAGTCTGCACCAACCACAACCTCACCCCGACCCTATCCCCCAAACCCCAGATATTCACCCGACTAATCCCCCGACGCTATGGGGCAATTTACCATGGCTAATCAACCTAACTTGCACATCTTTGGACTGTGAGAGGAAATCGGAGCGTTCGGAAGAAACACACACAGACACGGGGAGTGTGCAAACTCCACATAGGCAGTCACCTGGAATTGACATGGGTCCCTGGCGCTATGAGACAGCAGTGCTCACCACTGTGCCACCGTGCTGCCAACAGGAGATATTTTTCACCCAGGTGGACAGACAGAAAGGCACCCAATCAACTCATTTGATATTTTTAAACATTATATTCGATATGTTAAATAATCAATTTTTTTCTCTACATGGTCTATGCAATTCTTGAATCTATGCTAGTTGCTCGTATCAAGTGTGTTTTGTTGATTCCTGCATCCCTAGTGCTGAAACTACTCAAGATGGCTACGGGAATGAGGGCTTTACTTGATACAGTTGTGCAGGCTTTGCCTCAGGTAAGTTGCAATATTGCGATTTACAAATGTTTAAAATGATTTAATACTGTTGTGTTGCAATCACTTTCGCAACCTTTGAATCTAGAAAACATATAAAACTGCATTTTTCCGACGAAATTGAATACTCAGCGATAAAAACATAAACTGTGAGCTTCTTAATTTTGCCACATTGTACTTTTAATGTGATAGTTTGAAAGTCATTTGGATTTTGGCATTTCATCTCTGTGGCCATAAATATCAGTTGAGAGTTGTGTAATTATCACTTTTTGAGGGAAAAATGCAGATTGTAGCAACATAATGTGTGATTTTAAATTATATGCTTGCATTGTGAAGCTTTGAAGGTTAAACAAAATGTTGATGGTAAGAGAAAGTAACCAGGGTTAATCTTCGTTTCTATAAATACAGCACAGCCTTGTTGAGCTACAGGCACTGATAATGGTGTAGATTAGCATGAGATGTACTGTGTGAAAAAAAATCTCTTTGACAGGCATACTGAGAGTTCAGTGCATTGTTTTCATGCCTGGCTGAAGTGTTGACAGCTGATGCGGAAATAATTAATGTCAGGTCACAGAGGAAGGGTGAACTGGGGTAGAACTATTAAAGCTGTACAGATCGAGTATCTGTTATCCAAAATTCTTGTGGCTGATCATGTTTCAGATTTCAGATCATTTCAGTTTTGAGGTACTGCGTATAGGATCAGGCCTACTTGCATTACAATAGCCAGAACAAAACATCATTTCTGCAATCTCCCCATCAGTTAAAGAATGCATCAGGGACACATAGCCTTGATTTCACCGGCATGGCCACCCCGAAATCAGGCCAGGTGAGGCTTGCAGAACAGCATTTTCCGTTGGCCTCAGGCACAATCGTACGAGCCTCGGACAGCCATGCCGGTAAAATCAGCACCATTTTATTATGTGAAACATAGTAAAGTATCTTCAGCCTCCAGCTCAGTCACGCATGCCTTTGATATACCTTTTGCATATGCAGGGATCTGGTTTATCAGACTTCATTTCTTTGTTCACACGAAAACCCTCAAAGTTTTTGTTTATATTGTCATCTTCAATGAACATTGTTGTGGGCCAAATGTTGTGCCAGTTGTTTGCCAATATGTCTTTATCAGCAAGAGGACCAGGCATTAGAAGATGCGGAGATAGAGTCCTTCACTGTAAACTTTTTTTGAAAGCCTTCCACCCTCAGGCCATTGTTCACAGCACTAAACATAGCTTTCCAGGAGGAGTCTTAATATTTACATTTCATAGAATCAAAGAATTTCTACAGTGCAGAAGGAGGCCATTTGGCCCATTGAGTCTGCACCGACAACAATTCTACCCATAGCTCCATGTATTTATCCTGCTAATCCACCTGACATTAAGGGGCAATCCAGCATGGCCAATCTGCATGTCTTTCAACTGTGGGAGGAAACTGAGGCACCCAGAGGAAACCCGTGCAGACATGGGGAGAATGTGCAAACTCCACACAGTCACCTGAAGCCAGAACTTAACTGGGGTCCCTAGTGCTCTGAGGCAGCAGTGCTAACCGCTATGCCACTGTGCCACCCTGGAATGTGGTCCATCGGCTGAATTAGTGACTTTAGGTTGTGGCGAAATTCAGCAGTGAAAAATTGTTATTAACCAAGAGCTCAGGATGCGCTGAGTAATTGTCCAGGAACATGATTTTATAGTTTTCTTCTAAGTCTACCTATTCAACAATGTGCACACGCTTCTGGTATAACCCAATCAGAAAACATGTCCTTGGTTACCCAGGCTCTCTTATTGGCTAATAATAAACAGGTAATGTCCAAATACCCTTGATGCACCTGGGACATTTACATTTGTATGTGCCAGCTGTATTGGCACAATCAAGGTCAGTCAGCTTATCCTTTGTATTCTTAACTCCCATTGATGCACTCTCCACAGCCATTGCTAGTGTTTTCCTAGGGATATACCGCCAGAACAGACAGGTTTTGTCAGCGTTGGAAATTTGTTCTGGAGAAAGGTTTGCATCTGAAGTTAGCGTAGCAAACATATCATACATTTTTCAGTGGCGTCACAGCCTGCAGACGCTTCATCACTGCAAAATTACAAAACTTGATAGCATGATGCTTCTTGAATATCTGGAACCAATCTGTTGCATATATGCATGCACCTTCAAACCTCAATTCTTTGTGATAGATCTTGGCTTGCTGCATGATCAATAGGGCAGTCACTCCTGCATTGACAAATCCATTCCAGCATAACAAGATAATGTTCATTATTTTTTGAGCTATGCAAAGTTTTCCTATTATTCATTAACATTTGTGAATCACTTTCAATCTAAAATTTCAACCATTTGTCGTTCTGTTTCATTAAATTGTATTGGATGCGAATACTGCCCCAAAGTGAGGGTGGTACGGTGGCACAATGGTTAGCACTGCTGCCTCACAACGCCAGGGACCTGGGTTCAATTCCGGCCTTGGGGACTGTCTGTGTGGAGTTTACACATTCTCCCCATGTCTGCGTGGGTTTCCTCCAGGTTCTCTGGTTTCCCCCCACAGAGAACCCCCCACTCACCTGACGAAGGGGAAAAGCCCCAAAAGCTAGTGGCAATTGCTACCAAATAAACCTGTTGGACTTTAACCTGGTATTGTGAGACTTCTTACTGTGTTTCCCCCCACAGTCCAAAGACATTCCGGTTAGGTTGATTGGCCATCCTAAATTGCCCCTTAGTGTCTCAAAATTTGTAGATTAGAGGGATTAGCAGAGTAAATACCTTGGGTATGAGGGTAGGGTCTGGGTGGGATTATGTTGGTACAGGCTCGATTGGCCAAATGGCCTCTTTCTGCACAGTAGGATTCTATTCTAATTCCTTTACTCAATTGCCTCATAGATTTGATTTGATTTATTATTATCACATGTATTAGTGTACAGTGAAAAGTATTGTTTTTGGACACTATACAGACAAAGCATGCTGTTCATAGAGAAGGAAAGGAGAAGTGCAGAATGTAGTGTTACAGTCATAGTTAGGGTGTAGAGAAAGATCAGTTTAGGTAGGTCTATTCAAAAGTCTGATGTCTCAGAAAAGAAGCTGTTCTTGAATTAGTTGGTACATGTCCTCAGACTTTTGTATCTTTTTCCTAATGGAAGAAGGTGGAAGAGAGTATGCCCAGGGTGCGTGGGGTCCTTAATTTTGCTGGCTACTTTTCTGAGGCAGTGGAAATTGTAGGCAGTGTCATTGGATGGGAGGCCAGTTTGAATTATGAACTGGGCTTCTTTCACGACCCTTTGCAGTTATTTGCGGTCTTGGACAGAGCAGGAGCCATACCAAGTTATGATACAACCAGAAAGAATGCTTTCTATGGTGCATCAGTAACAGTTAGTGAGAATCATAGTGGACATGCCAAATTTCCTTAGCCTTCTGAGAAAGTAGAGGTGTTGGTGGGCTTTCTTTACTATAGTGTTGGCATATAGGGACCAGGACATGTTACTGGTGATCTGGACACCTAAAAACCTGAAGCTCTCGGTGATTTCTACTTCATCCCATTGATGTAGACAGGGGCATGTCCTCCACTCATAGGTGTAGCATGATCAAATTTCTGCAGCAACTCTACTTTCTTAGCAATTGATAACAAATCATGTTTCCTTTTCCTTTTCTCATTGTTAGCCATAAGGGTATTTGATGGTCTTTTTGATATCATCACCACAAAAATTGGCAGGTAAACTGTGCAGTCAAACAACTAGAATTCCCAAGCTAAAAGTCGAGGGAGACTGCACGGTTTGTGTTGGCTCATGTCAGGCTATGTCAGCTCGGATCACGGACTTCCACTGGTCTGGATGGTTCAGTGACTTATGGTACTGTGCTTTCTTAACTGAGGCATCAGTTTGCATGTACCCCATCCTGGCACTGACACCCTGGCCTAGTACCTTGGGCACTGGGATGACTCATAGAGTTTGGTCCAGTGACCATTTGCCCCTTTACTGTTGCCAGGCTGTAGAGTAAAGGGCCCTCAAGAGTCCTAGGGATTGTGTGGGCTCAGGCTGGGGGCAAGGGTTTGATCTTGCCACTCTCTGCTGGGATGCAGGTGTCATAGCTGGACCGCCCCTTGTAGACGTGGTAGACCCGAAGATCACCCTTGGCATGGTGATTTCAGGCAGCACTATGATCAACATCTGCAGTCCTGCTGTCAGCTGTGAAACTGGCCAGACAACTTTAATCTCCATGCTCCCCACCGGTCATCTGGTAGGATTATAAATCATTGCAGCCGTCCATTCTGCAGCAGAGATTTTCCTTTCTCCCTGTCAGAAGCCTTACGTGTGAGCAGACCCCTATGAAGTCCTCTGACAGAAGGAGATGTCAATTTCACAGTGGGGTGTGGGGGGGTGGGGGGGGGGGGGGGGGTACTGCGGGAGACGGTTCTATTCTGCAGAGCTGTGCACTCAGCCCTAATGTATGCACAAGCTTTGATTTGAAGTTGCTGAGGCCTCCCAAGCTGAAATTTTTGAAATCCTTTCCATTCAAATGAAAACCTTTGAACTGTAACTAATTGATAGTGCAGTGCCTCCTAAAAGATACAACTGACTGCTCAATAGATTACTGTCATCCTCCAGCCACCTGGATTTATTTTCATTTCCCTTCACATTTGAACGCACCACAAGTACCCCATTGATCCCATTGATTTCACTTTCTCTTTTGCAAACCATAATCAATTTGAGCCCACCCAGGACCATTGAGGGCCCTTCTTGTGCAGCCTGGCAGCAGCAGAGAGAAAAATTGCCACTGCGATTACCTCCATGAGACCATTCTTGGGGCCCAGGGTGCCAGCTCAGGGTGTCAGTGGCCAGAGGACACTGTACTGTGGGCACTGCAAATGCATATGGCTTGAAAGGAGACTAAGTTGCTGAAGGAGAGGGGATGGGGGTCTGAGGGGGAAGCAGGCCCGAGTGGTAGGGATCTGAGAGGGAAGAGGGCTGAGTGGGGGGGTGTGGTCTGGGGGTGTGGCAGGCTCACCCTCATGTCTGTGTGGTGTTGGCTGGGGGAGGGGTGGGGTAGCAACCCACTATCTGTGGGTGAGGGGGAGGATGCCCTTCTTTGGTGATTGGTTGGTGGTGCTCCCCAGGTCAGTGTGAAGGGGGGTGGAGTTGGAGGAGGAACCATTTAATTCTTTGGGGGGTGAGGAAGGATGACCTATCTCAGAGTGCTGAGACTGGGGAGCCTTTTTAAAATGGCGGCCCAATCTCTAGACAGCAGGGCTGGCCGCTAGGTTGCTTGAAATAAGCTCATTAACATCTTTAAGGGGGGTGAATCCCATCTGAGAGTCACAGCCAATGCCAACATGAAACATTCCGGTTTTCCTGCTGCTGTGGGCACTTGGCCTCAAAACGGGGGGGACTTGGCCCAAGATTCCACCATATCCCCACAGCTTCCATTCAGGGAGATGCTAGAACACAATATGTACATCTGTATGCAGCCTTTTAAAAACATGGCTCAGTTGTAATCCTGGGCGGCCCAGTGAGACCATGATTTATCACATGGAAATTGTAAAATTTTAATTTAATTTACCAGCTGTGTGTGTTTATTTGAAATACTTTACGCTAAATTGATTTAACAGCAGGATTTGGCAAATGATAAATCATTTTGCCCAGAAATGGGACAGCTTTCAAAAAAAATCAATATATTTTTCTTTTTGACTACTTCTTTGTCTTTTTTTAAAAAAACACTCTGTGATCTGTTGTTAAAAATTGATTGATTTGCCTTCTCTGGTAAATGTTAATGCCAAACTGCTTCCCTTTTTAAAATCGTGCACTTGAACAGAAACTTGAGTGTGAACCAATCTGGTTAGTTGTATTGGAAGGCTGCCTGATTGAAATATACAATAAAACGTTCTATTCAACCAAATTAACATCTTGTACAAATAACAAAATCACTCAATTAGGAGACTTTTCCTCTGTGTTGCAAAGCAATTATATGACCAATTGGGTGACTGATGATATCAGCGTAATAGGAGTGATTGATATACTACTGTGACCTATCAGAGATTGACTTCCGTAAATGCTATAATGTACATGCAGATAAATTTACGTAAAATCTAAAAGCATTGCAATCAAATAAGCCTTATTATGGATTTTTAAACTATGTAAGAAGAAAAGTAGAAAGCTCAGTATAGAAAAAGTTAGAGGGGTTAAAAAGGTTGGTTCTTCAATCAGAGAAAATAAGTACCAAAAGCAAATTGGTTTATGAAGAGTTGCCTCATATTAATCAAAGAGGCTGGACAGGCAAGATGTTCCCCTTCTGATGCTGACTGTTGTAAATCCTGTTATTGTTTTGTGGTTGATGCTCTGGTGTACTCCTGATTATTAATCCCTTTAATTCATATAGAATGAAAATAAGACTTGTAGGTCTATGGTTGTTCTCAAGGCTGGTCTGTTGCACTTTATTTGAAACATGAGCACCAGATTGACTGATTTGGGCAGCATGGTAGCACAGTGGTTAGCACTGCTGCTTCACAGCTCCAGGACCCTGGGTTCAATTCCTGGCTCGGGTCACTGTCTGTGTCGAGTTTGTAAATTCTCCTGGTGTCTGCATGGGTTTCCTCCGGGTACGCTGGTTTCCTCCCACAGTCCAAAGATGTGCGGGTTAGGTTGATTGGTCATGCTAAGAAATTGCACCTTCGTGGCCAGGGATGCGTAGTTTAGAGGGATTAGTGGGTACAATATGTAGGGCCTGGGTGGGATTGTGTTCAATGCAGACTCGAAGGGCCTCTTTCTGCAATGTAGGATTTTATGATTTCCAATTTTCTGTTACCTCTTCAGTTTCCACTGCAGCAGTTCAGGAAGGCAGCTCACCATCATATTTTCAAGGGCAATTAGGGATGGGCAATAAACATTGGCCTAGCCAGTGATGTGCATATCCCATAAATAATACTGATTGTCAAAATTATGGAATCACAAAATTGTTACAATACTGTTGTGTCTGCACCAGCTCTCCAAATGGGCAATTCACCTGTGCCATTCCTTTGACTTTGCCCCCTTTCCAGATAACAATTGAATCCCCTTTTGAATTCCTTGATTGAACCTGTTTCTACCACACTGTCAGGCAGTCCATTCCAGAGCCTCATTGCATGAAAACATTTTTCCTCATGTCACCATTGTTTCTTTTGCCAATGACCTTATTTCTGTGCCACTTGTTCTCGATTCTTCCATCAGCAGGAATGGTTTTTATGTAACTGAAGTTTCTCATTACTGCAGCCATTCTTGTGAATCTTTCTTGCACTTACCTCTGAGGCCTTCACATGTTTTCTAAAGTGCCGCACCCAGATCTGGACACGGTACTCCAGTTAAGGCCAAACCAATGTTTTATATAAGTTCAATATAATCTATGTACACTTGTAGTCTGTCACCCTATTAATAAAGCACTCTATTAATACCACTCTCAATCTGTCCTGCCACCTCAATGATTTATTCACATATACCCAGATCCCTTAGGTCCTGCACCCCCTTTAGAACTAAACCCTTTATTTCATATTGTCTCTCCCATCAAAATGAATCAGTTCACACTTCTCCACATTAACCTTTATTTGCCATTGTTAGTCCATTCCAACAACTTGCCTATGTCCTTTTGAAGTTCTGCAAAACCCTCCTTACAGCTTTTTACGCTTCCACGTTTTGCATCTGCAATATCAATCAACTCTGACCTTCAACACACTAACCCTGAGGGTTTGTTTGTTTTGAACCCCTTCAGCTTGTCAATCACTTGAGTCTCATTTATTTTTGAAATCTTTAATTATGCTGCGGTACTCTTCATGATGAGGGAGCTAGGGGAAGGAGAACTTGTTGCTGATGTCCTCCTTAGCCAGTTTTCAACAAAAGCATGTTTATGTATTTCTAAAGGATAGAAAAATCCACTTCCATCATTCTAGCCACCAAATAAATCATGAATGAACAAAACTGCTCATTTAGGTCACTCTGCTGCTTGATCCAATTTTTCAGGATTGTTCAGATTATGCTAATTACCCTTCTACTCTATCATAAGAACGTAAGGAATAGGAGCAGGAGTAGGCCATCTAGCCCTTCGAGCCTGCCCCGCCATTCAATAAGATCATGGCTGATCTGTCGTGGCTCAGTTCCACTTTCCCGCCCTCTCCCCATAACCCTTAATCCCCTCGCTTATCAAAAACCCATCAACCCACGTCTTAAAGATATTTAGCGAGGCAGCCTCCACCACTTCAATGGGCAGAGAATTCCAGAGATTCACCACCCTTTGAGTGAAGAAGTTCCTCCTCAACTCCGTTCTAAACCGCCCTCCCTTTATCCTGAGGCTGTGCCCCCTAGTCCTACTGTCCTTTCTAAGCGGGAAGAGTCTCTCCACCTCTATCCTATCCATCCCATTCATCATCTTATAGAACGTAGAACATAGAACATTACAGCGCAGAACAGGCCCTTCGGCCCACGATGTTGCGCCGACCAGTTAAAAAGCAATGACCCTCTAACCTAAACCAAACCCTTTCCATCCATAAACCTATCCACGGATCTCTTAAACGCCCCCAAACTAGGCGCGTTTACAACTGCAGCAGGCAGGACATTCCAATCCCTCACCACCCCCTGGGTAAAGAACCTACCCCTGACATCCGTCCTATAACTACCACCCCTTAATTTAAAGCTATGCCCCCTCATGCTAGCTTTCTCCATCCGAGGAAAAAGGCTATCACTGTCCACCCTATCTAAACCTCTAATCATCTTATATGTTTCCATAAGGTCCCCTCTCAGCTGCCTTCTTTCCAACAAAAACAACTTCAAATCCCTCAGTCTCTCCTCATAGGACCTCCCCTCCATACCAGGCAACATCCTGGTAAACCTCCTCTGCACCCTCTCCAGAGCCTCCACATCCTTCCTATAATGTGGGGACCAGAACTGCACACAATACTCCAAGTGCGGCCGCATCAGAGTCTCGTACAGTTGCAACATGACGCTGCGGCTCCTAAATTCAATCCCCCCTACCAATAAACGCCAAGACACCGTATGCCTTCCTAACAACCCTATCTACTTGATTCCCAACTTTCAGGGATCTATGTACACATACACCTAGATCCCTCTGTTCATCCACACTATTCAGAGTCCTACCATTAGCCCTATACTCCACACATCTGTTATTCCTGCCAGAGTGAATTACCTCACACTTTTCCACATTCAACTCCATCCGCCACCTCTCGGCCCAGCTCTGCAACTTGTCCAAGTCCCCCTGTAAACTAAGACACCCTTCCTCACTATCTACCACACCTCCGACTTTGGTGTCATCAGCAAATTTACTAATCCACCCAACTATACCCTCATCCAGATCATTTATAAAAATTACAAACAGCAGTGGCCCCAAAACAGATCCCTGAGGCACACCACTCGTAACTGAACTCCATGACGAATACTTACCATCAACCACCACCCTCTGTCTCCTATCCACCAGCCAATTCCTGATCCAATTACCTAAATCACCCTCAATCCCATACGTCTGCATTTTCTGCAGAAGCCTTCCATGGTGAACCTTATCAAACGCCTTACTAAAGTCCATATATACCACGTCAACTGCCTTACCCCCATCCACCTCTTTGGTCACTTTCTCAAAAAACTCAGTAAGGTTAGTAAGGCACAACCTACCCTCCACAAAACCATGCTGACTATCTCCAATCAATTCATTACTCTCCAAATAACTATAAATCCTATCCCTAATAATTTTTTCTAAAACCTTAGCCACAACAGAAGTAAGACTCACCGGTCTATAATTCCCGGGGAAGTCTCTGTTCCCCTTCTTAAACAATGGGACAACATTCGCCATCCTCCAATCCTCCGGCACTATACCTGTGACCAACGACGACCTGAAGATCAGAGCCAGAGGCTCTGCAATCGCCTCTCTTGCCTCCCAGAGAATCCTAGGGTAAATCCCGTCCGGCCCAGGGGAATTATCTATTTTCAAACCCTCAAGAATATCTAGCACATCCTCCTTATCAACTGCAATACTGTCCAGTTTACAACCCTGTAACCCAGTGTTCTCCACAGCTACATTTATGTCCCCCTGCGTGAACACCGAAGAGAAATATTGGTTCAATGCCTCTCCAATCTCTTCCGGCTCCACACACAAATTCCCACTGCTGTCTCTAACTGGCCCCAATCTTGCCCTAACCAACCTTCTGTTCTTAACATATCTATAGAACGCCTTAGGATTCTCCTTAATCCTATCAGCCAAAGTCTTCTCATGTCCTCTTTTAGCCCTTCTTAACTCACTCTTTAACTCCCTCCTAGCCAATCTAAAGCTTTCTAGTGCACTACCTGAGCCCTCAAGTCTCATCCGGACATAAGCCTCCTTTTTCTTTTTAACCAGCGAACCAACTTTCTTAGTGCACCACGGTTCCCTAGCTCGACCAATTCCTCCTTGCCTGACAGGGACATACATATCAAGGACTCGCAGTAGCTGCTCCTTGAAAAAACTCCACATTTCGGACGTTCCGAGACCCTGTAGTCTCCTAGTCCAACCTATGCTTCCTAATTCTCTCCTAATAGCCTCATAATTACCCTTCCCCCAGCTAAAACTACTGACCCGAGGTTCATGCCTATCCCTTTCCATCACTAAGGTGAACGTAACCGAATTGTGGTCACTATCACCAAAATGCACACCAACTTCCAAGTCTAGCACCTGGTCTGGCTCATTTCCCAGCACCAAATCCAATATAGCCTCACCTCTAGTTGGCCTATCAACATACTGAGTCAAAAAACCTTCCTGCACACTTTGCACAAAAACTGACCCCTCTAATGAGCTAGAGCTATAGCTATTCCAATCAATATTAGTAAAGTTAAAGTCCCCCATAACAATTACCCTATTACTTTCACTCCTATCCAGGATCGTCTCCGCAATCCTTTCCTCAACCTCTCTAGAACTTTTAGGAGGTCTATAAAAGACTCCCAACAGGGTGACCTCCCCTCTCCTATTTCTAATCTCAGCCCATACTACCTCAACAGACAAGTCCTCATCAAACTTCCTCTCTGACACCGTGATACAATCCTTGACTAATAATGCTACCCCTCCCCCCCTTCTACCTCCTTCTCTGCTCCGACTGAAGCATTTGAACCCCGGAACCTGCAACAACCATTCCTGACCCTGCTCTATCCATGTCTCTGAAATGGCCACAACATCAAAGTTCCAGGTACTGATCCACGCTGCAAGTTCATCCACTTTATTGCGAATACTCCTCGCATTAAAGTATACGCATTTCAAACCCTGCTCCACTTCACCCCCACGATGCCGTGCATTGCAGTCCCCATCTATGCCCCCCTCACTTTCACCCCCGCTACTCAGGATCCCACCCCCCCTCTGAATCAGTTTAAACCCCCCTGCATAGCCTTCGCAAATTTTCCCCCTAAGATACTGGTTCCCCTCTGATTCAGGTGTAGATCATCACTCCTGTAGAGGCCCCACCTTCCCCAGAATGAGCCCCAATTGCTCAAGAACCTGAACCCCTCCCTCCTGCACCATCCCCTCATCCACGAGTTCAAACTTTCCCTCTCTCTGTTCCGCTCTAAACTATCCCGTGGCACAGGCAAGAGTCCCGAGATAACCACTCTGTCCGACTTGGCCTTAAGTTTCCACCCCAACTCCATAAAATTCTGCTTAATATCCCCTTCCCTTAACCTCCCTATGTCTCAATGAGATCTCCCCTCATTCTTCTAAACTCTAACGAGTACAAGTCTAGTTTATTCAGCCTCTCCTCATAGCTCAACCCCCTCAACTCCGGCATCAGCCTAGTAAACCTCCTCTGCACTCCCTCCAAGGCCAAAATATCCTTGCGTAAGTGCTGCGACCAAAACTGCACACAGTACCCCAGCTGCGGCCTCACCAGTGCCCTATACAGCTGCAGCAAGACCTCCCTACTTTTATATTCAACCCCCCTCGCTATGAAGGCCAGCATCCCATTAGCCTTCCTGACCACCTGCTGCACCGGCAGGCTGGGTTTTTGCGACTCATGCACAAGGACCCCGAGGTCCCTCTGCACCGTCGCCTGCTGCAGTTTTTCGCCACGTAAGTAATAGTCCTTCCTACCATTATTCCTACCAAAGTGGACCACCTCGCACTTGCCAACATTAAATTCCATTTGCCAGTTCCTGGCCCATTCACCCAGCCTATCTAGATCCTTCTGCAGACTCTCCACACCCTCTGCGCAATTTGCCGTTCCACCAATCTTGGTGTCATCAGCAAATTTCGACACCATACACTCGGTTCCCTCCTCCAGATCATCTATATAAATGGTAAATAGCTGAGGCCCCAGTACCGACCCCTGGGGCACTCCACTAGTCACCAACCGCCAATCCGAATAGCGCTCATTGACCCCCACTCTCTGCCTCCTATTTGGCAGCCAATCCTCTATCCATGCTAACACCCTACCCCCAACTCCATGCCCCCTTACCTTCTGCAATAACCTCTTGTGAGGTACCTTGTCAAACGCCTTCTGAAAATCAAGAAAGACCACATCCACCGGCTCTCCTCTATCCACCGCCCTAGACACATCCTCATAGAACTCCAATAAATTTGTCAGATACGACTTCCCCTTAACGAAACCGTGCTGCATCTGCTCTATCAAGCAATTCCCTTCAAGATGCCTCGCTATCATTAACCATGTTTACATTTTGTAGACTCAGAGAGAGGCCTAAGCTCATGGTCTCTGTTTTAAAGGCTAGTTTCCCAAATTATGCAACCTTGCTTGTGTTTAATAGGAATGTGGGAGAGTTTTACAATTTTATTATGAATTGGCTGCAGTCATACTGGCACAGAACATATTGTGGAATATTTGGACAAAAAATCTGAATTCCAGAGATGAGGTGAGAGTGACTGTCTTTGACATCAAGGCAGCATTTGAGCATGTCGTATCAAGGGCTCCTGGCAATATTGAAGTACTGGGAATAGACAAAACTCTCCACTGGTTGGGGGTAATGCCTAAAGTGAAATGGTTGTGGTTGCTGAAGGCCAATCATGTCAGCCCCAAATAAAGAAGTTTCTCCAGGTAGAGTCCTAAACCTAACCACCTGTTGCTTCATCAATGATCTAATCCATCAAAAGGTCAGAAGTGGATTTATTCACTGATGACTGCAAGGTGTTCAATACCAAATGCGACTCCTTTGATACTGACGAGGGTAGTATTTGAACACCAACCTACAAGTTCTCCTCTAAGTCGCACGCCACCCTGACTTAGAACTATATCTGTTTTTTCATTATCGCTGTGTCAAATTCCTGGAACTCCTTCCCTAATGGGCATTGTGGATGGAACCTATACCACAGGGACTGCAGTGATTCAAGTAGGCCGCTGTACTTTACAGTCTCAAGGGCAGTTAGGAATGGGCAATAAATGCTGGCCTAATGAATAAAGCCCACATTTCTTGCATGAAACTTTTAAAAATGCACTCACCCAGGTAAGTGGAAAGCATTCTATCACTCAATTTAAATGTTTCTTTAGATGATAGGCAGGCAATTAATGGTCAATTTTTCAACCGCTCAACATAGCATGTTGTAAAGATTGACGTAGTGCTTCTGATTTGCAACAAAATCAGTTTGATGCTTCCTGATTAAGAAGTATTGCTACTGATTAGAAAACCTCTTCTTGATTGTTGCAACTTGGTGGTACCACAAATTAATTTGTCCATCAAGTTTAAGATTAAAGCAGAGAGTAGGAGAAAAAAACTCAATAAATGGATCAATTGGACAACGAAGTGTTAAAATGTTTCTGTAAAATTGCATGTGTGTAATATAGTTCAGGATCAATATATTAGAAGTAAACTCACCACTTATCTTTGAGTACTTTATTATTAAGCGAATCATAATATTACAGCAAAAAAAAGCATTCAGGACAGCAACTGAAGATCTTATGTATGTGTCACCAGCCTAATGGCAAATCAATAGACAACATCAAAAAGTAAAGTATTAGGCACAAATAAAGTTTACATTAACACTGCAGTGAAGTTACTGTGAAAATCACCAAGCCACCACACTCCGGTGCCTGTTCAAGTCATTCCAACTAACCAGCACGTCTTTCAGATTGTGGGAGAAAAGCAAAACACCTGGAAGAAACCCACGCAGACACGGGGAGAACATGCAAATTCCACTCAGACAGTGACCCAAGCTGGGATTCGAACCCTGCCACTGTGAGGCAGCAGTGTTAACCACTGCACCATGATTCCTTTGAAATTAATGAAGTTTCGTGATGCTATCCATGCTAGAATTAATTGTAATAACAACAGTCTCCATTTGTCTGGAGTGTCCTCAAGAATAAGCAACTCTCATTTTTTGATTAAATGTCCCAGTCTATAGCCTCCCGTTAATCAGCATGGACTAGATTATTGTTTTGCACACTTCTGACAAAGGATATTTAGTGCTTAATTATGGCTTTTACCATTGACATTCTCTGTGCTGAGTTACAAACAGATCCCAGAATCAATATCTTAATAGCTCGTAAATATTTTGCTGACATAATGCATTCATAACAGATGTCTTAACAATACCACATTACTCTTGTCCTGTCTTAGAGGCACTTTAATGGCAGAACTGAGATTCAGTTTCTCCACCAACCTTCCTGATTCATGATTTTACAAATGATATATTCTGCAAACTAGCTCAGACTGTTTTAAGGTTGAATTGATTTTGTTTTGATTTGACAGCACACACATCGGGCAGAATTTTCCCTATGTTATGCAGAGCATGGCAATGGGTAGGGAATGCAGCATTGCAGCCGTCATACTGCTTGGGACTTGGTCAAAAAAGGTGAAGGGGCGAGTCCTTTGATGTCACGCTGGTGGGGCAGACTCTGACTGAGTCCAGCCCATCAGCAACCTACAGCACGACCTTATCAGCCATTTATGCCACTCTCCTGCTGCAACAAGGTCAGAAAATTTGGCGCCCAGTTAAATTTTCAGGTGGGATGGAAAAATCCCGCTGCCGTTAATGGCGGTAACATTCCAACCTTAGTTATTTTTTTGATGGGGATACCGTACTTAAAGGCCATTCCAGTATACAAAAATTAAAATGGAACACTCCCCTGACCTCAACCTAACCCCACCACGAAGCAACCCCCGTCCCTCCACGGGAACAGTGCCTGGGTACAACCCATGCATGACGCTCTTTCCCCCCTGAACAATGCACTCACCTGAGCTCTCCAATGAGTCTGTCCGCCAGATGCACGCCATCAGAAACCAGTCATTATTTAGGACACGCTGATGTGAATGGATCATCTATCGCGAATGGAGGATTATTATCAGGCATAAGGAACTTATAATTAGATTCAAATTTATAATCATGGAGGGCAGGGTCAATTGCGTCAAGTTTTTACATCAACATGAAATGCAGTTTGGACATCTTGCAAGATTCTTTGTTCCTATTGCCCATCCCTCCTGATGAAGACATGAGCTGAAACTTCCTCCCATACTAGTCCTTCCCTTCATTTTTAGCCTGCTATTTAGCTCAATAATCTTCCATTTGAAGTAGCGTGAACTTTACAATATTGCTGCTCCTGATGTAGACTATCACTCAGCAGTCAGGTAGATTGAAGAATCAGACACAAAGATCAGAGTGCTCAATTTCTGGCAGCCCTTTTTCCAGTGTGGAAATGAAAATTAATCACCAGAAATTCTAGAGTATAATGACTCTGGTGTTCTGACCTCCCTCTCTGCATCTTTGAACTGCATTTGTGTTGAGCAAGGCACCTCGCCAGCAATAGGACATCAGTCAACATGCTGCTTGCTTTTTAAAAACCTGAATAAAAACTTTAATATAAAAATTCTAACCTATAGTACATTTTGTCAAAGCCACCTATTATATATCTGTCAAAGTCTTTTTCTTTCATTAGCAAAATTTACCCTGGTGGATTTTTATTGCATTGGAACTTTAATCATATCATTAGATAGGCCATATTCACCCCACTTCTATTGGATGCTGGTATGCGGACATTGCTGACGAGGCCCTTTTTATTATTCATCCCTAGTTGCCCTGTGAAAATTGTCGTGACCTTCTTGATCTATTGCAGTCCTTGTGGTGATGGTGCCCTTTCAGTGGTGAGAGGTCAGGAGTTTAACATCATGAAAAAAACATTTGCCACTTCTATATTTTTCGGTCTCCAAACATAATGACACACACCTGCAGTCTTTCTCCTTTCCATCAACATGTAGCTTAGCCATGCAGTTTCTTTAGTTTGTTACCATCTGCGGAATACAGTTCCTAAATGGCTAGTTCAGACCTGTTACTTCCAACATGGGTGAAAATGCCTGTCAGTACCAGAGACTATGATGCTGTTGAAAGTGAAAAGCAGAGTCGCCAAAACAGGATATCTTTCCCCTGGAAAAAGCTGATAGTTTTGATGGTGTTCCTGAACTGTGGTAGGATGAGGAGAGGGACAGATAGTGGTACCACATTTGAACTTGTGTGCAGTAATTTTACCGCCTCGCCCACCTGAGGCTCGTAAGATCCCACCCACAGCCAACGAAGAATGCCGTTCTGTGAGCCATGCCCATCCCAATTCCAGGGCAGGTGGGGCGGTAAAATTCCAACTGTGTTGTGTAGCGGTAGTTAGTCTTTGGGGCAATGACCTTGGTGTTTGATTTTCTTTGCCCATAAGACTAAAGATTAATTTACATGACAGCTGTTTGATCAATCCAAAACAGTTTTGTTTTTTTGCCAACGCCAATCTTGAAGGGTACAAACACAATATATGAGTACTACATGATTCTCTGTCTAGCTGCGTTTGAATATGTCAAAGTCCCAAAGTCATCATCAGCAGATGATGGACTGGTATCTGTGGAAAGAGAATTACACCAGAATTCTACTGGGCTGCCCACCAAGAGAATCAGAGCAGGTGAGGGCCGGACAATCGGAAGGTCCATTGATCTCAGATGATGGGAAGGTCCATTGATCTCATAGCTTTTCAGGTTGACAACGTGTTGTCAGAAACTGGAAACATTAAAAATGCGAGGGATTTTAAGCAAGCACGGGGTCAGAGACAAGAGGGGGTGGAAGGTAAGCACAAAAGGAAAGATCTGTGATAGGGTGGAAAGTAGGAGAGATCAAATGACAATAGAGATGATGGCACATGGCAGAAAGGATGGTAATGGGACAAGTGAAGAAATGAAAGATGGGTCTGGAGGAGGTGTAGATGGGAAAAATAGAACCATCATCATCAGTTAATGTCTGTATTAATGGGAGCAGTGGTTATGATATGAAATTGTTGAAATCAATGTTGACTCCATAAGGCTCAATAATGCATAATCAAAAAATGAGGTGGTGTTTCTTGAGCCTGGGTAAGATTCTCTGTGGACTCGATGGGCCGAATAGCCCTTCCTTCTGCACTTTGGGATCTATGATTCTATATTGCTTTTACTAAAGTGTTAACACATTAGAACAATATGATCGTAGTCTGATTCCAAGGGATAGATTTATAGTTAAAATGTAAATTGCTCTTTATCTGATGTGTAATACAGTACAAAATTGCCTCTTATTCGTTTGGCTTGTTGTGAATTTTCAATCTCATTTGGTGAAGGAGATTTTGGGGTCTTTTTGCAGAAGATTTCTTTAATCTTGTGCGTTCTGATCAATTTTGAGATCTGTTAAAAATGCACCCAACCCAACTGCAGCACAAACAATATGGGGAAAGAGTAGGAACATGAAATTAATGTATGTAGCCTTATCATCCCCATGGGAGAACCGTAGACTAAAATAACCAAATTTACTGAATGACCCCCAAAGCAAGAAATTACCAACAAGATTCCATTATTGTAGTTTTTACCTTAACATGAATTAGCATCCAGATAAATGAAATATGGAGTAATAGAGAAATTAAGATGAGTACGAACTATAAATTAAACATGGAGTAAATGATGCAAAAAAAGTTATCCCATGAGGTCACAAAGCATTCACACTGCTTCCTATAGAAATGTGGCACCACATGTAATCTGACAGTAGTTCAAACTCAGCATCCGAATTATAGGATGTCTCAATTTTCACCAAATGGATTTTGTCCTTAAGTCATGTGTAACTGTAGCTTCACTCCATCGAAGTCCTCCGAAGACAGCTATCACCAAAACAGCTGAACTTCCTTCACAAATCACAGAATCCCTATAATGCAGAAGGAGGCCTTTTGGCCCATCATGTCTGCACAGACTCTCCGAAAGAGCATCATACTCAGGCCCTATTGTGTAAACCCAACGTATTTACCTCACTCGTTCCCTCTAATCTAGACATAGTGAGACACCAAGGGACAATTTAGCATGGCCAGTCCTCCTAATCTTTGGAGGAAACCAGAGCACTCGGACAAAACCCACGCAGACACGGGGAGAACATGCAAACTCCACACAGACAGTGACTCAAGATCGGAATCGAACCCGGTCTCTGGCACTGTGAGGCAGCAATGCTAACCGTGGTGCCTCCCAGACAGACTTGATGATACAGATTCTCCAAAGACTCATGTAGTTGACTCCTTTATTAAACCTAAATAAATTGGCTGGTCAGCTCTGACAAAACTGAAGCAGAATCATGGAATTGCTCAGTATATGATCTCCATTCTAGCCTTGTCCTCCGCCTTATATTTTAACTATATTACACTCATATCTCCGTGTAAGATGTGCCTCCTCTCTTCCTCTCCCGCTGATGCTCTGTTTCTTCTGTGGCTCTCTCCGAATCTACCAGCCAGGTGGCTTTCAGATTTTAAATTCCTCCCTGTTGGTACTGCTTCCAGGTCAAGGATCAGCAGGTCACAAGGACAGAGACATCATAAGAAATTGCAACTTTTCCATACTGTAGTGCTTTTGGGTCTGAGTTATCACAATGGGTCCATTTGGAGTGCCAGCATTGGTACTGAACAGAGGGACCAAATGGCCTTCCACTGTGTTTCCATCTCTTTGATTCCCAGATTTTGCATATTGTATAAATTTGTCTTTAAATAATTATGTGACTTTTTTTTAGTCATCATACAGAAGCAGGCTATTCAGCCCATTTGTGCTTGTATTAGCTCCTTGAAAGATATCCAGCTGTTCCCAAAGCTCGTTCTTTCCCTACAGCCTTGCAATGTTGGAATGATACTAATGCTATGATCCCTTTGCATTATGTAAACAATTTTTTTTTATCTTTCAGGTGGGGAATCTTGGCTTATTGTTCATGCTTTTGTTTTTTATATATGCGGCTCTTGGAGTTGAGCTGTTTGGAAAGCTGGGTGAGAATTTAATTGATTATATCTCTGTTATAGCCACCAAAGACAACAGTATTTATAATTCGTGTGGTTTATTTTATACAAGAACGTATGATTCTTGTATAAAGAACCTGCCACCGTCTACCCAGGGGACGGGGGATTCAATGGCTTCTGGTCCCACTGGCATTGGTGGGAACAGCCTGTGATCCTCACCAGTGAGCACCTCGACCAGTGAGGGGACTAAGATAATTGAGCTCAGATGACTGCATTTGGAGTTCATTAATGACATGTTACATTTAAATCAGCCTCATGCCTTTTCTGGGCATGAGGTTGATTTCGCCGGCAAAACGGAGCCTGCAAAATCGACAGAGGTGAGAAACCAGGTGCGAACCCGCTTTGTTTTTGCCTCTTGCCCTATCTTACCAGCACACCATGCCGATTGGCCTGTGTGGATTGTGCCTAATCTATTACAAACATTAAATGTGAAAATTCATCAGATTTATTTTTCATTTTAAAATATGTCCAAACGAAAGTTCAAATAAAAGAGAATTCTCAGTTAGATTAGGTACTTTATGTAGTCTTCAATAATTTCATTGCATTATTTTGTTTCTCAGTTTGTGATGATGAAAATCCCTGTGAAGGCTTGAGTCGACATGCAACGTTTGAAAATTTTGGAATGGCATTTCTTACTTTATTCCGTGTTTCTACTGGTGATAACTGGAATGGAATAATGAAGGTATGTAATTACTACCACTGAACTGTTAAGCTCAAACATTAGTAATGTACCAGGAAGCTATTAATTAGAATGTCCCAATGAAATTAAATGATCTAATTTATCAGTATTTATATTCAACTCACTCTACTTTGTTCACCAGTAATTATCAATCTTTGGAAATATATTAAGATATAATATTCTGATATAATGTCTCTGAATTTTAACGCTTTGGGTAGGATATCTGACTGTTGATAATTCTATTTATTATTATTTGAGTAGCTGTATTCCAGATGAGTGTAGCTTATTGGTGCTACACAATTAGGATGCGTTTTGATCTAGACTACCTTCACAGTGGCTACTTGATCACAGCTGGGCTAGGAGGCACTGTGGTTAGCATTGCTGCCATACAGCACCGGGGATCTGGGTTTGATTCCTGGCTTGGGTCACAACGTGTGTGGAATCTACATGTTCTTCCCGTGTTCGTGTGGGTTTCCTTCGGGTGCTCCAGTTTCCTTCCATAGTCTGAAAGATGTGCTGGTTAGGTGCATTGGCCATGCTAAATTCTCCCTCAGCGTACCCAAACAGGTGCAGGAGTGTGGTGACTGGGGGATTTTTCACAGTAACTTCATTGCAATGTTAATGTAAGTCTACTTGTAACACTAATAAATAAACTTCAAACTAATCTTTAGGAGAGGCATAGAATAAAACCATAGCATCAAAGAATTCTTTCAGTGCAGAAGGAGACCATTCAGCTCTTCAAGTCTGCCCAACTTTGGGCAGCACTGTGGCACTGTTGATAGCGTTGCTGCTTCGCAGCGCCAAGGACCCAGGTTCAATTCCAACCTTGGATCATTATCTGTGTAGAGTTTCCACATTCCCTCCATGTCTGTGTGGGTTTCCTCCGGGTGCTCCGATTTTCTCCCACGGTTCAAAGGTGTGCAGGTTAGATCAATTGGCCATGGTAAGTTGCCCCTCAGTATCAGGGGTTATAAGGGTAAGTAAGTGGGGTCATGGGGATAGGGCCTGGGTGAGATTGTGGTCAGTGTGGACTCAATGGGCCAAATGGCCTCCTTCCACACTGTAGGGATTCTAACTCCCAAATAGCAATTTACTCAGACTTGGGTAAGATGCTCTTTCGGGAGTCAGTACAAATTAAAAGCGGATGCGTTTAGAGTAGCTAAGAGTAGTGGGCGAGAAGAGGATTGGGAGAGGTTTAAATGTCAACAAAGAATGACAAAGAAGTTGATAAAGAAGGGTAGGGTAAACTGTGAAGCTGGGCTAGCGCTTAATATAAAAAAGGATAGCAAGAGTTTTTATAAATGTATAAAAAGGAAGAGGCTGGCTAGGGTGAACGTTGGACCCTTAGAGGATGAGAGGGGGGACTTAGTGGTAGGGGATGGGGAAATGGCTACGGTATTGAATAACTTTTTTGTTTCTGCCTTCACGGAGGAGGACGTGAATAATTTGCCGGGTGTTAGCGATGGTAAGATGATAGGAGTGGAGGGCCTGAATGACATTATTGTTACTAGAGAGGCAGTGCTCGACAGACTGGAGGGACTGATTGTGGACAAGTCCCCAGGACCAGATGGAATGCATCCAAGGGCTCTGAAAGAAATGGCGGAGGTGATAGTGGATGCCTTGGTGATTATTTTCCAAACGTCGCTGGATTCTGGGGAAGTGCCAGAAGATTGGAAAACGGCTAATGTTACGCCGTTGTTTAAGAAGGGTGGCAGGCAAAAGGCAGGGAATTATAGGCCGGTTAGTTTAACGTCTGTTGTAGGTAAAATGTTAGAATCCGTGATCAAGGAGAAAATAGCGAGGCATCTTGAGGAGAATTGTTTGATAGAGCAGACGCAGCACGGTTTCGTTAAGGGGAAGTCATGTCTGACAAATTTATTGGAGTTCTATGAGGATGTGTCTAGAGCAGTGGATAGAGGAGAGCCGGTGGATGTGGTGTTTCTTGATTTTCAGGTGTTTGATAAGGTGCCTCACAAGAGGTTATTGCAGAAGGTCAGGGGGCATGGAGTTGGGGGTAGGGTGTTAGCGTGGATAGCTGATTGACTGTCAAATAGGAGGCAGAGAGTGGGGGTCAATGGGTGCTATTCGGATTGGTGGTTGGTGACTAGTGGAGTGCCCCAGGGGTCGGTGCTGGGGCCTCAGCTATTTACCATTTATATAGATGAACTGGAGGAGGGAACCGAGTGTATGGTGTCGAAATTTGCTGATGACACCAAGATTGGTGGAACGGCAAATTGTGCGGAGGGTGTGGAAGGTCTGCAGAAGGATCTAGATAGGCTGGGCGAATGGGCCAGGAACTGGCAAATGGAATTTAATGTTGGCAAATGTGAGGTTGTCCACTTTGGTAGGAATAATGGTAGGAAGGACTATTACTTACATGGCGAAAAACTGCAGCATGCTACGGTGCAGAGGGACCTCGGGGTCCTTGTGCATGAGTCGCAAAAACCCAGCCTACAGGTGCAGCAGGTGGTCAGGAAGGCAAATGGGATGCTGGCCTTCATAGCGAGGGGGATTGAATATAAAAGTAGGGAGGTCTTGCTGCAGCTGTATAGGGCACTGGTGAGGCCACAGCTGGAGTACTGTGTGCAGTTTTGGTCGCCGCAAGGATATTTTGGCCTTGGAGGGAGTGCAGAGGAGGTTTACTAGGCTGATACCGGAGTTGAGGGGGTTGAACTATGAGGAGAGGCTGAATAAACTAGGCTTGTACTCATTAGAGTTTAGAAGAATGAGGGGAGATCTCATTGAGACATATAAGATGATGAATGGGATGGATAGGATAGAGGTGGAGAGGCTCTTCCCGCTCAGAGAGGACAGTAGGACTAGAGGGCACAGCCTCAAGATAAAGGGGGGGCAGTTTAGAACGGAGTTGAGGAGGAACTTCTTCACTCAAAGGGTGGTGAATCTCTGGAATTCTCTGCCCATTGAAGTGGTAGAGGCTGCCTTGCTAAATATATTTAAGACGCGGGTTGATAGGTTTTTGATAGGCGAGGGGATTAAGGGTTATGGGGAGAGGGCGGGAATGTGGAACTGAGACACGACAGATCAGCCATGATCTTCTTGAATGGCGGGGCAGGCTCGAAGGGCTAGATGGCCTACTCCTGCTCCTATTTCTTATGTTCTTATGTTTACAAACCCGATGGGCTGAACGGCCTCCGTCTGCACTTTGATTTTTCACTTTTTGTTAGCAATTCTCAAGATCTTCTTTGGGAAGTGGTATAATGCTTACAACACTTTCACCCAAATATCGGCGAGCATGTTTGATCTGGGTAATAAATTCAAGTCATATTTGAAAGATGCATTAACCGTATCCATCGAATCTTCTTGTCAATTACAGCATGTTCTGATGGAGTAGTCATTGATTTTTTTCTGACAAGCCTGCTGTAAAGTCTAACTGCAGGCTGCTTAATCCTATATTTGTGAAATTGACAGGGCTGATATTTCAAAAGGAGATGTGAAATAATTGCGGGAATCCACCAAAGAAGTTGATGTAAATTAAGAAAGAAACTAATCCTTCCAAAGGTTGATTGCAATCTTTGCAAGGTGTTTAATCCACAAACTAGAATTGGCTACAGGGAATAAGACGCTGATGTGTTCCCTTCATATTGCAGAAATAAAGCTAATTCTGGACTTCCTATTTCTCATCCTGTTTTTCACTTCACCATTCTGCTAGAATTCATGCAGTGGGCTGCCTTTGCCATGAACAAATAGATTTAATCATGTCCTCAATATCACTGCTAGGTTCTCCCAAGCTATAGGTTTTAGCTGAGTTCTGAAACGGTAGTGATGAAACTGTGCTACCATACCTTGCGGTCATTTGAACTGCTAATCTTCTTTCAGAATAATGACCCCTGCATGTGCAGTATGCGCACAAGATGCAATATGACCTTCACATAAGATTTGACTTTTCTTTTTCGAAATGCCAAGGATCTCAGTAAAATTACTATAATTATGATTGAACTGGACACATGAGCCGCAGAAAGAGGTGTTTTATAAATGGTCAGCTCAGTGCCCTAAGAAGGTTAAAAAAATAGCAATCAGCATCCTGAATTGAGTCACCGAGTCAAAGCTAATGCCGAGTACCTTACTGAAGAGTGATGCAATTTAGAACAGTACTGAATAGATATAGGGTTATATCACTGGCTACCAACAGATATCAAATTTACTAAATGGGCTCTTGTGGAATCATAGATTGCATTAATGAAGTTTATGGGTATAACCTCGACAACAAGATTACTTTTAAGTTTACACTGTGCGCTGTCTGTTATCAAGGTAGAATTACAACATAATTTGAATCTTGTTAGAGACAGTAAAATGATTACATTCACTGAACAGCTTATCTTAAAGTAAAAGTTTAAAAATTTATTTATTAGTCACAAATAGGCTTATATTGACTCTGCAATGAAGTTACTGTGAAAATGCCCTAGTCGCCACACTCCGGCACCTGTTTGGATACACTGAGGGAGAATTTAACATGGCCAATGCACCTAGCCAACACTTCTTTCAGACTTCGGGAGGAAACCGGAGCACCAAGAGGAAACCCAAGCAGACACAGGGAGAATGTGCAAACTCCGCACAGACAGTGACCCAAGCTGGGAATTGAATCCAGGTCCTTGGCACTGTGAGGCAGCAGTGCTAACCACTGTGCTACTGTGCTGCCCCACAGGGCATCAGTTTAGCACAGTTGGCTGAATCCTTCGTTTGTGATGCAGAGCAACGCCAACAATGTGGGTTCAATTCCCATACCAGCTGAGGTTATTTCTAAAGGCCCACTCTTCTCAAACTTGCCCCTTCACCTATATCTTGATGTCATCAATATAGAATAATATGATCTTATGAATCACAGTTAAGAGTAAAAAGAGCATTATTTTGCGCAAGTATGAGGAAATTAGAGTTCCACACATTGTGTGTAACTAATCTATTCATATCAATGATCCTACATACACTTGAACGCAATTCAAAATTCTATATGTGTATCCTATTCCATTCTAGTACTTACTGCTCCTTACTTCTAAAGTTTAAAGTTTAAAATTTTTTAAAGTTTATTTATTGGTGTCACAAGTAGGCTCCATTAACACTGCAATGAAGTTACTGTGAAAATCCCCTAGACACAACATACCAGCATTTATTCAGATACATTTAGCATTGGCAGTGCAGATAACCAGCACATCTATTCATCTTGTCATTCACTACACTGAATTTAAAATCCTTGCCCTTATTTACAAACTCCACAAGATCTTACCTCTAAAACGTCCTCCAGTCCAGTGTGCTGATAGGCACCCTGTGCTCTTAGAAATCTACTTCTCTCTACCTTCAATGGCAAAGTCTTCAGTTATCCTTGCCCCAACTTCTTGTTAAATCCCTCACCTTTACATCTCTCTCCCCACTTCAAAGGCCTCATCAAAGCCACCTTTCTCACGATTCCTTCACTCACTTTCCTAAGCTCTAACACCACTGTCCGCCATCCATTTTCACCACTATGCATACTTTGGAAAATCTTGCTATGTTGAAAATGGTATTTAAATTCAAGTTATTACTAAAAGGTGACTCTTTGCCCTTCTGTATTTTCGCAGGATACATTGCGAGAATGTGGAAGTGAGGATAGGCACTGCCTCACATACCTCCCCTTCTTCTCTCCTGTGTACTTTGTCACTTTTGTTCTAATCGCTCAGTTTGTGCTGGTCAATGTAGTGGTCGCCGTTCTAATGAAACACTTGGAGGAAAGCAACAAGGAAGCCAAAGAGGATGCAGAGCTTGATGCAGAAATAGAGCTGGAAATGTCACGGGCCCAGGGAGCATCGAGCAGCAACATCGGACAAACCCCTTCTCTCGATAGCAGAGCTTCAGTAGCTGGCCAGGAGTCAGTAAGACTTGAATCACCAGTACATGTAAAACAATTGACAGTGAGTGTGATTTAGATTGAATATTTTCATCAGGTGGCAGACTTGTCTTAAATTCTCGGGGTATCATAAAAACACGTTCAAGAGTACCTGTAAAAAAAGGCGCTGTTTTCATTTTAATCGCACTGAATTTTCCTGTGGATGTCACAATTCTGAAGTCAGCTCAACTCTTATGTCAGAACGTTGGTCAGACACTATCTTCCTGGAGGCTCCCAATTAAAAAGCTGCCTTCAAGAGCTGCGCAATGAAGGACAGTGGTTGGGTTCCAACATCAGGAAGTCCGTTCTGTGCAGGGTAGGGTAGGGTTACTGACCCCCTTCACAGTGTAGGTGGCAACAACACCTTCATAGAAAGACAGTAGTGATTGCTGCAAGAGTCACTTTTGCAAAGGCTTCATTTTCCATGGATTGGTTGCTGTGGCCTGCTTGTCACCTGCTTTGGGGGACCCAAGCATCGCAGCTTAATGTTGGCACTTAATAAAAGTCCTCACATGGTTTTTAGCTCAGACCCACCACTGCAAAACCACTTCTGTTTCCAGGCCATTGTACGCCATCAGAAAAATTTTAATCAATTTCGACCATCTGGATTATTATATTTTAATTTGTCCATGGGATGTGGGTGCTGCTGGCTGGCCAGCATTTATTACCCATTCCCAAGACCATTTGAGAGTCAACCACATTGCTGTGGAACTGGTGTCACATAAGGCCAGACCAGATAAGGATGACAGATTTTCTTCCCTAAAGGACATTAGCAAACCAGATGTGGTTTTACAACATCAAAAACAGTTTCATGGTCAATCGTTTAATTCCAGATCTTTACTGAATTCAAATTTCACCATCTGCCATGATGGGATTACCCTCGTCTCTGAATTACTAGTCCAGTGGCAATACCACTATACCACTGCCTCTCCTGATTGCCCTATTAAGAGACTTAACTGGCTACCCTCTGTTGCAGGGCAGGTCATGATGTGGGTATGCCGGCATTGGACTGGCGTAAACACAGTAAAAAGTCTGACAACACCAGGTTTTAGTCCAACCTATTTATTTGATAATCAGTAATCTCTAAACTGTCTGTGCTTTATATGCTCTGTCTGAGGCCAGAACTCTCCATTCACCTGACGAAGGGGCTAACCCCGAAAGCTTGTGAGTATATTACCAAATAAATAGGTTGGACTAAAACCTGGTGTTGTCAGACTTTTTACTGCAGGGCAGGTTGCCATTGTTGCTGGGTGTTTGCCTCTGGGAAAAGCGCAGGGAGGTGGGAACATGTTGAAGAGCAGCCCCAGTGTGAGTCAATTGAATCTTTCTTGCCCCCACCACAACTGCAGGACAGGCAAATTTAACTCATGGTGTGTAATTACTTCTATTGTCTCAAGAAAATAACATTTCCACTTACAGTGACACCTTTCAGAATCTTGGGAAGTTCTAAAGCACTTTGATTTGATTTATTATTGCTATGTATATTAGTATATAGTGAAAAGTATTGCTTCTTGCACACTATACAAACAGAGCATTCCATTCATAGAGAAGGAAAAGAGGGGATGCAGAACGTAGTGTTACCGTCGTAGCTAGGGTGTAGAGAAAGATCAACTTAATATAAGGTAGGTCTATTCAAAAGTCTAATGGCAGCAGGGAAGAAGCTGTTCTTGAATCAGTTGGTACATGTCCACAGACTTTTGTATTTTTTCTTGATGGAAGTTGGTGGAAAAGAGGATGTCCAGAGTGCATGTGCCCTTAATTATGCTGGCTGCTTCTCTGAGGCAGTGGGAAGTGTAGACAGTGTTAATGGGTGGGAGGCTAGTTTGAGTGATGGACTGGGCTTCGTTCATGAACCTTTGTAATTTCTTGCGGCCTTGGACAGAGCAGGAGCTGTACCAAGCTGTGATACAACCAGAAAGAATGCTTTCTATGGTGCATCTGTAAGAGTTGGTGAGAGTCGCAGCTGACATGTCAAATTTCCTTAGCACTTTAAGCTAACAAAGTCCTTGAAATTTAGTTCCAGTTGTATTGTGGGAAATATGGCAATGTTTTTGCATGATGTGGGTGTGCCGGCGTTGGACTGGCGTAAACACAGTAAAAAGTCTGACAACACCAGGTTTTAGTCCAACCTATTTATTTGATAATATACTCACTAGCTTTCGGGGTTACCCCCTTCGTCAGGTGAATGGAGAGTTCTGGCCTCAGACAGAGCATATAAAGCACAGACAGTTTAGAGATTACTGATTAAAAATCAGTTTTTAATCAGTAATCTCTAAACTGTCTGTGCTTTATATGCTCTGTCTGAGGCCAGAACTCTCCATTCACCTGACGAAGGGGGTAACCCCGAAAGCTAGTGAGTATATTATCAAATAAATAGGTTGGACTAAAACCTGGTGTTGTCAATGTTTTTGCATACAGCAATTTGATAATGACCAGGTGGTCTATTTTACTGATTGAAGGATGAACATTGACTGGAACACTTTGGATAACTTCCCTGCTGGGATCGTTTATGCATATGGGGCCTTGATGTAATGTCTTAACCAGTGCAGCACTCCCTGAGTACTCATGTTGGCCTACATTTTGTGCTTCCTGGAGTGGAATTTGAACCCACATTCATCTGACTTAGAGGTGTGGATTCAATCACTGAGCCATGGCTAATAACTGCATAATATAACCTAAATGTTGGTCAAGACAAATATTACATCATTTTCAGAGTGCTTCAGCCTCGCTCAAAAAATCATTCTACTTCTTTGTTGATGAATATGAAACTGAACTAGAAATTCAAATTAGAAACCAAGTCAAATCTGAGCTTTTGCTCTTGCCAATAAACTCCAGACGGTATTAAAATAGTGGGATTACCTTTCTCGTATTGGAACATTGGAGCTCACCTAAGCTTCCAGTTGGTGTTACTTTCATCAAGGAAATAGTGATTTTCAAAGTACAGCCCTGCCTGTCAGCTGAGAGAGCCTGGGCCATTTCAGATTATATTCAGTCACTACGCAGATTGAAAATTTCATATGATTCATGTCTGAAGCTTAATGCCAGTGGCTTTATTTCGGTATGATCAAAATGCAGATGGATATGCCACCTAATGTTTCTGGTATAGCATTTTGACATCATTAATAGCAGCGGATGTCATACACCATATAAATATACTTTTGTTGCCCTCTCAAGTAACACCAGAGAAAAGCACTCCAAAATAACACAATGATATTTTCAATTACTATTTATAGTTTCAGATAAAAAAATGCCATAACATAAATTTTACTTCCCAAAAAATAAAATTGAAATCCGAAAAAAGGCTTTCCAATGATTCACTGTGTATGAGTCATTCATCAGTCTATTGATGGGATTTCTTCTTGACTTTCAGCTGAGAGTTTCACCCTTCAATTCGCCCTCCCTCCCTCTTCTGCAGGAACTAAGAGAGAGTAAAGAGGCACCGGACATCACTCAGTGGCAGGACAGCCATATCCTCAATGACATCACTTTGATGCTGGCAAACACCTCTGGCAAAGACTGCTGGCACCAAAATAACTATTCAGATTATTGGGCCATTTCCAGTTCTATAAGTGGGCCATTAGATATCTTAAAAGTTGGCGCTCCTATGTTTTGAATTTATTTATTTTGTATTCATTCGTGGGACATTGGCGTCATTGCCTGGCCTGCATTTATTGCCCATCCCTTGTTGTTCTTGAGAAGGTGGCGGTGCACTGCCTTCTTGAATCGCTGCAGTCCATGTGCTGTGGGTTTGACCCATAATGACGTTAAGGAGGGAATTCCAGGATTTTGACCCAGCAACTGCGCAGGAACGTCCGATATATTTCCAAGTCAGCACAGTGAGTAGCTTAAAGGGGAGCTTGCATTTCTATTTGACATTACGATACTTAGGAACCGTGTATTGTATTTATGATTACATAGGACAGTTTTACAGTTAAAAATGAGAACATTTCACACCAATTCCATATATTTTTTGCTGTATTCAACTTTTAATCCCATATTTCATCGTCCTCATCGCCGTTCATTTTAGTTGGCAAGCAAATAGAGCTTAGATTTCTGCCAAAGTATTGGAGCAGTACAGACGTTGAGAAGTGAAGCACATGATAACTCCCAGTTTTTTTCTTCAATTTTTAGTGATAAAATACTTTGTCATCAGTGCAGTATTCAATTTAGGTTGAGGATTAACAGAGCTGCACCTAACTAAAGTTAAGGTTGATGATTAGCAGAGCTGCATCTAACTAAAGCTAAGACTTAATGTAAAAAAGAACAAGAGCAAGCTTGAAATATTTAGTTCCAATATTTGTGAAATATGTTGGACGCAATCTTCCCAAAATTAAATAGCATAAAGTGTTGAATCAGGCATGAAAAGCTGTGTGAAACTCACCAGTTTCACAGACTCCTTTTCTTGCCTGATTTAATGTGACATAAGACATGGCTACCACCCCTATGGATATGACAGCCCCTCCCCCACCAAACATGGTGGATAAGGTGAACACCTCCCAATTTCCACATGCAGGACTGGATTACTCCCCCACACCCACATGACCCCCCCTCATGAATAAAGGGAACCCTTCAACACCCCACACATAGAAGAAAGCCCCCACCAATGGAGGAAGAAGAAACCTCTCATGCTAGTATTCCATGGAAGTATTAGAAAATTTTTTTTTGAAAAGTTTTTACTCCATCCTTAAAGTTACAAAGCCAATGCTTGGAACAGACCAGGCAAACCCAAATCCACTTCTAACTTACTCCAAAAACCAAATTCAAAATCCAATTGAATCCAATTCAAGGTCCCCATAAGAGAAACAAATGAGAAGCAAGCTGACAAGATGAGGCATTGCTTCCTATCTTGGGTTTGAGCTAATGTTTGACCTTAGCCAAGTACCTCATTGAAGTTCCAGGCTGCATTGCCAGGATGCCATGGAGCAATACTTAAGCATGTCCCTCAATCTCCAGGGGCTACATACACCTCCACCGTCCTGGCATGGTCAGCACAACTGTTTTTCAGATGTTATACCCACCCCCCGCAGTGGGTGGGTGAGGAGGGTGGGATGAAACGTTACGGGCAGACATTACGGTGCCAAACCCAGTAATTGTTAATTTACCTTTCTGGCTATGAACCTGATTGTGTCACTGGAGGGTGGGGGAGGATGTTGAATTGAGATCTCATATAA
This sequence comes from Carcharhinus amblyrhynchos, assembly GCF_965287045.1. NCBI lineage: Eukaryota > Metazoa > Chordata > Chondrichthyes > Carcharhiniformes > Carcharhinidae > Carcharhinus > Carcharhinus amblyrhynchos. The sequence continues at coordinate 41,134,806 of NC_137341.1, read as the reverse complement.
TTCTTGTTTCTGGCTGCTTAGTATCCATTGCAGGATTTGTGCCCATGGCTAACGGGAGTCACCTGTTATCTCTGATTAAATTAATTCACATCATAGCATAGTTAAGATGATATTCTCCACTTCCTGCAGCCTGTTCCTTGGGGCAGCATGGTGGCACAGTGGTTAGCACTGCTGCCTCACAACACCAGGGACCTGGGTTCAATTCCAGCCTCGGGTCACTGTCTATGTGGAGTTTGCAAGTTTTCCCCTTGTCTGCGTGGGTCTCTTCCAGGTGCTCCAGTTTTCTCCCACAGTCCAAAGATGTGTGGGTTAGGTTAATTGGCCGTGCTAAATTGCCCCATAGTGTCCCAAGATGTATTGATCAGGAGTTACAGGGATTGAGGCTGGGTGGGATTGTTGGTGCAGGCTCAATTGGCAACACTGTAGGGATTCTGTGATTCCAGGTTGCGCTGAGCTTAAGCCCTACACCATAAATGTGCTTGTGTTGTACCAGACCATGCCCCATTGCTCTAGTTAAGTACTTAAATAGGCTTCTAAATCTGTTTAACATGACTATCATGCTGTTTCTTGTTTCAATGGGCCTTTTTGCCTAAAAGTGGTTTGGTAATTTGCAAGAATTTGTAACAGTCTGTAATGCAATGTATGCAGTTCACTTCCAGTAAGGCCCTTTGAAGAAGCAATTTTGATTTACAGATTTCACATTATGAAGTGCTAAATGGTTCAGCGAGCAGAGGATTGATCATTGCCTCATGCAGGCTTTGATGTTGTCACGTATGCCTATTATAAAGTCACAATTGCTGATGTTCAATCCCAAATAAACACAAGTGGGTAGGCACTGTGATTGGCCATGTACCCTTAGGCTACAGAGAAGTAAAATCAGCCAGAGTCCTTCAAACTGATTACTGTGCAGTGACCCACTGCTAAATTGTGAGTGACTGTACATCTGCCTCGATAACACTGGGCTAGGATGAGGTGCTTTCCCACAGCTGAATAACCTGAAAAGTCTCACTGTTCTAGCTCACTTATCATCAGGTTATCACAGCCAGAACATAAAACATCGGCAACATGCTAAGACATCTCACTTTGAAGAGATCGTCACAATTTAGTTTCAGTTAAGGGTCTTTCTGTTGAACAAGTCCTGGCAAGGTACCACAGTGGTTAGCACTGCTTCCTCACAGCGCCAGGGATGCAGTTTCAATTCCCGGCTTGGGTCACTGTCTGTGCGGAGTCTGCACATTCTCCCCATGTCAGCATGGGTTTCCTCCAAGTGCTCCATTTTCCTCCCACAGTCCAAAGAGGTGCTGGTTAGATGCATTAGTCATGCTAAATTCTCCCTCAGTGTACCCGATCAGGCGGCAGGGTGTGGCAACTAGGGGACATTCACAGTAACTTCATTAGTGTTAATGTAAGCCTACTTGTGACACTAATAAATGAAACAATCTTAAAAATGAAATCAAAAATTTCAAAATCAACCATTTTTGTTTGCAATTTGCAATCCGGATCCAGATTCAAGTATAGAATTTTTGTGTCCATCATGATTAAATTAGACTAATAACTCTAAAGATATTTAATTGTAAGTTTAAATATTCAATATTATAAATATCATGCAAATTTAAATACAACAAATAAATCAAAAATTTCAAAACCAGCCATTTTTATTGCAATTTGCAGAGATCCTGATTCAAGTATAGAAGTTTTGTGTCCATCAAGATTAAATCAGAGTAGTAACTCTAAAGGTATTTAATTGTAAGTCTAAATATTCAATGTTATAAATATCATGCAAAATTAATATAAGTTATCACTTGTACACCATGATAATATTTTCCTTGTTCATCTACACAAGCCACAATCTATAACTTTAAAAAAAAAGAACCTTCAGGAAAGGCCAACTTAGGCATTGAGTCATGCAGTAACCATGAGAAAGATTTATAGCTATGAATGCATTCAGGCCTAGAAAAAATTCCAAGTAAATAATGCATTTGAGCAGAATGTTTATCTTCTCTTCTAATCAGAAACAACAAATTGCTTAATGTAAATAGCACTTCGTTGATTAATGAAAAATTGACTTTTCACATTGTCTCGCTCATCATGCAAAATTCATTCGAAGGCAGGATCTTTACAGTGGATATCATTTCGGGTTCATCTTGTCATCCAATGTTAATTACATAAATTAAGTATCTACAGATAGCCAAGTAAGCTCAAGTGGCATGTAATGGATTCTAAATTCCAGTGTCATAGTTTCAAGTCTCACACTGAGTTATTCATTTTTGGTTACAACTGCATTCGGGTGTCTTTGGAGAGGGAGCACGCATGTTCACCAGCGTGCTTGGTGGATGCTGCAGTTTCTTTTAAAGATTTAGTTATTGTTACAGTGGTGGTGTAGAGTTTAGAGCTATACATCTGCAAGATCTCACTTTGTGAACAGATCGAAAACTGGGTAAAGATTTACTTCTGGTCTTCTATTTCACCAGCTGGCTATAAGACGTGTAACATGTTAATAGAGGATGGTTGCCTAAAAGTGAAGGTCGGAAGCTAAACAAAAAACATTTTTTTGTATCTGATAAGCCATGATAGTGTGAATAGTGGAGCAGGCTCGATGAGTTGAATGGCCTACTCTTGTTGTTATGTTTCTAAGACACAAGATTACAATATGGGTAGATTTTGTGTAGAGTGTAAGTTGTCAAGGTATGATTACTTGACAGTGTCCTTTGAACATCGTAACAGTGGAAGAATGAAGTGGATATGTAGACATGGGTTACATTCCCACCATAGAGGAAACCAAGCTTTGGCATTGTCACTTTTGAACAAAAGCAAAATCAGAAACAAAGCATGTCATGAACTAGAAGCCTGTTATTTGGATATGGAGGAATGTATGATTCTTCTATTAGGAATCATGGGTGAAATTTACAAGAAAGATAAATTATTGGATGCCCACAAAACATGGTCAGACTTTGATAGATTTAAAAAGACGGACAGTCATGGAAAAATATATCATAGTCTTTAACAGGCTGTGCAAATGATTGCAGAAATTCAATTTGGAGATCTCTTGTTTAGTGCTGACACTTGATTTATTGGTATATGCTGAGATGCCACATTTGGACAGTTCCTAGTATTAACTGGTATTCAGTTCTCAGAGGAGGCTCCTTTTTGGAGCAGATATCTGCTGCCTCAGAAAAGCTCCTCGGCAAGCAATCATTCCTAGCAGCTTAATGTCACAAATGGAACATTCCATGGTGACACAAAGAGTGAATGACTCATATCCGGTTGTCACTATAAAGAGGAGGTGTAGGCTGAAGGAATAAGGATGGAAGTGCTTTTAGCAGATCTGGACACCACAGCAGATGGCGGGCTTGGAACATTATAGAAATGCCTAGGGAACAGTTACAAGTGCTAAAGGTGTGATTCAAAATATCATTATATAATGAACTATCCAAAATGGAATGGCAGGGTTCTTGAAATGACAATGATACAGAATTCCGAGGCTGAAGGTCGTGATAATGATCAGCATGACGAAATGACCCAAGTGACGAGAAGATTTAGTTCAGCGATGAGTGTAGTAGTTGGGTGTTCATTTAACTATGCAGTGTTAGATAGGAGCAGTGTGTGAAACAATTTAGTTACAATGTTTTCTAGATTCACTTAGTAATGAAGTTCAACATATGGTCATGGAATATGGAAGTTCTACTTGTTTTAGATTCGGGGATGACAGCACACTAAGATCACAAAAAAAGTGGTGATTCATGCAAAATAGCTGGAGTAAGCCACTTTATTAGTACTGATTTATTCTCCAGTGAAATAGCTTTCTATTAAGTAAGCCTTCCATGAAAAATATGCAAATGAAATTGGAATAGAGCATAATAGAGCAATTTTTTTTGGAATGTCAGTGGATCTGATGAGAACGTTATTGTATACCTTAGGTAATTTTGGATTCTCTAATCAGAATGTTAGAGAAATATGAATGACATCAAGTGATGAGAATTAGAGAGAAAAAAGCAAATTTTCTTCAAGCTGTACAGTCAATTTGCTCATCCTTCTGGTCAAAGATTAAAAATCCTGCAAAAGGGTATATGTATGCTAATCAGTATTCAGGCTCATGATAGAATCCCATAGAATCCCTACAGTGCAGAAGGAAGCCATTTGGCCCATCGAGCCTGCACTGTCAACAATCCTACGACAATCAAAGAGATTAGTACAAAATGTGAACTATATAAAATGTATTAGAGGATGCTACCATGTCCTCTAGTAGGCTTTCCATTTGCATGGGGTAGATGCCATGAGTCTAAACGTACAAGACAAAGACAGAAATATTTTCACTTTACACATTATAGATATGGGATCCAAATTTAACCTTTATGTAGTAATATGTGGAAAGGATGAAAGGGTAATTGTAGATATAGTCATGAAGAAATGGGTAGGAACTGACCAGGTTTCTGATAATAAGAACATAAGAAATAGGAGCAGGAGTAGGCCATCTAGCCCCTCGAGCCTGCCCCGCCATTCAATAAGATCATGGCTGACCTGAAGTGGCTCAGTTCCACTTTCCCGCTTTCTCCCCATAACCCTTAATCCCCTTGCCTACCAAAAACCTATCTACCCGTGTCTTAAATATATTTAGCAAGGTAGCCTCCACCACTTCTACGGGCAGAGAATTCCAGAGATTCACCACCCTTTGAGTGAAGAAGTTCCTCCTCAACTCTGTTCTAAACTGCCCCTCCCTTATCTTGAGGCTGTGCCCTCTAGTCCTGTTGTCCTTTCCTCTCAACCTCTACCCTATCCATCCCCTTCATCATCTTATACGTCTCAATAAGATCCCCCCTCATCCTTCTAAACTCCAACGAGTACAAGCCCAGTCTTTTCAGCCTCTCTTCTTAGTTCAACCCCCTCAACTCCGGTATCAGCCTGGTGAACCTCCTCTGCACTCCCTCCAAGGCCAAAATATCCTTGCGCAAGTGCGGTGACCAAAACTGCACACAGTACTCCAGCTGCAGCCTCACCAGTGCCCTGTACAGTTGCAGCAAGATCTCCCTACTTTTATATTCAATCCCCCTCGCTATGAAGGCCAGCATCCCATTTGCCTTCTTGATCACCTGCTGCACCTGTAGGCTGGGTTTTTGCGACTCATGCACAAGGACCCCCAGGTCCCTCTGCACCGTAGCATGCTGCAGCTTTTCGCCCTTTAAATAGTAGTCCCTCTTACTATTATTCCTGCCAAAGTGGATAACCTCACACTTGCCAACATTGTATTCCATCTGCCAGGTCCTCGCCCACTCACTTAGCCTATCTAGATCCCTCTGCAGACTTTCTACACCCTCCGCACAATTTGCTTTTCCACTTATCTTTGTGTCATCAGCAAATTTCGACACCCTACACTCAGCTCCCTCCTCCAGATAAATGCTAAATAGCTGAGGCCCCAGCACCGATCCCTGGGGCACTCCACTCGTCACCAACCGCCAATCCGAATAGCACCCATTGACACCTACTCTCTGCCTCCTATTTGACAGTCAATCATCTATCCACGCTAACACCTTACCCCCAACTCCATGCCCCCTAACCTTCTGTAACAACCTTTTGTGCGGCACCTTATCAGACGCCTTCTGAAAATCAAGAAACACCACATCCACCGGTTCCCCTCCGTCCACCGCACCAGTTACATCCTCATAGAATTCCAGTAAATTCGTCAGACACGACTTCCCCTTAACGAATCCCTGCTGCGTCTGCTCTATCAAACAATTCTTCTCAAGGTGCCTCGCTATTTCTTCTTTGATGACAAATTCAAGCATTTTTCCTACAACAGACGTTAAATTAACTGGCCTATAATTCCCTGCCTTTTGCCTGCTACCCTTTTTAAACAGCAGCGTAACATTAGCCGTTTTCCAATCTTCCGGCACTTCCCCGGAATCCAGCAAGGTTTGGAAAATAATCACTTAGGCATCCACTATCACTTCTGCCATTTCCTTCAGAGCTCTGGGATGCATTCCATCCGGTCCTGGGGACTTGTCCACCATCAGTCCCACTAGTCTATCGAGCACTACCTCTCTAGTGACAGTGATCACATTCAGGCCCTCAACTCCTACCATCCTTCTATCTTTAATACTCGGCAAACTATTCGCGTCCTCCTCCGTGAAGACCGAAGCAAAAAACTTATTTTAGGCCTCAGCCATTTCCTCATCCCTCACCACTAAATCCCCCCTCTCATCCTCTAAGGGTCCAACATTCACCTTAGCCAGCCTCCTCCTCTTTATATATTTATAAAAACTCTTACTATCCTTTTTTATATTTAGTGCTAGTTTAGCTTCATAGTCTATTCTTCCTTTCTTTATCAACTTCTTTGTCATTCTTTGTTGATTTTTAAACCTCTCCCAATCCCCTACTCGCTCACTACTTTTAGCCACTCTAAATGCATCAGCTTTTAATTTAATTTAATACTCTCCCCCATTCTGATAATGGAGGGAATTTGCTAATGATGAGTTCAGAAACATATGTGAAAATGTAAGCATTGTGGTGATGAATGTTTTCTTTATTCTTTCATGGGATGTGGATGTTGCTGGCAAAGCCAACATTTGTTACTCATTTCTAATTGACCGCGAGTGGCTTGCTAGGCCATTTCAAAGGGCAATTAAGAGTCAAACAAATTACTATGGATTTGGAGTCACACGTAAGCAGACAAAGTAAGAATGGCAGATTTCCTTCCCTAAAGGACATTAGTGAATTAGATTTTATGACAATTGATAATAGTTACCATTACAGAGACTAGTTTTCAATTCCATGTTTTATTGATTCAATTTAAATTCCACCAGCTGTGATGGCATTTGAACTTGTGTCCCCAAAGCATCAGCCTGGTCCAATGACATTTTACCACTATGCCATCAACTCCATCGAGGTAATCTGTGAAGGAAATTATGTGGTGATAAGTGAAATGCTGCAGAAAACCTTAGTCAATGAACAAAACTGCAAATTGGCACTTGCACTGGCATGGATGGTTCGTGCAAATAATTTGCTTCAGATGGTTGGAGCAGATAGTCCCTATCAATTGATCTTTGGGAGTAATCCAAAATTACCTTCTGTGCTGGGTAGCTGTGCCCCAGCCTGAGAGGGAACTGTGATTAGCTCCATGTTTTCTGCACATCTCAATACTTTGTGTGTAGGCTTTCATCAAAGCTGAGACTTTGGAGAAAATGCAGAGTTCTGATGCATCGTATAAAACCATCTGAAATAGACTTTAATTCTGGGAATGTGTATTATGAAAGAGAGGCAGTAAGGAGTTTAGGTCCTAGTAAGATAATAAAGTATAATGGTAAGTCAGCAGTTATCCCACATGGTAATCAGACTGGTATGGGCCATTCCTCACCATTAATCAGGATGGATTACAAGCTGTCTGATTCAAAGAAGGCGTTGAGGCAATCTGTACTTTAAATACTTATGTGATTTGTGATGACAATCCTAAGAAACAGAATAAAATAGACCAGGGTTGAATAGTGGCAAGCTGAGTGATCATGATGCCAGAACAGAGGTATTCCATCCAAAGGCCAACTGCTTAAAGTGGATACTCGGGTGAAATATTCCAGAAGGGTATTAAAAACAATTCAGAGAAGTCTTGCTCACTGATTCCTAGGAGGAAGGCATTATCTTTTGAGGAAAGGTTTAGAGGTTGGGCCTGTACCCATTGGAGTTTAGAAGAATGAGAGGTGATCTTATTGAAACATATAAAATCCTGTGGAGGAGAATTCCACAGACCTGAGGAAACATGACAGGGTGAATGCTAAGAGGGTATTTCCCCTTGTGGAGGATTCTAGAACTACAGGACATAGTGTAAAAATTGGTGTCTCCCATTTAGGACTGAGACAAAGTTTTTTTTGTGTCAGAGGGCCATTTGTTTGTGGAATTCTCTTCCACAGCAAACAGTGGAGGCTGGGTCATTGAAAGCTGAGTTATATAGAATGCTGACCTACAAAGGAGTCAAAGGTTGTGAGGGAAGGACAGGAAGTTGGAGTTTAGACCACAGTCAGATTAGCTATGACCTTATCGAAAGGTTAAACTTGCTTGAGGGGTCGAATGGTCTATTCCTGCTCCTAATTATTGTGTTCCATGAATGGAGGGATGCAACATTGTGGGACATGCACGAAAAGCTATTGGCAAGCTTAAATATTGGGTATCTATTGAAGATGATGGTCAAGAAATAAAGTCCATGGACTGGTAGATTGGAAAGTAGGAAAGTACTATGAGGTCTAACAGTGGGACTGAGAATGACTTTTGAATTAGAAAACAACCTGAGTAAAGAATCTTTCAACATGCGAGAGAGATCTCATAGCAGAGTCTCAGAAGACTTAAAAGTGCAAGTACAGGCCACTGCTTGAACAGATTACACAATGAAAGGAGGGTGGCAGAACAGTCTCGAAATAGGATCAGAAGCAGAAGTCTTCGTGACCATTTTTGGCAATAATCTGGAAGGAAAGCAAAAGGAATTAGACACTTGGAAGGAATTTGGAAATTATTGTGAAATGCCAGATAGGGACAGTCGGCCTTATTGTATAGATGGATTTGCATGGAAGAGGTCTCGCAGGTGGGACTTCTAAGTGAAGCTAGTTCCCAGAGGTTTTGATAAGTGATTGGGCAATACAGATTTTAAAGCAGACCCTCCCAAACAGAAAGTCCTACGAATTGGTTCGGCCGTCCACTCAGCATATATTTCAACAATCTCAGTCAGAAAGGCCTTCAAAATTCTGTTGTTCCCACAGAGGATTTCAGTTCCTCCTTTTCTACAATTTAATTTGATCTTCAGCCAACAGAACGCACAACCAGCTTGATTTCCACAGGCAAAGAACTATAGAACCATAAAATCCCTACAGTGAAGAGGGAGGCCAATTCAGCCCATCGAACCTGCACTAACAACAATCCCACCTAAGTCCTATTCCTGTAACCCCACATGTTCACCTGTTGATCCCCCTGACACTAAGGGGCAATTTAGCATGGCCAGTCAACCTAACCAGCACACCTTCGGAGTGTGGGAGGAAACCGGAGACCTGGACAGCAGAGGAATATGCAAACTCCACACGGACAGACATCCAAGGCTGGAATCAAATCTGGGTCACTGGTGCGGTGTTAACCGCTGTGCCACCCTGCTTGATCACCATATTGGTCTTCACCAAAAATGGCACATGTCTGCAGAACCTCTTCAGCTCTGTTTACGATCATCCAATGGTGTAGGTCACCTAATGTTACCTTCAAGTAACTGGAAAAGCTACAGCAACCACATTTTTGCTTACTTTCAGATTCTGTATCTAGCTTCTGTCTTCTTCAGCTTGCCTATTTTGTATCATTCAACTCTGCTGATTCAGTGTCCTATATAGTTTCAACCAGAAGTTTTTGTCTCCAATCTCAATTTTAGTCTTAATTTCTTTAGCAAGTGGGAAGGTTGCTTTTCTCTTTCAGTTTCACTTTTCAATTGGATTCCCATCTCGAAAATTCAAACTTTGTAGCCCTGGATTCCATCATAAATGTTCCTTGTGGGATAATCTTCTCTCAGCAAAATATGACTGAAAAAAGATTAAGGATTAACCTTGCCAACATGAAACAAAATGAATTTTAGGAAAAAACAAATATCCACAATTAAATAGGTTGATGCAAGTCACCTATTATTTAATTGTTTTATGAAAAAAAGTGTTTGCATCAAAAGATTGCTGAGGGATTTTCGAAGAGCACATCTTGTAATGTGTTGCATTACAGAGAATATGGAAAATCAGTTTTTACTTCTTTGACTTGTTTTAAAATATTGTTTATGAAAATTATTTAAGTTTATTTAAAGAAAAAGAGAACCTGTTAATTACAGAAGTTAATTTTAGGGAGCAAATTTTCCTGTTCTCCTGCCACAGGAATCGTAGTAGGTGAGAGGCGGAGCGTGGAACGGTCCAATGACCTCAGGTGGGATTTTCCAGTTTTGGGGTGAGCACAGTTGGAAAACTCCGCCCTAGGTGTCTGTGGATGGAGAGCACTTGTGTGACTCTGGTGGCGGGTTGTAAAATTAGAAGCTATACATTTCTAATGTCTACTTTGTGGATAAATGTAAAACTGTGTAAAGATTGACTTCTACACCAGAATTTTCCCATCTTGCCCGCCATGGGAATCGTAGCGGGTGGAGCATGGACCATGAAGTGGTCCATTAACCTTGGGCAAGATTTTCTGGTTTTGGGGCAAGCACAGCCGGAAATCCTCCCCGCCCCCGGCCCCCGCCAACCTGGTCTCCGCCATCATCCATTGGTTACAAGACAGTTAAACAATCGAAACACAACCTCTATTCACCAACATGAAGTACAAGGTTAATGCAGCTTTACTGTTTTATAAGCTTTGTGCTGTGTGTTGTTGCATTCCTTTACTTACCCAAACTCCTCATCTAGCTCTGCCAATGGTCGTGTCTTGTCAGGGTGGGTGGACAATGTACTGCTTTGAAAACTTCTGTTGCCTTTTGTTAAAGATATTTTAAGTAACATGTGTATACTTCTGTAATTATGTCTGACAGTGTGGTGTGTCTGTGCTATTTAAGTTGTACTTTGTACAGCATTTAAGTATGGTAAGAGGCTAAAGTTGCAAGCAGCTCTTCTGGATTTATGTTTAATGACGAGTTGTAATAGCATTTCTAAAGAACAGTGAATCCCCAAAATTTAACACTAAGTCTATATTAATGCCAGTTGCAAGAAAATAAAATCTAGCATTTATTGGCGGAAGTTAATGATAAAGCTTGCAATGCCAGATGTCTATTGCAATATTAGGATCTGGGAAATCCTTAGAAAAGAAAGAGGGATTTGGTGTAAAACAAGCTGCTGTTTGCTGTGAGCCAATTTTCCACTACTGGTGTGAACTAATTTCACTTTTGAAACAAAGGATCAGGATCAAACTGAAGCATAAATACCTTAGTGAGAGATTTATCTTCAAACCTTGCCAGTGCAGGAGTTAGTGCTACAGCAAATGTAGATGAGAGAAGATTGCAAGCTTAACATTTGGAGTAGAATCAGAGTTATTCTTAAACCTCATTGTGGCTTGAATGAATGGAGTATTTTGACATTTGTGGCATTAAAGTTTTTTTGCTATGCTTGGTTACATTGGATCAATTACTTAACACACCGCATTAAGGTGGGCTCCATTACTGACATGCTACCTTGCCCATCCAACCCCAAAGGATAATAATGGACCCTTTGGGATCCATGATGCCCAATATGCAATAAGGAGAACTAAAGCAAAATACTGAATGTTAGAAATCTGACATAAAAACAGAAAATGCTGGAACAACTTAGCAGGTCTGGCAGCATTTGTGGAGAGAGAAACGAGAGTTAAGGTTTCAAATCCATGTGACTCTTCAGAGGAAATTTGGACTCAAATGTTAACTCTGTTTCTCTTTCCATACTGAATGCTGAATTGTTCCAGCATTTTCTATTTTTATTGCAATAAGGAGAAAACTGCCCTGTGGTCTTTGTTGGAGACACCATGGCACAGAAGATTGGGATGTTGCTTTTTCATTTTTGGGATTTAGATTAGAAATCCTGACCAGAATAATGGGATCAGGTGTTCCCTTCTGTGACAGTCATTAGAAGTTATTAAGTATGATCTGTCTGGGCTACATCAACTACGTTCACAGTAGATGTCAGTTCGCACTAGTGTCCACATCTTAGAAGTTAACTGATGTGCCTGCGCACCAATATACCCATTGGTTTAATGTTACTGAATCTGTACTTCATAAATTTCTCTCTTTAAGTTCACAGTTGTAGAATGTCTGGGCTGGCTGTTAATGGCAGTAGCATTATGCTCAATTAACTGCCATTAAAGACTCTGGTGTAATTGAGAAAATCAGGTAGTTCCACAACTTGGCTCTAATTGCACTCTGCTCAATTCTCTGCATTTTATTAGCAGTCAGTTCCAGCCATGTTGAAGGCAATGAGTGGTTCATTGCTGGTGTATTGTTATATATGGGTATGAATGCACCAATGCTGCATAATGCTAGAATAATATTACACAACATGAATGATTTACAGCCCTGTCTGGTTATTTTTAAACAGGAAGATCCACGATACAGCAAAGTGGTAGGAGAGAATCAAACAGAGAATTTGCTCACTGTTCGGAAAGTTTCTGTGTCTCGAATGCATTCTTTACCTAACGACAGCTACATGTTTCGTCCAGTTAGATCAGCCCAAGCTCATTTTCCGCTGCATGAAGTGGATCCCTATCAGGGTATGTCACCGACAAGTATTTATTTAAAAAAGGGAATTAGAAAAGTTTTCGATGGGTCAATCAGCAATTATCTAAAATTCATTGATTTTTTTAAATCAGTCCTATGAGTTGCACTTAGGAAGTCTGGGCTTTGTAGTGCTGCAGGAGGGAGACCCTCCAGTTGCAGGTCTTCAATGGTTTGAGAGTGTAACTAAACTCTACAGACAAGGTGTGGGGACAGGTTATGTTTGGTTTTCCCTTGCCCTGCCCAGAGGCTGGCCCCAAGGTCTTGTTTCAGAGATGTGGAGATGCCAGCATTGGACTGGGGTGGGCACAGTGAGAAGTCTCACAATATCAGGTTTAAGTTCAACAGGGTTATTTGGAATCACGAGCTTTCGGAGCACTGCTCCTTCATCAGATGAATGGAGACTCACCTGATGAAGGAGCACCGTTCTGAAAGCTCGTGATTCCAAATAAACCTGTTGGACTTTAACCTGAAGTTGTGAGACTTGTTTCAGAGAGCCAACTTAACGTGCAAACAAAAGGTTTACCCTCCACAACCCTCAATTTGCACAAGTTTAGCACAGATTTACCCCAGCTTAGAGATCCCACCCCACCACATGCTCTTGCTTGTCGGATTGGCCGTATCTTTTAAGGCTGACAACCAAATTTCCCTGCATGACTGGCATTTCTGAACCCAACTAGGCCTCAGATCTGGAACACCTGATCCAACTCCAGGCCCCACTGTGCCACACATTGATTGGGTTGTTGAACAATCCGAGTCAAACTTTGAGATGCCAATCTCAACCCCCATTCATAATCTTGCCAGAGTCTGCATTGACTCTGACCTGTTAAGTTTGGAAGCATAAGCTAACTGAGGAACTCAATAGTGTCTGTCAAGAGCTAAAAAATATACTATCACAAAACAGAGATTCAAATTGTAATCAATAAGGTTAAACCTCCCCTGAAGGGGTGGAATTGCAGGGGGCAAAAAAAGGATCTTTTATTTGAAAAAACTGCCTTTGGTTTCAAGTTATTTTTATTCAGGGTTTGTTTTTACTCTGGGTTTTTTATTTAGGGTCTGTGACTTCGGTCCAGTCTCAGCCTGTCGAAATTTCTACATACCTTGGAGTTCCCACTGAGGTAATTCATCATAACTTTGCTTCGACCAGCCGCATCACCCTCCCCAAAATCCCTCCTCCACAGAGACCACCGAGATCACCCAGTATTAACAGGCTGCTGCACAGACAGGTATTGAGAGATTTTATTTCAAAAAGTATTCACATTTTGCAGTTGGCTCAACTTTCTCAGAAATCGATGGCACTTGCTTTTAATTTGGGGTCATTGACAGGTATGCAAAGCGGCTGAAAGCAAGTTAGCATGTCATTTAAACTGTGTCCTGATTTTCATTGAATCCCTACAGTGCAGAAGGTAGCAAGGAGTGGCATGGTGGCACAATGATTAGCACTGCTGCCACACAGCACCAGAAGCCCATTCTTGATTCCCTGCTTGGGTTGCTGTTTGTGTGGAGTCTCGCACGTTCTTCCCATGTCTGTGTGGGTGTCCTCCCACAGTTCAAAGATGTGTGAGTTAGGTGGGTTGGCCATGCTAAATTGCCCGTTAGTGTCAGTGGGATTAGCTAGGATAAATTCATGGGGTTATGGGGATAGGGCCTGGGTGGGATTGTGGTCAGAACAGGTGGGCTGAGTGGCCTGCTTCTGTACTGTAGGGATTCTATGATTCTAAAAAGCACTGGGGAGGGGGTTGCTAATGCCTATTTCATGCACAGAATCTGCTCACACACACCACTGGACATGTGGTGCCCCTTTTACATCTTTTAAATGAACACAGTATCATTAGGTTTCTATCCCTATGTTTGTAGCCACCCTAATTTAGTCCCCGTGCCCCCACCACCAGCCCTGCATACTGAGAACTGCTGGCCAGTCAGTGACCGACAGTTCTCCGTTACTGGCAGTGCCATCATAAATGATGGCTTCTGTCAGTAGTGCTCCATGGGCTTGACATATTGAAACACCTGAACCCTGTCTCTCTTTCTCTCTCTCTCCCCTGACACCGCCCCCCTGCCCCCCGCCCCCCCCACCACCACCCACCACCCCCCACACACCACCACCAGTAGGTCACCAGCAAACTCAGCAGGGCTTGTCAGTTATAGTTATTAATGAGCCGGTTGACAACATTTATCCCATTACCCACCAGAACTTAATGGTTTCCCAGAGATTGAATGGGAGTTGCCCGGCTTTCCTATGTCTGCATGAAGTCTGCCTAATTTACATCAACTTTTTTTCTGCTTATTTGTCTCTTTTAGCTCTCTCTCTCTCTTTCTCTCGTGATCCCATCTTTCGTCCCCTCTCATTATTCATAGAGTTCTGCAGTGCAGAAGGAGGCCATTTGCACCGACCATAATCCCACCCAGGCCTTATCCCCATAACCCAATGCATTTACCCCAGCTATTCCCTCTGACACTAAAGGGCAATTTAGCCTGGCCAATCCACCTAACCTATTCCTCTTCCTGTACTTGAGTTGGTATTGAATGAGCTGTTTGGCATTGAATGAGGCAATGGCCTAGTGGTATTATCACTAAACTATTAATCCAGAAACTCAGCCAATGTTCTGGGGACTAGGTTCTGTTCTCACCATGGCAGATGATGGAATTTGAATTCAATTAAAATTATGTGGAATTAAGAATCTACTGATGACCATGGTCGATTGTCATAAAAACTCAACTGGTTCACTAATGTCCTTTAGGGAAGGAAATCTGCTGTCCTGACCTGGTCTGGCCAACATGTGACTTCAGAGCCACAGCAGTGTAGTTGACTCTCACTTCCCCTCCAGGGGCAACTAGGGATGGGCAATAAATGCTGGCCAGCCAGTGATGCCTGTGTCCCATAAATGAATAAAAAGAAACTTTCTGGCTCAGACCCTGTGCACCTCAGTAGATTTATTCGATCTGACAGATTAGGGAAGTATTAGTTACTCGCCCTGTTCACACAGGTCCCAGGTCTTCTGGAAAGGGTCCTGTGCCAAAATGGCTTTGTAATCACATGAAATGTTCCAAAGCAAATCCTCACAGGATGTCAGGATGAGTGTAAATATAATGAACGGCTGCTGCATTCATTCACTGTGGATTGCAAAATCAAGGTCAATATGTTTAAACACAATGTAAGGGACTTGAGACATAACCTAGGTTGACACTTGAGTGCAATGTTGAGGGCTTGCTACACTGTCTTCTGGGTGAGGTGTTAAACTGAAACCCTGTAGAGCTGTTCATGTAGATGACAATCAAGTCAGAAGAGCATTTATTCCTCCATTGAAAAGGAAACTTTCAGATTGCCTGGACATTATCTTATTTGTCATCTACTTAAGAATGATGACATTTCAGAAAGTATGGATGCAGTGGTATAGTAGCTGTGTCACTGGATTGGTAAACCAAAGTTCTGGACTGAAGGCAAGTTCAAATCTTACCGCAACAGCTTGAGAATTTCAATGCCATTTTTAAAAGTGCGGAAATATTTTTTAAGACGGTGTCTGTAGAAGTGACCATGAAGCTGTTGATTTTCAGCTAGTTCACTAGTGCCTGTTGGGGGGGTGGGGGGAACCTACTGTCCTTATGCAGCCTGGCCTATATGTTACCCTAATCTCACAACCATGTGGTTGACTCTGAACTGCCCTTGATTGATTTGATTTGATTTATTATTGTCACATGTATTAGTATATAGTGAAAAATATTGTTTCTTGCGCGCACTACAGACAAAGCACACCATTCATAGAGAAGATTTTCTCATGCATTAGTTGTGGAAAGTAAGCCTGTAGGTACAGCAGACAGTAAAGAAGACAAATGGTATGTTGGCCTTCATAGCAAAAGGATTTGAGTGTAGAGATAGGAATGTTTTGCTGCAATTGTATAGGGCGTTGATGAGACCACACCTGGAGTATTGTGTGCAGTTTTAATCTCCTTATCTGAGGAATGATGTCCTTGCTATAGAGGGACTAAAGCAAAGGTTTACTAGGCTGATTGCTGGGATGGTACATCTGTGATATGAGGAAAGTCTACGTTGATTAGGATTATATTCACTGGAGTTTAAAAGAGTGAGAGAGGATCTCATAGAAACCTATAAAATTCTAACAAGGTTAGACAGGGTAGATTCAGAAAGAATGTTCCTGATGGTGGGGGAGTCAGAACTAGGGATCATAGTTGAAGATAAGGGGCAAACCTTTTAGAACTGAGGTGAGGAGAAACTTCTTCACCCAGAGGGTGGCGAATGTGTGGAATTCACTACCACCGAATGTAGTTGAGGCCAAAACGTTGTGTAATTTCAAGAAGAAATTAGATATAGCTCTTGGGGCTAAAATGGTCAAGGGATTTGGGAGGAAGGGGGGATCAGGATATTGAGTTTGATGATCAACTGTGATCAATAAGAATAGCAGAGCAGGCTCACAAGACTGAATGGCCTATTCCTGCTTCTAGTTTCTATGTTAAGGAATGGAGAGGTGCAAAATATAGTGTTACAGTCATAGCTATGGTATAGAGAAAGATCAACATAGGGTGAGGTAGGTCCGTTCAAAAGTCTGATGGCAACAGGGAAGAAACTGAGAAAATGCTTGTAAAGCCACTGGGTTGTATGAAATTACATTTGAGCAAATAGGGATGGATAATGAATGACAGCTTTGTCAGCAATACCCACATCCTACAAATGAATTCAAAAACAAATTGACTGTAAAACACTTTGGAATATCCTGAAGATGTGAAAGGCACTGTATGAAATGTATTTTCTTCTTTCTATATTACCACAGGAGAGGAATTGAAAACTGGTGAAGGGAGCGGAGAGTGGGATTGGTGGGGCGGAGGGGTGGGGGTTGGGGCTGCTGCAGGAGCAATGATAGTGTGAGAAAGTCTGCAAAATTAAGAATACAAGGCAAGAGACTCGTTTGATTCATGTTGTGCAGTGTGAACTTATTCTGATATTTTGTGACTGCTTACATTCCAGGAGTCTATGAGAAATGACTCAGTGGATGTTATGAATACGGAGTCTAAAAACAGCCTGAAGGTAGAATCCAATGACAGTCTGCAACCAAACGTTTCACCTCATCACATCTTGGTTCCACCATTAATGCACTCCACACCATTGTCTCCAAAGGTCACCCCTCAGACCTCACCACTGTTGATACCACGCAGCAAGCAATCGAGTGTCTATACACATAAGCAGGTCTACAGCCAGCGCAGCATCCCAAGCCGCTCACCCAGTCACAGCAGTGGTAGCAATAGCCCGGCAAGCTCCTTCTTCAACTCTGTGGACCCAGCTGATGAAGAAGTGTGTTGCATCAACAACTCAATGAGAAACTGGAGGAGACAGTCTGAAGCAAGAAGCCTATCATTATCACCTTTCCTCTCTCCCAGTCCATCAGTTGTGGCTTTAAAGAATGCCAACAGCACAACAGGTTTGGCTGGCATTGGCAGGGAGAAAGACTTAAAGAAGTTTTACAGTGTTGATGCACAGGGATTATTGACAAAACCTTCTTGGGCAGATGACCCAAGAAGACATTCAATTGAAATATGCCCATCAATTGACGATGAAGATGCAAGCTTACAGTTTGAAGGTTCATTTTCTGGTGAAGAAAAGCAAGAACCTTCTGTCCATGTTCAGTCGGATTCTGAATATATTCTTGCAGCTCGAAGAAAGAAAAAAATGAGTCCACCCTGTATCTCAATTGAGCCTCCCATAGAGAGCGAAAGTGGACTATCTTCTCATACTGCAGCATCTGAAGCCAGGATGCATCTACGCAAACGCACATTGTCCTCTGAGTCCATGGTTCATAGAGATTCTTTAGAACTCGTAGACTTGCAACCTGGGAACCAAAGCTCAAAATCTGACCAACGGATTCCTCCAGCCTGTCAAAGCAAGCATCTTACCATTCCAGACTTATCATTCGACCACTCAGATGTGAGTTCGTTAAGCAGTTTATCTGACCTGTTTTCCGATAGCAATCATTCAACCCCTTCTTCTAGTGTCTCTGCAGACTCAAGAGTAGAACTACTGGCTTCCGAACGGAAGAAAATAGACCATTTAAAAATGTCAAGTGAAAACCCTGACATCCATAGGCCTGAAAACAGTACAGAGATGCACAATGTCACAAATACACCTCTTAGGAAGAGGGGGCTTATCCGAATGGCGAGCACACGAGAAGACACTGATGATCTCGTGGTATAGCTGGGGTGGATAAACTTTCTGGGGAAGAAAAAGACTTAGCTCATGCCAATCAATCACTGTAAAACACAGACTATTGTCACAACTTTCCTGCCTTGCCCGCCACAGAATCGGAGCGAGTGAGGGATGGATAACGGAAATGTCCGTTGATCTCGGGTGGGAATTTCCGATCTCGGTCAAGTGAGGCCGTAAAATCCCGTCCATTACTCTGTCCAATGATACTTATTGCTTGATCCCTTGTCGTTGCTTCAAAGAATTTGTAAGGGGATGCAAAAAAAAGGGGTATGCAAACATTTTTTGAATGGAACTTGATTAGCTTCCCATAGCTCAATCACATTGATTTGAGTCAGATTTATGTGTACAGGCACTTTATTGTGTAAAGCCACAATATGCAGAAGTGCAGAAAAGATGAGAACTATACAGTGATGTAATGTTTGCAATGTATATACAAATAATTATGTATTAGTGACAAATAATTTAACTATGTCTTCATAATGCACATATTTTTATATAGAACCGTAATGTTTTGCACACTTAAAAATTGAATTCCAAGTCAAGTGGTGTTTTCTGGTGTTTAAGTGGAATGTATATAATTTAGATTTTGGTTCTGTTTTCCTTTTCCGCTTGCTCATGCTAGCCACATATTCTGAATGTTTAATTTTTTAAATGTAACATTTACTGAGAACCAAATTACTACTGGATTGTAGTCAGTGCAATAATAGACTAATTCAATGTTCAGTCTTTTTTTAAAAGAGTCACATTTTCAACCAGGTTAAATTGCAATAAATTAAAGCAACCATAGAGAATAATATGGCAGACTAATACTAGGAACATATCAAACAAAAACTGAATGAAGTTAAAGTCGAACAGCAAATTATTTATTTAATTGCATTTTATTTACAGTTTGGTAAGTTATTAATGGTATTTGTAAAGTTACATGCATTTCCTGGTCAGTAGTGTTATATGTAACCTTTGAAAGCAAATCTGTTTACGTTTACTATATTGTATCCATCGTGCAAGGGATAATTAACTTCATTCTTAAGTGCTTGTTTCTGTGCATATCTTTTTATTTAGCTCTTTTGCAGATCTGTTCCTCATAAAAAAAATGTTCAAATTGTTTTTGAGTGTACAATAAATCAGCGCTTCTGTCTTAATAAAAAAAAATCCTGCATTTTCACTGTACATTGTGGGTAATACTCTTGCTCAGGAAGCAGTAACAATAGATGAGTGGCAGAGAAGGAAGACTATTTTCACAGGTATGGTAATTTTTTTTTATTTTGTATATAACCTACCCAGAACCTCTTTCCTGATTCAGAAAAATCTGCAGAAATAACTTTGACACTTAGGTGGTGTTCTGAAAGTTGAATAAAATCAAGTTTTTGATTTAAGAGATTTTTTAAAAGATGTCTCCCCTTGCTTGAAATTGAAATATGCAAAAAAATTAGAGCTTTAGTCATAATTTATGTTATTCAGAAAATGATTGAAATAGTACTCATAGCACTGGGGTTATATTTTATGAAGTTTATTCAAAATAGAACTGAAATAACGCAATTACAGACCGCTGGCCCTAATTTTTGATGGTTTATGAAATGTTTCTTGAAAGTGAGATGTGTAAATCAGTGCTGAATTTAAAGTTGGACAACAAAATTGGATGCTGCCAGGAATGGCTGGTTCACTGGGTTAGAACATTGTCCCTTCATTTCTGATTTATGGATTTAAACTCAGCTCAGTTTCAAGATGAAAGTCTCTTTCTCACCAAGTACAAAGGGAAATGAGTTTGGATTGGTTTAATACACTTTAAGCAAGGATAAACGGAGACATAATTGGGCCTTATGTGTCGCAGACAGTCCAGTCTTATTTGAGAAAGGGCACAAGCATGGCTAGAAATTTCAGGCTGGTGCAGTAATGATTGCGCTTGTAAGTTCATGGGTAAGCTTGAGTAATTGGTATTGTGAAAGACTCTGCCTTTATCGCTGTCCTGGGAATGTTTTATACTGGGGAAGAGGGGATCATTTTCTATTCTTCTGCCCATTGTAAATATCAAAGCTGTAATTACTTGATATTAAACTACAGTTTAAGAGGATATATTTTCAGTATATAATCCATAATTCCTACTTCACACTTGTTCGGCGTTCTTGCTGTTAATGGTATTCAGTCAAGCAGTTTCTAACTTCTCTATCTCCAGGCAAAGCTTTGGCATTTGAAAATCGCGCAGACATCAGAGGAATATGGCATTTGAAGAAGGGAAGTTAAGTGATGATGAATTTGATTAATAAGATAGCGATTTACATTATTGCAGCGCCAAGTAGGTTAACATGTTTATTCCTTGTGTCAAAAATCATGACTATAGCCTGGCTGATGCTCCCTGACATTTTTGATCTTGGTCCTAGTTTTTACAGATAAAATTGTGCGGAGGAAGCCATTGCAGCTTGATCTAGCAAGGACTTCTTTGATTTGTTTTTCATTCTGTTGATTATTGTATTCAGCAAACTATTTGGGGAAAATGTAAGAGGTAGTTAACCACCAAGAGATTTTGAAGTCAATGAGGAAAACTGGGTGCACTTTAAAACAGGCTGCTGATTCACAAAGGGCTGTTGCATGTTCTGTGTAGATAAATTTTAATCTTTTATTTGGCTCTCCGCATATTAAGTTTACACCAATTATTATTGTGGTGGATGGGTAATCAACTGATCCTGAAAACACTTATTTAGTGTCCCTTCAGAACAGTGGCAGATGTAAACCTTGGGGGCAATTCTCCCGTTGCAACCCAGAGATTTTCTAGTGGGTCAGGTCAGGAAATGCGCATGTCGACCATTTCGCAGGATTCATGCATGCATTCCCGATGCATGCATGTCTCCCAGAGCCAGGGAACAGTTGCAATCAGGACTGCAGTGGAAACCAGCAGGAAGAGAAGTAACTGATTTAAATCTTTTTTTAATGTATTTTAAATCTGTTTTACCACATGATTATCACGTCTGGCACAGGCATTGCCAGGCCCAATAGCATCTCCCATCCTGCCAGGAGTATTTCACTCCTGCCGGATTTAGAATAGTCCCCATGTTCGGGAAACTAGCAAGAGACCCACCGGAATGAAGGGGGGGGGGTCACTTGGGACCCTCTAGGGGGTTGGACCGTGGGGTGTGGTGCCCCTGGGCATGGGCACCCTGGCAGTGCCAGCCTGTGCCCCTGCCACTACCCAAGGGGCAAAGTGCCCATGTCCAGGGGCACCTTGGCACTGACCATTGAGCATCAGGCAGTGCCAAGGGGCAGAACCTATTGTGGCCAGTGGGGTGGGGGTCCTGCTGCCACTCTGCATGATGATCGGTTTGGGCTGGAGGGAGGCCAGCGATCGGGGCAGGCTGGGGTGGGGGTAGTGGTCTGCTAAGGAGGGCGGGGCCTGCCTCCCTTCTGGGGAGGGTGGTGTCTGACCGTGGGAAGGGTCAGCAGGGGAGGGGGGTCTGCCGGGATGAGAGGGTTGGGGGTATTGCCACTGCTGCGTGCGAGGAGGCTGGACATCGAGGCGCTCTGGGACAGAGGGAGGGGTTTGGGGCTGGCCTGGGAATTCTTGTGGAATTCCATACTATCATACTATTTATAATTTTCTTTTAAAAATTCAAAGTTTTGCTATTACTTAACTAACTGCCACACTTGTTTCCAGCTCACCTTGAAAGATTAACCTGATCAAAAATGTGATTGAGCCATGGGGGGAGCTGGAGGGGCAACACTGCAGTGGTCCGAGGCTGGCCAGTGATTGAGCTGGCCATCAAACAGGAGACTGACAGATCGGAGCCACTGCGCATGTGCAGAGTTCCAGAGCTGTCAGCCATTAATAGGCCCCGCCCCAGAGTTTTTAATGATATTCACAGTTGTGACCTCTGCATTAGATAGAGTGGGGAGATTCGGGTTTGAAAAAGCAATCGTGATCTAAAACCTCTCTGCCAATCTACCCTGGTGTAATGGCCACAACGAGACCCATGAGATTGTGTTCTTGGAGTATGAGGTTCCTGATTGAGATAATGATTGTGACATAATGAGTTTCAGCTGTATATATAATGATGTGTCAGGGCTACAGAAACTCCAGATTCTGACATTGTTCCTGAAGCACTCTTAGCAGTGGAATTGAGTTTGTAAATAAAGGGAATCTGGTGAAGAGACACCAGCCTTTGAGTTATTCACCTAGTTTCCTCCTTTAAAGCACGCATTAAAACCTACATCATTGAACAATCTATGGGTACGTGACCTAATAGGCCTGAACTTAATTGGGATCTACAGGCATCCAGTGCGGAGAGTGGCAGGGAAGGAGAAGGATCTCCTTGTGAACCTACTCCTGGGCCTGGCAAGGCTTGCCATCTACAGGTTCAGGCATTGGACAACCAAGGGGATCATCCAACCTGATTGTCTGATTGTCTGCCCCTCTTCCTTGGTTATAATCGTGGCCGGGTGTCCCTGGAAAGGGAGCATGCGGTGTCTGAGGGCACAGTTGATGCAGGGACTGGGGTATATTATTGACCCCCATAATCACATTTTAATTTGATGTCTTAAATTTCCTTTCCGCTTTGTTTTTGGTTTCGAGCAGTTCCCCTCCTTTTAGGGAGCTGCCCTTTTTGAGTTGTCCCGAAGTTAAGTTGATTTTGTTTGTTTGGTTAAACACAAAAAGATATCCCTGCTTGAGATGATGATTGCCTGTCCAATCAGAGAGTTTCAGCTGTATGTATATTAATGAGTGACAGGGCTACAGACACTCCAGATTCTAACTTTGTACCTGAAGCACTCTCAGCAGTGGAATTCAATTTGTAAATAAAGGGAATCTGGTGAAGGGACACCAACTCCTGAGTTATTCACCTGGTTTCCCTCATTAAGACTCACATCAAAACCTATCTCATTGACCAATCTTTGGGCTATCTGACCAAATAGGCCTGAACTTAATCAGATTGCTACAATATGCCCAATTTTCTGATTCTTTTTTCCCAAACCTGTCTCACCTGACCTCCTTTCATAAGCCAGGGACGAACAAAGTCATACAATGCATCCCCAGGGCCTCGTATCAAAGTGCAGCTGAGTCGAAGGGAAGGAAGACATGCCTCATTTTTTACAGCACTAGTTGCCATAAACCAGGTAGGTTAAAGGTCCACTGAAGTTTAAACGTCTTTAACAGGCCAAGAAGAATGTAGGTGTCTAAGGTAAGTGGATAGAATTTGGGGGTGGGGGTTGGGTGTCAGAACAGGGGTTAGAGATGGGGGGGGATCAGATTGGAAGTTGGGATGCTGGGAGGGTGGGATAGCCAATGTGGCTCCCTGTCATACTTGTTTTATAATGCTACTGTGAAGTGCCTTGGAAAATGTTATTATGTTAAAGGCACTCTCTAAGTTGTTGTTGAAATGGTGGGGAAGTAATAAATGTAAAGGGGATGGATATATAAAGCACATTGGACATAACACAATAGGTTTATTAAACTCCATAAAGTTTATTTATTGTTAGTCACAAGTAGGCTTACGTTAACACTGCAGTGAAAATCCCCTAGTCGCCGCAGTTTGGCACCTGTTCAGGCACACTGAGGGAGAGTGCAGCATAGCCAATGCACCTAACCAGCATGTCTTTCAGACTGTGGAAGGAAACCAGGGTACCCGGAGGAAACCTACGCAGACACGGGGAGAACGAGCAGAGTCCGCACAAGTGACCCCAAGCTGGGAATCAAACCCTGGTCCCAGGTGCTGTGAGGCAGCAGTGCTAACCACTGTATCACTGTGCTGTCCTAAAAGAGTGTGAAAGATCAAGAATAAAGGAATTCCTCACAAAGACAATGCATCTAAATGAGATGAAAAGGAATTTGTCTGGATAAACTGGAAAGAATCACTGTTACAAAGGAGAATACACTAACAACAGAAAATGCTCAAACACAGTGGGCGGCACGGTAGCACAGTGGTTAGCACTGCTGCTTCACAGCTCCAGGGACTTGGGTTTGATTCCTGGCTTGGGTCACTGACTGTGTTGGAGTTTGCACATCCTCCTTGTGTCTGTGTGGGTTTCCTCCAGGTACTCTGGTTTCCTCCCACAGTCCAAAGATGTGCGGGTTAGGTTGATTGGCCATGCTTAAATTGTCCCTTAGTGTCCTGAGATATGTAGGTTAGAGGGATTAGTGGGTAAAATATGTAGAGATATGAGGGTAGGGCCTGGATGGGATTGTGGTTGGTGCAGACTTGATGGGCCGAATGGCCTCTTTCTGTACTGTAGGTTTCTATAACTTCTATGAAAAGATAAATTAAATTCAGGCATACATTTTTCCCTATTGAATAAAGGAAAGCAGCAAATGCTGGGGTTCCTTGAGTAAGTAGAGAAATGAAAATTAGAATAAAATTGAAGAAGTTACTGGTTAATAATATAAAAGAAAACCATGCTGAAAATCAGAAATATAGATGGAATGCAAAGAGGTTTTGAGAGCTGAGAAGGAAATATGAAGAATGACTGCCAGATAATTTAAAGGAAACTAGAGAAAGATTTTTTACAAATATATAATAAATAATTAAAGTTTTAAGATCAATTGGAGATAAAGATGGAAATATTCTTATGGTGAATGAAAGAATAATGAAGATGTTAAATGAGTTGTTTGCCTTAGTCTTTGCATAAATAAATGGTAATAGCAATGGAAAAGCGAGGATTTGAGACATTTGAATGGGATATTTGCTGGTAGGGAAGTTGTATTGGATGAGTGGAACGCAATTGAAAAGCGCAATGAGTCCAAGTAGCACCCATACCAGAATGTTGAAGAAATCACAGAGGAAGTAACAGACGCTGGCCAAATAATCATCACAAGGTGCACATCGTTAAGCAAAAGATACCAAAATGTGCAACTGGGAGCTCATGGAGAGAAAATCTGCCTTGAAATTAAGAATTCTCATCTGTAGAATCTCTTAACTTCATTTTGGGATTGATTTTAGCTTTGGGATTGATTTTAGCTTTAGGGGGACCAATTAGCAAAGCAGTATAATCATTGGTATCATTGGAAGAATGAATTTACTGGCCCCATTTCAAAGCCATTTCTGACTCATAGACATCAAGTTGGCAAAGTTAATGTCCATTCCATTGTGCCTGAAGGAACTTTGAAAACTGGCTCCAGGAAATGTCTTCCATGTTTTATGAAGTATTTTTGGATTTTGCTAATTAAAACATTCAGCCTTAGAAAGCTTGTGCAAGAGTTTGACTTGAATTCTAGTTGGACAAATTCTTCATCCTTCTAACAAAATATTTTAATAACAAAATGATGTGAAACATCACAATTGAGCCAAAAAGTTCTGTTCTTGGTGTATTATTCATCTACCTTTGATTATAGAATCATGGACTCCCTACTGTGCAGAAGGAGGCCATTCAGCCCATCAAATCTGCACCAACCACAATCCCACCCAGGCCCTATTCCCATAATCCTGCCAACATCCCTGACACTAAGGGGCAATTTAGCATGGCCAATCCAACCTAACCTGCATATCTTTGGACTGTGGGAGGAAACCAGAGCACCCGGAGGAAACCCACACAGACATGGGGAGAATGTGTAGACTCCATACAGGCAGTGATTCAAGCCAGGAATTGAACCCAGGTCCCTGGCACTGAGACAGCAGTGCTAACCACTGTGCCACCGTGCCTCCAGTTAAGTAGTTGTCTGTATACCAAACTTTACATATTTCTGACATCAAGAAATAATGCCAAGATTACTTAATCTAACTAGTTTCTAATCTTTACAAAACATTGTTTTATAAGTTGTAATTTCCATGCTTGCATTGTCCAATATTTCAGAATTCTTCCTGTCTTCATGGATGACGCTTGATTCTTGAAAGCTGACCTGTATTTAAGGTGCAGGTAAGGGAAGCAACTTCCCCATTTTATTACTATATTTTTGTGAAAAGATATAAGCACATTGTGTGAAATTCCCCTGTTTTCAATCTACGTGCCCATGTCAATAAGAAATTCAGTATTTCTTGCTGGCAGGGTTTGTCAGGTGGTTTTCACCCAAATATGTAAATAAATCCATCTCACGAAACCCATTGGCCAGCCCCCCTGTTAAGGCTGCCCCAATCTTCCAAAAATTAAAATAGTGAACCCCTGCTAACCAAGGTAACACCATCAACCCCCCCCAGTACAGAAGGACATCCTCTGGCACAGGCACTCTGGCCTGAGGGGTTTCAAAGAATTGATTTGATTTATTATTGTCACATGTATTCACATATTGCGTGCTATACAGACAAAATATACCGTTCATCGAGAAGGAAACGAGAGAGTGCAGAACATAGTGTTATAGTCATAGCTAGGGTGCAGAGAAAGATCAACAAAATGCAACATAAGTCCATTCAAAAGCCTGACGACCACAGCAGGGAAAAAGCTGTTCTTGAGTTGGTTGGTATGTGACCTCAGACTTTTGTATCTTTTTCCCAATGAAAGAAGGTGGACAACAGAATGGCTGGAGTACATCCAATGGCCATTTGCCCCTCTGTCACTGCCGAGCTGCAGAGGGAGGGTCGCTCAAGAGTCCTGGGGTTTGGGTGGGCTTGAGCTGGTGGCAAGGAGTTGATCTCTCTCCCCTGGGATGGCTGGTCTCATGGTTGGACTGCCCCTTCTAATCCTGGTAAGAAGTCTCACAACACCAGGTTAAAGTCCAAAAGGTTTATTTGGTATCACAAGCCACTAGCTTTTGGAGTGCTGCCCCTTCATCCGGTAAATAGGAGTTCTGTTCACAAACAGGGCATATAAAGAGACAAGCTCAATTTACAAAATAATGGTTGGAATGCGAGTCTTTACAGGTAATCAAGTCTTAAAGGTATAGATAATGTGAGTGGAGAGAGGGTTAAGCACAAGTTAAAGAGACGTGTATTGTCTCCAACCAGGACAGTTGGTGAGATTTTGCAAGCCCAGGCAAGTTTTGGGGGTTACAGATAGTGTGACATGAACCCAAGATCCTGGTTAAGGTCATCCTCATGTGTGCGGAACTTGGCTGTTATTCTCTGCTCAGCAACTCTGCGTGTTCATGTGTCGTGAAGGCCACCTTGGAGAATGCTTACCTGAAGATCAGAGGTCGAATGCCTGTGACCACTGAAGTGTTCCCAAACAGGAACAGAACACTCTTGCCTGGTGATTGTTCAGTGGTAGACATGCTGGATCATCAACATGGATGCCATCATCTCACATGAGAACACCATCCACCAGGTACATGATACGTATACTTGCAACTTGGCCAACGGTGTACCTGATATGCTGCAGGAAAGGATGTCTTGAAGCATGGTACATTGGGGAGATACTACGACAACGGATGAATGAACACCGCTCAACAATCACCAGGCAAGACTATTCTCTTCCAGTTGAGGAACACTTCAGCAGTCATGGGCATTTGGTCTCTGATCTTTAGGTAAGCGTTCTCCAAGGTGGCCTTCACGACAAACGACAACGCAGAGTCACTGAGCAGAGACTAATAGCCAAGTTCCACACACATGAGGACAGCCTCAACCGGGATCTTGGGTTCATGTCACACTATCTGTAACCCCCACAACTTGCCTGGGCTTGCAAAATATCACTGACTTGAAACAATACACATCTCTTTAACCTGTGCTTAACCCTCTCTCCACTCACATTATCTGTACCTTTAAGACTTGATTACCTGTAAAGACTCGCCTTCCAACCATTATCTTGTAAATTGAGTTGTGTCATTATATGCCACTTATTTAATAAATGAGTCGAAAGTCGTACAAGCAAGAAATTACAAAGAGGCTTGTGAACAGAACTCCCACTTACCTGATAAAGGAGCAGTGCTCCAAAAGCTAGTGGCTTGTGCTACCAAATAAACCTGTTGGACTTTAACCTGGTGTTGTGAAACTTCTTACGTGTCTACCCCAGTCTGATGCCAGTGTCTCCACACCCTTCCCGTCCTGACAGACCTGAAGATCATCCCTGGCATAGTGGTTTCCGGCAGCTCTGCAGAATGGAGTGCTACTTGAAGTTGAAAGTCTGCCACTTGTCCAAGGTGCATTGAGATTAAAGTGTACAGCACATTTCAAAGTTTTTATTGTTGACAAACAGGATTGAAGATTTTGACCAGTGACATTCCTGAAATCACCATGCCGGGAGTGATGTTCAGGTTTCCCAGGGCTGGAGGAGCAGTCTAGCAACTAGACCGTCATCCTGGGAATGAGTGATAAGGTCAACCCCTTTCCTCCAACCTGAGCCCACTCAACCCCTAGGACTCTTAGGGGACGCTCCCTCTCAGCCTGGCAGTGTCAGAGGGGCACCTGGGCACTGCACTTACCTCTTTGACACCTTGACAATATGCCAAGTCCACACTGATAATGACCAGCACAAAAACCTGGCTGGTGCAGTTTCGCTGGGGAGCCAGATGAATGGTGGCTGAATGGGCCATCCAGCCTGCTAATGATACATCTATGAGGGGTTTAACATAATTTTCAGGTTGCTGCCTGCTCTGGCCAGGAATCTAATTGGACGAAATGCTTTGCCACTCAGCGGAATGCCATTATTGGCAATTCAATGGACAGTGGGGATTCCTGCCCATGGCTAACGAGACCAGAGAATCACCCCCGTTATGAAATTGTTGATTTGTATTTTGATGGCTTTTCCTTTTCTGGAGTTTGGTGATTGTGAGTGCAATTGTTAATGCTTCCAATTTCCCCTGCAACTTGTCTTTTGATTTGGAGATGTTTTGATCTGTGTTTTGCTCTGTTAGTTTTCGTTCTGCTGAAATTATAATTGCACTTCAGCATTCCCAAAAGATTGACATTTGACTTTGTTTTGGTTTCCTGCCTTTCATTAGGAAAGTCTTGCTGTTTATTTTCTCCACTGATGCAATGCTAACTTCACTTTTGTTGGAACATTCACTTATGTTGTGTACATTCTGCTCTTTCTTAAGAGCAGTTAGCCAATCATTTTCTGTGTGACTCTTTTTATGTGTAAGCATCTTTATTTTTCTCCACTGTTTTTGTGTTTAATTGTGATAAATTGTAGTCGGTTTTCAATTACTATCACATTTCCATAGTCAGGAGTTTGCTCGTCCTGAGTTTTGGACAGATGCGTTGATGATCTTTTTCTAACATATATAAATTCATACGCAAGCTCTTTCCTCTGCAAACAAAGAGATCATGAGCAGATATTGCATCTTTTGCAACTGAACAACAGTTTGGAAAATGTTTTAATAATAATTGATTATGGTTGTGGGTTACAGTATATGGTATACTGTAACAAAACTTCAGATGCCTTGCGGTTGTATGTTCATGTAATGAAAATATGTTATGAATAAAGTTAGTTCACAGCAATAGTGTCAATCATCCTGCATCATGAAAACGAGATGAAGAACAGATGTTCTCTGGTGCATTCGCCACGTCATTGAATCAGAATCCACTTAGTAATCCTTTTCATGTGTGTTATAAATGTGTTGTTCCCTTTGAAATTTGGTATTCTTGTGAATCTGTCCTGATGAATGCAAGGCAAAAAGCTTTGACAGCATGTATTTTGTTCAGCAATACTGAACTGATAGGTCTTTGGTACATTTGCTTAGAGAAAATGTTGCTGCCAGAATTAGAGGGTATGAGCTATAAGGGGTGCTGGATAGACTAGGATTGTTTTCTCTGGAGTGGCAGAGGCTGAGGGGAGACCTGATAGAAGTCTATAAAATTATGAGAGACATAGTACGGAATTTTACTGGCATATCCACCTGAGGCTTGTACGATCCCGCCCGAGGCCAATGGAAAACGTCGTTTCTGAGCCTCGTCCACTCTTAGGCCATAGATAATGTTGACAATCAGAATTGTTTTCTCAGAGTCAAAGCTGGAATTTTCCAACTTCACACCAATGGGATTTTCCCATCCTGTTGCAGTTAACAAGCATTTGGCTTGTCATCAGAACCTCTGTCTTCACTGTGATGGAAGTGTGGTGTGAGCAGATGGTAAGATCACACCATACCAGGGGGCATGCACTTAAGCTAAGAGGTGGAAAGTTCAAAGGAGATCTGAGAGGCATGTTTTACACAGTTAGGTGTCTGAAACGTGCTGCCAGGGTTGGTGGTGGAGGCAGATATAGTAAGGGCGTTTAAGGGGCTTTTAGATAAGGACATGAACATGCAAAGAGTAGAGGGATATGGATCAAAGACGGGCAGAAGGGATTAATTTAATTTGGCATCATGTTCAGCACAACATCATCGGCTGAAGGGCCTGTCCCTGTGCTGTACTGTTCTACTTTCCAGTAATATTAGAGGCATTGTAAGAGATAAAATCACATAATGTTCACAGAAGCAGTGAAGTAGTTTGTATGGTCTTAAGTAATGAAATTAAACATCTAAGTTTCAACTGAACTGGTTGTTTTATGTAATGTATATATATTTTTACAAAAGTACTGTTTGATCATTAGGATCAAAATATTTTATTTTCTATCATGCCTCATCTTATTCGTGCTGAATCAATGGAATAATCCTCAGTAGGCAAAATCAATTTTCCAGGATCTATTCTGCTAATTATGCACCATTAAGCATTGCTTGTCAGCAGAAGCAAGTAGCTCTTCACAAAATTATTGCTAGAGATTCATTAGATTGAATTATGTAGGAAATGCTAAGAGGAACTAAATGAAATTAATGTTATTGGAAATTTATAACAGAATCTTACAGCACACAAGAACATTCACTCCACTTTGCTAGTCCTTTGAAAGAGCTATCCAATTAGTCCTGTGCTTTTCCCATAATCCTGGAAATCTTTCCAGTTATAATGGAAGCGATCAGAAATATATCATTCAACAGACAACAGCCCAGTTGTATGTTACTAAAGATGCACATTTACACAGCAGAAACATTGAGAGTTAATATTATTTCTGAGCTACATATGTTTCTTAGAGTCAACAAGCGTGGCTGCTTTCTACAAGGACTTAAGTGACCTTTCAGTGAGAATAAATAGGAATTCACAAACATTAAGGTTGACAGATGCTGAAGGTCGATTGGCGGAATATCATGAAAACATTGAAGATATTAACTTCATCATAACTAAGGAGGAAAGAAAGTGCTTACAAATCTTGCAGGGAGAAAGGAGAGGGGCTTGTCAGATACTCCAAAATACAAAAACAGGTCAAAACGGTGATCATGATGGTAGATTGGGACCTGTGCTTTTTTTAAAGTGTGAAACAGAAGTGAAGCATCACAATCAAGGTTTCTTTCTATATCACAATAGCAATCATAACATTTGCAAATGGTCTTAAAATTGAGATCAAATGCCATATAATAAACACTCCTGATAACCATGGCCTCCCAGTATTCAGCAAGGCAGGCATGAGTAACGTCTTCCAAAACAAATAAATTACTAAGTTGAAAATAAGATTGATATCCTTGAAAGCCTAAGTGGTCTCAAAACAAATAAATCCCCAGAGGTAGATGATATTTATCCCAGAGTTCAGAGAGAGACAAGGGAGGAGATTTTTGACACAATGATAATCAACCTGTTTGAGTCAATGGATGCCAGAGAGATGTCAATGCTTTGTGAATAAGCTGCAGTTTCAAAGACCATGACAAAACCAACATTGGCAACCACCAACTCATTAGCCTTATTTTTAATTCCTTGTAGTATAATGGGATTGATTATCAGGCATAGACTTAAAGATCATTAGTACAACATCACTTAATTAACAATCCTGGCTTACAAGACGCTGTTGATAAAATTTCACATAAAAGACAACTAATTACACTCAAAACTGTTAGAAATTCAGCCTGTAAGCCTTTTTGTTTTATAACATTTATTCAGGCTTATTTTTCACTTTGACCTACGGATTACAAGAGAACAAATTGATGACTCACTGGAAAGGTTGTTACACTTTATTAAGTTTAATTTTTTGTACCCAGGAATACAACATGAAAACAGGCAACAGATCTAAAATAATTACTGAAAATGATTACAGATTAAACAGTTTGAAAAAGCAAAGGAAAGAAAATGATAACAGTTTTAATGGGTTGAGACAGAAGAAAATAATGTGGAAAAAACTGCTTTGCTGCAGTACTGTATTCTCAGCAAATAAATGCTTCAAGCATTTCTGGCATCTAAGTGCTCAAATACGTTTACAGTAAGCTTAGTCATATAGTTACCTGGCCAGCTCCTGTTGGTTATAGATTCTCCTTTTGATACTCAGTTGGATCCTGCCTCTTCATTGCAATCGTCAAAGAATAGAATCATAGAATCCCTACAGTGCAGAAAATGCCATTCAGCCCATCAAGTCTGCACCGACTCTCCTTCAGAGTATTTTACCAAAGACCCCTCCTCCCCCATCCCTGTAACCCCATACATTTCCAATGGTTAATCCATCAGACCTACACATCTTGGGACACTAAGGATAAATTAGGTTAGATGGATTAGCCATGGTAAGGGCGGGACACTTCCATCTTTTGGTGAAATTCTCCCTATTAGGTATTCAAGAGGAAGTGGTTAAATTATGGAAATGATGATAGCATTAACAAAAAGAGAAAATAGAGGAATAAAAGAAATAGATAGGGCCGAAAAGATGTGTAAATAGTTAACGAAGGAAGATATGGAAAACTTGGCAGAATAGTAATGAAACTAGAAAAATCTTAGAGACCAAGGCAGATGCAACTTGAAATGTTGGAACAATGCAGAGAAACAGTCAACAGCCAATGGATGTTAAACTGCAAAATCAAAGAAGCAGAATATAAGTCAGAGGAAGCAATGATCAAACTGTACTCCACTGGTCAAATCACAACTTGAATACTGTATCAAGTTCTGGTCATGAAGGAACAAGACATTGAAGTAAAAATAAGAATCAAAAGGTAGATCTTTTGTCCAAGGCATTTGAGTAGTAAGGAAAGAATAGAGAAGCATGGCCATGAGAGCTTAGAAAGCATATGTCTAAGAGGTGATTTTACAGAGGCATCCAAGGATGGAGCCACTGTTAACTGGAATTTTTTTTTTAATTAAAATGTAAGAATGGAAATAGGGGACATAGATTCAAACTGGTTTAGGATCAATACCAAGAAAACCTTTCTCATACAAATTGAAAGAGTTGCCCAGATAAATTATGCAAAAGCCCACACATTATTTAAGAAACAAGTGGACACTTACAGCAGGGAACATTGGCATTTCTCTGGATGAATGTATTAAGATGGGCCAAATGGCCTTCCTCAGTTGTAATTATCATGTTATTTTAAAAATGTATCATAAATCTTAAGGTTGCAGCAGATTCATATTGTTAGGCTCGTTAAACCTTAATGAACAATCATTTATTTCAAGTGCTGCCATCTGGAGAACTGCATATTAAGGAAAACACAATCAAATTAAGACTGGAATACTAAAAACTGTGCTTCCTGTGCCTCTGAATGATTCATTTCAGCATTAAGGCCTGAGTGGTCTAATCAAAGTTTCTCGGTGGATCAACATCTATTTTACAAACGCAATCCAGCGCTGGAAAAGAAACAAGGCCCCAAGGCATAATAAACCAGTTGACTTGAATTCACAGTAATGATATTGCAAGATGTTACAACAGAATTGCTGCTTTGATCATCATCTGGGATTTAAAAAAAATGTTCCACAACTGCAAGTGCAAATAGCATGCAAAAGCAGACCATGAATTTTGACCCATATTCATAATTTATTGAATGTCATTGTAAGCAAGGATCACTTGGTTGCCTTATTAATGAATGAAAGGAAGAAACAGCGATTGATCTTTGGCTCTTTATGCTGGTAATATATGACAGGGAGAAAATGACTTGTCACTTGTGATGTTGGGTATGCATTGTTGCAATGAAAAATGATAGCTACCAATATTTTGGGAAGTTGCTAATTCCAATACAGGAAGGAAATTCTTAATATACATGATAAATAGAAAGGATGTTTGCCTCCTCACCACCAAAGGTTTGATAGAATCATTTTGAGGTTCTTCACAGCTAAATGCGGAAATGATTAAAGTCCCCAGTATTGCAGATGATCATCCCTCCAGCTGCTCATGGGCGGTCTTTAAAGGCAGGATGTTGCTTTGCACAGAATTCCCATTGTATATACAGACTACCAGAGTTACCACAATAGGATGTCACTTCTACCCATTATAAATAATGGTCCAGCTTTATTATTGATTGTCAATGATTAGAAATATGTTAACACTGATAATTATTTAAAGGCTCATGGCAGTGGTGCTCACAAAAGTTGTTCTTTCTGAAATTTTTATTCATTACTTTACATGGACAAAATGTGTTAGCGTGGTAATTATATATCTATAGATTGATATGCTGGATGCCATTTTGGGATTGGGCAAATTATGCCAATATGCAGTCTATTCATGATCTAACAAATATCTATCAAATTCAGTGCTGAAGCATCTAGTGATCTTTTCTTTTTTTTAATGCTATCCTAATGCTCTCCTGGATCACCACCCACTTGATAATCTTCAAAACTTGAACTCATCCAAAAGTCTGTTGCCCACACCTTAAATCACATTATCACTTCTGTGATATTTACATTGTCTCCTGATTCTGCAACACTTTGATTTTAGAATTCTCACCCTTGTGTTCAAATCCCTCAATAGGCTTGCCCCTTGCTATCTTTCTAACTTCCCCAGACTCCACACTCCAGGTCTTTAACTTGCGATATTTTGGTGCTCTTTCATTGTACGCCTCACTGATTTTCTTTCTTCCACCATTGGTGACCATGTCTTCTTCAGCCTATTGAATTTCCTTCATTAAACCTAGAGGTTGTTGATCTTATCTAACATGCTCCTTAGAACATAACTCTGAACTAGCTTTGTGACTTGATGTCAAATTTGTCAGGGTTCTTCTTTGAAACACCTTGGGCAGTTTTACCATCTTAAAGGTGCTATACAAATGCAAGTTACTATTGTTGTTTATTATTGCTCCTATTTATTTCCCTTCCATAAACACATGATCAAATTATGATTTTCTAAATATCCTGTTACAACCTCCCTAATGATTGATTTGAGCAATTTCCCTATGGCAGATGTTAGGCCAACAGGCCTGTGGTTTCTACTTTCTGTCTCCCTCCTTTTTCAAATAAAGGTGTTATATTAGTTATTTTCCAATCCACTGGGACTCCGGCAGTCTTTTGGTCTCATAGTTTTCCCACCACCTTTTCCCTAGTTATGGTGGTTGTTTTAAGTCCCTCTCTCCCATCTGTGGGGAGTTTCCTAAATCTTCTGCTGTGGAGACAGACAC
This sequence comes from Carcharhinus amblyrhynchos, assembly GCF_965287045.1. Taxonomy (NCBI): domain Eukaryota; kingdom Metazoa; phylum Chordata; class Chondrichthyes; order Carcharhiniformes; family Carcharhinidae; genus Carcharhinus; species Carcharhinus amblyrhynchos. The sequence goes on along the minus strand of NC_137341.1, from coordinate 41,099,199 downwards.
AAAATACCCAATCAACACTGTCATCATTTCCTTGTTTTCCATTATCAATTCCTCAGATTCATTCTCTATAGGACCAATGCTAGCTTTATTTACTCTTTTCTTAAATACTTGTAGAAACTCTTACTATTTGTGTATTACTAATGATCTTTCTCTCATACTCTTGCTTTCTCGTTTAGGTTTTTTTGTTCTTCCTTGCTAGTTCTTAAAATCTGATCAATCTTCTGACCTACCTTTGCAGATTTATACTGTTTCTTTTGATTTGAAATGATATTTAGCTTCCTTGTACAGCCACAGATGATACACCCTTCTCAACGAGTATTTTTTCCCTCATTGGAATAAAGCTTTGCTGAAAATGATTAAATATGTCCTTAAAAGTCTGCCACTGCATTCCTAGTGACCTACTTTTTAACTGAGTTTCCCAATTCACTTTAGCCAGCTCTGCTTTCATACCATTATGGTTTATTCAGGTTTAAAACATTAGACTTAGATTCACACTTCTCCCCACCAAATTGACAATGAAATTCTATCATATTATGATTGCTGTCACCTAGAGGCTCCTTCAGTATATGAGGTTATTGATTAACCCTGTCACATTGCTTATTACCAGATCCAGAATAGCCTGTTCAACGGTGGTCTCTAGAATATGCTGCTCTCAAATTGTCCCGAATGCACCTTATCAACTCATGTTCCCAGCCTACCTTTATCAATTTTATTTGCCCAATCTATGTGTAGATTAAAGACACCCATGATTATTGCAGTCCCTTCCTTGCATGCCCCAATTTTTTTCCTAACTACTGTTAGGGGGTTGATAAACTATCCCCGCAAGAGACCTCTACTGTTTCTTATCCCTAACTAAACTGATTCTACATCTTGCTGATTCCAGCCAAGGTCATTTCTCACTTTGACATTTTTTACACCCCAAAAGTGAGTGCAGAAGTGACGTTTTAGAGCAATAAGTCAGGCCACATAATTTACATCCATTTTAGACCCCTCACAGGTATCTGGTTATTTCTGGAAAAGGCTGTGGAAGTATGGGGCTTAGTTTGATTATTTATTTGCATTATTGTGCGTGAGTGTATGTCTTCAGGAGAATATTGAGACACTTGTTAAAGACATACTTCAAAGATCAGTACCCTTTAAAAAAAAGTGCCTTGGGACTGAACCAGAACTTTCTCAAATTTCAAGGTTGCAAACACAGATCTGTGAAGAGTTAAAGTTCTGTAGCATGAACATGGGCAGTTGTGAGTTGATGATGATAATTTCAAATCAGAGGGAGGCCAAGAGTCCACCTGGTTGCACAAATATTAATATTTTCTCATATTAGTTCACCCACAGTAGGGGATTTCTGTCAGAACTGCAGTGGAGTCATTTGTAGCTCTAAAGGCCCATTCTGCTGCTCAGTTTCATGGTTGCAGCAATAAGGAGAAAAAAATAACAAGAGGAAAATGGAAATAAAAGTTAGTAATTTATGTTTGCTCTATAATGCTATCAGAACTTTCATAGTGAACATTGAAAGGAAGAGAGAAAACAAGACAAAGTTAAACATCTGTGCCTTGTGTCGTAGTTTAGATCAGCATGAGATATTCCGGAACTAACTACCTTAGTAAATGTGTTCCATTCTCTGTGCTCCATGTAGCTCAGAGGAACAGAGGGATCCCTGAAGGCAGCAGTACAGGTCAATGGGGTAGTTAAGAAGGCATACGGGACACTTGCTTTTTTCAGCCATGAATTAGATAATAAGTCATGATGTGGGTATGCCGGCGTTGGACTGGCGTAAACACAGTAAAAAGTCTGACAACACCAGGTTTTAGTCCAACCTATTTATTTGATAATATACTCACAAGCTTTCGGGGTTAGCCCTTTCGTCAGGTGAATGGAGAGTTCTGGCCTCAGACAGAGCATATAAAGCACAGACAGTTTAGAGATTACTGATTAGAATGCGAATCCTTACACCTAACCTGCTGTTCAAGACCTGAAGTGGCTGATACAGCAGGTTAGGTGTAAGGATTCGCATTCTAATCAGTAATCTCTAAACTGTCTGTGCTTTATATGCTCTGTCTGAGGCCAGAACTCTCCATTCACCTGACGAAGGGGCTAACCCCGAAAGCTTGTGAGTATATTATCAAATAAATAGGTTGGACTAAAACCTGGTGTTGTCAGACTTTTCACTTAGATAATAAGAGCAGGGAGGTTATGTTAGAGCTGTACAAAACTTTGATTCGGCCTCAGCTGGAGTACTGCAGTTCTGGTCCGCACTGGGGAGGGTGCAGAGCAGATTCACCTGGATGTTGCCTGGGATGGAACATTTGAGCAATGAAGAGAGGCAAGATAGGCTCAGGTTGTTTTGTTTAGAGCACAGGAGGCGAAGGAGGACCTGACTGAGGGGTATGAGCAGGATGAATGGGAAGCAGCTGTTCCCCTTAGTTGAAAGGTCAGTAATGAGGAGACATAATTTTAAGATGAGGAGCATGAGGTTTAGAGGGGATTTGAGGAAATATTTTTTCATCCAGAGGATGATGGAAGACTGAAAAGCACTGCCTGGGAGAGAGGTAGAGGGAGGAAACCTCATTACCTTTAAAAGTTACGTGAATGAGCACTTCAAGTATCATAACATTCAAGATTATGGGCCAACTGTTGGAAAGTGGGATTAGAATCAGATTTTGTGTAGCTTTGTAGCTGCAGACTCAATGGGCCAAAGGGCCTCTTCAGTACAGTATGACTCTATAGGTTGGCTTTTACAGCATTGTTCTTTCTGAAACTGTAAAATCTCACCTGAGGTCAACGGACCTTCCATTTGTCTGTCCCTCACCTGCTCTGATTCCTGGGTCGGCTGGGGTGGTAAAATTCTGGCCTATAACTCTAAGGGGATAGAGGGAATCTAATGGCAAGTTGTAATTGTGGATGGAACCCACGCTTGCCAGGCCTCCAGCCCATACTTTTTCTTCCCATCTCTGTTATGTCAAAAATTAATTTTGGGATATGTCTGGCATATTTCTGGGCTACCCCAGGAACTTGTCGAGTTTGTCTCAATTGGCCCAGCCTAACAGCAGCTGTGGGTCATACTGAAGGCCTCAAAATAATCAATAGAAGAAGGAATACTGCAGAAGACATGTGCCGCGAGTAAGAAGACAATTTGGTAACTTTCTCATCCCCCTCTCCAGCCTGATTCATGGTGAGGAATTCCCCCCGGCTCGTAGCCACTCCGACTTCCACCCATGTGGTGGAACCACATGGGTGCACTAAAACACTGAAGAAGATAAACAAACCAGTGGACAATTAGCATAAGCTGAAGTTTGTGATTTTGTTTCTAGTTACTACTTTTGCAGTTGTGGGAGCTCTTTATAGAGTAATGGGCACAAAAGTAGACATATGGACACACTGCCTGCCAATGGACAGAAAAGATAGCCATGCTCTGTTTCTTAGGCAATGTTTACAATGTCACTGAGGGAATGTTTACAATGTAGCTGAGGGTGGAACTGTTCTCAGAGACACAGATGAAGACCCCATCATTTGATTTCCACTTTCGCATCTTTAGACCCATCTTTTGTTTTATCACTTGCCCTATTACGATCCCCTTTGTCTTGAACCATCACCCCTTTTGTCATTAAATCATGTCTGGCTCCCACCTTCTCATAGATCTTCCCCTTCGTTCTTCCTTAGCCCATTCCCAACCACCTATCTTTCTTTCCCCACCCTAGAGCTTCGTTAAGACTTGTCCATCTCTTAACATTGTTCTGATGTCACCAAGCAGTAACTCTGCCTGACCCACTGAGTATATTTCCAGCATTCTCTGCTTTTATCATCAGGTGAAACAGTTTGTTGTTCCCCACCCCATCCCCCACACGCTGAAGAGGCAGGCTCACTTAATTTATTACACAGATTTGACTCCCAAGTTTGAATCAAGCAAGAACAGCAGCAGCATGATAAAGTACATTAGTCTGAGGCAGGAGGCAGCATGGTGGCACAGTGGTTAGCACTGCTGCCTCACAGCACCAGGTTAAAGTCCAACAAGTTTATTTACCTGGTGTTGTGAGACTTCTTACTGTGTTTACCCCAGTCCAATGCTGGCATCTCCATATCACAGCACCAGGGACATGAGTTCAATTCTGGCTGCGGATGATTGTTTATGCGGAGTTAGCACCTTCTCCCCGTGTCTGCGTGTGTTTCCTCCAGGTGCTCCGGTTTCGTCCCACAAGTCCAAAAGATGTGCTGGCTAAGTAAGTCTGGCTGCACTAAATTCTCCCTCAGTGTATCTGAATAGGTGCCGGAGCGTGGTGACTAGGGGATTTTCACAGTATCTTCATTGCAGTGTTAACGTAAGCTTACTTGTGACACTAATAAATAAGCTTTAAACTTCGCAATGTTAATTTAAGCCTATTTGTGACACTAATAAACCAACTTTAAACTTCAACTTATGGTATTGTAACACACACATCAACAGGAAAGAAAGTCAGGCAGAACGTAAAAAACCAGCCAGCTTTATTGTGCAACCACCTCAGGGGAATCCATACTACACAGGGCCCTTGTCCGAACGCTGAACATCTTCCACAAATTCATTGCTCTCTTGCTAACACTTGTAAGTGCATTCATTTAAGTGGGCCTAAGCTTTTGCTCTTTCTGATTAACTTTGATACTGTAGGCAGCATCAGTTTGGTATTGTTGCTTCAAGAATAAATCATCGTTGTGCTGAGATGTTTTTCCTTTGCTTCCTCATGCAGTCTAATGAAGTCAGTCTTGATTTAAGTCAGACAAGTCAGTCTGCCCAGATGACAGCAGCAGTTGCTGTTTCTAGGCGACAGGAGTCACTTCCCACCTCCTGCTGCAAATATCATTTGATCTTTGCAGTTCCAGAGATTAGGCATTTTAATGACATTGCGCTGACAATTTGGAGGTTTTGTCCCATTATTTAACATGACTTGCGGAAGATGGAACTCATTATTTGATGGAAATTGGTCGAGCAAACTGTTGAAAGGGTAGAGGACGATAGAAATACAATACTGAGGCAGGAGATGCTAAACAAAATATCTTGCAGTCGTGAGGAGCACTATCATCGCTACTGTGTAATTGCAAAATTGTTGCTACAACCACCCAAAAATGATTGTACAAATTTAACATGATGGCAGTCAGTCAGTTTCTGAAGGACAAAGGTTGTGCAGGAGGCTACCAGTAGAAAGGTCACGAGGAGAGACAGAGTTGAAATGGTAAACCACAGAAAGGTCATGTTTACAGATCGAACTTGAGTCAGTTGCTGAGTGTGGGGAGAAAAAAATTTAGACTTTTCTCACAATCTGATAATATTAATGTCTTATCAATGAAAAGCCTAGCAACCTAACCTGCAGATCCTTGGAGTATTGGAGGAGACCCACACAGATACAGGAAGAACACGTAAATTCCACACAGACAGTGACTCGAGGCTGGAATTAAACCCGGGTCCCTGGCGCTGTGAGGCAACAGTGCCATCGTGCCACCCATAACATAGGACAAAATTTAAGTGCCATCCCAGGGTTCAGAACAAAAATACCAATACTAGCCACATGCTGGTGTCCCGACTCCATTTCTGGCATTGGTATTCCATGTGATGGGCAGCTAATCTCATTAAGAACATTGTTAAGGGCAATTGTAAGGAGTCGACTTGAATTTTCCAGTTAGTATCCAGCTTGCAATTGCAATTGAGGGCAGTTTAGCATCCTGTGGCAAGTGCCCAGTGGTAGGCCAATGCCTTCTCTACTTAGCTGGGTGCCAGAGTAGCTGAAGACCACCCTGTAGAGGAACGACATCATCGCCATCCACCCATCCCCAAATCATATAATAGTGGCCTGGCAGTTTTTTCTGCTTTTTATTTTAAAATTTTAAAAGTTGGTGAGCGGAGCCTTTCAAAGCGCCCTTTCAGTTACTTGTTTCCAACTCAAGCTGGAAGACCTCTGATTGACCTGTGAGCTCTGGAAACACTCCTGCCTCGTTTAATTGAACAGGGAACCTACCTTCATGTCAATTGGAGGTGAGGGTACCCCCAGTTAAAATCTTAAAGAATGACTGTTTTTCCCAGAAGGCAGGGTCGAGACCCAGAAACAGTCCTGATTCCTACATCCTGCTCTCAAAGTGAAAATTCAGTTCATAGAGTTTAAAGTAAACTAAAGTTTATTTATTAGTCACAAGCAGGCTTACATTAACACTAATAAAGTTACTGTGAAAATCCCCTAGTCGCCACACTCCATCTCCTGTTCTGGTACACTGAGAGAGAATTTAACATGGCCAATGCACCCAGCCAACATGTCTTTCAGACTGTGGGAGGAAACCAGAGCACCTGGAGGAAACCCACGCAGACATGGGGAGAATATGCAGACTCCACACACACAGTGACCCAAGCTGAGAATCAAACATGGGTCCCTGGTGCTGTGAGGCAGCAGTGCTAACCACTGTGCCACCCATGTTTGTCAAGTGAGACAGCACAATGCTCTACTATCAATTGATCTCCCCCTGGGCCTCGTAGAGTATAAGCTCCCCTATTAGGTGAGTGAAGGCTATGGGATGGTGCAGTGGGGAGAAGGGAATTAAAACTAGCTGGCTCCATTCAGACCAGCAGTCAAAAGACTTTGGGGCTGACCTATACTCTGTGGCTGCAGAACAGCACTTTGAGAACGTTATAAAGAGTGACGGTGATGGAAGACTGTCCTCACTAAGATCATTTGTTACCTTGGCAGCGAGGAGTAAAGTGAATTTCTTTCATCCGTCCAGACCATCTTCACTGTCAAGACAAGCAATCCTCCGGTAAGAAAAATACCTCTATTTGGTAAACTTGAAGCCTGTAGGCTTCATTGCAAGCCTACAATGCAAGCAAAGAAGACTGGGCGTGTTTTTTCGAAAAAAAAAGGCCACTACTAGACTGTACCTTATAGGTATGCCCTCAACCAGGAACAAGGACAATGCAATTGAATTGCATCTTCACTCCAAAGGTTGCCCTCATAATGGTGGAGTTGTTAGTAAATGGCCACCCATTAAAAATGAAAATGGATATGGGGGCTGCAGTCTCTGTTATTAGGGAGCAGACTTATGATTACCTCCAGCTGGTATTCAGCACCTGAACTTAGAAAACACAAAGACCAGGCTGGCCACTTACACAGGGGAACCATTGCAGATAAAGGGCACCATGGCAACCTGGGTGATTTACAGGCAGCAATCACCTCAACTTACAATCATCATTGTACAGGGACAAGGACTTAGCCTTATGGGGAGAGATTGGCTGGAGATCTTCAGGCTGGTGCAGGGTACTGTACAAAGTCATTAATAAGTACCCCAAAGCCTTCCAAGAAGGACTTGAAAAAGTAAGGGATGCCAAAGCAAAGGTGTACACCTCAGATTTAGAGGGAAACCTGTTCCATACTCCCTATTGAAAAAAGTGGAGTCTGAACTGGAAAGGAAGCTTTCAACAGCATTAAACTGTAACTTTTGTTCTCTAATTTATTGGCCCAATTTGACCCTGAAAATTACCCTATCTTAACATGTGATGCCTCCTTATAGGGTTGGGGCAGTATTGGCACATTGCGAGACAGAACAGAGAAACCTATTGAGTACACATCTAGGACCCTCTCAGATGCCAAGCAGGGGTTTCACAGATTGAAAAAGAGGTTTTGGCTGTCTTTGGCATTAAAAAATTCCATCAATACACCTAGAGTAGATGCTTCATCATAGTAACTGGGACTTCTTAAAGAGGACAAGGCAATACCCCCAATTGCCTCCACCTGGATACAGCATTGGGCTTCAACACCTCCTAGAACATTGCCCCAGAACCCAGATAGCTAACTGAGTCATCTGCCATTGCCATAAGCCAGCTTCACCACCAGCTGTGGAATAGGTCATGATGATCTTCAATTTTTGGACACCTTGCTGGTATCTGCAAGGCAAATCAAGGCTTGGGTGAATGAGGGGCCAGTTAGATCTAACTTAAAGCATAAAATGTTACATGGGGGTTTCAGAGAGTAGCCCTGAATTAAATGAAACACGATCTGCTGAAGAACAATGAGTTCAGTGTTGAAGGTGGCATCACCCTCTGGGGTTCCCACAGAGTTGTCCTTCATCCAGGGTGACATCCAATACTTATGGAATTATATCATGGACACCCCAGGATTTTGAAGTTGAAAATGCTAGCCAGGAGCTAATATGATGACTGGTTCTTGGTGCAAATATTACCAACTTGGTCAGGCAGCGTGAGTCATGCCAAGAAATCAAAAATTGTCTCCCGCCCCCTCCTGCCAACCTCCCTCCACCCATGGGAGAGACCTGGCTGTGAGTGTATGTGCATATCATTGGGCCTTTTTTAGGTTCCATGTTCTTAATTAAGATTGAAATGCACTCCAAATGGTTAGAGATACATCAGATGTGCTCCACCATTTCTGTTCTATTAATACTTTGTATTATTCAAATAATTGAGAATTGACTCCTGGGACGGAATCTTCTCAAAAAAATTCTAAGTGTAAAACAGGCGAAAAAAAGGTGGTTTTCTAGCGGTTATTTTCAGCAAGGTAAGTGATGGTAATTTACAGCACTCTGCAATGCAGACCCCATAATGTGAATCTCGTCAGTGGAAGCAGGAGGTGGAGAGACAGCCTGCCCAGGAGGCCAACAGCTAAACTCTAGGGGTGCCACTGTGCAAGTGCCCCAATCTCCCAGTATACTGTGTACACAGTATTCTGGGAGTTCTGTCAGCACCCCCCACAGACAAAGCCCCTCTCTGATTGCTGCCCCAGCTGATTGCTCAACTGCCACCCCAACATAACCCGCCCCACCTTCCCACCAATCGCGACCTCAACTGATCGCCCTCCTGGTCGCCACCTAGTTTATAAAACATTGGTTAGGCCACATTTTCAATACTGTGTCCAATTTTGGACACCACATCACCAGAAGGACATGAAGGCTTTGGACAGAGATACAGAAAAGGTTTCCTAGGATGTTGCCTTATATGGAGGGTATAAGTTATGAGAAGAGATTGAATTAACTGGGATTGTTCTCCCTGGAAAGATGGAGGCTGAGGAGTGCCCTAATCAATGTTTGTAAAATTATGAGGCGTAAGGATAGAGTGAACAGTTGGAAGCTTTTCCCAGGGCAAAAATGACAATTCCAAGTGGGCACAAGTTCAAAATAGGGGGGGATGTTTCTGTGGAGATGGGCAGGGCAAGTTTTTTACACAAGGGTCATGGGGGCCTGGAATGCACTGCCAAATGAGGTGGTTGAGGCAGATATATTAATGAAATTCAAGACTTATCTGGATAGACGCATGAACAGACGGACAATAGAGGATATAAGCGATTGGTCTAGATAGGACAATGTGATTGGTGCAGGCTTGGAGGGGCAAAGGGCCTGTTCCTGTGTTGCATTGTTCTTTGTTCTTTGTTGTTGGTCAACTGCCCCCCTTTTCCACCCCCTCTCCCCCATGGGGCTCGCTGTCCCCTCAGGCCCCACCCCCTCAGGCTCCCTCTACATTAGACACTGTCCCATTAGGTCCTACCCCCTTAGCACCAGCTGATACCATGTGGGCATTGCCAGGGAACCTGATAGGCCCTTCCTCCAAGCACCTCTGGGCTTCAATGGCCTCCAGGCCCACCAGCGAGGCCATCACATCTGGTCCCTCAATCAGTGAGGGGACAAAGGTAAGTGAGCATGGACTATTGCATCCTAAGTTCATTAATGACATACTAAGCAAGGCTGATTTAACCAACAGAACAGGGCTGGAAAGATCGTGAGAGGCGAGAAATTGGGAGCGAATCTAATTTTTCGCCTTTTGCCCTACCTTACCAGCTCGCCACACTGGTCAACCGGTGTGGTGAGCTGGAAAGATCTTACCCCTGATTTTGTGGGGTGCCGATAAATGGGAATGAATATAATTCATATCAGTCAATCCATGCATTACTTGCCATATTCTTCTCTTTCTGGACTATAAAGCGTGCTGGAAGGTCAAGGTGTAATTTCAATATTGTGTGGTGCTGGAAGAATGCGACTAATCTATTTTCAAATGTGCTTTCACAATCTCAGCCATTCTGGGAGATTCTAAAATAGGAAATGTAACAAACCTTTCAGTTCATTTATTTTAATCAGTGGTTTAAAAAGAACAGTAAACCCAGTGCAACTAATGAAGACTTGCTTGTTCTGTCCTGGGAAACCTCCCATGGTTCTTGATGGGAAAGATTGGAAGTGGCTATTTTAATATGACAATGGACGGAATCATTTCAGAAATTGGCAAAGTCTGATTTCGCTTGGGGAAACAATGTTTAACTTGCTGACAGCAATGGCAGCTTTTTCCACCATATTGTGCGGCACTTAGTGCAAAAAATGAGCAGGCATGGGTTCCACACCATATCGCCAGCATGTGACCTCTGATTCAATCATCCCGCCATCACCTGTTGGTGGGTAAGTGAGTGTGGCACGTTGGTACAGTGGCTAGCAATGCTGCCTCACAGTGCCAGGGACCTGTGTTCAATTCCTGGCTTGGGTCACTGTCTGTGTGGAGTCTGTACGTTCTCCCTGTGTCTGCATGGGTTTCCTCTGGGTGCTCTGGTTTCCTCCCACAGTCCAAAGATGTGTGGGTTAGGTGGATTGGCCATGCTAAATTCCCCTTTGCTGTCAGGGAGATTAGCAGGGTAAATATGTGAGGTCACAGAGATAGGGCCTGGGTGGGGCTGTGGTCGGTGCAGACTTGATAGGCCGAACAGCCTTCTGCACCGTAAGGATTCTATTCTGCCTCAGGTTTCAATGATTTAAAGATCATCCCTGCTTACAGCTAGCACTCTTCCGAGTCTGCTGGGAAGTCACGTCTGCCACACCCAGGAAGCATAAAGTGCCACAGCTCACTGACACCTCCCTTGAACACATGCAGGATGCAGTGGAGGCCCGCTGCAATGTTCTATTCCCATGCTCTGACCTTCCAGTGTGACCAATCCAGCATGTGAGACAGTGGCAGCGATGATCAGTGCCAACTCCCTACAGAAGAGGACGGCCATCCAGTGCCACAAAATAATGAATGATCACCTCTGTTCAGTCAGGGTAAGTCACTCTCCTCATCACTCTCAATTCGCACACCCATCCGCAGAGATCCCACTCAATGCCAGCCTAAGAGACATCACCATTAACTCTACCGCGCACAGCTTCATCTCCCCTGTGGGTCGTTCCTTTGTCACCTCCCTGGTCCACTCACCATCCACACACGCCAAAGATCCTTTTTACACATCACCATTTGTCTTTGTGTAGGACAAGCTGGCTGACAACAAGAGAGAGAGAGATCCCAGATGGGTGGAGGGATGCCAGAACTCAAGGTCCTCACGTCTCTGATTCACCCAGCTGGCTGGTGAGGACACAGACAATTCCAGTGACGATGGTGGTGCTGAACCAGATGAGAATTCAGCATTGCAACATCCATCAAACAGTCATGCTGTGAGTGATGTTTCCTGTTTCCCAGGGCCCTGCCATGCACTAATGACCTCTCCTTTCTTTCACAAGAAGCAGCTGAGGAGGTCCATAAGCCAAGTCCTTTACTCCATCCCTTCAAAGAAACATGTGACCCAGGCTTCCCTTCCTTTTCCTCTCTCCTGGTTGTTCGAAGAAAGCAGCCCTAAAGAAACTGCAGACGGGCCTGTGATCTCTGCCCACCCACCCCATCCCTCGAAGATGTGAGTGTTGTGCCAGCTTGAGTGCACTCACCCCTCGGAGTTTTGCTAGTCAGATCTATGTCTTTTGAAACAACCATACATTCTGCCATTTTGACATCATGCTGCTGTGGAAGTTTAATTTGATACGGAGGTATGAGTCTAGAGTATGGCCCCGCTAATAATATGCTAATATATGTATAATGATGTTCCTGACATTGAATAACAGGAAATGTAGCCCAATACTGATGGGGGAGGGACAATCCTGTCCTACCTTTGCATCTCCAGGAAATGCATTATTGTGTTATCTTGCTTATTTTCTTCTCAAACCACAAACCGCTGCAAACAGGAAGGGAAAATCCCAGCCAACTCCATAAGTGTGTTCTTTTTTCATGTGAAATATGTTAAGTTCAGTCTATTGCTCCTGCCTACTATAAGCAGGACACCTGCTGCTGCAACATCTGCAGTGCTATCTATGAGATGCATTGCAGAAATTCACCAAAGGCCCCCAGACAGCACCTTCCAAACCCACAGCCACTTCCATCTCGGACAAGACAGCACATACATGGGAACACCACCACCTGCAAGTTCCCCTCCAAGCCACTCACTATCCTGACTTGGAAATATATCGCTGTTCCTTCGCAGTCGCTGGGTCAAAATCCTGAAATTCCCCCCCCCTAATGGCATTGTGGGTCAACCTAGAGCATGTGGACTGCAGCGTTTCAAGAAGGTAGCTCACCGCCACCTTCTCAAGGACAACTAAGGATGGGCAATAAATGCTGCCCAGGCAGCGACACCCATGTCCCACAAATGAATAAAAAAAATTAGAAATAAAGCTGAAATACTTAATCAAGAGCGATGAGGAAAGGTGTTTTTTTTTTAAAGCAGGGAGTTATTATCTGGAGTACACTGCTGGAAAGCAGATTCTGCTGTAACTTTAAAAAGAGAATTGAATATGTACTTTAGAAAATGAAAAAATCGCAAGGCTACAGAGAAAAGTCAGGAGTGTGGGACTAATTGGATAGTTGTTTCAGCTGACTTAGGCACAATATGCTGACTTTTTTTTGTGTGTGCTTAAGACCTTGTGATTCTGGGGGTAAAAGATTTGGGCTGAGAAAGCATGTTTCCTTGGCGGGGCTGAGGTGATAATTGAGAAATTAGGCGCTGGAAAAGTCCTGCTCCATTGATCAGAGAAGCTTCAGTCAGCTTGAGGGTGAAGAAAATCAGTGAGCGTGTTCTGCCTGGGCGGCCTCTGACACCTCCAGACTCCCAATATCAACGATTAGCAGAACCTGAGACAAAGTCAGATGCTGACCTTTCGACTACCGATATTAGGCCAGACCAACAGAAAGCGGGAGGTGAAAGCACAAATGAAACCAGTCCCAAATAATAACTAAAGACTTACACTCAAAAATATAAAAATATAGCTTGAAAATGAAGAATTAATTCTACGTGTTGTTAAATTTGACTGAGAAATATTAACACTATACAATGGGATAACATTGCATATGATATCACTGCATATTGCAGAAACTTTGATTAAAATTTAAATGCTTAATTTTACTGCCACATTATTTGATTGAATTCAGGCCTGGCCATTTCTATTTATTGACGGTGCTTCCTGCAGAGTGATGACTGGATTGCTGTTGCCTCCCCCGCTTCTCACCCACTCTCTTTATCTGTGCACGGATGGATGAATGCCACATCAAGTGCTGCAAAGTTCCTCTCGTACTGCCTGCATCTATTCCAATTAACTCTGGGACCTTTTTAAGATCTGTTCAATTTTTGCTATAGACTTTGAGTGCAGATTTGCACCATGGGTTTTCTTTGCCAGATCAGTAAAATATATCAGTCCTTTCCAACTTAATTAGGAATTAGCAAGCGGGGGGTGGGGTGGTGTTGGTAAAAAGTAAGCTGTTATCTTCAGAGTTACTCTAGAGTCTTTCATAAGAAGGTGAGTTCACAGCCAAAGAACAGCTAAGATTAGCCTGAAGCTCAGAAACAAAAGTGAGAAACTGCGTTTAAAATGTTGATTCTCACTTCACAGGAGAATTTGCAGCTCCTCACCACAATTCTTTAAGTAACTTTATCCAACCTCCATAGTTTCCTCAAAAGACATCAAAGTCTCTCTTTCTTGTCTGTCTTGCTCTCTGCCAGTTCTGCTCTGAGCCAACAGGAGGCACCAAAGAGCAGTAATGGCTGACGTGGTGTTACAATATAAAAGATTATACATAAAACTGTTCCCTTTAAAATCCGTCCTGAGTTCCTCCCCAAAACCTTTGGCACTGTTCCTGAAGATTTCCATCCCTCCACCTGTGTATATGCATACGTGTCATTAACTGTTTATGCCCCCACTGTCTGAAATCCCCTTCCAAACCACTCCTCTGTTAACATACTTGCTGTGTTGTAGAAGATTCTTAAAGGCACATTGATATTTTAAAGATTGCACTTGCAGCTTTAATGCCTCCAACCAATCAACCAACATAGCACCTCAACAGGCACTTCACATGTTAAAGCGTGTGCACACAAACTCCATACACCTAAATACACGCATACAAACCACATACACTATAGGTGCACAGATATGTGTACACGTGCACATGGAACTCTGTTTCTTTTTGAATTTTCCATTAAAATGTCATTACTCCACATGTTCCAACAGTTTTAAAAATATAACTAATACTCACCAATTTGCAGCACTATGTTTCTGAAAAATGATCAATTATATGTGTGTGCGCATTCTTTGTTACATACAGTTAAGTTCAAAGGAAGGAGTTTGCCAGAATGAGCCTTTATGTAAGAGGTCAGTGATGTATTTTTTGTCATCGACTAAATGCCAGCAGCTATGACTGCTTGATGTGAATCTAGTCGTGCTTTCATAAATCCCATGAAAGATTATGGGAAATGACCTCAAGACTGAAGAAAATTACACGTGGAAGACTCATAGTTTTGGAGTAGTTGTCCCGGGGGATTCTGATCCCTAAGCCATTTGCCATGGGAAAATCATCCATGCTCTTAAAATAAAACCCTGGTATTCAAGTGGACTGCGCACCCAGCAGGTTCTAACATGCCCACAGGATGAAAAATGTTTACTTGCAGCACATTTATAACCTCTGCAAGGAAAATACTTGCTTAAAACAACTTTGGTGACGTTAATCATTTTAAGTGTTTAATAGCTTCCATACAATGGCAACTTGCATTTTTACAACCGGCCGGATTCTCTGACCTTGCTCACCATTGGGATTCTCCGGTCCCGCTGCCATGAATGGAGTTTTGGCTGAGCCAAAATTCCCCCTTCTCGCTGATAGCAGTGATGGAGCATGAGAGACTGCAGAATTCCAGCCAAAATCTTTAACAAAGAAATCTGTCCCATGTAACTTCAGGAGTACATGAAGACAAAACTGGACACCCCATTAAAGAATGCAACAATGATCAAAATGGCAGGTTTCAAGATGGATCTCCTCAAAGAACAGGGAGGGGAGGCTTTCAGGGAGGGAATTTGAGATGGTGGGATCGGGGTGGGGGGGCGGGCTAAAGGTTCAGTTGCAATGATGAACAAAGTGTGGAGAAATGCAGGAGGAGGTAGCAGAGATCAGGATGAACATGAAAAAACTTAAGCAAAACTATGAAGAGATTTAAGCAAAGATTTAACCATTTAAATTGGCCTCCCTGCTACTTGACAATATAATGGTTAAATAATGCCTGCTACATTTCTTTCCCTTTTAGGGTTAAAGTAATTTCCTGTTAAAGTTCAGTCTCTTACATGGCACACGGAGAATATGCCAAGAATGTCATGGAGTGTTCAGAACTACACCCTTCTGACAATTCTTGGTAACTGAAGAATGCATGGTAATGTGATAGGACCTGATCTGACAAGCTGCTTTGAGATAGGTTATGTATAAGAAAACTGTCTCACATACCTTATCGAATTGTCAGTCACTGATTGAACTAGGGAGCATGTTGTGTCCCTTTATGGGAGGCATGGTGGCACAATGGATAGTACTGCCAGCTCACAGAGCCAAAGACCCCAGTTTGATTCTGGCCTTGTGTGGAGTTTGCATGTTCTGCTTGTGTCGGCGTTTGTTTCCTCTGGGTGCTCTTGTTTCCTCCCACACTTCAAAGATATGCAGGTTAGGTGGATTGCCATGCTAAATTGTCCCTTAATGTCTAAGGTATGTAGGTTAATTGGATTCGCCAAGGTAAATAGGCAGAAGGTTACAGGGATGGGGGTTTCTGGGTATTGGGTTCTTTTGGAGAGGGGGGGTAGCCTAGATAAGTTGTTCTTTTTGGACTGTCATTGCAGACTTGATGGGCCAAATGGTCTCCTGCACTGTAGGGATTCTGTGGGATTCTTTGGTTCTACACCTGAGCTTATACTATACTGCCTTTTGAATGAGATGTTAAACCAAGGGCCTCTACTCTGTCATGTAGGTGTCAAATAAGTCCAGGGGAATTCTCCTTGGTGCTGCGGCCAGTATTTTATCCTGTTGCAGTTATTCAGATGATTGGTTTTTTCCCTGTTTATGGAAGCTTGCAGTTGCAGCTGTGTTACTTATATTATCAGACTTATGAAGTATTCCCTTGCTTGTTAATCATTTTTGGATTTATTTATTTCCCTATTTATTCCTTGCTATCTCTCCTTCTTTCTTAGAGTCAGAATTTTCCCAGCCCACCTGCTAGGAGCATTGTAGAGGGCGGGACACGGACCATGCAATGATCCTTTGACCTCAGGCAGGATTTTCCAGCCTTGGGGCGAGCACAGCCAGAAAATCCTGTCCAGAGAATCAATGTAGCACAGAAGGAGCCATTTGGCCCACCAAATCCATGCCAGCTCTCTAAACCAGGCAGTCCTTCTGCCCGCTCCATCTCCATAAGCCTGTAAATTTGATCTCCTCAAGTGCCTATGCAGTTTTTTTAAAATCATTAATTCACCAGCCCTGTCGGCAATGTGACTCAAGTCATTGTACATGCTGCATAAAAAGTGCTCATTCTCAAATTCCTAATGCTTATCAAAAAGCTTAAGTCCCTGTCCTGTTGCCCCTATATGAAGAGCTAATGGGAACAGCTTTACTTTCTCTACCTTATTTAAATCTTTTATAACCTTGAACATCTCTATCAAATCTCCCCTCAACCTCTTTTGCTCCAAAGAGAACAACCTCAGCCTTTCCAATCTAACCTTGTAACTGAATGCCCTCATCCCTGGAACAATTTGGTAAATCTCATGTGTGCCCTAAAGGACCCTGACATCCTTCCTAAGGCTTGGTGACCAGAACCGGATGCAATACCCTAGTTGTAACTTAACCAGAGTTTTGTAAAAGTTCAACATAACTTCCCTGCTTTTGTATTCACTGCCTCTATTTATGAAGCTCAAATCCTATGTGCTTTGTAAACTAGTCTCTCAAAATGTCCTGCCACCTTCAAGAATTTGTGCACCTGGACTCCACTGTCCCTGCACACTTATTTTTGTTTTCTCACTATTAACTTATAGTGCCTACTGATGTAATATGGATCCTTTAGCTGTCTCATTGATGATGATCTTGACTCATGCATATTTAGACATTAACTATTTATTGTAAGTCTTTAACTCTTTGCAGATTCCAGTTTACTGTCATGCATGTAGGTAATTCTCTGGTAGGCTTCTAGAGTGTCCTCTTCGAATCTATTACCACATGACTCCATACATAACTCAGGTGGTGTCATTCTCCAGCCCCATGTTAGCTTTCAGTCTGCTAAGCAACTGTACATTACAATGACATGCACATAATATCACAACATCCTGCTTTCTTCGCTAAAGAAAACATTCCATCCCATTTCTTCCCTAAAAAAAACTACTTTCCCTTCCAACCAAGAATTACAAGACAATATTTACTTGCTATCCCTTCTCCTCTCACCTCAAGCCTTTGACTTTATGAATTCAGATAGCCTTGTGTCATGATAGTTCTTCCACACGTCAATCTATCATACATAGATGAATGGTGGTGGAGTTTCTGGTACTTGGCTATCTTTATTTGATTTGCTTTTTATGCTCCTCCAAGTTTTTTTTAAACAACTGGTATGCTTTTTTTGGAGACATTGTGGGTTTGTTCCATTCCTTCCGAGGGGAATGGGTACTCCCTTCATTCCTAGAGTGGACTCAAATTTTCTTTTTCCATGGTGTCCACCATGTTCTCGCTGGATGTATACATATCACAAATGGAACCTTAATTTCCACCTGTTATACAATTTCATGGAACATAGAACATAGAAAAACTACAGCACAAACAGGCCCTTTGTCCCACAAGTTGCGCTGATCATACCCCTACCTACTAGGCCTACCTGTAACCCTCAATCCTATTAAATCCCATGTACTCATCCAGAAGTCTCTTAAAAGACCCTAACGAATTCGCCTCCAGCACCATCGACAGCAGCCGATTCCACTCACCCACCACCCTCTAAGTGAAAAACTTATCCCTGACATCTCCTCTGTAACTACTCCCCAGCACCTTAAACCAGTGTCCTCTTGTAGCGACCCTTTCGGCCCTGGGAAATAACCTCTGAGAATCCACTCGATCTATACCTCTCAACAACTTATAAACCTCTGTCAGGTCACTTCTCATCCTTCGTTTCTCCAGGGAGAAAAGACCGAGTTCCCTCAACCTACCCTCATAAGGCATGCCACCCAATCCAGGCAACATCCTTGTAAATCTCCTCTGCACCCTTTCAATAGCTTCCACATCTTTCTTGTAATGAGGCGACCAGAACTGCGCACAGTACTCCAAGTGGGGTCTGACTAGCGTCTTATAAAGCTGCGGCATTATCCCCTGACTCCTAAACTCAATCCCTCGATTGATGAAGGCCAGTACACCATACGCCTTCTTGACCACATCCTCTACCTGCGAGGCGATATGGACCCGGACCCCAAAGTCCTGATCCTCTACGCTGCTAAGAGTCTTACCCTTGATATTATTTCAGCCAAACATTTGTCAGCTGTTTTACTTTCAAGTCGTTTTGCAGTTTATGAATCTTTTTATTCAGTTCAACAGTTCTCAGCTTGTCTGAGACATATAAGTTAAAGTTTATTTATTGGTGACAAGTAAGGCTTACATTAACACTCCACTGAAGTTACTGTGAAATTTCCCTTCTGCCACCTATTCAGGTCAATGCACCTAACCAGCCAGTCTTTCAAACTGTGGGAGGAAACCGGAGCACCTGGAGGAACACGTGCAGATATGGGGAGAACGTGCAGATTCCACACAGAAAGTGACCCAAGCCGGGGATCGAACCCAGACCCCTGATGCTGTCAGGCAACAGTGCTAACCACTGCACCACTGTGCTGCACGTCTAATATCTTCTTCTTCTAGTTCCTTGCGTTTCAATGTTACATAAGAAACATAAGAACATAAGAAATAGGAGCAGGAGTAGGCCTTCTTTTCTTACACTGTCTACAGCTTTGAAAGTTCTAATATTTTCCTTTTAATGCCTCATCTTTGCCATTCAACTGTTTCTTCAACTCTTCTGTTTAATTTTTGTAGCTGTTGCCTATCTCCTGGTATATGGAACATCTGTTCAGAGTAATGTTAACTTCGTTTTCCTTCACTTCATAATATTTTAGAGGAATAAGCTTTGATCTTAGAAATTGTTATAGCACTTGAAGATTTTTCAACAGGTTTTCCTTTTCTTTGTGAAGCTTGCTTACTTCATCTTGAGTTCTCTTGTATTTCAACAGATTCGCCTCAACTTTCTTATGCTGTGCTTTCATTTTGCTGCTTGTTTGTTTCATCTTGTTGCTGAATGACTACGTATCCCTTTTGCATTTGATCTTGAAGGACAGTCAACTTATTATTTTCCTGTTGACTGCTTGCCAATTCATTCTGGGTTTCCATGCATCGTCTCATTGACTCAGTCTGAATCCTGCAGTTCAAACCTTCCAGTATGGCTCTGATGCCAACACTTTCTTGTAGAACAACCTCATTTGTTTTTTGCACATTTTGAATTACCTCAGCTAGCTTTCCTTCATTCACAGCAGTCTGTGTATCCTACACTGCCATCTACTGTTGTTTGGCACTGTGGCAGCATTTTCAAGAAACAATGGCTAGAATCTTACCACTGTTCATGCCAGCGGGATTTCTTCATCCCGCTACGGTGAATGGAGATTTGGCTGTGTAATAAATTCTGTGTAATAATCTCACCAGATTTCCTTTATTTATAAGATCCAACAACACTATACAGAGTGTTTTCAGTGAGCAGTCTACATCCAGAGTGCCAGAGGAACTGACAGTCCTGTTTAAGTACAGAGCATGGTACTCCCTGATTGAACCATCAATTTGGTCCTTAATCAGGGAGTTCATATTTAAGCAGGCCAACCTCAATTGTCTGATTAAAATCGGTACAGGCTGGCCACCAAATTCTCTTACCCTGCTGCAGCGGGAACATGGCATGAATGGCTGGTAAGATTGTGCCCACTATTTCTGAGCCATTTGGCTGCTTCTCAAACATTTCTTTTTCTACGCCAAACCGTTCAGCTCATTTCATTGTGCTGGCATGGTGAGCAACCATGTTGAGGATTACTTAATGTCTCCCTTAATCTGGGGCCTTTTAGGTTCCCCCATCCTGAGGTCATTTTTTTCCCATTATTGGGAATTGCCCTCTTTTAGGGGTCCATGTTTGTTTTCTTGCAGTTGCAGGATTCAGTTTCCTTGCCCCTTTAAGACTAAGTGCAGTAACCATTGTTTTAACTTCAGGCTGTCAGCAGCCATTGGTTCTGTCATTGTGATTTTTGCCACAGTTATTTGGCGCTTGATGGGCTCCCTGACAATCGTGGCTTAAAACCTTTTAAAACTGCAACGCTTCCTTCTTTCTTTTTGGTTGGCAGGGTGGCACAGTGGTTAGCACTGCTGCCTCACAGCACCAGGGACTCGGGTTCAGTTCCCGGCTTGGGTCACTGTCCTGTGTATGTGGAGTTTGCACATTCTCCCTGTGTCTGCATGGATTTCCTCTGGGTGCTCTGGTTGCCTCTCACACTCCAAAGATGTGCAGGTTAGGTGGATTGGCCATGCTAAATTACCCCTTAGTATCAGAAGACAAGCTAAGATAAATGCTTATGATTATGGGGATAGGGCCTGGGTGGGATTGTGATCGGTGCAGACTGAATGGGCAGAATGGCCTCCTTCTGCACTGTAGGATTCTATAATTCAACGATTCTATGAACCCTGCAGGTCCTATTTAGGGTTTGCACTTTGGGGACTGTCTGCAGCCTGCCAGTTTGCGCCCAGTAATTTTCCCATGTTGGCGTGAAGTAGAAGCATTTTGTTCCTATGCAATTCTTTCCTTTTTGTTTTAATCTGCTTTTCTCTTTTTCTTTGAACTCCCACGCTTCAGGAGTTTCAACAGGCTCATTAAAGGGAAGTCGTGTCTGACGAATTTATTGGAATTCTATGAGGATGTGTCTAGTGCGGTGGACGGAGGGGAACCGGTGGATGTGGTGTTTCTCGATTTTCAGAAGGCGTTTGATAAGGTGCCGCACAAAAGGTTGTTACAGGAGGTTAGGGGGCATGGAGTTGGGGGTAAGTTGTTAGCGTGGCTAGAGGATTGGCTGTCAAATAGGAGGCAGAGAGTAGGTGTCAATGAGTGCTATTCGGATTGGCGGTTGGTGACTACTGGAGTGCACCAGGGATCGGTGCTGCGGCCTCAGCTATTTACCATTTATATAGATGTTCTGGAGGAGGGAGCTGAGTGTAGGGTGTCGAAATTTGCTGATGACACGAAGATAAGTGGAAAAGCAAATTGTGCGGAGGGTGTAGAAAGTCTGCAGAGGGATCTAGATAGGCTGAGCGAGTGGGCGAGGACCTGGCAGATGGAATACAATGTTGGCAAGTGTGAGATTATCCACTTTGGCAGGAATAATAGTAGGAGGGACTACTACTTAAAGGTCGAAAAGCTGCAGCATGCTACGGTGCAGAGGGACCTGGGGGTCCTTGTGCATGAGTCGCAAAAACCCAGCTTACAGGTGCAGCAGGTGATTAGGAAGGCAAATGGGATGCTGGCCTTCATAGTGAGGGGGATTGAATATAAAAGTAGGGAGGTCTTGCTGCAACTGTACAGGGCACTGGTGAGGCCACAGCTGGAGTACTGTATGCAGTTTTGGTCGCTGCACTTGCGCAAGGATACTTTGGCCTTGGGAGTGCAGAGGAGGTTCACTAGGCTGATACCGGAGTTGAGGGGGTTGCACTATGAAGAGAGGCTGAATAGACTGGGCTTGTACTCGTTGGAGTTTAGAAGGATGAGGGGGGATCTTATAGAGACGTATAAGGTGATGAAGGGGATGGATAGGGTAGAGGTGGAGAGGTTCTTCCTGCTCAGAAGGGACAGCAGGACTAGAGGGCACAGCCTCAAGATAAGGGGGGGTGCAGTTTAGAACGGAGTTGAGGAGGAACTTATTCACTCAAAGGGTGGTGAATCTCAGGAATTCTCTGCCCGTTGAAGTGGTGGAGGCTGCCTCGCTAAATATATTTAAGACGTGGGTAGATAGGTTTTTGGTAGGCAAGGGAATTAAGGGTTGTGGGGAGAAAGTGGGAAAGTGGAACTGAGCCACTTCAGATCAGCCATGATCTTATTGAATGGCGGGGCAGGCTCGAGGGGCTAGATGGCCTACTCCTGCTCCTATTTCTTATGTTCTTATGTTCTCGTGCTCCACTCAGGACCTTTTTTTTAACTTAAAAATGCGAGCAATTTTCTCCTCTGCCCTTTGTTTATTTCAAGTAACTTTCTTTCTTTTGTCAGCTATTTCTTCTTTCCCATGTCTTTTTTTTTTACTTATTTGTGTCCATGCGGGTTGGCTTCCAGAGTGTTCTCTTGAGCCTTTCCTCTGCTCTGCCTGTCCGTTTAATTTTTTTTTAACTGCAGCTGCCTTACAGTTTCTGTATGGATACGCTGAGCCCTGAGACTGCCACCTGTTCTATAATGTAAGTCCAACTTCCTTGTTGAAGTTTTTTTTCTCACCGTCTTGTGATCTAACTATGCGTCTTACCTCATCATCACTCGGGAGATGAGTTTCTCAGGCCTCTCCTCAGCGTTTTTGTTGGCAATGAGAGGAGACATGTCTTGAGCTAGTGCCTAGATCTTCCCAGTCCCACCTCTCTCAATGGGAATTCCCATTGCAGGCACTCCATGCCGAGGGAGAACCCATGGCAGGGTGTTCACCACTGGTGGTACCATAGAATCCCGCCAGTGTGAATGGCCAAAGAATTCCAGCCAATGCCTTGCAATTCCTGTAGTGGCCCAGGTGGCTTCACTTGGGGGATCTTGTCATGGACCTACATTCACGCTGGTGAATTCTTTACGTTCCAGGTTTATAGAAAAGCCTTTTCAACTGTTCCTTTGAGTTTTGTTCATAGGTGCATGTGCTTATAGTGCGGCTTTAGTTTTCCCTACCTTGGGATACTGTTCTGGGTTCACCATTTAAAATGCCAGTTTTTATATTAATGCAGATCACCATGTTGATGATGGTCTCCCCTGCTAACCATATTAAAATATCATGCCAGCTGTTGTGTCTCATTGATGACCATCATGAGACTTGTATAATTAAACATTTACCGTTAGTCTTTAACTATTTACAGATCTCAGGTTGCTGTCATCTGTGGAGCTGCTGCTTCTTCACAAATGGGCGATTCCATTCATAGAATCCTGACAGTACAGAAGGAGACGATTCAGCCCATTGAGTCTGTACCAACCACAATTCCATCCAGGCCCTCTTCCCATATCCCTATGCATTTACTCTGCTAATCCTCCTGACATTAGGGTCAATTTAAATCAATCAAACTAACCCGCACGTCTTTGTGAGAGGAAACCGGAGCACCCAAACGAATTGCATGCAGACATGGGGAGAATCTCCACACAGACAGTGGACTGAAGCCAGAATTGAACTGGGACTCTGGCGCTGTGAGGCAGCAGTGCTAACGACTGTGCCCCAGTGCCACAATAATCTTTGATCTGCTGTGCACCTGTACATTACAGTGGCATGTATACAACATCGCAATGCCTATGTTGGATTGAAAATGTCCAATTCAGAGCATTGCCCCGATAAGCACAGCAGCAAAAACATCCGACACAAAAGAATCTCCAAACAAACAATTCAGAGAGGACTTTTAAATCTGCTAAAGTCATAAATCTTCTTGGAAAATGCATGAGACCTTTTCTAAAGTTCTCATGAAGTACAGTATGTTCAGTACTTCCTGCAACAACAAAGACAAATAGGGTTATTATAAACACAATAGCACCGCCAAGAGAATCTATCAGTCATGGTTTGTTACTTGATCGCCTGATCTCTTCCTTCTGTAAACAGAACCATTGGAGTGTGAGTCTTTATTCTCTTGCCTTTAATCATACATCGTTTTATATCTGCCAGAATTAAGTAGTTGGATTTTCCATGTAACTATATGTTTTTTTCTATCACCAGAGCTTTTTCGTTTGTATGTAAAAGGAAGTAAATAAGCAGTTCAGTGATTTCACCATGACTGATTGAAGATGCTTTTCCTTTTCTCTCTCAACCTAATTGTCTTCCCTCCTCTCCATGCTTGTTGACAGCCCTCTAGTAAACCAGCCAAGGCTGTCTATTTCATGGGGCAGTCTGCTGGTGGTGAATGGCAGCAGACTCTTTGACTAAAACAAAAGCAAAAATTCTGCTGATGCTGGAAATCCAAAATTTAAAAAAAGAAAATGCTCAACAGAGCACAATAGGTCTAGCAGCACCTGTGGAGAGAGAAATAGAGTTATTGGGCCCTGTTTTACCATTTCAATTCTAAGTCCTGGGCACTCTTGAAACTGGGAATGTTTCAGGTCCGACTTTTAGACCCATTCTCAGGTACCCCCATATGGACTCTGCCTGAAAAATATCAGCAATTCCGAGTCGTGCGGCAAAAGCATGTGGGCCCAAACACGCCCAAAATCCTACAATTTCAATCGGCACCTCCAACTGCACTTGTGCAGAAAAAAAACATAATAGAATGCAGCTCCCCTGCCACATCGCTCCCAGGAAAATCACTAGACTGTTATTCCAGAAACTCAACTAATGTTCTGGGAAGCCTGGTTTGAATCCCCTCATGGCAGATGGCTGAGTCTGAATTCAATAAAAAATATCTGGAATTAAGAATCTACTGATGACCATGAAACCATTCTCGATTGCCGTAAAAACAAATCTGGTTCACTAATATCCTTTAGAGAAGGATATCTTTTGTCCTTATCTGGTCTGGCCAACCTGTGACTTCAGAATCACAGCAACGTGGTTGATTCTCAACAACCCCTTCAAGGGCAACTGGATATGAGCAACAAAGTAAAGTGAAGTTTATTTATTAGTCACAAGTAGGCTTATATTAACACTGCAATGAAGTTATCATGAAAAACCCCTAGTCGCCGCACTCTGGCACCTGTTCGGGTACACTGTGGGAGAATTTAGCATGATCAATCCACCTAACCTGCACATCTTTGGACTGTGGGAGGAAACCAGAACACCCGGAGCAAATCCATGCAGACATGGGGAGAATGTGCAAACGCCACACAGATAGTGACCCAAGGCAGGAATTGAACCTGGGTACATGGCATTGTGAGGCAGCAGTGCTAACCATTGTGCCACCCTCTTGCATGCATTGACTCTGCCTGTGCTCTGAGGAGAACTCCTGCACTTTGATTACATGACTCTTAAAGCGGCCACACCATCACTTGATCCACAGAGGAGATTTACTAGAATGGTACCAGGGAGGTGGTCTGCAGTTATCTGGAAAGAGTACATTGTATATGTTGTTCTCCTTAGAATAGAGAACGGGAGAGGTGTCCAAAATTATGAAGGAGCTTTAGAGGGTAGACATAAACTGTTTCCATTCTCAGGAGGATCAGTAACTGAGGACACTGACTTGAAATAATTGGCAAAAACCACTAGGAGGGTGATGAAAATTTTGTTTATTCAGCGAATTGTTATGATCTGGAATGAATTGCTTTAAAGTGTGGTGGAAGTAAATTCAATAGTAAAGAAGAATTGAATCTCCTAAAAAAGAAATATTAGCAGTTCTATAGGGAAAAATAAGAGTAGGACTAATTGTTAGCTCTTTCAGAGAATGATGGCATCTTTCTAATGTGTACCATTTTCTGATTCTATCTGTATGTCTCAGTAGCATCCTTTGGCAGTTTGTGACATGGAAGGAACCCTGTAGTCATTTTTATTACTGTTCTCATTTTAAATTGAAAATTAGCTTTAAATCAGCTTTAAAACCTTTAAGCTGTACGCCAGTACTGAGCAATCCATTAATCCTATAACTGAATCATAAAAATGACATTATAAAACTTTAACATTACATGTTCCATTTACCATGAATGCCATGTTATTTACTTTGCACAAAATATGCATTAAAGGCTAGTCTGCAGTGATTAAGTTGATAATATTTTCAATCTAATATTCGTTCCTCATTAGAAATGACATTGCTTTTTGTTTGTCCTTCAAAATTCCAATTATGGGATTAGAGTTAGCAGCCGGATGAATATATAAAAGAAGTATTTGTGCTGCTTAATATGTTTTGCCTATTAAGCCCTCATGGAGGACTAGATGAGAGCAAATATAAACAGTACCCTTTTAGCCATGTAGCCAGTTCATTTAAGCTTATCTTTTACAGAAAATGTTCTGCACAGAGCAAATCCCTCTCCTTGTAAGGCTGTCATTGCTGTTTCATGAATCTATGTGTTTAATGTGATTCCCCTTTGATCATGTCTAATGTATTGTAAAGCAGATACTATTGTTTGAAGTGTCCAGTTATTGGTGCTGTGGCCCACATTTATAAAATGTAATACAGTTTATTTTCATGCACGTTGATTACTTCAAAAGAAATCAACATTGCATGATTTTTGTACAGTGATTTGAATACTGCCCTGGACCATTTGAACATGTATCACACTGGCGCACCTACTACTGCATTTGTGTTTCTTATTTATTAATCTATATGAATTCGCACCAGTGGATTGAATGTGTTGAATGTGTCCATGCAGCTCATTGTTGGCAAGGAAATTGTGTGAGTGTAGTTCCTTCCTTGTTGCACCTGGATGTGTCCAATGCAAATGTCAGAGAGTACAACAGTGATGACAATCCAAAAGCAATCCCTTGGTTATAAGTGCTTTGAGACATCCCAAGGACATGAATATAGTTTTTCTCATTTTTCTTACATTGCTCAGTTATTTGGAGTGAAGTACAGGTGTCATCTATTAACTTACGATGCAGGTACAGCAAGCAATGAGGAAAACAAATGATAGGTTGGAGTCCAACAGGTTTATTTGGTATCACTAGCTTTCAGAGTTATTGATGAAGTAACAGCGCTCCGAAAGCCCGTGATACCAAATAAACCTGTTGGACCTTTACCTAGTATTGTGAGACTTCTTATTGTGCCTACCCCAGTCCAAAGCTGGCATCTCCACATCTTTATTACAAAGGGCTTTGAGTATAAGAATAATTGATGCTTACAAATTAGTTAAAGCTTTGGTGAAACCATACCTGAAGTGTTGGGTGTAGTTTCTAACCAAAAGAAGGATGAAGAGAGTGCAACAAAAAAGTTTATTAAACTGACCACTCGCCAGGATAAACGCAGCTCCAATGTCACTCAAGAAGCTCGACACTATCCAGGACAAAGCAGCCCACATGATCACTCTTACTGTAAATTCCAAGGAATACAGGCCTAGTCGACTTAATCTCTCGTCATTGGATGATCCTATTATTCCATGATTTTCTTTTGTTTAATAGGATGTCCCAATTTAAAGACACTCCCTCCACTGCCAGCGCACAGAAGCAGCATTGTGTGCCAGCTACAAGCTGCACTGCAGAAACTTACCAAGGATCCTTCAATAGCATCTTTCAAACTATGCTAGAAGTGTGGAAACATTGCCACCTGCATGTTCCCTTCTAAGTCACACATCATCCTGACTATATCGAACAGTCACTGTTGCTTGATCAGAATGCTGGATCTCCCTTCCTAACAGTACTGTGGGTTTACCTGTACCAGAAGAGTTGCAGCGGTTCAAGAGGCAGCCCATGACCAATTTCTCAAGGGCAATTAGTGATGGGTAACAAATACTGCCCAGCAATATCTACATCTCATTAAAGAAAGAGAAAATCCTGGAATGACTGCATTATATAATAAAGAGAGATTAAATAACTAGGTCATAGACTCACAGAAGTTTACAGCTTTCAGTCTAACTTGTCCATGCCACTCCTTTTTTCATCACTAAGCCAGTCTCAATTGCCTGCGTTTGGCCCATATCCCACCATACCCATCTTGCCCAATTAACAGTCTAAATGCTTTTTAAAAGACAAAATTGTACTCACCTCTAATACTGCATTCCCTAGAATTTATCAGAATAAGAAATGATCTCACTGAAACATAAAATTCTTAAGGGTTGTAACAGGGTAGAGGCTAGGAGGATGTTTCCCCTTGGCTTAGAGTAAGTGCCTAGCCACTTAGGACTGAGTAAAGGAGATATTTATTCACTAAAAGGACAGTGAATGTTTGTTTGGAATTCTCTACCCCAAAGACATGTGGATGCTCCTTCATTGAGTTTACCTAAACAGAGAACAATAGATTTTTGGGTAATAAAGGGATTTGGGGATAATGTGGGAAGGCTGAGTTGAGATAGAAGATCAGTAATTATCTTAGTTAATGGCAGAGCAGGTTTGAAGGGTCAAATGGCCACCTCCTGATCCTACCTTTTATGTTATGGTCTTATTTTTACTTGTATGTGTAGAACTTTACAATTCTCTCCATTGTTCTTTTTGCTGGTATAAATACTTTAACTTTGATGGGGTCTGACCAAGGCTCTATGCAATTTAGGCATAACTTTGTAATCCAGTCCTTTTGAGAAATGCGCCAGCACTCTATTGACCTTTATGATTGCTTTTAGTAACTACCCATATGAAAAAAGCCACAGATGCTCTTTAGATGCCCTGAGTGCAAATGAGGGATGGGGAAGCAGGTAAGCTGACCTGTGAGAGATGGTCAGAAGCAAGAACCAGCCTTTGCTGTAGAAAATGCAGAGAAACAAAAGAATTCTAGAGGCATTTCTGAGCTAGGAAAATTACTGGATAAAGTTCTTAAACTCTTCAAGCTCACAAACTCTTCACTGCTACCTCAACTGGGCAATGCTGGCAGCTGTTACTACTCATAAATCTCAGTCTGTTACCTGGAGTGTGTCAGCAGTGCAGAGCAAGAAACTCACAGCTGCTGTGCTGCTGCCTGTCACTCTGACAGATCCAAATGAGACCAATGGGGACTCGACGGACAGATCTTAGGACGGGCAAATAACTCCGAGACAGCATTTTAAAGGGACAAATATGGAATTACGACCCGGATTTCATCGCTAAATAGATCCTTTGTGCTACTTATACATCATTAATACAGTAAAGTCTGCAATCAACTCTACCCCACCCCTCCCTCCAATCTACTTGACATTGAGTTCTGTGCCATATAATACATTTTAACATCCATTATGTCATTCTGCATATTTAGTACTTGCACATTAGGCAGGACTACAGATACGATTCAATTACAGAACTCATTTTCTCTTGCTATAAACTGTAGATTAATTCTCAATAAACCTACAAATTAATGTCATAATTGTAACTCCTATTATGAATGATTGGCTTGAAAAAAATCAATGTGCATATCTTTGCTGTAGTAATATTCTCAAATTGTTGGGTGTCACAATACTGTTATAGAATAATAAGACGTGGTTGCCTTTTTTAAAAATTCCTCTTTGGCCTGCCTTTTCTTATCACTGTGATTTCCTAAGAGAACCTTCTAAGGTTCCTGCACACCTCCAATTCAGGCCTCTTACACATCCTTGATTTTCATCACAATGCCATTGGCAGCAGTTCTGGAATTTCCTCCCTAAGCCCCTCTGACTCATTACCTTTCCTTTATAAGATGCTTATTAAAATCTACATTTGGCCCATCATCAAGTGATATCAATCTTAGTTTGGTAACTGTGAAATGACTTTAGATTTTTTTTATGTTCAAGATGCCATTTAAATAGAAGTTGTTGTTGCAACTATGATTTCCACAAGGTGATTTTCTGATTTTTGCTAGCCCATTGGATGGGGGAAATAATTGGCAGGAAAACCACTCCCAAGTAGTGAGCAGTTAAGCATCAAAGCACCAATGACAATGTGGGATTGATGGAGATTTTTTTTCAATTCTTTCAAGGGATGTGAGCATCAGTGGGAAAATCAGTTGTTTTTGTTGTCATAGAAAGAGTCATAGAAACCCTGCAGTGCAGAAGGAGGCCATTCAGCCCATCGAGTCTGCACCGACCATAAACCCGCCCAGGCCCTACCCCCATATCTCTACATATTTATGCACTAATCCCTCTAACCTACGCATCTCACGACTCTAAGGGGCAATTTGTTAGCATAGCCAATCAACCGAACCTGCACATCTTTGGACTGTGGGAGGAAACTGGAGCACCCAGAGGAAACCCATGCAGACACGAGGAGAATGTGCAAACTCCACACAGACAGTGGCCCAAGCTGGGAATCGAACCCATGTCCCTGGAGCTGTGAAGCAGCAATGCTAACCACTGTGCTACTGTGCCCCCCCCATTCCTAATTGTCCTTGAGAAGGTGGAGGTGTTGAGCCATCTTCTTGAACTGTTGCGGTCCATCTGGTGCAGGTACACCCACTGTGCTGTTAGGAAGAGAGTTCCAATATTTTAATCCAGCAACAGTAAAGGGTGGCGATATAATTCCAAGTCACAATGGCATGGCTTGAAGGGAACATGCAAGAGTGCTGTTCCCATATATCTATTGTCCTTATCCTTCTGGTTTGTAGAGGCTGTGAGTTTGGAAGGTGCTATCGAAGGAATCTTGGTGCATTATTATGGTGCATCTTGTAGATGGTACGTATTGATGCCTCTGTGCGTCAGTGATGGAGGGAGTGAATGCTTAATGTAGCATATGAGGTCCTGATCAAGCAGGCTGCTTTGTCCTAGATCATGTCCAGCTGATAATGAAGGGTTCAGTGATGGTAATGCCATTGAATGTCAAACGGAGATCATAGAATCCCTACAGTGCTGAAAGAGACCATTCAGCCCATCGAGTCTGCACCGACCACAACACCAACCAGGTCCTATTCCCGTAACTGCACATATTTATCTTGCCGATTCCCCTAACAGTAGGGTTAATTTAACATTGCCAATCAACCTAACCCACACATCTTTGGAGTGTGGGAGGAAAGCAAAGCACCCCTGGAGGAAACTAGCGCAGACACGGGGAGAATGTGCAAACTCCACACAGACAATGACCTGAAGCCAAAATTGAACCTGAATCCCTGGTGCTGTGAGGCAGCAGAGCTAATCACTGTGCTACCATGGCACCCTATTTAGATTCTCTCTTCTTGGAGACAGTCATTGCTTGCACTTGTATGGTTAGAATGTTACTTGACACTTATCACCCAAGTCTGAATGCTATCCAGGTCTTGCTCTATATTGACATGGGTTGCTTCACGACCTGAGGAGTTGTGAGCGATACTGAACATCATGTCATCCTCAGTAAATAGTCCACTTTTGATCTTATGATGGAGACCAGGTCATTGATGAAGATGACTGGACATTTGACATTATCCTGAGGAACTCCTTCAGTGATGTCCTGGGACTGAGATGGTTAGCCTTCAACAACCATAACCGTCTTACTTTGTACTAACTATGACTCCAACCAGTGGAGAGTTTTTCCCCCTGATTCCCACTGACTTCAATTTTACCAGGGCTCTTTGATACCACTCTCAGTCAAGTGTTGCCTTAATATCAAGGGCAGTCACTCTAGCCTTACTTCTGGAATTCAGCTCCTTTGTCAATGTTTGGACCAGGTCTGTAATGAAGTCAGTAATCAAGCATCCCTGGCAGAACCCAGACTGAGCATCAGTGAGCAGGTTATTGCTGTGTAAGTGCCACTTAATAGCAGGATCAACAAAACCTTCCATCTCTTTGGTGATGATCAACAGTAGACTGATGGTGCGGTAAGTGGCTGGACTGGATTTGTACTGTTGTTTGTGGAACAGGACACAATAAGGCAATTTCTCACATTGTCAGGTTGTAACTGTATTAGAAAAGCTTAACTTAGTTTTGGAACACAGTACTTTTACTGGAATGTTGTCAGGGCCCATACCCTTTGCAATATGCAGTGCCTTCAGCTATTTCTTGATATCAAGTGGGGTGAATCACATTGGCTGAACACGGGCATCCATGACAGTAGGACTTCAGGCGGAGACCAAGATGCATCCGCTTGGCCCTTCTGGCTGAAGATGGTTGCAAAATGCCTTTTCTTATGCACTGATGTGCTGGGGGCCCCCAACATTGAGGATGGAGAAATTTGTGGAGGTTCCTCCAGTTATTTGCTTTGTTGACCACCACCATTCACAACTAGATGTGACAGGACTGCAGAACTATGATCTGATCCGTTGGTTGTGGAATCACTTAGCTGAGATACAGCACAGGAAAACCAAAGTGAAAAGAAGACATTTAAATAGGATGCTCAGCATCAGCAGCGACTATGTTATATTTATGGCCTCTCGTTTTGAATTGTCCCACAAGTGGAAATCTTTAGACCTCATGTCTATCTGCAGGAAGCTGCATCCACAAGATGAAAGTGGAAGTGACATAGGCTTAACTTCAGTGCCAGCCTCTGCCAGTCTGTACATTTTGCTGACAAAGTAGAGACAAATGAAGCCAAAGACAGACTCTTATCAGTCTTCCCTTAGAGGGAGATATCTGCAAAACTTGTGAACTCCTACAGAAAAATAATAACAACATTTAGAATAGTTACTCTTCCTGAATTCACATTTTTATCTATCATAATTATATGTAAGAGGGACAAAGAGTTTGTGAAAAGATGGTTCAGGAGGATGAAGTTTGAAAGAGGTATTTTGTAGAAGCAGAAAGGTATGTGCAATCCTTTATTCTATTTCTGTTCTGTGGTAGCCCGGTGAGTCATGCGGCAGAGCCACAGTCTTGGCTGCCTGAATAGTAATAATGTGGAGATGCCGGCGTTGGACTAGGGTGCGGACAGTAAGAAATCTCACAACACCAGGTTAAAGTCCAACAGGTTTATTTGGTAGCATAAGCTTTCGGAGCACTGCTACTTCACCTGATGAAGAAGCAACTCCACGAAAGCTGGTGCGACCAAATAAACATGTTGGACTTTAACCTGGTGTTGTGAAAATAGTAATAGTTATCAAAAACAGGGGAGACAGTATCCTAGTGGCAACATCACTGGACTAGTAATCCAGGAAGCCCAGGCAAACGCTGTGGGAACATCACGGCAGCTGGTGGAATTTAAATTCAATTAATAAAATCTAGAATCTAAAGTTGGTCTCAGTAGTCAGGAAGCTATCAAATGTGATAAAAACCCATCTGGAAGAAAACTGGTCCTTATCCATTCTGATCTACATGGGACATTGGTTACTCTTAACTGCTCAGCAAGCTACTGCGTTCAAGGGCAATTAGGGATGGGCAACATATGGCCACATCCCATGATAAAGTAAAGAAAATAAATAAGAGGCGCCTCTTTCAGGATTGACATAATGTTATGATTGGATGAAGTTAATAGAAAAAAAGCAGTGGGACGTTTGTTAATGATGGAGGTCCAAGACTCATTTCCATAATAAGTTATAATAACCAGCAATCTGATGTCAATCAGGCATTCAGACATTACCTCATCAGCATGGGACTTCCAGAAATCAGCCATTTAGATGCCAGACTGGCCCACCAGCTAAGTCTTGGGAAAGGATTGAGAGAATGATTGATTGTATTCGTTCAACGCTGGCCAGCAATCTTGGGAAGACTTAGGAAGCAGAAGGAATCAAGGTAAGTGAAAGCTGTGTTACTCATCCCTTCCTTGGTGAACACTAGTACTGTCCGCAATTCTAGTGGAGAGACTGTCCTAGACGATTAATATTGGGGTGAAATACGTCATGAGATTTTGCCCATTTGAGATTAGTTTTTGAAAAATGGGGACAGGAGTAGGCCATTCAGTCCCTTGAGCAGTTTGCCACTCAATCAGATCACGGTGGTTCTGTATCTTAATTCCATCTACCTGCCATGACTTCATAACCCTTAATGCCCTTACCTAATATAACCAATCAACTCCAGTTTCAAAGTTTTCAAAGGACACATACAGGGTGATTCTGTGTCCGCGACATTTTGGATTTCAATCAGCCTGAAACTTTGAAAAAATATGGGAAATTATGCCCATTTTCTCAAGAGCAATTTGGGGAGAATATTCCATCTTTAGTTAAAGAAAGAATTGTTTCCTCACATCAGCTTGCAATGGCCTAGTGGTTAGGGCCTCTTGTTCTCTACTGCCCCAACACAGGATATAGTTCTCTCAATCTACACTAATAGGCATTGATCAAGATATTTAAGGGGGATAGTTCTTGTTTCACGCAGTGGTTATGGATATCTTGTGATTGCCAAAATGTCAATTACAAAAGGTCAGCCACCAAGCTTTGGGTAGATCAGCCACAGGAAACTTTGACCTGGCTTCAGTGAATTCACTTGAAAGATGGGTGAAATGAGGTGAAATTTCTCAATTATATTTCTCATTAATAGTGTCATAACACACAGTAATCATTCACTGGAGAAAGTTGCAGCTTTCGGGGGATTTTCATTGCAGTGTTAATGTACTTGTGACAATAATAAAATAAACTTTAAACTTTAAAGAATAATATGGGCCACCATCTATTTGGAGAACCAGTGAGAGAAGTCACTGCCATCAAGCACTTAACTGGTCAGCTGCCAGCCTTTCAGGCATGCAATCAGGACTCTATTTAGTGGAAATCCCACCCGTGAGGCCAGTCAGAGGCTGGCAGTTCTCCATTTCTCACAGCATCCCCAAGATCCCTGCAAGGATCACTGCGGGATTCTTACTTCTGAGTGCTCATTAATGAGTTATGTGATATTCTGTCATCGACAGGTGGGATTTCCTTGTTGGGCCTTTCCAGCCACAACTTAATTAGGGACAGTTTTCCTGTCATCAGGATCTGGTGCAGAGACTTTTACAGATGCACCATTGTAAGCATTCTTTCTGGTTGTATATCAGCTTGGTATGGCTCCTGCTCTGCCCAAGACCGTAAACACCTACAAAGGGTCATGAATATAACACAATCCATCACACAAACCAGCCTCCCACCCATTGACACTCTGTCTACATTTCCTGCTGCCTCGGCAAAGTAGCCATTATAATTAAGGATCCCATACACCCTGGACATACTCTCTTCCAACTTCTTCTGGGGGAAAAGATACAAAAGCCTGAGGTCACATACCAATCGACTCAAGAACAGTTTCTTCCCTGCTGCCATTAGACTTTTGAATGGACTTACCTTGCACTAACTTGATCTTTCTCTACACCCTAGCTATGACTGTAACACTACATTCTGCACTCTCTAAATTCCTTCTCTATGAATGGTATATTTTGTCTATGTAGTGCACGGGTACACGGAGTTGGGGGTAAGGTGTTAGCATGGATAGAGGATTGGCTGTCTAATAGGAAGCAGAGAGTTGGAATCAATGGGTGCTATTCTGGTTGGCAGTTGGTGACTAGTGGAGTGCCGCAGGGATCGGTGCTGGGGCCTCAACTGTTTACCATTTACATAGATGATCTGGAGGAGGGGGCTGAGTGTAGGGTGACGAAATTTGCTGATGACACGAAGATGAGTGGGAAAGCAAATTGCGTGGAGGGTGTGGAAAGTCTGCAGAGGGATCTGGATAGGCTGAGCGAATGGGCGAGGAGCTGACAGATGGAGTATAATAATTTGCCGGGTGTTAGCGATGGAAAGGTGGTAGGACTGGAGGGTCTTAATGACATTACTGTTACTAGAGAGGCGGTGCTCGACAGACTGGAGGGGCTGATTGTGGACAAGTCCCCAGGACCGGATGGAATGCATCCGAGGGTTCTGAAAGAAATGGCGGAGGTGATAGTGGATGCCTTGGTGGTTATTTTCCAGACGTCGCTGGATTCCGGGGAAGTGCCGGATGATTGGAAAATGGCTAATGTTACGCCGTTGTTTAAGAAGGGTGCCAGGCAAAAGGCGGGGAACTATAGACCGGTTAGTTTAACGTCTGTGGTAGGTAAAATGTTAGAATCCGTCATTAAGGAGGAAATTGCAAGGCATCTTGAAGGGAATTGCTTGATAGAGCAGACGCAGCATGGTTTCATTAAAGGGAAGTCGTGTCTGACAAATTTACTGGAGTTCTATGAGGATGTGTCTAGGGCAGTGGATAGAGGAGAGCCGGTGGATGTGGTCTTTCTAGATTTTCAGAAGGCGTTTGACAAAGTACCTCACAAGAGGTTATTGCAGAAGGTCGAGGGACATGGAGTTGGGGGTAGGGTGTTAGCGTGGATAGAGGATTGGTTGTCAAATAGGAGGCAGAGAGTGGGGGTCAACGGGTGCTATTTGGATTGGCGGATGGTGACTAGTGGAGTGCCCCAGGGGTCGGTGCTGGGGCATCAGCTTTTTACCATTTATATAGATGATCTGGAGGAGGGAACCGAGTGTAGGGTGTCGAAATTTGCTGATGACACCAAGATTGGGGGAACGGCAAATTGTGCGGAGGGTGTGGAGAGTCTGCAGAAGGATCTAGATAGGCTGGGCGAATGGGCCAGGAAATGGCAAATGGAATTTAATGTTGGCAAGTGTGAGGTGGTCCACTTTGGTAGGAATAATGGTAGGAAGGATTATTACTTACGTGGCGAAAAACTGCAGCAGGCGACGGTGCAGAGGGACCTAGGGGTCCTTGTGCATGAATCGCAAAAACCCAGCTTGCAGGTGCAGCAGGTGGTCAGGAAGACGAATGGGATGCTGGCCTTCATAGCGAGGGGGATTGAATATAAAAGTAGGGAGGTCTTGCTGCAGCTGTATAGGGCATTGGTGAGGCCGCAGCTGGAGTACTGTGTGCAGTTTTGGGCGCCGCACCTGCGCAAAGATATTTTGGCCTTGGAGGGAGTGCAGAGGAGGTTTACTAAGCTGATACCGGAGTTGAGGGGGTTGAGCTATGAGGAGAGGCTGAATAAACTAGGCTTGTACTCGTTAGAGTTTAGAAGAATGAGGGGAGATCTCATTGAGATGTATAAGATGATGAATGGGATGGATAGGATAGAGGTGGAGAGACTCTTCCCGCTCAAAAAAGACAGTAGGACTAGGGGGCACAGCCTCAAGATAAAGGGGGGGCGGTTTAGAACGGAGTTGAGGTGGAACTTCTTCACTCAAAGGGTGGTGAATCTCTGGAATTCTCTGCCCGTTGAAGTGGTGGAGGCTGCCTCGCTAAATATTTTTAAGACGCGGGTTGATGGGTTTTTGATAAGAGAGGGGATTAAGGGTTATGGGGAGAGGGCGGGAAAGTGGAACTGAGCCACGACAGATCAGCCATGATCTTATTGAATGGCGGGGCAGGCTCGAAGGGCTAGATGGCCTACTTCTGCTCCTATTTCTTATGTTCTTATGATGTTAGCAAGTGTGAGGTTATCCACTTTGACAAATAATAGTAGGAGGGATTATTATTTAAAAGATGAAAAGCTGCAGCATGCTATGATGCAGAGGGACCTGAGGGTCCTTGTTCCCAAATTGCAAAAACCCAGTCTGCAGGTGCAGCAGGTGATCAAGAAGGCGAATGGAATGTTGGCCTTTATAGCGAGATGGAGAGAATATAAAAGTAGGGAGGTCATGCTGCAACTGTACAGGGTACTGGTGAGGCTGCAGCTGGAGTACTGTGTGCAGTTTTGGTCGCCACCCTTGCGCAAGGATATATTGGCCTTGGAGGGAGTGCAGAGAAGGTTCACTAGGTTGATACCGGAGATGAGAGGGTTAGCCTATGAAGAGAGACTAAATAGATTGGGTCTGTACTCATTGGAGTTTAGAAGGCTGAGGGGGGATCTCATAGAGACGTATAAGATAATGAAGGGGTTAGATAGGGTTGAGAGAGATCCTTCCTGCTTAGAAAGGATAGCAGGACTAGAGGGCACAGCCTCAAGATAAGGGGAGGGGGGCAGTTTAGATTGGAGTTGAGGAGGAACTTCTTCACTCAAAGGGTGGTGAATCTCTGAAATTCTCTGCCCATTGAAGTGGAGGAGGCTACCTCGCTGAATATATTTAAGTCACGGGTAGATAGGTTTCTGATAGACAGGGAAATTAAGGGTTATGGAGAGAAAGCGGGAAAGTGGAACTGATCCGCTTCAGATCAGCCGTGATCTTATTGAATGGCGGGGCAGGCTCGAAGGGCTAGATGGCCTACTCCTGCTCCTATTTCTTATGTTCTTATAGTGTGCAAGAAACAATACTTTTCTCTGTATACTAATAAATGTCACAATAATAAATCAAATCAAATCAAATCACCTGAGTCTCTCAGGTCTTCCTCAATATCTCCCCCTCCCACTCCCACCCATCCCTCTGCCATCATGCCTTCTCTGGTGGGCTCCACTAAAGTCCATTTTAATTGAAAAATCCAAATGTGATAGTACATGATACTTTATGGTGCATAAAATAGAGATTGAGTTCCTCAGGAGAAAAATAACTTGGTATTTAAAGAATATTCAGTAGCATTTAAGAGTCATTTTGAATCACTGGTGATTTTCAGCTAAGCTATCAGAGATCATAGAATCACTACATTGTAGAAGGAGGCCATTCAACCCATCAGGTCTGCACCGACAACAATCCCACCCAGATCCTATCCCCATAACCCCACTTATTCACCCTCCTAATCCCCCTGACACTAATGGACAATTTACCATGGCCAATCAATCTAATCCACACATCTTTGGACTGTGGGAGGAAATCGGAGCACCCAGAGGAAACCCCAAGCAGACACGAGGAGAATGTGCATACTCTGCACAGACTGTGACTCAAGCCGGGAATTGAATCTGGGTCCCTGGAGCTGTGAGGCAGCAGTGCTAACCACTGTACCACTGTGCCACCGTGCCACCCCTAAAGTTTAAATAAAAATAGTCAAAATCACAAACAAAATTTTCATATTTGGGCTATTTAACTGAATTGTTTCTCTCACTTGCACAGGAAGTGCAAGCCAGCCTCATTCTCCCCATGAGCAGCATGTAGCTAACCCATTACAAAGCAACAATCCTTCACCAGAAACGTAACAATCACATTAATAAACCATCAATTCCTGGAAATTATCATGTTTTAGTTGAGATGCAGGTTAGACATGATCTAACTGAATGTTGAAACGGGCTGTCTTATATGAGATTCTCAATCCATTGATCTACTTTTGAGAGCATTGATGTGGGATACTTGACCAGGTTCCTCTAAAGGTCTGTTTGACAAAACAGAAGAATAAAGTGAATGCTTGCACTCCTTCATTTAAGCTGGTCAGACAATACCCATGAACACAGCAAGATGCGCATCTGTCATCAGAAAATTGATTAATTAATACATTGTGCTCTAGCCATTCCACGTAACACAGACTGGATGAAATGTGTCTTTGTGTCACATAGCAGCTGTGATCACACTATAAACCCAGCTGGCAGTGAATAAACACCTTTTTCTTCAAAAGGACATAACAGGTCTGGCTGTTCCCAGCAACCGCTACTCGTTTGTCACTGGCTTGCATTTTAAATATTTATTTTTGATAACAAACCCAATTACCAAGCTCTAACAGAAGGAAAATAAAGCACTTGGTAACTGCACCAAAAAATCTAACTTGCTTACAGATATTGGAGCACTGTGAGGTTGAGACACTGTGAACACAGAGCCATCTAATGAACACAAACTATAAATTCAGTTTGTCATCTCAGGGTAAAACAGGG
The DNA here is from genome assembly GCF_965287045.1 of Carcharhinus amblyrhynchos. Lineage (NCBI taxonomy): Eukaryota > Metazoa > Chordata > Chondrichthyes > Carcharhiniformes > Carcharhinidae > Carcharhinus > Carcharhinus amblyrhynchos. The sequence continues at coordinate 41,059,761 of NC_137341.1, read as the reverse complement.
TAAAATATTCAGCGCCTTTTAGGTGATAAATGCACCAAGGCAGCTCAGAGGGACATAATCATACAAATGTTGCCACGGAGCCATTGAAGGAGATATCAGAACAAGTAACTAAAAGCTTAGTCAAGGGACATATTAAAGGGAGGAGAGAAAAATAGGTGGAGAAAGGTTCATGGAGGGAATTTCAGAGCTGGGAGCATCAATGACTGAAAGTATGGCAACTGTATCCCTACAATGCAGAAGGGGGCCATTTGGCTCATTGAGTCAGCACTGACCACAATCCCACCCAGGCCCTATTCCCGTAACCCTACATATTTATCCTGCTAATCCCCTGAAACGACAGTCAATTTAGCATGGCCAATGCAGCTAACCTGCACGTCTTTGGACTGTAGGAGGAAACCAGAGCATCCGGATGAAACCCGCACAGGCATGGGGAGAATGTGCAAACTCCACACAGTCAGTGACCCGAGGCTGGAATTGAACCGGGTCCCTGGCACTGTGAGGCAGCAGTGCTAACCACTGTGCCACCGTGCTGCCCTGGGGTGAGGCAAGATGCCAATTGGCACAATCATGACTTTGGAAGCTCTTTGGATGCAGAATTTTTAAAAAAATCTTTAACCTAAATCCATAGGCAAGTCAACCATGCAATTGTTTAGCGGGCAAAATTGATAGTGGGAAGGGAAATTTAAAATAAATAGCTTTGAATATTTTCCAGCCTGTTATAACCGTAGTATATCACCTAGATCCTGTGGTTTTACACAATTTTCTTCATCAGCAAGCCATGACCTTGGCCATGGAAACCCACTGACAACTTTATTGCTGATGGGTAATCATGTTGGCTCAACCACAGGAAACAGCTCAGTGTCCCATAGTACAGCTAGCAATCCTTTACTCAAACATGCTTTGTTTATTCACGGATATCTTTAATGCTAAGCTCCTCAGACCTTATAAGTGAAGGTGGTAATGATGATAAGCCAACAGACAACAAGATGATCATTCATAAAATACCAGGAGGGACAACTTAAGTTGATTCAATTTGTTGCTTTCTTTTAGGGTTAGTGCGCCAATCTATAATCGACCTGCGTCACACAATATTAATCTTACATTTGCAGTTTGTTTAATCTCACTTTAATTCATTTGCAAGAAAATGTTGGCGGCTAAAACAAAAGGAAAAGCTCTGAGGTGTCAGGCTGCACATGTTGTACCAACATGTTAATCCCAGGAAGAGTGAATCAGAATGCGTCAGCCTGATGGGACGAGTGAATAGTGCTCAGTGAGGATCTAGCTATGAGCTCTCAGAACCCACCAACCTGATGGTACTTTACTAGGCAAAAGAGAGGAGTGGAAAGCAAACCCCTTTTGAATTATTTAATGCAATCTCAAGTCCCAGGTCTCAGGTGCATTCCGGAACAACACTGCTGTGACTTTTGCTCAATCCTGTGATGCTTCATGTTCAGCTGTTCTCCACCAAGACCAATTGCAAAAATATCCTTAGCAAATTCAAATCTTACTGCCTGATTTTAAATTTCTTAAATTCAGTCAAGTAATTAGAAATTAGCACCATGGAGCATGAAGATGGAATGTTAAAATAACTGTTTCATATAAATAAAAAAAATGTAGACACATGTCAACATACTTACCATTTCCACTTCCATCAGGAAAACTATTTTAATTTTTAATTTTATTTTTATTTTTGTTTTTTTCATTCACTGCAGAGACAATCACTTTTGAAAATTATCCCAGGAAAGCCGTCAACAATCCTAAAGCTTTTTAAACACAACCTATTCGCTGCTTCCTGAGCAGATTCTTTGTGACACTTTTAAATTGGAACCATGTGACATGGTCCTCACCTTAACTTTGTCAATTAAAAATAAATACACTCCCTGTGACATTGACTTGAATCAAGATGCCTGATTCCTTCTAAACATGTAATATCTTCTTCATAACACACTGCTGTTTTGGCTCAGCCCCACTTACATTGGCAGAAGAAGGAGCAGCAATGTGTGGACAGGTAGTCCAGCAGGTCTGTGTTTGTTTGAAAGTCATGACTTGCTACATGTCTTGCAGCCGATCCCTCTCTGGTGGCTAATGAAGATCTGCAAGAGCAGTTTGATTGGTGAAACCAATATCATTTGCCCTTAGGAATGGCCTGAGCTTTCAACCCACCCATGTATAGTTACAACTGCACATAGCAGACATGTTTGCGCGAATGCAATTTGCAATTATAGGTGGAGGTGGTTGTGAAATTCTTCAGTTTCCCGAATGCTTTAGCTTACTGTATTGGCCTGACATAGCCAACTCAGTTAATATGTTAGAAGCAATGCCTTTGCAATTGATTTCAATGCTGATGAAAAATGACTAGTGCTATTTGCCTGATATAGGCAGACATCTGGGATAAGTGTGGACAATATAATGATTTACAATGCTTCTTTTAAAGGGGACAGCAAAAGCCATGTTGCTTAAGTGAATCCGCATCAAGTGTTCGTTCTCCACTCATTTACTTCATTGCACTGTTAACATTTTCAGCGTTAACTTTCCAAGAACATGGAGAAGCCCTAAGTCTGTGAGGAAGGTTGATGAGAAGCCAAGAAAATGTCACACTAACATTTGAAAGAAACAGGAAAATATCACCATGGGCTGTGAAATCCATCCAACCCAAACAAGGAGCAACCACTGCTACATTGTCCACTCAGCACTCAATCTCGTGTGAAAAGATAAATATGGGAGAAATTCTCATGGCCAGTTCTGAAAAATATTTCAGAAAGAGAATTCATGTGCAACAAGTGATGAAGAAGGATCCTAATAATACCAGCATTTCTTTCCAGTACCATGAGTACCACACACTCTTCTGTGAAGTATGTTGCCAAGTATCTCAAGGCTTCACTACAGCAAGAGCTGAACTGTCACATGCAGGGATATCTAGATTATTGTGTTCCCTAGTATTTAAGCAAGTCAACTGTTGCCATCTTGAAAGAGACAAAGGCTGCCACCAAGTACCCCAGCTCAAACAAAACCCAAAAATGTGCCAGACTAAAGAACATCGTAATCCTGAAATGAAACAAAAAGACATAAGGGCAGATTTAAGAAAGCATATATTTATAATCTTGCTGATAAGAATTTGTAAACCTATTATGTGCATGATAGGTAAAGGAGAAGGATAGAGACAAGAGATAATTCTGCACAATGGTTCTCTTCCTTTGTATGGTAAATGTATAGAATCTCGACTTTGTGTTTCAATGCTGTCATCAGTCAATAATCAGAGCACTAATTACTTGCAAAAATTAATATTTTTCCAGTGTACAGCAGCAGGCTGTCTGGGGGGCTAGCAAGGATTGGTTTTTATGTTGAAAGCAGTGGTAAATGGAAGACAGAGCACTTTAGGAAATACTTTCAGCAGTGTTACTGTATACAAACCAATGCTACAATGTGCTTTATTAAAAAAAGACTTACATTTGTTCAGCACCTTTCATGACCTCAGCACATCCCAAAGAGCTTTACAGCCAATGAAGTACTCCCTAAAATATTAGGAATTTGGAAACTGTGACAGCCAATTTGTACGCAGCAAGTTGCTACAAACAGCAATGTAACAATTATCAGATATTGTTTCTTTTTAATGATGTTAATTGAAGGATAAATAATTGACCAAGAAAACTCTCCTTCCCCTCTTTGCAGTAGTGCAATGGAACTTTTTCCATCTATCTCAGAGACTTGTGGCCTCAGCTTAATGTTTCAATCAATGGTAGGTATGTCCTCCGTTGCAGCAGCTCCGTGGTACTGCACTGGAGTATCTGCTAGATTTACGTGCTCAATTGTCCTGAGTGGAAATTGAAGGCACAACTTTCTTTTAACAAGCATTTAGATAGTTACATGGGCATGATGGGTATAGAGGAATGAGGGCCAAATGTGGGCAATTGGGATTAGCTTAAAAAAAAGGGTGGCATGGACAAGTTGGACCGAAAGGCCTGTTTCCATGCTGTAAACCTCTATGACTCTATGACCTCAGAGGTGAGCAACCAACTGAGCCTCAGTGACACTCAGTCTCAAACAGACAGCAGTGTATTCACCAACCTTTGGAGGCTTGATAAATGAATGTCATCTTCACCACTCTGTCCACCTGTGACTCCACTTTCAAGGAGTTATGAACCTGTACCCCTGGATCTCTTCGTTCTATAATTCTCCCTAATTCCCTACCATAAAATGAATAAGTCCTGCCCTGGTTTGTTCTACCAAAATGCATCGCCTCACATTTATCTAAGTCAGCAATCTTAAGTGAGTCCCCATGCAAGTGGTGATTCTGCTCATTTACTTCATGTCACTGTTAACATTTCCGACATTAACATTCCTATAACACGGAGAAGCCCAAAGTCTGTGAGGAAGGTCGATGAGAAGCCAACAAAATGTCACACAAACATATGAAAGGAACAGGAAAACACCACCAGAGCTGTGAAGTCCACCCAATCCAAACAAGGAGCAAGAACTCACATTGACCACTCACCACTCAATCTTGTGTGAGAAGATAATTACAGGAGAAATTCTCATGACCAGTTCTGAAAAATAATTTTGGTAAGAGAATGACTTCATTCCTGTGCAATAAGTGATGAAGAAGGATCCTAATAATACCAGCATTTCTTTCCAGTGCCATGAGTACCACACACTCTTCTGGAAACAAAGGTCGATTTATATGTGTCATTACAATTGTCTTTCACCATGTAGGGTGTGCTCTGCATGGTCATGTCTTAAAGTCCACATACCTTCATGGCATAGCCTATGTTGCTGACATGGTCCCTTACACCAAGTAATAATCTATAAGTAAAACATCCATTTGTGTGGTGAAAAGTTGAGGCTGACTACTCATGTAGTTGTAGCATGTCATGGCTGAAAAAATAGGCCTGGGCAGGGGTGGGGTGGTGGGGGTGGAGGGGTGGTGGGGGGGCTGATGTGGGGGTTGATTTATACACCAAGTATATGCAAGATTTTTAAATTCATGGGAGGAATTTTCTGGCCTTTCACGCCAACAGGATTTTCTGGTCCTGCTGCAGTGATGGGAGAATTGGTTTGAGTGCCAAATTCTCCATCCTTGATTGCAGCAGTTGTGGGGCATGAACAGCCGAAGAATCCCAGCCATGATTTTTCACACTGGAAAAATTGGGTCATCTTTTATGCAGAGTCAACTTCTAAGCTACGATCTATGGTATATATTGCTCTCATTAAGGCTCAATGCACTGGAAGCTTTACATATTCAACTCATTAAGGCCCTGTAAATAAATTGGAAATGAGGCCGTAGTATATCAAAGCACACAAACAGTGTTCCAGATGCTCAGCACCCACACGAAACAAACAGTGTGTGGGAGCATAGTCACAGTGTTGGGCCTTTTCCATTAAAGTCAATTCATCCTCTTGTTTTGCTCTTTGCAAGCAGCTGCTCTACTTATTTTCACCAGTGCCAGTGCACTTGTGTTTCCAAAACTGATCTTAATCAGAATTCCTTAAAGCTTCAGTCCTTGCACCTTCTGTCCCTGTTGCCCCATTGAACTGTCAAGGTAACTGTCAACACTTATCATGGAGTTTACCCTTGCCAACTCAACAGGCAGAAGGGAGTTCTTTTCCAACATTACGTGGCTGGTCTGTGGCATAGAATAATGTTGATTCCTTCACCTCACGCCGATCAATGCTGTCACCTTTATTTCAAGCTCAGGAAGATTGGATTAATGGCTTCAGGAGGACTAATGCCATTGAAACACTAGAGAAGAAGAAGCCCAAATTTTACCATAATAAATGTGTAATATAACCAAATAGATGAGATCCAAGTATTATAAAATGGTGAAAAGTTAGGAATAAATGAAGTCCAAAGAGATTTATGGGTCAACATGCACATCAGGGAGTTGCTGTCTGAAATTCCCTGCTCTTCCACAGGCTTTGCTACACTGTTACCTCACTGAGAAATTTAGCACTCAAACATGTAAAGGGCATAAAGTTGGGTTACTTATCTGAAATGTACCCTCACTGATAAATTGACAATCTTCTGCAAGTAAATTAACAACAGCATGATGAGTCTTAATTACAACCAAACAGGTTCACCTGCACTATTTTAAAATGTACATTTGGAGCCTCATTCTCACATTCCTTTTGTTTTTAATTATTGTTGGATATGATAAAAAGTAAAATAAAATGATCTTTTAAAACTTTTTGTCTATTGTGGGCAGTGCCACAAAGTCTCACCCAAGGTCAACGGCCCTTCGCTCTGTGTCCCTCCCACTATGATTTGCATGATGGGCAGGACAAGAAAATTCTGCCCTATATTTCTCTGAGTCCTATCTTCCTTCATTTTTTAATTATTTCACCTGCTGTACATTATTTTGCACTGAATTAAACATTCTAACTGACACTTCCTGGTTTAGACTCTGCCTGCCTCATTAAGAATTCTTCAGTCTGATTGGTTGAAAAGAATGCCCTGTTCATGCAGATCCCAGATGCCTTGTAGGGGACACTGCACTGAAATGGATTTCTAATCATCACGAGCTTTACGGCAAAAGCTCACAAGGTGTGAGTGAAGATTAATGAGTGACATAGGGTGGCACAAGAATAATGAGTGATGTAGGGTGGCACAAGAATAATAGAACATAGAACATTACAGCGCAGTACAGGCCCTTCAGCCCTCGATGTTGTGCCGACCAGTGGAACCAATCTAATGACCCCCAACCTAAACTATTCCAATGTTATCCATATGCCTATCCACTGACCATTTGAACGCCCTTAAAGTTGGCGAGTCCACAACTGCTGCAGGCAGGGCACTCCACGCCCTTACTACCCTCTGAGTAAAGAACCTACCTCTGACATCCGTCCTATAACTACCACCCCTTAACTTAAAGCTATGTCCCCTCATGTTAGCCATCACCATCCAAGGAAAAAGGCTCTCACTGTCCACCCTATCCAATCCTTTGATCATCTTGTATGCCTCAATCAGGTCACCTCATAACCTTCTCCTCTCCAATGAAAATAACCTCAAGTCCCTCAGCCTTTCCTCATAAGACCTTCCCACCATACCAGGCAACATCCTGGTAAACCTCCTCTGCACCCTTTCCAAAGCCTCCACATCTTTCTTATAATGCGGCGACCAGAACTGTACGCAATACTCCAAGTGCAGCCGCACCAGAGTTTTGTACAGTTGTAACATGACCTCACGGCTCCGAAATTCAATCCCTCTACCAATAAAAGCTAACCCACCGTATGCCTTCTTAACAACTTTATCAACCTGGGTGCCAACTTTCAGGGAGCTATGCACATGTACCCCGAGATCTCTCTGCTCGTCAACACTACTAAGAGTCCTTCCATTAGCCCTATATTCTGTACTCCTGTTACTCTTACCAAAGTGAATCACCTCACACTTTTCTGTATTAAACTCTATTTGCCACCTCTTGGCCCAGCTCTGCAGCTTATCTATGTCCCTCTCCAAACTGTAACATCCATCCTCACTGTCTACAACTCCTCTGACTTTGGTGTCGTCAGCAAATTTACTAATCCATCCTTCTACACCCTCATCTAGGTCATTTATAAAAATGACAAACAACAGACACGCGTACTTTGTTTGAATAGAGGGGAGTACGGTAGGATGAGAGAAGAATTGGCGAATGTTGACTGGGGGAGCGCGTTGGAGGGAGAGTCTGCTGAGGAGCAGTGGAGGATCTTTAAGGAGATCTTTCTTGGTGCTCAGCAGAAATTTATTCCGATGTTCAAAAAGGACCGTAGGAGGAGAGGTAATAAGCCGTGGATAACGAAGGAGGTGAAGGAAAGTGTTAAATTAAAAGCGGAGGAATTTAGAGTAGCTAAGAGTAGTGGGCGAGAAGAGGATTGGGAGAGGTTTAAATGTCAACAAAGAAGGGTAGGAGAAACTATGAAGCTGGGCTAGCGCTTAATATAAAAAAGGATAGCAAGAGTTTTTATAAATATATAAAAAGGAAGAGACTGGCTAGGGTGAACGTTGGTCCTTTAGAGGATGAGAAAGGGGACCTAGTGGTAGGGGATGGGGATATGGCTAAGGTATTGAATAACTTTTTTGTGTCTGTCTTCACGGAGGAGGACGTGAATAATTTGCCGGGTGTTAGCGATGGAAAGGTGGTAGGACTGGAGGGTCTTAATGACATTACTGTTACTAGAGAGGCGGTGCTCGACAGACTGGAGGGGCTGATTGTGGACAAGTCCCCAGGACCGGATGGAATGCATCCGAGGGTTCTGAAAGAAATGGCGGAGGTGATAGTGGATGCCTTGGTGGTTATTTTCCAGACGTCGCTGGATTCCGGGGAAGTGCCGGAAGATTGGAAAACGGCTAATGTTACGCCGTTGTTTAAGAAGGGTGCCAGGCAAAAGGCGGGGAATTATAGGCCGGTTAGTTTAACGTCTGTAGTAGGTAAAATGTTAGAATCCGTCATTAAGGAGGAAATTGCGAGGCATCTTGAAGGGAATTGCTTGATAGAGCAGACGCAGCACGGTTTCATTAAAGGGAAGTCGTGTCTGACAAATTTACTGGAGTTCTATGAGGATGTGTCTAGGACAGTGGATAGAGGAGAGCCAGTGGATGTGGTCTTTCTGGATTTTCAGAAGGCGTTTGACAAAGTACCTCACAAGAGGTTATTGCAGAAGGTCGAGGGACATGGAGTTGGGGGTAGGGTGTTAGCGTGGATAGAGGATTGGTTGTCAAATAGGAGGCAGAGAGTGGGGGTCAACGGGTGCTATTCGGATTGGCGGATGGTGACTAGTGGAGTGCCCCAGGGGTCGGTGCTGGGGCATCAGCTTTTTACCATTTATATAGATGATCTGGAGGAGGGAACCGAGTGTAGGGTGTCGAAATTTGCTGATGACACCAAGATTGGGGGAACGGCAAATTGTGCGGAGGGTGTGGAGAGTCTGCAGAAGGATCTAGATAGGCTGGGCGAATGGGCCAGGAAATGGCAAATGGAATTTAATGTTGGCAAGTGTGAGGTGGTCCACTTTGGTAGGAAGACTGGTAGGAAGGACTATTACTTACGTGGCGAAAAACTGCAGCAGGCGACGGTGCAGAGGGACCTCGGGGTCCTTGTGCATGAGTCGCAAAAACCCAGCTTGCAGGTGCAGCAGGTGGTCAGGAAGGCAAATGGGATGCTGGCCTTCATAGCGAGGGGGATTGAATATAAAAGTAGGGAGGTCTTGCTGCAGCTGTATAGGGCATTGGTGAGGCCGCAGCTGGAGTACTGTGTGCCGTTTTGGGCGCCGCACCTGCGCAAAGATATTTTGGCCTTGGAGGGAGTGCAGAGGAGGTTTACTAGGCTGATACCGGAGTTGAGGGGGTTGAGCTATGAGGAGAGGCTGAATAAACTAGGCTTGTACTCGTTAGAGTTTAGAAGAATGAGGGGAGATCTCATTGAGACGTATAAGATGATGAATGGGATGGATAGGATAGAGGTGGAGAGACTCTTCCCGCTCAAAAAAGACAGTAGGACTAGGGGGCATAGCCTCAAGATAAAGGGGGGGCGGTTTAGAACGGAGTTGAGGAGGAACTTCTTCACTCAAAGGGTGGTGAATCTCTGGAATTCTCTGCCTGTTGAAGTGGTGGAGGCTGCCTCGCTAAATATTTTTAAGACGCGGGTTGATGGGTTTTTGATAAGAGAGGGCATTAAGGGTTATGGGGAGAGGGCAGGAATGTGGAACTGAGCCACGACAGATCAGCCATGATCTTATTGAATGGCGGGGCAGGCTCGAAGGGCTAGATGGTCTACTCCTGCTCCTATTTCTTATGTTCTTAACAGTGGCCCCAAAACAGATCCTCAAGGTACACCACTTGTAACTGAACTCCAGGTTGAATATTTCCCATCAACCACCACCCTCTGTCCTCCATCAGCTAGCCAATTCCTGATCCAAACTGCTAAATCACCCTCAATCCCATGCATCTGCATTTTCTGCAGTAGCTTACCATGGGGTGTAATGAGTGATTTAGGGTGGCACAGTGGTTAGCGCTGCTGCCTCACAGTGCCAAGGACCAGAGTTCAATTCTGGCCTCACTGTCTGTGTGAAGTTTGCACATTCCCCCTGTGTCTGTGTGGGTTTCCTCCGGTTGCTCTGGTTTTCTCTCACTCTCCAAAGATGTGCAAGTTAGGTTGATTGACCATACTAAATTGTCCATAGTGTTAGAGTGACTAATACATGGGGTTATGAGGATGTTCTGGGTGGCATTGTAGTCGGTGCAAACTCGAAGGGCCGAATGGCCTCCTTCTGCACTGTAGGATTCTATAAGGGCCATTCATTTGCCACTAACAACAAAGTCCAAGTCAGTAATTAACTCCCATGCACTTCTGTATCCATGCGGTGCATCATCCTTATATAGTTCTTGACACACAGAAGATCAAACTTGTGATATGATATTTCTGGCTGAATGAGAAAGCTGCATAGCCACTCTTGAACACTCATTTATGTGAACAAATAGAAGAGTATTTAATCATTTGAAATGTATTTCATCTTACAGTGCCAGCATTCGTGATTACTTTACTGCAAGCCACTGATATTTAAAATTAATCATTCTGTGAGATAAGATGCCTTTGTGTTAAAGTCACAACATTCTTTTTGCCAAGATTACACATTTGTTTAAAAGCAGATTCTGATCTGCAGCACGTTGTAGTTGAATATTTGGTTTGTGATTTCTCGAGTGTTTGTGTTCGTCAGTGACCCTACAAAATAAAAGCATTTACCAAAAGCAAAGACTGTAAAATTACTATTGATGTATGTCAACACAATAATATTTACCAGAGTAGGGATTGATTTGAAAAAAAAATACCACAGCGCCAGAATTTGTAGACAAGTTTAATAAGCTTCTGCTGGCAAGTGATGATTAGCCTTATTATATCTGTTTACAATCTTCCTGTCTTCTGCACTTCTTTTTGCTTCTTTAAAACGTAACATTTCAGCAAAAGTGAGCTGAGAAAGGGAACCATAAATAATACAAAGCGTCTTTTAGCAGAAACTGCTTGAATAATTGAGGGAATATGGATGATGGGCCAGGTCCGCACTGCAGATTTCTGCTAGAAAATGGAGACTGACAGGGTTTTAGCTGAATTGAAACTTGAATCTGAAAATATGTATTAAAAATTTGCCATCAAGTTGAATGTGAAAGTGGGACTCTGCAGCAAATTGAATTCAGCTCCATGCTGGCTTGAAGCTTGGCTCAGATTTGGCAAAAAAGTTGGAATCATTTCTGAAGGGACATCTATACCCATACCGATCAGAGTCACAAATTGATAGAAATAGACATAAATGTTCTTGATGGGCAATAAGGTCTGTTAAGTGTCATGATCTTAAGTTTCTTAAATCCCATACTCTCAAGACCTATTTAAAAAAAAGGCTTAATCACCGGTGTGATTTTTTAAAAAATCTTCTGGCCTGATTTGATTGATAGGCCATCTGGTGTAGGTTTTTTTAAAAAAAATTCATAACAAAATCATAATAAATGGAGTTCTTTGTTAACATTTCTCCAGGGCTGTTAATTTGTCATTGTGAATTCTTGGCTGAATTTCAATTGCTATAAAATCACTTATCTCAGCGGGAGGGCTGAGTTCTCAGTTAGATAGCTAATGAGGCAATTAAAGGATAACTGTTTTTGATATAGCTACTGAATAAATGTGTTTGTTTTTATGACAGATTAATCAATTCAGATTTGAAAGCTTTGAATGGGTTCATGAACAGGAGCTTTTCATTATCAAATGAGTATGAGTGAGAGATGTATTCAATCATTAGAAGTTTTTTTTTACCTCCACATATCTACCTGTGTTGGATACTGGGTGAATGGCTATAGATGTAGCATGGGGGAGATGAGAGAGCATGAAGTTGGTTGGTGGAGGCATGAGTTGGCATGAGGATATGTGGGGGCATGAATGCAGGTGGGTCTGTGATTAATGAGGGCCTAAAATCTTTTAAAAACAACTAGGCAGCAGTCCTAAAGAATGATGGTGGGCCTTCTAACAGCCTGCCTCAGTTCATTGTACTTAGTTCTAGGATCTACTTCTAGGATTAGCAGATCCAACTCTGCTCCCAGCACCCCAGAGTTAAAATTGGGTCTAAAGAGAGGTAGGTTTGCTGAGTCAGGAAATCTTACAACTCAAAATTTTCCAAGCCTGAACTCATTGGCGTTTAGGACAATGAGAGGTGACCTTATTGAGACATATAGGATTCCCAAGAGGTTTGACGGGCTAGATGCTAAGAGGTTATTTTCCCTTATGGGAGAGTCTAGGACCAGAGGACATAATCTCAGAGTAAGCGGTCACTCATTTCAGACAGAGAAAAGCAGGAATTTCATCTCTGAGCGTAGTGAATCTTTGGAATTCTTTACCGCAGAGGGCTGTAGAGGCTGTGTCATTAAATATGGTCAAGGCTGAGATGGACAGATTTTTAGTTAGTAAGGGGATCAAAGGTTATGGGGATAAGGTGGAGAATTGAGTTGAGGACTATCACATTAGATCAGTCACTATCTCATTGAATGATGGAGCAGATTCAATGGATCGAATGGCCTACTTGTGCTCCTACATCTTATGGTCTAGTTACCTGCCTTGATATTGAAAATCCAACCCTAAAGCTCTGTACATAAATTCCACTGTCTTTGACGTTGATGTTTCACAGGACACCAACTCCCCAGAGTCCACATATTGATATGCAGAGGTTGAAACTTTACTAAAACATATGGTTTCAATCAGCATCCAGCATCTATTTTGGGTCATGGTCAAGAAATGCTACGTTAAAAAAAAATTCTTGAACAGCTGAAACTAAAATTAATGGTTACTATAAACTTATGTTTAATGGTTTGTAAATATCTTTGGAAGAAGTGTATCTAAGGAGACCGTTGTTGGAATCTGGATTACTTCTTGGAGGAGAGAAAGTTGCAGGATGATGGGAAAGACTGAGGGAGTGGGACAAGCTGGAGAGCTTCTTCAAAGGGCTGGTATTGGCACAAGGATGTTGGCAATCTTTTGTGCTGTAAAATGCTACATTTCTAAATCATAAAACAGAAGTGAACAAAACCTAAACAGGATCAGCACAGGTGGTATAGTGGCACAGTGGTTAGCGGCCCTGGTTCAATTCTGGCCTCGGGTCACTATCTGTGTGAAGTCTGCACATTCTCCCCAAGTTTGCGTGCATTTCCCCCGGGTGCTCTGGTTTCCTCCCACAGTCCAAAGGTATGCAGCTAAGGTTGATTGGCCATGCTAAATTGACCCTAATGTTGGAAGATTAGCAGGGTAAATGTGTGAGGTTATAAGAATAGGGTCTCGGTGGGACTGTGGCTGTTGTAGACTCAATGGGCCAAATGGCCTCCTTCTGCACAACAGGGATTCTATGGATCACTGTGGAAGGTGAGATTAGAAAGATTTCGGAAGTCAAACTCAGACCTACTTCTTTTCATAGGCCCACACGTAACTTCCCATGTTCCGTTTTCTTCCTGTCAGTCAAGAGATTTGATACATGCTATGTGAGCATTGGAGAATATCTAAAGTCACACCTGAAGGCAATGTCTCTTTCCGCTGCTTCTAATACGTCACATTGTCATATCTTATTTGACACCTTTCTACCCTAAATGGTGCTGATGCTTTTCCTTCCACTGCCATTGATGTTAGTTTTGTGCCATCTTGCCTGCTGGCATCTTTCAGTGAACACCAAAACCAAGGAAAGCAGGTAGAGCACTTAAATCCTTTTTTTTGGAATGTTTCTTCTGCTGAGATTTTACATTTTAGTGCCACAATGGTGCTCATTGTGTTCCTGTTTATTTTTTGCACTCCCAGCAACCAACCAGCACAATGGCACTCAGACCCTGACTGTTTGAGGTTTGCAGCAAAGGGGAACAAACCACTTAAAGGCCTGATGGGAGGTTTTTAATCCCTCCAATTGTGTATCCTCTACTCAGAGTTTAAAGTTTGGTACACTAACGGAGTCCAGAGTTTCCTGCGTTTCTTCCATGCCGTTGATAAATAAGTAGTTCGCACAATACCATTCTTCTTGCATCTAGCAACCTCTTTATTAAATTTTTTTCCCTAGAAAGCACTTTAGACTCCACATGAACCATTTAATCCTTTTTTTTCCTGCTCAGATTTTACATTTTACAGCCTTGAATGTACTTGGCCAACTTTTTTTTCACACTCCTAATTCACTCATGAGCTTTAAGTGTAAAAAAATGCAACTTGGAAGTACCTTCAATCCCATCATTTCTCTCCCTGAGCAATTTCATGCCTAAATTGTACTCAGCTGGGGAGTGGTTTGCTGGTGGTCCAATTTATCTTGCTATTTATGGATAGGACACAAATGGCCCCATGTCAAGACCAGTATTTATCCCCCAACCAATGTCACTTATATGATCATATCTGATTATATCTCATTGTGGTTTGTGTAATCTTGCTGTGTGAAAATAGGCTGCAATGTTTCCTACCTTGCCACAGTAACTACACCTCAAAACTTGTTAATTAGGCTATAAAGTGCTTTGGAATGTCCTGAGCTCGTCAAAAGCGCTCTGGAAATGCAAAACTCTATTTATCTCATGCGAATTGATTCCCTTTGTTACACTGTTTTAAAAATCCTCCATTTCCGTTCCAAGTTGAACAATACTGCAGCAAGGCTTCTGTCTACTGATGAGCTGCACCCCGATTCTTCCAGAACTGCTTCACTCGGGGCCATTTTCATAAATGTGGCAGACAGTGAAACCCTGCACTCCACAATTGTTGCTAAAATTCAAAACATTGTTGCCAATCCTTCAGGATAACCCTGGAGTCTCCAGGAATTAACCATTAATCTCCTGGTCACTGTTGCAAGCAACTCGGGGTAAAAGGAAAATGCACTCGGGCATGGAAAGAGTGCAATTGTCTTTTCATTTGATTTGAATGCTTTTGTTTGGCAGTTACAAAATATGTCAGAGATGGAAAAGAATTCCGTTTGATCGACTTGGATCAGTTGGATGTCAGGGGTCCCAGGATAGAATCATAGAATCTTACAGTGTCGAAGGAGGCTATTTGACCCATTGAGTCTGCACCGACCACAATCCCACCTAGGCTTATCTCCATAGCCCCATGCATTTCCCATAGCATTAGGGGCAATTTAGCATGGCCAATCAACCTAGCCCGCACATCTTTGGAGTGTGGGAGGAAACCAGAGCATCCAGAAGAAACCCACGCAGACATGGGGAGAATGTGCAAACTCCACACAGACAATGACCCAACCTGGGAGTTGAACCCAGGCCCCTGGAGCAGTGAGGCAGTGCGCTAACCACTGTGCCACCCATGAAACCTCTATGGATGCTTTCAACCAAAGTTGGCAACCTATTTCAAAACCTGCTTGCTCTGCATGCCTTTCTCCAGGATATAGAACATAGAACATTACAGCGCAGTACAGGCCCTTCGGCCCTCGATGTTGCACCAACCAGTGGAACCAATCTAATGACCCTCTAACCTAAACTATTCCAATATTATCCATTTGCCTATGCAGTGACCATTTGAACGCCCTTAAAGTTGGCGAGTCCACTACTGCTGCAGGCAGGGCATTCCACGCCCTTACTACCCTCAGAGTAAAGAACCTACCTCTGACATCCGTCTTATATTTATCATCCCTCAATTTAAAGCTATGTCCCCTCGTGTTAGCCATCACCATCCGAGGAAAAAGACTCTCACTGTCCACCCTATCTAACCCTCTGATCATCTTTGTATGCTTCAATTAGGTCACCCCTTAAATTTCTTCTCTGCAGCGAAAACAACCTCAAGTCCCTCAGCCTTTCCTCATAAGACCTTCCCACCATACTAGGCAACATCCTGGTAAATCTTCCCTGCACCCTTTCCAATGCCTCCACATCTTTCTTATAATGTGGCGACCAGAACTGTACACAATAGTCCAAGTGCGGCCGCACCACAGTTTTGTACAGCTGCAACATGATCTTATGGCTCCAAAATTCAATCCCTCTACCAATAAAAGCTAACACACTGCACACCTTCTTAACAACCCTATCAACCTGGGTGCCAACTTTCAGGGATCTATGCGCATGTACACTGAGATCTCTCTGCTCGTCGACACTACCAAGAGTCCTTCCATTAGCCCTATGTAATCCTGTTACTCCTTCCAAAATGAATCATCTCACACTTTTCTGCATTAAACTCCATTTGCCACCTCTCAGCCCAGCTCTGCAGCTTATCTATGTCCCTCTGCAAACTGTAACATTCATAAGAACATAAGAACATAAGAAATATGAGCAGGAGTAGGCCATCCAGCCCTTCGAGCCTGCCCCGCCATTCAATAAGATCATGGCTGATCTGTCGCTGCTCAGTTCCACTTTCCCGCCCTCTCACCATAACCCTTAATCCCCTCTCCTATCAAAAACCCATCAACCCGCGTCTTAAAAATATTTAGCGAGGCAGCCTCCACCACTTCAACCTCACTGTCTACAACTTCTCCAATTTTAGTGTCATCTGCAAATTTACTAACCCATCCTTCTACACCCCCATCTAGGTCATTTATAAAAATGACAAACAGCAGTGGCCCCAAAACAGATCCATGCGGTACACCGCTAGTAACTGAACTCCAGATTGAATATTTCCCATCAACCACCACCCTCTGTCTTCTATCAGCTAGCCAATTCCTGATCCAAACCGCTAAATCACCCTCAATCCCATGCATCCGTATTTTCTGCAGTAGCTTACCATGGGGAACCTTATCAAACGCTTTGCTGAAATCCATATACACCATATCAACAGCTTTACCCTTATCCACCTCTTTGGTCACCTTCTCAAAGAACTCAGTAAGGTTTGTGAGGCATGACCTACCCTTCACAAAACCGTGTTGACTATCCCTAATCAAATTATTTCTCTCTAGATGATGATAAATGCTATCTCTTATAATCCTTTCCAAAACTTTGCCCACAACAGAAGTAAGGCTCACCGGTCTATAATTTCCAGGATGGTCTCTACTCCCCTTCTTGAACAAGGGGACAACATTTGCTATCCTTCAGTCTTCCGGCACTATACCTGTAGCCAATGATGACATAAAGATCAAAGCCAAAGGTTCTGCAATCTCCTCCCTAGCCTCCCAGAGAATCCTAGGATAAATCCCATCCGGTCCAAGGGACTTATCTATTTTCATACTCAAGAATTGCTAACACCTCCTCCTTATGTACCTCAATCCCATCTAGTCTAAAAGCCTGCCTCTCAGTATTCTCCTCGACTACATCGACTTTTTCCTGCATGAATACTGATGAAAAATATTCATTTAGTGCCTCTCCTATCTCTTCAGGCTCCATGCACAACTTCCCACTACTGTCCCTGAATGGCCCTAATCTTGCCCTAATCATTCTTTTATTCCTGATATACCTATAGAAAGCTTTAGGGTTCTTCTAAACTGAACCTAAACTGTAACTCAGCACAACGCTACTTGTAATGAAGCCCACATGGAATTGGGCCAGCTTCTTAGAGGTGCCCACCCCTCCTTCTGACAGAGATGCCAAAAATGACCAAATGGAGAAGAGACCAGACTTGGTCTGCCACTCTTCCAACATCTATGTCATCAGCTCCTAATTCAGTATAATCGACTCAAAATAAACACCGATTTCAGGGATGTAAGACCACTAACCACTCCATTTTATGTGTCACAACATGTATTTTATTTGTTTTTTAGATACAAGGATTAGGGGATACAAGTTTAATTTATTAGTCACAAGTACTTACATTCACACTGTAATGAAGTTACTGTGAAAATACCCTAGTCGACATATTCCAATGCCTGTTCGGGTACACTGAGGGAGAATTTAGCATGACCAATGCACGTAACCTGCACATCTTTGGACAGTGGAAGAGAACCGGAGCACCCTGAGGAAACCCACACGGACATGGGGAGGATGTGCAAATTCCACACAGAAAGTGAGCCAAGCCAGGAATCAAACCTGGGTCTCTGGCACTATGAGGCAGCAGTGCTAACCACTGTGCCACCGTGTTGCCCAAGGTTTTGGGCAAAGTGGGTAGGGGAATGCGAGAAAGAAATTATTTATGAATCATGTGGTAATGATTTTGATCCTGCTGCCTTCGAAGTTTGTGGGTGTGGAGACAATGAATGATATCAACAGGGAATTGGATGGGCATTTGAGGGAAATAAACTTGCAGGGCTTTTGGGGATACAATGGGAGACTGGGACTAATTGGATTGCTCGATAAAGAGCTGGCATGGATTTGATGGGAATGTCCTCTAACCCTATCAGTATGAACCTACGACATTGTTTCATATGATTAAAACTAAAATTCCATGTTGAATAAACACAACACTCAAACTGAGGATCTCAAAGGGTTTATCAAATTATAGCTAGACTTATTTGGCATGGGACTAATTAGTTGGTTGCATGTAAGTGCTCATATCATTTTAGTAACCTGTTCCAAATTGAATTGCACCTTTTTTTCAGTTTTCAGGACCATTGCTTCTTGTTTTCAGAATTGTGTCAAATAATGAGCGAATTATCAAGTCACTGTCATCACATGAAACATAGTTCTTAATTAGCTGACTAAATTTAAAAAATAATAACCATTGTGGTAGGAAGCAAGTCATTTCCTGGTGCGTCTATATGAACAGAGCCAGTGGAAGCCCATACAAAAGGCACTGCCGAGGCTAGAGTGACTTGCTGACATCTAGTGGTTTCACAGATGTACTGACCTTTCATCTTGGTTTACAGATTTGACATTTAAATGTTTGCAAATTAACTTGGGTCAATTAAGCTGTCGCATCTTGACATGAACAGGCAGTTGTGGCTCACTTGCCTCCCAAATCAACTCTGGCGCTGCTCGGACAGCTTGCCTGTTTCATTGACAGGCCATTTTTTTCATGAACAACCCCGGTTGGATGATGCACATAGGAGGCCAGTTTTCTAAAATATTAGTTCATGGGGTGTGAGGTGTTACTGATAAGGCCAACATTTTTCTTTCCATTCCTATTTGCTTGAGAAGGTGACTGAAAGCTGACTTCTTGAGCAACAGCAGTCCGTGTGCTGTAGGTACAGCTGCAGTGTTGTTGGACAGGGAGTTCCTGTGTTTTGGCCCAGCAACATTGAAGGATTGGCCAACATACCAAGTCAGGATGGTCTGTCACTTGAAAGGGAACTTGCAGATGGTGCTGCTCCCATTGAAACCATTGTCCTTATCGCTCTGGTAGTAGATAGAGGTTTGGGGTTTGCAAGATGTTGTCAAAGGTGAGTTACTGCAGTGCAACTTGTAAATAAACATTACTGCCACTGTAAGCCAGCGAGGGTGAGAGTGAATGTTTAAGTTGGTTAAGATGTGCTGAGGAAGAAGGCTATTTTGTCCTTTTGGTGTTGAGCTTCTTGAATGTTGTTAGAGCAGCACTCATCTGGTCAAGTGGAGATTATTCCATCACATTCCTGACTTGTGATGGTGGACAGGCTTCGGAGAGTGAGAAGCTAAGTTAATCACTGCAGAACTCCTAGCCTCTGACTTGCTCTTGTAGCTACAGTATATATATTGTTGGTCCAGCTCAGTGGTAAACCCCATAATGTTGATAGTGGTGAATGTCAGGGAGAGAGGATTTGACTTTAACTAGTTGGATATGGCCATTTCCCGTCATTTGTTAAAGAGGCGTCAAAAGGTTTTTTTCAGTTTAGCTAGGACATCATGATCAGCACAGGCTTGGAGGGCCGAAGGGACTGTTCCTGTGCTGTATTTTTCTTTGTTCCTTGTTTCTTGTGTGACATGGTTATTACTTGTCAATTACCATCCCAAGCTTGACATTGCCTGGTCTTGTTAACATGCAGGCATGGGCTGCTTCATGATCAGAGGAATCCTGAATGAAATAGAACATTGTGCAATCTTCAGCAAACAACCTCACTCCTGACCTTATATTAGAGGCAAGGACATTGATGACGTGATTGATGAAGCAGCTGAAGATGGATGGGTCTTGGACACTACCCTGAGGAACTCCTGCAGTGATGTCCTGGAGTGAAATGATTGACCTCTAACCATCTTACTTTGTGTTGGGTATGATTTTAACCAGTGGAAAGTTTTGCCTGTTTCATGTTGGCTCTAATTTTGCCAGGACTCCTTGATACAATTGGAAGCTGCCTTTATGTCAAATGCAATCATTCTCTTCTCACCTATGGAATTCAATTCTTGTGTCCATGTTTGTGGACCAAGGCTAGACTGACCATGGCAGAACTCAAATTGAACGTCAATGGGCCATGACTACTGACTATGTGTCATTCGATGCCACTGTCAATAATACCATCACTTTGCTGATGATTCAGAGTGGGCTGATGGGGTGGTACTTGGCTGGGTTGGATTTACCCTGCTTTTTGGAGATAGGAAATACCTAGGCAATTTTGCACATTATTGGATAGATACCAGTGTTGTAACTATACTGGCATTGCTCGGCTAGGGCTGTAGCTAGCTCTGGAGCATACCTTCAGTACTACATCTAGGATAGTGTCAGGATCATAGCCTTTATGGTGTCCAATGCCTTCAACCTTTTCTTGAAATCAAATGGAGTGAATCAAATTGGCTTAAGACTGAAATCTCAGATATTGGGGACTTCCAGAGGAGGCTAAGATTCCCTTCTGGTTAAAGATGGTTGCGAAGTTTCAGCCTCATCTTTTGCATTGATGTATTGGGCATCCAATCTTTGTGAAAGGGGACATTTACGGAGCCCACTCCGTTGGTTAGTTTTCTAAATTGTGCACCACCATTCAGGGCAGCAATGCTTTGATTTGATCCATTGGTTAAATTAATATTTAAACATCTAAATGGGTGAAATATGTGCTACCAATACTCCAATTGGTGACCAGTCTAACCAGCTATGGGTCCTTAAAAAGAATTGAGTCAATTCTTAACTTTAATTTTCTAGTGGATCTCCATCTTTTAAATCTTAATAATTCAACATCTTGATTGAGGAATTTGCAAACATTTTTTATAAATTAATTAGAAATGAAGTATTTCCAGGGGAGGCATGGTGGCGCAACAGTCAGCATTGCTGCCTCACAACCCCAGGGACATGGATTCAATTCCAGCCTTGTGTCACTGTCTGTGTGGAGTTTGCACATTCCCCCGCTATGTGCGTGGGTTTCTCAGCATGCTTCATTTCTTTCTCAGTCCAAAGCTGTGTGGGTCAGATGGATTAGCCATGGGAAATGTGCGGGGGCCGGGGGGGCGGGGAGTTGTGGGGTAGGGCAGGGGAGAGGGCCTGGGTAAGTTATTCTGTCAGAGAGTTGGTGCAGACTTGAATGGCCACTTCTGCACTGTAGGGATTCTATGAGTGGCAGGAAGTACCATAAAAAAAGTTCACAGATTTAATATGATTGCTAAACGAGGCAGAGTAAAGATGAGAGGAATTTATTTTATGTGTCGGATGGTTGGAATGCTCTGCTTGAAAGTGGTGGAAGCAGATTCAACAGTTACTTTCAAAAGGGAGTGAACATATACTTAAAGGGAAAAAAATAATTGCATGTCTTTGGTGAAGGAACTGGGAGTGGGATTAATTAGGATACCTCTTTCAAAGAGCTGACACAGACATGATGGAAAAAATGAACTATTTTTGTGCTGTACACATCTATGATTCTATGAATAGTTCCAGCAGATAAAGCATTACTAAGACGATTTTAAAAATTATTTTCGATGTTTCTTAGTCCAGATTAGGAGAACTATTCACCAACCATCAGTGACTGTCAGTTAAGGTTTTTAAAATTTATTTATTAGTGTCACAAGTAGGCTTACATTAACACTGCAGTCTTTCGTACTTGATTTAGGAACAATAAGATGTTGGAACCTTACATTTTAACAGGCTTCAAATTGCAAAGCAACTTTGTTGGAAACATCATTTCATCAGTATTACACAAACCTCAGTTTTGAAGTTGACGTCTTCAATGTTTAATGTTGCTTAAATATACTAATAAAAATTGATTTGATTTATTAAGAACCAACAATATATTTTCAACAGATTGCCTTTGCATTCTAGCATTGTAATTTGTCAACTTAATTATTAGTTCTTGAAAAATAGACCGATATTCAAAACATTTAACCATAAAAAGACCTATGTTGGGGGCAGCACGGTGGCACATAGGTTAGCACTGCTGCCTCACAGCGCCAGGGACTGAGGTTTGATTCCTGCGTGGGTCACTGTCTGTGTGGAGTCCACACGTTCTCCCCGTGTCTGCATGGGTTTCCTCCGGACGCTCAGGTTTCCTCCCGCAAGATGTGTGGGTTAGGTGGATTGGCCATGTTAAATTGATCCTTAGTGTTAGGAGAACTAGCTGGGGTAAATGCGTGGGGTTATGGGAATAGTGAATTATGGGTGGGATTGTGGTCAATGCAGACTTGATGGTCTGAATGGCCTCCTTCTGCACTGTAGGATTCTATGGTTCTATGTTAGAATAGTGATTACACATCAAAAGGACTTAATTGGCGGTAAAAATCTTTTGGGTATCTTGAGGTTACGAAAGGCACGATATAAAATAATTTCCTTTCTGTTTCATTCTGTTATTGCTTCTGTCTTTTATATTAACATGACAGAAGTCAAATGCAAATCACTGTCATTAGAATTGTGACTGACTGAACATGTCCAACCAAGAATATTGCTGAAATAAGTGCTGAAGTTTTTCATCTTGCACTCATCAGGACAAGTGCAAGAATGCCAAATTTCAAACGTTCAGAACAATTTATACAATATATTTGTTGTGATTGTTTGCAAGGTCATTCTTGCATTTTTCCTGATGAGTACAAAGTAAATATCTTCAGCAACATGCCTCTCTTTTCAGCAATACTGAAGTTCTGTGCTAATGAGCAACTATTTCTGATCAAATTTACAACATGCATAATGGGGTATGAATTGGCAGTTTGATTCGGAACTCCGCATCTGGTACAGTAATGCTAGATCCTCAAAATGATTGAGTTAGTAAGTTACGGTAGCACAGTGGTTAGCACTGCTGCTTCACAGCAGCAAGGACCCAGGTTCGATTCCTGGCTTGGATCACTGTCTATATGGAGTCTGCATGTTCTTTCTGTGTCTGTGTGCATTTCCTCCGAGTGCTCCAGTTTCCTCTCATGTTCTGAAAGATGCGCTGGTTAGGTGCATTGACCCAAACAGGCGCTGGACTGTGGTGAAGAGAAGAAATTTCACAGTAACTTCATTGCAGTGTTAATGTAAGCCTTACTTGTGACTAATAAATAAACTTTAACTTTAAACTTTATATACTATGCTGTTGTGCAGTGGTATCCAGCAGAAAGAAAAGGAAAGATTACCATGGAACAGTCTGGCATGACTCCAGGACTGGTTACATAGTGCTACTGGCAAAAACTTGGTAACAGGCCACCTGCCCATTCTTTGACTCAGAGAGGTTGTGATGAAAAGTGAGGCAAAAAATTTTTTAAAAAACACTGGTTATGAAACTGAGTAGTTGACAAAAATTCATGTTGCAACTGTTCTCTCTGGTGGAATGCTATTTTTTATGCAAGTAATTTATTGTAAATAATTAGCTGGAAAAATGCATGCGCGACCCATAGATGGCCTTCAAAGCTTTGCCTGTGATAAATATATCCTGATTGTCTGAACTGCTTTGAACTCATTACGGTGGAGAAGCTTATTTTCTTATCTGACATGAACAACAGAACTCAAAGCGCGAAGTGGCTGACTGCAGCCCCTCCAGAGATTCTTGTTAAATTGAAACGGAAAACTAAAGTTTTCTCCAGTTCCTCAGTCATGGAAATTGTAGAAAGCTTCTGTAAAAATGTCATGGAGTCATAGAGGTTTACAGCATAGAGACAGGCCCTTCAGCCCAACTTGTCCATGTCACCCTTTTTTTAACCCCTAAGCTAGTTCCAATTGCCTGCATTTGGCCCGCATCCCTCTATACCCATCTTACCCATGTAACTGCCTAAATGCTTTTTAAAAGACAATATTGTACCGCCTCTACCACTACCTCTGGTAGTTTGTTCCAGACACTCACCAACCTCTGTATAGAAAAATTGCCCCTCTGAACCCTTCTGTATCTCTCCCCTCTCACCTTAAACCAATGCCCTCTAATTTTAGACTCCTCTATCTTTGGGAAAAGATGTTGACTATCTAGCTGATCTATGCCCCTCATTATTTTATAGACCTCTACAAGATCACCCCCAAGCCTCCTATGCTGCAGGGAAAAAATGCCTAGTCTATCCAACCTCTCCTTATAAGTCAAACCATCAAGTCCCAGGAGCATCCTAGTATGTAAAGTATTTAAAAAGAAACTAAAGCCATTGTATTTTGGCTACTATTGGTAATCAGGAAGGTGACAAAATTCTGGAAGGTGGAAATTCATTACTTTTGACCAAGATTTGGTCACTCCTCCTAATAGCACCATCTTTGCATAGGTGTACATTTTTGTCAGATTATAATTCTGTAAAATGCCATGAGTTTTCTTTAACATTGAAGATGCTGCATAAATGCGTATTATTTGAAGTTTGAAATTTGATAGTTTATTTATCTTGATTCTTATCCGCGCTGCAAAGGAGCACAAATGGCTTGATAAAGCTATTCATCAACAAAAACCATTAGAAACACGTATTTTCCTAGATCAGATTTTGCTAAAGGAAGAGATTTGGGATTGGTGTAAGATTAAGTTGAGGTAACAATGCCAGCGATTAAAACACAAGCTGCAATTTTACTGGTTTGCCCCACCCATGGGCAGAGCAATCCAGTAAAATTGCTTGAGAACCAAGAAATCAGGATTGTGCCTGATTCCTTGGCTCTGGTGATCTTACTGGCACCGGATTTCCGGCACAGTCAGCCTTTCGCCCATTTCCGACAAGAGTTTGAATAATCTATTTAAATTTATTTAAACATGAATTTGCATGTTATTTGCATATTACTTTGCATGTCATTAGCATGCTAATTGGCATGTTATTGACGAGTCTGGGCTCACTTGCTTTTGTGGCCGCACTGGGAGAGGTTCTCTCCAGAGAGAAAAACAACTGCTCCCCACGAACAGGGAACAGTCATGTTGCCCTGGTCGGTAGAACTGGAGGCCATTGAGTCCCTCCAGGGAGGTCAAGAGAAAGGGAGTGCCAGATGGCAGGATCTGAAATGGGCAGGACTTATGGGAGCAGGGCCTGAAGGGGCAGGGCTCAAGTGGGCAAAGCCAGACGAGGGCAGCCTGATCCAGAAAGGTGGGGGAACCTGGTACTGCTCTGCAGATTGATCGGTGTGAGGGTCTTGTGATCAGTTTGGGTGGTGGGGGGTGGATGGTGGGGGTGATATTTTCAGGCATTTCAGGGATTGCATTTGGTGGGGCAGTGCAATCAGTTTGGGTGGTATGGGGTGCGATATTTCTGGGTGGTGGCAGGGGGTGCGATATTCTGCGATTGGTCGTGGGCCCCCACAATAGTGGGGGGTGGGTGGGTGCTGGGTTGAGGCCAGCTGCAGCAGCAGAGGCTTGACAGTTCTTTCTCTCTGTCAGGCATCTGCTCTGGCAATTGTGCATGTGTAATCACAGAGGCCTGCAAATGCGCAACAGCTCCTTCTGCTGTTAGAGCAAGCTGGTTGGCGAATTAAGCCTTGTCCATTGTCTTTAGTAGCTAGAAACAGTCCGGCCCAGCTTTTTCATGCACTACACGCATAAGATTGGGAGTAAAGACACGCCCAAAAAAATGGATCTGCAACTCTCCTATTTTCACACAAGCTGGACACTTCGAAATTTTCTTGTAAAATTACCCCCATAGTGTAAAAGAAGATTGTGAACGGTGGATAGTCCCAGTAAGATCATCTCCAGGTATTTCATGGATAAGGGAAAGATAAAGGACCCCACAGGGCTTTTGAGAGATTCTGAGAATCAGGTTATAGCAGAATTGTTAGATGGATACTTCACGCCTGTTTTCACAATTTGAGATAAGAATATAAGAGCCAGGAGCAGGAGTAGGCATCTGGCTCCTCAAGCCCGCTCCGCCATTCAATAAGGTCATAGCTAATCTTTTTGTGAACTCAACTCCACTTACCCGCCCGCTCACTATAACCCTTGATTCTTCTACTGTTCAAAAATTTATCTATCATTGCCTTAAAAACATTCAATGAGGTAGCCTCAACTGCTTCACTGGGCAGGGAATTCCACAGATTCACAACCCTTTGTGTGAAAACGTTCCTCCTCAACTCAGTCCTAAATCTGCTCCCCCTTATTTTGAGGCCATTCCTCTAATTCCAGTTTCACCCACCAGTGGAAACAACTTTCCTGCTTCTATCTTATCTATTCCCTTCATAATCTTACATGTTTCTATAAGATTTCCCCTCATTCTTCTGAATTCCAATGAGTATAACCTCAGTCTACTCAGTCTCTCCTCACAAGCCAACCCTCTCAACTCCGGAATCAACCTAGTGAATCTCCTCTGTACCCCCTCCAGTGCCAGTATATCCTTTCTCAAGTAAGGAGACCAAAACTGTACACAGTACTCCAGGTGTGACCTCACCAGCACCTTATACAGCTGCAACATAACCTCGCTGTTTTTAAACTCCATCCCTCTAGCAAAGAAGGATTAAATTCTTAATTACCTGCTGCACTTGCAAATCAACTCCTTGAGATGTTGGTCAGCTAGTACTGCTGTAGGAGAGTGTAGATAGGAGTTGGTAAGCTACTGTAGGAGAGCAAAGTTGCAAAAATTAAATCTTTGGAAGTCCTGAAAGTTCTGGCTAGTATTGAGGCCCTTAAGATAGATCAGGCGGTTGGACCTGACTGTATGCTAAGAGTGCAGAAAGGGATGGGGGTTGTATTATATTGCCCCCATTCTTATGTTGGGCAGTCCATGTAATAACCAGTATCTGAGTGTCAGTCAATCAGAACCTGGGAAACATCAGCCAATGAGTTGATTAAAGAATGTCTTTATTTTTGTTGAGCACTTCTCACAACCTCAGTTATAGCAAAGTTTTTTTTACACCAGTGAAGGGCATTTGAAGTGCATTCACTGTTGGAATATTAAACTATTTTTTAAAATGCAGTGATCAATTTGCGCATAACAGGCTCCACAATGTCAGTAATGTTACAATGACCAGATAATCTGCTTTAGTGATGTTGATTAAGTCAACTACTGATACAAAGAAGATTTCAACCTCAGGCCATTCTCTGCACTACTTTTGGGACCAAAATGTCACCCTTAAATTTCAGCATCCAGTAATCAAAATATCATGTGACCCACATACTTGGTTGATTAGACATGAGAGGTCAGAGCCATTCATCCCCTTGAGTCTGTTCCGCCATTCAATGAGATTGTAACTGGTTTGAAATGATGGTCTTGACCTCCTTATCTCCATAATCCTTGATTCCCTTACTAACTAAAAATCTGTCCAGGTAAAATGGCCATAAGGAGAGCTGACTGGTAAATAATTTAACCGGAGAATCTCCACACTTCAGGCAAGGGGCAAGGTTGAGAAGGCTGGGTCTTCCTGATTAACTTCAGCTGGTATGGGAATTGAATCCACAGATTCACTATCTTCTGAGAGAATAAATTCTACCTCATCTCTGCTTTAAGTGGGCGACCCCTTAGGTTATGCCCTCTGGTCCTAGGCTCGCCCACAAGTAGAAACAACCTCTCAGGAAGCCTAACAGAATAATGCTGAGAACACGATACATCTCAATAAGACCGCCTCTCGTTCTTCTAAATTCCAATGAGTACAAGCCCAACCTACTTAACTTCTCGTCATAAGAAAATCCCTCCATTCCTCAATTCAACCTAGTGAACTGTCAATGCCGGTATACCTTTCTTTAGGTAAGAGGACCAAAACTGTTCACAGTATTTCAGGTAGCGGATTGTTACTTTGCATTTGGATGAGCATATTGAGTATCAAGCCTCAACCCCACAGGTTTCTTGGTTTGGCCCTTCGCTAATTCAACACCAAACCATGAATGCGTGTTGTCCCAATTTTACTTCTGAGATGTCCAGCTTTCTACTTGAAATTGCACACTCTTGGTTGGAGATCAACCAATGACACAAGGAGTTGAGGAAGGTGATCACAAGTCAGTTTTGGTGTTGAAAGATGTACTGGTTAGGTGGATTGGCCTTAGTATCCCAATATGTGTAGGTTAGATGGATTAGGGATGGCAAATGTGTGGGGTGACAGGGAGAGGGTGGGGGAGAAGCACGGGGTGAGATACTCTGTCATAGAGTCGCTGCAAACCCAATGGGCTGAATGGCCTCTTCTACACTGAAGGGATTCTACAGTGTGGGGGGGAGTGGGATTTTCCATCCTGTTTTGTCTGCCACAGGAATCAGAGTTGGGGCAGGGTGCAGACCATGCAAAAGGTCCATTGACGTCAGTTGGGATTTTCCGGTTTTGGGGCAAACACAGCTGGAAAATCCCACCCTGTGATTCTATAGGAATTAGTGTAATCGATTTTGAATAATAGATCACTTTTTGAATTAATTTTGAATAATAATAGACCATATTTTTCACACCACAAGTTTTACAATCTGAATTTTTGGGGGGATAAAAGGTTATGTTTTATCAAGCAGTGATGTAGGTGATTATTTGGTGAGAGGAAGATGAATGGATACAGATCTCGTGCTTCCAACGTCCAGTTGGATGTCCTGGGTTGGTGTGCCTGGATTGTTGCTGCTGTCAATCAGAACGCGCGCAGGCGCAGTGGCAGCGACGGGCATTGTCCTGGAGACGGTGAGGCCTGGAGCGGGGAGTCGTTGGGCCGCGGGAAGTTCAACAGCGGAAGACTGAGAAAGATGCTAGCCGGGAAGCCTTCGGTTTTCCTGCTCATGGTCAACGGGCAGATTGAGAGCGCGGATGTAAGTACGGAGTTTGTTGTTCAGAGAGGTCTGATAAGAATTTGGGGAGGCGGGGGGGGGGGGTTGTATCTTGCGCCTGTGTCTTCTGGGAGTTGTAGTTTCTCGCGCGGAGTCGCGTATAGGAAGCGGGCCGGGGTTGGAAGTAGGAGGACTACAACTCCCAGAGTGCCATGCGGTCCCAGGCCTGGTCCCCTGGCAACCAACCCACAGGATGTGGAGATGCCGGCGTTGGACTGGGATAAACACAATAAGAAGTCTCACAACACCAGGTTAAAGTCCAACAGGTTTATTGTTTGCACCCTTAAGAGTTGATTTGCTGTAAAGACTCGCATTCTAATCAGTATTCTGTAAACTGAGTGTGTGCCTTTATATACCCACTCTCCTGACGAAGGGGCAGAGCCCTGAAAGCTAGTGGCGTTTGCTGCCAAGTAAACCTGTTGGACTTTAACCTGGTGGTGTGAGACTTCTTACTGTGTTTACCCCAGTCCAAAACCGGCACCTCCATATCATGTCAACCAAACCACAGTCAGAAGTTTCACAACACCAGGTTAAAATCCAACAGGTTTATTTGATAGCACAAGCCACTAGCTTTTGGAGTACTGCTCCTTCGTCAGGTGAGTGGGAGTTCTGTTCTCAAACAGGGCATATAAAGACACAAACTCAATTCACAAGATAATGATTAGAATGCACGTCTTTCCAGATAATCAAGTCTTTAAAGGTATAGACAATGTGAGTGGAGAGAGGGTTAAGCACAGGTTAAAGAGATGTGCATTGTCTCCAGCTAGGACAGTCAGTGAGATTTTGCAAGCCCAGGCAAGTCATGGGGGTTACAGATAGTGTGACTTGAACCCAAGATCCCGGTTGAGGCTGTCCTTGTGTGTGGAACTTGGCTGTCAGTGACTCTGCATTGTCATATGTCATGAAGGCTGCCTTTGAGAATGCATACCTGAAGATCAGAAGCCAAATGCCTGTGACCGCTGAATCATCCGCTTCATCCTGAACCACAATGTCTTCACCTTCAACAACCAGTTCTCCACCCAGACACATGGAACAGCCATTGGGACCAAATTCGCATCTCAATATGCCAACATTTTCATGCACAGGTTCGAACAAGACCTCTTCACCGCACGGGACCTTCAACTGATGTTATACACTAGATACATCAATGACATTTTCTCCTTTTGGACTCATGGTGAACAATCACTGAAACAACTATATGATGCCATCAACAAGTTCCATCCCACCATCATACTCACCATGGATTACTCTCCGGAATCAGTTGCATTCTTGGACATATGCATCTCCATCAATGACGGTCACCTCAGCACTTCACTGTACCACAAGCCTACAGCTAACCCCACGATGCTCCACTTCTCCAGCTTCCACCCTAAACACGTTAAAGAAGCCATCCTCAACAGACAAGCCCTCTGTATGCACAGGATATGCTCAGATGAGGAGGATTGCATAAGACACCTCCAGACACTGAAAGATGCCGTCATACAAACAGGATATGGCACTTGACTCATTGATCGACAGTTCTGACGCGCCACAGTGAAAAACCACACCGACCTCCTCAGAAGACAAACACGGGACATGGTAGACAGAGTACCCTTCGTCGTCCAGTACTTCCTGGGAGCGGAGAAGCTATGACATCTTCTCCAGAGCCTTCAACATGTCATTGATGAAGACAAACATCTCGCCAAGGCCATCTCCACACCCCCACTACTTGCCTTCAAACAACTACACATCCTCAAACAGACCATTGTTTGCAGCAAACTACCCAGCCTTCAGGAGAACAGTGACCACAACACCACACAACCCTGCCACAGCAACTTCTGCTGGATCATCGACATGAATGCCATCATCTCACATGAGAACACCATCCACCAGGTACACGGTACATACCCTTGCAACTCAGCCAACTTTGTCTACCTGATACTGTGCAGGAAAGGATGTCCCGAGGCAAGGTTCCGAGACATTGGGGAGACCATGCAGACGCTACGACGACGGATGAATGAACACCACTCGACAATCACCAGGCAAGAGTGTTCTCTTCCTGTTGGGGGAACATTTCAATGGTCATGGGCATTCGGCATCTGGTCTTTGGGTAAGTGTTCTCCAAGGCGGCCTTCACGACACATGACAACGCAGAATTGCTGTGCAGAGACAGATAGCCAAGTTCCGCACACGAGGACGGCCTCAGTTGAGATAATGGGTTCATGTCACACTATCTGTAACCCCCCACAACTTGGCTGGACTTGCAAAATCTCACTGACTTGCCCTGGCTGGAGACAATACACATCTCTTTAACCTGTGCTTAACCCTCTCTCCACTCACATTATCTGTACCTTTTAAGACTTGATTACCTGTAAAGACTCGCATTCCAACCATTATCTTGTAAATTGAATTGTGTCATTATATGCCCTGCTTGTGAACAGAACTCCCACTCACCTGAGGAAGGGGCAGTGCTCCAAAAGCTATTGGCTTGTGCTACCAAATAAACCTGTTGGACTTTAACCTGGTGTTGTGAGACTTGTTTACCCCAGTCCAACATCTCCACATCATAACCAACTCACAGTCATTGCTCCTGTTTTTGGCCAATAGCACTGTGTCCTTTCTTCATTGCAGACTTCAAACACCATTACTTTGTGAAAAGCAAATGTGTTCCCATAATAAATACACCACCTATTTCAAATCTAATCTTTACCCCTGGTGCAAGGGAAAGGCAAAATAATTATAAATTTGGTATTTGACATTATTGTCAAATGTATATACCGAAAAGTATTGTTTCTTATGCGCATACAGCCAAAGCATACCATTCATAGAGAAGGAAAGGAGAGGGTGCAGAATGTAGTGTTAGTCATAGCTAGGGTGTTGAGAAAGATCAGCTTAATATGAGGTAGGACCATTCAAAAGTCTGATGGCAGCAAGGCAGGAGCTATTCTTGAGACGGTTGGTACGTGACCTTAGATGTTTGTATCTTTCTCCCGATGGAAGAAGGTGAAAGAGGGTATGTCCGGCGTGCAGAAGGTCCTTAATTATGTTGGCTGCTTTTCCGAGGGAGTGGGAAGTGTAGATGGTCAATGGATGAAAGGCTGGTTTGCGAGATGGACTGGGCTTCGTTCATGATTGTTTCTTGCGGTCTTGGGCAGAGCAGGAGCCATTCCAAGCTGTGATACAACCAGAAAGAATGCTTTCTATGATGCATCTGTAAAGGTTAGTGAGAGTTGTAGCTGACATGCCAAATTTCTTTAGTCTTCTGAGAAAGTAGAGGTGTTGATGGGCTTTCTTAACTGTAGTGTCGGCGTGGGGGCACCAGGATAGGTTGTTGGTGATCTGGATACCTAGAAACTTGAAGCTCGCGACCCTTTCCACTTCGTCCCCATTGATGTAGACAGAGGCATGTTCTCCTTTACACTTCCTGAAGTCGATGACAATCTCTTTCGTTCTGTTGACATCGAGGGAGAGATTATTGTTGCCACACCAGTTCACGAGATTCTCTACCTCATTCCTGTAGTCTGTCTCGTCATTGTTTGAGAGCTGACCTACTACGGTGCAGTCATCAACAAACTTGAAAATCGAATTGGAGGGGAATTTGGCTGCACAGTCATAGGGAAACTAGAATTTTTTTCACTGGAAAGATGGAGGCTGAGGGGAGACTTAATAGAGGTCTACAAAATGATGAAAAGTCTAGACAGAGTGAATAGTCAGAGGCTGTGTCCCAGAGTGGAAGTGTCAATTACAATATGGCACAGGTTCAAGGTGAGAGGAGGAAAGTGTAAGGGAGATGTGCAGGGGAAGTTTTTCACACAGAGAGTTGTGGGTGCCTGGAACATGTTGCCGGAGGAGGTGGTGGAAGCAGGCACATTAGCAACGTTTAAAAGGCATCTGGAAGAATAACGGATAGGATGAGAATAGATGGATATGAACCGAGTAAGGGCAGAAGATGTTTTTTAATTTAGTTAGGGCGTCATGATCGGTACAGACTTGGAGAACTGAAGGGCCTGCTCCTGTGCTGTACTTTTCTTTTTCTTTCTTTCGTTATGTCTGGCCAGCAATGATATTGTCCCTGGAGTAATTTCTTGTTGCATTCAGCACCATCACAAACATGATCTGATAATTTATTCAGGCTCTATTTCCCCCTGAGCTTGTGCTTGCTGACCTGCAAGGTTAAGTAATACCTTGATTTTAAAATTTATATCCTTGTTTTCATATATCTCCATGTTTCACCCATCTCTGTATCTAATTGCCACCAGCACCATGGCCCCTGGAGAGATCTGGGCTCCTTTTATTCTTGCATCTTGAGCATATCTAATTTTAATTGCTGCCTCATTGGTTGCCTTGCCTTCAGCAGCTTAAAAACCCATGGTCTGGAATACCCTCTGCACATCTCTCTTTTCTCTTATCTAATGCTCTCTTTGAGCAAGCTTTTATTCATCTGCCTGATATCTCCTTGTATGGCTCAATGTCACATTTTGCTTTATAATGGTCCTGGAGCCTTTTGTTACATTTAAAGCTGATGTACAAGTACAAGCTATTGCTTGGGGAAATTTGAGCTTGCAAATTGGCAGTGAAGTCTTCCTGTCTTTTCTTTCTGTTGCTCCCAACTTTCTGTATTGTGTATTGAGTGGTATTTGTTGTGTGTCCAGGCTCTGGATACAGGAATGGTAGAAATAGACTCAGGTTTTAAGATAAATTGTGTTGCACTCTATGCCACTGCTCTGTATTTTAATGAGAACTCAACCTGTACTTTGCTGTTCTCCAAAAGTTAACTGGCTGCCCTACTTTACAATAATGATTTCACTTCAAAAGTACCCATAACGTAATAATGATACTAGGTTTTGTGAGCTCTGATGAAGGGTCAGCCAGACTTGAAATATTGGCTCTATTCTCTCTCCACAGATGCTGTCCCACCTGCTGGGTTTCTCTAGCATTTTCTGTTTTTGTTTCAGATTCAGCAGCACAGGTCTTGTTGCCAAAAAGGTGCACAGGTGTTTAAGACACAGCACAACCTCACATGGCGACCAAAAAACAGGAATACGTCCTCCTGCACCAACAGAGAATGTTCACATTTATTCTTCCTTTTTCAGGAGAACTTTCAAAACTTCACATGTTGATTTATATGCCATCATCTCCGGTAGTTAGGAAGTTGTTTCCTTTTATGAAAAATGATGGAAATTATAATAGGCAGAATGCAAGAATAAACTGTTTATTCCTCGAACTATACTGAGCCCATCAATTATAAATGGCCTTTTCAACTCAGGAGAAAGCAATTCCCAATTTGAGTTTTATATTCAAGTCACAATGCCAGACTCTCTTTTTTAAAATTTGTATTTATATTTCTAGGCTTGTTTTTAGATATGAATAGCTTTAAGTAGCTTTCTTCAGATTTCAGAAGTTTTGATTCTGTTAAAATTTGAGGGAATGTCAGAGAGAAATTCTGTATCTAAAGAAATACAGTTGCAATTAAAATACTAATTTGACATTTGGGTCTCTGCTAGTTTCACTGAAGACTTGGCTCACATCAATATTAAATGTAAAACTTTGAAGTTGCATTATTAACATTTGGAAAGATTTATAATTTATGTTCAATTGGAATTTGAGTACATTTTCGTTTTCCAGTTTCCAGAGTTTGACGAGCTGTATTGTAAATATTCCTACGTATACGGACATGACTGGGCTCCAACAACTGTGAGTATTAAACTGAATTTGTTCAGATTAGCACAATTTCAAATATTCCTCCTGCAATAATAAATAAATGATTGCAAGCTTATTGCAATGGCTGTCTGCATTCTGTGTTTTTCCAATGTGACAATTTGAATCCTATTCCCTTGGTACGGAGTCATTGTGGAATTGCAGCTGCTTTGGGGCATTAAATTTGCATTTACTGTAGCTAATTAAAATCATAAATCCAAATGAAATGTCACTTCAATGGTGACGTAACTGCACACGTTTGTGTTACTACAGCCCAATGCACTTCTCAATGTTTATGTTGTGTTTGTCAGTCATATTAAACTAAATAAATTACTTAGAATTATTTTGTACTGTCAAAATCCTGAGTTCACTTTTTCTGTTCCTTTAACTTTGTTGATGGATTTAAATAAACTAATGAGTGCAAAGTAATGTGCTTTTGTTTTTGTAAAGCAGCTTTTCAACACTTCCTGTACATCACATGTACAAATGTACTTTAATATAAAATGAATTTTGGAAATGCTGTTTTCTAATATTTGGAACAGTTTGGGACACCTTCCTGACATTTACAATGACCAGACTTGTTATGTAGTTTTACTAATGAGGTAGCTTGATGCAATGTGGACAAATTAACATTTGGAAAGGCCATAAATCTACACTGTGCAGCGCTGTCACTTCCAGTGAAGTGCAATAATCAGTATGTAGAATTTTTATTATGCATCTGTTTTGTCTGAGAGAAACAGCTGTAGTATTATAGATTTTGAACCTTTGAAACTTGGGTTGTACTGGGAGAGTATTTTGAGCTAAATCAGTTATAGCAAGATTTATGCCATTCTTTCCTTTTGGTGAGTTCACCAACATTTCCTTAGAACCTTATTTACATATAAATGAGACCTGCGGGAAAAAGATAAAATGTAATTTTGCAAATGAAAATTGGAATTGGGTTGGAAGAATTCTTGTATTCTCTTTCGTCCGCATGTTGTATTTTCATCTTTAAGCCCAAATCGCCTCTTGCCAGATGCTGCATTGTGAAATCTTTTTTCTAAATTAACAATTCAGTGATTGCCTCACACACACGGGAGATTTTGAAGAGAACAATGGTAATACCAAGTGTTATGTTGAATGGAATTGGTGCCCTTTCTTTCTGTCTCTCAGTAAATGATTCTTATTAATTGGTATCATCATTAAACAGTCAGTGAAAAAATTATCTGCTGCTTTTTAAAATTAGCAATCTTTTCAGAGGCAAAAGAAAATAACCTAGAAACGTTTTGCAAAAAATAAAATGAGTGCTAGTTTAGTTTAGACTTGCTGAAAAAGTAATTGTTGAATTAATCTTTGTATTAGTCTTAAACAAAAATTTCACATTCAGCTGGTTGCTTTGTAAGCAAACTTGAATTTTACAGATAAGTGATTTTATTTATAAATACTCATCATTCACCAAATAAAGGAATTGTAATAAATTAATGGGGTTGTGCCTATGTTACACTTCACTTGTTGATAAATGTTTTAACTTATTTGAAAATTAGTTTTTCCTCCAGTCATTTGTGCTTCCTAGACTCATTTGACTAAATGCTTTTAATCTTCTAGAATATATCTAGAATAATTGTTCTACCAGTCTTATTTAGTGAGGGCAAAATTTGAATTTTAATCTTTCTCCTGCTTTTTCTCCTGCTGCCTTTAGCTGTGTGCATATAATCATTCTGAACTTCATTACCTTACACATCATGACAGTTTGACCAGGAAATTGCTGTTGTGCATTCTTACAGTCTGTTTGCACTAGTGTGTAGCTTCTTAAAGGCAATTTGACCATTTGCTCCTGATGCAAAGCTTCCTCCACTGGAAGCTTATTATGGAAAGTGCAGAATTGGAATACTCTTCCTTACTAGTTTTGTTCCCATTTTGCCTCAATCCTGAAATTAAAATTTTCCCACCTATTTATTTTCACTGCTTTCTTCCCTCAGTTTCTGCACCAAATGACTTCTTATCTTTGTGATTGCAAACTCCATCTCAGCTGATAGTGTTCTCTCTTCTTGGAGTTCATTGCCATTTTGCCCAGCATAAATCTCTCAGTCCATGTAAACTCCTTAAGCCATATTCACAGCCATGGCCTCACCATTTCACTTCACATCATCACACTAGTCCCGCTATGTCCATTACAGCTAAGGCTATCCCTGGTCACTTGGGTATCAATCCCCATCCACATCACTGTTCCAGGATCCAGCCTGTATCAATCCATGGGGGTTAAAAAAAAAACTAACCCTTATTTACTTACGACTTCCAATATCTCAACTGTCTGGATCTTTGGCTGTCTGTTCACCCCGCTATTTTTGCAGCTATTGATTTGCTTAACTGCACTTCCTGCAACTTTGCTGCTCCAGTCCCTGATGAAGCCATTATTCTCTCTCCCCATGCCTGTCCTCCCTAATATGGCCCCTTTCCCTGCTCCTTTATGCCCAACTGCTGCAGACTTGAAAGTAGCTATTATACGACTTCTATCGCCAGATCTAGCTGAACTCCTTAAAATCTTGATTGCTAAAACTGATCATCTTGTAATGCAAAGATAACACCTGGCTTCTTTTTGGTGCTGTAAATCATCTTCCTAAACTCCTGTCCCGTCTCCTCCATCCTCACCTCCAGTAGCGCGTGAGAAGCTCATGGATTTATTTGTCGCTAAGGTTAAGACCATCTGACTCTACCATATACTTCCCTTCCATTTGCCCACCTGGCAAGATGTCCTCTCGTCTGCCCTAACTTGAGTCTTTGGTTGAGTTCTTGCCTATCTCCCCCAAAGCCTTCTCTGAACTTGTCTGTGAAAGTCACCCCCTGCTCCCTGAATCCTATTCCCATTGAACTGCTGACCACCCAACTTCACTTCCTGGTTCTCACATTACCTGTTAACAATTCTCTCTTGTTAGGTTTGTCCCCTCTCCTTTCAATCTGCTGCAATCATCCCTCCCAAAAGACCAACCCTCAAGCATAACTTCCTTGATGTCAATATCCTTGTGAACTAACACCCCAGCACCAACATCCCTTTCCTCCAAAGTCTTTGAATGTGTTGACACTTCCCAAATACATCCCACCGTTTCCTGGAGCTCCATGTTTGAATCTCTCCAATCAGTTCCCATCCTGCCACAGTACTGAAACAACTCTTATCAAAGTCACAAATTACACCCTTTGTGACTGGCAAAAAGATCATCTTTTCCTCCTTAGCCTTCCCTACATATCTGCAGCTTTTGACATGGTTGTCCACACCATTCTTTTTCAATGCCCCTTCATTTTCACTCTGCTGGGTGGGAATGCTCTCACGTGGTTCCATATTTTTGTCTGCTCATAACCGAAATATCGCTTGCAATGGCATTTTTTCTTTCCTGCACATTAGTTCTGGTGACCCCCTCCTATTGTTCATCTATATGCCAGGTCTCGATGACATCATGTGGAAGAGCAGCATTAATTTACACCTGTACATTGAAGACACCCAGTTCACTACCACCTCTCTAGGCTCCTCCACTATTGGCAAATTAGCAAACATATCTGACCTTTCAGTCCCAGGTGCACAGAAACTTTCTCTAATTAAATGTTGGGAAGGCTGAAGCCATTCATTGTTTTCAGTCCAAGTTCCAAGCTCCACCCTTGGCACTGATTCCATTCCTCAACCTACCGCTCCCTTGTTTATCAAAAATCTGTCTAACTCTGCCTTGGGTAAATTCAATTACTACGTCTCTATTGCTATTTGGGGCAGAGAATTTCACATCCAAATGAGTGTTTACAAGAAAAAGTTATACTCATCTCCATCTTAAATGGTAAACCATTCTTGAACTGTGTGTCTCCTCAACATCTTGAATGCTTTAGTAAGACCACCTCTCATTCTTTTAAACTATAACGGGTTTAAACAAAATAGAATTAAATAGAATAAGCCTTCCATCCCAGGAATAAGTAGAGTGAACCTTCTCTGTACTACTTCTAATGCAATAGGATTTTTTTTGCAAATAAGCTAACCAAACGTCCTTAGACAATATTCCAGATGTGGTCCCACCAAGGCCCTGTACAGCTGCAGTAAACTTCACTACTTTTATATCCCATTCCCCTTGCAAAAACACCAAATTCCATTTGCTCCCCAATCACTTGCTGTATCTGCATACTAACTTTGTGATCAATGTACCAGGACACCAAGATCTCTCTATACCATTAAGTTCTGCAATCTCTCTCCATCAAAATCATAAACTGCTTTTCTATTCTTCCTGTCAAAGTGAACATTTTACTGCATTACTCTACCTGCCATCTTTTTCTGCTGACTTATTTAACTATCTGTATCCCTTTGCAAACTCTTATTTTCTCCTGACAACTCATTTACCTACATACCCTGGCATCATAAGCAAATCTAGCTACCAAATGTTTGGTTCCTTCAACCAAATAATTGATATAGGTTATAAATAGTTGCAGCCCCAGCACTGATCCATGTGGCACTCCACATGTATCCCTAATCTCTGATTCCCGTTAGTTAACAAAACTTTAGATATGCTAACATGTTACCCCGTAAACCATTTTCTCTTTTATATTTTGTAGTAACCTTTGATGTGGTCCCTAATTAAATGCTATTTAAATTCCAGGTGTACCACATCTACAGGTTCCCCTTTATCCACATTGCTCATTACTTCCTCAAAGAACTTTAATAAATTAGATAAACAGATTTCCCTTTCACAAACTCATGTTGACTCTGCCTGATCATAATGATTTTCTGAGTATCCTGTGGTAGCTTAGCAGCAGTTTAGCTGTGTATTAATTTAGAGTGTCCAATTTTATGCTGGGCCTAATTGCTGAGGTCGTTGTCTATTTGATCACTGCCCCTCCTCATGATCCTTTGAGCCTCAGCAAATAGGACCACACAGCTCAAGTCAAATTCCTTTCACAGGCAAGCATCTGAGCGAGCCTCTGACAGCCAGCCTAAACCCCTAATCCTTTTCACTATACAAACATTCTTAATTAGGGACTGTAAAAACATTGCATTTAAACTTCATCCACAACTTAAATATTGCAAAAGTCAAAACAAAATGGAAACACAACTCTCAAAATATTATAAAAATAAAAATGGGTTCATACTGTATTTTAGTGAATTCATACAAAATGAATTGTTACAGTTATGTACAAAAGAGTCTTCAATATACGCGTGGAGACCGTTAGTTGTGCATCGTCTCCATGCTTAATATCTGGATTCATCGCTGGGAGCCATTCACCAAAGACACCAAGAAAACAAGGATTTATATACACTGGGTACACATGGTTTGCCTCATGAGGCAAAGCGCAGGACACAAGGCACAGTACACCCCAACAGATCATTCTAATGTACCTCATCTCTCTTTTCATTCTTTTCACTTGATTGGAAATGGAATGCAATGTGAAACTTTTTGGTTTATTCCAAGTAGGGTCATGACTTAATGTATTACTTAGGTGGTGAAATGGATCTCTTGAACTAATTCAGTGCTTTGTGGGAGCCCCCATCGAGTGGATACCTGTCGCATTAGAATATCTGCTGTGATTTTGGCTGTGTCGGTATGGATAGAGAATGCCTTTACTCATTTACTAAGTACGTTGACTATGACCAGGATGTATTTATGCCCCCATTGCAAGGTGGTAAAGGGCTGTTATAATCAATCTGCAAATTCGTCCAAGGACCCTCCACTCACTGAGTGTGCCTTGTGTGTATATCTGTCTGGGTACTTTTGTGCACAGGTGATACAATTTTTGACACAATATTTTATATCCACAGCCATTTCTAGCCACCAACACAGTTCCTTAATTTTCTCTATAGTGGTTCCTATTC
Organism: Carcharhinus amblyrhynchos; assembly: GCF_965287045.1. Lineage (NCBI taxonomy): Eukaryota > Metazoa > Chordata > Chondrichthyes > Carcharhiniformes > Carcharhinidae > Carcharhinus > Carcharhinus amblyrhynchos. The sequence continues at coordinate 41,019,484 of NC_137341.1, read as the reverse complement.
CCTGAAAGCCTTGGACATCATGCTATTGGTAAATTATTTGCGGTCCCGCGTTAGCACCATGTATCGTCCCTCCTTAAAGACAAGTCTGTCTTTTAACTGTAATTTGTCCTTTCTCCGATTGTAAGAGGTGGGGTATGTTTCTTCTAGTATTTGTTTTAATTCCCTGTCGCTGCTCTGTGCTTGCACAGGATCTTTGATCTTGGCCTGACTGTCGGTAGCGGTGTCTGGCTGTTCCAGAATGGGGTTTGCCATGGTGGTACTTTTCTGGCATCCTGCTTGGTTAAATTGTCGGCCCCTATGTTTCCATCTGGATAGATTCTATGGTGAGCCCTAACTTTAGCAATACCATACTCATGGCCTTGGCTGTCTAGAAGATGTGTTTTAGCAGGGGTGCAGATGGTAGAGATTTTCTCTCTGGCAAGACAAATCCTCTCACTTCCCACAGTGGCAGAAAGTCTGCCAGGCTGTTACAGACATGCTGTCTGAATGTGTGTCCGTGGGTGGGGGAACTCACTGGGATAACTAACTACGTAGGCTTCTGCTGCTAACTCAGCAGACTGGGTACTCATTTTGCTTGGCAGCTTTAAAGCTAGCTCTACTATGGCTCTAGTCCACATAAATCCCATACCCTTTTTTTCAGTTTCCATCCTTCACCATAGAGGAACCATCTACAAAAATTTTAATTCTGCCTTCTTTGGGTCCTCCCTCCTTATGTTTTGGCACAAATGGTCCCTTGGGATCATTTATTGACACTATTTGGCACTCTTGGGACTCTCCACCATAATTCAGGTTGTCTGCTAAAAGGTGGGCAGTTTGGGTGAAGCATCAGGGTCCACTGTATTATGTGGTTCTGGCTAACTGTGTCATTTTTCTGTCCAATAGGAGTTGTATGTGGGTGTGTTCTGTTAACATGGTAAAGGGATTGAGTCTAATGATGTAGACCAGAAAAATGCTAGGTGTCTCTTGCACACTGAGAAACCCAGAAGTAGGAGCCATGAGGCGTAGGTCACTGGCCAGAGTCTCCTGTGACGTTCTTGGAGAAGAATGGCCACAAGTGTTGTGCCCGTGCTGGCAACTTCTAATGCATAGGGGAATTATAGAATTCTAGAATCCCTGCAGTGCAGAGGGAGGCTATTCAGCCCATCGAGTCTGCACCACCACAATCCTATCCAGGCCCTATCCCCGTAACCCCACATATTCACCACACTAATACCCCTGACACTAGGATCAATTTAGCTTGGATAATCGACCTAACCTGCACATCTTTGGACTGTGGGAGGAAACAGGAGCACCTGGAGGAATCTGTTACAGATATCTAGAACAGCGAAATATTTTGTCTGTGGAGCTTGCCTCATCATAGTTGTGGATCTGGGACCTGTCATGCTTCAGCCTTCACCATGGCTTGTTTAAATTTGAAAACAGCCTATGTGTGCTGCTCCATCCAATTCCACAGGGCGTTTTTTTAAGGGTTCTGATAATGGGGAGGCTTTGGTGGCAAAATCGTCAATGTAGGCCTACAATAGCCCACCTATCCTAGAAAGGGGCATAGCGAGCTCACATCTTTGGGTGGGGTGATTGGACTATTGTCTGTATTAACTTCCTTTCAATCTTGTGTTTACTGTGGCTCACTAAAGTCCCTAAGTATGTGACTTGGGGATCCATGATCTGGGCCTTTTATGGGATTGAGTTTTAATTCAAGTGTTTTAAGGAGGGTCAGTAATTCACCTTGCAATTTGAAATGTTCCTCCTGGATGTCTGTCTGTAGGAGGAGATTGCTTACATATTGAATCAGGCATTCCGGTTGTCAAAAACACTCTAGCCCTTTGGCCAACCTTTGGTGAAAAATGCACAGGGATTTGTGAAATCTTTGGAGCAAGCAGGTCCATGTGTACTGTTGCCCTTGGAACGTGAAGGCAAATTTGTACTGACACTGCTGGTTTAAAGGGATGGACCAAAATCCATTACTGATATCTAGAACAGTGAAATATTTTGTCGATGGGGCTTGCCTCTCATAGTTGCAGAGCTGTTTGCTACTGTTGGTGCTGTTAGTGGGCTTGTTTTATTAAGTTCCCTTTAGTTGATTGTTGGCCTCTTAGAACTGCTTGGTTTTCTAACAGGCCAAATCAGTGAATTGTTTGTTGAAGTTACTGGGAGTAAGACTCCCTGTTGTAGTAGGCTGGTGATCACTTTTGCAACCTCACCCTCTGTTTGTTTTGGAAAGCTGTAATGTTTTTGGGGTTTTAGTCAGGCCTTCCACAACTACCTCCCCTGTCATGTGGCCACAGTCATGTCTGTGCCCTGCAAATGCAAATGCCGGCATTTGTTTAAGCTCTGCATTGGATCTTCTCTGTTGTAGTCGATTGTTGCTGTCATGCCCTTGCCCTATGTCCTGGAGATTGGGTAAGGCAGGATGGACCATGGGGTGTTAACCAAATGCCGGCAAAAGAAAGAGGAACACCACGTTCGCCAGTCGCCTGCCTGTGGACTCACTTCACTGGGGTCTTTTGTGAATATGACCAGAGCAACGTTAGGGGGAACAAAATCTCACGTATTGGACCAGAATTTTAGTAATACATGCCACCGAAGAGGATAAAAAGACACGTGAAAATTTCAATTCCGGCAGATTCCTCCGTATCATCGAGCCTATGTAAAACTTTTCTGGCGGGTATTCTCAAAGAACATATCAGGGTCATCAGAGAGCTCAAATTTGAGGATCTGTTTTGCTAATCTGTCAATTGTGTTACTGTGGAGAAGGTTGTGTGATTGGATTTTCATTATTTTGGCCATCCTGATGGCTTGTCGTCAGATGGTTCATCGAGTTAGGGAAAGCGCATGGCATGCAGAGGGCTCTGATTCCCTGGGAATGGAGGTACGGGTCTCCAGTTACCGCCATGCTCTACGTCTCTGTGAGCCTATTCCTTCATTTCCCCCCAGGCCACCCCTGAATCGTTTTCCCCTTCTGACTCTATTGTCCCAATTTCCATGTCATTCTCTTTGTGCTTAAAAACTGGGACTTTAATTAGCCATCTCATGCTGGCATTTAGAATATTCTGCAGCCTGGGCTTTATTTTCTTGCCTCCTTGGGGCAGGGCTTTGAGTGCACCTTGTAAATGTTTGCATTTTTCGGATAACTCGGCCAGCTTTTTGGGCTTTGTTAAGATCACAGATTACATGTTGTGTCTTTTGGTAAGCCCTTTTACACTGAGCCTGGAACTGGCTCATGTACAATAAATTCACTTGGTTCCTCTGCTCCTGTTCTATTGCTTTATTCTTTTGTTTCTTCACCTCCTGCTTCATCTCATCTAACTCCAGTTTTAATTTAATATTCTCTTAATCTTTCTCTTGTAGCTGCTCCATGCACCTTGCTTTGGCTGTGGCCTTGCTCAGCTTGGAAGGGCGCTTGCCTCGTTCTCTACGCTCCTTTTCCCAACACTTTTGCCCACGGGTCCTGGACCTTATATTGGTTTACTGCAGTACTTGAGCCACTCATTGTTTAGGTATTTCTTTTAATACCTTTTCCCATTCTGGGCACTATCATTTTCTCTATTTTCTCTCTCTAAAATTTGTGACTGGGGTTGCAGTTCGGCTTTCACTGACCTGCCGTATCAATCCCTCCTAAGTCTGCAGAATGCCAGAAACGTGTGTTCACCATTAACTGACATAGTTTCAAAGTCTGTGGTTGTTCATCTCACTTTAAAATGCCTGATTAATGGCTTAATTACTAGCCAGTTGCCTCTATTTTCATTCACCCGCTTATATCCTGGCCTTCACATGGGGCTATTGCCCATTTAATTATGGGCTCAGGCTGGATGTTTGCAAATACAAGGCTGGTGGGTTCAATTTCAGAGCAATCTTGAGTCACTTCTAACCAAATGTTGTTTGTGAAATACTCTATACAAATACTCAACCAGGTTATTGCTCAAAATGTGTTTACCCAAATGCTGTTACTTTGAGACAAAGGACTATGGTTTGAACTTTTATTTATTAAAAATACTCACAGATTAAAGAAACAATTCTTGCAAAATAAATTAAGTTAACCTTTCCTCAAACTGGGCTAATTGCCTGAGAAATAGATACCAGTCAATTGCTGTTGGATTCAATTCATTGAGCTCACATCGACAGATTAACTCAGCATCCTCTCGACGTTCGTCTTCATCTTCGTCACCGATGAAGACGAACGTCTCGCCAGGACCACCCCCTACTTGCCTTCAAACAGCTGCACAACCTCAAACAGACCATTGTCCACACAAACTATCCAGCCCCCTTCTTCAAGCCTTTCTGTAATGTTCTCTGGCTTTCAGCCAATAGATTGGCAGGGTGGGGTTAACAGCACTCTGTGAGGTTACACCAGGTCATTTTAGTTATACAAATCTCCTTTCGGGCATGGTTAATAGCAGGGAGTCTGACTGAAATTAGGGAATACACAATCAATGTGTTTTTTCTATTCTTCGGACTGAGTACCTCCTGATGCATTTCAGGCCATAACGACTCTTCCATTGTTAAGTTTGAGTCTTTCTATTCAATATGCAAGAGGAGTGGTTTCAGGTAATAATGACTTCCCCATTATTAAGGTCAAGTACCTCTGTTTCATATGCGAGACAGCTCTGGTACGCATTGGCTTTTGACATGTGGTAACCTCATCTGCAGTCAATCAGGCCTTACTTGTAGAAGCAGTTTAGTTGTATATTAAAGTGTCCAATTTTATGTTTGGCCTAATTAGCCAACCAGGCCATCATCCATTTGACCGCACCTGCTAAAACCTCCTTAAATGCTTTGTTAAGATGGCGGCGCGGACTCGTTGGGCCAAAGGGCCTGTTTCCCGTGCTGTGTTGTTCTTTGTTCTTTAATAATGGATTCTAGCAGTTGCCCTATGACAAATGTTAGGCCAACTGGCCTGTAGTTTCCTGTTTTCTCTCCCTCCTTCAATGAATAGAGAGGTCATATTTGGTATTTTCCAATCTGATGGGATCTTTCCAAAATCTAGGGAATTTTGGAAACTTCAAACCAATGTATCTACTATCTCAGCAGCCACTTTTAAAACTGTAAGTGAAGTGTTGGCTTTTCGTTCTAATTTTGTTGTACCCTTTTTCTGGTAACTGTAATTATTTTTAAGTTTGTGCTTTCACCTCCTGATTCAGTTATTTCTGGAATATTATCAGTATCCTCTTCAGGTAAAGATAGATGCAAAATATCTGTTCAATTCATTTGCCATTATTAATTTCCCAGACTCTCACCCTAGGAGCAACATTCGCTTGCTCTTTTCCTAAAAAGACTCTTGCTATTTCTCTTAACATTTGTTGCCAGTTTTGTCTCCTTCCTTATTAATCTGTTTGGCATTTTTTGCTGTTCTCTATATTCTGCTCAATCTTCTGACCTGCCACTCATCTTTGTGGAATCATATGTTTTTTACTTCCATTTGATACTTTAGTTATCCACGGATGGTGTGTCCTTCCCCAAGAGTCTTTCTTTCTCACTGAAATGTATATTTTCTGATCAGTCTGAGAGATCTTCTCAGAAGTATGCCATTGCATCCCTATTGATCTATTCCTTAACCTCATTTCCCATTTCCCTTAATCAGCCATCTTCATGCCCTCATAATTGCTCTAACTTAAATTTAGTCTTAGAGCCAATCTTCTGTCTCTCCAACTGAATGTGAAATTCAACCATGTTATGAACACTGCTTTCACTATGAGAATGTTCATTAATCCTGTCTCATTGCACGTGACCAGATCTAGTATAGCCTGCTCTCTGGCTAGATCTAGAATGTGCTGCTCTAAGCAACTGTCACAAAAGCATTTTAAAACATCTAGGCCACCTTTACCAATCTGACTCATCCAACCTATATGTGGATTGAAATCACAAACTCCCATGATTTCTTCCAGTATACTACATCCTACAAATGATTACTGTTAAGGGGCCTATAAACCATTTCACAAGAGCCTTCTTACCTTTATTATTTCTCATCTTCACTCAAGCTGATTCTTTATCTCCAAAACTGAGGTGACTGAGATATAGAATGTTCACTGATCACTTCAGTGCTCACTGACCTACGTTGGCTAGCAGCCACTGAAGCAACGTTTTGATTTTTAAATTCTCATCCTCATGTTCAAATCCCTCCATGGCCTCACTGCCCCTCCCAACACCCCAAAAAAAATTGTAATCTCTAGAACCCTCTGAAATATCTGTGTCTTTCTAAAGCTAGACTCTGAGCATCCTCAATTTTAATCGTTCCAAGGAAGCCACACCTTCACTTGCCTAGGGCCTAATCTCTGGAAAACCTTCCCTACATCTTTCCACCTTCCTCTTTTAATCACTCGTTAAAATTTACTTCTCCAACCAAGCTTTTGGTCATCTGACCTTGTGACCGGTATCATATTTTAGAGTCAGAGGTTTACAGCGTGGAAACAGGCCCTTTGACCCAACTTGTCCATGCCTCCTTTTTTTTAAAACCACTAAGCTAGTCCTTCACCCTCTATACCCATCTTGTGGAGATGCCGGCGTTGGACTTGTGTAGGCACAGTAAGAAGTCTTACAATACTAAGTTAAAGTCCAACAGGTTTATTTGGTAGCCCAAGCTTTCGGAGTGTTGCCCCTACATCAGGTGCGGGGAGGATAGGGTTCACAAACAGGGTATATGTAGACACAGACTCACTTACAAGATAACAGTTGGAATGCAAGTCTTAACAGGTAATCAAGTCTTTACAGGCGCAGACAATGCGAGTGGAGGGTTAAGCACAGGTTAAAGAGGTGCGAATTATCTCAAGCCAGGACAGTTCGTGACATTTTGCAAGTCCAGGCAAGAACCCAAGATCCCAGTTGAGACCGTCCTCATGATCAGAACTTGGCTACCAGTCTTTGCTGAGCGATTCTTTGTTGGCATGTGTCTTGAAGGCCACGTTGGAGAACGCTTACCCAAAGATCAGAGGCTGAATGCCCTTGACTACTTAAATGTTATCCAACAGGAAGGGAACCGTTGCTGTACCATCTGCATGGTCTCACCAATGTACTGTGCCTCGGGACATCCTTTCCTGCAGTGTATCAGGTAGACGACATTGGCCGAGTCACAAGAGTATGTACCGTGTATCTAGTGGGTGGTGTTCTCATGTGAGATGATGGCATCCATGTTGATGATCCGACACATCCTTGTTGTGGAAGGGTTGTGTGATGTCATGGTCACTGTTCTCCTGAAGGCTGGGTAGTTTGCTGCAAACGGTGGTCTGTTTGAAGTTGCGCAGTTGTTTGAAGGCAAGTAGTGGAGGTGTGGGGATGGCCTTGGCGAGATCCTCGTCTTCGTTAATGACATGTTGAAGTCTCCAAAGAAGATATCGTAGCTTCTCCGCTCTGGGTAAGTACTGGGTGATAAAGGGTACTCTGTCCCATGTTTGTCTTCTGAGGAGTTCAGTGCGGTTTTTCACTGTGGCGTAGCGGAACTGTTGATTATTGAGTCGAGCATCATATCCTGTTCTTATGAGGGCTTCTTTCAGTGTCTGTAGGTGTCTATTGCATTCCTCCTCATCTGAGCAGATCCTGTGTGTACGGAGAGCTTGTCCTGAGGGGATGGCTGCTTTAATGTGCTTAGGGTGGAAGCCGGAGAAGTGGAACATCATGAGGATACCCACGGATAGCGTTCTCCAAGGCGGCCTTCAAGATACATGACAACGCAAAATTGCTGAGCAGAAACTGATAGCCAGGTTCCGCACACATGAGGGCGACCTCAACCAGGATTTTCAGTTTATGTCACATTATCCATAACCCCCCACGACTTGTCTGGGCTTGCAAAATCTCACCAACTGTCCTGGCTTGAGAAAATTTGCACCCCTTTAACCTGTGCTTAACTCTCTCTCCATTCATATTGTCTGCACCTGTAAAGACATGATTATCTGTTAAGACTCGCATTCCAACCATTATCTTGTAATTGAGTCTGTGTCTATATCTGCCCTGTTTGTGAAACGAATTCTGCACTCCCATGATGAAGGGGCAGTGCTCCGAAAGCTTGTGCTACCAAATAAGCCTGTTGGACGTTAACCTTCTTTCTTTGATTTATTATTGTCACATGTATTAACATACAGTGAAAACTATTGTTTCTTGCGCGCTATACAGACAAAACATATCGTTCGTAGAGAAGGAAATGAGAGAGTGCAGAATGTAGTGTTACAGTCATAGCTAGGGTGTAGAGAAAGATCAACTTAATGCAAGGTAAGTCTCCTCAAAAGTCTGACTGCAGCAGGGAAGAAGCTGTTCTTGAGTTGGTTGGTATGTGATCTCAGACTTTTGTATCTTTTTCCTGAAGAAGATGGATGAGAGAATGTCTGGGGTGCGTGGGATCCTTAATTATGCTGGCTGCTTTGCTGAGGCATCGGGAAGTGTAGACAGAGTCAATGGATGGAAGGCTGGTTTGCGTGATGGATTGGGTTACACTCGCAACCTTTTTGTAGTTTCTTGCAGTTTTGGGCAGAACAGGAGCCATACCAAGCTGTGATACAACCAGACAGAATGCTTTCTACGGTGCACCTGTAAAAGTTGATGAGAGTCGTAGCTGACATGCCAAATTTCCTTAGTTTTCTGCTAGATTAGAGATGTTGGTGGGCTTGCTTAACTATCGTGTCAGCATGGGGGGAACAGGACAGGTTGTTGGTGACCTGGACATCTAGAAACTTGAAGCTCGTGACCCTTTCTACTTCGTCCCCGTTAATGTAGACAGGGACATGAGCCTTTACGCTTCCTGAAGTCAATGACAATCTTCTTCGTTCTGTTGACATTGAGGGAGAGATTATTGTTGCCACACCAATTCACAAGATTCTCTATCTCATTCCTGTACTCTGTGTCATCATTGTTTGAAATCTGACCCATTATGGTGCTATCATCAACAAACTTGAAAATCGAATTGGAAGGGAATTTGGCTGCACAGTCATAGGTATATAAGGAGTATTGTAGGGGGCTGAGAACACAGCCTTGTTGGAAACTGTGTTGAGGATTATCATGGAGGAAGTGTTGTTGCCTATCCTTACTGACTGTGGTCTGTGAGTTAGGAAGTTCATGATCCAGTCGCAGAGGGAGATGTCTAGACCCAGGCCACGGAGTTTGGAGATGAGTTTCATGGTAATAATCGTATTGAAGGCTGAGCTGTAGCCAATAAATAGGAGTCTGACATAGGTCATAGAAGAAGTTTACAGCATGGAAATATGCCCTTTGGCCCAACTTGTCCATGCCACCCTTTTTTTAAAACCCCCTAAGCCAAACCCAATTGCCTGCATTTGGCCCATATCCCTCTATACCCATTGTACCCATGTAACTATCTAAATGCTTTTTAAAAGACAAAATTGTACCTGCTTCTACTACTACCTCTGGCAGCTTGTTCCACTCACCACCCTCTGTATGAAAAAATTGCCCCTCTGGACATTTCTGTATCTGTTCCCTCTCACCATAAACCTATGCCTTCCAGTTTTATTCTCCCCTACTTTGGGAAAAGATGTCGATTATCTAGCTCATCTACGCCCCTCATTATTTTATAGACCTCTATAATGCTACAACAGAGCACTATAGAGGTCTATAAAATAATGGGCATTATAATGTTCCGTTGCTGTTGTCTATCTGCAACTCCTCCAGTGTAATATCAAATCAAACCAGATTCTGCATTTAGGCTGTGTTTATTTACATAAGCTTAATGTCGGTATGAAACTAAACTGCTTTGTAGTACTATGAATAGACTCTCTGATTCACCTTGTAACTGAAAATAGTAATGGTTCTTTGTGTAGGGTGTCGAAATTTGCTGATGACACCAAGATTGGGGGAAAGGCAAATTGTGCGGAGGGTGTGGAGAGTCTGCAGAAGGATCTAGATAGGCTGGGCGAATGGGCCAGGAAATGGCAAATGGAATTTAATGTTGGCAAGTGTGAGGTGGTCCACTTTGGTAGGAAGAATGGTAGGAAGGACTATTACTTACGTGGCGAAAAACTGCAGCAGGCGACAGTGCAGAGGGACCTCGGGGTCCTTGTGCATGAGTCGCAAAAACCCAGCCTGCAGGTGCAGCAGGTGGTCAGGAAGGCGAATGGGATGCTGGCCTTCATAGCGAGGGGGATTGAATATAAAAGTAGGGAGGTCTTGCTGCAGCTGTATAGGGCATTGGTGAGGCCGCAGCTGGAGTACTGTGTGCAGTTTTGGGCGCCGCACCTGCGCAAGGATATTTTGGCCTTGGAGGGAGTGCAGAGGAGGTTTACTAGGCTGATTCCGGAGTTGAGGGGGTTGAGCTATGAGGAGAGGCTGAATAAACTAGGCTTGTACTCGTTAGAGTTTAGAAGAATGAGGGGAGATCTCATTGAGACGTATAAGATGATGAATGGGATGGATAGGATAGAGGTGGAAAGACTCTTCCCGCTCAAAAAAGACAGTAGGACTAGGGGGCACAGCCTCAAGATAAAGGGGGGGCAGTTCAGAACGGAGTTGAGGAGGAACTTCTTCACTCAAAGGGTGGTGAATCTCTGGAATTCTCTGCCCGTTGAAGTGGTGGAGGCTGCCTCGCTAAATATTTTTAAGAAGCGGGTTGATGGGTTTTTGATAAGAGAGGGGATTAAGGGTTATGGGGAGAGGGCGGGAAAGTGGAACTGAGCCACGACAGATCAGCCATGATCTTATTGAATGGCGGGGCAGGCTCGAAGGGCCAGATGGCCTACTCCTGCTCCTATTTCTTATGTTCTTATGTTCTTATGGGTGGAATTATAGCCTCTGTGGTTAGGCAGCAATAGACTTTAAAAATGCAAGTTCCAAGTACTATTAATACTTCTGAGCATGTTAATTCTTGCCTGAGTGCTGCTTCATAATTATTATCCATCTTCCAGTAACTGACTGAGGTGGCCATTCTAGATGTGTGAGCAAAAAGTATGGATCCTACAGGATAATGCATCTAACACTGCCATCCTTATCCAACATGTATGTTCTTTTAAACAAATGTCATTCAACAGCATTCAGAAATGATTTATCTCCATCCTACCTACCCAACCACCTCCATTGATAATGTCCCAACAGCAGTCCAAGATAACATCAGCCAGCTTTGCACAGACCAGAGAACAGCTCAATAATTTTAAACGTGCAAGCCCCTTGGAAGTTTCACCATTGAAAAATTGTTTTTCCGTCTGCTAAACAATTTGATTTGATTTATTATTGTCACATGTATTGGGGTATAGTGAAAAGTATTGTTTCTTGCGTACTATACAAAGCATACTGTTCATGGAGAAGGAAATGAGAGAGTGCAGAATGTAGTGTTACAGTCATAGCTAGGGTGTAGAGAAAAATCAGTTAATGCAAGGCAGGACCTAACGTCTGATGGCAGCAGGGAAGAGGCTGTTCTTGAGTTGGTTGGTATGTGACCTCAGACTTTTGTACAGTTTCCTTGATGGGAGAAGGTGGAAACGAGAATGTGCAGAGTGCATGGGGTCCTTAATTATGCTAGCTGTTTTGCTGAGGCAGCACGAAGTGTAGACAGAGTCAATGGATGGGAGGCTGGTTTGCATGATGGATTGGGCTACATTCACAACCTTTTGTTTGGGCAGAGCAGGAGCCATACCAAGCTGTGATACAACCAGAAAGAATGCCTTCTATGGTGCATATGTGAAAGTTGGTGGGTCATAGCTGACAGGCCAAATTTCCTTAGTCTTCTGAGAAAGTAGAGGTGTTGGTGAACTTTAACTATAGTCAACATGGGGAGACTAGGACAGGTTTTTGGTGATCTAGACACCAGCTCTCGATCATTTCTACCTTGTCACCGTTGATGTAGACAGGGGCATGTTCTCCACTATGCTTCCTGAAGTCGATGACAGTTTCCTTAGTTTTGTTGACATGGAGGGGGAGATAATTGTTGTTGCATCAGTTCACCAGATTATCTCATTCCTGTACTCTGTCTTGTCATTGTTTGAGACTCAACCCACTACATAGAAACATAGAACATTACAGCACAGTACAGGCCCTTCAGCCCTCAGTGTTGTGCCCAGCTATGTCCAATCCCAAGATCAAGCTATCCCCTCCGTATAATGCGGTGGTGTCGTCAGCAAATTTGAAAATCGAATTGGAGGGGAATTTGGCCACAGTCATAGGTATAAGATGATGAATGGGATGGATAGGATAGAGGTGGAGAGACTCTTCCCGCTCAAAAAAGACAGTAGGACTAGGGGGCACAGCCTCAAGATAAAGGGGAGGCGGTTTAGAACGGAGTTGAGGAGGAACTTCTTCACTCAAAGGGTGGTGAATCTCTGGAATTCTCTGCCCGTTGAAGTGGTGGAGGCTGCCTCGCTAAATATTTTTAAGAAGCGGGTTGATGGGTTTTTGATAAGAGAAGGGATTGAGGGTTATGGGGAGAGGGCGGGAAAGTGGAACTGAGCCACGACAGATCAGCCATGATCTTATTGAATGGCGGGGCAGGCTCGAAGGGCTAGATGGCCTACTCCTGCTCCTATTTCTTATGTTCTTATGTATGTAAGAAGGAAAGGGGGCTGAAAACACAGCCTTGTGGGGTACCAGTGTTGAGGATGATCGTGGAGGTGGTGTTGTTGCCTATCCTTCCTGATTGTGGTCTGTGGGTTAGGAAGTTCAGGATCCAGTCGCAGAGGGAGGAGCCGAGTCCCAGACCATGGAGATTGGAGCTGAGTTTTGAGGAATAATGGTGAGAGCTGTGGTTAATAAATAGGAGTCTGACATTACTGTCTTTGTTACATAGGTGTTCCGGTTGAGTGCAGGGTCAGGGAGATGGCATCTGCTGTGGACCTGTTGCAGCCATAGGCAAACTGTAGTGGACCCAGGCAATCTGGGAAGATAGAACTGATTCGTGCCAAGACTAACCTTTCGAAGCACTTCATAATGATGGATGTCAGAGCCACTGGACAATAGTCATTAAGGCACGATACTTGGCTTTTCTTTGGTAACAAGATGATAATTATCTTCTGAAAGCAGATAGAGACCTCAGATTGTTGTAAAGAGAGGTTGATCCACACAGGACCTGGGTGCTTGTCTGCGGCTGTTGATGTTTCAGAAAACTGCTGACATCTGCAATGGTGACCTCAGATACAGGTTCATCCAAGACTTCCAGGATGGAGGGCGTACTCTTTCTGACCTCTTGCTCAAAATGGACGTAGAATGCATGATAAAAATTAACATGATAAAAATAATTTTTGGAACATCAATTTATATCTCATGCTCTCATGATATTTTGAATTCATAAATGATTTCCACATCTGTTAAAATACACCATACTCAGTCATATTTCTCAGGGGAATATAGAGCAATAAAAAAATTTCCTGTTGGTACTGGTTGAACGTCAGGATTCCCATTGCTAAATGTCATGGATCAAATCTTGCAAATCCGTAAAACAAATTGCAGTAATACTCTGTATTGTAAACTTTTCTGCAAGCCATGGTAATGGAGATGAACAGCCATTCACTATGTTTGTGTATGTAAGTCTACAGGGATAATTTTTGTATATTGTTAAATCCATCATGTGGATTTCCATCTCTGAAGCCTTTTGTCCTTAACATTGCTTATCATTTTTTCCTTTAAAATAGGCTGAGAAATAAACATTTAATTATCTTTTATCTGATGTGATTATTCCCAGAGTCTCTTTTAAATATGAATAATTAAAAGAACTAACAATTATGACCATTATCAAATGATTATTCGTATGCATTACTAAAGGTCACTCATGGATGCAATAAGTAGTTCCATAGTCTTGTAACCTGGTAAGTTATTGCACATTTTTCCCATATTTAACAACTTCCTGAGGAACTTTAAATGTAAAAGAACACGAAGACATAAGCTGAGCTATGACAACTGTTAAGTACTTCTAACCTTTAGTTCCAAGAAGGCAATTAAGAAACAAGGTTTCTATAGATGAACATGTGTATGGAGTAATTAAAGCTCCATTCCGCTGTATAATTCTGTATTAATTTCCACAAATACAGGCTATGACAATTCAGTTCTTTGTTCAGCGCTATTTCAGTGAGCGGAAGAAATTAAACTACATTGGAGTCCAATGTTATGGAGAAGATGCAGGAAAATAGAATTCAGGTCAAGATTAGATCCGTCATGCTCTTACTCAGTGGTGGGCTTGAAGGACCATTTGGCAAATGGCTGTTCCTTTTTCTTGTGTCCTTATTCAGATTTTCTATGGTTAGACCAGCTAAGTTTGAAAATTGAAATCGCAAACCAGCCTCCCATCCACTGACTCTGTCTACACTTCTCGCTGCCTCGGCAAAGCAGCCAGCGTAATTAACTACCCCACGCACCCCGGACATTCTCTTTTCCACCTTCTTCCTTCGGGAAAAACGTATAACAGTCTGAGGTCACGTACCAACCAACTCGAGAATAGCTTCTTCCCTGCAGCAGTCAGACTTTTGAATGGACTTACCTTGCATTAAGTAAGTTGCTCTTTCTCTACACCCTACTTATGTCTGTAACACTACATTCTGCACTCTCTCTTTTCCTTCTCTATGAACAGTATGTTGTTTGTATAGTGCACAAGAAACAATACTTTTCACTATCTGAATACATGTGACAATAATAAATCAAAAATAAGATCTTGCTGTTAATTCAATACCTTGTATAATCATAGAACATTTACAGCACATAGAGACCACTTGACCTATTGGATGGGATTTTCTCATCGCTCTCGCCATGGCAGTCATAGTGGGTGAGACACGGATGATGCAAAGGTCCGTTGTCCTCGGGTGGGATTTACCAGTCTTGGAGCAAGCGCAGCTGGAAAATCCCACCCAATGTGTTCGCACCAGCCAAAAAGCAAGTCACCTAGTTCAATCCCACCCAGTCTAATCGCACTTTCCAGCATTCGGGCTTATGGCACTTGAGGTGCACATTCAGAAACCTTTTAAATGAGTTGAGGGTTTCTGCCTCTATCCTTTCAAGCAGAGTTCCCCCACAAAATATTTCAACTCCCCTCATATTTTTCCATCAAATAAATCTATACTCCTTAGTCACTCATCTCTGGATAGGAAGGGCCTATTTAACAAACTAACCAGGCCCCTCAGAATTTTGTATACCTCAATCAAATCTCTCCCTAGCCTCCCTGGTTCTAAGGAAAGCAACACTGGCCTATCCAATCTTTCCTCAGATCCTGCAATTTTCCTGTCAGCAGGATCGGAAATCTTGTCTATGCTCTCTACTGAAAGGATATATTTGCATTAATGAGGTGCAAACAGTACTCAAGTTGCGGCAAATATGGTTCATTAAATTCCAGCGCAAATTCCCTGCTCTTACACGCTATGCTTCAGCTGATAAATGAAACAATTGCATGTGCCGTAACCATCCAAACCAATCTGTCCTGCTAACTTCAGGGTTCTGTGAACATTCACTCCAAGGTCTGTCACTTTATTTCTGAATCCTCTGGCTTGATTGACCTCTTCAATGCACCATCTCACATTTCTGAGTTGTGTATGTATGCTTTTTAAAATTATGTGCTTCACCATTGCAATTATGGGAAAAATGAAATAGATTTCATTCATTGGAAATAATTTTGTAATATAAAGTGCAGTAGATAATGCTCATTGTTATTGTATTCTTGCTCTCTCACATTTGAGGGCAGCAGAGAACCAGTAAACACTGCACATAATGAAGCAAGGCTTAGCTATCCAGTTTGCAACTTAATAATCTCCAATACTCTCCCTTTGTTATAACAAAATTCTGTTCCCTTAGTACAGATGGCTGTGGAGTTGGAGTTCAACAAAATAATAGAGGCAGGATGCAAGACCACCTCAGCAGCAGTTCCCAAATTCAGTTGTGCTTCCAGGAGAAGGCATCAAGGCTTAGTAGTCAGTTATGGAATGTCAGCAGTTGCGTAAGACATGTGGAATGGAAGACTATCTGCAAGAAAAAAGACTTACTCATTGTAATTGCAGTGGCTATTTTATTATTTTTGCGTTTTTCTTCTTTTAGGGTCTAGAGGAAGGGATATCCCAGATAACATCTAAAAACAGGGACTGTAACCAGTGCTTTGTGTGGAACTTTCCTATGGAGATCACATTCAAAAGCACCAACCCATTTGGCTGTAAGTTTGTCTCTTCAGGAAATATTTTAAACTAACTCAATTTTTAAATCTTTCAGTTGATAACCACAAAAATATAACTTGCACATTTCATGAAATTAGAATGCCCTTTTCATTTCAAGCATGTATACTGAATACCACTGTTTGTCCTTCTCTAAAGGGCCACAAATTGTTATAAGTGTGTATGGTGCTGATTTGTTTGGAAATGATGTGATCCGTGGTTATGGAAGTGTTCACGTACCCATAACTCCTGGAAGGTAAGTCTAGTATTAGAATAATTTTGAAAGCTTGTTAGACCCAATGAGGAAATGTGTTGAATTAATTTCAAAATGAGGTTTGGAGTGAAGTTCTGTCAGAACCTTACTTAGCACCCATGAGCGAGTTAATAGTGAGCAGGGCCACTTGATGGGACTGATGATTAGGATTGAGAGGAGGCTGATGAAACAGGACACATTTATTCTGGTCTGAATCAATAGAATTGTACCTAGGCAATAACTGTCAGTACAGTAAGAAATCTGACAACACCAGGTTGAAGTCCAACAGGTTTATTTGGTAGTATAAGCTACAAGCTTTCGGAGCGCTGTCAGTGTATCAGTCAGTGTCATAGCCGGATTGAAACTGGCAGGTAGAACAGTTAGCTCTGGTGCACTGGGCCTCCAACAGAATTGGTAGATGTTGTCAAAACCCAAAATCCTTGCTATTGTCCGTGCATTCAGCTGTTTGTTTTCTTTGATGGATTGCAAGAAGAAATTTGCAAATTTCTTCTAATTGGTTGTAATTAATTGTACAATGGATGGTTTGTAGTACTCACTGCCAAAACGTCTTTTAATCTTCTACAGATTGCTTTTACAACTTTTGGCCACATCTTTATAGCACAGAATTTTTTTTAATGAAACATCATCAGCAATTTATTCAGAGGTTTGCTTTTTCTGTAGGCATAAGAGAACCATTCCAATGTTTGTTCCAGAATCCTCATCTAAACTGCAAAAGCTTACAAGGTATGTGCACTTCTGGATATCATGGTTAAGTCAGGTTATTTCTGAATCGAACAATGACAGTTTTATAAGTTTGCGAAAACAATAAAACATAAGCAGTACATTAAAATAGTTATGGCGATAGTTTTCAATCAAATGATCAAGAACTTTACACTATAATAGTCATTCATTTATGTCTATAACTGGCCTCCTCCTCCTCCAACCCCTACCATGAAACATTTCCAAAATAACAACAGGAATTACACATGGACTGCAATGGTTCAGGAAGATGGTCCAACACTACCTTTGCAGGGCAATATGCTGATCTTGCCTGTGTAATCCTAATAATGAGTGGGGAGAAAAAAATCTGAGTAAGAGATAAATCAACAGCTGATTCAGTCCGCCTTGTTGACCAACAAGGGGCATACACACGGTGGGTCGTGTGATGGCTGCTGTTGGATGTTGCTTCGAGAGTTGCCTAGTGCTTCACGTTGTTGGTGTACGCTTAAACTGGACCATCTGACAAGCAACGTGACAGCTCGGTGACTATCACTGTTTGCTGTGCAGATACATGGATTTGGGCCGGTGTCTGCGGGAGTTTGCACATTCTCCCTGTGATTCCGTGGGTTTTCTCTGGGTGCTCTGGTTTCCTCCCACATCCCAAAAAACGTGCTTTTAGGCTGATTGGTGTAACAAATTGTCCCTAAATTGGTCTTCCCTCAATAGGTGTAGACAAAGGTCATGGGTAGAGGGCACTCAATGTTAAAATGGCAGCGTGGACTCGTTTGGCCGAAGGGCCTGTTTCCAATGCTGTGTTGTTCTTTGTTAACTCGGTTCAATTATGACTTTTTTTTTGCTAAATTTCTATTCAGTGGAGAAATGCAGTTCCCCATCTCCCTCTTTACTCAGCTTGATGCTCAGTATACATATGATCTCTTTGATGTTGTTGTCTTGCAAAAGTGATGTCAACATTGGGAACACAGATTTTGGGTGACTGGTGGAATCTGATCACCAGCTGCCAGATATAGTGCAGGAGGCCTGGTCCACTTTGGAGGCGATAGCCCATTAAAATGGGGCTGGCAGACTGAAGGCAAAAACTAATGCCCTTGGATAACTCTGGCATTTGTTGAATGTGGGAACAGCCCTAAGTGGACAGCGTCTAATGATAAGCCAATGGCTTAATTTACCGCTGGTGAAACTAATGTGTAAAGAGGAAATTAAAGCAAACAATTTAAATATATGCAATTTGTAGAAATTATGATAGGATTATATGTCAGGGTGGCTCAGTATTTGAGTCATTAAAATCTTGAGGGACTGGGTTGCTGAAACTTGCTTACCTCCATAACAAAGGCATTCCATTTCTCTTGATTTACATCTTAATCAAAAATTAAGTGTACTGACATCATAACTCAAAGCTGTAATTATGCAATAACTGCCTCAGAACAGATTATTCTGTTCTCACAGGTGAAGTTGCAATGCTTTGACAAATGGAAGTTTCATTTGATCACATAGTTGTTATGGTGCTGAAGGAGGCCCATCGTGTCTGCACAGGCTCTCCAAATGAGCATTATGGCTTAGTGCCCTGCCTTTTCCCCATACCCTGCATATTGTTTCTATTCAAGTAATCATCTGATGCTTTCTTGAATACCTCAATTGAAACTGCCTCCACCACATTGCCAGACCTGAACTAGTGTGAAAAATCACAATTATGGAAGCAAAGACATCTGAATTTATTTTACACAGTGGGGAAAATTAGTATTACATTTAATTCTTTTCCTTGAATTCTTGATAATACTCCCCCAGTAATCAATGAAGTCAGTTTAATTTATTATTCCAAGTGTCTCCATCATCGAGAATAATCTATAGTTAATGAGATTGAGGTTTGTACCCCACCCTTGTGTTGCCTGTTGTTGTTTTTAATCATCAGCAGCTGTGAACTAGGGGAATTTTCAATTCACAAGAAAATGTGCCAGTCTCAGCTTGAAAGTTGGACATGATTTGCATTTTTATTCTTTTTAAAACAATTTTCTACTGGACATGTATAAATTTTCTACAACTCAAGATTTTGACAGTGAATGCTGCAGATCCATTTTTCTACAATGTAGTTAAACCCAGGTATAAAACTATTACAGATTAATAGGCTGATAAAGAAACTGCCACCTGAAATAAAATTGTGATACTTGTGAGAACTTTAGAAGACACTCCTGTCCAGCTCAATGTATGGAGGTACCTCAGCCAGGAAAATGGTCAGATTATAGATTACTTTAAGAGTGCATTTGCTGAGTTGTCAGGGCAGCAGCAGGTTTTTTCCTACTTATCTCATTGAGATGAATAAGATGATGAATGGGATGGATAGGATAGAGGTGGAGAGACTCTTCCCGCTCAAAAAAGACAGTAGGACTAGGGGGCACAGCCTCAAGATAAAGGGGAGGCGGTTTAGAATGGAGTTGAGGAGGAACTTCTTCACTCAAAGGGTGGTGAATCTCTGGAATTCTCTGCCCGTTGAAGTGGTGGAGGCTGCCTCGCTAAATATTTTTAAGAAGGGGGTTGATGGGTTCTTGATAAGAGAGGGGATTAAGGGTTATGGGGAGAGGGCAGGAAAGTGGAACTGAGCCACAACAGATCAGCCATGATCTTATTGAATGGCGGGGCAGGCTCGAAGGGCTAGATGGCCTACTCCTGCTCCTATTTCTTATGTTCTTAAGCAACTTTCTTTGGATTTTTGATAGCGATTATGACTGTATCTTGTGTTTTGTTTAGCTGGCTCATGGGAAGGCGTCCAGAATTCACAGATCCGAAAGTGGTTGCACAGGGGGAAGGAAGAGAAGGTTTGTAGTAGTGTGTTATTTCCAGTTTACTTGTTGGTGGCAGCTTTATATGAACAAATCATATGATTTGACAAGCAGTAACTTCTGAATTCATCTTCAGACCCTGGGGAAAATTATGCTTTTATAGAAATTAAATATTGTAGTAACCAATAGCAGCTAATTTGATTCTTGTTTGAACAAAATCTTTCCATACCTCCCACCCCCAGTTTTGGAGCAAGGTTATAACCAGGCTGAAGAAAGATAACTGCCATTGTTTAGGCATGTTGTAATTGACAGCAGGGTTACATATAACTAACACTTTGAGGGACACGCTCCTCATGGCGAATTTGTACAAAACAAGAAAGTACCCTGGTTTCTTCAAAGATTATTACTGTTTACAAGCAATTAGTTAGCTGACAAAATGACTTGAGGAAGAGATACATTAATCTGGTGGCATCATTGTGACAGTTGTATTTAGGAAAAAGCCCCTTGAGCCTATTCTGATACGTTCTGATCAGATTATGGCTTCTACTTTCCTGTCTACCTCCTATACCCTCTGAGGCCAGGAATCTACCTAACAGCCTTCAAAATATTCAATGACCCTGCCACCACTCTCCCCTGAAGCTGACCAAAAACTCTCCACAGCCTTTTATTGACTCACCTTTGAACTGATCTGGAAACCTGTCAACAAACTCCCATTGATTTCCACCAGGTGGGATCTTCTGGAACATGCCCAAAGATGGATTGCAAAGTCTGATCTTGTACGTCTCTCTTGTGGTGACCATCATTGGATTCAATTTGAATTTGGTTTTTAGAGCAAACAAGACAAGACAGATACAGGCTTGCCCTGTACCTTAAAAGAATTAATCAAAAATGCACTTCAGATAAATAGATTTCTAATAAAAAAGGTTAAAGACATCTGGAGAAAGAGTGGGGAGGTGGATTTGAGACAAGGAGAGATTGAGCCTGCTCTGCTATTCAATCAGATCATGGCTAAAGGGCTGAATTTGCTTATTTAGCAATTCCTATGCAACTTGGAAATAGAGAATATTAGTTTAAATACAAGGAATGATTTCACATTTAATTTTTTTTACAACAATTGTGTTAATGGCAACAAATTCTATTTTCTTTTGCATGTTTAGTGACCAGGGTTTTGTCACAAGGCTTTGTTACCATCTCTTTCAACATTGTCACCAAGGATTTGAAGAAACTTGGCTATGATTCAATCCCTACTAATAATCCTGTATTGTCAGATGTCTAAGTGATGTGTTTTTATTGAACTGTTGACCAATCCTTGTTTAGCAGATACTTTTTTTTAAAACAACTTTATGCTTGTATATCTGCAGTAGCTATTATCAGACTCATTATCATAGGGACATTACAGCACAGTACAACACTATGTCCAATCCCAAGATCAAGCTATCCCCTCCCTATAATTTTGGAGTGCTCCATATGCCTATCCAATAAGCACTTGAAAGTTCCTAACTATCACTAGTTACTCCTCAAATCCTCTCTGATCAGGAAAGCATTAGCTAAATAATGTGATCCAGATAACATACAATATATTAAAAAATACATTAGATGTATCAGTGTTCTGTCTTAAAAGTATTCAAGGCCCTGGATCATATGAACTAAGAGTATTCACAACTATTCAATCAATTGCTACTGGTTATGGTACCATACAAAAACAAAACACTGGGGCTATATGACTATGCCTGAGCCAAGTGGTATGATATTACATACATTAAAAAAATCTTCTACAGGCAAGGTCTCCAAAACGTTACTGTCTTGAACATTTCAGAAACCAGAGATAAGGGCTTTGATGTGGGTAACTTTGCACTTGCCCACATCAGATGCACAATAAAATCCATTATTCAACACCACTGACTTTTTTTCTCAGAACTTCTGACAGGTGTTAGCCATGGCTCAATATTAGTATTGTGCCTTTTATTTGATGCTAACTGAGGTGAAGGTATACTTCATCAATTCCATTGCTGAGACATTTTAAATAGGCAGGAGGTCTCCATGACTTGTTTGAAGTAATGATCAAACGTGTAATATATTCACATAGCATGTTTTCATAATATCTTGTTATAATAAAATGCATTTGAAATAGCTATGATTCAAGAAAATTTGAACTGAGTTTATGGGGTGAATTTTCTATCGTAAATTTTATGTAAAATATTTTAATAAAACTAAAGAGACAGAATTTTACTTCTATCGATGCGTTTTTCTCAGTATCAAGACTATTCTCATTTCAGAAATCTGTTAGCAATATCACATGATCATCTAAGATTGAGGCTTTGACCAATGAGACTGGCATTATTTAGCAGTTGTTCATTTAATTTGATCAGAATGGAGATAAATAGTCTCCAGCAGAGAAAACCCTTGGTCTTCTATGCATACTGTTACACTGAGCCAAATAGCATTGGTGATGTATTTGAATAACTGGAAACTGTTGCAAATAATAGGAGCCCATTCCATAGTCTGGCTACTTGCTCTCTCAGACTAGTTTTAAATTACTTTTCTTCTAGTGCAAACCTTGGCCTCAGATTCTACCGTTCTGCACAAAGGTGAAATAGCTTGCCACTAGAGAATTCTAACAACGAACAAAATGCAGAAGCAGTCTCCACAAGGAAACCACTTCTCCCATTTCCCTGGACATGGCCACTCCAGTTACCTTAATACTAGGATCATTTTTTTTGGGTCCTTCCTATCCATCTTGCTTTCTAATGATTACCACTACCAGGTGGTCGCATAGATGTCTGGCTACAGAGAGCGAGACGGTTTCTCAGCCAACCCTACTTTCAGGTGAAACCAATCCCGTAACCTTTGAGAACATTTGAGAATTCCTTTTTTCTGCACTACAAGATTGACCTTATTTGGGATCTTGTAAATAGAGCCCACATTTGCTCATTGTGCAAGCCTGACACTGAAGTAGGGTGCAAAATTATACAGCAGGCTAACTACCTTGATCTGATCATTGTTCACTGTGTATTACACATTTTTGCAAATGGACTTAAAGAGGCCATCTTGGACCTGAAAGGTGGCCAGTGAAGGATAAGTGATCTGAAAATAGTAATATTTCTGCTAACAGGATGCTGTAGGCAGGACAAAAAGATGTTCTGCCCGAAACAAACATCAATAACGAGTATGAACTTTAGTGCCAATGTAAGGCCGTACATCCCAAAGACTGGCAAGAAGATATTAAACAGTGCCCCCCTCTGGCTGCTTACAAAAGGTAGAGTACTAACAACTCAACCAGCCAGTGCTTGCAAAACTCAGAAAACAATGCCCAATGTTAGCTGTGATTGCGATTGCTCTGTACTTGCTGAACAACCTTTTGAGCCAAGAATACACCAAGTTAAGATCAGTTGGGTTTGCAGTATGGCTAATATTTGCTAGAAACTACATATATTCATATGCAGGGACCTGTCCTCTGTAGGCAAAAGGAATATATCCAAGCATTGCACCTTTTTTTTGAATTAAACAAAACTCTGGGAGACAGTAGTTCCCTGGTGCATTCATCATGACAATGCTTTGATCAGAGTTTACTTGCTTGAAATTTAGCATTCATGCATCTATCCTGATAAGTACAAGATGGAAAGCTTCAACAGCATGTCTCTTTTTTCCCAAAAAATACTCAAGTTTGTATTATTAAACAAATAATTTTCATGCAAGTGCTACCCAATTTGAGTACTATTAGAATATCTAAGATTCTTGTCAAAACTGAGTGGCTAACTGCATTTTGGCCACCTGCTGTGAAAGCCACAATGACCAGGAACATCCCTCAGTCTTGTATTCAGTTTTGGTAATCCATAATATCCATTACAAAGCATTGGCTTAGGTTTATGAACTGGCAAGACAATTCCATTGATTAGTGAAAATGATAAATGCCTACTACACGTTGATATTTTATTCCATGTTCTGCAAAGGACTTGCATTTATACAGCAGTTCATCACATCCTTAGGATGTACCACATCGCTTCACAATGAATTAATTACTTTTGAAGTGCAATTACTGTTGTTATGCATGATGACAATGAAATACATTTCCTTGTCAACTCCAATGTTTAACACTTCCCATTTAATGGCCAATTGTCAATAATGCAATCATGTATGTATATAATGCAAGTTTATATAGTTAATAAAACATAATCAAGAACAGAAATTGGGATTTGCATATAAATTAGTAACCATATAAATATATTTTCTTATGGAAAATAAATGAATTATCAAAACCACAGTAACAGATACCAACAATTTAATTCCGTCATTTAAGCAACAGGCCCCGGGATCTTTTCAGCTGTTCAAATGGCATAAACAATAAGATTTTGTGTGACTTGCTACAAAACCATTACATAGAAAATAAGATACAGAACATATGTTACAATAGTACAAATGATAAATTATATTATACAGTAATGACAGTTGAGCACAATATCATAAAAAGCAGCCTGCTCCCAGCATCATGAATGAGTTTGGTAGATATACAAAACATAAAAGGTAGGTTACTCACCATTATGTGCAGTAGTCCTCATCCTTTGTCCTAAAAGATGTAAGCCAAACAACTGGAAAATTAAAGGTATCAGTGCCTCTACTAGGCTTTTCAATCAATATCTTAATTTGCTTTCCTTGGCATAGTAAGTGCACATTGCCTCTAATTCCCACTGAGAAAAATGGTGACTTTAATTTTTAAATAAACAGGTGTAAATTAGTCTAAAACCAAACCAAATCAACCAATCTCATGTCTAAGAATGTCATGCTTCTGTGGCTATATTGTCTCCACCACAATCTACTTGAAATGAGTACTGTAAGAATATATCAGCTCCAAATTAAGAACTAGAATAGACACTTAATCCAATTTGCATTACAGCAATCACATACCAAAGTTAATTGCAAAGTATTTGCACTTGTCCAAAGTTCATCATCTGATTATACTGATTACTCACGCTGAATAATATGACAACCTTTGAAACCAAATCATGAAAATGAATCTTGACAAAGTGCAAGAGATAACTGCGCGTGCAAAGTTTTGGAGGAAGCTAAAGTTCTCAGTTGAGAGCAAAAAAAAACTTTTGTCATTCAATTCATTAATTTAAAACAGATCAAATAGACACTTGCTTATGAAGGGTTTCAAGCCTTTTAGGACTTCATGCAGCACTATGTCAAGGCACAGAAACAGGTTTGCAGCCACAGTCTGCCACTCTCAGGTTTCTGATTTCAGCCGTTTCCCTACAGCAGCAAGGAATAAGACATCATTCATTCGCTCTTATCCATCTCTTTATGTCAGGGAGAAGAGCACTATTGACAGAAGCTTGGAAGCAAAATGCTTAAATACTTTCAGGATGACAAATTGTACATAATTTAGAGACCTAAATAAGTTGGGGAAATAACGAAGATACACGTTAAGGTAGAAGCATGAATTGCCACACATTCCAGAAAGTATTTTTATTCAAAAATGTCTTCAAGTTTATGCATTATAAATAATGCACAACAATTGTGCATTTTGTTGAAACTTTTGGGACTTTGTCATCCACCTTCAGTAAAAAACACTTCTACTTTATCTCAATTAGAGGACAAAATAAGTTTAATATTTTTGAATCAAAATTTAAAGAACTGAATGAAAGCATAAAATTAGCACATATGTATCCTAGATTAAATGTACATATGAAACTAAGTAAATTTTATGAGAAATTATTAATTTTTTTTTGGAAGGAGTGCAAACAATGAAAAAGTACTGGTGGCTGAGGTAGTTTTGCTGTGACCTTGCTGCTCAATGTGAGCACCAATCATTTTGTTCTAATGTCCGGAATACTGCCTTCTGGTAAGCCAATTAGCTTTCTTGTTCTCTGTCCAGCTCCTATAAACACTTCTGTGCAACTATTTTGTCGGAATCTTCAGATTCCCTGAAGTTTACCAAATGGTTTACACAACCCAGGTTTTCTCCAGTCTGCTAGCACATATAGGGGTAAAATCTATGACTTAACAAAATGGCAATTAACAAGCAGGTCCATACCTACTTAAATTGCCAGAACAATAGGTTAGCATGATCATGTAAATACTTTGATTTAGACAGTTCATTTGGCCCTGCTACTCTCCACGCGTTTCTAAATATTAGTGTGACACAGGGCAGGAAGAATCACTGCAATCACTTAAGGTATTTTGAATTCCATGCATAGTGGGAACATGGGTTTAGCCCTGATCCATCACCAAATAAATGATTTAGTACAGAAAATAAACTAAACCAAAGTCACACATGTGGCAGTTAGGAGAGGCTGCAATGTAAAGAACAGATTAGGATTTATGGAAATAAAAGATAAGCAAGTGGGTGTAGGGTGTTAGCTTTCATCTTCAATGCCTTTCTTTGATTTTCCAGTTCTAAGGCTTACTTAATTCATGGTGTGAATGATAAAGGACAAGCATTTATAGTCTTAACTATGCAAGTGACCAAAACCTACTGTACAGCTTCCTGCAGTAAAATTAATACATAGCAATAGTACACTGAAATTACACAAGTTACAGGTGACACACTACCATACATTTACACTGATGCAGTTATGTAATAGAATGACAGCAATTTTTTTTTACAGTACATAATGAAAACAGTTGTTGATACAAATCTTACCAGAAGCTTTGTATAAATTTTAGTGACTAAATGCAAGACTGTACAGGTAGTGGCTGCACTCTTTGCATGCATACTCTCACCCACTTGCATGAACCCCAAAAACTCAAAATAAATTCTTCTGAACTTGAACAATATAAACATATATGCGGTAGATCAAATAGGGTCACATTTCAAATGAACTTGCTTAGCATGAATTTTGTTTGTGGCACTTCCATGTTTGGTATGCAGATCACCACTTTCTGCATAAAAAAAGTGAAATTAACTGCAAAGAGCAATACTCATCCAGAAATTGAGAATTCAAAAGTTACATAATATGCCATACTTTTATTGATAGTAATGACTTTAAAAAAAATAAGGTGCACACCACTGTAGCTTGTAAATGCTATAACTAGACAAATTAGTTTGACAAATAATTATTCCACATCCATATTTTAAATTATTACTGTGATTTTCTTTTTCACAGCCTATTTCTAAGCAAAATGATATCAGTTGGAACTCAGCATTTTACTTAAATATGGATGACAGGTGATACAGAACAAATCTCTATTCAGCTTCTGAATGCAGATCTGAGCAGGAGAAAAAATGCAACAGATTATTCACAATAGTTATCCAATGTAGGTATGAAATATTTTATACGCATGTCAAGTGTTATGGGAAGAAATGTTACCCAGCAATTAATTTCCATATCGCGCAAATGTTCATCACTACTATATACCAGACTGCTCACTATCCACTGCCCTGTCAAGCACTCCAAGACACCACTGTAACTTAATGGTATAGAAATGAAGGTTATTGTTTTTTCTTTGTAAAAAGATGTGTGGATAAGGAAAATAAATCCAAGCTTTTCACTTTCCCTTTAAAAGAATACTAACATGTTGTTGGCCATGTCTACAAACTCATTTCCTAGCCAAAAAATAAGGATATTGAGAACCAAAGAAAGGAAATTAAAAAAATACACTCTCAAAAATCATAACCCATTCCTGCCTTCTTAAGAGGACTCAGCAGAAATATTCCTCATTTATTAAAAGCAATGCATGGACTGATCACTGCAGTCTATCCATTAAGTTACTAAAATACAAACATAGGACTACTACTTAGCTTCACTGCATAGCAATTCATCCTCAAGTACCTGTCAGGTCATCCATTGATGCAAAAAGAAAATCTGTTTTCAAATTCTTACAAAACTTATAAACGGCTATGTACTTAGTGTTGAACCAACATGACATACTTAACACAACAGACAAATGCACTCTTCAGTTACTGGATTCCCTTTTCTCTTTCTGAAATACAGAGCTTAATCTTAACTCGACAATGAAGCAAAGATACAATTTGGACCACACATTCCATGGCACCTGTCAACACAATGTTTTAAAGCAGATAAAAAACGCTTGCAAAATCTTACCAAAATTCCTAGACAGAAAGATTAAAAATAGCATAAAACTTCTGTAAACTACAATATGGTTGCAAATTACAGACTCTAAAACTTGGCTATTTAACTTTTACATGAAGACTCATCTATTTAAAAAAGCTGTGCAAAGTGTACAGGATTAACTGCATATACCGATGTTGAGTCTGAATTAGCTTAATGCTTGCTTTACTTGGTAAAATTTAAAAGAAATAAAATAAAAAGCACCTAGATTCCAAAGTTACACTGATGTAAGTTTTTTCCTTTAAACTCTATTTTACTATTGTCTGGTGTCTAATTTGTTTCATTAATAATGCTGAACAACTACACCCAACCTCTCACCTAGACACATGTTTTAAATAGTCTAGAGAATAGCCATTGTCATCATTAGCAAATCTTAGATTTCAATAACAGAAAAGACTGATGCATGCAGCTTTCTCCCACTTTAACCCCCCGCCGACCAAATTACTGAAGCTTGTGTAAATAGTTTGTTCATTATTCGTTGCAATGATTTTTAATGATCATAACTTTCCAAGGAATTTAAATCCTATCAGTACTGAATCATGATTAATACTGAACAAAAACTGATACCTTCTGCTCAAATAGCATCTGGTGCCGAGAACGTTACTTCAAACAGCAATTTAAAGGTGCATGCAAGAGTCAAAATTCAAAAGCAATTTTTTAACAGCCTATTCAGAAGATAGCACAATTGAAAACTCCTCACTGCTATGAACAGGTTTGCAAAATTATTTTCAATCCATCAGCTATGAAGTCAGGGTTTTATAGGTTTATCGGTGTTGTGATTTTGGCTAAGTTCCATATTTGCTTTTATGATTAGGAAGCAAATTTCTAACTCCCGAAAACTGTCTTTGTGGCCGTATAATTTTTTTTGAAACAGGTCAATAGTCAGGTGACTTGCAAAATATGCAGAACAGTGATTATACCACACAAAACACTATGTTACCTTTGGACAAACTGTAATATGCACTTAAGGATTGGAGGATTCATTAGTTGTGAATATTAAATTCACTTTACTATTGTTCAACTACATGTTCAGTCACCATATGATACCTCCATTGGCAGCAAATAGCTTCTTTAGAAAATAGTGAAAATTAACCACTGTCAATATACACTTCATAAAAAAACCAACACAGCAAAATCTGAACCTACTGTGAAGGTTTTCTCACACAGCCATAAATGCAGTCTAGAATACATTTAACTTAGCTAGCCACACTCCTATCTAGATATTCTCTCTGTTATGAAGATATTTCCTCTGGTCTTTTATAATAAGAAAGGATTAGTTGTAGACGTCTGGGATGTAGGTGGAGGGATGCCTGTTGATAAAAGTGGTTGGGGCATTGTTCCAGCAATGTTCATTCCTGTACCCATCCTCCCAATAACTGGCACTGGAACCATGCCCATTGCCATTGGTGCTGACATGGAGCTGAGCGGCATTGGTTCCATACTGACTGCAGGTACGGTGCCAAATGTAGACTGTCCTGAGGCCATCAAAGGACTTGCTCGCATTTGGTTCAGTGTAGGAGGCTGCGGCTGGTTTATTTGAAAGGGATTAATCTGAGTGACCTGGACTGGAGCTGAACCTACAAAAACAAATGTAAATTGAATATCAGTGAAATAAGGTTTGACAAGGCACAAATATTACTATGTTAAATTATAATTTTAGAAAGTATTTAAGTTAACTGCCCATTTTGTATCTTATAAAGTCTTTCACTGGTCTCACTTTTATTTGGCTACAAATTGGGCAGGATTCTTTGGCCTCTGTTCAGCATTTTTCTCAACAGGAGGTGGTGCACTGTTCGCTGACTGTGGAGAGACTCTGGTTCCATCACTTTAAATGGAAATTCCCATTAAGCCACCCCATGCTACCAGGAATCGTTGGCAACTGGTGAGCCACTGGGGACCAGAGAATCCCACTAATGTGAACGACCGGAGAATTCCGGCCACTATAATAGGTAGAATTAATAAATACCTCATCTCCTTAAGAAATTCAATCACTTCTGTTTTTTTAAAAACATATCACAATAGAAAAACACAAGTTCTAGTCATATATCAATCAGAAATTTATTTACAATGGTAATGTACTTTTGCATCTGTATTGCACACTACGGAGTACAATTTTGAATTCTATTCTATGCACCTTGATATTTTTCCTGGTTGAGAAATACAATGTTATAAAACAGAATAAAAGTAGTTCATAAAGTAAGCATTTTAATGTAGAAATTTAATGTAGAAAAACGTCCCATGATACTTCAGAGAGATATAACCAGACAGAAATGAATGTTAAAACAAAAGGAAGAGATATTAAGAGGTGGATTTTCTTTTTTTTTCCATGGGATATGGAGACTGCTGCCTAGGCCAGTATTTACTGCCCATCCCCAATTAAGAATGTTACAATGTATAGATAGCCTATACATTGGAAAGTATATGCAATTAGAAGCTTCAGTTGGGGTTGAATAAGATACCGAATATACAGATAGTTTGGTTCAATCTGAGACACTGGTCGATTTGAGGTAAGAAATGATGTGTGGAAAAAGGAGGTGGTTTATATTCTTCAGCAGGGTGTGTGTATCATTGGCTAAGCCAGCATTATAGCCCATCCCCAACTGCCCTCGAGCTGTCTTCTTGAATCACTACAGGTCATGTGGTGGAGAAATTTCCATAATGCTATTAGAAAGGGAGTCCAAAATGTTGACCTACAATGAAAGAACAGCAATATAGTACCAACTTAGGAAAGTGTGGGAACTTGCAAGTGATGGCATTCCCATGCACCTGCTTCTCCTTTCAAGTAGCAGTCACAGATTTGAATGGTGCTTTTGAAGGAGCTTTGGTAAGTTGTTGCATTGCATCTGGCGCACAATCTGACAATGTGCACAGATGGTGGATGGATGCTAATCAAGCAGACTAATTTGTCTTGGCTGGTATCAAGCTTCTCGAGTGCTGTTGTAGCCTTGTAGATGGTGAAAAGGCTTTGGGGAAGCAAGGAATGAATTACAGGACACAGAATTCCTCAAGTGTCTGACTTGCTCTTGTGATCATAGTATTTATTTGGCTAGCCCAGTTCTGTTCCTGGTCAATGGTAACCCACAGAGGGGGATACAGCAATGACAATGCCAATGAACGTCAGGGGGAGATGGTTGGATTCTCTCTTGCTGAAGATGGTCATTGTCTGGCACTTGATGCCGCGTTATTTGTCATTTATCAGCCAAAACCTGAATGTTCTCCAGGTCTTGTTGCACACAGACACAGATGCTTCAGTTTCTGAGTCATGAATGATGCTGAATGGCTGTCAGCCATTTCTTGATATCATGTGGGGTCAATTAGAATGGCTAAAGATTGGCATCCGTGATACTAGGGATCACAAAATAATGCTCTTTTGACTTGGAAGGAACCACGATAACTGAAAACACTTAGAACAGCTCTGGTATTTTTGTATGACAAACACAGCAGTTGAAACTATCTTTCAAATGTGGTGGAAAATAAGCAATACTAAACCAGTGTAGGGCATGGGTAAATGTGTAACCTAATTACTTTTAATTAGATTTAGAATTAGCCATTTTACTGAAATATAGTTGAATGCTAGTATGAAAGTCTCAAACTATTTCAATAAATTCCACCACATCAAAAGAAACCAAAAGATTCAAGTTCTGACATAAAATAATCTCAATGAATTCAAAAAGAATCTCTATGAAAAGGAATGATGGAAGCAGGCGAGAGTCGATATAGAAAGGAATGATGGAGACGGAAAGAGCTGATGGAAAAAATTCTCTTATCAAAATCTTAAGAGTTTTGATTTACAGAGCATCACCACTACCCTTCAGGATGGGAAGCCCAGTTCAATTTACAAGGAAAACATAAGAACATAAGATTTCTTATGTTTTTCTTAAACATTTCCTAAATACATACCTGAAGCCAGGAAAGGATTAGATATACTGGAAGGTTGCACAGGCTTGGATACTAGGGAATCCAAATTCACCAACGCTGCATTAGGACCCAGAAAGGACTCTGGTGTTTTTCGAGCAGCAGTCTGCTTTGATGGCGCTGAACTGCTAAGTTGAGCATCAAATAAATCTGGACTAATTGAACCACTGGGTTTAGAACTTCCTCCCAACATATCAGTTTCACCTGAAGTAAAAATTGACAGACACTTAATTCAAAATTAAAAATCTTTGAGCTAATTCTATAATGCAGGGTGCAAAGCTTTCAAATGCTACGAAAATAATATTTTAAATTGTCATTTTTATATCCGTTGGTCCCTAGTATTTCCTTTGCAAAGTAACAAAATTAAATTTTTAACAGCAATCCAATAAATACTGCATTCTTACTATACAGATAACAGTTCTCTGCAGATGTTAGCAGTGCTGCCAAACACCACATGCACACCTACAGTATCATGTAACCATGAAAATCAAAATTCTGCTCAACGTCCCCACAGCTTTCATACTTAACTTTTATTTATTGATACCTACCATTGACCGTGTAAACATGGAAACATCAATTATTGTTGGAAATCTTTCCAGCACCATTGCATTCCTGCTAGCTACCTGAACCATAGAAATTCATAGAATCCTACAGTGCAGAAGGAGGCCATTCAGCCCATCGAGTCAGCACTAACCACACAATCCCACCCAGGCCCTATCCCCATAATCCTATGCATTTCCCCTAGCTAGTCCCCCTGACACTAAGGGGCAATTTAGTATGGCCAATCCATCTAACCCACGTATCTTTGGAGTGCAAGAGGAAACTGGAGCACCCACAGAAAACCCACGCAGACATGGAGAGAATATGCAAACTCCACACATTCAGTAACCCAAGCCAGGAATTGAACCCAGGTCCCAGGCACTGTGCCACTGTGTCGCTCCAATGTATTCTGCACTTTTTAAAAAAGGATATAAAACTCATTGCAATAGAAGATTAATAAACATTATGCAGACTTACAAATTCCATGAAACTATCAAACTAAAAGAAATTTCAAAAGGGATAGCACTATGAGAGGCTGGGGGAGTGGGTGGCAGAGCTGAGATGCAGTAGCATGGTGGTATTGTCACTAGACTAATACAATCCAGAGATTTTGATGCTGGGTATGAATCTCAGCATGGCAGATGGTAAAATTTGTAATGTCTAAAAGAAGGCCATGAAGCAGTTGTTGTAAAAACACATTTCCTGTCCTTACCCAGTCTGGCCTACATGTGATTCCAGATCAGTGGTAATATG
Organism: Carcharhinus amblyrhynchos; assembly: GCF_965287045.1. Lineage (NCBI taxonomy): Eukaryota > Metazoa > Chordata > Chondrichthyes > Carcharhiniformes > Carcharhinidae > Carcharhinus > Carcharhinus amblyrhynchos. The sequence continues at coordinate 40,986,399 of NC_137341.1, read as the reverse complement.
GTTGACTCTTAAAATATCTTCTGAAATAGCAGCAAGACATTCAGTTCAAAGACAATTAGGAATGGGCCATAAATGCTGGCTTAACCGGTTATGCCCACATTTCATGAATGAATAAATTTCCTGTTAACTTGACGTGTGCATATGCCTTATACAAAAGGAACACAGCTTCCGTTGCACTGAGTTGACAGATGAGTCAGGTTCTAAGGATATGAAGATAACTTTAGGTTAAAATGTGATCAGTTATCTTCCAAAAATTTTAAGAACTTAGTACAAATGATGAAAGGCCAATTGGATTACTGTATGCCAGATCATATGAAAATACTACTAGTATCCTTTTACCCGCATTAAATTTAATTAAGGAACATAAATTTTTAAAAAGTTAATTGAAAATAAATACTAATTCTGTTTAAAAGTGTGGTATGGATTTTAAGACTGCACTGTAATCCTGGGGTTGTGACTTTTGGAAATTGCTAATTCCATTTTTTTTTGATAATTTTAAGTATGAATAAATTATAGCCCCAGAAATGATTGCTGACCAGTAATGAACATAAAACAAATGTTCAACAGCAAGTTGTTGAATATCAGTTAACTCTCAAACAAAGGGCACATAATTACTTGAATGCTGTAGCTACAAGTCTGTGCATTTATTTAGAGAATTAAAATCCATATTCAAAGGCTTACCACTAAATTATATGAAGCACAATTGTATGTTGAAATCAACAAGCAACAGCATATTCTTGAAGAAAACATTGGAAATGGCATATTTGAGACACTGTCTCCATAAGTAAACTGTGAGCTGACATCTCTAATAACAGAACCACTTTATCGGACTAAACATTGTAGAGATCATTGCAGTGACACCCATCTGGGTTATGTGGCTACATGCTGAAACAGGAAATTAACAGGATTAAGAGGGAAAATGGCAGAGGCACAAGTAAACAAAACAAACATTTCATTACCTGCTCTTTTTGATGAAGCTCGGAGATCTTCAAAATCAGCAAAGTCGTCTTTTGCTGCACCATTTAATGTGCTGAATGGGTCAAAAGCTGTACTGCCTGCAGTGGGAGTGTTAGAGATGGAGATTGTAATTTAAGATTTACTTCAAACTGCAATTCATTTAAGTCAGTTGTGATCTTAAGTCAGCTTATTGGTGTTTAGATCGTGATTAACAAATTACACAGTTCAATTCTGAGAACTGGATTATGAGTCAAAGACAAACATATCCAAGATTTACATCAGCCAAATCTTTACTTGCTTTTTTTAAAAGCATGCTTTCATTTAAGAGTGCAGTGTACTTGACTGAAGTGCACTGCAAAGTTGGTTATCAATTATCAAACAGCCAAACAAGAACAACAGAGAATTTGCTTTAAAATTCCATGCTTAATTTGTAGCCTTGCAAACTAAATCCTATAATCTTAAAACTATTTAGTCTTGTAGAACATCAGGCAATCCATTTAAAACAGATACAATAAAAGATGTACTGTCCTTCAGCATCACTGATATGCTTTGTAAATAAGATCAGACACAATATTTGCTAAATATTCTTGTTATATCTATCCGAATATTTATTAGTCATTTGGTAGTACAGAGTATTTCTGAAGAAGGACATGTTGAAGCTTTTTGTCTTGTGCTCAAAGACACTTCACAAGAAAGCAATAAAAGAGGAAAACAATTTGTACTGCATGAGAAGAGATTGCCGGTTGGTTGGCAAGTGGACTCTGATTAGTAGAGGTGAAGTCATGGAGAACACACTAGTTGATGATAACAGCAAAGCATTGTTTGGAATTTAAGCCAGGCATCTTGATTGATTGGTCAAGGCATTGTCCTGGGGAATGAACTAGCAAATGGTTGTCATTTATTTCGTTTAGCTGAAACATGTGCAACGCTTGTACAGGTTTGTCTTATCTGTAAAAAACTGGGCTTTGTGTATTAATATATGTAATTTTTAATACATGCAAATGTGCCACTTGGAATCTCGATTGACAATCTTAAATTGGTTGTCAGCATAATTCTCAGCACACAGGATTACTTAGTAAGTGGTTAGCCAACCACAGAATCACATCTAATATCACAATACTCAGAACACAAGTTCTGAGTATTGTAAGCATGAGCTGGTTAGGTATGGTCTATACCTTGCCCATAATTGTGGCTGGGATATGCTACTTGACTCGTTCTGCCAGTCTCTGGGACATACCTACCATTAAACTGGCCTCGAAATTCATATATCACATGACTGAATCATAGAACCCTACAGTGGAAAAGGAGGCCATTCAGCCCATTGAGTCTGCACTTACTACATTCCCACCCAGGCCCTATTCCCCGTAATCCTACATATTTACCCTACTAATCCCCTGACACTATGTCAATCTAGCATGGCCATTCCACCTAACCCACACATCTTTGGACTGTGGGAGGAAACCGCAGCACCCGGAGGAAACCCATGCAGACACAGGGAGAATGTACAAATTCCACACAGACAGTGACTCAAGCCAGGAATCGAACCCAGGTCCCTGGCGCTGAAAGGCAGCAGTACTAACCAAAGTGCCACCGTGCTGCCTCTGATTTGAGAGATAAGCAGAATGTCCTTTTGGCTTGAAAGCACCATTCTGCTAGTGGCAAACACTGGTGTTGCTACTACATAATAGAAGTGTGAAACAGCTAGATGTTTCACCCGTTGTTCAAATTTTTGAGATACCTTGCCTTCCCAAGATAATCTGAGATAGACTGGGCAATTTTAGGGATCAAAAGTGATGACTTAAGGTTTGTTCATGAATTTGCTCGATAAAGCACGAAATGATCTGATCAGGATATCCATTATCCCATAGGACATCTCTAATACTGCCTATTTCAGTATCAAGGTTGCATGGTGAGCAAATGGCTGCCAATAAGACCAATCTTATAGCATGTGACACTATAAAAATCCCAACACGCATAGTCATGGTAGAGCACCCCATCAGATTTCTGAACTAGTATGTCAAGGAAATGGAGATCAGTTGACTGCTTCATTTCAAATGTGAATTTCAGCACAGAATGGAGCTTATTTAAACAAGTAAGAAAATTATATACAGCTGCAGATTGAAATGCAGCAAAGCTATCATCCATATACCGGAAATATGCAAGGGGTAGAAGATTAGCTGCCATTCCATCGAAGACACGGTAGCATAGTGGTTAGCACTGCTGCTTCACAGCTCCAAGGACCTGGGTTCGATTCCTGGCTTGGAGTCACTGACTGTGTCGAGTTTGCATATTTTCCTCGTGTTTGCGTGGGTTTCCTCCAGGTGCTCTTGTTTCCTCCCATAGACCAAACATGTGCGGGTTAGGTTGATTGACCATGCTAAATTGCTCCATAGTGTCCCAAAGATGTGTAGATCAAGATGGATTGATAAACGTACCATCTATATGTCCAATGGGCTCAGAATTCAGCACCAAAATGATATCAAGTTTCATTCAGATGGATAATTCTAATTCAAAGGATTAAACATTAACGTAGAGGAAGCTGAATGTGCAGGTCCACAGTTCCCTAAAAGTGACAACACAGATGGCTAAGGTGATTAAGGCTACATATGGCATGCTTGCCTTCATTGACCATGGCATTGAGGACAAGAGTTGGCAAATCATGTTGAAACTATATAAAACCTTGGTTAGGCCACATTTAGAATATTGCGTGCATTCTGGTTGCCACACTACCAGAAGGACATGGAAGCACTAGAGAGAGTGCAAAAAAGGTTCACAAGGATGTTACCTGGTCTCGAGGGTGTTGATTATGAGGAGGGGTTGAATAAAGTAGGATTGTTTTCACTGGAAAAATGGAGACTGAAGAAGTCCTGATAGAGGTCTACAAAATTATGGAAGGTATAGAAAGGTGGATAGTCAGAGGCTTTTCCCAGGGTGGAAGTGTCAATTACAAGAGGACACAGGTTGAAGGTGAGGGGGAATGTTTAAAGGGAGATGTGCGGGGGAAGTTTTTCACGCAAAGGGTGGTGGGTGCCTGGAACACACTGCCAGAGGGGGTGGTGGCAGAAGGCACATTAGCAACTTTTGAGAGACATGTGGATGGGCACATGAATAGGAAAGGAATACAGACTAAGGGCAGAAGATTTCTTTTAGATTAGTGGGGGCATCATGATTGGCATGGGCTTGAAGATGATGTGAAGCAACTTCAAAGGTCTTTGCTATGCATAATTCTCATATTACGTCTGTGCTTGGTGTACATAATATCGACAATAGATGGCAAACTGGAAAACAACAGATTCATTCACCTTCACAGAATTCAATAGACTTACCAGAAACAGAATCAGCTGAAGGACCTGGTCCCCATGGGTCAGTTGAAGGCTTCAGAACAGTAGAAGTGGTCTGCGAAGAGGTCCATGGGTCCACACTTTTAGGAACAGTTTGCGTGGCAGATAAAGAAGTTCCCCAAGGATCAACAGCAGTAGCTGTCTTGGTATCTAGAACCAAATAAGACAAAAACCTTGTAAGTACCTGAAAACTATTTTAATGCAAATTTTGTAAGAATGAAATAATCACATGTGGCTCTAATTTCCATTCAGTAACAGTATGAACTTGGGTTACCTACAATAGATGGATAATGCCATTTCCTGGCCAGGCAACTAGAAGGATCATCAAATCCTACAGTGCAGAAGGAGGCCATTCGACTATTGAGTCTACACTACCACAATCCCACCCAGGTCCTATCCCCATAATCCCATGCATTGACCCTAGCTAGTCCCCCTGACACGAAGGGGCTATTTAGCACGACCAATCCACCTAACCCACACATCTTTAGACAGTGGGAGGAAACCCACGCAGACACAGAGAGACATGCAAACTCCAAACCATCACCCGAGCTGGGAATCGAAGCTGGGTCCCTAGCACTGTGAGGCAGTAGTGCTAACCACTGTGCCACCGTGCTGTCCATGATGATTACAACCTAAAAATAAGACTCAAGTAATTATTTCAAAAACTAAACTTCAAAAAATGTCCAGTAATGAATTATTAAATAATTCACTATTAAGTTTACTATGATGGCACTGCCTAAAGAAATCTCTGATCACACAAAGGAAATTAATCATATTTGGCTCACAGTTCATGCTTAAGTTGTACTCTAGTCACCCAATACCTCAAAGATATTTAGATATCAGCACAGTTTCAATGTGTTTAATTCAGGATGAAAGGTTTTACAGTTCATTATTAATGGTAGGGATTTAAGGTTCCACCAGGAAATTCCCACCCGAAGTCAATGAACCTTTTGCTGGCCCGTCAAAATTTTCCCCTCCGCCTTTGACAGTTCTTGCTGTGGGCAGGACCTGTAAATTTAAGTCTAAATTGGCATCTTCTGATAAATATTATTTCTCACACTGAGAAAATCTGAAATACTAAATTAATCAAAGTAATAACACAGCAAAGTCAAAATTTAGTACTGAAAACTTAAACCATGTAAACTGAATTCCAAAGGACCCTGCAACATTATCACAACACACAAATGCAAGGAGGAGTACTTTCACCATATAAGTAATCTTACCAACAGATTGCCATGGATCCGACGCTACTGGACTGCTTACTTCCCCCCATGGGTCATCTTTTCCTATAATAACTGGTCGGACAGTTACTCCCCAGGCTTTCTGTGTTGCTGCAGTTGGCAAGGGATCCATCAGGGTAACTGCGGATGCCTATTATTTAATAAGGAAAAAAAGTCATCTGACAGAAATACGACAAGAAAAATCATTGTGGAACAAATTCGGACCTGGATTATATTTAAGATTTGGTGACGTGCAATCAGACACACTTGAGAAGGGAGCTTAAGATAAAGGAACCCTTAGGAGGCACTGACCATAATATGATAGAATTCACTCTGCAGTTTGACGGGGAGAAGCCGGAATTGGATGTGACCGTATTACAGTTGAGTAAAAGGTTGATTGGAGCAAAAATTGGAAGGGGAGTCTAGCAGGAAAGACGATGGAGAGGCAATGATGAGTGTTTCTAGGAGTAACTCGGGAGACAGCAAAATTTCATCCCAAGAAGAGCATACCAAGGGGAGAATGAGGCAGCCATGGCTGACGAGGGAAGTCAGGGACAGCATAAAAGCTAAAGATAAAGCATACGATGTGGTCAAGATTAGCAGGAAACCAGGGGATTGGGACGCCTTTAAAAGCAAACAGAGGATAGATTAAAAAAAAGCAAGGGGAGAGAAAATGAAATATATGGGTAAGCTGGTTAAGTAATATAAAAGAAGATTGCAAGAGTTTTTTCAGATATATAAAGAATGAAAGGGAGGCAAGAATGGACATTGGACCACTGGAAAATGACGCTGGGTAAGTAGCAATGGGAAACAAAGAAACGGAGGAACTAAATAGGTACTTTGTGTCAGTCTTCCCCGTGGAAGACATCAGTAACATACCAAAAATTCAAGAGTCAGGCGGCAGAGGTGAGTATGGTAACCATTACTAAGGAGAAGGTGCTCAAAAAGCTGAAAGGTCTGAAAGTGGATAAATCACCTGGACCAAATGGACTACACCCCAGAGGAGATTGTGAAGGCATTAATAGTGATCTTTCAGGGATCACTGGAGTCAGGGAAAGTCCCAGAAGACTGGGAAATCACTAATGTAATACCCCTGTTTAAAGAGGGAAGTCATCCCTTTCCTTAGGAAATTATAAGCTGGTTAGCCTGACCTCAGTCATTATTAATATTTGAGAGTCCTTTATTAAGGATGGGATTTTATTAAGGATGGGATACTTGGAAGAGCATGGTAAAATAGGGCAAAGTCATATTGAAATAAGTCAGCATTAAAATAGGGACAAAGTCGGGGGGGCGCATACCTGATAAATCTGTTAGAATTTTTTGAAGTAACAAGCAGGTTAGACAAAGGGAATCCAGTGGATGTTACCTACTTGGATTTCCAGGCCTTTAACAAGGTGCCATAAAAAGGAGGCTACTGAGTAAGGTAAGAGCCCATGGTGTTAGGGGCCAGTTATGAGCATGGATAGAAGATAGGCTGACTGGCAGAAAGCAGACAGTGGGGATAAAGGGTCCTTTAAGGATGACAGCCGGTGACTAGTGGAGTTCTGCAGGGGTCAGTGATGGGATCACAACTTTTCACTTTATACATCAATGATCTAGATGAAGAAACTGAGAGCAGTATGGTTAAGTTTGCAGATGATACAAAGATAGATGGAGGGACAGGTAGTATTGAGGAGGCAAGGAGGGTGCAGAAGGACTTGGACAGGTTAGGAGTGATAGCAAAGTAGTGGCAGATAGAATACAACGAGGAAAAGTGTGAGGTTATGCACTTTGGTAGGAAGAATAGAAGCATAGACTATTCTCTAAACAGGGAGGAAATTCAGAAACCAGAAGTGCAAAGGAACTTGAGAGTCCTAGGTCAGAATTCACTTGGTTGAGTTGGTAGTTCGCAAGGTAAATGCAGTGTTAACATTCACTTCGAGAGGACTAGAATATGAAAGCAGGGATGCACTATTGAAACTTTATAAGGCTCTGGTTAGACCACATTTGGAATATTGTGAGCAATTTTGGGCCCTGTATCTAAGGAAGGATACGCTGGCCTTGGAAAGGGGCCAGAGGAGGTTTACAAGAATGATCCTGGGAACGAAAGGCTTGATGTACGAAGAGCGTTTGAGGACTCTAGGTTAGAGTTTAGAAGGATGGGGGGGGGGGGTGGATTTCATTGAAACTTAGAGAATACTGAAAGGCTTGGATAAAGTGGATGTGGTGGGGGGGGAAGCGGGGGGAATGTTTCCATTACTAAGAGAGACTAGGCTCCAAGGGCACAGCCTCAGAATAGAGAGGCGACCTTTTAGAACCAAGATGAGAAGGAATTCTTTTAGCCAGAGGGTGGTGAACCTATGGAATTCATTGTCATAGAAGGTTGTGGAGGCCAGATCATGGAGTGTACTTAAGACGGAAGTAGATAGGTTCTTATTGGTAAGGGGATCAAAAGTTTCATGGAAAAGGCAGGAGAATGGGGTTAAGAAAGATACCAACCAGGACTGAATGGTGGAGCAGACTTGATGGGCCGAATGGCCTACGTCTGCTCCTATATCTTTTAGTCTAAGCTGACACATCATTCACAGTATTTTCAGATGCCAAATTTGAATTTTCAGATTTTTTAGATTCCAAATTGGGGCAAATATTTTTAAAAATATTTCCTGTCTGTACTATTTTTTGTATAATTTAAGGCTATACAACTCATACTCTTGGGGCTTCCTGATTTTTAACCCACTTCAAATCCATTCAATTATACAGTTGAAATTTATCCCTTACATTCAGGACTGAAAGGTTATGAGCGAATGTTTTTTTTGAAATGGTGCAGACGAGAAGTTCCCCCTACTGGTATTTCTTTCATGCACCAGCTACAAATGAAAGTACAAGTAGACAAATCTCTCTCAGTGGCAGTTTCAATTGACTGCAAGAGATGTTCAAGAAGGGCCAATCTGACTCTTTCTATGGAAAGTGTTCATCTGATTATCACGTCCCATAATAGCATGATGGATACTGAGAAATTAGTAAATTAAGTTTAACAGCTTAAAGTTTATTAGCGTCACAAGTAACCTGATATTAACACTGCAGTGAAGTTACTGTGAAAATCCCCTAGTTGCCATACTCCAGTGCCTGTTCAGATACACAGAGGGAATTTAGCATGGCCAAAGCATCTAATCAGCATGTCTTTCGGCCTGTGGGAGGAAACCAGGGCACCTGGAGGAAACCCATGCAGACACAAGGAGAACATGCAGATTAGACAATGATCCAAGCCAGGAATCAAACCTGGTCCCTGACACTGCGAGACAGCAGTGCCAACAACTGCGCCACCATGCTGTCCACATAAAATAAATGGAGACTGATAGAAGCTGGTATTCCTGTATTCCAAGATAGACTAACATTCAATATTCTGGTTTTTGTAGCTAAATCCATTTGGAGTTTACATGCCCCTTCTGCTAAGCCTTAGCTCCCATAAAGGTAATTGCAATTCTGACAAGGGAATAGGAATAATATGTGATTAACAAAAGTAACATTTTGTACAGTACTGCTAGAAGAATGATAAAGTATTTCGAAACATTATATTGATCACAGAAGGCATAAACCACATGTTTTGTAACCAAAAGATACACCTTAAATGTTCATTTTTATTAAGACAAACTCCATACCTTACCCCAACAGATTAATCTTAAAATATTTGCCTTAACTTTCAAGAAAAATTCATTTACAACCTTGAATCTTGAAATAAAACCCTCAACAGTATCAAGCATAGAATGGTATTTTCCCATACTTCTTCATTGAACCCCATTAACATACCCTATTTGTTTTTGCTCACGTGCTTACCTAGTTTCCCTTAAATGTATCTCTGCTATTTATACCTCAATTACTCCACGGTGGCGAGTCCCACATTTTAACTACCTTCTGATTAAAGATGGTTCTCCTGAATTCCGTACTGAAAAATTCGTAACTATCTCATATTGATGGCTTCTAGATTCTATTCAGATGCAGAAAACCTTCACCTTTTTCTTCTTTGGAGCAGTGCTACCCACTATTACAGCTGAATTTCTGCGGCTCTCCTCCAAGGCCATCTGAAGTCGAAGATCATCACCACGGCGAAGGCGATCTTCCTGATGAGGATCACAGTATAAAATTAGAAAGAATTCCCTTTATTTACAATGACAAGTTAGGTTCACTACTTTTTGGAACGGTTCTTCAGGTCATGACCACAATTAATGAGTTAAAGAGTACTGACAGATGAAATAACAAGATCAAACCATGGCAGCAACATTAAAACACATGAAAAATCTCTTGCTGCGGAGAATAAATAAGGACAGAGAAGGGATTTGATGCAAGATTTCAAGTAGACAGAAAAGAGAAAATAAATCACAAGCATCTATACCCCTAGAGTCATGAGAATCAAGAGCCATCTGAAATAGGATACCGATTGCTTTAGTTTGGCAAATATAATTTTTGTTGCTTAATAAAATTGCCCTGATGCCACTCATGAAGTATTGCCTTGTCTGAAATTCATTCTCTCATCTCTGAATCGCTTACATCCTACAGTGAGATACTGATAACAGCTTAAGACAAAGAAGTTGATGTTAAAATTTTACTTACTAATTTACCATATTATTGGTGTACCTGGCTAGACCAGCAATATTGTCCATTTCTATTTGCCCTCGAGGGGGTGGTGATGAGCTGCTGCCTTGAACTGTTGCTGTCCCTGAAGCGTTGGTACAGTTGGTGCTGTTAGGCAATTAGTTCCAGGATTTTGATCCAGCAGCAGTGAAGGAATGGCAATACATTTCCATGTAAGGTTAGTGAATGATTAACAGGGGACCCTCCAGGTAGTGGCATTCCCCAGTACTTGCTGCCCTTGTCCTTCTGGATAATAGTGATCATAAATTTCTAAGGAGCTGCCTAAGAAGTCCTGGTGAGTTCCTGCCGTGAATCTTGATGATGGCATACACTGTTGTCACTGTTTGTCGGTGATGAAGTGACTGAACGTTTGTGCAAAGGGTTCCAATCAAGCAGGTTGCTCTGTCCTGGATGGTGTTGATTCTTGAGTTTTGTTGGAACTGCACTCATTCAGGGAAGTGTAGAGTATTCCATCATACTCCCAACTTGTGCCCTACAGAGGGTGGACAGGCTTTGGGGAGTCAGGTGGTGAGTTATTCACAGAATAGAATTCCTAGCTCCTGAACTGTTCTTGTAGCCACGGTGTTTGTTTAGTCCAGTTCAGTTTCTGGTCAGTGGTAACACTAGAGTATTAGTAGTGAGGCATTCAGTGATGGTAATGCCTTTGAATGTCAAGGAGCAATTATTAGATTCTCCCTTGCTGGAGATGGTCATTGCCCATCAGTTGTGCAGCATGGATGATATTTGCCATTTGTCAGCCCAAGCCTGGATATTATCCAAGTTTTGCTAAATTTGGAAATGGACTGCTTCAGTATCTGAGGGTCATGAATGGTGCGGAACAATCAGCTAACATCCCCACTTTTGACCTTATGGTGGAAAGAAGGTCATAAAAGAAGCAGCTGAAGATGGTTTAGCCTAGGACACTACATTGAAGACGACCTGCAGTGGTGTCCTGGAACTGAGATGATTGACTTCTAATCACCACCTTTGTGCCAAGCATGATTCCAACCAGTGGTGCTATTTCTCCCTGATTCCCATCAATTTGTTTTGCTAGGGCTCCTTGATGGCATACTCAATCAAAGCTGCTTTGGTGTCATGTGCAGCCACTCTCATCTCACCACTGGAGTTCAGATTTTTTACCCATGTTTGAACCAAAGCAATAATGAGATCAGCAGCAGAGTGATCTTGGCAGAACCCAAACTAAGCATCAGTGAGCAGGTTATTGCTAAGTCAAGTGCCACTTGATAGCAGAGCTGATGACCCCTTCCATCACCTTACTGATGATCGTGCATAGATGATGGGGCAATAATTGACAGGGTTGGATTTATCCTATTTCTTCTGCACATATCTGTGCAATTTTCTCCATTCTCAGGTAGCTGTCAGTGCAGTAACTACTGGAACAGCTTGGCTAGGGGTGTGGCAAGTTCCAAAGCATAAATCTTCAATACTATTGCTGGAATATTAGAACATAGAACATTACAGCTCAGTACAGGTCCTTCAGCCCTCAATGTTGCGCCAACCAATGGAACGAATCTAAAGACCCTCTAACCTAAACTATTCCAACGTTATCCATATGCCTATCCAATGACCATTTGAACGCCCTTAAAGTTGGCGAGTCCACAACTGCTGCAGGCAGGGCATTCCAAGCCCTTACTACCCTCTGAGTAAAGAACCTACCTCTGACATCCGTCCTATAATTATCACCCCTCAATTTAAAGCTACGTCCCCTCGTGTTAGCCGTCACCATCCGAGGAAAAAGGCTCTCATTGTCAGGACCCATAGCCTTTGCATTATCCAGTGCCTTCAGCCGTCTCTTGGTATCACATGAAATGAATCGAATTGGATGAAGACTGACATTTGTGATGCTGGAGACCTCCGGAGGAGGCAGAGATGTATCATCCACTTGACATTTCTGGCTGAAGATTAGTGCAGAAGATGCATTTGCAACAATGTGCTGGGGTCCTCAATCAAACATCAAGGATGGAGTTATTTGTGGAACTTCCACCTCTAGTGAGCTGTTTAACTGTCCACCACCATTAACAGCTGGATGTAGCTGGACTGCCAGGCTTAGTTCTGATCCATTGATTGTGGAATTGCTTAACATTGTCTATTACTTACTGCTTATGCCATTTGATAGACAAGTAGTCCTGTTTTGTAACTTCACCAGACTGACACCTCATTTTTAGATATGCTAGGTGTTACACCTGCATGCCCTCCTGCACTCTTCATTGAACCAGAGCTGATCCACTGACTTGGTGGTAATGGTAGAGTGAGTGATATGGTGGGCCATGAGGTTATAAATTATAGTTCAGTGCAATTCTGCTGCTTTGATAGCCCATGGATCTGATAGTTTGGAATTGCTAGATCTGTTAAACCTCTGTTGTACTCCTTCCATGGCAAGTATATCCTTCCTTAGATCAGGAAACCAAATCACTACACAATACTCCAGCGGGGTTTCACCAAGTTCTATTCAAGTACATCAAGATATCTTTACTCCTGTACTCAAATCCCTTTGTGCTGAAGGCCTACATACCATTTGCTTTCCTAATTGCTTGCTGTACCTGCATGCTACATTTTAGTGACTCATGAATAAGAACAGATATGTTCCTTTGGACATCAACCCTTCCTAACATCTCACTATTTAAGAAATACCCTGCCACTTTCTAATTTTTTTCTACCAAAGCAAATGACCACACAATTATTCCATCTGCCATGCTCTCTACCATTCACTTAGCCTGTCCAGGTTCCCTTAGAGCCTCTTAGCATCCTCCTCACAATTTACATTCCCACCTTGTTTTGTTTAATAGCAAAATTGAAAATATTACATTTGGTCTTCACATCCAAATCATTGACATAGATTGGAGTCAGCACTGATCCTTGCAGAACCCCACCAGTAACAGCCTGCCATCCTGAGTGAACCATTTTTTCTACTGTTTTCTGTTATTCGATTCTCAATCCGTACCCATATACTCCCAATTGAATGTGCTCCAATTTTGTTAATGAACCTATGTGGGTCCTCATCAAAAGTTTTAGTCAGTTGTGATGCACATTATGCTGTTTGTGAGGAGTTCCTGGTACCTACTGTTTACCTAGTGAGATCTCAAAACCTTTCCTGTCTGTTATCATCAACTACTCAATCGCACTGTACGGGGACCAGAGAGAAAGAAGTGCACAGGTATCTTTTAGGACCAAGACTATTCCAAGATGATGTGTCAGAGGATTGTTGGAAATTATGGGGATTATTATTACTGGGAATGGTCAACTCATCACAGAAGATAACACAAGCTGATCCTAAATTGTGCATCTCCATAGTACCTATGACACTAATAACAACTTGACTAGCCTAGCTCACTAATGTAACCTGTTAGACCAAGCCCGTCACTTGGGGCTGGGATTCTTCCCACTCAACTCCAAATAATCCTCTTAATCTCACTGAATCCCTACTGTACAGGAGGCGGCCATTCTGCCCATCAAGTCTGCACCGACCACAATCCCACCCATGCCCTATTCCCATAGCCCCTCATATTTACCCTGCTAATTAACCCCCTGACATTAGGGTTAATTTTAGCATGGCCAATCAACCTAACCCACATATCTTTGGGCCATGGGAGGAAACCGGAGCACCCAGAGGAAACCCACGCAGACACAGAGCTAACCACTATGCCGCCCACACCGCCCTAATGGGTAGCAAGGGAAACTTACCAAGCTTCAGGACAGTCAAAGAGCCAGGAATTAAAGGGATTACACAAAATAACTTGAAGTAATAGTTAAGAACCAGAAGGCAAGAAAACTGCAAAATCTGTCACAGAAGGCAGGAAGGAGAAATAAAAAGGAATAATATAAATTTTCCTTCTTTTGGTCACTCTTACAGCTGGTAAAATAATGAAAAAATCTGAAACCAAGTTTCAACATTTCCTTTTTTAATTTTAAAAGTTAGATCAAATTTTTCTGAGATGATGGAAGGATGTTCACAAGTTGTATTTTTACACAGAATATCTAATGTCAAACTGTTATATAAAAGTTTTAACAGAATGATATATTTCCTAGAATCTCCTGATTTGGCACTTGAGATTCCTTGCAAGAAATGCAGTCCTTTAAAAACATGAACTTTACAAATCAGCTTACAATATCAACAAGCGATTGTCCATTGTGAACAAGAGGGGTCTCAGCCTAACTGTTGATAAGTAATATACTAGAAACATGAAGTGAAACTAATATGCAGGTTGTACCTGTTCTGCGGCTTCCCTACTCATGGCTAAAGCCAATTGCAGCTGAAGTTCTTCCTCTCCACTGGTTTGTGGTCGAGCCTGTTCCAACTCTGATGAAGCTCGTGGAGAGGTTGCTAAAAAGAAAATGGTATATATTAAAACAAAAAGTCAAACAGTAGTATCCCCACCTTGATTTCATGACACCATAGGAATGGCAAACTGCAGTAACAGAATATCCACTTCAGGTTTAAGTGAATGCAACTGGTTATTGCAAATGCAGAATGAAAATACAAGAATTCAAGAAAGATAAACACATCCTACGAAAGCAACTTAATTCTGAAAGGCGCACTTACGCTTAAAATTTACTTTACACGTGCATCTGCATTTTGACATCAGCTTGACCCATAAGTTAATCAAAGCTTTTTATTCATTCATAAACGTGGGGATCACTGGCTAGACCGGTATGTAATGCCAATCCATGATTGCCCTTGAGGGGGGTGGTAGTAAGCGACCTTTTTGAACTGTTGGAATCCATGTGGTGCAGGTGTACCCATAATGCTGTTAGGGAGGGAGTTCCTGGATTTTGATCCAGGAATGGTGATATATTTCCAAATTGGGATGGTGAGTGGCTTGGAGTAGAACTTCTAGCTGTGTTCCCCCTGCCCTTCTAGACGGTGGAGGTCATGGATTTGGAAGGCACTCTCCAAGGAGCTTTGTTGAGTTCTGCACTGCATCTTGCAGATGGTATACACAGCTGCCACTGTGCATTGCTGGTGGAAGGATTGAATGCTTATGGATGGGGTGTCAATAAAATAGGCTGCTCTATTCTGGACAGTGTCAAGCTTCTTGAGTCATCTTGGAACTGCATTCATCCAGGCAAATGGAGAGTATTCCATAGGCTTTAGGGAGTCAGGAAGTGAGTTAAATGCCACAGGATTCCTAGCCTCTGACCTGCTCTTGAAGCCATAGTATTTATGTGGCTAGTCTAGTTCAAGCTGTGGCCAAAAATGGTAACCCCCTCCCTCCCCACCTGCCCCCAGGACATTCATAGTGATGGTGTAGGTAATGCCACTATATGTCAAGGGTTAAATTCACTCTTGCTGGAAATGGTCATTGCTTGGCTTTTGTACAACGCAAACATTACTTGCCACTTGTCAGTTCAAACCTGGATATTGTTCAGATCCTGAACATTCAACCACAAGTCAATTGCAAACCACAGGAATGATTTTCACACCATCAGACAACCTTCAAGATGACTGGCAATTATACAAAACCATTATCACTAAGAAATCTGTAAGTATACCACTAAAGGCCTAAAGACTGATTTGATGAGAGAGGTGCAGAAATCCTGGCGATAAGTTCCAAACTCCACAGTAAAGAAGCTCATCCACTAGTCAAAGCTAGAAGTTCAAAGAACCAGCAATTTGAAGAAATGGACAGAGAAAGCTTAAGAAATTCAACTTCTTGGTTACATGCATGGCACGTACAACTTTTTCAAGGCAACCAAGATACCTATGGACCCACAACACCAGGATCCAAAGATGGCAAAACTTTGAAAGCATGGATACAATGAAGACATGGAAAGAGTACTTCACAGAACTACGCAATGAAAACTCCACAGATGGGCAGGTATCTATTGGGCATCCTCCCACAACATACAATTGGAAATAAACTAAACAATGATCCTAAACAAAAGCTTTTGGTCTTCAGAGTAGTCTTGTGGAAGTATTGAAATATGGAGTCATAATGATCTCCCAGAAACATGCTAATTTATGAAGCTCTGGCGCAAAGAAGAAATTCTTGTGAGCTTGGAGGCACCATTATGATCTTAATTTTCTAGAACAGAAAAAAATTAAATTGTAGCAACTACATGGACATAACTTTGTTCTCAATTGTTGGCAAATTCCTAGCTAAATTACATCTTAGAACTCACCTCTTGAACTGCAGAAGTCATTCCAGAGTCCCAGTGTGTCTTCTGACTGACCAATGGAACAATCAACGTGATCTGCACAGCACACTAACTTCAGGAAAAGTGCAGAAAGCAGAACATTCCTTTGTATACAGTTTTCTTTGATCTCACAAAAGCCTTTGATTCAGTGAATCAAACTACCATTTGGAAACTGCTTTAAGACAATACAGATGCCCAGCTAAGTTCACAAACATCATGAGTCTTTTTCATGACAAATGTAAATAACAGTACTGTGCAATGGCCCCACAACATAACACTTTTTATTTGACATGTTTGGAAATGGAAGGGGTTATTACATCAATTCTATTTTCAAATTTCCTTGCAGAAAAGCCAAAACTTACTACAATACTGACAGGGTCCCTCCAGATGAGGCAATAACCTAACTGTAGTGATAGTAAACAGCTTAACCTCAACCAGCTAAAGGGCACAACCAAGACAAACACTTCCATAACAGATGTGCAGTATGATGATGCACTAGTTAATGCTCATCCTGAAAAATAACAGATACTTGATGTATTTGTTGAAATCTACAAGAGCATGGAAACTGCCATTAACACCAGGAAGGCCAAAGTTCTCTACCAAAAAGATGTATTAAATCCAATGTCTTCAATTCAGATTGATGGTGAAATGTCCCTCACTTCCCATATTTTGGGAGCTATCTATTCGAAAAGGCTGACTTTTTGGAAGGGGAATAGTTCAATCTATGACACTCAAGTTTAAGAATCAGATGCCAGACCCAATACTAAAAAAGTCTATCGCAGTGGTTTGCTGCAAGCTTCTCTACATTGCTGAAGCTTGGACAACTTATAAACACCATTTCTGCTTAGGAGGAGTTGCAAATCAAGTGAGAAAGTACAAAACAAATGACACTGATGTCAAGTGTAGAGGCCACGATAAAGCAACATCAATTGAGATGGATCAGACATAGTCAGGATGCCGAATTCCAAGACTGCATAAACAGGTGCTTTACTCAGGAGCTACCTGAGGGAGAATGTTCACACCGGGATCCAGGGAAAATCAAATACAATCTCAAAGCCTCCATGAAGATCTGTTCTATTAACGTCCAGGCATGGGGGGCAGATGCCTAATTGTGACTAAAATGGTGGCAAGAGCTTCCAAACAATCAACAAAAGCAGCAATTGAAGAGAGCACAGTGAGAGATAGAGAAGAAGAGTGCAGTTGTTCAAACCAACAATCCACTACCACCTCTACCAGCTCACAACCTGTGTCCTCATTGAGAGACGGCCTGCAAAGGCAAAGCAAGGCTCATAAGCCATTTGAAAAACCCACAACCAACACTGATGTCTTACTTCCTTCCACTCATTTGCAAGAAAAAAATCATCCTTGATCCAAGGAATTGCCAAAAGAGATTCAGTCTCACAGATCTCCAACCTGCAGGGAAGTTCACTCATAATTCAGGGTGTTGTCAGAAAACACAACTGAATTACTGCCTAGTAGCTACCTACTACAGGCAGAAAATTATAGCTATGAATCATCTTCAAAAGTCTGTACCTTTAAGAAAAATCTCAAGCTGCTTCACAAAATAAATTAGTAAACTGATGTTGTTTCACCAAAGAAAGATTGGGTGGGTGAAAATGGTGAAATAATTTTTTTTACTCAAGAAAAGAGAGTAGATGTCAGTTTACGAGGGGGAATACTTGTGAAGATCATCAAAGCCGATGAAAGCTATGCCACCAGTCATGGTATTCACTTTAATACACTTTCTTAGGCATTCAGACAAATAAGCTCAGCAAGAACTGGATTTAAGATCCAAGATATAGGCAGCTGGGTTTAGAGTAAATTTGAATTTTTGGCCAGTGAATAACAGAAAGCTAGAAAGAAAGGCATTAGTAATAGAGATGAGAAATGACAAAAAATATGACAGTGCTTTCAGAGTACAGGAGTTGGGTAGGTGTAAGGGTGGGTAATGTTGCAGAGGTAAAAATCCCAAGTCTTGAGGATAACAAAGTCAGGAATACAAGCTCAGATCAACATTGAACAGCACACATTTGTCTAGTTCATCTCCAACAAATGGCTACAGAGGAAGATGGAATCATGGCAAGAGAGTTTATAGTAGATGCTGTAAACAATAGCTTTGATATTCCCAGCATGAAATTGGAGAAGGATGTAACGTGTTCAATGATTAATGTTGAGTAGCATCCTTTGACAACATGGATGGGTTGTCATGGAATAAAAGGTGATGGGTAAGGTTTTAAAAGCAATGGGGGGGGGGGTGGGGAAGAGAGGTGGAGAAGAGAGAGAGAGACAGAATCAAAAGGCACTTGCAAAGATTTCAGAATCTAAGAATCATTACAGCACAAGAGGAAATTTGGCATGTCAGCTACGACGCTCACCAACTTTTACAGATGCACCATAGAAAGCATTCTTTCTGGTTGTATCACAGCTTGGGATGGCTCCTGCTCTTGTAAAGTTCATAGCCCAAGACTGCTAGGAACTTCAAAAGGTCGTGAATGTAGCTCAACCCATCATGCAAATCAGCCTCCCATCCATTGACTCTGTCTACACTTCTTGCTGCCTTGGGAAAGCAATCAGCATAATTAAGGACCCCACGCACCCAAGACATTCTCTCTTTCACCTTCTTCCTTTAGGAAAAAGATACAAAAACCTGGGGTCACATACCAACTGATTCAAGAACAGCTTCTTCCCAGCTGCTGTCAAGCTTTTGAATGGACTTACCCTGCATTAAGCTGATCTTTCTCGACACCCTAGCTATGACTGCAACACTACATTCTGCACTGTCTCATTTCCTTCTCTATGAACGGAATGCTTTGTCTGTACAGATCGCAAGTAACAATACTTTTCACTATATGTTAATACATGTGACAATAAATCAAATCATTCTGCCAATTGTGTCTGTACCAGTTCTCTGAACGAACAATTCACTTGGTGCCATTCTCCTGCCTTCGCCCTGTAAATTCTTCCTTTTCAGTTAACAATCTAATTCCCTTGAATGTTTTGACAGAACCTGCCACCCCCATACACACACTGGCAGTGCATTCCCAGATCTTGCTATCACACTGTGTGAAAAAAACTTTTTCTCACATCACCTTAAACCTGTGCCGTCTCGACCTTGATCCATTTATAAATGGGAACAGAGTCTTCCCACCTACTCTGCCCAGATCCCCAATCTCTATCGAATCTCCTCTCAGCCTTCATGTCTCCAATGGAAACAGTCCGAACAATCTTTATTTAACAATTCCTTATCCCTGGAGACATTCTTCAGTGAGTCTTTTTTGAATTCCCTCAAAATGTAGTCATATACTGCATAAAAAGTGTGGTATCCAGAAGCCAAACTAGTGTTTTAGCTCAACATAATGCTCTATGCCCTATTAATAAAGCCCAGGATATAGTATGGTTTATTAACCATTCTCTCAACCTGCCCTACTACTTTCAATGACTGATGTATATATTTTCCCAGGTTCCTCTGCTCCTGCACCCTCTTTAAAGTTTTATCTCATCTCTATTTATATAATCTTTCCATGTTCCTCCTACCAAAATAAATCACTTCATGTGTCTGCCCATTCCATGAGCTCGTCTATGTTTGTTTGAAGTGCAACACCATCCTCCTCAGTTCACAATGCTTCCAAGTTTTATATCATCTGTCAATTTCCAATGTTCAAATCAACAACATTAGGAAAAGCAAAAGGTCCCAACACTGATCCCTGGGAAATACCACCAGTTCTTTTAATTAGTGTATCAGCAGCTCCCTTTGGAGATCTCAAATGGAGTGAAGAAGGAGTGCAATCTAGCATTAGTCCATTTTATGTTCTTTACCTTAGCCATGTTGCCAAGGATCTTAAAGAGGGAGTATATCTCCAATAAAACCTTAAGGGGTGTAGAAAGGTACTTCTGTGGATGTGAAAGACACTTTAGGATGGTATGTTAAGAACATAAGAACATAAGAAATAGGAGCAGGAGTAGGCCGTCTGGCCCTTCGAGCCTGCCCCGCCATTCAATAAGATCATGGCTGATCTGTCGTGGCTCAGTTCCACTTTCCGGCCCTCTCCCCATAACCCTTAATCCCCTCTCTTATCAAAAACCCATCAACCCGCTTCTTGAAAATATTTAGCGAGGCAGCCTCCACCACTTCAACGGGTAGAGAATTCCAGAGATTCACCACCCTTTGAGTGAAGAAGTTCCTCCTCAACTCCGTTCTAAAACGCCCCCCCTTTATCTTGAGGCTGTGCCCCCTAGTCCTAGTGTCTTTTTTGAGTGGGAAGAGTCTCTCCACCTCTATCCTATCCATCCCATTCATGGTCCAGGATGTTTTTGAACAGGCAGAAAGCATTCAGAAGGGACAGGGTGAACAGCCAGAGGTCATGGTACATATCAGTACTAATGATATAGGAAGGAAGAGTGATGAGGTCCTGCAGGAGCAATTTAGAGAGTTAGGTAGGAAGTTAAAAAGCAGGACCTCTAGGGTTGTAATCTCAGGGTTACTCCCTGTGCCACATGCCAGTGAGGCTAGGAATAGGAAGATAGTGCTGCTCAACACATGGCTAAACAGCTGGTGTAGGAGGAACGGTTTCAGATATCTCGACCACTGGGGCCTCTTCCAGGGCAAGTGGGACTGTACAAGAAGGATAGGTTGCATCCAAACTGGAAAGGCATAAATATTCTGGCCGGAAGCTTTGCTAGTGTTACAGTGAAGGATTTGTTTCAATGCAAGAAGTGTAACAGGTAAGACAGATGAACTTGGGAGCTTGGACTAGTGCTTGGAACTAAGATGTTGTTGCTAGAGACTTGGTTAAGGGGAGGACAGGATTGGCAGCTTAACATTCCAGGATACAGATATTTCAGGTGGGATAGAGGGAGATGTAAAAGGGATGGGGGAGTTGCACTACTGGTTAAGGAGAATGTTACAGCTGTACTGCAGGAGGACACATACAGCGAGGCAATATGGGTAGAGCTCAGGAATAGGAAGGATGTAATCACAACGTTGGATGATTACTACAGGCCGCCCAACAGCCAGCAGGATTAAGAAGAACAGATATGTAGGCAGATTTTGGCAAGGTGTAAAAGTAACAGGATTGTTGTGCTGGGCGATTTTAACTTCCCCTATATTGACTGGGGCTCACAGTGCTAGGGGCGGGGACGAAGCAGAGTTTGTAAGAAGCATCCAGGAGGCCTTCTTGAAACCGTATGTACATAAGAACATAAGATATAGGAGCAGGAGTAGGCCATCTAGCTCTTCGAGCCTGCCCCGCCATTCAATAGGAACATAGCTAATCTGAAGTGATCAGTTCCACTTTCCCGCCTGCTCCCCATAACTCTTAATTCCCTTATCTATCAGAAATCTATCTATCTGTGACTTAAACATATTCAATGAGGTAGCCTCCACCACTTCAATGGGCAGAGAATTCCAGAGATTCACCACCCTCTCAGAGAAGAAGTTCCTCCTCAACTCTGTTCTAAGTTGCCCCCCCACTCCTTATTCTGAGGCTGTGCCCTCTAGTTCTGTTAAATAGTAGACAGTCCAACTATGAAATGGGCCATACTGGATCTGGTAGTGGGGAATAAGCCCAGGTGGATCGTTGACATTTCAGTAGGGGAGCAGTTCACTGTGACCACAATTCAATAAGCTTCAAGATACTGACAGATAAAGAAAAAAGTGTAGTCCTCAAGTTAAGGTGGTAAACTAGGGAAGGCTAATTACAACAATATCAGGCAGGAACTGAAGAATGTAGACTGGGGGCAGATAGTTGAGGGCAAATCAACATCTGGCATGTGGGAGGCTTTCAAGTGTAAATTGATAGGGATTCAGGACTGGCACATTTCTATAAGGACGAAGGATAAGTATGGTAAGTTTTGGGAACCCTGAATAATGAGATATTGTGAGCTTAGTCAAAAGAGAAAAAAGGAAGCATTTGTCAAGGCTAGGAGGCTGGAAACACACGAAGCAAGTGTGGAATACAAGTAGAAAGAAACTTAAGCAGGGAGTAAGGAGGGCTAAAAGGGGTCACAAAAAAATCACTGGCCAGCAGGATTAAGGAAAATCCCAAAGCTTTTTATATCAGGATGTTGCCTGGTATGGAGAGCATTAGCTATGAGGAGAGGTTGGAAAAACTTGGTTTGTTCTCACTGGAACGATCGAGATTGAGGGACAACCTGATAGAAGTCTACAAGATTGAGGGGCATAGACAGAGTGGATAGTCAGAAGCTTTTTCCCAGGTTACTAGGGGGCATAGGTCTAAGGTGCTAGGGGCAAGATTTAAAGCAGATGTACAAGGCAAGTTTTTTTTTACACAGAGGGTGGCGGGCGCCTGGAATTCGCTGCTGGAAGCAGATATGATAGTGAGTTTTAAGGGGCGTCAGGACAAATGCAAGAATAGGATAGGAGTAAAGGGATATGGTCCCCAGAAGGGTAGGGGGTTTTAGTTCAGTCGGGCAGCATGATTGGTGCAAGCTTGGAGAGATTCAGGGCCTGTTTCTGTGCTGTAATTTTCTTTGTTCTTTTAACGGCTCACTTTTTGATCTAAAATGTCTCAGTGCAAAAATCAAAACTTCTAAGAAACTCATTCAGGAAGCCCTTCTTGCTCATGAGTGCGCCCAAGTAACTCAAAACCAGAAATTTATAGATCATAGCAGACAGGTTTTCAGAGGCATCAAAGCTGTGTGGATTGACTATCATTTTGGAAACAGAGCTCTTGTCAAATTCCAGCTTTGTTCAACCAGGCATCTCTATCAATGATACAGAGCTGAAGAATGCTCACAGCTTCAAATATCTTGGAACCATTACATCTAACAATGACGCGTTTGATAATGAGATATCAGCCAGGATCAGCATGGTAAGCCAGATGTTTAAATGGCTTCACAGCAGAATAATTACCACCACAGCACTGGATTGTCCACAAAGTTCCAGTTGTACAATGCTCTTGTCATTACTTTGCTTTACAACGGAGTGTCTTAGACTTTATACCATAAACAAAGCAGCTGGAAAAACTTTGTGCACACTCTTTGCTCCATCCTTGGCATCCACTGATAAGACTGGATCACAAACCTCAAAATCTTACATTAAGCCCAAACAACAAGTATTGAGGCAATAGTCCTGAGAACTCAACAGCGCTGGGTAGGGCATGCAATTAGAATTGAGGACCATTGCATTCTGAAACAGCTGCTGGTTGGAGTGCCAGCATCTGACAAAAGAAACCAATTTCAGCAACACAAGGGTTACAAGGGAAATCTGAAGTGGTGTGGCATTGAGCTTAATGAGTCGGAAGAATCAGCACGAGAAGGAACTCAGTGGAAAACCCTGATCCACAGAGCTTCCATTGCTTTTGAAAAGTATCACGTCCATGAACAACATCATAGAACAGCATTTGTCCACGTCACAACACAGGAGTTCCAACACCTCAACTGTTTCCAACTCTATGCATCATGTTGGGACTACATATCGACTTCTGTGTTCATCATTAACTGGTCTGCTTTTTCATAGTTTTCTTCAAACTTGAAGGACAACAAGCACCAACTATTATCCAATTCTCACAGCTCCTTCCTTCAAAACTGCCCACAATTCACAATGCAATCTTACCCAGACAAATCACAGCACAGTGAGAAAATATCACAGCAGGATCAAAGCAAATTACTGCGGATGCTGGAATCTGAAAACAAAAAAGAGAAAATGCTGGCAACTGTAAGGAGAGAAAAAAAGCTGATGTTTTGAGTCCAGATGGCCCTTTGTCAAAGCTCCTCAGCTTTTTTATTTCCTTACCGATGCTGCCAGACTTGCTGAGATTTTCCAGTAGTTTCTCTTTTGTTCACAGTAGAGTAGATTTGCAGAGGTAAAGGGAGCTTTATGCTGCATTTAAATGTTCTATGTCTGATCTGCAAGATGTTGATGCTGAAATAAATGTCACCATCTCAGATTTAAAATATTTTTAAAAGAAGTATAACTAAAAGGAATAATGAAATGCCGCAGGCTGTCACCACTGTTCCCATCAGCTTTTCACACAAGATAAAAAGCTTCAACGTCAGAATCATTGTAGCACAGATAGATACCATTTGATCTGTGTGCACTTGATCTCTGAATGGCCCCAAGTAAATTTCCCAACCTCTCCCTGCAACCCTTTACAAATTTCCTTCTCACATAACAGTCTAATTCCTTTCTGAATGCTTCAATTGAACAGGCCTGCAATGACACATTCAGGCTGTGCATGCTAGACCTTAGGCCCTTGCTTCATGAAAGCAGTTTTCTCACTTCGCTTTTTCTTTTTTCAGCAATTACTTAAAAATCTGCACCCTTTTATTCTCAATCTCCTCACGAGTGGGAACACTTACTCCCTTTGTATTTTTTCCAGGCCCCCTCCTGACTGAATACTTCTAACAAATTTTCTCTCAGCCTTCTTTTCTCCCAAGGAAACAGTGCTAATCTCTCCAATCTATCCTCATAGCTGAAGTGCCTCATCCCTGAAACAATCCTCACAGATCTTTTCTGCACTCTCTCCAATGCCTTCACATCTTCCCTAAAGTCTTGAGCCCAGAATGGGTCACAATGCTTCAGTTGAGACCAAACTAGTTTCTTGTATAAATTCAACATAACCTCCTTGCTCTTGTATTCTATATGCTATATTAGCCACGCTCTCAAACTGTCCAAAAATATTCAATGACTTATGTTCATATTTACTCAGGTCCACATCACTCTCGTCAGCAACGTTCAAATTTGCAATACCAAGCAACCATAAATACAGGTTGTTTTTGTTCTCAGCCTTGTAGCCCTGTCAACAAATCCTCTCTAGCCCCACACCAATGGCTGCTTTCAATCGATGAGGCTGTATCTCGGGCTGCTGTGGAAACCTAGTCTTACACAAACACCTCATGCAGCCAGGGCAGAGCAGCTGAAGGGCTTGGGATAATCCATTCATCCACACCACTTCCCAACTCCCCTCACCTCCCAATTTGACTAACTGAGAGCCAGAACAAATTTGCAAAAGACAGTGTTTGACTATTCTAATCACTAATTTCTTAAGGGAAATTAGGGATGGGCAATAAATGTTGGCCTTGCCAGCAATGCCCAAATTTCATGGACAAATTTTAAAAACTTGAATTTTTTGATAAAGAAAACACAGTGGAGTATGGTAGTTAGCGATGTACCCCAGAAATCATGCCAAGATCACCACATTTTTTGATATGTGGACGTATCTATACTCTTATATTGTATAAATGACTTAGATATGGGAAGACAGTAAAATTTCAGAATTTACTGATACGACCAAACTTGGAGGTACAGTTAACAGTGATAATGATACTAAATTGACTGAAACATATTATAGATAGGCTAATAGAAAATGCAATTAAGTGGCAGGTGGGATTTAATACACGGAACTGTAAGGAGGTGATGCATTTTGGCAGGAGGGTTGAGGGACAGAATATAGACTTAATGGCAAAATCCTAAAGTGTGGGGTCTGGGGACATGTGCATAGATCTTTGAAGATGGTCGGACATTTCAGTGAACAATTAGCAAAACATACAGAATCTTGGGTTTCATAAATAAAGATGTGGAGCTCAAAGGCAGAGAAGTTGAGCTGAACCTTCAGGAAGCTCCAGTTAGGAACTCAGTTCTGGTCATCACACTTTAGGAAGGATGTGAGTTTCTTTAAGAAGGTGCAAAAGACATTTACCAGAATGGTTCCACAAATGAAGGAATTTTTCCACAGGGTTAAGTTGCTGAGGCTGAGGTTTTTGGCTTGAAGCAAAGGAAATTGAAAGGAGATCCATTAAAGTTACGATAGTTTTAGATGAGGTAGACAGAAGGAAGCTATTTGTACAAGGATTAGGGGACAGAGATTTAACGTTTTTGGCAAAAGATACAAGGAAAACATTTTTGTTTTATGCAGCAAATGACAATGACCTTTAACTTGCTGCCTACAAGGATAGTGGGAGAGGAGACAATCAATTATTTCAAAAGGAATTGAGCCGGTACTTGATGGAAATAAACTTGCAGGGCCACAGTGATAAGAACGGGGAAATGGAGCTGACTGGATTGCTGCGCAGAGCGCTATATAAATTTAATTAGTCGAATGACCTTCTTCTGTGTTGTAATGAATCAATGAGAACTAGAACTAGAGTTGAATATCATCAGCTTGCATTTATAGCTGTCCCGATGCCTCCAAATAACTGAGGGTCAGCACGTAGCAAAAGAAACCACAGACCTTGGGGGATCTCCGGAGGCGACAGTGCAGGTACAGTAAGAGGAGACACTGCTAGTGATGCTTGAAATTAAAAGTATATCCATTTCAAACATTTAAAATATAAAAGTTGTGTGCTCCCAAAGCTGACTTCATGTTTATATGATAATTCTAAATGGAGCCAAACAAATAATTTAGGAGTTAAGCAAACATTTGTACTCAGCTTTAAAAAATTAAATTCTTCACCATTTCTTTTCCACTTATGATGTCAGTGCTAAGGCATGATTTGTGTCAGCTGCCTTCTCATAACTTGAAAGACATAAAAATTAAAACAAATATTTGTCAGTTGTTTACTATTTGAAAATATTCTGTTGATGAATAGTTACTGCAGCTAAGAATTTATTGCATTAAAGATCTGACATATGCAAGGGGAAAACGTGCTGGAATGAAAATAAGTGGATCAGCCCTTTAGCCTGACAGAATTAATTGTGAATCACAGAATGGTCTTATGTAAAATACTGTAATTCTACAAGTTACACCATTATATAATACCTGAACTTTTAAAAAGCTTTTCCAAATTCAGACAGTAGCATGGCAATAATGAACAGTTTTAGCTAAAATGCGAATGCATGTTCATAAAAACTGAAGCAAGTTAGTAAAAAAAAACTTTACAGACTAGGATAGGCTATTCACAAGTAAAGCTTCATTTTAATGTTTGCATCCCACTTTGTACACTTCATTTTGATACTGTTCTCTTACTTTTGTAATTAACCTTTTATATGACTAATTTAATGCCCAACTTTTTAGCTTTTAGTTCATTTGAGTGCAATTTTAACACTTATAAGATCATATTCAGTCAGTGTTGCTACACAAATATTATTCAAACATCTCTTTAGGTGCATGGTTCTTGGATTAAACTGTTTTCAAAAATAATTGTATAAATGGAAATTTAAAGTAAATTTCAAAACTTTATGCAAACCCGAAAGTTCAGTGAAACCATCTAGAATTCCATTCAAAATAGCAACAATTAACTGACACAAGACCATCTATCTCCATTAATATTTACATGTTTAAGACTTCAGGTGGATACAGCTGGTTAAATGATATGTGACAGTTGAAACTTAATGCAGGGAGGCAATATTAACGTAAAGGGTACAACTTTAAACAGAGTACAGGAACACTAAGACTTGGGACTACATTTCTACAAATCCCAGAAGTTGATAAATCTGTTATAAAAGTCTGAATACAAAGCAAGGAAGTCGTGCTAAATCTTTATAAAAGATTACTCCAGCTGAGGCTGAACAATGTTTTCAATTCTGAGCATCATACTTCAGAGCGAATGTCAAGACTTGGATGGGGGTGTGGAGGAGATTTGTTCAAATACTGCCAGCGATGAGGGTCTGCAGTTACGTGGAGAGGCTGTAGAAGGTAGAGTTATTCTTAAAATAGAGACGTTAAGAGAAAAATTGATGTGTGTTCAGCCATAAATGGTTTTGACATAGCAACCAAGGCAAAACAGATTCCAGGGCAGAACAGTCTGCAACCAGAAGACACCGCTTTAAATGACAAAAAAAATTAGAAGCAATGTGTGGAAACATGTTAAAAAAAACACACACAGTAAGTTAGGTTCTGGAACACTACTTGAGTGGTAAAAGCAGATTTAATAGTGAATCTTAAAAGGGAGTTGAATAAATATATGAAGGAAAAACCTCAGGACTATTGGGAATAAACAGGGGAGTGGGACTAATTAGCTAGCTCTATAGTGCCAGCACAGGTACAATACCAAATGGCCTCCTTCAGTATCACACTGCATTAGGATATTATGATACAGAGAAGTAGTCAAACAATTACCTATGAAAACTCACTTGTGTATGCTGAAATCCATACAACAGTAGCTTTTCCAACAGGAATGATAAGCATTACGTATACCGTAGTTTTTCCAAGTTATGTGAGATACCCAGCTTGAGTAGGTTTAACATTTTGTACTGATTAGAAACTTGGATTTAACCCAAAAACCCAGTAGGTCCAATTCCTTCAGATAACATCCTCAAAGAGGGTAGACTGGTCTGTGATTATATGTGACTGCAGTTGTTTGCTGTTGCCTTCTATAATATGGCTGATTAGAAACTCTCTTGCTCTTACCGCCTGCAATCAGGCATATTCAAAGAATTTACAAGCTGATAATCAACCTGTTTGGCCACATTATGAACACACCTTCCTTGGCCATTAAGTCCTAAAATAGGACTTGAACTCAGAGCTTTGAACCCAGGAGGTAGGGATGTGATCACTAAGCCATAGGACCTCCACCCAGCAGATAGCTCCTGATAATTTCTATTTAAATTTCATGCCATCATCATCAGCATCCTGGACTTCAAGCGAATCCATTTTTCAAACTGGCCAAATCATGAATTAAAGCTTGTAAGAGCTGATTTGATTTCTGGATTTGACATGGCTACATTAATCACAGACATAGGGTCTACATGTTACCAGAACCAGGTAGCAGCAATTCTATTCAATAGTCCTTCAAAAAGAAAAGCATGGACATTGCTTCTGGAATGCCAGGTACCAAAAGCATCAAGAGAATATTTTGGAAATTTCAAAAACACATTTTTCTAATCTCAAATTTTAAGACCCAGCAACACTATTGGATTGTTTTCTTCACAACAGGTGGTTAAAATAAATCACTCAAATAACCTGTCAAAAAAATAACAGTCTCTTTTAATTTGTTTTGAACAGCAAAGACCTTGAGCTGTGAAACTTAAATTTGCACATGATCACATAAAAATGACCGTTGAAAGGCATACCATATGATCATTAGGATAAATTCTCTCAGCAATCGTACAGAGGAATATTGCAATGTTAAGACAGATCATTGAAGACAGAGTTCAGCCAATTATTTTTTTTCCACAAATACATGTTCAGCTTTTTCTACTGCAGTTGCTGGGACAATTGCTAGTCAATGGATCTTTCGGTTTCCCAACTCAACCATCCTTGCTTATGGTGGCTGATCTATTTTTAATCAAGAAATGAGCATTTACTAACAACTGCCTGGTGTATTTTTTTAAATGACAGCTCTTCACAATCTTTGCAATAGATTATATAAGCACTTCCTACCATGTTCAATAATTCGCAAAGAAAAAGCATACTTTATTTTAAAAATGCAGACTGAGATCGTCAGCATTGGGAGCATAAAGTTGTAAAAATTTAGCTGCTGAACTCCTTCAGAAAACTCCTCCAAAGAACTCAGGTTTCTCAAGCATAGTCTCCGTTCTGAAATCCATGTTGGGTGCTTTAATTTTCTCCTAATATTCTTTTATTTATTCGTTCATGGGATTTGGACATTGCTGGTTAGACCAGCATTTATTGTCCATCCCCAATAGGCCTTGGGAAGGAGGGCCCCCTTGAATAGCTGCAGTTCAAGAGTTGCAGGAATACCCACAATGTTATTGGGAAGAGGAGTTGCAGGATTTTGGCCAAGCTAGGCATATAGTTCTAAGTCAGGATGGTATGGCTTGGAGGGGAACTTGTACCCTTGTCCATCTAATTGCTAGAGGTTGAGAGTCTGAATGGTGATGTTGAAGAGCCCTTGGGTGAATTTACTGCAGCAATTTTGTAGACAGTACACATTGCTACTACTGTGCATCAGTGGTAGACGGATCTAATCAAGTGGGCTGCTTTGTTATAGATGGTTTTGAGCTTCCAGTGTTGCACTTATCCAAGCAAGTGTAGATTATTCCATTATTAATTTCATCTTTAATTAAAGATTCTGAAATGTTCTCAACTGCAGATGTTAAATAACTGTCTTGCAATTTATCAACTTATAAATCACAAAATCCCTACAGTGCAGAAGGAGGCCATTCAGCCTATCTACACCAACTCTCCAACAGAGCATTCAAAAAACAAAGAAAAGTACAGCATAGAAACAGCCCATTGGTCCCCCACGCCTGTGCCGATCATAACGCCTGCCTAAACTAAAACTGTGTACACTTATCGAGTCCATATCCTTTCATTCCCATCCTATTCACGTATTTGTCTCATTTAGTGCCCCTTAAATGCTGCTATCGCACCTGTTCCCACCATCTCCCCAGGCAGCCTGCTCTAGACATTCACCACCCTGTATAAAAAAACCATGCCTCGCAAATCTCCTCTAAACTTTTCTCCACGCACCTTAAACCTATGTCCCGTAGCACTTGACTTTTCTACCCTAGGAACAAGCATCTCATTATCCACTCTATCCATGCCACTCAATCTTGTAGACCTCTATCAGTTCGCCCCTCCACCTCCGTCATTCCAGTGAGAACAAACCGAGTTTATCCAACCTTTCCTCATAGTTAATACCGTCCAAGATTACTCATAACCCATGTATTTACCCACTAATGCCCATAGTCTCCACAGCTAGGGACACTAAGGTGCAATATAGTATGGCCAATCCACTTAACTTGCACATCTTTGGACGGAGGCTGGAAACCGAAACACTCAGGAAACTTATGCAGACACTGGGAGAACATGCGAACTCTACATGACAAGTCACCCAAGGCCAGAATTGAGCCCAGGTCCCTGGCGTTGTGAGGTATCAGTGCTAACCACTGTCATCCTTTTTGAAAAGTGGCATTAGTCAGTCTTTTGCCTCCCAGATGTATACTCTACTGGAGTGACAGTAGAGTGGATGCATCAGGAGGAATAAGTTGGGGCCAGCCAAAGGTGACTTAGCGAAGTATGTTAAGAAGGACCTTCAAGAGTGGGATGGATATCTGGCTGCAGCAAAAGAGGCTTTAATAAAGGATAGGGCTGGTGGCAGAGTTTCCATAGTTCTTTCAGTCCCATGAGGGACAAAGTTGAAGTAAATAAAGTCTTCCACCACACATCTGCTCTCAACAGAAACCCAATATAACTTTATAGGGCTTCTACAATTTCTGATTCATTTCCCTCAGAATTTTTGGGTGTATCCCATTAGGTTGAAGTATTGACCTTTTTCAGGTCAGCTTAACATTTTTATTGCAATATCTCTCATCTCACTTTTAACCTATTAAGGATTTGATCCCAGTAGTGTACCTGCAAATCTTATTACTCTGAGATTAACACATTATCTGTTCCTTTCAAGAAAACAACCTCATTTTTCAACTTTTTTTTTTACTGACACAGCTTTTTTGGAGAGTTTTCTCCTCAAACTGACTTCTTGCTATCCCACTGTCATATGTATAGACCCCCATATGCCTTCTTCAATGTTAGATGCTCTAATCTTTTGACAGAATCTGTGACCATTTTTAAAAATATTAAGGTTTTAAAAAGTCAATGGATGAAATACTGTTCTTCGTGCTCATTTCTACTTCTGCCTCAGCTAGCTCTGCCTTAGCCCAACATGCTGCCCTTGCTTTTCTGCAAACTTTCTCCTTTTCTATTTGAATTTTAAATCTTGTATTTAGGTAGTCACTCCTGAATCTTACATGGTCATTACTTGTCACATTTAATTCAAAAATCTGATCTGTTTCAAGTTATTCTTAATCAAGGGCTCTTCTCGAAATTTTCTCAAGGACTTTTGGTTTTCAGAGGCCCCTTTTTCATTCTCACCAATCATTATTTAGGTGATGCAGTCACATTAATTTCTGTGCTTGTGTTGACATATGGGGTATTTGGACTCAGCAGAAGCAAAATTAGAAGAATTCATCAACATCCTCAATAATCATTGCCCCTCCACTAAACATAAAGTCACAACATATAAGGAAAACATTAACTTCATCGGCATCACAATATCTAAATTGGCACAAAAAACAAGCATAAGCCAGCAACTTAAGTTCCTCCTCCCCAGCCACGCATCCCCCCCCTCCTCCCCCCACCCAAATAACTGACATACTTCTACACATAAAAAGCCATCATTTTAAACAGGTCTTCCACAGGTTGGTGAGGTCTAAACACAGCTAATGTGTTTTTTAACTCAGATGTGGCGTTGCGGCAAATAAGGTCCAGGTGAAGGCTGGGATGAAAGCACTTTATCTGAATGCACGAAGCATTCGGAATAAAGTGGATGAGCTGGTGGCGCAGATCGACACAAATGGATACGATCTGGTGGCCATTACAGAGACGTGGCTGCAGGGTGACAGGGACTGGGAGCTGAATGTACAGGGCTATCAAGTGTTTAGGAAGGATAGGCAGGAGGGAAAAGGGGGGGGGGGGGGGGGGGGCGTAGCTCTGCTGATTAAGGATAACATCACGGTGGTAGCAAGGGATGATATTGGAGCCAAGGAGCAGAGGGTGGAATCGTTGTGGGTGGAGATTAGGAACAGCAAAGGGAGGAAGACGCTGGTGGGTGTCGTCTATAGGCCTCCGAATAATGATCTGGAGGTGGGGTGGGCTGTTAACGCGCAAATAAGTGCGGCGTGCAGGAATGGGACGGCTGTAGTTATGGGGGATTTCAATCTGCATATTGATTGGTCGACCCATATTGGACGTGGGGGGCTCGAGGAAGAGTTCTTGGAATGCTGCCGGGATAGTTTCCTCGAACAGTGTGTGTTGGAGCCGACGAGGGAGCGAGCTATCTTGGATCTGGTGCTATGTAATGAGGCGGGTAGAATTAGGGACCTTGCAGTGAAGGATCCTCTTGGGGAGAGTGATCATTGTATGGTGGAGTTTCTGGTGCAGATGGAGGAGAAGAAAGTGGGTTCCCGGACACGCGTCCTTTGTTTGAATAGAGGGGAGTACGGTAGGATGAGAGAAAAATTGGCGAATGTGGACTGGGGGAGCACGTTGGAGGGAGGGTCTGTTGAGGAGCAGTGGAGGATCTTTAAGGAGATCTTTCTTGGTGCTCAGCGGAAATTTATTCCGATGGTCAAAAAGGACTGTAGGAAGAGAGGTAATAAGCCGTGGATAACGAAGGAGGTGAAGGAAAGTGTTAAATTAAAAGCGGAGGCGTTTAGAGTAGCTAAGAGTAGTGGGCGAGAAGCGGATTGGGAGAGGTTTAAATGTCAACAAAGATTGACAAAGAAGTTGATAAAGAAGGGTAGGAGAAACTATGAAGCTGGGCTAGCGCTTAATATAAAAAAGGATAGCAAGAGTTTTTATAAATATATAAAAAGGAAAAGGCTGGCTAGGGTGAATGTTGGTCCTTTAGAGGATAAGAAAGGGGACCTAGTGGTAGGGGATGAGGATATGGCTAAGGTATTGAATAACTTTTTTGTTTCTGTCTTCACGGAGGAGGACGTGAATAATTTGCCGGTTGTTAGCGATGGAAAGGTGGTAGGACTGGAGGGCCTTAATGACATTACTGTTACTAGAGAGGCGGTGCTTGACAGGCTGGAGGGGCTGATTGTGGACAAGTCCCCAGGACCGGATGAAATGCATCCGAGGGTTCTGAAAGAAATGGCAGAGGTGATAGTGGATGCCTTGGTGGTTATTTTCCAGACGTCGCTGGATTCCGGGGAAGTGCCGGATGATTGGAAAACGGCTAATGTTACACCGTTGTTTAAGAAGGGTGCCAGGCAAAAGGCGGGGAATTATAGGCCGGTTAGTTTAACGTCTGTGGTAGGTAAAATGTTAGAATCTGTCATTAAGGAGGAAATTGCGAGGCATCTTGAAGGGAATTGCTTGATAGAGCAGACGCAGCACGGTTTCATTAAAGGGAAGTCGTGTCTGACAAATTTACTGGAGTTCTATGAGGATATGTCTAGGGCGGTGGATAGAGGAGAGCCGGTGGATGTGGTCTTTCTAGATTTTCAGAAGGCGTTTGACAAAGTGCCTCACAAGAGGTTATTGCAGAAGGTCGAGGGACATGGAGTTGGGGGTAAGGTGTTAGCGTGGATAGAGGATTGGTTGTCAAATAGGAGGCAGAGAGTGGGGGTCAACGGGTGCTATTCGGATTGGCGGATGGTGACTAGTGGAGTGCCCCAGGGGTCGATGCTGGAGCCTCAGCTTTTTACCATTTATATAGATGATCTGGAGGAGGGAACCGAGTGTAGAGTGTCGAAATTTGCTGATGACACCAAGATTGGGGGAATGGCAAATTGTGCGGAGGGTGTGGAGAGTCTGCAGAAGGATCTAGATAGGCTGGGCGAATGGGCCAGGAAATGGCAAATGGAATTTAATGTTGGCAAGTGTGAGGTGGTCCACTTTGGTAGGAATGATGGTAGGAAGGACTATTACTTACAGGGCGAAAAACTGCAGCAGGCGACGGTGCAGAGGGACCTCGGGGTCCTTGTGCATGAGTCGCAAAAACCCAGCTTGCAGGTGCAGCAGGTGGTCAGGAAGGCGAATGGGATGCTGGCCTTCATAGCGAAGGGGATTGAATATAAAAGTAGGGAGGTCTTGCTGCGGCTATATAGAGCATTGGTGAGGCCGCAGCTGGAGTACTGTGTGCAGTTTTGGGCGCCGCACCTGCGCAAAGATATTTTGGCCTTGGAGGGAGTGCAGAGGAGGTTTACTAGGTTGATACCGGAGTTGAGGGGGTTGAGCTATGAGGAGAGGCTGAATAAACTGGGCTTGTACTCGTTAGAGTTTAGAAGAATGAGGGGAGATCTCATTGAGACGTATAAGATGATGAATGGGATGGATAGGATAGAGGTGGAAAAACTCTTCCCGCTCAAAAAAGACAGTAGGACTAGGGGGTACAGCCTCAAGATAAAAGGGGGGCGGTTTAGAACGGAGTTGAGGAGGAACTTCTTCACTCAAAGGGTGGTGAATCTCTGGAATTCTCTGCCCGTTGAAGTGGTGGAGGCTGCCTCGCTAAATATTTTTAAGACGCGGGTTGATGGGTTTTTGATAGGAGAGGGGATTAAGGGTTATGGGGAGAGGGCGGGAAAGTGGAACTGAGCAGCGACAGATCAGCCATGATCTTATTGAATGGCGGGGCAGGCTCGAAGGGCTGGATGGCCTACTCCTGCTCCTATTTCTTATGTTCTTATGTACAGAGTTGGAAGATTTTAACCAGGGAGTTACTACCTGTTTTATGGTCTCTCAGATCTCAATTAAGATTTAAGTTCAACAACTGATCTAGCATTAATATTGCTCTGGTATCAATTGTTTTTTGTGGAACAGAAACATCTATCAGCCTTTGTGTGTGGTGTTTCCTAATTTCACTCCTAAAATATCTGGCTATAATTTTTAGAATATGCTCTCTGATCATAGACTCTTCTGATTAATTGATCATTTACCTCATTGCATTCCTTCATTACAACAGTGACTACACTTCCAAACTATCACAGACTGTAAAGTAATTTGAGGTGCCCTACTTTAGAAATTGAAGTGATTCATTACTATTTGGGATCTTAGCATATGCAAAGTTTCTGCACATTTGTTTCTAACAGTCACTGTACCTTGAGTAATTCACAGTATGGGAAACACTTAAATCTGATAGTACAAATGCAAATCTTTATGAAAAGAAACCATTCAGTATTAGATTATCCAATTCATTACAATAACAGCCACTATTTTTCCCCATAAAGTAGTTGCATGCAATCTTAAACGGTGCAGAGGGACCTCGGGGTCCTTGTGCATGAGTCGCAAAAACCCAGCTTGCAGGTGCAGCAGGTGGTCAGGAAGGCGAATGGGATGCTGGCCTTCATAGCGAGGGGGATTGAATATAAAAGTAGGGAGGTCTTGCTGCAGCTGTATAGGGCATTGGTGAGGCCGCAGCTGGAGTACTGTGTGCAGTTTTGGGCGCCGCACCTGCGCAAGGATATTTTGGCCCTGGAGGGAGTGCAGAGGAGGTTTACTAGGCTGATACCGGAGTTGAGGGGATTGAGCTATGAGGAGAGGCTGAATAAACTGGGCTTGTACTCGTTAGAGTTTAGAAGAATGAGGGGAGATCTCATTGAGACGTATAAGATGATGAATGGGATGGATAGGATAGAGGTGGAGAGACTCTTCCCGCTCAAAAAAGACAGTAGGACTAGGGGGCACAGCCTCAAGATAAAGGGGAGGCGGTTTAGAACGGAGTTGAGGAGGAACTTCTTCACTCAAAGGGTGGTGAATCTCTGGAATTCTCTGCCCGTTGAAGTGGTGGAGGCTGCCTCGCTAAATATTTTTAAGAAGCGGGTTGATGGGTTCTTGATAAGAGAGGGGATTAAGGGTTATGGGGAGAGGGCGGGAAAGTGGAACTGAGCCACAACAGATCAGCCATGATCTTATTGAAAGGCGGGGCAGGCTCGAAGGGCTAGATGGCCTACTCCTGCTCCTATTTCTTATGTTCTTATGTTCTTAAACTAGAATGCCCACACATCCATCTGTAAGGAATTCACTATCTCAGTGGTTTCCATATTTTCCTGGCGCCAGTTTTCTTTGTTGACAGATTTAAAATTGTTCTCTCACCCTTGTAGCTCCTCGTACTTTTATCCCCATTACACTGCATCTGCTCTCTCACTCAGCTTGTTCAATTCACATTGCAGCATCTCTGTATCCTCCTCACAGCTCAATAAATTTAATTTTAAATTTCTATAAAAATATTAGCCCTAAAGTAGTGTGTCATAAGTATTCTATACAAGTCTCTAGGATAACAAAATATACTCAAACTCCAAGATGTAATGATCAAGTAACAGCAAAAAAAAAATACGAGGAATTAAGTTTACTTACAACCATGATATGAAGCAGGTGATCCTCCTGATTTTCCATACTCGTGTTCTGAATAGCTCGTTGACAGATTAGGTTGGCTAGATCCACGACCAAAAGTAATTTGATTATTGCTTCCTACTCCTGTGGCTACTTGAGCCATACGCTCTTTTGTCTTAAGCGCCTGGGCTCTCTCTGACTTGAGCCGTTCATCGTCTTTCAACAAAGTGACAAGCTGCTTTGACTTCTCTCGTACGTTTATGCCTTGATCTTTGCCATCCCGGTCAATATACTGGAAATCTTTCAGAGTTTGAATAGCAAAGATGTTTTCCTTGCATTGTTGTGCAACTCTTTCAGATCCAGTTTTTATCATATAGTCTAACAGCGTAAGAGCCTTGTAAACGTGTCGCCAATTCTTGCCATGATCATTGAGACGTTTCCATATCATACTCATTATTTCTGAGAAGGCTACTACATTATAGGTTAGGTCTGCAATTTCAGTCATTAAGGAACT
The DNA here is from genome assembly GCF_965287045.1 of Carcharhinus amblyrhynchos. Lineage (NCBI taxonomy): Eukaryota > Metazoa > Chordata > Chondrichthyes > Carcharhiniformes > Carcharhinidae > Carcharhinus > Carcharhinus amblyrhynchos. The sequence continues at coordinate 40,948,904 of NC_137341.1, read as the reverse complement.
AGAAGGTCCCCAAGGGTCATTGGAAGTTGCCTCACGTACTTTAATTTCAGCTTCAGAATAGTTGTTTACAATGTTTTTCATTTGCCGTCGAATAGCTGATGTAGTCATGATGAAAGCTGTCAAAAATTAATCCAGGCTTCTTTCAATAACTCAAATGGTATTAAATAATTTTTAAAACCAATAGTTGTTATTGGGAATACCACTCAAAATCTTTGTATATTTCAACATGTGTTGTGGGTCTTCTGCTGAAATCATTTCTTTCCTTCAAAAATAATTTTCATTGGGCAAAGTACCTGTGAAAGAAAAAGAACATTTATTAAGGCTACAGTATTTAAAACTTAACTTCAAAAAATCTACATTTATCAAATCTTAGATAAAGTTCAACAGACTTTCTACATATAATTTAACCACACTAATAGCAAATAATTTTGTAAAAATATGGGTGGTGATCTTGTTGAGGATTTTTGCTGGCCAGATTATAGCATGATATTAGCTCGAGTTCATGATCACCTCTATCAATATTACTGGAAACTCAAATTCATTCAATAGCAATTAAAACTGAAGCACTGATTTTGAAACTTACTCTTTGACGAAGGAAACAGCTGTCAGCAAATGTTCAGAAAATTATTGCCAAAACATGCCCTGTTTCTTTTACTAAAAGGCATGAATGGGGATCATCAGATTTTCTGTAAATAGATTCAAAAGCAAGGTACTGGCAATTGCTCCTGGAAAGAAAATTCAAATCTGAATATCACCGAAAAGAGGGACAAGTTGCTGAAGCTTTCCTTCTTGCATTTGTCAGGACAACACAAAAAAGCCAAATTTCAAATAATCACAACAATTTGTATTACAGATGCAGACTGGTTGGCAAGTCAACAGATTAGCTGAAGCACTGCCATGGAGGAACAGGGAACAACAGGCTCCAGGTAATTCAAAAAGGCACAAGGATTGAACATATTCTTATTATTTGCAGAGAACGAATCCCTGTGTATGAATGTATGATGCTTCTAACAAAAGTACATGAGTCACATTATTAGCTTGACTGATTATCTTCAATTGGTTGTTAGTATAGCTATTAGCACACTCAGAACTCTTCAACAAGTATTTTGATTCCTGGCTTGGGTCACTGTCTGTGTGGAGTTTGCACATTTATCTGCGTGCATTTCCTCTGGGTCCTCCCACTGTCCAAAGGTGTGCGAGTCAGGTTGATTGGCCATGCTAAATTGACCCTAGGGTCGGGGGATTAGCAGGGTAAATGTGTGGGGTTACGGCCATGTGGCCAGAGTGGGACTGTGGTCAATACAAACTTGATGGGCCAAACAGCCTCCTCCTGTGCTGTAGGGATTCTAAAATTATAAGAATATGTTTTTGGATGGACATAAGCACCTTGTTAGTGGAAACTACCATTCACACAGCCACTGCATAGCAATAGCATAAAATAGCTTGATTAAACTGTTGTTCAAATGAGATATTTTGCCTTTTCATGGAACTGTAGCCTGACATTTGTAGTCACGCATTTTCAAGGTATATAAATGCAACACAAGTGTGAACAACAATCTATTTAGCATTTAAACTTCCCAAGGTACTGCATTATGAAATAAAATATAACACTGCCACATAAGGAGCTAAGTCAAAAGATATGTTTTGAGAAGTGTCTTAAATCAAGAGAGAGATAGAATGGTGGAGAGGTGTGAGTAGGGAATTTAAGAGCTTGGGACCAAGGCAATTTAAAGGCACAACCACAAATAGATGTTACAATTAAAATCAGGACACTCAGAGGTCAGAATTAGATATGCATATATATCTTGGAAGATTCAGGCGTTGGATTAGAGATAGAGAGGAATCACGCCATGGACGGATTTGAAAACAAGGATGAGGATTTTAAAATTAAGACTGTGCTTGGCTGGAAGTCAATATCGATCAGCGAGCACAGAGATGAAAAGCGAACAGGTTTTGGTGCAAGTTAGGACATGGGCAGCAGATGACCTCAAATTTATAGAGGGTAGAATGTGAGAGACCAGCCAGTAGTGCAGTGGAATCGTTGAGTCAAAAAGGACATGAATGAGAGTTTCCGCAGCAGATGAGCTAAGATGGGGCAAAATTTGGTAACATTGCAAAGGTGGGAAAAAAGCAGTCTTAGTGATGGTGCAAAGATGCAGTCAGAAGTTTATCTTAGGATCAAGTATAGAATCAAAGATAGCATGCCTTGTCTCAGCAAACAAAAGGTTTCAGATTTCCCTGGACTTGCCCCGTGAAACAGTATGGCACCAGGCTTTTCATTTAGTCTAGGGAATTACCATGCCAATCAGTCTGCTCAAGTGAGGAATTTAAGTAATGCAGTATCAGTCAGGCAATACAGGCTACATGCACTAGATAGTCACATCCTTTCTATGACGAAGGCCATTCTGTATCAACACTGCTGTTCTGAAGTTTCAAGTGCAAGTTCAAAAATAAAACTAGCATAAAACACAACCTCTATCCAATGGCTTCAATTTGCATTATGATATAGTGCAGTGAATTTTAAGAGATTTTGCAGTTGAACGCATACAAATATGTACTACACATTTTTGTTTTAACACAAGCATTAATCCTTCTGGAATAAAAATATTAACATCTGGTTTAAAAATAAATGCACTGAAAATTCAATAAATACACACTAAAGTGTAAAATATATACCTGAACTGCACTAATATCAACATTATTCAGATCTCACATACATGAAACAATTAAAACTGTGATCTCCAAATAGTCGATCGCTGTTAGCAGGTGGATCCCAAAGTCACACAGATGAATCAGCTCATTACCTGCTGAACTGCGCCAAATATCCAAGAGACTCAGACAACAGGATTCTTGCTGGCACCAAAATTTGGAACAAGCTGGATAAAGGCAAAATGACGAGCGAGGAGTCAGGGAGATCGAAGGGCAAAAATTTATCATTTCAACTAAGAATAAAAAAGTGAAGTTCTTATCACAAATGTCAATTTTTAAAAACTTATTTTACGGGACTGAGTGTTGTTGCCTGGGCCTGCATTTATTACCCAATTCTAACTGCCCTCCATTTCAGACAGCATTTGAATGGCAATCAATTGCTGTAGATCTAGGTTTAGGAGTAGGCCAGACCAGGTAAGGGCAGTAGATTTCTTTTCCTAAAGCACAAGTGAACAGAATGGATTTTTTAGAACAATCGATAATGGTTTCACGGTCATCAGTAAACTGGTTCCAGATTTTTATTGAATTCAATTCAAATTTAACCATCTGCCATGTTGGGATTTAAACCCAGGTCCCCAGATGTCGCCATGGGTCTCTAGATTATTAGTCTAATGACAATATCACCACACCACTGCCTCCCCACAAATTGTTTCATTTGGTCACCAGACTGTAGCTTTCAGTAAAAGAGGCAATTTGGAATGGCATCATAAGACAATGCATGCAAAATTCCAAGAAATTTTCACTGTACACAGTGCAATTCAGAAGATGAAAACTGGGAAGTTAAAAGGAATTTTGAAAGCTCAATAGTCACTCTTCTTACAATCTGTGGCTAAAGGCAAGGCCAGCAAATAGGTGTCTTTCTGCATTAGCCATCTGCTGGTGAAACACAAGAAACAATTCACTGATGGCAAAGTTATTAAGGAGGCTATGATGATTACTGCCGACACACTGTTCAAAGACTTCAAGAACAAAGATGAAACTATAACAGTCATCAAGAGCATGCTGCTTGACGCTTTAACAGTAACCAGAAAAGGTGGAATTGTTGTCTGAGGATGTCTCAGCAAATACATCAAGACTAATCAGGCTGTGAATATTTCTCACTGCAGTTTGATGAGTCAATAGACATGATGGATATGGGTCAACATTCAAAGACTCAACAATGGAGGATTTTCTCACTCTTCTGCCACTCAAAAGGGAGGGCAAGGGATAATGATGTTCACAACAAATTCAAAAGGTATGTGACTGACAAGAACATTCCAATTAAGAAACTGGTTTCAATCACAACTGATGGTACACCTCCAACACTGTGTCAATACAGCTTTTGTAGAAATGATTCTGAAATCTTCTGCTTTGTCAATTACCACAGTGTTATCCACCAAGAAGTGCTAGTGAACAATGTAATAACATTCTATCAAGATTGTCAACTTAATTCATGCCACTGCCAGAGTTCTGCAATATCACTTGTTCAAATCATTAATCAATGAGTTTGATGCCACCTGTAGTGAGCTAATCCTTCATGTAGACGTGAGATGGTTAAATGGAGGAAAATTGCTCCAAAAATTTTTAGATCTGCTCCCCAGAACTGCCACCTTGCTTAAATCAAGAAATAAGGTGTACAGCGACCTGACGGTCCAATCAAAATAATTCTGTGCTCACTTGAACAAATTGGAAAAGGAAGTAGACAAAATGGAAAAAAAATCATTAGGTTTGTCAGAAATCCTTTTCTTCAAGTGAACACTGCAGAACTGACGCAAAATTTCAGCAGGTGTTTGAACAAAACTGGACTTGACAAGGAAATCAACACTATGCAAAATACCATCGAGCTGAAAGCTAGGTCAAGGGAAAAATAATTTTAAGTACTTGTAAACAGAGAGAAGTATCCTCTTCTGACATCCTGGGCACTCAAGGTGAAGGCATACTTTGGTTCCACATATTCTGAGATGGCTTTTCCCGATAAGAAAATCATCAAGTCCAAAAAGTGCACTCATCTCACAGATGACCATTTGGTGGACTGAATGAGATTGGCCATCTCATTTTACGGCCCAAACTTCAAAGCACTCTCAAATAGTGTGCAAGCATAGATATCATACTAAGAATAGCTGAGTTTTATTCATATCTTACATTTTTGGGGGTTTTAGTAAAGAACAAAAAAAATTACAGTGCAGGAACAGGCCCTTCGGCCCTCCAAGCTTGCACTGAGCATGCTACCCAACTTAACTAAGACTCCCAACCTTCCAAGGACCATATTCCTCTATTCCCAACCTATTCATGTCTTTGTCATGACGCCCCTTAAAAGTCATTATTGTATCTGCTTCCACCAGCTTTCATGGCAATAAGTTCCAGGCACCCACCACCCTCTGTGTAAAAAAAAGTCTCAAAAATCTCCTTTAAATCTTGCCCCTCGCACCTTAAACCTACGTCCCCTAGTAATTGGCTCTTCCATCCTGGGAGAAAGCTTTGACTATCCACTCTGTCCATGCCTCTCATAATCTTGTAGACTTCTATCAGGTCACCCCTCAACCTCCATTGTTCCAGTGAGAACAAACCAAGTTTCTCCAACTCTCCTCATAGCTGATGCCCTCTATACCAGACAACATCCTGGTAAATCTTTTCTGTACCCTCTCCAAAGCCTCCACATCCTTCTGGTAGTGTGGCGACCAGAATTGAATACTATATTCCAAGTACTACCTAATTAAGGTTCTATAAAGCTGCAACATTACTTGCCAATTTTTAAACTCAATGCCTCAGCCGATGAAGGCAAGCATGCTGCATACCTTCTTGACTACCTTCTCCACCTGCATTGCCATTTTCAGTGACCTGTGTACCTGTACACCCAGGTCCCTTTGCCTATCAATACTCATAAGGGGTCTGCCATTTACTGTATGTTTCTTATTTATATTAGACCTTCCAAAATGCATTACCTCACATTTGTTCAGATTAAAGTCCATCTGCCATTCTTCTGCTCAAGTTTTCAACTGATCAAAGATCAAAGGCCAAGAATGTGTAGGTTAGGTTGATTGGCCATGCTAAAATTGCCCCTTAGTATCCTGAGATGTGTAGATTAGAGGGATTAGCGGGTAAATATATAGGGATATTGGGGTAGGGCCTGGGTGGGATTGTGGTGGGTGCAGACTCAATGGACCAGATGGCTTCTTTCTGCACTGTACGATTTCGATGATTGTGATCAAATCCTGCTGTATCCTCTGATGGCCCTCATCGCTATCTGCGAATCCATCAACCTTTGTATTGTCCGCAAACTTACCAATCAATCCAGTTACATTTCCCTCCAAGTCATTTATATATATATTACAAACTTTTAAAAGTAGATCTTGTGCGGCGTTCAGTTTTTAAAAGTGATCTTGGACTTAAAAACTTTGGAGACACTGAATTAAAGTATATATAGTCAGCATAATTAAGTTCTGTGCACACCATAGTAGACAATGTAGGATCACATCAATTTCATCCATGTCTCTAACTCTTCTGATGTGATGGGATTTGGTTAGAGTCTACGGTTCTTCTGCAGTAAAATTCTAAACTAAGTTGTGTCACCAGATATTCATATGAACCTCATTAGTAAGTAAAAGGCAAGAGGAAACTAAGCTCAAAGAAATATAACCTTCCAGCCACTTTTTTAGTTTAGCATATTTCTTAATATCATAAGTAGGCTTACATTAACACAACAATGTGTCAATGTAACCACCTGTTCAGGTACACAGAGGGAGAATTTAGCATGACCAATCCACCTAACCGGCACATCTTTCAGACTATGTGAGGAAACACATGCAGACACGGGGAGAATGGGTAAACTCCACAGATAGTGACCCAAGCCAGGAATCAGACTGCTGCGAGGCAACAGTGCTAACCACTGTGTTACCAAAGTACAACTAAGATATTCTGATTCAGGCAATAAATTGCTGCTAAATTAGTCTTTACCAAACCATTTCCCTCATCCTATTTCTAATGAAACAGAGTTTGGAAAATAATTTGAACAACTATTTACACTAATTATTAAACACCTTTGCTTCCATGGTGTCAACATTTTTGGGAAAAAAACATGTACCAGAGCTCACTGATGAAGATGACTCCAAAAGGGCCAACATAAAAAGCACACTTAAAAGACTAGATTGTTATTTTCTTGATTAAGAATTTGGTCCAAGATCTTAGGAAGGTCCAGTATTATTTCATATTTATCTCAGCATGCAATTAGAGTAGAAACAAGGATCTGTACATCATTTACTATAGTTGGATGTCTTTAATAACCATTGTGGAAAAAAAAAGTTTTGTAACCTCCTTAGAAAAAAGTAAAAATATAGACCATTGGTGCCTGATACACAATATTCAGATATGACAACAGGAATCAGTGAATCATATCCCCAGAACACATTACCATTTAAGGTCACATTAAAAATGTACCTTTTACTAAAAGAAAAAAATCAATGCTGCGATGAGCATTTTAAAGAGTTGTAAAAATCACTTTCTATCTACAAAACCTTATTCCCTGTTGTCATGTTCTTGTCATAAATTTGTATCAATTTAGTGAAACCACTGAAGCCATTACAATTAAACTCTCTTCCTAATGCTGGTGCACTGCCTCAATTTTTCATTTGCAGCTTCATGCTGTAGTACAGCTCCTTGTACTTACGTACTCCAAACAATTGTATTATTTTGATTCCCAAATAACGTTTTCAATTTAGTTATAACTTTTATTTAAATAAAATCAAAGTGATACATAAAACTAAAGGACAACATTTAAGACGTAGAGTAAATGACGTCTGCAAACACTACTTTTGCTTCATCTGAAGATTATAATTGGTACCAATGCCCAATTGTATGCAAGCTATGATTGATTAAAAGTTACCAATTTGATGTCCAACTGGTGTTTGTATTTTTTCCAGTACTTCTAAAAGAAATACTACCATATTGCATGTTATTCTCACTTGCTCCAGAGGTGTTGCTGTAACCTCAGCCTGCTAGAACAGCCATAAACATCTTGCCAGACTGACTGACCAAGGCCATAGATGTATATTAAGAAAATTCAACAGCCTCCTTAGGTTGACATTAGAGCTTTAATATTGCATAATCATGGTATTTTATACCAAGTGTAATACAATGTTAATACTTAAAAGCATTCAAAAACACAATGTATACAATAAATGTGGTTTTCAAAATAAAAGTATTTAAGTAAATTCAAAGACATAATTTGTACAACTAGCTGAATTCACCCATTATACACTACTGCTCCAATTACAGTGAAGTTCAGTTACACAATGCATGAAGAACTGAAAGCATTCCTAGTGTCCTCTGTTTTTGTATTTTGGTATTGTTGTCAGGAAATCAGACATGGAGCCCAATTTTACCATTTTCATTCTAAGTGCTGAATCTCGGCGCAATTCAGATCTGAGTTGGAAATCTGCTTTCAGACACCCCTCTTAGCTTGAAAAAAAAAATCGCAAGTCTGAATCATGCTGGGGGGGGGGGGGAAGCACACCCAAAACGATCGCTGGTCTGAACTGTGCACGTGCAGTTAGAAAAAAAAATTTGAAAAGACATCCCTGTGTCAGATTGCTCCCAGGTCACAGAAAGCGGAGAAAGTGGCCTGGGAGCAAAAAGTGGGAACGATGGCATCCACAGACATCACTGTCCCCCTTACCCACACCACTCCACTGCTACCCAGACCAATCGTGACCCCCTGCCCCCTTCCCCCCGACCAACTGCCCACAGAGTGGCTGCAGACCCCCCTGCCCTCCCCCCACTCTCAACCCACCCCACCAGTGAGCGATTGGGCCTCTCCCCCAGCTACAGATACATCTTATCCGCCACCCCCACAAAAAAGAGAACGATCTGGCCTCCCAGAAGTACATCTGACTCACCCCGTCCTCCCTCCCCACTCTCTCACCACAGAATGATCAAGACCGCCTCTCTCATCGTCCTCCCCTAGATAATTACTCGTTTCCTTTGTAATCATCTGAAATTTGGTTCTGATGTTTTCCTTGGAAACTAACAATTGTTAGTTTCCAATGTATATTTTAAGTTGTATATGTATGTTAGGAAAGGTAAAAATTGTTTCAGTTTCATTTAGTTTGTTTATGCACCTAAGTTTGTTTGTTTATGCCTGACAGTCTATATAGATCTGTTCCTAGTGTGCACATGCACCTGTATCAGAAAAAGGGAGGGATTTCAAGCTGTCGGAGAAGAGCAAGTTAACTGTGTGATCAGTTATGGGACTCAGTAAAGAGATCAGTTGAGCAAAGTTTTTCCTGAAGCCTTGAGTCTACGGAACTCATTTGTTTGCTCTGTAGTTGAAGAAAGTGAGTTAGAGTGCATTTTTTGGATGTCTTAGGGAGAGATACAAGTGAGAAGCATCAAATAAATGCTCAGAAATTCACGAGATGAAGGCTGTCTATATCTGGGCTTGTCCAATGGTTTGTGCCTATAAAGTTATTACTGGGGTAAAGGAATAGTAGAAATTTGAATGATCTTCTTGTGCTTGTATTGGGATCTTTGCAACATTTTGCCTGGTGTAGTGTTCTCTTCTTGTTTTAATAAATATTTTACTCCTTGTATTAAAAGTTGTGAATTTGTTTGGCAAATTTCCTCCACGGCTACAAAAACCACCTATCAAGCCAGGTTTCATTCCAGGATCTAACTTGTCTAGTACTAACAGCAACTGGGATTGTAACACAATGAATAACAAAACACAGTGGCAGAACAACAGGAGATGACATTTAATCTAGACTAATGTAACTTGCTATGTATAGGACAAAAGAAAGACAACGTTTATATTTCATGAATAGTGTTCAAATAACCAAAACTAAATTTGAAAAAGATGTCTGAATAGACTCAGTGCCAAATATGTCTGACCAATGCAGAGTTAACATGTTGAAGAACACAGCCAAACAGCATAATACAAGGTGGGGGATTTTCACCTAAGGCAGGTGTGATGGAACTATTTCAAAGTGTTAGGGTAAACGTTAAAGCAAAATATATCTTTCAATTAAACTGTGGAAACAGAACATGGTAACATAGGTTTAAAACAAAGGGCAATTCTAGGAGTGATACTGCTAACTTCTTCACAGAGCGATCAATGTATGGAATAAACGTACAGACATGATTACAATGTGAGGTGGGGGGGAAGAAACATTTGGATTTCTAATGGATAAATTAATTTACGTGAGTCCTCCAGATCTCACATCTAATTATCGTGATCTCTGGATGGTTCTTGGAAAGTGAGACTTGTTATTAATTCAGTCACAACATGCTCTTCTCCTTCGCCCATTTCCCAAAATATTGGAATGCCAAAAATCTGGAATTACTTGCTAAATTTTATATAGAAACACACACAAAATCGAATAAACATGATACGAAAGTCACAAGTACAGTAAATCACTGTCCATTCATTATTAGACCTGTTAAACCAATAAAAATGGTTTCCTTAAGAAAAATATTCTCATAATTGGATAGTAACATTTACTATATTAAGGAAAGGTAGGACTAAATTTCATTACTATTGCAAATAATAATGGATCCTAGAGTTCCTAACCCAGAGACCACAATTAGTAAGGATAAGTAACAACACCTCTTCCACAATCATCCTCAACACGAGGATGTCCTCAGCCCCTTGCCATACTCCTTATACACATGACTGTGTGGCCAAATTCCCGTCCAACTCTATTTTCAAGTTTGCTGATGACACCACCATAGTGGATCGGATCTCTCACAATGATAAGACCGAGTACAGGAAAGAGATAGAGAATAAAAGCAAGTTACTGTAGATGCTGGAATCGGAAACCAAAAGAGAAAATGCTGGAAAATCTCAGCAGGTCGAGCAGCATCTGTAAGGAGAGAAAACAGCTGACGTTGAGTCCAAATGACCCTTTATCAAAGTTGCTTTGTCAACTTTGACAAACGTTCAGCTGGACTTGAAATGTCAGCTCTTTTCTCTCCTTACAGATGCTGCTAGACCTGAGATTTTCCAGCATTTTGCCATTTGGAAAGAGATAGAGAATCTGGTGAATTGGTACAATGATAATAATGTCTCTCTCAAAGTCAACATAACAAAGGAGATAGTCATCGACTTCAGGAAGCATTGTGGAGGACATGCCCCAACTACATCAACGGGGGGAAATGTAAATGGTTGAGAGCTTCAAGTTTCTAGGTGTTCAAATCACTAACAACCGGTCCTGGTCCCTCCAAGCCAAAGCTACAATTAAGAAAGCCCACCGCCTCTACTTTCTCAAGAGGGTAAGGAAATTTGTCATGTCTGCTACGACTCTCAGCAACTTTTATAAATGCACCATAGAAATTATTCTTTCTGATTGTACCATAGTTTGGTATATGGCTCTTGCTCTGTCCAAGACAGCAAGAAATGACAGAGGGTCGTGAAATGAAGCCCAGTCCATCATATAAACCAGCCTTCCATCCACATTTCCCACTGCCTCGGAAAAGCAATCAGCCTAATCAAAGACCTCATGCATCCCGGACATATTCTCTTCCACCTTCTTCTGCCAGGAATAAGATTCAAAAGTCTGAAATTATGTACCAACCAAATCAAGATGAGTTTTTTCCCTGCTGCCATCGGACTTTTGAACACACCTACCTCGTATTAAGTTGATCTTTCTCAACACCCTAGCTTTGACTGTAACACTACATTCTGCACCTTCTCCTTTTCTTCTCTATGCATGGTATGTTTTGTCTGTATAGTGCGCAAGAAACAATACTTTTTATTGCATACTGATACATGTGACAATAATAAATCAAAGTATATCAGCTTGACTTGGCTGCTAAGACTCATACCTATTGATTGAAATTACTGAATCACAAAAGTACAATGCAATTCTGAGGGAATTTTACATTATGAAGGTACCATGCAATAGATGTTAAACAAAGAATGCCTGCCTGTATTGGTGTCAAATTTTATTTAACAATTGTTCCTGTGAAGTGCCTTGCAACATTTTACTTTAGAGGTATTATTTAAATGCACATTTCTCTTGTTGTTGATCATCCAGTAATTCACATTGAAAATCCTATGAAACTTTCTTAAACATTGATCAATATTTTGTTCCAAATAGTACCAAGAACAGATCATTCACCTCAAATGCTGCTTGTAAGATCTTAATAATTGCAAAAGCATACGTTAATAATCTTTAAATTATTCGTTGTATGTTAAGCCCTTGAGATTTGTCATGAAGTATTGCAAAACTATACACCGCATGCATGCTTAATTATTGTAACAAATATCACAGTCACAAATTCTTGACAATCCAGCTTAAATATTTCACAAAAGTTCACAGAATCCCTACAGGTGTAGAAGAAAGTTATCTGACCCATCGAGTCGACACCAACTCTTCTCCAACAGTGCATCCTACCCAGGCCCTAGCCCCATAATCCCATGTATTTACCCCACTAACCCACCTAACCTACACATCTTTGTGGCACTAAGGAGCAATTTAGCATGGCCAATCAACCTAACTTGGACACCTTTGGACTGTGGGAGGAAACCCATGCAGACATGGGGATTTCTTTTCAGATACCAACCAATTTTACAAAATCAAATTAACTAAGGGATAAAAAGGGGGATCCGAACGAACGAATAATTAGAGATTTAAAACATCAAATCAAAGTATGGTTATCGGGGGGCTATAATACATCCCAGCCCCTGCGATGTCCAGCAAGCACAGAAGATATCAACTGTTCCTGTGGACACCTGGCCGTGAATATAGTCGCAGTAGAGGGGCAAACAGTCAGGATGGATTACCTGCTACCTCGACCTGTCAAAAATGTGTAAACTCCACACAGCTAGACAGTTGCCCAATGCCAGAATCAAACATGGGTCCCTAATGCTGTGAGGCAACAGTGCTAACCTCTGTACTACTGTACCGCCCCCTACAAGTTACTGTTTTCTTTGTATTGTCTAGAGGCAGTCACGCCATTCCCACCTCATCCATATATTACAAGACAATTGCAGTATCAAAGTAGGGCAGTTAATGTGTCAGTACCAGTGGCAACAGAATGCGATTTTGTGCAACAAGTTTATATAGACAATTTCTATCATAAATGTAGATAAAGGAATTCATGATGTAAAATGTTGACAAGTGTACGATAAGAGGTTAATACATTATATTTTAATGTAATACACATGAATATATATCCCCAAAGTGACAGGCTGTAGAAGAAAGCCCAGTAATGGAAGGATGCTACTGCAACTGATTCAGGTGACCACAGGAGAGGAAGGTTGTATTATTAAGTACCAGTGTACGGTTGTTACATTACCTTCTACTGGTTAGTTTTCAGCATTATCACCATGGGTCAGGAAAATATGCTTTTGGGAGTGCCAGCTTAATAGCATTCTAGACCTGGAGACAGAAGCTTGAGTGTCATCCAAAACTTGGGTACATAATCTAGATCAACACTTTGGTAAAGCACTCTGCATTGTCAGAGGCGTGTCCCTTACTTAGAAGATGTTAAAGCTGCAATTAAAAGACAGCACATACAGCCGACACTGGAGGGCCAAGAGACCTGAATGAATATTTTCGAACATGCAACAGCTCATCTAAAATAAATACAACATGTAATACAATCTTTGTGTTAAATCACAATTGCTTAGTAACTTTTGTCATAAAAGTCAATCCAACTGCTTGGTGACATTTAACTTCGAGCTAAAGGATAATCCTTATTAGTGGTTACCATCCACCAGCCAAATGCTGTACCCGATAAAGCTCATGTAAGAGCATGTAAAAGATCACACAAAATGCTGCATTGCTGATACTGAGTTCCAAAGTAATGGATTTTACTTAAACATAGATCTTAACTCCACTTAGTATATAAGTCTTTTATACTTACCAAAAATTAGTAGAGTAGATCATATTCACCAAGTTCAAAAATGCATTACATCAAGTGAAATCAAATGCTTTGAACGACAACCATCAGACTTAAAAAAACTACTAAGAAATGTAACAGAGTTGAAAGCTTTTAATATTCTTAATCTGCAGGTATTAGCAGCACTGCCTTTTCCACTAAATAAAACCAGTGTAAGCAAAACACTCAAAATAATTATATAATTTATGCCGTCATGTATCTGGACCAATTCCATTTACGAACATAGAAATACACACCTTAGTTATTGTTTGAGGTGTGTCAGAATGAGAACGTGACTGAACAGACAAGAATTTACTCAATAGAAAGATGCAAATATTTCTGTCCAAACCTACATATAAATTCTTAGAATCTGAGTTGTCTTGTAAGTCACAAATTTCCTAACTCACCACAACCTACAAGTAGCTGCGCAATTTAAAATATGAATCATCATTCTTGAGTAACTTAAAGTTGAGCCTTATGAACAAAAGTGACAGCAAAATATATTCCGATTAATACGATGTTAACTTTTTTTTTCCAGTTTACAACAATGACAAGATTTCAAAAGTACTTGATTGACTATGAAATGTTTTAGGATACCCTGCAGTGAAAATGTTGAACAAATGCATGTCTTTGAAAATGCACTGTAAACACATTTTACTCTTTAATCCACCTTCATTATAATCCTCATCTTAACTTTCCTGAAAAATATTTTTGCCTGAATTCAAATTCTGTAAACTATTCTTCCTTTGTTTAAAATGAAACAAATATCAAGATCACTGGTTTACAGTAAGTCCTTTTTTAAAAATAGAAAATTCCAAGATTCGGGGGAACAAATTCTCATATTCCATCCATTTTGGGATGAAGGCCACAAATCAATGATGATCAACCAAAGATCAGCTGGAGAAAGAAATGCCTGGTTACATTTAGCAAAACAAAACGGGAGGGGAGATTGACAGACACTGCTGAAAGTTGATCAACATCCAGACTTATATTTTTAAAATTTTATGCCTGGTACATGACTACATTGCAAGAAAAAAGGAACTTATTTACACGAATTGATGTAAGCTTCTGTATTTTTTTTAAACAGTGGCTTGTTTTCTTTTTCAATAATAAACCTGTGAAGGTAACTAAAGCAGGTTGATGGCTTTTACAGCTCATAGTAGACTGGAGCGATGACTTGCGACGGCAAGCCTGTTATTGAAATCATCTTAAAACACTCCTCAGTCACATTGACAGATACTGACTTGGGGCGGGGGGTGGTGGTATGCCGCACAGTTAGTAAGCAACACAAACCTAGTAGCAACATCGCCCGATCCCTTTAAACCACCCTCGGCCAGCCTGCAACCGGTGCAAATTTTATTTTCTCTCTCTTGGGAGAGGGGCGCCAGCAAATGATAGATAAGAAGGACAAATTTGAAGCCGGGGCGGGCCTGACTGCTGGTCGAAGCCTGCGCTCGCCCCTGGGTGGATGAAGAAGACATGGAGGAGGTTTTGTTTTAGAGGGGAGAAAGAGAAGGATCCGGCTTTCCTTGTCACCCCCCCCTCTCTCCCCGCTTTTCTCCTCAAACGTTCTACAATGTCTTTCTCCCCTTCCTTTTCTTTTCCTTTCCTTTCCCCTCCCTCTCTCTAGCCACTGTTCAATCGCTCTTACCTCCATGGCAGCTCCGCAGCCGCACCCGGGCGCCGGCGCCTAGAAGCTTCTGGGCGTTTCCCCCGCTAACGGCCGAGCGTTCTCTCGCTCGAGCTGCTACTGCAGTCCGCCCCTCCACAACATGGCGGTGGCGGCACTACACACACATAGGCAAGAGGTGTGGCTTCAACCCCACAACACAGACGGACAGCGAGAGAGAGAGAGAGAGAAGACAGCACAAAAAAAGAAGAGCAACCACCTCGAGTAAATAAACCTCCACCTTCCGTCAAAAAAGACCTGCATTTCTATAGTGCCTTTTCTCCCCAGACTCCCTGTTCACACAGCAAAAAGACCTGCACTTCTACAGTGCCTTTCCACGCACCTAGACTCCCTGTTCGCATAGCAAAAAGATCTGAATTTCTACAGTGACTTTCCAGGCTCCCTCTTCACATAGCAAACAAAACCCTGCATTTCTATAGTGCCTTTCCACTCACCCAGACTCCTTAACAACAAAAAACTGCATTTCTATAGTGCTTTTTCTCCCCAGTCTCCCTGTTCCTGCAGCAAAAAGACCTGCATTTCTATAGTGCCTTTCTACTTACCTAGACTCCCTGTTCGCACAGCAAAAAGATCGGAATTGCTATAGTGCCTTTCCAGGCTCCCTCTTCACATAGCAAAAAAACTTGCATTTCTATAGTGCCTTTTCTCCCCAGACTCCCTCTTCACATAGCAAAAAAACTTGCATTTCTATAGTGCCTTTTCTCCCCAGACTCCCTCTTCACACAGCAAAAAGACCTGCATTTCTATAGTGCCTTTCCAGCCCAGACTCCCTGTTCACACAGCAAAAATATCAGAATTGGTATAGTGCCTTTCCAGGCTCCTCTTCACGTAGCAAAAAGACCTGCATTTCTATAGTGCCTTTTCTCCCCAGACTCCCTGTTCACACAGCAAAAAGACCTGCGTTTCTATAGTACCTTTCCAGCCCAGACTCCCTGTTCACACTGCAAAAAAGACCTGCATTTCCATAGTGCCTTTTCTCCCCAGACTCCTTGTTCACACAGCAAGAAGTTCTGCATTTCTATAGCACCTTTCCAGGCTCCCTCTTCGCACAGCAAAAAAAAACTGCATTTCTACAATGCCTTTCCACTCACCCAGACCCGACGTTCACACAGCAGCAAGACCTGCATTTCTATTGTGACTTTAAGAATATAAGAACATAAGAAATAGGAGCAGGAGTAGGCCATCTAGCCCCTCGAGCCTGCCCCGCCATTCAATAAGATCATGGCTGATCTGTCGTGGCTCAGTTCCACTTTCCCGCCCTCTCCCCATAACCCTTAATCCCCTTGCCTATCAAAAACCTATCAACCCGCGTCTTAAAAATATTTAGCGAGGCAGCCTCCACCACTTCAACGGGCAGAGAATTCCAGAGATTCACCACCCTTTGAGTGAAGAAGTTCCTCCTCAACTCCGTTCTAAACCACCCTCCCTTTATCTTGAGGCTGTGCCCTCTAGTCCTACTGTCCTTTCTGAGCAGGAAGAGCCTCTCCACCTCTATCCTATCCATCCCATTCAACATCTTATACGTCTCAATGAGATCTCCCCTCATTCTTCTAAACTCTAACGAGTACAAGCCTAGTTTATTCAGCCTCTCCTCATAGTTCAACCCCCTCAACTCCGGAATCAGCCTAGTAAACCTCCTCTGCACTCCCTCCAAGGCCAAAATATCCTTGCGTAAGTGCGGCAACCAAAACTGCACACAGTACTCCAGCTGCAGCCTCACCAGTGCCCTATACAGCTGCAGCAAGACCTCCCTACTTTTATATTCAATCCCCCTCGCTATGAAGGCCAGCATCCCATTAGCCTTCCTGACCACCTGCTGCACCTGCAGGCTGGGTTTTTGTGACTCATGCACAAGGACCCCGAGGTCCCTCTGCACCGTCGCATGCTGCAGTTTTTCGTCACGTAAGTAATAGTCCTTCCTACCAAAGTGGACAACCTCACATTTGCCAACATTAAATTCCATTTGCCATTTCCTGGCCCATTCGCCCAGCCTATCTAGATCCTTCTGCAGACTCTCCACGTCCTCCGCACAATTTGCCGTTCCACCAATCTTGGTGTCATCAGCAAATTTCGACACCACTTTCCACTCACCCAGACTCCCTCTTCACACAGCAAGAAGTTCTGCATTTCTGTAGTTCCTTTTCACTCACTCAGACTCCCTCTTCACACAGCAAAAAGACCGACATTTCTATAGTGCCCATCCACCCACCCAGATTCCCACTTCACATGGCAAAAAGACTTGCAGTTCTATAGTGCCTTTCTGCTCACCCAGCCTCCCTTTTCACAAAGCAAAAAAACAAGCATTACATGAGAAAATAAAATTAGTTGTAAAGCAAATAGGACTGCTGAAGATAATATGTTGCAAGCAGAAGTTGTTATACAGCAAATGTTTTTGGAAAATTAAGTCTATGTGGTAAGACATTCATGAATATTGGTCAGTATATAAAGAGCATCTGCCATTACGTACAATGAAGATATAATGCACTAGCTTCATTCCAGAATCTGGTGTTTTAATACCAATAGCCAACCATCAAAACCGCCTGCTCCCCCCACCCCCCAGCCCCCACAAAAAGGTGTAAAATCTATTTTTTTCAGCATGAATCGTAATAATAAAGCAGTGCTGTTAAGTGAAAGGAAAGGAAAGAGATTTTGGTGGTGAGGCAATGTATGAAAAATGCTAAATATGGCAGGATTCAGTAAAGATAGGAAATGAGAAGTCTTAAAGGAGCAATTGGAAAAGCATTAATAAACAGTTGAAAACACGTCTTTAAATAGCGATAGAATTAAGCTCAAGATAGCCCAAGTAAAAATTAAATAAATGCGAAATACTTAGTTTGAAGAATTGTGCATTAAAAAAATGCATTTCCTAATTTGCCGTATCAGTAAAAAGAGCAATAGATATTAAACCATTGCTAATAATGTTCAGCCAATTCATTGTATATTAAAAATGCTGTGAGTCACAACATTTCTCCTCAAACTTCTTATGTTAGGCTTCGTCAAAGGGGTAAGCATTTACCCTTATTAGCTGTTACATCTAAAGATGACATTATGATTGGTATTTACAGTGTGAAATACCTGTTATGTATTATTAGGGCAAAGAGCTCCATTAGCAGGTGTTTTAAGAATCTAATTCAAATACCCAGGCAATGGTTTTGAGATTATGACAAAGTATTGTATAGTCTCTGAATTTATATGCCATTCTTATCCATCCTCCCTTTCCCTCCCTCTCTCTCTTATCACAATTTACCCCATCATTTCTACTTTATTGGTATACAATGGTTATTAGTCCTTGGAACATTGTTATCCGTTTTAACTTCAAATACATACTCAAAACATCCTCCTGCCTACATCCCATTATTTTGAAAGCAAGACTCATTGCACATTTAGGCATGTTCACCCCAGGATTTTGACACTGGGATTCTTTTTGATCTTAGTCTTCACTCTGATCAGTGCTTTGCGATACCTGCTGTAGGTTGTTCAAATCTTCAAAGCATATAGTGTTCAAATCTCCAAAGCATATGTGGGAATCGCTGCTGCCTGCTCAGCTACGACCATAGTGACAGGTTTGATATCCTGGTCCTCAAGCACTCTTTCCTTTAGTTGACCAAAGCTGGCACATGGGAGGTGATGATGAATTTCACTATGTCTGCGTTCATCGAGAGGAGGCTCCTGAAATGTGGACCCACATTTTCCAAGTTCTTGCTATTGATTTCAATGCAAAGAGATGTCACCTTGTGGAACTGATTGAGAGACAGCCTTAGATTTCTGGGTGTTTAGTATAAGGGCTATTTTGTCATATGCTGCAGACAAGGTTGGCCTGGAACTCCATTTCTGAGTGAGCACATACACAAGCATCATCTCTTTACTGGAGCTCAACAACTGAAGTAGGAATGGTTTTGATTTTAGATTGAAGGTGGCATAGGTTGAACAATTTCCTGTCTATTTTGTAAATTATCTCCACAGCTGTGGATAACTTGCTGGAGGTGAGATGCATTATTGCAGCAAGGCATAGAGAGGAGGGTTGGTGCAATGACATAGACTGGTTTGACTCTAGTGGGGTGCCCCAGGGGTCGGTGCTGGGGCCTCAGCTATTTACCATTTATATAGATGATCTGGAGGAGGGAACCGAGTGCAGGGTGTCGAAATTTGCTGATGACACCAAGATTGGGGGAAAGGCAAATTGTGCGGAGGGTGTGGAGAGTCTGCAGAAGGATCTAGATAGGCTGGGCGAATGGGCCAGGAAATGGCAAATGGAATTTAATGTTGGCAAGTGTGAGGTGGTCCACTTTGGTAGGAAGAATGGTAGGAAGGACTATTACTTACGTGGCGAAAAACTGCAGCAGGCGACGGTGCAGAGGGACCTCGGGGTCCTTGTGCATGAGTCGCAAAAACCCAGCTTGCAGGTGCAGCAGGTGGTCAGGAAGGCGAATGGGATGCTGGCCTTCATAGCGAGGGGGATTGAATATAAAAGTAGGGAGGTCTTGCTGCAGCTGTATAGGGCATTGGTGAGACCGCAGCTGGAGTACTGTGTGCAGTTTTGGGCGCCGCACCTGCGCAAGGATATTTTGGCCCTGGAGGGAGTGCAGAGGAGGTTTACTAGGCTGATACCGGAGTTGGGGGGATTGAGCTATGAGGAGAGGCTGAATAAACTAGGCTTGTACTCGTTAGAGTTTAGAAGAATGAGGGGAGATCTCATTGAGACGTATAAGATGATGAATGGGATGGATAGGATAGAGGTGGAGAGACTCTTCCCGCTCAAAAAAGACAGTAGGACTAGGGGGCACAGCCTCAAGATAAAGGGGAGGCGGTTTAGAACGGAGTTGAGGAGGAACTTCTTCACTCAAAGGGTGGTGAATCTCTGGAATTCTCTGCCCGTTGAAGTGGTGGAGGCTGCCTCGCTAAATATTTTTAAGAAGCGGGTTGATGGGTTCTTGATAAGAGAGGGGATTAAGGGTTATGGGGAGAGGGCGGGAAAGTGGAACTGAGCCACAACAGATCAGCCATGATCTTATTGAATGGCGGGGCAGGCTCGAAGGGCTAGATGGCCTACTCCTGCTCCTATTTCTTATGTTCTTATGTTCTTATGACTCCACCTTCAGTGAAGTCAAATAGGGTTTGTAATAGTTCCGTTGGTGAGGATCACGCTTGCCTTTCATCATGAAATAGGGAGAGAATGGTGACAAATTTTTGACGGCAGCTGAACTTGAGGAACATACTCCTACAGCCTTCACAGTTGACAGAGTCAAAAGCTTTCAGTGAGGCCAAACACAGTCATGTATAGTGGTTGGTGTTACCTTGCATTTTTCTTTGATCTGCTGCACAATGCAAAGCACAGGAGAAGCACCATCAGCTATGTCTTCGATAGATCATCCAAATACAGTAGCAAGAAAGGCACTCCAACAACAGTTTCTTCTCCTGAGCCAACATGCCAGTGTTGAGGCACTAATCACCCAAAAAAACTGGGCTGGATATGTGATTTGTACACCTGATACCAGATTCCCAAAGCAACTGCTCTGCTTGGAATGTGGTAGTAGCAGGAAACACTTGAAAGGACAATGCAAACGCTTTAGGGATGTTCTCAAAGCTTCCCTGAAGAGAAGGAACATCCCTGCCTACTCATTGGAAGTCCCTAGCCTGTGACGAACAAAATGGAGAAGGTTTATTCAGATAGGCAGCAAACACTTTGGATGGGATTTTACAGACTCACTCGTCCTGAAACCATAAAACGCTGCCTGAAATCAACGGACCTTCTCCTTATCTGCCTCTCGCCTGCTCTGATTCCCATGGCAGTGGGGCGGGTAAAATTCTGACCATCCTGGGAGAGAATTCAGGAGCATGGAGAGGCAAAGTCAGGCCACCATAGGGAGTGCACAAATCTCCAAACAATTCATCTACCCAACCCTTCAAGCACCATTTACCCTGCATGCGGGCAGAATCTGCAGATTGTGCTTTGAACTTATCAACCATCTCAGGATCCTTTGAACTAGAGTCAAAACAAATCATCCTTGCTCCTGAGGAACTGCCTAAGAGAAGACTTTGTCCAACCATTCTTTTTGACTTTTCTATATACTTTTATCTTGCATATTGCATTTGGAATTAAGAGAAAATATTTTCCTTCATTTTTGATAAGATTTATCAAGGAGAATTTTGGCAAGGAAGCTCAAGAGGGCCTTCTTAAAACTTGGTTGTTGAATGCTACTCTTCACTTCAGAATTATCACCAGTTAGAACCATAGAAAAGTTATGGCAAAGAAAGACCTGTTTGTGCCAGCCAAAAAAAGGAGAAGGAAAAAACAAACTGCTCGTTTCAATCCTGCTTTCCACCACCTGGTCTGTAACCTTGCAGGTTATAGCACTTTTAAAAAATCAACAGTCTAACTACATCAATCACGAGTGTTTTACAATAACTGTGTCTGCACCACGTGACATTTAGCGATTGAATATGACAGACCAAATCAACCTATTCCCAATCTTGTACTTCCATTGGCCAACAATATTAGTAACTGGCTTCCAGCCAACCATGTGTAGGACTATGTTACAGTGCTTCAGCTATGCAGCATTTCAGCGTTGGTGCTACTAACAAGCCAACTGTTTTTCAACTTTATCTCGGCGATGTTTCTGCCACATCCCAAGTGATGATTTGGCACATCCCAGTTGTACATTTCTGTGTCATTTATATTCTACAGCTGCTAAATTCAGTGAAGTTTTGTATAATGTACGGCTGATAAACAATAGAATGGCAGGAATTGAATTTCACAAAAAACACATTTGCACAAAATTAGTGGATAGTATCTGAGCACAAGAAGCCGTTTGTTGTTTGACCTAAGCTTCATAATACCGACATGCGCAATATAAAATGTCTTTCAAAGTCCTTTAAGCAATAAACATCCACTATTTTTAAATAATTTTGGCTGAAATTAAGCTTTAGAAAAAATGACTATATTTCAAGGAGGTTGTGGTTTTTTGATATTTTTAACTTGTTAGTCTATAATATCAAAGAAGATGCTCACCGAATTAATTGTTTAATGCAAATTCTTGGGGGAATTTCAGTATTTTCAGAACGTGTAAAAGCTTAACTGAACTAATTGCATCAGTATTACAGTTACAAGAGAAAGAAAAAAGCTAGGTACCCTGTGATAAGTGGCTGACCTCAGTACCTCAGCACCATCTGCAAAAATTAAATCGTTTTACAATGAATCATAGAATGGTTACAGCAGAAGAGAAGGCCATTCAGTCCAACATGTCCATGCCAATCGTCTGCATGAGCAACTTACAATCTAAGATGTTAATGGTAAGCATGTAAATGGCCAGTCTATACTATCAACGATGTAAGATCACATGGCTACAGAGTACGCTGAGGGAGAGTTCTATGTAGAGCCTCGTACTTGTACTTAGTAGAACATTTGATAAAAGGTAAAGTTTATCAATAGCCTTGTATGAACAGTATCTATAAATTCTAACCATGGACAACCCTGTCAAAGACTCACAATGAAGATAACAGATGATGACAATGGAAACCATGACAGAAAAAAACACCAAATAAAAAGCCCGATGACTGCAAGACGCATCAAAAGAAATGGCTGCAGGACAAGGACAACATGGAGAAAATTGCCAGCAGAACCAGAAGAAAGGCTGCAGTGAAGACAAGTCACAAAGAATATCCTTTCTTTACAAGAATGCTTTGACCATGTTGAAGGCCTGGACTGAGCTGAGACGTGGCAGGACTGGTGCTGTAGGTTTATCAAATGTAGAATAGTTAGGGACTAGCAGAGAAGATGAATAAGGAATTGGTCAGTACTATGTAGTCAGTACTTCTTCATGCCATCAGTAGTTGTGCAGATGATGTAATAGTCAGACAGGGCATAAACAAAGAGGCACTCAAAATCCTTCACTGAATGATTTTTATTGATTATCTGAGAATTGTGAATGTAGAACCCAGAAAGACAAATTAATTTGGGACTGTATTGTTGTAAGTGTCTTAGAGGAGATTACATCAGGTTTTCTACAGTCAAAGGAAAATCCAACCCTATCAAAGGCTGTTCAGGATGACAAAGAAATCTTGTGGAAAAAGATGTCTGACGCAGAAGTAGCACTACACCTAATGCAAAACAGGGAAAGAAGAGAAGAGGGTGTGACAGCTGCCATTATTCCATATTCTCCCTATAGTGGGAAAGGTCAGCATAGGTATGGGGAATGATGTAGCAGAAATGTGGACTGCCATTCCTGTAGGGGGAAATTATATTTAAAATCAGTATGCTACAGCAAAAACCTCCCAACACAAAAATTAAAGACAAAGCAATTTAGATCATATAGCATTCAAAAAGTTGAAGTTGAAAAAGATAACAAAGCACCATTCTTGGGAGAAATTATAGGATCAAATAACAGCTATTGGACGCAGACATTATGGTCAATAAAACACTGGAGCAGGGGTTTAAATTCTTTCAGACACAGAACGGTGAGTAAAGCAAAACTTTCTCAAGCCATCAAGAGTTTCACTTTTTTTGCAGACCACTTACTCCCTTTGAAGAAACCACAGGCATAGAGTCTTTGTAAACATTGGCATGAGGAACACCAGCGATATTTGAGATGCAAGTGGGAAGGGAAAGGTAAAAGTACTCAGCTGACTGGAGGCTGAGCAGGAATTCAGCAAACTGTCAATCAAAGCCTATTTCAAAGCAATGCACTATGAAGTTGAAATGTTTTCAATAGAATGGGGAGGGTTTCAAAGATTTCAGCTTTCTAGGAAGGCTCAGAGACTTCAAATAAAAGCTGTGTGAATACACTTGAGCTGAACAAACAGCTGCAGAGAAGAGAACCCCCTGGTGAAAGTGACATCTCTCTATCACAGGACTTCAAAGAAATCTCCTCACACCTGCAGTTTCTGACAAGAGAAAGGGAAATCCCTGCTGCAGAAAGGGGTGCCACTGCGAATTAAAAGCCTGCCAGCTGTCCAGGGGACATGGAGTTTAAGTAAACAGGCCACTTCAAATCTTCACAGCTGACTGGATAGGAATGAAGATGTTAATCACAGAACTGCCTGAAATCTTCAGGACTGCCTGGACTAGAAGGGACAATCTAGCATCAAGACCCGCATCCCATGAGAGAGTAGCGAGGTCAACCACTTGATCCCAGCTCGTCTACCCAATCCCCAGAACCCTCAGGAGACCCTACCTCTGCAGCCTAGCAGTAGCAGAGGAGAGAAGATCACTTAGCCCCTTGACTCCCTCTGGGGCCCAAGACATCAAGGTCTGTGTGCTAGGGCACAGTGCACTGTCGAGGCACATGGCAGAAGGTCGGCCTGAGTGGGGGGGGTCTGATGAATCCCACCTGACAGATGCTCCTTGTGCCGGTGTGATTCACTCCCACTTTTGTGCTAGCGAGAGCACTTAGCCTGAAATTGGGTGAATTGCGAACCACATCCGTGATTGTATCCTGAAGAAACTAGAAATGAAACAGTGGGAAGAAACAGCAGTGTACTTGTATCTGCAAGAAGACCACTATTAATGGAATGGACTGACTATCCAGGTGATCAGAAAGAGAAACAATGATCTCGGTTGATTCACATACTATTACAGAGTTTGAGAGAGAACATGGAGAACTTGTTTCCTATACAACCTCAAAGCGGAGAACAAGGTCAGGAAGATTGGTGTGATCTCCACAAAGCTTATCTCTGTGAACCATGAATAAAGGCAAAGACTGGGGGAGAATTGTAGGACAATGTAAATAATGTATTTAATACAGTCAGAGACTTTTGGTTAGATGTATAAAGGATTAATGTTAAATGTATTAGTAGACAGACAACATCATCAGTGATGTAAGATCACATGACAAACTATGCTGAGAGCTAGTTCTATATTGAACCTCGTGCTAAGCCTTATACTGTGCATGGTAGAATGTTTAAAAGCCTTGCCTCCAGCAGTATCTGTAAATTCTGGTCATGGACAACCCCATTTAAGACCCACAATGATGATAACAAACAACCCACCTACCGCAGTATTTTCCCTGTAGATTTGCAATTTCTTATAATGATCCAATTTTCTTCTAAAAATCTTGAGTGAATCTGCTTGCATCACTTTCTCAGAGAGTGAGTGCTTGCCACTTACCTGAACAGGTTACAGCTGTTACAATTGTCAAGAAGCATGACACCATGCAGAACAAAGCTGTTCACTTGACTTTTTTTGATTTATTATTTCATGAGATATGTGTAACACTGTCAAGGCTAGCATTTGTTACCCATCCTTAATTATACTTGAATTGAATGGCTTGCTAGGGCATTTTAGAGGCCTATTGAGAGTCAACCGCATTGCAGCAGGCCTGGAATCTCTTGTTGGCCAGACCAAGTAAGGGTGGCAGATTTCCTTCTTTAAAAGACATTAGTGAACCAGGTGGGTTTTTATAACAATTGATGTTAGTCGTTTTCATAGTTACCACTACTGAGATTAGTTTTAAATTCCAGAATTTATTAATTGAATTTAAATTCCTCCAGATGCATTAGCCTGAGCTCTGGATTACTGGTCTAGCGACATAAACATCATCCTTCCATCTCTCACCACTGTTCTCCTGCTACTGAATTCAATCTTGACCTTAAAGAAAGCTACCCACAAAGATCCAGCTATCTCTGAGGGATGAATTTTGAATTTTTTGAGGCCAGTTTGAATCTGGTGCCAAGTATACAAGATCTTGAGGTATCCAACAATAGTCATATCACCAAGCATGGTAAGCAGCCAATCATATCGAACTATTCTCAAAGGTTGCAAAACAGGAAGCAAAATGCAAAAATATTTACAGAGAGCAAAAGAAATGATTGGGATATATACTAAGGTTATGATGAAGCTCAAAATCATAAACTTTAAAAAATATATCATCATGGAGACATTTGACATTCTATAAATATAAAATTAATTTGTTGAGGCCAGTGAGGTTATTCAGTAGTAATTAAAAATTTTGTATGCTGTTAAAAACCTGTTTATATTTCATTCAACAAGTTGTGATGTTTTCAAAGGTTTTCACAATGAAACTAATAGCATAAAGGTGGAAGCTTTAATCAGTCCCAACTTTTTAAAAATTGATTCCAGACTGCAGGTTGGAAGGGGTGTGGAGGAAATTCGTGAGCACACTATATGGAAAATGTAGAATCACTAACAGCAACTACTGTATTTCTGTGTTTAACTATGTGCATGCAGACTCCCAAAGTTGCTGAAGTTCAGAGGAGTAATGACAAAGAACACTGACAGTTTTGCCATTTTTATTACAAAATAATGTGTTCACAAACTGTGAAATATGGGTGGCACAGTGGTTAGCACTGCTGCCCCACAGCGCCAGTGACCTGGGTTCAATTCCCAATGTCTGCGGAGTCTGCACATTCTCCCCATGCCTGTGTGGATTTCCTCTGGGTGCTCCGGTTTCATTACTTCAAGTTGTAAAACCTCCCTATGTACACTTAAACTCTTTTATATTCTTTTTGCACATCAATATAATAAACATTAGTATGAGAGGAAAACATTGAGGAGTGTGGAAAGCTGAAGCAAAAACAGAAAATGCTAGATATATTCAGATGCAGTGTAGCAACTCAAAAGACAAGTCAGCCCTTTTAAATTATTATGGCTGCGTTGACGCACAAAAGATTTAAAGAGCCTGCATACTTAAATCAACCATGGACTACAAAAACAAATAGAATGTTGCTCAGCAGGCCTGGAATCATCTGTAGAGATATTAACGGGACATGATCTCACCTGCTGTTTATGCCACACTTCTGCTGCAGTGAGGTTGGAGAATTTAGCAGCCAGTCAAAGCTCCATTCACTGCAGCGGGATGGGAGAATCCCGCCAGCGTGAATGGTGATAAGATTCTGGCCACAGAGTTAATGTTTCAGATTGATATCCTTTCAACAAAGATGAAACATTAACTCTGTTTCTCTTTCCAAAGATGCTGCTGGAATTGTTGAGTATTTCCAGCATTTTTTGTTTTTATTTATAATACACAAGTAGCACTGACAACTAGACATTTTGTCGAGGTACTCCTAAAGGGTAACTTTGAACTTTTTAATTTCCTGCACCAAACGCATTCCAGGGTCTACAATGTGTGTTCACAATGTAATTCAGCACTGTCCTTAGAAAAACAGTCCTGTGGCTATAATTACATGACCACAATTTCATGATTTTTAAAATTTTCCATACTGTTTCTGCTTTTGGCCTTTTATGAATTACTTCCTAAATTAGGGTCAATTTTACCAAATTTGAGGGTAACTCTTGTTGAGTTGCATCTTCCGCAAACTAAATTGAGACTGCATAAACTAATTTCCTTTAGAAACCGACAACAGCTGTCAGACTACAAGGCACTTCATGCAATCTGTCTGGCTTGGTCTCAGATAAGGTTAAATAAGAATATATTATAGCTATACCTCCCATTTATTGTAGACCCATGATTTTGAGAATAGATAATTAGATAGTGTAGATTAACATTAAAAGGTCGAACAAAGCTATGGAGGCAAAATTGGTCCTCTTCATGCTTCTAGGGAATAAACAACATAATCTGGGCTTCGTTTTAACCTGAGGTGCCTGAGCGGGGGGAGTAGTGGTTACTTCCCTGCCAGGCAAAACATACGGAGAACAACAGTCTAGATCAGAGACTACTCATTAAAAATAACTTAAATTTTGAGCATCTCCGAACACAGCCTTATGTTCCAGATCACTTGCCTTATGCTGGAACTGTTTCCCTGGATGTCCAGTGATGTCCTGTTGCCAGTCAATTTCATTAATTGCTTTTCCCCAGCTTCAAAGCTGTTATGGCTGAACATTTAGTAGGTAAGATGTTAATGAAGCCTGGACATTAAAAATGTCTGAGTCTCCCTAGTCTTCCTCCCAGGCAGGTCAGATGCATCCTTTGCATCTTGAGAGTTAAAATCCAATCCATACACTCCTTGTTATCTTTAGCACAAATGAAAACCAATATTAGTGTAGGAAAGCCAATGATGCATATGCTGGTCATCCATTATTGCTTGATATGTATCAATGCAGGTATCTAAATTTAGAACTCATGGTACACATTATTTGAAGAATAAATAAGACTTTTTTTTACAAAGGTCAGATGCAATATTTTAATATACTTTATTTAGGAAATTGAAAGATTGTAACTATATATGTATTTTACCTTTTGAATGTCCAGTATCTTGTAATGAGGCAAAGCTGAACAATTGCTTGATATTATCTGGTCAGTTAATTTAATGTTTGCTTTTAATTTACATGTGTATTTTACTTAATTGTGAGCACTGAATATAATTTCAAATAGAAAATTCAATACACTGTAGCCTTCACTTTAACTCTGTCTAGTTAGACACCATAAACAGGCTCATATTTTCATTTACTGTAGATTTCAGATCTTTAAAGTGTGGTGACTACATAAAGTGCACAATAAAGTGCTGTCAGCACATGTCATTGCCAACAAAGCACAGGGATTCATTATCAATGTACCCTAATGAGTGCAGTCTTTGTTTTTACCTAACAGTTATATTTGATTGCTCAAAATCCAATCACAAATTAGTATGGGTTGCATCAATTTAAGTTTGCTCTACTTAACTTATTACAACATTTACTTTGACCACCTGGTGTGATCAATTCCAAGTGACCATTATTAATATTATTTGTGGTTACTGCTTTTGAAGTCTTTACCTTTCTTTCAAAATGTGTATACGTTTTCCATTTTGTGTTATTTCACTATATAATTTATTTCAATAACTCTTCTATGTTCAACATATTATGGTTTACTGAATTCAGTTTAAAAACATGTTTTTTCTGAAAATGAAAACTTTAAATAATCACTTGTTTCCTGGAACTGAAATAGACAAGCTGAACTTCCGCCTACACTAAATATGTTACTCTGCATCAACCATCACAAGTTCATTCAACTTTTCCATTCCAGCTGTCCTGAATTGCAAACATTGACCATTTTCCCTTCTTCTTTACCAGTAATAGAAAGCAAAGCAATTTTTTTATCCTTGTTGAACGACCACACACCATTTCAGATAATTTTTCATTTGTGTCCAGTTAAATACTACTTCTGCCTTAAAGATTGATATTCTAACTGCAGGATCTGTGGAGATAACTTCACAGAACACATGTATAACACCTACAAGTTTTCCAATTGATGCTTGAGACTTAGTCCCCCCCCCCCTTCTCATTTCAGATGTTAGTCCTTGCATTTTCTAATCACAGAACTTTGTTACAGCTGTAACAATGTTCTGTGCATTAATTCTCTGTGGAAGTAATATATACCTTAATTAATTTTTTGATGCTTTGGTTGTACAATTGTTTATTGAATAGGCATTATTGTCAAACTGAATAGCTTTTCTAAGGTATCATTAACATGATTAATAAATGATTGTCTAACATCAGGACTAGTTGCAACATCAAAGTGAACTTTTTTTTAAATTTTAGAAACACAAATGGTGGGCATTTGACACTTTTCCATTTCTGACACCATAGCCCCAATATTTACTTGGGCCAGTTTTGGAAGCAGCAGGAAAAGTTTTCGATGGGTTCAGCTGTGCAGTTTCCATAGCGTGCATCTTTCTTTTCAAGCAGGCTTCCTGCCCAGAAGCTAATCTGATTATTGACAGGCTTGGTACTCAGTCAGCAGGGAATGCTCTGGATGAGGCTCCAGCCCAGGGGGAAGAAAGGAGGCAACAGTTAAGTTGGTGGGAATTTAGAGGGGGCACATGTCCTGACGTTAGGGTTGGAATTCACCGGTCCGGATGGAGGGGAATTGTCTGATTGCAGTTGGAATGGGGGAAATCATTGAAGAGGGGGCTGATTCCTAAACCTGTGTAGGGTGGTCCATTGATGGGCTGAGAAGCAGGTAAGCTTGATAGATTGAGAGGAAGCACTTTTGTTTCTCTTGGCCCATGAACAGTGCTGTAAACACACTTACCTTTACACAAAGCAGTCCACATCTCCATTCAGCTGCTGAGTATCCCAAAGCTCAGAATCCAGGCAGGACGAAACCTGGAAGACAAGTTAAATGTGAGGCACACAGCCTGATTATAATATTTAAATTGCTGGTCCATCCTCTAAAAGTAGGTTGGTTGCTCCCACCTCATCTCAATGTCATCGAAAGCAGAAGTTGGTGAGGTTGGTGTCCATTTTGAGACTTTTAACACTTTAACATATCACCTGTTTTTGGGGTTAAAATTATCCCCAATGTCAAAGTCTAGCATTCCCAGATCAAATACACAAACTGTGTATGTGGTAAATTATATATTATGTAGTAAATCATACATTAGTAAATTATTTTCTTCAACAATATGTCTCATTCATATCCTTAGGATACTTTCATTTTCTCACACCAGCTTGTCCCCTTGGTCTTACTGAGTTAGTCTGAGTTATTACAATGCCAAAGAGCTCATAAGTACCAGGAATGGAATCAGACTGCCCAAACTTGTTTCAGTTAAGATCTTATCTACATCCGAGTTTATCTCCAACCCTTATCTCCATTCCATCAGTCTGAGCTGGATTT
This sequence comes from Carcharhinus amblyrhynchos, assembly GCF_965287045.1. Taxonomy (NCBI): domain Eukaryota; kingdom Metazoa; phylum Chordata; class Chondrichthyes; order Carcharhiniformes; family Carcharhinidae; genus Carcharhinus; species Carcharhinus amblyrhynchos. The sequence goes on along the minus strand of NC_137341.1, from coordinate 40,918,142 downwards.
GAACCATTCTCAAATATGAAAGGACAATGTTCTAATCACAATGTTGTTCAGACTCCCATCAGGCTGAACTTTGAATATAAATCAAATAATGTACAACATTATTTACACCAAAATCTCTGGGAAAATACTGTATGGAAGTAGGTGGAGCAGCTCTGTACTAGATCTTGGCAATCAGTGTGACCTTCAACATTTTACAGTATAAATCATTTATGATAGTTTATGAAATCAACAGAACTTTCCTCAGCCACTTCCAAGGAACAATGTACTTAAAATAAAATGAAGACAGTCCATATCCTGACAGCACTGTAGGGCTGATACTTCAATTATGAGAAAAATGCAGCTGCAGTACTGATGCCTGGGTTTGTAGATGTGCTGATAAGGTAGGCTGCAGATCTGGTGAGATCACCTAATTTTAAATATCCTCCCTGTGTATTTTCACCATGTGGAGGAGTCATCGTCAGCAGGTGTGTAGCAGCATACTCTTAAAAGTCAACCTCATTTAAACGGCTGCTGTTTATTTTTCTTGCCGGTTGATTGTTCACCATACAATGGTGAAGATGTTTATACACCCTGGAACAAGTGGTGGAAACCAAGTCTGGACTTACTGCTAGATGATTCAGCATAAGAAGATGATTTTTAAAGCCTGAAAGAATCCTAGCTCCCAAGCTAATGTACAGAACTTTTTTTATTCATTCGTGGGACATGGGCATCGCTGGCTGGGCCAGAAAGCATGGCAGAACACAACTGCCTGAATGATTGCAGTCTTCTATTTTCACAGATTGTTGGGAGCAAATGAGAAAGTAGGACTAGACAGAGAAAGAGTGCCAAGATAGGGTTGACTAACGATGCAGCTACTGAAAGGAAAGGAATACCAATATAACGCATGTGTCCAGCAACGACTCCTCAGCATGGAGTCTCATCAGCAAAGCGACAACAGTTTATATTTATAACAGCACCTTTAACATGAGAAATATGCCCCTACTTTACGTGGAAGCTGGGGAGAAGAAAAATAGCAAAAAGAATGAAAGAACAGATGCCAAACTACAATGTGAGAGTTAGGGGAAGTGACTGAAAGTGTGACTGAAAAGTTCTTTTTAGAAGACTGCATGAGGTTGCAGGGATATGTGCAGGAATATTGTAAAGGGTTTTGAACCCAACAACAAGATTTTAAATTTAATGCTTTGGTTGACAGAAAACCAATGTAGGTCAGTGAGGATAGCAGTATACGTGCCAGCCATCAACATTTAATTGTGACAGCATTAGGCAGCCTGGTCAGTGTCAGCTTTTACTGACAAAAATTATCGCAAAATGAGTTCTTCTCCACTGCCACTTTTATCTGAGTCAAATTGCTAAGGTATTAATCTCAGATCCAGTCTCTTCCCAGCCATTGTTAGAGTTTGGGCAAAGATAGCAGTCATTATTCTGTAGGCGGAACTTTTCCGAGAACCAGAATTCCCACGTACAATATACAGAGATGGAAATCCTTATCTTAGAACCAGCAATGGCACTGAGGAAAGAGGAAGCTCACCTGGTTATGTGGCAGCTTGACACTGATAAGGGCTGAACTAACTGATGGTGGTGATGGTGAGGAAAGGAGAATGCAGAGGAAAAGGAAGAAGTGGATGCCAATTAAAGGGGAAAATGGATGATGACATAAGGTAGTAGATTCCAGTGAAAGGGAAAGGGAGGAAGAAAGATGATGCAGTTTAGAGTATGTTATTGGGTGGGAAGGAGAATTAACTGAAGGACTGGCACAGGAGATTGCCAATCTAATCTCAGGGTAAATGGTGGGGTTAAGGAGCCAAATTCACTGCCAATGTGTTGAAATGGCAGGATGAACATCGAGGGTTAAAGAAGAAGATACCCAAAAGGTTTAAGAAGTTGAATAGTTTACAGTTTACTCAGAGAAGTTACTTATGGAAGTGGGTGGGTGGTGCTAAAGTTATTCCCTGAACTGGAGATGTGGGGCTTGGATTGGGAACACTGCTATTGAGTTAATGCTTGGGCAAGTAAGGTCAAGTTTACCTTCTGAGAATCCAAATATTTCTGTTTTCCTTTATTCAGATTAAAAGTCTCTTAACTGTGAAGTATGGAAGTTATTAAAATGAACAAAAATGCCTAACTTTAGCAGCACACACAAGGTTCAGAAGCCATAAAACATTGGGATTCATTTGAATTAATTAAGTTACATTTTGACACTACAATAAGGCTCACGCACACTCTCACAGTAACCTCAAATCCAGCTGAAAGTTTAGTCCTGCTGAATTCGGAGCACAGCATTACAGATACCAGAGTCATTATCTGAGATGGTCTAGGAACTGCCCCCAAAAACAACATTATAGTTTTGAGTCTCAGCTGTAAGACTCAAAATAGCTGGAAATGTTGTTCAAGTAGACAAAACATTTCCAATGTGACGTTGGATGAGCCATGACAATGATCTGAGTGTTGTTGCCTTTCAGCCAATATGTTTTAAGAGATGTTAGATCATTTACAATTACATCAATTTACATACTGGAATATTAAATTAATATTACCTAGAATTGAGACACTGAACTGACAGCATCATTTCTTTAGTAAAAATTCTATTATTAGCAGTCTGGAAATTACTATGAGTAATGTTATTGTATAAATGCTTAACACACTCAAATCAAATACATTTTAAATGGGTTAATGCCTCCATTAAGGCAGTGAATAGAGGAAATTGGTATGAATACATTAAGTTTGATAATATCAGTAACAGCAGTCTCCAAGCAATTTGCTCATGTCACAAATATGTAGAAACTACCAGGATGGGAAAACCAAGCCTGGCAATGTTTTGTTTTGGAAGCCCAAACTTCATCTAATCAAAAACCTTACACAAAGTTTACATAATCATTTTTTATTGTGTTTCGACCGGTCCCAGCTTTAACCTGTCCAACCTAAAAAAACCCCTCAAGAATAACAGGAATTCCTTCTGAAAACAATGGAAATTCCATAAATATTTAAGGTAAGTGGTACTCATAGTAGATATTTTTCAAGTATGGAAAATTATATTTCTTGAGTATTGAAAGCCTTAGATTCTGAAATTAAAAGTATAATTTCAACATTTTATAAATAATAACAGAATCAAACATTGAAAATAATAGACTTAAATTCTAAAGGGCTTATATGACCATTAAGTCACATTGCACAGTGACCACACATGTATATTTCCAGCTGGTCACTAGCCAGTGGTTAGAAATAGACATCCCCAGATCAGAACAAAATAGTGTCACAACCAAAGAAGACTTCAAAACCGTTTTGCAGCCAGTCACAACTTATCATGTTTTCCTTTCACTTAGGACAGTCATCTTTGGATTTTATGGTTGTATTTGTTCTGTATAAATGACAACATCACAATTTTTAAGCTCATTAACAGACCAAATAGCTACTTAAAAACTTAAATTATCACCCCAAACTTTCCTCCTATCCTGAAAGTACAGACTGATGCTCATTGCTAGGTTTCCCCATTCTCCAACACTTCACCCAGATGCACCCAATCTTTCTCTGCAACCTGGAATTGAGTGTCATCACAAGTAAGCTTGAACCTTTTCAAATCTATGCCCACATGTGCATTTTCTGTAGCAAGGTTAAGTAGGTAGATGCCAGAAACCCTAAACTTTACTTTCCTTTTGTACCCATTAAAACTGTTGTCACAGTATACGTTGTCATGGTGAGTTCATATCAGGCTGTAGTTCTGTTGTCCTGCCTCCATTCATCTTACCCTACAGCCATCAGTTGGCCGCCAAACACGTCTCCATAGCAATTAAGGTGTCACTACCATGAAACTCGTTATTGTTTGCTCCTGGGGTTCAGGGTCAAGAATCAATCCGGACATGCGTTTCCCAAACCCAATATAAAAACCCAACCAAGGTTTTAGTGACACAGAAATCAAGCACTATGGAGTGTAATTTCCAATACTTACACTGTTTCATAGGGCTTCTGCTAGTATTCCATCAGTGTTCCCACATGAGATAAGAAGCCCTCTTGAAATTCTTAGCACATTTCATCAGTCTAATGACTTGTTTCCTTCAGACTGACCATAGAAAGTCTAGCAACTATATTTTTAGAAAGAATACCTAAGACAAAAGTAGCTTGCTTTGTACTTCCCCCACTTTGTTCACAACAGCTAGAAATTCTCAGTACATGAAGGCAGACTAAAATTTTTAACTGAAACCTCAGCCTACAGAGAGAATCGATCATCGGTGATCACAGAATCACAGTATCCTACATTTCAGAAGAGGCCCTTTGTCTCATTGAGTCTGCACCAGTGCATGAAATGCCCTGACCTGCCCACCTAATTCCACTTGCCAGCACTTGGTCCATAGCCTTGACTGTTATGGCATGCTGAGTACTCATCCAGGTACTTTTTAAAGGATGTGAGGCATCCTGCCTCCACCACCCTCCCAGGCAGCACATTTGAGACTGTCATCACCCTCTGAATAAGAAGGTTTTTCCTCAACTCCCCTCCCAACCCTCACTTTTAACTTGTGTTCCCTCATAACTGACCCTTCAACTAAGGGGAACAGCTGCTCCCTATCCACTCTGTCCATGTCCTTCGTGATCTTGAACACCTCAATCAAGTCTTAGTCATCTCTGCTCCAACTAAAACAATCCAAGTCTATCCAACCTCTCTTCGTAACTTCAGTGTTCCATCCCTGGCAACATCCTGATAAATCTTCTCCGCACCCCCTCCAGTGCACTCACATCCTTCCTATAATGTGATGGCCAGAACTGCACACAGTACTCCGGCTGTGGCCTCACCAAAGTTCTATAGAGCTTCATCATGATATCTCTGCTTTTGTAGTCTATATCCTGATTGATAAAGCCGAGTGTGCCATATGCCTCTTTCACCATCCTATTTGCTTGCCTTTCTGCCTTCAGAGATCTACGAACAAACACGCCAAGGTCCCTTTGTTCTTCGGAACTTCCCAGTGTCAGACAAAAAATAAAGAAAATTACAGCACAGGAATAGGCCCTTTGGCCCTCCAAGCCTGCACCATCCACTCTGCCTGACTGAACTAAAACCCCCTACCCTTCAGGGGACTATATTCCTCTGTTCCCATCCTATTCATGCATTTGTCAAGATGCCTTTTAAAAGTCACTATCATAAGTGCTTCCACTGTCCTGACAGTGAGTTCCAGGCACCTGCCACCCTCTGTGTAAAAACTTGCCTCATATATCTCCTTTAAACCTTGCCCCTTGTACCTTAAACTTATGCGCCCCCCCCCCTCCTTAATTGACTCTGGGAAAAAGCTTCTGACTATCCACTCTGTCCATCCTCATATTTTTGTAGACTTCTATCAGGTCACCCCTCAACCTCCATCGTTCCAAACCAAAGAGAACAAACCAAGTTTCTCCAACCTTGCTTCCTAGCTAATGCCCTCCATGCCAGGCAACATCCTGGTAATCTTTTCTGTACCCTCTCCAAAGCATCCACATCCTTCTGATAGCGTGGTGACAAGAATTGAACACTACATCCCAAGTGCAACCTAAGGTTCTATATATGCAGTCATTTCATAGACCTTTCATGATGTGGAGATGTCAGCGTTGGACTGGGGTAGGCACAGTAAGAAATCTCACAAAACCAGGTTAAAGTCCAACAGATTTATTTGGTAGCACAGGCTTTCGGAGTGCTGCCCCTTCAAAAGGAGAGTGACTCACTTGATGAAGGGGCAGCACTCCAAAAGATCATGCTACCAAATAAATCTGTTGGACTTTAACCTGGTGTTGTAAGACTTCTTAATAGATCTTTTATAGTATACTTCCTTGTCAAATTACTCCTTCCAAAGTACATCACCTCACACTATTCAAGATTTAATTTCCATCTACCACTCATCTGCCCATTTGACCACCTTGTCTATATCTTCCTGTAACCCAAGACACTCAATCTCACCGTTAACCACCAGGCTAATCTTTGTGTCATCGGCAAACTCACTAATCCTACCCCCTAAATAGTCATCTATGTCATTTATACAAATGATGAACAATAAGGGGCCCAGCACAGATCCTTGCCATATACTACTGGTCGCTGGCCTCCAGTCACGAAAGCAACCATCTATCACCACCCTCTATCTGCTATCGCTAAGCCAATTATGAATCCATCTTGTCAGAACACCCTTATCCCATGTGTATTAACTTTAATAAGTCTCCCATGTGGGACACTGTTAAAGGCTTTGCTGAAATCCATTTAAACCACATCAATCACACTACCCTCTGCTACACACTTGGTTACATGCTCAAAAAATCCAATCAAATTTGTTAGGCATGATCTCCCTCTGACAAAACCATGTTGACTGTCAAACCTTGCCTCTCCAAATGGAGATAGATTCTCTTCTTCAGAATCTTCTCCAGTAGTTCCACAACCACAGATGTAAGACTCCCTGTAGTTCCCTGGCTTGTCTCTGCAACTTTTCTTAAATAGTGGGACCACATTAGTTGTACTCCAGTCCTCTGGCATCTCCCCAGTGAGAAGTCTCACAATACCAGGTTAAAGGTTTACCCCAGTCCAATGCTGGCATCTCCACATCACTATCTCCCCAGTTCCAGGGAGGAATTAAACATTTGTGTCCGAGTCCCTGCAATTTCTTCCCTTGCCTCCCACAATAGCCTGGGACACAATTCATCCGGACCTGGACTAATAATGCAACGCTTCCTCTTTTACCACCTACTCTATCTCATCTGAAGATTCTACACCCAGAGACGTTGAGCTTCCAATCCTGCCCTTCACTCAACCACTGCTCCATGAAGGCTACTATATCATAATTACACATGTCAATCCTCACCATTAACTCATCCGTTTTACCTTTAACACTCCTGGCATTAAAATAGAGGCCCTCCAGCCTTGTTTTACTCACTTGAAACTTACTACCGCTATTTTACTTCTGACCTAATTGCTCTAACATGTTATACTCTGTCTCTATTGTGCTAACAGCCTCGGTCCCCTCCGCCTGCCAAACTAGTTTAAACTCTTCCCAACAGCACCAGCAAGGATATTAGTCCCACTCTTATTCAGATATAGACCATTCCGCTTGTAGAGATCCCATCTTCCGAAAAGTTATCCCAGTGGTCCAGGAGTCTTCCATCCTGCACCAACTCTTAAGTCACGTATTCATCTGTGCTAATCTGCTATTTCTGTACTCGCTAGCTCATAGCACTGGGAGTAATCTAGAGATTACAACCCTAGAGGTCTTGCTCCTTAGTCTATTGCCTAACTCTCTGAATTCTTGATGCAAGAACTTGTCCCTCTTTCTACCTATGTCATTGGTATCAACATGTACCATGTCCTCTGTCTTATCACCCTCCCCCTTCAGGATGCCCTGCAGCTGTTCAGCGACATCCCAGACCCTAGCACCAGGGAGGTAACACACCATCCTGGAGGCTCTTTCATGACCACAAGCGCCTACCTGTGCCCCTGACTATGCAGTCCCCTATGACTATTGCTGTTTCGCACTTTGACCCTCCCTGCTGAACAATAGAGCCAGTTGTGGTGCCATTGCACTGGCCGCTGTTGTTTTTCCCTGATAGGCCAGCTGACACAACAGTATCCAAAACGGTATACCTGTTACAGAGGGAGCCAGCCACAGGGGAAAAGGTGCATTAAGGAGAGCTTCTCACATTTTTAATTTTCAGACTAATTTTCAGGGTTTATTTTCTGATTTTCTTTGTATTGTTTGATATGCAAGTTATTTCTTGGATGCACTGACTTGGCAAATAAAGAAAAATGACAACGAAAATTAATGTGAAAAATAATTTGAGCAATTTAGTAAATCAGTGATATTTAGTTGATCAGTGATATTTCCTGATTCACAAATGCAAGTTTTCAAATAATAATTGTTCATTCAATTTTCCACTAATTACTCTTCATCAGTACTTTTTGCTATGTCCAAGTTCTGTGATGTTAGTGGTTGTGATAATTAGCTGAGCCATTGATTTAAACACAGCTTGTTGAATATTCAGTATCATAGCAACAGTGGTTGCCTGAGTTGTTCATAATTTTTGCCATACGGACAACAATAACCAGGACTTAAAGAATGCCTTTAATATAACACTTTACAGGAGCTGAGCAAACAAAATTTGACACCGAGCCATACAAGGTATCAAGAGAGGTGACTATCAGACAATAAGCAAAGAGGTAGGTTTTCTGGACAGAGCTGTGTTCTGTGGAGAACAGTAAAGAGGCAGGGAAGAAATTCTAGGAGCTTGGGACATAGGCAGTGTTGGAGTGATTGAAATCAGGGGTGCACACAAGTGGAGGAGCAACATTCTCGGATGATTGTATGGCTGGGATTACAAATGAGGAGGTTACATATTGGGAGGGATTTGAAGACAAGAATGAAAAATTAGAAAGATGAAACTTTCAGCTGTGACACCTTTGACGTCACACTTGTATAAAGTCTTTAAAAGGTGTTCTGTTGTGAATCTAGCCAAGGAAAGCAATGGCCTAGTGGTATTATCGCTAGACTATTAATCCATAAACTCAGCTAATGTTCTGGAGATCCAGGTTCAGAATCCCACCATGGCAGATGGTGGAATTTGAATTCCGTTTTCAAAAAAATTAAGAATCTACTGACGATCATGAAACCCTTGTAGATTGTTGGAAAAAACCATCTGGTTCACCAATGTCCTTAGGGAAGGAAATCTTCTATCCTTCCCTAAAGGAAAATCTGGCCTACATGTGACTCCACAGCCACAACAATGTGGTTGACTCTCACCTGAACAAGGGCAATGAGGGATGGGCAATTAGTGCTGGCCAGCCAGCGACGTCCATGTCCCATGAACAAATTTTTTAAAAATGTTTCACGTAAAGCTGGATACACATATAGATGTCACAACCTTGAGCATTGTGTAACTTGCGTAACCTTACCTTGGTAATGTGTGAACACTGGTGTTGTCTCAGTTTGCCACTCAGAAAAAGAAAAACTCACATACCAGCATGATTTTGGTAGTATAATTAGAATGCACTATCAACCTGGGAACTGAGAGAATAATGATTTACAATGAGGTCTTGCTGTGCATTGGTAGAGAAGCTCTGCATTCAAGGCTGGGAACCGCTGGCTAGGCCAGCATTTATTGCCCAGCCCTAATTTCCATGTAGCATAGTGATTTGCCAGGTTATTTCACGGCATTTAAGAGTCAGCTGCATCGCTGTGGATTCAGACCAGGTAAGTGTGGCACAATTCCTTAGTTAGCTAGGTGTGTTTTTTATGACAATCGATAATGGTTTCATGGTCATCATTAGACTTTAAATTCTAGATTTTTTATGAATTTCAAATTTCACCATCTGCTGTGGTACTTGAACATGGATCTCCAAAGCATTACCCTGGCTCTCTGGATTACTAGTCCAGTGACAATTTCACTACACCACTGCTTCCTGCTTGATGGCTATGGAAGGTGCATGCAGAGTCTAGCTGTTTTTTCCATTTATGTATATGAGGGTTGCAGTTTGCGTTAAGAACTGATCACATGATTTGATGATATCAATAGGGCATTGATGTGGAGATGCTGGTATTGGATTGGGTGGGCACAGTAAGAAGTCTCAGATTAAAGTCCAATAGGTTTATTTGTTAACACGAGCTTTTGGAGCACTGCCCCTTCATCAGGTGAATGGAGAGGCTTGGTACATCGGTGAGACCATGCAGATGTTACGACAACAGATGAAGGGACACCACTCGCCAATGACCAGTTGGAATGTTCCCTTCCTGTTGGGGAACGCTTCAGCAGTCAAGGGCATTCAGCCTCTGATCTTCAGTAAGTGTTCTCCAAGGTGGCCTTCAAGACACATAACAACACAGAATCGCCAAGCAAAAATTGATAGCCAAATTCTGCATACACGAGGACGGCCTCAACTGAGATCTTGGGTTCATGTCACATTATGTGTAACCCTCTCTATTTGACCTGGGCTTGCAAAATCCTAACTGTCCTGGCTTGAGACAATTCATACTTATTTAACCTGTGATTAAACCTGTCTTCACTCACATTGTCTGGACCTGTAAGGACTTGATTACCTGTAAAGACTTGCATTCTGACCATTATCTTGCAATTGAGTCTTTGTCTATATATGCCCTGTTTGTGAACCTAACTCTCCATTCACTTGATGAAGGAGCAGCGCTCTGAAAGCTCGTGATACCAAATAAACCGGTTGGACTTTAATCTGGCGTTGTAAGACTTCTTGCTATTAGGCCATTGGCAGAGGCTACTGTGCTACTCTCAGTTTTGTATTCTGTACATTGCAGAGAACAGCTCTTCAATAAGTCTCATGTTATTTAGGGGTGACCTTACCAAAAAATTTCTAAGTATCAAGTAAGTGTGAAAACTCATGCCTTTTTTTGGCAAGGAAAAATTCTAGTCTTATGCCACTTAGAAAAAAATAGATAAAGTGTGATTCATCCCAGTAGGGAGAGTAAATGGAGTCTATTCCCACCGAGATGCTTGCTGTTGGCTACTAAAGGGCGCCATTGTGCATGCACATTATCTTCTGTGCACCATGTAAAGTGTATACTGTTAGGGGGACTTAGCAGGGTAAATGACTGGGCTTACAGAGATATGGTGATCATGGGGCTTGGTAGGATGCTCTGTTAGAGTTGCTGCAGACCTGAACTGAATGGCCTCCTTGTGCACTGTAAGAATTCTATGATTTAAGTGGTAAAGATTTTAAGATTCAAAAGAACAAGGTTTGTTATCATGTGTGAATAACATTTTGGCATCTTATAGACACACTACTCATGCGACCATCCAAACTTCACATGCATCATCATTCTTAAAGAGAAAGTTGAGAAGTATGTTTGATTCGAATAGAATATCTCAATGCTCATTTCAACAAGGAGATCGAATTTTGGCATGTAATTATACCACGAGTGAGAAATGGATATCAGCCATAGTTTTAACAAACACAGTCCAATTTTTTACATGGTTCAACCAATGATGAGCTAGTTTGGTAACATCATGCCAATTGTTATTGTCTCAAAATAATTTTTCCAAATCAGCTTATTTCATCTCTTGTGTTATGAAAATTACTACAAAAGACTTGATTGTATCTGAGTTGCCTGATGAATGTGCATTACTGAGTGAGAATAATACAGAATTAGTTCCAAGAGAAGAAGTGTCTGCTGAAGTTCCAAATCATACTTCTTGTGTCATGGACAGCCAAATTCCAGAACGTTGTATGTAACCATAGAAAAATACATGTCCTCCTGATCAACTTTCTTATTGACTGCATATAAAGATTAATGATGCATAGTACTGTGTCCAATATATTGTTGATCCTATGTATAACTTCATAGTAATTTGTTGCCATGAACACAGAGGAGGAAGGAACGTTATATACTTAAAAGGATTGCAGGTTGTTTTAAGAGCTGATTACATGATTTGATAGTGATGTCATTGGGGTGTTGACAGAGGCTACGGTTGTACTTTGTTTTGTATTCTGTGCAGTGCAGAGAACAGCTCTCCAATAAATCAATTATTGTTAGTTGAATCAACATGTACAAACAACATTCCTTTCTTTCTGTTAAAACCCAGAACAGCCAGCAGCCTGTAAATCCTTCCAAAATGCCTCATGATAGACAGAAGGAAATTTTCTGGTCTGTCGTACCACAATACTTTGCTAAGCATAATCATAGATCAATCCAGTGGAAGACCATAGTCGCCAAAGCTCGGTTAGGGCATGGCGCCTGAAGGCGGAGAAGGGGTATTAACATGCTGATGTAAATACCTCATACAACTGACACCTGACAAACATACTGAAATTTCACCATAATTATGAAGGTTAGAAAGCACAACATACAATTCTGTGTAGTTGGTGATTACAAAGATCATGTGATATTCAAACACTCCTTAATTAAAATGTGCAACAAAAAAAATGTTCAAATTTATGTGAATGGCAAAAGAAATCAACATTTTCAACTTATTTCTCAATCCAGTGCCTGAATTCAAAACCATTTTCCATTCAACCCAAATATAAAGTACAAAATGGTCCCATTATCTGGTACATTACAGCAAGCGCACAAAAAATATAGTCAATCCACCCAACATAGCAAATTCACAATTAACCATCTTTCAAAAATCAAAGACTTTTGTATTAAAAAATACAGCTTGTTTGCAGTCTTTTACTTTTGAATCATGAAATTGAATGTAATATAGGAAATTTTTAACTGTAATTCAGATATCCTGGCTGAAATACCTTTCCAATGCAAGACCCAGATTTTGTTTTTTTTATTATTTATTACAGCTTATATGTTAAAACTATCGCAACAATGAGAATTTGCTGCTTAAATTGCCAGTTTTCATTGTTTTTAGATGTAGCACTCTCAGTTTACATGTCAACAGTTCTGCACATACCACATTGACACTTGTACTTGTTTTAACGCGCTGTCAGTGGACGTGTAGATTTATGCTGTTTGATCAGGCAAAATGGTGTTCTGAGAAAGCATCCTTCAGCATAAGCCTGTAACTATTGTCATACTCTTTAAAGCTACGAAATGGCTTGTGAACTTGCCAACTCCCCTGAATGTTAAAAGCTCAACGTTTATTCAAAGGTAGCTCATGGGCTGCTTGCAGAGTTAAAAAATTTAGCCTTGCACCAGCTGCATTTACAAGCGGAAAGCTGCTGTTATGCAACTGGGCTTGCACCATCAAAAAACAATTCAAATTGCTTGCAGTCTTCTGCTGAGAAGCTGCACTTGTATCAATGTAACATTGTTTTCAACGAGTTAAGGAAATATGGTATAACTAATCCATTAGCTGACTGTATTTCCAAATGTTCTGCATGGTTCCAGGTTTAGAATCATCCAATACTCTTATAGCTCTTTCAGGGCGGCACGGGTAGCACAGTGATTAGCGCTGCTGCTTCACAGCTCCAGGGACCTGGGTTCAATTCCTGGCTTGGGCCACTATCTGTGTGGAGTTTGCACATTCTCCTCGTGTCTGTGTGGGTTTCCTCCAGTTTCTTCCCACAGTCTAAAGATGTGCAGGTTAGGTTGATTGGCAATGTTAAAAATTGACCTTAGTGTCCTGAGATGTGTAGAAGAGGGATTAGTGGGTAAATATATGTGGGTAGGGCCTGGGTGGGATTGTGGTCGGCGCAGACTTGATGGGCCAAATGGCCTCTTTCTGCACCAAAAGGTTACTATGATTCTAGCATTTGGTAAACAAGATACAGAAAAATACCCTCTCAACAACTACACATTAATAGGAAATTCACTGACAGCAAATTCTAATTCAAAATTAATTAAAATTTATTTTTCAAAATGATGAATCAAGTTCATCATGAGAAAGTTTGGAGTGGACTACCCAAGTTGTTGAATTTCATGCACTTCTCGTATCCTGTTAGATTCAGTTGTTTAACTGATTCAGATATCCCCCAAACATTTTAAAACCATCTGTTTCCTCTCTTGCACCGCATACCATGACAGAGAGACAACCAATTAAAAATATTGCACTGTCTTTTTCGACAACTATTGAAACAATTCTAGACTGTTTTGATCAGAATTGGTAACATATGTTGAATAAAATACATTTATTCTATTAATAGATACAAGTACAGCTGGGAGTTACACAACAAATGTTTAAATTTGTAACCAATGCAAAGTGATGGCTACATTTCAACATGGAAATACAAAAATCATGCACTGTCTCATTAAACAAAATTAAATGAAATGCTTCAATGCGTTTTACTAATTATTTGCATCCATTTAATTAAGTCATGAGCTATTATTTGAATGCCTATCTTTTTCAGAAACATCAATTGAAATGTAGAATGAGAGACTAACTTTCTCAGTTTATAGTTGGAGGATGAATTCATTCTCAATTATAAGCAGAAGGATGATTTCATTTTTAATCAGAAAACTAGTAAATTTCCTGTTTCTCTTAGGAGGGCGAATTCATTCCAAGTTTGGTATCAAACTGCAACTTTTGTTTATTTTGGTAACACAATTGCATTCTGTAAAGAAAGAAACATGAGATCGAATATACTTTTTTTTCACTTTTTGGCTTTGGTCAGCCAGGTGTTTGATGCATGCAGAAACCAAACCACCGTGAAATCCAAATTTTTGTTTCTCTTTGTTCAATATGGAGTATGCATTCACTCTAAGATGCATTCCATTTACCTGAGAGGACTAGAATACAGAAACGGGGGATGTACTGCTGGAGGCTTTATGAGGCTCTGGGCAGACCACATTTGGAATATTGTGAGCAATTTTGGGTCTTGTATCTAAAGAAGGATGTGCTGGCCTTCAGGGTCCAGTGAAAGTTCATGCAAATGATCCTGTGAATAAAAGACTTGACGTATGAGGAGCATTTGAGGAGCGTAGGTCTAGGGTGGAGTTTAGAAGGGTGAGGGAGGCTCTCATTGAAACTTACAGAATAATGAAAGGCCTGGAGAGAGTAGGCATAGAAAAGGTGCTTCCGTTAGTAGGAGAGAGTAGGACTCAAGAGTAAAAGGACAACCCTTCAGAATCAAGATGAAGGGTTTCTCTAGAATTTCTTCAGCCAGAGGGTGGTGAATCTAGGAATTCATTGTCATAGAAGGCTGTGGAGGCCAGGTCATTGAGTATATTTAAGACAGAGATAGATGGATTCTTGATTGACAAACGGATCAAAGATTACAGGGAAAAAGTGGGAGAATGGGGTTGAGAAACATATCAGCCATGACCAAATGGTGGAGCATACTTGATGAGCTGAATGGCCCAATTCTGTTCCAATATCTTTTGGTCTTACTTAAACCCTGAGAATTTAAGCACTGGTTGGCAAGAGCCAAGACTCAGGGATCAACAATATGGACTTACTGAGATGCAATCACCTTAAAATTGGACAGCTTACCAGCACTTAGTGCTGTTAAATATTGTGATACTGGTGCAGCTATGATTGCAGTACTGAAGTTTAGTTTATTCATTAGTGTCACAAGTAGACTTACATTTACGCTGCACTGAAGTTACTGTGAAATTCCCCTAGTGGCCACACTCCGGCGCCTGTTCTGGAACACTGAGGGAAAATTTAGCATAACCAATCCACCTAATCTGCACATCTTTGGACTGTGGGAGGAAATTAGAGCACCTGGAGGAAACCCATACAGCCGCGGGGAGAACATGCAGACTCCGCACAGACACGGCCCAAGCCGGGAATAGAAGCCAGGTCTCTGGCACTGTGAGGCAGCAGTGCTAACCACTGTGCCACCGTTATGATATTGGTTTGCACAGTTGACTCTTGGCATACTGTGGGCAAATTCCACTCAGCAGTTGTATTTTCAAATAGAGAATTAACTCAGTTCCAATTTCTCATTGCCTCAAATGTCACCATGAAACTGACTCAATTCTGAAAGTGATCTTGCTTATCTGTTTTCCCAGCTCTCCTGCCATTGGTAATTGGTCATTAATGTGGATTTGGGAGCTCACGAGACAGATGACAAAGACAAAATGGTATGACAAGTACCTTAACTTTTCATAACATGTGCCTCACCATGACTCAATCAAAGAAAAACACTGCATCCTGGATACATGAATCTCTGTTTACATTCAGCCTCCAGATAACACATTCCAGTGGTGGCTATCCCAAATCCTGGCACTTTTTCAGGAGCCGAACAATGGTGATCTGCTTTCAATATGGTACAAGGATCTATGCAAAACATCTTATGACATGGCAGTTACTTGACGTTTCAATGATTCAAAAAGTGAGCATTCCAGCATCCATGAGATCTTGCAGCAGGAAAATTACTCATGTCAGGATCTGAGGTAGAACAGCTGGAGAGGGTGAGCCAAGTGTATGGAATTGGAAGAGATGTTGCTCCATAAGGATTGGGAAACAATGGGCAAGTGTAAGCTGGAGCCTCCTTGACAAACTATTTCCCTATTTTTTCACAAATTCCACTTACGCCTTGGTGCTGCAAGTCACACATGATTTTTTCAGTTACATACGCCATAGCTGTGAGCTATGGGGAACTGTTTGGGCGTATTATCTTACACATTACAAGTTTAATCTGCTGTGAGAATTTGCTATCACCGAGGAGAAGTGAAAAAGATCAGAGCATGTTTGACCCTTTTTTGGCCTGATTGCAAGAAACCATGCCCTAACTGAAGAAGGTATTTGTGATAGGTACAGGAAATAAATTGATAGTTGGGGTAGGTAGCTCTGGAACATTAAAATAAGTTATATTTGAGTTGTCTATTTCAAGATATAAATAACAATAATACTTCACTTAGGAGCAGCCACCAAACGTCACAGTTAGCCAATGCAGAGAGGTGACCGTGCAAAAACAAGAGAGGCAAGAAGAATGTCATTCAACTGCCTTAGCTAACTGTAATCGATGTGACAGGAAAAAGTACAGGCATGAGAACTGTCCCACCAAAAAGGCCAAATGCAATTTTTGCAGTGGTATTATTTTTGTACTGTATGTTGCATCAAGATGCCTTTACAGAAAAAGTAAAAGAGGAAAGATCATGAAATAGAAGACATCAATGATATTAAGATGTCTTTCCTGGAGAGATCCAGGAACTAAGCAACGTGACTTAATGACTATCGGTTAGGGCTCCGACATCGATCATTATGAAGGGCTTTGAAAGGTTAGTCATGGCACGCATCAATTTCAGCCTCTCGGACTACCTGGATCCACTACAGTTTGCCTACTGCCGTAACAGGTCTACAGCAGATGCCATTTCTCTGGCCTTGCACTCAACCCTGGAACACCAAGATAACAAGGACACCTACGTCAGACTCCTATTTATTAACTACAGCTCAGCCTTCAACACTATTATTCCCACAAAACTCATCTCCAAACTCCATGGTCTGGGCCTTGGCATCTCCCTCTGTGACTGGATCCTGAACTTCCTAAATCACAGACCACAATCAGTAAGGATAGGCAACAACACCTCCTTCATGATAATCCTCAACACTGATTCCTCACAAGTCTGTGTTCTCAGCCCCCTACTATGCTCCTTGTATACTTATAACTGTGCGGCCAAATTTCCCTCCAATTTGATTTTCAACTTTGCTGACGACAGCACCGTAGTGGGTTGGATTTCAAACAATGATAGGACAGAGACAGGAATGAGATAGAGAATCTGGTGAGCTGGTGTGGCAACAATGACTTCTCAACAAAACGAAGGAGACTGTCATCGACTTCAGGAAGCATAAAAGTGAACATGCCCCCGTCTACATCAATGGGAACGAAGTAGAAAGAGTTGAGGGCTTCATGTTTTTAGGTGTCCAGATCACCAACAACCTGTCCTGGTTCCCCCATGCAGTTAAGAAAGCCCAGCAACGCCTCCACCTTCTCAGAAGACCAAGGAAATTTGGCATGCCAGCTATGACTCTCACCAGCATTTACAGACGTATCATAGAAAGCATTTTCTGGTTGTATCACAGCTTGGTATGCCTCCTGCTCTGCCCAAGACTGCAAGAAACTATAAAAAGTCATGAATGCAGCCCAATCCATCACGCAAACCAGCCTCCCATCCATTGACTCTGTCTACACTTCCTGCTGCCTCGGCAAAGCAGCCAGCATAATTAAGGGCCCTATGCACCCTGGACATTCTCTCTTCCACCTTCTTCCTTCGGAAAAAAGATAGAAAAGTCTGAGGTCACGTACCAGCCGGCTCAAGAACGGCTTCTTCTCTAAGCTGATCTTTCTCTACACCCTAGCTATGATGTAACATTACATTCTGCATTCTCTCCTTTCCTTCTCTATGAATGATATGTTTTGTCTGTATAGCACACAAGAAACAATTCTTTTCAATGTATGTTGATACATGTGAAAATAATAAATCAAATCAAATCCAAAAGAAAGCTATTGGAATATCATAGTAGAAGCAAACAAAAGTTAGACAAGGTGAAGCAGTTTCTGTTCTTGTACTGAACCATGATTGGAGAAAAGTTCTCTTCAGCAATTATGTAAAATCTATAAGGGCCACAAGGGATATAACTCAAGGTCATAGGAATCTAGCCATTTAATAGGGAGAGAGAAAGTCACTGAAACCTTATAGGTCATCTAGAACCATGAGTTGTTTACTCATAAGCATAAGTGTCTGCACCGACTTGCATCTGATTTGCAAAATAGAGGAGCTATAAGTAATTTGTCAAAAATGTGGATTTGGGAGCTCACTAGACAAATTACAAAGACAAAGTGGTATGACAAGCACCTCAACTTTTCATAACGTGTGCCTCACCATGAATCATTCAAAGAAAAACACTGCATCCTGGATACATGAATTCCTGTTTACATTCAGCCTCCAGATAACACTTTCCAGTGGTGGCTATCCCAAATCCTGGCACTTCTTCAGCAGCTGAATGATGGAGATCTGCTTTTAACATGATACAAAGGATTTATGCAAAACATCTTGTGACACAGCAGTATCTCGATGTTTCAATGATTCAAAAAGTGGGCACTCCAGCAAACATGAGATTTGACAGCAGGAAAATTGCTCATGTCGGGATCTGACATAGAACAGCTGGACAGGGTAAGCCAAGTGGATGGAATTGGACAAGATGTTGCTCCATAAGAATTGGGAAGCAATGGGCAAGTGTACGCTGGAGCCTCCTTGACAAACTATTTCCCTATCTTTCCACAAATTCCACTCACGCCTTGGTGCTGCAAGTCACACATGATGTCTTCAGTTAGAACGTCATAGCTGTGAGCCATAGGGAACTGTTCGGGCTTATTATCTTACACACTACAAGTTGAATCTGCCGTGAGAATTTGCTGTCACTGAGGAGAAATGAAAAAGATCAGAGCATGTTTGACCCTTTTTTGACCTGGTTGCAAGGGACCATGCCCAAACTGAAGCTGGTATTCATGATAAGTACAGAAAATGAATTGATAGTTGGGGCAGATAGCCCGGGAATCTTAAAATAAGTTACCTTTGAGATGTCCATTTTACTATATAACTATAGTACTTTACTTACGGGCAGCCACCAAATGCCACACTTAACCCAATGCAGAAAGGTGACTGTACAAAAACAAAAGAGGCAAGAAGAATGTCAGTCAACTGCCTCAGCCAACTGTAATCAATGTGAGAGGAAAAAGTACAGGCATGAAATCTGTCCCACCAAAGAGACCAAATGCAACAGAATCACTTCTGGGCTGTGTGTTGCAGCAAGACGCCTTTACAGGAAAAGTAAAAATAGAAGGCCTCAAAAGGTGAAAGATCCATGAAATAGAAGTTGTCAATGTTATTGAAATGTCTTTCCTTGGAGAGATCCAGGAACCAAAAGGAAGCTATTGGAATATCGTAGTAGAAACAAACGAACATATTTTAAGTTAGACATAGGTGAAGCGGTTTCAGTTCTTGTGCTGAACCATGGTTGGAGAAAAGTTCTCTTCAGCAATTATGTGAAATCTACAAGGGCCAGAAGGTATAGAACTCAAGGTCAGAGGAATGTAACCAATTAATAGGGAGAGAGATAGTCACTGAAACCTTATAGGTGATCTTGAATTGTGAGTTGTTCGGTCATAAGCAGGATTGTCTCTACCAACTTGCATCTTATTTGCAAAATAGAGGAGCTATTAGTAATTAGTCATTAATGTGAATTTGGGAACTCATTAGACAAATTACAAAGACAAAGTGGTATGACAAGCACCTCAATTCTTCATAACATGTGCCTCACCATGACTCAATCAAAGCAAAATGCTGCATCCTGGATACATGAATTCCTGTTTACATTCAGCCTCCGGATAACACATTCTAGTGATGGCTATCCCAAACGCTGGCACTCCTTCAGCAGCCGAATGATGGAGATCTGCTTTTAACATGGTACAAGGATCTATGCAAAGCAGCTTGTGACATGGCAGTATCTCGATGTTTCAATAATCCAAAAAGTGAGCATTCCAGCATCCATGAGATCTTGCAGCAGGAAAATTGCTCATGTCAGGATCTGAGATAGAACAGCTGGAGAGGGTGAGCCAAGTTACGGAATTGGAAGAGATGTTGCTCCATAAGGATTGGGAAGCAATGGACAAGTGTAAGCTGGAGCGTCCTTGACAAACTATTTCCCTACCTTTCCACAAATTCCACTTACGCCTTGGTGCTGCAAGTCACACATGATTTCTTCGGTTACATATGTCATAGCTGTGAGCCATAGGGAACTGTATGGGCGTATTATCTTACACACTACAAGTTTAATCTGCTGTGAGAATTTGTTATCACTGAGGAGAAATGAAAAAGATCAGAACATGTTTGATCCTTTTTTGGCCTGGTTGCAAGGAACTATGCCCAAACTGAAGTTGGTATTTATGATAACTACAGAAAATGAATTGATAGTTGGGGCAGGTAGCCCAGGAATCTTAAAATAAGTGATGATTGAGAGTTCTACTTCAAGATATAAATAATAATAGTATTTCACTTACGGGCAGTCACCAAACGTCACAGTTAACCCAATGCAGAGAGGTGACTGTGCAAAAGCAAGCGAGGCAAAATGAACGTTAGTCAACTGCCCCAGCTAACTGTAATCAATTTGACAGGAAAAAGTACAGGCATGAGAACTGTCCCACCAAAGAGGCCAAATGCAGTTGTTTTACTTCTGTGCTGTGTGTTGCGGCAAGATGGCTTTACGGATAAAGTAAAAATAGAAGGCTTCAAAAGATGAAAGATCCATGAAATAGAAGACATCAATGATATTGAGGTGTCTTTCCTTGGAGAGATCCAGGAACCAAGCAACGTGCCTTAATGACTATTGGCCGATGGCTCTGACATCCATCATTATGAAGTGCTTCGAAAGGTTAGCCATGACACGAATCAATTTCAGCCTCTCGGACTACCTGGATCTACTAAAGTTTGCCTACTGCCGCAAAAGGTCCATTTCCCTGGGCCTGCAGTCCACCCTGGAACACCAAGATAACAAGGACACCAATGTCACACTCCTATTTATAGACTACAGCTCATCATTCAATACTATTATTCCCATGTAACTCATCTCCAAACACCATGGTCTGGGCCTCGCCACCTCCATCTGTGACTAGATCCTGAGCTTACAAACTCACAGGCCATAATCAGTAAGGATAGGCAACAACACCTCCTCCACGATAATCCTCAACACTGGTGCTCCACAAGGCTGTGTCATCAGCCCCCTACAAGACTTCTTATACACCTATGACTGTGAGCCAAATTCCCTTCCAATTTGATTTTCAAGTTTGCTAACGACACCACTGTGGTGGATTGGATCTCAAACAATGACGAGACGGAGTACAGGAATGAGGTAGAGAATCTGGTGAACTCATATGGCAACAATAACCTCTCCCTCAATGTTAACAAAATGAAGGAGATTGTCATCAATTTCAGGAAGCATAAAGGAGAACATGCCCCTGTCTACATCAACGGGGACGAAGTAGAAAATGTTGAGGGCTTCAAGTTTTTAGGTGTCCAGATCACCAACAACCTGTCCTGATCTCCCTGTGCCGACATTATAGTTAAGAAAGCACACCAATGCCTCTACTTTCTTAGAAGATTAAGGAAATTTGGCATGTCAGTTATGATTCTCACCAACTTTTACAGATGCACCATAGAAGGCATTCTTTCTGGTTATATCACAGCTTGGTATGGCTCCTGCTCTGCTCAAGACTGCAAGAAACTACAAAACGTTGTGAATGTAGCCCAATCCATCATGCAAACCAGCCTCCCATCCACTGACTCTGTCTACACTTCCTGCTGCCTCGGCGAAGCAGCCAGCATAATTAAGGGCCCCATGCACCTTCCACCTGTTCCACTTTCTTCCTTCAGGAAAAGGATACAAAAGTCTGAGGTCACGTACCAACTGACTCAAGAACAGCTTCTTCCCTACTGCTGTCAGACTTTTGAATGGACTAACCTTGCATTAAGTTGGTCTTTCTTTACACCCTAGCTATGACTGTAACACTACATTTTGTATTCTTTCATTTCCTTCTCTATGAGCGATATGTTTTGTCTGTATAGCGCGCAAGAAACAATAGTTAATGTCACATATATGTTAATATATGTGACAATAATAAATCAAATCAAAACCAGAAGGAAGCTATTGGAATATCATAGTAGAAGCAAACAAACATACTTTAAGTTAGACTCAGGTGAAGCAGTTTCAGTTCTTGTGCTGAACCATGGTTGGAGAAAAGTTCTTTTCAACAATTATCTAATAACTGCAAGAGCCAGAAGGGAGACTACTCAAGGTCAGAGGAATGGAGCCAATTAATAGGGAGAGAGAAGATCACTGAAACCTTATAGGTGATCTTGAACTGGGAGTTATTCACTCATAAGCAGGAGTGTCTGTACCGACTTACATCTGATTTGCAAGATAGAGGAACTGAAAGCTAAGAAGATCAAATAAAAGAAGATCAGATAAAAGCTTCAGAGCTGAATTTCCATAACTGTTCATAGGATTAGGAAAGCTGAAAACAGCATACCACATCACTCTACATCCTGAAATAAAGCCAGGGGGCGGGATTCAATTCTGGCCTCAGATCACCACCTGTGTGGAGTTTGCACGTTCTCCCCGTGTCTGCATGGGTTTTCTCCAGGTGCTCCGGTTTCCTCCCACAGTCCAAAGATGTGCAGATTGGGTTGATTGGCCATGCTAAATTGCCCCTTCTTGTCAGAGGGTTAGCAGAGTAAACAAGTGGGGTTATGGGGATAGGGCCTGGTTGGGATATCCTCCTTCTGCACTGCGGGGTTCCTAAGATATTTTTATGATCTACGATTCTCCAGCTATTCATGCCAGCAGGATTCTCTGATCCTGCTGCAGCAATCAGAGATTTGGGTGAGTGCCAAATTCTCTGATCTTGCTGACAGATGCAGCGGAGTGTGAACGGCTGGAGAATTTCAGCCCGTGTATCTGTTTGCACCCAGAAAGGTTCCTCATCTGCTCTTGCTAAATGTAAAGAGAGAAATTGATTCTATGTTGATGCAAGGAATTATTTCACCCATGACAGTACCAATAAGCTGGTCCTTGGGACTGATCCCAGAACCAAACTCCAACTGACCTCAATAGACCTGGCAGAATTCACATAGCCCTTACACAGCCAAACAAAGCAATTGAACATGAAGTTTATCTTGTGTCATGTGTGGATCAAAGCTTAGTGAAATTGGTAAAAAAAATCATTCTTCATGAAACTAGATGCAAATGGAGTTTTTTTTTGGCAACTGCTTCCCGGTGAAGTATCTTAAGATGCTCCCAACTTTCATTGCATTGTTTAGGAAGTTTTGTTTCAACAGATTACGCTTTGCCATCACATCAGCACCAGGAATCTTCCAGAGGACAATGCCAACACGGACAACACCTAGAAAGACTGAACACAGTCATATTCCATATGGATAAGGTCCTGATCCAGTCGGTCCACTGAGACAGAGCATGAAATTAGACAGTAAGCTGTGCTATAACACTTGCAGGAAACAGGACTTTCAACAACAAATACGTAATCTTGTGGCTGACTGTTAAGTTCCATAGGTATTTTATGGATGTATCCGGTAGTAGAATTGAGCCACAGAGGGCAAGAACAATCAGGTAGTTTCCAGATCCTCACAATATGACGTTAACTTCAGAGAGGTATGGGCGTGGTAAACCAAGTTAGAAAAGTTCTTGCACAATCCTGCTGTTGTCACTATGTCAGTTGTTACAACAAAACAATACATGGTGCAGGGAGGAAGCACAACGGAGATGTTCTGAGAAAGTCAATGCTGTTATTGCCTGATATTTTAAGCTCGCTATGACACTCAGCTACCAACTATCAGTGCTGCAGATGTATCTTCTACAGGATTGGGAGCTGTCTTCTTTTAGGCACAGACAGATGGAAAGCATAGACCAGTTTACTATGCATCCCATTCTCTGACACAGCCTAAAAAGAGGTTTGCAGTAATAGAGTGAGCTGCCATATGGGCTTGTGAAAAGCTCACAGATTATGTTCCTGGTCTCCACTTCAAGATAGATATAGAACGCAAACCCTTCGTGACACTCTTAAATTCTTTTGAGTTAGCAAAAATGCCTCCAAGAGAATGATTCAGACTGAGGTTGATGAGAGTATGTTCCAGGAAAACAGCAGACTACAGCAGATGCTATTTCACGTATCCCAGTGGCTAGACCTGAACAAAGTGATGTAGCCATTGTTGAAGAGATGGAAACCTTTGCATTGGCAGCAGCCGCAAGTGTACCAGCAACAAGTCAGCAACTGGATGAAGTCAGAGACACGCAGAAATTTGATGAAGAAGATGCTTAGGTCAGAGAGTACTGGGTTAAAGGATGGCCAAGCAAACATATCACACAATCCCACTATCAAACAGAATCTTAAGCTGAAAGAGCACCTTGGTGTAGTTGATGATTTACTCATCTATGATGAGCGATAGGTCAGTCCAAGAATTCTGAGACTCAAAATGCTTCAACAATTGCTTCAAAAACATTTGGATATCACAAAACATCAAGCCAGAGCAAGATTTTCAGTTTGGTGTCATAGACCATATACAGCTAACAGCGTATAGAAGTCGAGCAAATGCAGAGTCAGATTTCTGCATTAGTGATTACACCACTGAAGGAGACATTTGCAACACATGGAATCCTAGACCAAGTAATCTCAGTAACTGCAGTTTCATTGAATCATAGAATCCCTGCAGTACAGAAGAGGCCTCTCAGCCCATCGAGTGTGCACCAACTCTCTGAAAGGGCAGCCTACCCTGATTCTCTCCCCTGCCAAATCCTTGTAAGCCCACACATTTACCATGTTATGCTATCTAAACTACATATCCTAGGATACAAAAGCAGATATATCTTCTACAGGATTTGGGAGCTCTCTTCTTTTAGGCACATTCATAACCTTTGGTAGCTCCTTGCTGTCTTGGACAGAGCAGGAACCATACCAAGCTGTGATACAACTAGAAAGCCTGCTTTCTATGGTACAAATGGCACAAAACACCAACCCATCAGACCTCCAATCAGGAGAACTAGTTTAGATCTGAGACCAAGCTCACTTTTGGACAAGCGGTTGAACAGACACCACGGGCCCAATTTTATCATCAAGCTGCATTTGTTTTTGCTTGCGAAAACTTGGTAAAACCGAACGTGAGGCGAGTAGCCCAATCTGTGTCCACCTCCAAGCCAGTTCCCCCTTTACCAAGTCCCGAAAATGGCTACGGATTGGGACTGCGCCCGGAACAAATGCAGTGGCCATTTAAGTGCATTTACATTTAATCTTGCTGGCACTTCCCCCTTTACCACTGCATATGCCCACCCAGAATCGGCGTGAAACAGACATGTTCCACAGAAGTCCAATTCGGGCAAGTTAGTGAGGAGACAAGTACCGAGCTTCCGATGGCTCTCTGCTTGAGATCGTTGGGCATCGTGTGGAGGTGGGATATGCAGATGAGGGAGAAGGCGGGATCCATTGCCACTCTGCCTGTGATCAGTGAGGGGGAAGTGGGGTCTGCTGCCACTCTGCTGTGATCAGTGAGGGAAGGGGAGGTCCGCTTTCACTCTGCCTGTGATCAGTGAGGGGGAAGTGGGGTCTGCTGCCACTCTGCCTGTGATCAGTGAGGGGAAAGTGGGGTCCGCTGCCACTCTGCCTGAGATCAGTGAGGGGGAATGGGATGTCCGCTGCCACTCTACCTGAGATCATTGGGGAAGAAGGAGTGGGAAGGGCCTGCGATCATTCTGGATGGCGGAGTGGGTGGGAAGATAAGGGAATTAGTAATATTGTGGGGGTGGGGCAATGTCTTTGGGAACCAGGGGGAGATATTATCTGTCCCAGAGGTAATGTGGCAGGGGAGCCACATTCTATCATTTTGTTTTCTGCGTATGTGCAGTTGGAGGCGCCGATCAGAGTTGCAGGATTTCGGGCGCGTTATGACACCCACAGGCTTGTGCAGTGTAATTCAGACTCACTGATATTTGTTGCAGGCAGAGTGCGTATGGGTGTACCTGAGAACGGGTCTAAATGTCGCATCTGAAACACACCCATTTTCAAGTCTGCCCAGCACTTAGAATCAAAATGGTAAAATAGGGCCCAACATCTATGGTCCTATCTTATCCAAATAGATAATGGAATGGTAAGATAGAACAGACCTGTACCAGTTACCACACAGAAGAAATCATAATCTCCTTGAAGCAGCCATCTACACAACTTAACAGATCAGAGAGGCTGTGTTCATAGCATAGGATTCCTACAGTAAAGTCGGAGCCCTTTCGGCCCATTGAGCCTGCACAGACAACAATCCCATCCAATTCCCAAAACCCCACGTATTTAGCCTGCTAATTCCCCTGACACTAAGGGGCAATTTAGCATGACCAATCAACCTAACCTTCACATCTTTGGAATGTGGGAGGAAACCAGAGCACCCGGAGGAATCCCACACAGACACGGGGAGAAGTGCAGACTCCACATAGACAGTGACTCAAGCCTGGAATCAAACCTGGGACCTTGGAGCCATAAGGCAGCAGCGCTAACCATGCGCTGCCCCTTTCACAGGACATGATGCAATGTCTCATGATTTTGTTCTCTCTTTGGAAAATCGATTGAATTGATGAAAAATTCTACTCCTGCTGTTCTTTTCACTGAAAGTTACACACATTGTTTGAGGATTTTTCAATGGCTTTGTGGCTGACCGCAAAATCAACCATTTGCCTCGAGTTTCTGCAAATCTTATGGTGGATAATCAGGAGGATTGTTGCAGCGATTCAATAGCTCGGTGTCACTTTAATATCCAGTCATCTACCTGCAAGGTTAGTTTTTGTTAAACGCAATACTGACCAACAGATAACAGACCATTAGGCTAAATTAGGATGGGGATTCATTCCTGCACTGTTGAATGCAGTTAAAGAAGACATTGTTAGAGATAGTATATTAGCAATGATCCACCAGAGATTCATTAATCTCTAGAAAATAGCGTGCCTTACTTATCATGGAATCAAATACATTGTTTAAAGTTTTGAATGCTTACTTTGACCTCAAACAACCCCACTAGAAGCAATCTTGTATTGCACAGTTGACTGAGCAGTGACTGTGAGTAGGTTATTTGCACTGGGCCAATTCTGGATTAGTTTAGCTTCTTGTCTCTCCCACTTTCCATTATATAGTATGCTTAATCCAGATTAATATAGTCAATTCTGTACCACCCAAGAACATTAAGCACACCAACAAATATATGGTCAGTCATTCCTTGCACTGAATCATTAAGAAACCTGAATTTGAAGCTCAGACTTCGTGGTCAAAGATTCTGAAAATAGTTCTCAAGAAACAAATTTTAGGCTCCCCATTCAACTCAAACTACTGGTTAGTTTCCAGGAATACAACCGAATAAATCCATAGCAAGAGTGCCAATATTGTATACAAAGCAAGTGACATTGAAAACTGAAAGCCCAACCCACCACATAAACACAGTGGCTGTAAGAGCAGGTCAGAGGCTAGGAGTACTGTGTCACTTCCTGACACGCCAAAGCCTATCCAACATCTACAAGGCACAAGTCAGGAGTGTGGTGGAATACTGCCCATTTGCCTGGCTGGATGCAACTCCAACAACACTCAAGAAACTTAACACCATTCAGGTCAAAGCAGCCCGCTTGATTAACACCACATCCACAAACATCCACTCCCTCCACCACGAACACTCAGTAACAGCAGTATGTATTATCTCCAAGATGCACTGCAGCAAGTCACCAAAGATCCTTAGATAGCATCTTCCAAGCTCATGACCAGTTCCATCTAGAAGGACAAGGACAGCAGATATGTGAGAACACCACCAACTGGAAGTTCCCCTTCAAGCCACTCACCATCCTGACTTGGAAATATATTACCACTCCTTCGCAGTCGCTGGGTCAAACTACTGGAATTCCCTCACTAACAGCACTGTGGGTCAACCCACAACACGTGGATTGCAGCGATTCAAGAAGGCAGCTCACCACCACCTTCTCAAGGGCAACTAGGATTGGGCAATAAATGCATGTCATGTCCATGTCCCATGAATGAATTTAAAAAAATTGAATTTTCTGGTACTGCATACTCTTTTCACAGGGAATAACTCTTCATTATTCATAGAATCCCTACAGTGCAAAAGGAGGCCATTTGGCTCATTGAGACTGCACTGACCGTAATTCCAGCCAGGTCCTATCACCATAATCCCACTTACTCTGCTAATCCCCCTGCCACGAAGGGGCAATTTAGTGTGGCCAATCCACTTAACCTGCACATCTTTGGAGTGTGGGAGAAAACCAGAGCAAAACTACACATACGTGGGGAGAATGTGCAGACTCCACACAGATTAGTGACCCGAGCTAGGAATTGAACCTGGGTCCCTGATACCGTGAGGCAGCAATGCTAACCACTGTGCCACCCTTTGTTAAAAGAAACTCGAATAGTAGAATAAAACTCTCCAACTCAAACGTTTTTGAAGTTGGAACATCAACACCATCAATCACTGATGTTGGTAATTTAGTGTTCCCAGGTTTACAGCTTAGTTTATTCGCAGCAATATCCAGTGCAAGATGCTGAACGGTCTTGCCTCATTTAAACTAACAGCAGAGATTAAATTCACATCTAGCCTATGAATTGCAGGTCAGCTTGATTAAGAGGCCCCACAGCAATGAATCAAGATGATCCTGGGTGAATAACTCACTATAAAGAATATACTGTTGACAGAAGCATCAACTTCACCTGGGAAAGGAACTTGATTCACTGATTGTTGCAAGTCAGGATGATGAGTGGCTTGGAAGGAAACTTGCGTTTTAAAATAATTGCACAAAAGGGTACAAGCTACTTATTTCTAGATTAAGTTCCACTAAGGTATGATTAAAGATAGCACCAGTGTGGTTATTTCATATCACAATATTAAAGGTGCATATATATCTCTTTAAATTATTGTGCAATTCCAATTTCTACTGAGGGTGGCACAATGGTTAGCACTGCTGCCTCATACTGCCAGGTACCCAGGTTCAATTCCCGGCTTGGGTCATGGTCTGTGTGCAGTCTGCATGTTCTCCCTGTGTCTGTGTGGGTTTCCTCTGGCTTCTTCCCACAGTCCAAAAGATGTGTTGGTTAGGTGCATTGGCCATGTTAAATTTTCCCTCAGTGTACCCAAACAGGCACTGAAGAGTGACAACGGGGGGATTTTCACAGTGACTTCACTGCCGCGTTAATGTAACCCTGCTTGTGACATTAATAAATAAACTTCAAACTACAAATAGTGGACTTTTGTGCAAGTATTGCTCTTCATCCTCATTTATTGCAAAAGATCTTGTTGAATCTTTATTAATTAGGGATGAAATTGATCTTGTGTGACAGTATAGAATGAATGATCTTGCATTGGCAGCCCATTTCACACCTCACCTGCCCTTGTTTTCCACTGAAGAAAGCAGGTAACTGACATAATAACCCAGGATAACATTGCACAAGTTCTTGCACATCTCTCTTGTTCCACATTTAATTCTGTGTAGTTAGTTCATTTATTTATTAGTCACAAATAGGTTTACATTAACGCTGCAATGAAGTCACTGTGAAAATCCTGTTCGGGTACACTAGGGGAGAATTTAGCATGGCCAATCCACCTAACCAGTACATTTTCCAGATTGTGGGAGGAAGCCGGAGCACCCTGAGGAAACCCATGCAGATATGGGTAGAATGTGCAAACTCCCCACAGACAGTGACCCAAGCCAAGAATGAAACCCGGGTCTCTGGTGCCGTGAGGCAACAGTGCTAACAACTGTTCCATCGTGCTGCCCCACAGGCGGCGCTCTGTGGTCATCCCTAATGATGTGAATTCTTCATTATTTCCTGGAGTGTTGTCTTGCCTATAACTGTTCTCACACCATCCTACTTGCACTGTGAGAAATATGAATGCAGAAATGAGAATTATTGGGTTTTATTGATCACAGGAACAGTCATAAAAACAAACTGATGTGTGCGTGTGTGTGTGTGTGTGTGTGTGGAGGGGGGGGAGGGTGAGTGGGGTGTTAGAACAGTGGAAGAAATGCCTGTGAATGCTGTCAACGTTATACACATAAAGAGACCCGGAAATGGCAATTTCACCTCACTGTGACTATGCAGCTGAAATCCCTTCATCTGTGGCAGACATCTCACTACCTTTACACAGATGGCTTTGCTAGCATGAGGATACAATGTAGGCACAACGCCAAAGTCTAGCATACTTCCTATTGGCATCTCTCCAGGAACTCAGCTCACCACGAGCAATCATAACCAGGCAGGAACTCTGCCAATGACTATGCTGAGAGCATTTCCTCATTCTCGCACATGATTGTCAGTGCTTTTAGCTGCAAAGGTCATCAGAGGCACAGGCATTCTTTCCCTGCACCATTAAACTCGCACCAACTGATCAGTGACTGCGGCTGATACGGGTTCAAACTGTGAAACAATGATGCTTTTCTCTCAAAGAGGTTTTAAACTTGTCCACTTATGAATTCAAAAGTTGTCTCTTATCATTGACTCGGTTGTTGGTGTGTCTCCATCGCACTGAAATTTGAAGCGTGTCAATTTACAGTGAGAATATTGCATAGGTGATCGGTATGCTTTAAATGTATTTGCATTAAATCTGATTTTTTTTTAATGAATTTGAATTCCCAGCAGCTGAATTCCCTGGATGACATGGGCAGTCAACGTTCCTTTGGCAGAATTTTGTGGTTGTGTTGAGTGTTCTGGCAGCAGAACTGGAAGTACATGGATCTTCTGATCAGAATGGCTGACCATGCACAGTCATCTGGCAGCCAGCCAGTTAGATATTTAGAGTTGAGGAGACAGGCTAATTGTGCAGTGGGGTTGGGCAGAAGGTCAGCAACCCTGCCATGACCTCACAGGATTGGAGGTCTGGGGGTTATATTTAAAAGGCACCCAGAAGGGCCTACATACCGTGCAATTCAGCACCATCAGCCTGACTGTGAGTGTGGGTGCTGTGCAAGTTCAATAATTCCTGCTGCAAACTGCTGATCTGACCATACCACCTCCCCCAAAATCTGCTGCTACTGTCACCTGCTGATCTGACAGCCCCCCAACCCATCCCCCTGCCACCCCCGCCTCCTCCTCCTCCACCACCCCACGTCACCCAACCTTCCTAGACAGCCACCACCCTTCCTTCTGTAAACACAAATTCATTCTGGGGCAGCATGAGTGGTTAGTATTGCTGCCTCACAACGCTAGAGACCCAGATTCAATTCCGGCCTCGGATCACGTTCTCTCCGTGTCTGCGTAGGTTTCCCCCAAGTGCTCTGATTTTCTCCCACAGCCCAAAGATGTATTGGTTAGGTTGATTGGCCATGCTAAATTAATCCTAGTGTCGGGGGGATTAATAGGGTAAATATGAGGTGTTATGGGAAGAAGGCATAGGCGGGATTGCGGACTCAATGGGCCAAATGTCCTCTTTCTACACTGTCGGGATTCTATGAAACAACCGTGCTCTGACCTCCCTAGATAGCTGCCACGTGAGCTCAGTGCAGCAGTTCTTTTTATTAATTCAGGGGATGTGGGCATTGCTGGCTGGGCCAGCATTTGTTGCCCATCCCTAACTGCGCTTGTACTTTGGCTTGCTAGGCCATTTCAGAGACCGGTTAAGAGTCAACGACAATGCTCTGGATCTGGAGTCACATGGAGGCCAGACCGGGCAAGGATGGCAGATTACCTTCCTTAAAGGGCATTAGTTCTTTCCCTCAGTTGAGTTTTTTTAAAATGACAAAACAACAATGGTTTCATGGCCATCATTAGACTTTTAATTCCCAATTGTTTTTTAATTGAATTCAAATTTCACCATCTATCATGGTGGGATTTGAACCCAAGTCCCGAGGATGCTACTCAAGTCACTACACTGGGTCTCTGGGTTATTCATCCAGTGACAATAGCACTATGCCAACGTCCCTTCTCCAGGGGAGGATTCACAATGAAACACACCATGCCCAGGGACAGGTCCCCTGTCATAACCAGTCAGGGACAGAACTATTCTGAAAACCTTTTCAGGATTTACATGTCAATCACTCTGCTGAGCCAATCACAGAGCAGGACACAGTTCTTTCTTGACACAAAGCTCTGGTCAGAATGACATTACTCATGTGGCTTGTGATGCTGTGAGCTTGAACAGAGAGGAATATCAGTGTGGCATCGGGGGAGACCCAACCACTGATATGTGATGTGAGTGGTGGTTTTGACATGGATGCTATGGCATGGTTAGCGCCCAGCATTCGGGAGTTCAAATCTGCGAGAGTGCAAGCCCAAATGGATGTCATGTGGGCGGGGCTGGAGTTGGAGGTGTGCACATGCGTGAGGGGTGGGGAAGAGAGAGTGCACATGAAGGGTGGGGAAGAGAGAGTGCGCATGAAGGGTGGGGAAGAGAGAGTGTGCGTGAGGGGTGGGGAAGAGAGAGTGCATGTGAGGGGTGGGGAAGAGAGAGTGTGCGTGAGGGGTGGGGAAGAGAGAGTGCGCATGAGTGGTGGGCATCTGCCTTCCGACCCTGAGGAATGGATGGGCCTGAAAGTGAAGCTCAGGGCCTCATGACCT
Source organism: Carcharhinus amblyrhynchos (assembly GCF_965287045.1). Taxonomy (NCBI): domain Eukaryota; kingdom Metazoa; phylum Chordata; class Chondrichthyes; order Carcharhiniformes; family Carcharhinidae; genus Carcharhinus; species Carcharhinus amblyrhynchos. The sequence continues at coordinate 40,885,702 of NC_137341.1, read as the reverse complement.
GCCTCTGTTCGTCTCCCAGGTCCACCAAAGGTCTCCATAGGAGAAAAGCAACTCCTACTCACTGCATATCCACCAGGAGGTCTACCCCACCTGCTTTAACTGGTCATAAATCTGAAAGCATGCATTTCTCATTTGTTGCTGACTTACCACAAAGACACAGTTTAATCAGCCGACCTTCTGTTTTAATGAGTATGCATGACATTAAATAGAGCTTCATGCCACTTGCTTTCAGGAACCATGTTCTATCTTTCACCTGTTACCTACTTAATTCCCAACTTTCATCCTGCTATATTCAAGCTCCAGCACGACTAAGTGCCCAATCCATCTCATTTCTCACTCTCGGCAGTTCCATTTGATCCATGACAGCATTCAATGGAATGCTTAGACACTAGTTATTTTTAATCATGGTAAGGGTTTCAAATATTACAGTCATAGAAGGAAACACCTTGCAGCCCTATCATCCTAATTGCTCCGCTAAAAGCTTGACTATTGTTTGCAGTTCCTAACAGCACCTTAAAACCGGAGGTGGCAGCTGAAGTTTTCAAAAATCTGTTGAAGGTTTACAGTGACTGTAAACTGCAGTTGTACTGGTGTTAGTCAGTGAGGTGTTTGGGTATTTCCAAAGAACAAGTCTCACACAGATGGTAGCAGTTCTGACGAAAACCATGTGGCCAGAACTCTACCACCTAGCCTGCCGTGGAATCGGAGCGGGCGAGGATCCGACAATGGAACTCTCCATTAACCTCAAGCGAGGTGGTAAATCCCGCCCTATGATTCAATGAGCCTTCCATTCAGGGAGTACTGTAAAGAACAATAACAATTATCTATAGTGATATAGCACCTGTAATATAATAAAACATCTCAGGCACTTCACAGGAGTGTGAACAAACAAAATTTGACACCAATCCACATAGAATAGAATCCCTACAATGCAAAAGGAGGCTATTCAGCCCATCGAGTCTGCGTCGGCCACAGTCCCACCCAGGCCCTATCCCCACAACCCCACATATCCACCCTGCTAATCCCCTGACACCAGGCCAATCAACCTAACCTGCACATCTTTGGACTGTGGAAGGAAACTGGAGCACCTGGAGGAAACCCGACACAGACATGGTGTGAATGTGCAAACAGTGACCCAAGGCCAGAATTAAACCTGGGTTCCTGGTGCTGTACGGCAGCAGTGCTAACCACAATGCCACCATGCCTGCAGTTTCACACAGGATAGAATGTAATTCCCTTGGACATATGGATGAAATATAACTCCCTCGTGTGTAGCATTTGCTGGATCATGAATCCAATCCATGATGATGTCCATGATGAACATTTGCCAATTACTTTCTAGAAAAGTTTGAAAAGTTTTTGTTTGCATTGCTTAGGCACCATTGATTCAGAAAGTACAGGAGCTTTGCTGGCATCTGAGTTGGGGCTACAAGGGTTGTTTACTTCAATATCCATGCTGCAGGCTTTGGTTCAGTCTGACAAATATCATAAAAGATCTAATTCCTTTGACTTTTTTCCCTCTTTTCTAACATTCTGTCTAGATTTCTTCCTTTATCTTTAGAACCATAAAAATGATACAGCTCAGAAAAGGAGCCATTTAGTCCATCACTTGGTCCCTTTCTTTTCCCATTTTCCTGCACACGGCCCATAGCCCTGCAACTTACAGCACTTATGTTGCAGGTCCAGGTACTTTTTAAATGAGTTCAGGGTCTCTGCCTCCACCACCAAGAAACCTCACAATACCAGGTTAAAATCCAACAGATTTATTTGGTAGTACAAGCTTTCGGAATATCGCTCTTTCTTCAGGTGAGTGAAGAGTTGTGTTCATAAACAGGGCATACACTGACACAATTTACAAGGTAATGGTTGGATTATGAGTCTTTACAAACCAACAAGTCTTAAAGGTACAGACAATGTGAGTGGAGAGAGGGTTAAGTGCAGGGTACAGAGGCGTGAATTGTCTCCAGCCAGGACAGTTAGTGAGATTTTGCAAGCCCAGGCAAGTCATGGGGGGTTACAGATAGTGTGACATGAACCCAAGATCTTGGTTGAGGCCATCCTCATGTGCGTGGAACTTGGCTATCAGTTTTTGCTTGGCGATTCTGCATTGTCATGTGTCATGAAGGCTGCCTTGGAGAACATCATATCCACCACCAACTTAGGCAACGAATTCCAGACACCCCACCATCCTCTGAGTAAAAAGCTTTTCCTTGTATCCCCTCTAATCGTTCTGCCATTTAGTTTGAATCTATAACCTCCTGGTTTCTGAACTCTCTGCCAAGGAAAACAGGTTCCTCCTGTCTACTCTATCTATACTCCTCATAGCTTTGTACACCTCAATCATGTCACCCCTCAGCCTTCTCTGATCCAAGGAAAACAACCCCAAGCTCTCCAATCTCTCCGCATACCTACAATTCACCAGACCTGGCAACGTTCTAGCGAATCTTCTGTGCACTCTCTCCAGAGCAATTATGTCTTTTGCTTTTGCTGATGCCAACAACGTATGCCAGCAATCCAGCACCAAGTGTATTTTCTTCTGGCAAGGAGCTGGCAGCCAGTTCCCAGTGATCCTGTTCTCACATAACTTCACACTATTTACTGTAGTAGTAACCGTTGGCTGGCAGTGGGAATGCCAGCTAATTTTTCCCTTCCTCACCTTTGATGCCAATGACTCGTACCATTCCTTAATTAATCTGTTGTTGAATTGGCTCGCTTAGCATGGAATATGATCACCTCTAGTGATTTCCCTGGGCAGTATAGCTCAGTAGTACGTGGTGCATCTACTGGAGAGATTGGAGAGTTTGGGATTGTTTTCCTTGGAACAGGGAAGGCCAAGGGGTGACGTGACTGAGGTATATTGAGCAAGTGCTCTTTTATATTACTTGGATTTGTATTACTTGGGATTATTCAGATATTTAATTTATTTTGTGTTTTATTGCAGATCTTCCCATCATGGCTGTTTTATCAATGTATGGTTTGGCAGAATATTGTACCTTGGAAAAAAGCTTTCCACAGTACCCATTTTGTTTCTAATGAAGAGGTGTATTATCCATTCCAAACAAAAGAATACTTTGTTTAGCATTAATGAATTAAAAAATCTAAACTCTTAATACAAAGATATATTCATGTCCCAAGCTTTTCTGGCAGATGAGTAATCAATTGCTTCTTTAAGTGCAGACAGAATTGGGTATGGTGTGCAATGTATATAAACTGCTAATTTTTCCTGAACTCTGACTCTCTCAAAACCCTCTGAGCAGACTGATATTTTATCCATAAGCTCATTAAGAACAAAATGCATAATTCATATTGTCCAGATGTTACAAATGGCTATGCCTCTGTTCAATTTTGTATCTATAATATGCTCCTTTGCTTTCCTGAAGTATTGACTCACACCAGGATATGATTCCATTGTTGCCAGCATTACACTGAAGTAGTGTACAGACAGAACAACCAACTAGATATTATATGAGCCTATGTTTCTGTTCAGTTTTGCATCCTGAATAATACCCTCATCTCCTGAATAACAGGTATTTCATAGACCTTACATCATAGAAACAGATCATTTGGCCCCAATTTGGGTGGCGCGGTGGCACAGTTATTGGCACTGCTGCCTCACAGCGCCAGGGACCTGGGTTCAATTCCAGCCTCGGGTAGCTGTGAGGAACTTGTACATTCTCCCTGTGTCTGTGTGGTTTCCTCCGGTTTCCTCCCACTACCCAAAGATGTTCAGGTTAGGTGGATTGGTCATGTTAAATTACCCATTAGTGTGCCAAGATTTGTAGGTTAAGGGGAAAAGCAGGGTAAATATCTTTTCACATTTTGAAAAACAATTTGAGGATTTCCCCTCCTGTATGCTTTTGTTTGGCCTCTTCATGGTCCATGAGGCCAGCTGAGGTCATTGGAACGAGGTACCCAAAGTGACAGGAAGGCATTTTGCTACCTTTCTAGTTCCTTCTCTTGAATATCAAATCTGGGGCTAATGAGACTGCACTTGTTCAGTCTGCCTGCGAGATTGACAACTATTTTCCCACCCCTTTAGTTAACAATGATCTCAAACTCTCCAATGTAGCCAAGTTTCATCATTGCAGTCAAGAATCTCACAATCACTTTGGAGTATGATCGGATGAGAACATAATGTTTTCCACGTTTCTCTGCATTATTTGTCAGGGCATCAGCAAGAACATTCATGTGCACCGTGATGCCTCTTGGTCAATATGGTGAAATACATGGGGTTATGGGGGTAGGCTCTGGGTAAGATGCTCTGTTGGAGTCAGTGCAGGTTCAATCTGCACTGTAAGGATTCTATGAAGGTACTGAACACAACAGGATTTCATTATTGCCAGTATCTTCCCCACGTAGTCATTCTGAGACCAACTATAGTGTCATCAGTTTCCGATCAGTTAACTCAGCACAGATATAGAATTTCAATTGGTCTCTCTTAGCCTATATAACTTAGTGTTGCACTGAAAGGCATCTTTACTGACAAGACCATCAAGGGATACACTCACAATTTTAAAAGTTCCCAACTTGTTTTTGCAACATATAAGATGGAGTTTTCAATGAACACACTTCATGCCCAGAGGCTGCCACCTCAACAATGGCTGGTACTATTGGATCCATGGAGAACAAAGAAACCTCTTCAAAGATACTCTGAAGCTTATCAGGAAGCATGGCAGCATTAATATTAATACTGGGAGGAGCTCACTGTCAACCTTTCAAAACAACAATAATTTGTTCATCAAGCTTTGAGTCATGGTGGCACAGTGGCACAGTGGTTACCACTGCTGCCACACAGCATCAGGGACCTGGGTTTGATTCCCAGATTGGGTCACCGTCTTGTGGAGTTTGTCCATTCTCCCCGTGTCTGCGCAGTTTTCCTCTGGGTGCTTTGGTTTCCTCCAACAGTCCAAAAGTACGTGGGTTAGGTTGACTGGCCATGACAAATTGCCCTTAGTGTCAGGCAGGTTAGCAAGGTAAATATGTGAGGTTACGGGGATAAGGCCTGGGTGGGAATGTTGTCGGTGCAGGCTCAATGAGCCAAATGGCTTCCTTCTTCACTGTAGATCCTGATCATTGACACATGAAAAGGCAGAGCAGCAGCAGGAAAGGAAGCGAATCCTGCACTCCAGATCCCACTACCTCAAGAGATGCCACATGTGCCCAAAAATCTGTGGGCTGACAATCAAGGCTGTTCAGCCCCATGAAGGTCCATGGCAGGAACTTACAATCCTGAGTAAATATCACCCTCGAATCGACAGACAGCTGAAGGTTGACAACTAGAACATATATGAGCATTATTATAATCCCCAAGGAGAAATCATAAATTAACATTAGGAAGTGTTAGGAACATTAGGAACATTCTATGAGGATGTGTCTAGGGCAGTGGATAGAGGAGAGCCGGTGGATGTGGTCTTTCTGGATTTTCAGAAGACGTTTGACAAAGTACCTCACAAGAGGTTATTGCAGAAGGTCGAGGGACATGGAGTTGGGGGTAGGGTGTTAGCGTGGATAGAGGATTGGTTGTCAAATAGGAGGCAGAGAGTGGGGGTCAACGGGTGCTATTCGGATTGGCGGATGGTGACTAGTGGAGTGCCCCAGGGGTCGGTGCTGGGGCCTCAGCTTTTTACCATTTATATAGATGATCTGGAGGAGGGAACCGAGTGTAGGGTGTCGAAATTTGCTGATGACACCAAGATTGGGGGAACGGCAAATTGTGCGGAGGGTGTGGAGAGTCCGCAGAAGGATCTAGGTAGGCTGGGCGAATGGGCCAGGAAATGGCAAATGGAATTTAATGTTGGCAAGTGCGAGGTGGTCCACTTTGGTAGGAATAATGGTAGGAAGGACTATTAATACGTGGCGAAAAACTGCAGCAGGCGACGGTGCAGAGGGACCTCGGGGTCCTTGTGCATGAGTCGCAAAAACCCAGCTTGCAGGTGCAGCAGGTGGTCAGGAAGGCGAATGGGATGCTGGCCTTCATAGCGAGGGGGATTGAATATAAAAGTAGGGAGGTCTTGCTGCAGCTGTATAGGGCATTGGTGAGGCCGCAGCTGGAGTACTGTGTGCAGTTTTGGGCGCCGCACCTGCGCAAAGATATTTTGGCCTTGGAGGGAGTGCAGAGGAGGTTTACTAGGCTGATACCGGAATTGAGGGGGTTGAGCTATGAGGAGAGGCTGAATAAACTAGGCTTGTACTCGTTAGAGTTTAGAAGAATGAGGGGAGATCTCATTGAGACGTATAAGATGATGAATGGGATGGATAGGATAGAGGTGGAGAGACTCTTCCCGCTCAAAAAAGACAGTAGGACTAGGGGGCACAGCCTCAAGATAAAAGGGGGGCGGTTTAGAACGGAGTTGAGGAGGAACTTCTTCACTCAAAGGGTGGTGAATCTCTGGAATTCTCTGCCCGTTGAAGTGGTGGAGGCTGCCTTGCTAAATATTTTTAAGACGTGGGTTGATGGGTTTTTGATAAGAGAGGGGATTAAGGGTTATGGGGAGAGGGCGGGAAAGTGGAACTGAGCCACGACAGATCAGCCATGATCTTATTGAATGGTGGGGCAGGCTCGAAGGGCTAGATGGCCTACTCCTGCTCCTATTTCTTATGTTCTTATGTTCTTATGTTTAAGTTGGATTGGTTCTGATTCATGTTAAAGTGAAATCCCGGTAATTTCTTCAGTTGAGGGAGTCACTTAGAACATAAGAACATAAGAACATAAGAAATAGGAGCAGGAGTAGGCCATCTAGCCCTTCGAGCCTGCCCCACCATTCAATAAGATCATGGCTGATCTGTCGTGGCTCAGTTCCACTTTCCCGCCCTCTCCCCATAACCCTTAATCCCCTCTCTTATCAAAAAACTAATACTTCAAATGAAAAGATAAATTTCACTTTAAATAGTAGCCACAGTAAAGATATGTCTTATATAACTTTCCATGAGTTTGTGGTGCTATGTGGCAACACAGTTCCACAATATGCTGTTCTTTATTCATGGAGGATGGGTCAAAGGTTTCTATACAACAACAGTAGCTTTCACCACCCAAGTTTCTTGGGTACAATTATCATCAACAAGGAACATGTCTATGAATCCTCTCTCCCTCAGATCATGGCAGTTTGGTGTAGCTTTCCAGAGTTTCTTTTCCACTGACCAACCACTAACATTCCAGTACTCGGTCTGATCGCTTCTGGGAAAACGTCCGGCTCTTTAGCATCTCTGAACTATTCATGTGGCTTTCCAGGTTTTAGACCTTTTTATGCAGCTTCAACATTTCTCCAAGTACTCCTGTTCCCTTTTCTGCCAAACAGGAAAAACGGACCACTAACCATGGAAACTCTACAGTACAGAAGGAGGCCATTCAGCCCATCGAATTTGCACCAGCAACAATCCCACCCTACGCCTTAACCCCGCACATTTACCCCGCTAATCCCTCTAACCTACACATCCTGGGCTACTAAGAGGCAATTTAGCACGGCCAATCAACCTAACCCGCACATCTTTGGATCGTGGGAGGAAACCAGAGCATCCGGAGGAAACTCACACAGGCACAAGGAGAATGTGCAAAATCCACACTGACAGTCACCTTAGCCAGGAATTGAACCCAAGTCCTTGGAGCTGTGAGGCAGCAGTGCTAACCACTGTGCCACCACTACCTGAAATATATTTTCTTCTTCTCCTCACAAAAATTTGGTGTGTCCTTATTTCTGTCACTACCTTTGTGTCTGCATTCCAATGGTGATTGCCTCAACCCTCCATCTCTCCCTCATCTAACTCCCTTTTCTTTCAGGCCAGATACATGAGTTCTGTACTGAATCTCCTTCCTGTTGCTACTGCTTTCAGGGCAATGGTTGCCAGGTCACTTCTTCAGTTTTCTGACTGATGGCTGGCCTGACCCACAGCACCACAACCTCCACTGGTAGCACAAAGAGGCAGGTTCTAAATACACCCCAGTTGGAATGGGTATAAAACCCACGTGTTGGCACTTGTCTAATCTGCACCAGCCACCCAGCCAAATAGCCCAGCCAGACCCCCAGGGTGTCTGAGTTGCTGTGTCAATATATACCTTTTATGTAAATGTTGTAGCCTGGAGCTATGGATAACAAAGGTAGAAGCTCCAATTTCTTTCATCAGATCACATGGACCAGTATTTCTTATTATCCTAGAAACTTACAATTGACCCCTTTACAACTGATGGAAACTCTTAAAAGTCGAACATTCTTAAAAACAGTTACAGATTTCCTGGACATTTTAAATAAATAACATATTGTACTGCTCTGACGAAGGGTCATCCAGACTCGAAACGTTGGCTCTATTCTCTCTCCATGGATGCTGTCAGATCTGCTGAGATTTTCTAGCATTTTCAGTTTTTGTTTCAGATTCCAGCATGCACAGCATTTTGCTTTTATCATTCAGGTCAGAATTGCTACGCAAACTATCACTAATTTTATTTCGGAGTGCCACCAATATGGTTAAAATGCCCAATCAATAATTTTAGGAAAAGCTGCAATATAATTAAGATTTCCCATTTATGTACCTGACAACTTGTTTAATCAAAAATTATAAAAAGGAAGAAATTCATTTCTGTAAAGACGAGTAAATACATAACTTGCATTAGGAAACAAATTAGAAACGGGGGAGGCCATTCGGCCCCTCAAATGTGTTCCACCATTCATCTTGATCATGGCTGATCATTGAATTCCTGATCCCCCCTTCCCCCACAATATCCTTTGATTCCTTTAGTGCTAAGAGCTATATCTAATTTCATCACACAAAACTTTGGCCTCAATCTTGATATTAATGTGTCCCTTAAGTAATTGTTTCCCCATCCCTTAGTGTGACTGACCTTTGAGAAAATAAATCCCAGAGTCCTTTAAGCCTAACTTACCCCTCCCTCCATTTAGAAGAGTCGCTTTCTCTTCCTCCTTGGGAGTTAACCTCTCCCAACCTTTGTTAATGCTGCCCTTCAGTGAGGCCAGAGGATTGTCCTGTTTGACTTCATGGGGCAAGAGTTCAGTTATAATTCTGTGAGAATAGCTTTGTATCAGTATCTAAATCTTTGATTTTAAACACTGGTTCCTTTGAAACATAACCAGATTAATAGCTTGCTACCTGGAATTTTCCACAATTCAGGGCTTGGGGAAGGAGGGGGTTGTAGGATGCTTGAATTATTTTCATACAATATAGATAGAAGGAATAAAGAAAGAAAGAATTTGCATTTATATCAAGCCTTTCATGACTTTAGTAAGTCCCAGAATGCTTTACAGCCAATGACGCACTTTTGAAGGATAGTGAATGTTGTAATGTAGGAAATATGGCAGCTAATTTGCATTTGGCAAGGCCCCATAAACAGCAGTGTGATGATAGCCAGTTAACCTTATTTTGTGGTGATGATTTAGAGGTTAACGCTAACCAGGACACCAGGGAGAATGCTCCAGCTGATCTCTGAAATAGTGCCATGGGATCTTTTACATCCGTCTCAAGGGTAGATGGGGTATTGGTTGAACATCTCATCCTAAAGACTGTGTACTGGAGTGACAGCCAAAAATTTCTAGAACAGAACTATGAGCCCACAACTTCTGCCTCATGGAATTATAGAATCTCTACAGTGCAGAAAGAGGCAATTTGGCCCTTCAAAACTGAACCACTAATAATCCCACCCAGGCCCTATCCCAGTAACCCCATATGTCACCCTGCTAATCTCCCTAACACCAAGGGGCAATTTAGCATAGCCAATCCACCTAAACTGCACATCTTTGGACTATTGGAGAAGAAATCCATGCAGGCATGGGGAGAACATGCAAACTCCACACAGACAGTTACCCCAGACCAGAATTGAACCTGGATCGCTGGCGCTCAAAGACAGCAGTTCTAACCACTGTGTCACATGCCGCCTGACTCAAAGGAGGAGTTACACTCACAGAACTATGGTTGAGTACAACAGTTGCATTAAAGAATGAAAGATGGAATGAAATTATTATGGTACAGACAACAATACTTCATTCTTGTCAATGAAGCATCATCTGCTCTGTATTGGCTTGGGAATGTCAGGCACATTATACAAAAACCTAAGTATGTCACAAAAAAGTTTAAGTGAGGAGAGAAAACTCTGCTATATCAAAGATTGATCTGACTATGGGAGATCAAGGGAAGGTTGAGAATGAGTGAGGAGGATTGCAGCCATGTTCTTCCCCAGGTATCAGCTCTGAAAGCCAATAGGAACAAAATAGCACAGTTCAACAATAAGCAAATACAGAGATATCAATTTGGAAAACAAATACTGTTATATTTGTTCCCATTTACTAAAGTATGTGAGGAAAACTAAATGAGATGAATTCAAAACTTCAATCTTAATATTTACAGGAGTTTATTAAAGGCACAGTGGCATAATGGTTAGCACTGCTATCTCATGGCATCAGGGACCCGGGTTCAATTCCGGCCTTGGGTCACTGTCTGTGTGAAGTTTGCACGTTCTCCCTGTATCAGCGGGGGTTTTATCCGGGGCTCCGGTTTCCTCCCACACTCCAATGATGTGCGTGTTAGGATGATTGACCATGCTAAATTGTCCCTTAATATCCCAAGATATATATGTTAGTGGGATAAACGTGTGAGGTTCTAGGGTAAGCCTGGGTAGGAATTGGTATAGACTCAATGGGCCGAATGGCCTCTTTCTGCACTGTAGGGATTCTACGATTCTATGAAATGATCCTGTGCATTAAAATTGCATTTATTTCTCAAAATGTTACCTGCAAATGCAGATCAGAGCTGGAGACATTTCAATTGTATTTTACAGTCTAATCTTACTTATTATTTTAAAAAATTAAGTGCTCTGGCCTTGTGTCCTCTGGCCTACTTAGGTCACGCATAATATATATTTTGAAATAAACTATTTTGATTTTCTCTGAACAAGTTCAGTGATCTTTTTATGGACATTTTTGATAAGAATCACTGCTACCACCTTCAGTACAACTGAAACTGGCACTAATCTGCCTGTTGGATTGTAAGCCTTTCTGTTGTTGCTGAGATTTACTGCCAGTCTGCTGCTGTTGAATGTATTCTTATTATTTTCCTTTTATCGTTGCTCATGGCAGATTAGTGTATTTCCTGCTGCATAAGCCCTGTCCTTGTGGAAATATATAGTTTCCCTGAGATGGTTAAGTGATGTTTTAGCATGTTAAATGATTAATATTTAACTGCGATGGGTGGATTATGCCATAATTTATCTCAGCCCGGCTTCCCTTAATATTTGTTTGACCAAATCTTATTACTGATGTTATTTGGGAACATCAGATGGGAAAACTATAAATCTAGAATTATATCAGTCCACAAATTTTCTACTTGCACCAGCAGTTTAGCTTTTTATTATAGAGTCACAGTAAACCGAGAGCTTTGATTGATGGTGACTTGAGGGCTCTTTCTATGTGTGATGTCTATCTCGGGTTTAGGTTCACTGATTATTTCCTTGCCGACTATTGAGGGCTAATCTGATTGTAACTGTTTTGCTTATCATATACAGTTACCATAATTTATTGGAGGCTTTTATTAGTCTCTCTCGCAGATTGTTTCTCCCATTTTTTCCAGTTTATTTTTTGTATTTTGTACTGCCTTGCTCTGTGATTAAAAGGCAAAGCGGTCAAGTTTACATGTGAAATCAAATAAGAAGGAAGATTGATTGAGAGAAGGTGGGGGATGCAACTAAAAATCATTTAAAAAAGAATTCTTGAGATCTGGATGTTGCTGACAAGACCAGAATTTTTGCCAGCACTTGTTGTCCTGAGAAGTTAGAGGTGGGCCTTCTTCTCGAGCAGTTTGAGATGAAGGAGTGGCTTGCTAAGCCACTTCAGAGAGCAGTGAAGAGGCAACCACCTTGGTGTGTGCCTGGAGTCATGTACAGGGCAATCCGGTTTCCTTCCCTAATGGGCACTTATAGAATCTCTACAGCGCAGGAGGCCATTCGGTCCACCAAATCTGCACCAACTCTCTGAAAGAGCGTCCTACGAAGGCCCACCACCCCACCCTATACCTATATTTACCCCACTAATCTCCCTAACCTACATATCTTAACCAACTCACGAAGGGGCAAATTATCCTGGCTGATCCACCTGCACATCTTTGGAGGAGACTGGAGCACCCAGACAAAACCCATGCAGACACAGGGAGGAAGTGCAAACTCAACACAAACAATGACCCAAGGCTGGAATTGAACCTGGGTCCCTGACTCTGTGAGGAAGCAGTGCCAACCACTGTACCACCTCCTTAGCGAAGTAACTGGGTTTTTATGACAATCTGTCAGCTTCATGACACCTATTTTCAGATTTTTTTTAACTGAATTTGAATTCTGAAACTGTCATGGTGGGATTTAAAATCACATGCGCTGGATTATTAGTCCAGGATAGATTCCTCACCTGGTTACATAACCACACCAAAAGACGAACAATAAGATCTACAAATGTAGAGAATGGTAGCAGTGAAATTTAAGCTAGTGGATCTCCCCTTGTATTGCCCTCAGAAAGTTATAGTAGAGAATTGTTTTTTTAGAGCACAGTAGTGATATTATATATAAGTGATCTGCAGCTACTGGAATTAAAACACTGTCAATTGCAGTAGAGGTGGATTGATTGAACAAAATCCCTTCTTCATTTGTATTTATCTTGTGAAGAAGGGAACAGAATTCCTTTGGCCATTTTGTATGACGCTACTGTAATGGTGACAGAAGTCAGGTGAAATGACTCAGATTAAGGTCAAGACCTGCATTTAGTTGGGAGATCCCAGTGGGTTGGCCTTGGAAAGGCTTGTTCGAAGTGTGGCCCCGAGGGCCAGTCTGGCAAAACGGCAGAAAATTTCAATTTGTGGATTTGGTATAAGCATGTCGTAGGCCCCTTTACTAAAATGAAGGAAAGTGGTGGGTGAGGAGGTCTCTCGGGCTCTCCACACTGGCAGCTGAGTGCCATTGGAGCCCACAAATGCTCAAGTTGAGGAAGAATCAATGGGTGTAGCACATCGGTTGTTGTAGTGCACTCTCCAGTAACTAGTTACATTGCCCTATGAGTAGGTTTTCTACCTTTCCTGTGGAGCAAACAACAAGGCAACCTGAAAAAACTTGTGAATAACTTGCCAAATGAAAAGAGAGTGACAGTTGGGAAATGAAATCCCTTATTTCCCAGTTGCCCATTATCAGCTAGGTTAATCTCAGTGTTTGTTCCTTTGAACAATTGCTAACTGTATACTGTACTGCAGATTACTTCATTCTATTGGACTTTTTAAATGGTTGGGTCAGAATCACATGGTTACTGATACAAGTTAAAACACCACTGACAAATTCCTGACAAATCAAAGGCTTCTGTTAGTCTTATTGTTAAAATCATGGAAAAGTAGAAAACAGGAGTAGTAGGGCCCTTCGTGCCTGTTCCCACCATTCATTATGATCATGGCTAATCATCCAATTCATTAACCCATTCTAGCACTCCCCCCATATCCTTTGGTCAGTCTGGCAAACCTTTGCTACACTCCCTCCATAGCAAGAACATCCTTCCTCAGGTGTGGCCTCACCAAGACTCTGTACAACTGCAACAAGACATTCTTGTTCCTGTACTGTTGCTTTCAAGGCCAACATATTACTTGCCTTTTTTGCTGCCTGCTGCACCTGCATGCTTACCTTCAATGACTGGTGTACAAGGATACCCAGGTCTCATTGCACAATCCCCTCTTTCAGTTTATAGTCACTCAGATAAAAATACACCTTCCTGTTTTTCCAACAAAGTAGATCACCTCACATTTAGCCACATTATACTGCATCTGCCATACAGTTCTGGGGTGGAGGGACTGATGTATAAAGAGAGATTGAGTTGGTCAGGATTATATTTGCTGGAGTTTAGAAAAATGAAGGGAGAACTCACAGAAATCTTTAAAATTCTAACTGGATTAGACAGGGTGGATGCAGGAAGGATGTTACCGGTACAGGGGGAGTCCAGAACCAGAGGTTGCACTCTGAGGATACAAGGTAAGCCAGTTAGGACCAAGTTGAGGAGAAATTCTTCACCCAGAGAGTGGTGTGCCATTGGGATTCATTACTACAGAAAACAGTTGAGGCCAAAATTATCTATGTTTTCAAGAAGGGGTTAAATATAACACTTGGGGCTGAAAGAGTTCAAATGATATGGGGGGAAAAGTGGAAACAGGTTATTGAGTTGGATGATCAGCCATGACTTTAATGAATGGTGGGAGCAGGTTGAAGGGCTGAATGGCATAATCCTGCTCTTACTCTTGATATTTCTATAACAACGGCTGAAATTCTCCCGTCTTGCCCACCACAGGAATCATACTGGGCGAGACAGAAAATTTGGCAGACTATTTAAGGCTCTGTTGGGCAAGAATTTCCAGTCTTGGAGCATGCGTGGCTGGAGTATCCCACACATATCTGTAAATGTAAATTTGCGATGTTGAATATATCATTGAATCCCCACAGTGCAGAAGGAGGCCATTTGGTCCATTGAATCTGCACCCACTCTCCAACAGAGCATCTTACCCAAGCTCTATCCCCATGAATTTACCCTTCTTAACCCCTCTAACCTACACACTCTGGGGCAATTTAGCACAGCCAATCCACCTACCCTGCGCATCTTTGGAGTGTGAGAGGAAACCAGAGCACCCATGCTGACATGGAGAGAATGTATATCTCCACACAGACTGTCACCCAAGGCTGGAATTGAACCCAGGTCCCTGGTGCTGTGCAGCAGCAGTGCTAACCACTCTGCTGGCCCAGCATTGACTGCTGAAGAACGGGTTTGTCATCTTAATACATTTTCCTGTTTCACATATAGCAGTTAGGGAAATATTTTGTCTATTCCCAGTTTCCACTGACCTTAGAAATTTATAGCCTCTATAAAATAGGTAGTAGATTTCATCCTCACCTAGTTTAAGGAATTCATTAATGGCGGTTAGTGGGAGCAGCCAGAGGAAACCAAGAAGCCAAGTTGGAATATCCAAAAAGTGAAAGGCAAGATGTGAGGAGTTATGATTCTACATGTGGTAGTCTGCATTTATATGGACCAAATGGAGAGTCAGAGAATCATAGAATCCCTACAATGCAGAAGAAGGCCATTCAGTTCATCAACTCTGCACCGACCACAATCCCAACCAGGCCCTACGCATTTACCCTGCCAATCCTGCTATGGTGGCATGGTACCATGGTGGTTAGCACTGCTGCTTTACAGCTCCAGAGACCTGGGTTCGATCCCCGGCTATGGTCACTGTCTGTGTGGAGTTTGCACGTTCTCCTCGAGTCTGCGTGGATTTGCTCCGGGTTCCTCCCACAGTCCAAAGATGTGCGGGTTAGGTGGATTGGCCATGCTAAAAATTGCCCCTTAGAGTCGTGAGATGCGTAGGTTAGAGGAATTAGTGGGTAAATATGTAGGGATATGGGGGTAGGGCCTAGGTGGGCTTATGGTCGGTGCGGACTCAATGGGCTGAATGGCCTCCTTCTTCACTGTAGGAATTCTAAATTCTATAATTCTAAACCCCCCTAACACTAAGGTCAATTTAGCAATCAACCTAACCACACATCTTTGGACTGTGGAAGGAAACCAGAGCACCTGGAGGAAACCCATACAGACACGGGGATAATGTGCAAACTCTACACAGACAGTGACCTGAGGCAAGAAATGATCTGAGTCCCTGGCACTGTGAGGCAGCAGTGCTAACCACTGTGCCACCATGCCACCTCACGAAGAAACCTAAAGATAAAGCATGGTTAGGTGTAGAGGTGATATTGAAAATACTTTCTATTTTAATCATCTAGGTTGACCTCCACAAAGTCTTCAATATGTCAAAACTAGACCCCCATTGGAACTGCTGTGTCTGCTCAATTGTCAAGACCGTCTCGAGGGAGCTCACATTGCTTGTCTGAGCCAGAAAGCATTGTCATTTCAATCTCAGCATCAATTAACTGTATGCAAAAGCCAATTGTGGAGAATCTTGTCCATGGCCTGTTAGATATATTTAAAGGTATTTATTCTTTTTGTTGCAAGTACGCTTACACCGACATTGCAATGAAGTTACTGTGAAAATCCCCTAGTCACCAAACTTCGGTGCCTGCTTAGGTGCACTGAGGGAGAGCTTAGCATGGACAATCCACCTAACCAGCACTTCTCTGGAGTGTGGGAGGAAACTGGAGCACCTGGACGAAAGCCAAAGGGAGAATGTGCAAACTCCACACAGACGGTGACCATAGCTGGGAATCAAACCCGGGTCCCTGGCACTGTGAGGCTGCAGTGCTAACTACTGTGCCACCAGACATATAGCAATCAGGATGGTGATGGAGGTGGGAAGTGTGGTGGGTACGCGTTGAGGGGAGGTAAATGACTATTTTCATTTTAATATTTGTTGACATTTTACAGTGTCTACGAATAGCCTAAGTGGGAATTTAAATGAACCATGTGATGCTACGATAATTCATTTGAGAATTATTCATTTGCAGTTTAGCTCTGTGCTAATGAATGATATTCTTTGTCTCACTGTTACATCCTGTTCTCAAGTGTCTGCATATTCCATTGTGTATAATTTAGTCTATCAGATTTTCCTGCACTCTGCATCTGCATGATAACCCTAATTTTCTTTAGTCAAATTATTGGCAAGAGTTACACTTACGCAACGATGACAACAGCACACCACCGTCAGTTACTTAGCAGGCTCTGTTTCCACATAGGGTTGGATCGGTGTACATGACTCATAGGTGTACACACTGAGAAATAGAACAGCACATTAAACACTTAGTCATCAATTAAGTTTGTGATACAACCAATAAATTTATTTTAATTTTATACACACTTTCTGCATCAATGAATTGCAAGCTCAATTGCTGATGTTGCAAGCATTTCCTTGGCTTTGATTTTGCAGTCAATGGAGAAGCAAGAACAATGGATGCTGACCTAGACAGATAATGATTTAAGGGAGGTAATGGCCTAGTGGTATTATCACTAGATTATTAATCCAGCAACTCAACTAATATTTTGATGTTCGAATCCCATTGAATTCAATAAAAAAAGTTGGAATTAAGAATCTACTGTTGATGATGAAACTATTATCAATTGTCCCCATCTGATTCACTAATGTCCTTTAGAGAAGGATATCTGCCATCCTTATCTGGTCTGGCCTACTTGTTACTCCAGAGCCACAGCGATGGGATGGGCAATGAATGTAGGCCAGCCAGCAATGCCCATGTCCCACAAATGAATAAAAAAAAGACAGAAATTGCCCAAACATTGAGTGATCTTCTTTTCTGAAATTCGTTTCAATTGTTTCTTCTGAAGGATCTCTTCAAAAGCAGAAAATAAAAATATAACAAAACTTATTCACCTTACAAATCAAAGAAAGGGTTTAATAAAGAAAACTTCATTACTTCAACCTTGGGGCCTTGCCCTGGGCCAAACCAAGTTCCCCACAATTCCCAATAGGTTCCTATTTATAGTGATTCAGCTGGCCATCGCATCATTCTGTAATTGGTCCCATGGTTTACTAGGTCAGCTGACTCTTACAGCTTGTTACCATTGGTCACATTACATCCGATATAAAGCTGTCACCAGTTACATTCTAACATAAATCTGGTGCCAATTAAAGGCAATGTTTTGGAGTTCAGCAATCATAATATCGGCAAGCACCAAACAGCCAGCCACTATTAAGTATTCACACATAGCAAACCAGGAAATTATAAAAGCATTTAATACCCTTAATTCTTAATTTAAATCATTTATTTAGCCATTTAAAAATTGGGTTAAAATAGAAGCTAAAATAAAGGTAAACAAATTTCTTTTTTTTAAAAAAAATGTTTTGTCAAATCAATATGGAGAAATTTGACATTCCACAAAAAAAAATTTGCCGTTCGGGGTCAGAGAGATTCTTTGGCAGTAATTTGAAATTTGTAGTCCTTTAAATAAACCCTGTTACACCGCATTTATAAACTTGTTTTCAATTTTATTTTTACAAAGCTTAAGGTGGAAATTCTTGTTAAATCCAATGTTTTCCCGTTCGATGTTTGCTGGTAGTTGTGGGGTGAGGGGGGTGGGGGATTGGGGATGGCGAATGTTTAGGTAGGATTTTTGTGGAGTCGGGCTGATTTGGGGACCTTTAAATATGGGGGGGGGAGGGGGTGGAGGTGGTGGGGGACCAAATTGCAGGATTCCCACCATCACCAGGGCACAACATCAGGCTATAGGGACAATCCTTTAAAACAGAGATGAGAAGGAATTTCCTCAGCCAGAGAGTGGTGAACCTGTTGAACTCTTTGCCACAGAAGGCTGTGGAGGCCGTCATTAAGACAGAGATAGATAGGTTCTTGACTAATAATGGGATCAGGGGTTATGAGAAAAATATCAGCCATGATAGAAGGGCTGAGCGGACTTGATGGGCCAAGTGACCTAATTCTGCTCCTATGTCTTATGGTCTTATAATCCCTGCCCTCTTGACTTGACCTTTTCCATTGTGGAGTTAGGCATCAGGGACCCATTGCAATTTTCATGGAGTAAGGACAGCTTCTCAAGGGTGCATGGTGATCATGTCAATCAGTCAAACATTCCATTTCCATCTCTGACACAGGCCACTGCTGAGTTAATCCCTTTGTAAGACTTGGAGCTGTGGACGGGTGCAACTCCAACTGCACCCAAGAAGCTTGACACCAGCCAGGACAATGAAGCCTGCTTGATTGGCACCCATAAACATTCACTCCCTCCACCACTGGCACAGCAGGAGCCTTGTGTACTTTCTACAAGATGCACTGCAGTACCTCACCAAGGCTCCTTAGACCACTGCCCTCTAGAAGTACAAGGGCAGCAGACATATGGGAACACCAACACCTCCTCTCCTAACATTCCTGACTTGGAAATATATCACTGCTGCTTTACAGTTGCTGGGTCAAAACCCTGGAACTCCCTCCTTAACAGCACTCTTGGTGTACCTACACCACATGGACTGCAGCGGTTCAGGAAGGCAACTCACCATCATCTTATCAAGGGCAATTGAGGATGGGCAATAAATGCTGGCCTGGCCAGCAATGTTTACATCCCATGAGTGAATAAAAAAAAAGCTCTGCTGTCAACCCTCGGATTTGGAAATTAGTATTGCACTAGCTGTTTTATACTTCCAGAGGTGATGGTGGGGGTTGGGGGGGGGGGGGGGTGGCGGGGGAGCGCAGTTGGGCATCTGGCAAGACTCCCATGTAAGCGTGCAGGTACAGCAGACAGTAAAGAAGGTAAATGGTATGTTGGCCTTCATTGCGAGATAGGATAGGGATGTTTTGTTGCAATTGTATAGGGCATTGTGGGCAGTTTTGGTGTTCTAATCTAAGGATGTCTTTGCTACAAAGTGAGTACAGAAAAGGTTTACCAGGCTGATTCCTGGGATGAAAGCTCTGCCACATGAAGAGAGGTTGTCAGTTGGGATTATATTCATTGGAGTTTGGAAGAGTGAGGGGGATCGCATAGCAACCTATAAAATTCTAACAGAGTTAGACAGGATAGATTCAGAAAGAATGTTCATGATGGTGGGGTACAAGAGATATGGGAGGAAGGGGGGGACCAGAATATTGAATTTGATGATCAGCCATGATCAAGATGAATGGTGGAGCAGGCTCAAAGGGCCTACTCTTTCTAGTTTCTATGTTGTCACATTTTAAGAAGGCCTACTGCACGAGACACTTAACAGGGCAGAGGCAGGCCTTCCCCAGGGTCTCAGATCTTGCATAGATGACCTGCCCACCAGGAGCTGCCAACAGCTCTTCATTGCCCAGCAGCTCCACTGGGGAGGCAATGTCCATTGCTGGTACTATATTTACCTGAGTAACAAGATCGCCATGGAGCCAGGCACAGGTGAGAGATGATGGATGGGGGAGGAGGGGGGATGCAGAGTCACTGATAACGAGGGACAATGGCCCCTGAATGCTCGCAAACAAACAAGATGGTATTTGCATTTTGGACTCCCTGCATGTCGAATGAGAACTGAGGTGAGAAGAAATTTCTTCACCCTGAGGATAGTGGAATTCACTACCACAGAATGTAGTTGAGGCCAAAATGTTGTCTGATTTCAGGAAGAAATTAGGTACAGCTCTTGGGGCTAAAGAGGGATATGGGGGGAAGGGGGATCACGAAATCGAATTCAATGATCAACTATGATCAAAATGAATGGCGGAACAGGCTGGAAGGGCTGAAAGGCATACACCTGAGTCTAGTTTCTATGTTTCGATGAATCCCTTACCCTCCGCTAGGCGAATACCAGCAGTAGTGGTTTGAGGCCCTTAAGTAGACATTAAGTTATAGAACGGTATTACACAGGAACAGACCCTTCAGCCCATGCTGTTGTACTGAACATGATGCCAAATTAACTTAATCCCTTCTGCCTGCCTTTGGTCCATATTCCTCTATTCCTTGCATATTCATGTGCTCATCTAAAAACCCCTGAAACACCCCTATCGTATCTGCCTCCACCGCCACCCCTGGCAGTGTGTTCCAGACACTTTCCGCCCTCTGTTTAAAATCTTGCCCCTCCCTCACATCTCCTTTGAACCCCCCCCCCCCGACATTAAGTGCATGTGCCCTAGTATTAGACATTTCAGTCTGGGAAATTGGTTCCGACCATCAACCCTACCTAAGCCTTGTATAATTTTATAGACTTCTGTAAGATCTCCCCTCAGCCTCTGCTGCTCCATAGAAAACAACCCTAGTTTGTCCAGCCTCTCCTCATAGCTCATACCCTTGAATCCAGGCAGCATCTTTTTAAACCTGGTAAAATGCAGACTGAAGTTCCTCAATTTCCTCAATGGGACAGGAAGGCCATCCACAGACCTCCCACCGTGGACATAATTGGGGCAACGGCTGAAGTTGGTGGAGTACTCCACCCATCCTCCCATCTGATTAAATGTCCTCCACCACCAATCCCCACCATGGGGGAGGGAATTAATTTCTGTACACAAATTTACACTCCTTAGCAATAAGATGTCCCTTTGACAACATGTATTTTATATCTTTGAATGATCTACTGGAACACTACTTATACAGGCATTTCAAATCATTTTGGAGAAAGGTTGCATCATTAATCTTCTATTTGCATTAATAGACCTTATGGGATAAAGCTTCAAAGAAATGTTCACTTGTAGGCATGCTTTTAGAGACATTAATCTGTCGAGCGCTCTGGTCACCTTATGTTTTTATCAATTGCCTTGAACTGAATACTTTTCAATGTAACATTCAGTAATGATCCACTAATGGCTCACTATGTTGCAAAATATTTGCCACTTAGTCGAGTGATCTTGATACTCGGGGCTCTTCCCAGTAATCAAAGAAACGATCTTCTTTCGCAATTGTAAGCCAATTTAATTAGAAAACACCATCATTGTTTGGTTGGTACTTGTGTGTAATCAATAATTAAAGCTGAAGAGGATTTAGAGGCAGCGCAGTTCAGAAAATCAAACATCTGCCAGAATGCAATGCTCTACAATAATCGCATAAAAGTCAGGAGATTCTTTTCCAGAATTTTGTAGTTTCGTATATCAGTCGGAAGATTAAAACTATTCATCATAGAATCCCTCCAGTGCAGAAGGAGGCCATTCAGCCCATTGAGACCGAACTGTCTCTCTGATAGAGTGTCTTACGCAGGCCCTCCCCCCCACCATATCTCCGTAACCTCATACATTCACCATGGCTAACCCATTTAACCAACATATCCTGGAACACTAAGGGGCAATTTGGCATGGTAAATCCACCTAGCCTGCACATCTTTGTACTGCGGGAGAAAACTGGAGCACTCGGAGGGAACCCGCCCCAACACAAAGAGAATGTGCAAACTCCACACAGACAGTCACCTGAAGCTGGAATTGAAGTCGGGTCCATGGCAGAGTGAGGCAGCAGTGCTAACCACTGTGCCACCGTACCACTTACTACGTGGGATGTAGACCATTCTCGATTTGTATCTCATGCACTTCAATATTTGGACCTTAGAGGCTTTGGTTTTCTCTCGATGCAATAAAGAAGAAATGTAACCTGTCTTGGTGACTATTTGCATAGAAATGATCTAATTTCAGCTCCAACAGTGGAATAATGTTACAAATATCTATCCATATCAGTAGACTCACTGAAAATCCCATCAATATTTCATACATAGAACATAGAACATTACAGCGCAGAACAGGCCCTTCGGCCCATGATGTTGCACCAACCAATTAAAAAGCAATGACCCTCTAACCTAAACCAATCCCTTTCCATCCATAAACCTATCCACGGATCTCTTAAACGCCCCCAAACTAGGCGCATTTACAACTGCAGCAGGCAGGGCATTCCAATCCCTCACCACCCTCTGGGTAAAGAACCTACCTCTGACATCCGTCCTATAACTACCCCCCCTTAATTTAAAGCTATGCCCCCTCATGCTAGCTTTATGCAGATATGCAGATCATATCAGGATACTTCAGATTTTAAAGAACTTGATCTTGTAAGTTGTTATTTTTCTTGACAACTTTTAACTTTAGATCTTTTGATCATCTTAGTTACTCACAGCTATGTTGAAGGATGAAAAAAGTTACTATTGTTTGAGCCAGCGGAAGACCATTCCCAGTGGTATTCCAAACCAAGTGGATGACATGTAAGTTGAATTCCTGTTTCAATTAAAACTATCATGCAAAGATAATAGGTTTTTAAGTTTATTTATTAGTGTCACAAGTAGGCTTACATTAACACTGCAATGAAGTTACGATGAAAATCCCCAAGTCGCCACACTCTGGCACCTGTTCAGGTACACTGAGGGAGAATTTATCATGGCCAACGCACCTAACCAGCATGTTTTTCAGACTGTGGGAGGAAACCAGAGCGCCTGGAGAAAACCCACACAGACACTGGGAGAATGTGCACACTCCACACAAACAGTGACCCAACCTTGGAATCGAACCCAGGTTCCTGGTGCTGTGAGGCAGCAGTTTATTGAATCCATGTTCCTAGTGCTGTGAGGCAGCAGTTTATTTATTTATTAGCTTCACAAGTGGGCTTGCATTAACACTGCAGTGAAGTTACTGTGAAACTCCCTTAGTCACTGCACCCTGGCATCTGTTCGGGTATATTGAATCATAGAAACCCTACAGTGCAGAAACAGGCCATTTGGCCAATTGGGTCTGCACCGCCCACAATCCCACCCAGGACCTACCCCTATATCTGTACATATTTACCCATTAATCCCTCTAACCAGGAGCATCTCAGGACACTAAGGGACAATTTTAGCATGGCCAATCAACCTAACCTGCACATCTTTGGACTGTGGGAAGAAATTGGAGCGCTCAGAGGGAACCAATGCAGACACAGGGAGGACGTGTAGACTCCACACAGTGACCCAAGCTTGGAATCGAACCCGGGTCCCTGGCGCTGTGTGGCAGCAGTTTATCAAATCAGTGTTCCTCACACTGTGAGGCAGCAGTTTATTTATTTATTAAAGTCACAAGCAGGCTTACATTAACACTGCAGTGAAGTTAGTGTGAAAATCAATATTATCAGCAGCAGTACTATCCACAGTGCTGTCCGTAATAAGTATCATAAGGACCATATCATGTGTATCCAGTTCCTCTAAATTCTCTGTGAATTGTCAGAGACTCATTTAGTTATTAAACATTTGTCATGCTTGATTAAAATGCTCCGTGAATTATATGCATTTAAGATTCTATGTCAAACAAATGTGTCACTCAGCTAAAATAGAGTTCATGGTGTAATGCATAATCTTTCCAATAATTGAATCAGTGATGTATGTGACTCTTCAGAGTTAATAAGGAATGAATGTTGTGATAAAATGTTCTGATAAGCCCATCACAAATTCTTTAATGTTGCGTGGAAATATTAATCGTTAATATTAACATTTTATTCGCTTTATGCTTTTTTAAAATCTTACCTATTGGCAACAGACTCAGTGAGCAGGGACTGCTGTCAGTCATCAGAGTGCAAATTACCAGAAATTGAGCCTAAGAACAGAAAGGGCTACTAATAGCCAACAATTCTCTGTATTTTTACATTTGAATCTCCTTCCCCACAGCATCCACTCACCGGCTGAGAGAACAGGGGACAGACTTGCTCATACACCATCTGTCAATTTTGCATTGTAGCAAGCTGCAGAGAGTTGTCAGAACATAAAGCATGTAGCAAGGAAAAGCTATTCCTGTCCTTACAATTCCCTGCAGCTTGTTACAATGTAAAATTGGCAAGAGAAGTAGGAAAAAGATTCCTTGAGTTCTTCTGATAATGTGCAAATTGTGGATCTACCCTCCCCTGCCCCCCATAACACCTCCTAATGGTGTTCTTACACAATCATTTCTTTCCTCTCCTACACCCTGAATATGAGTCAAGTAAAATTCTGGAAAACTTACGATCACACTTTTTTGCCTCGCGTGTTCTTGCCTTGTTAATTCTCAAGGTCACATGACAACTGGAACCATTTTATTGCACATTCCAGCATTCAAATGTCTCAAAAGGGCATTAGATAAATACTTAAAAGGGAAAAATGTGCAGGCTATGATGAAAGAGCATGGGAATGGGGCTAGTTGGATGGCTCTGTCTGACAATGGTCCGAATGGCCTCTTTCTGCGCTGCATCATTCTATTACTCTGTGGCCTATTTGGCTGCCTTTCAATAGAAACACACTGGAGATTTAGAAGCTATATAAAAATAGCACTGCAACTGAAATAGAAATGTAAAAGAGGATGTGAAAGTATGGGAGAAGGGTTGATTTGGAAAAAGAACCAGAAGAGTAGACGAAGGAAGTGATTAAGGGCGAGATTTTAAAGTTTAAAGTTTATTTATTAGTTTGTTGCCAATAGGTAAGATTAAAAAGGCATTAAGCGAATAAAATGTTAATATTAATGACTAATATTCCCATGCAATGTTAAAGAATTTGTGATGGGATTTAAAGGACATTTTATCACAACATTCATTTCTTATTGACTGCATAAAGTCACATTCATCACTGATTCAATTATTAGAGCAGGCTTACATTAACACCGCAAAGAAGTTAGTGAAAATTCCCTAGTTACCACACTCTGGCACCTGTTCGGGTACACTGAGGGAGTATGCAGCATGGCCAATGCACTTAAGCAGCATGTCTTTTGGGCTGTGGAAGGAAACCGGAGCATAAGGAGGAAACCCAAACAGACATGGGGAGGATGTGCAGACTCTGCAGAGATACTGACCCAAGCCAGGAATCAAACCCGGATCCCTGGCGCTGTGAGGCAACAGTGCTAACCACTGTGCCACAATTTTGCCAAAGTGGTGGCACTCCTATCACCAAGTTGATAACTGATGTCTGGTCCAATCTGGCAACAGGACAATTTTGAAACGAGGAGGCAATTAAGAGCAGGCATGGGGAGGCAGTAAATTAAGGATGGCAGGTGGTCCCTTTCATGCTGCTGGACCAATCAGAGGGCTGGAAATTCTGACAAAGTGGCAACGCCACTGAGAGAGGTGGCTACTGCTTGAGGGAGCAAGGAGAATGTGAGGGTCCCCCTATTTTGAGGTGCTCTCAGAAGGGCGAGCATTAAATACATTTTTCTGTGGGTCAAGAAAGTGATGCTTGGAGAATTGGAGATGAGGGGAAGTCTCCAACCACACTGTTGGGGTCAGGGGCCCATTATTTGCTATCAGCAGCTCCCTCCCTTCGCTACTAGTTCTGATAGCTCCTCCCCATCCTGCCTCCCAGGAAGCCACAGGTATGTCACCTTCATGCTGCTAGTGGCCTCCTGACATGGTGGGGGCAGGAGAAGTGGCTGCTTTGTCCTGACAAAAAGCCAATGGCCCGATAAGTGGACCATTAATCATACAAATCTGCTGCCTGCCTTTGTTGGTTAGGCAGCCAAGGTGCTCCTGTTCTGGCCACTGGGAAACAATGGCAGTGGGACAGCGTTGAGAGTCATCCTGATAGAGCTTTCTGGCATTTTACTAATAACCGCTTGCCACACCTCAGCCTTGATGTAGAATGTAGAACATAGAACATAGAACACTCAGCACAAACAGGCCCTTCGGCCCACGAGTTGCGCCGATCACATCAACACCTACCAATCCATACAATTCCCCCAATCAATACAATTCCACCCCAATTGAAAAGTGGTTTCATGCTGCAAGGTAAAAGAGAGAGAGGTAATGAGGCAAGTGAAGAAAGAAAAGATGCGGCAGCAGCAGGAGCAAATGTTGGAGTCCAAAATAACAGCCACCCAAGCGCAAAATAAAGGAAATGAAAGAGATATGAGAAAATAAATCAAGCTAGCAAAAAAAAACACCAACAAATAGGGGCAGAGATTATGGCGTAAAGTCATTGACCATGTTGAGAGGAATAGTAAAATGTTGAGAGGAATAGATAGGGTGGATTCTCGGAGGCTATTTCCCAGGGCTGAAATGGTCGCTATGAGAGGACACAGGTTTAAGGTGCTGGGGAGCAAGTACAGAGGAGATGTTAGGGGTAAGTTTTTCACTCAGAGGGTGGCGAGTGAGTGGAATCGGCTGCCGTCGGTGGTGGTAGAGGCGAACTCGCTGGGGTCTTTTAAGAGACTTCTGGATCAGTACATGGGATTTAACAGGATTGGGAGTTACAGATAGTTCTATGGCCTGGTAGGTATGGATATGATCGGCGCAACTTGTGGGCCGAAGGGCCTGTTTGTGCTGTAGTGTTCTATGTTCTATGTTCTTTGAGGAGGCTGCAAAATGCCCAGTCAAAAGATGCAGTATTGTTCATTGAGCTTCACTGGAGCACAGTAGCTGGCCATGGACAGAGAGGGCAGAGTGGGGGCAAGGTGGAGGATTAAAATGATAGGTGACCAGGAATCCAGGGTCATGCTTGCCAACTGAACGGATGCGCATAACAAAGCGGCCACCCAGTCTGTGTTTTGTCTCCCCGCTGTCGAGAAGATAATAAATCAAATCAAATCATAAAATCAACCATATCCAAACTTGAAAACCCATCCCTGGACACTCTTTTGTGGAAAGGTACGTTGTAAAGATGAGATTCCAGGACCCCCACCCCATTATAATATCTAAGTTGTTATAACCTGACTGAAATGTTTTTAAAGGCTAAAGGAAGGTGGTAATATTCTCTGGTGGTTCCTTTCCTTCAAGAACAATTGGATCAGATTTTCAGACCCATTTAAGTGTCTCTGACGCATGTCTTTCTCATCTTAAGAGAAAGTCATCATCTGAGGAGTACGCCTGACTTAGAATAGTTCCCTAAAAGGGGTTAGGAATAAAATCCATTTAATTGGGATGTCTTGAAATTGTGAATGGTGCTATATAAAGTCTTGTTTGACCAACTCGATAGAGTTCTTTGAGGATGTAATCAGCAAGACAGATAATGGGGATCCTGTGGATGTAATCTGAATGGATTCCAGAAGGCATTTGATAAGGTGCCGTGTGAGAGACTGATCCAGAAGGTTAGGTCCCAAGTGATTGGGTGTAGAGTAGTGCCTTGGATTGAGGATTGGCTAATTGATACAATGCAGAGGTTTGGGATAACTGGGTTCTTCTCCAGTTACATAAGAACATAAGAACATAAGAAATAGGAGCAGGAGTAGGCCATCTAGCCCTTCGAGCCTGCCCCGCCATTCAATAAGATCATGGCTGATCTGTCGTGGCTCAGTTCCACTTTCCCGCCCTCTCCCCATAACCCTTAATCCCCTCTCTTATCAAGAACCCATCAACCCGCTTCTTAAAAATATTTAGCGAGGCAGCCTCCACCACTTCAACGGGCAGAGAATTCCAGAGATTCACCACCCTTTGAGTGAAGAAGTTCCTCCTCAACTCCGTTCTAAACCACCTCCCCTTCATCTTGAGGCTGTGCCCCCTAGTCCTAGTGTCTTTTTTGAGCGGGAAGAGTCTCTCCACCTCTATCCTATCCATCCCATTCATCATCTTATACGTCTCAATGAGATCTCCCCTCATTCTTCTAAACTCTAACGAGTACAAGCCTAGTTTATTCAGCCTCTCCTCATAGCTCAACCCCCTCAACTCCGGTATCAGCCTAGTAAACCTCCTCTGCACTCCCTCCAAGGCCAAAATATCCTTGCGCAGGTGCGGGGGGGTCCTGTTCTTGGACCACAAATTTATAACCTATATCAATGATTTATAAGCAGGGACAGAGTGTAAAATAGTGAAATTTGCTGATGACATGAAAAGATGGGAAAGCAGGCTGTGATGAAGAGATAAGAAGTTTACCATTGGTGATTGACAGGCTAAGTGAATGGGCCAGAATCTGGCAGATGCAGTTTAATGTGGATAAATGCGAGGTTATCCATTTTGGCTGGAAAAATAAAAGGACAAATTACTATTTAAATGGTAAACAGATGTTGTCTACATGGGCTTTAAAGGCTTTTGACAAGGTACCACATGGTAAGTTGTT
The DNA here is from genome assembly GCF_965287045.1 of Carcharhinus amblyrhynchos. NCBI lineage: Eukaryota > Metazoa > Chordata > Chondrichthyes > Carcharhiniformes > Carcharhinidae > Carcharhinus > Carcharhinus amblyrhynchos. Next base: position 40,857,328 of record NC_137341.1, on the reverse strand, counting down.
GCATAAGGTTAAATCTCACAGGATCCCGGGTGAAGTAGCTGAATGGATACAAAATTGGCTTGATGGCAGAAGACAGAGGGTGGTTGTAGAGGGTTGTTTTTCAAACTGGAGACCTCTAACCACCGGTGTGCCTCAGGGATCGGTGCTGGGTTCACTGTGATTTGTCATTGATATTAACGATTTGGATGAGGATTTAGGAGGCACGCTTACTAAGTTTGCAAATGACACCAAGATTGGTGGTATAGTGGAGAGTGAAGATTGGATTGCAACAGGTTCTTGATCAATTGGGCCAGCGGGCTGACGAATGGTAGATGGAGTTTAATTTAGATAAATGTGAGATGATACATTTTGGTAGATTGAACCAGGGCAGGAGTTACTCAGTTAAAGGTAGGGCATTGGGAAGAGTTACAAAACAAAGAGATGTAGGGTACAGGTTCATAGCTCCTTGAAAGTGAAGTCACAGGTGGACAGAATGATGAAGAAACCATTCGGCATGCTTGGTTTCTTTGGTCAGAACATTGAATACAGGAGTTGGGACCTCTTGTTGAAGTTGTACAAGACATTGGTAAGGTCACAGTTGGAATACTGTGTACAGTTCTGGTCACCCTATTGTAGAAAGGATATTATTAAACCAGAAAGAGTATAGAAAAGATTTACTAGGAAGCTACCAGGATTTGATGGTTTGAGTTATAAGGAGAGGCTGGTTAGATAGGGATTTTTTTCTCTGGAGTATAGGAGGCTGAGGGGTCATCTTATAGAGACCTACAAAATAATGAGGGGCATAATTCAGCCAGATAGTCAATATCTTTTCCCAAAGGTAGGGGAGTTTAAAATTAGAGGACATAGGTTTAAGGTGAGAGGGGAGAGATACAAAATTGTCCAGAGGGGCAGTTTCTTCACACAGAGGGTGGTGAGTCTCTGGAACAAGCTGCCAGAGATAGTAGTAGAGGCGGATACAATTTTGTGTTTTAAAAAGCGTTTAGACAGTTAATTTGGTAAGATGGGTATAGAGGGATATGGGCCAAACACAGGTAATTGGGACTAGCTTTGAGGTTTAAAAAAAGGGCAGCATGGACAGGTTGGGCTGAAGGGCCCATTTCCATGTTGTAAATCTCTATGACTCTACGTCTCTAAAAGGCATCTGTGCAGAGAGATCTGGGTGTCCTTGTGCATGAGTCTCAGAACGTGGGTGTGCAGGTGCAGGATGTTATAAGAAAGGCAAAATGTCCAGAATATAAAAGTAGAGCAGCATTGTTACAATTATATAAGGCATTGGTGAAGTCACACTCGGAGCATTGTGTTCAGTTTTGGTCACCTTCCTTGAGGAAGGATGTGATGGGGGTTCAGAAGAGGTTCATTAGATTGATTCCAGGTTTGGAGGGACTGTTGCATGAGGGAGCGGTTGAGTAGCTTGGACTTGTACTTGCTGGAGTACAGAAGGAGGAGGCCAGATTTGTTTGAGGTATATAAAATACACAACGGGATTGATAAAGTGAATTTTAACCAAATATTTTCCCTTCTGGAACAGTCTAGGACAAGAAACCAACATAGACTCACAGTGGTTAGCACTGCTACCTCACATAACCAGGGACCTGTATTTGATACCCAGTTTGGGTCATTGTCTATGTGGAGTTTACATGTTGTCTGCGTGGGTGTCCTCTGGGTGCTCCAACACTCTGACGTCTGTTTGGGTACACTGAAGGAGAATTTAGCATGGCCAATGCACCTAACCAGCACATCTTTCAGACTGTGGGAGGAAACCGGAGCATGCCAACATGGGGAGAATGTGTAGACTCCACATGGACAGTGACCCAAGCCAGGAACTGAACCTGGTTCCCTGGTGTTGTGAGGCAGCAGTGCTAACCATTGTGCTATCCTGCAGGCATTGGAGGGAGGAGGGGAGGAAAGAAATTCTATTTGTTTTTAAAAATTGGTATGGTAAAAACAGACTGTTGATTTGCCAACTATCCATGTGGTACTACTGACTAATTATTTAATTTCACCCCCAATGTGAAGTATTTGATTGAAGAACTCAACCATGGAGCTGGCCTTTCATTCATTGTGACCTGGCTATTGTACTCTTGTTGGTGTATTGCAGATTAAATGTATTTTATTTTTTCTTCCCACAATAGAAAATTTTAGTATTACATCGTAAATCTGATTCTTTAGCTTTTGAAAATATGAGGAAACATTTGGCAATTTTTTGAGGGTTTCCTCTATCCTGAAGCATTGATAATGTAGGGTTATATCTTCTCCTGTCCTAGCTAACATTCCTTCATTGTGACAGAGGATGGAATTCCTCTTGGATAGCTTATTGGCTCTCTGTTTCTTTGTCATGGATGGGTGGCACAGTGGTCAGCACTGCTGCCTCACACTGCCAGGGACCTGGGTTCAATCCCTGACCTGGGTCCCTGTCTGTGCAGTCTCCACGTTCTCCTTGTGTCTGCATGGGTTTCCTCCCACAGTCCGAAGATGTGTGGATCAGGTTGATTGGCCATGCTAATTTGCTCCTTGGGGTCAGGAGGATTAGCAGAGTAAATATGTGGGGTTATAGGGACTGGATAGGATTGTTGTTGGTGCAGGTTTGATGGGCCAAATGGCCTCCTTCTGCACTACATTGAATCTATAATAACAGTGCATTGGCTGCCTGTTTCACTATTCCCCACACCCTAATACTTTTTCTCATTGACTTGATCTGTAATGGCCAACATTCCAATACTAATGGTACAACAAACAGATAAAGCCACTGGTGCTGAAAGGTTGGGGGTAGCATTTTTGATATTGTTATTTGATACTTTCCTGAGGTTCTTTTGACTTCGCTAAAATTTTGTCTGTCATCTAATGGTGTTAGAAGCAGATAGACATAGAAAATAGGAGCAGGAGCAGCCAGCTCCACCATTCAATATGACCATTTATATCTGCTTATTTATCTCAACATCATTTCTCGATGCCTAGAAATCTATCTATTTCCTTTTTAAATATATTCAGCGCCTTGGCCTCCACTGCCTTCTGTGTGGAGAATTCCAAACTACAAAGATGTATTCCTTCATCTCTGTCCTAAATGACCTACAGTAAGAAGTCTCACAACACCAGGTTAAAGTCCAACCAGTTTATTTGATAGTAATCCCACAAGGTTTCGGAAACGCTGTTCCTTCGTCAGGTGTGTGGAAGGTTCTGATCAGAGAAGGGCATATAAAGTCACACACAGTTTACAGAATACTGATTAGAATGCAAATCTTTACCGCTAACCTGCTATTCAAATGACCTACCACATATCCTGAGACTATGACCCCTTAGTCTAGAATCCCCCTTGTCAGAGGAAACAATATACCCACATCCAGCCCTGTCAGAATATTATACGTTGTGGAGAGAATATTATACATTTTAATTGGAACCCCTCTCATTGTTCTAAACTCCAGAGAATACAGGCTCAGTTAACACAATCTCTCCTCATACAACAATCCTGCCATTGCAGAAACCAGTCTGGTGAACCTTTGCTGCACTCGCCTCTATGGCAAGTATATCCTTTCTCAGAAAGGGGACCAAAACTGCAGACAATTCTTCAGGTAATCACCAAGACCTGTGCAGCTGCACTAAGACATCCTTGCTCCTGTACTCAAGTTCTCTTGCGATGAAAGTCAATGTATCATTTTCCACTTTAATTGTCCTCTGCTCTCGCATACTTGTTTTATATTGTGAAAAGGAATGGGGGAAATCTATCCTGTTTGAATACTTTCTCTAACATATTAGGGGATAATATGTTGACTTATTCATCATTAGGAAAGAGAAGAAACTATGTAACCTTTAGAGTCATAGAACTTTACAGCACTGAAAGAGGCCCTTTGGCCCATCATGTCTACATCGGCCACCAACCGCCTATCTACTCTAATCCTATTTTCCAGCACTTGGTCTGTAGTCGTGGATGCTATGGTGTTTCAAGTACTTCTTAAATCTTGAGGGATGCTGCCTCTACCACACTTTCAGGCAGTGAATTCCAGATTTCCACCACAAAGGATAAATAGCATGTAATATACTAACCAACACTTCAACTAACTACTTAAAGCTTTTGAATTTAAAAATGAGGTTCTGTTACATGTAGTGGAATACCAAAGCAGGATATGAATTATTACTCAGTAAAACAATCTTGCCCCCTAGTGGAGACTTTCAATATTTGCTTATACATTTTTTTGCCAAAGAGTTGTGGCACAAATAAGTTTCAGAACTCTGAATGAAGTATGATGTGGTTAACTATACAAATGAATTGCAGTAACATATCTTGATACAGCTACTTTTGATTGAATAAAACATTGCAAGGTGCTTTGCCAGTATTCTATAATGGGGAGTTGGTTAGCTCAGGTAGTTGGACAGCTGGTTTATGATGCAGAGCAAAGCCACCAATGCAGGTCCAATCCCAACTGAGGGTGCATGTGGAGGCCTCGCACCCTACTTCAGTCAGAGTTCTGAAGCTCTTGCAAGAATTTTTCCCACATCTCTTTGGCTTGCTGCCCACTGTTCCTTAGCTAAAGTACCATTTATTTATTAGTCACAAGTAATTCTTATATTAACACTTCAATGAAGTTACAATGTGACATTCCCCTAATTGCCACAGTCCGGTGCCTGTTCGAGTCAATGCATCTAACCAGCACGTCTTTCAGAATGTGGGAGGAAACCCATGCAGATATGGGGAGAACATTCAAACTTCACACAGACAGTGACTCAAGCCAGGAATCGAATCTGGATCCCTGGCACTATGAAGCAGCAGCGCTAATCATTGTGCTACCCCCATGCTAAAGACAATGTAAAATAGAAGTTAAAAAATTAACAGACAATCCTTTTTTTTGATTCTTTCAATGTTGGCAGAGACTATAGTGAGTGTGATCCTCATAATTCAGTTCAGATACTTGCTTGTTCTACTTTCCTTTGCAAGAACAACGATGCACTACAGAATAGGTTCACTGCTATGAAACGTTCAGATAAACATTTAAACCAATGGGCCAGAACAAAGATCTGCAGTTCTGCCACATCCACCCATGAATAGTGGCGGATAATGAAACAACTGTTGTTGAATGTCACACCAGAATTATAGGGAGTGGGATAGCTACACCTTGGGTTAGGACATAGCTCAGCACAACATCGAGGGCCAAAGGGCCTGTACTGTGCTGTACTGTTCTATGTTCTAACTGGCTGGAGGAGGAGGTTCCACAAACACTCCTGTGCTCACTAACTAACCTCCCAGTAAAGGGACTTAAATTTTTTTTAGTTATATTCAATCAAAAAACCAAATTGGTCCAATCAAAATCCCTGTAAGAGAGACATTACAGATCCAAGCTGACAAGCCAGGCCCCACTTTTCCTGTCTTGGGCTTGGTCAACAAGACCCTAGCTGATAGGAGCAGACATTACTTCCCCTCTAGTGCTTGATCTGATCTTCATTTTAGTCAAAAGGCCTTGATGGCGTTTTAAAGAATTGGTTCAAATGAAGCCTCAGTGTAGAAAGCAGTGCTTAAGACTTATCTTGATAGACATATGAACAAACGGAGAATAGAGGGATATAAGTGGTTGGTTTAGAAAAGTAAATGTAATCGACGCAGGCTTGGAGGGCCGAAGAGCCTATTCCTGTGCTTCCTGTTCTTTGTTCTTTGTAACCTCATTGACTTCCATCAGGTGTAGGATCAAACTTCTACACCTGATCTTAGGTTAAAGGCTGAGAAGCGATGATTTAAATTTCTTCCTCCCTGCCCCCACAACCCCCCACTCCGAGGTGCGATGACCCTCAGGTTAAATTTCCACCAGTCAGCTCCTCCCCCCACCCCCTTCAAAGGGGAGAGCAGCCTATGGTCATCTGGTGACTTTATAAAATGAAATGTGGCATTGAGCTATGTAAGGAGATAGCAAATCAGATGACCAAATGTTTGGTCAAAGACATGGGTTTTAAGGCGAAACATAAGGTAGAGAGGTGGAGACATTAGAAAATAAATTTCAAAGCTTAGGATCTGGGCAACTGTAGGCATGGCCTTCAAAGGTTGAGCAATTAAAATTGGGAATACTCGAGGCAAGAATTAGAAGATTACGGATATCACAGAGTGTTGTGGAGCTGGAGGAGATCACAGAGATAGAGAGGTGTGAGGCCATGGAAGGATTTGAAATCAAGGATGGAAGAACTTTAAATCAAGATGTTGCTATCTGGGTTGTTAGCTAGTGAGCACAGCGGTGAAAGTTGAACAAGACATGGTACGAATCGAGACACAGGCAGCAGAGGTTAGGATGACCTCAAGTTTACAGAAAGCAAAACCTGGGAGAACAATCTGCAGTGTATTGGGATAACCAGACTAAATGTAACAAAGATATGAGTGAGAGTATTAGTAGCCGGTGAGCTGAGGCATGGGGAAAGTTGGGCAAAGTTACAGAGGCTGATATAAATAGTCTTAGTGACAGCGTGAACATGAAGCTCACCTCAGGGTTAAATGTAACACCTAGGTTTAATCTCTGGGTTTAAGACTGGTTTAATCTCAAACTGCTGCCAGGGAGGGAGAAGCGCTTGAAGCAGAGACCAGAAACGATGGGGGATTTCTCCTGCCCTGCCTGCCATGGGAATCGTAGTGGGTGAGGGGGGCAGACCATGCAAAAGTTCATTGACCTCAGGGTGGCATTCTCCGGTTTTGGGGCGGGCGCAGCCAGAAAATCCCACCCAATATCTTCAGTCTTCCCAACAATTAGAATCATACAATCCCTACAGTGCAAAAAGAGGCCATTCGCTCCACTGAGACTGCACCAACTCACTGACAGAGCATCTCACCCCAGGCCCTATCCACTTAACCCCATGTAATTATCCTGCAAAATCCGCCAAACCTGACTGTGGGAGGAAACCGGAAGACCCAGAGAAAGCCACGCAAGCATGGGTAGAATCTGCAAATTCCACACAGTCACCCAAGACTGAAATCGAACTCTGGTTGCTGGTGCTATGAGGCAGCAGTTCTACCCACTGTGCCACCATGCTGCCCTCAAATTAATTTGAGGAAATTCTGCTCCTCCAGTACTGATTGTTGGATAGCAACCTAATAATTACAACATGCTCTTTGTGCTTAAGGTAAAGCAGAAATCACCTTGCTTTAGTGCAGACTATCTATGTCTGGCCCAAGCAGGGAACACAGCTGGGTTGTGCCTTAATTGGGTCCCCATCCTTTGAATATTCAACAATTAAATTAGACCCACAGAATGCTCAACAATCAAGGTTTCCTTCAGGTGGAAATGAGCAGCTGTATTAAATCATATAACAGCCAAGAGAAAATCCAAACAAATCAAGCTAATCCTGCTTCACACCCCACCCACCGCACCCCAAAATTAGATGTCACCCTCTGCTCATGGGTACAAACACATGACAGCGCCATCACTAAACATATCAAACCAGCCGCACTGCCCTGCACAGCTGATATGTCAAACAGGTTAGCTTTGGAAACGTGCCTTTTTTGAAGTCTTGAAGTTCTTCCCTGTAGACACTTTCATCACTGTGTTGTCTGGGGCTTTTCCCAGGAGGAAAATGCTGAGGAGACACACAACTTGTTGTTTTACACGGGTTGGAATGTTCCAAAATGCTTCACCTAAATTCTTATTGCTTCACAATTGCCCTACCTTTGACACAATCTATTTCCTCTGGATAAATGGGGTTAAGCTTAGGGTTAAAGTCCAAAAGAAATTTAAGTGGTGTCATTAACTTGCAGCAGTTTTGAATTATTATAGTAGAATATAATATTATGAATAATAATATATTGTTTAGTATAATATATATAATTATATGTTATATTATGTATAATATTATATTGTGTATATTAGAATATAATGTTTTGGAATTAATGTAATCAATATAAACATCAGTTTTTTGGGGAAAATTTTACCATCCTGTCCACCATGGGAGTCGGAGCAGGTGAGGGAACGGAGCATGGAAAGGTCCATTAACTGTGAGTGGGATTTTCCAGTTTTAGGGAGAACGAGGCTGGAAAATCCTGCCCTTTGTGAAAAATTATCAAACGACAGTTGATGTAAGATTTGATACAAATGTGTTCAAAATGCAATTTTTTAGGTTTTGAGTGTTTTTAAAAATGAGATACTCTAATGGGATTAGCATTTACAAATTGATTATAGGGGGAATATGGCCTCAGTAAAAGTTACTTAAATCAATTTACAGCCTCAGCAAAATCCGGGCGAGATTTTCTGGCTGTTTCCACTGGCAGGACCTTCTGGTCCATGGGGACACCGACTCCTTGCCATGGCAGTATAAATATCTCCCACTTTCTATGCCTTTTAGCTTTGACAAAGAGTCATCTGGACTCGAAATATCAGCTCTTTTCTCTCCTTACAGATGCTGCCAGACCTGCTGAGATTTTCCAGTATTTTCTCTTTTGGCTTCAGATTCCAGCATCTGCAGTAGTTTGCCTTTATCCAGGGAGGACTGATGCGTAGCCCGCCAGCTGCACTGCTGACTTTCCCCATCGAATTTGAATACACTTTGAAACAAATTGCTGGAGCTGTGTCCCACATGTTGACAGGAAGAGCTCTGGCAGTGTCTTGCAGATATCAGGCTGTTGTTTTTAAAGAAGCCCCAATCTAACAGGCCCAAAATCAGTACAAAATCCCAAGCCAGATTCTCACCTTATGAGAGCGAAGTAGACACAAGTGAGACAAAGCATATCTGTTGGTCTAAGAGGCAGAGGTAGCTGTGCAATAGAAACAGAAGTTGATTGGCATGATCCACACAATTAGATTCATATACATCTACTTTAAATATGAGATATCATAATAACTATACCAGTTCTCTTTCTAGATCATTTTCTCATCTCTGGAACATTCGTTGCTAGGAATATTTTACAAGGTGAATATTTATTTCTCCACATTAGTCATCAGGAATGAAAGACTTGACCTATGAGGAGCATTTGAGGACTCTGGTTCTATACTCAAGTTTAGAAGGATGAGGGGATGATCTCATTGGAACTTACAGAATACTGAAAGGCCTAGATAGAGTGGAAGTGGAGAAGATGTTTCCATTAGTAGGAGAGACTAGGATCCATGGGGACAGCCTCAGGATAAAGGGGCGACCCTTTTGAACCAAGATGGGGAGGAATTTCTTCAGCCAGAGGGTGGTGAATCTGTGGAATTCATTGCCACAGAGGGCTGTGGAGAACATGTCATTGAGTTCATTTAAAACAGAGACAGATACGTTCTTGATTGGTAAAACGATCAAAGGTTAAGGAGAAAAGGTAGGAGAATGGGGTTTGGGAAGCATATCAGCCATGATTGAATGGTGGAGCAGACTTGATGGTGGGGGGGGTGGAGTGGAGTGGAATGATGCTGGCTTGGACATGAGCCCAGCGATCGGTCCGTGGGGGGATCAGTGGGGTAGCATTGTGGGGTGTCAGGGCTGGCCAGCGATTGGGATGCCTGCGCTGTGGGACTACTGTACGTACATCAATCTCTATGCTGACTGATCAGCGCACGCGCAGTAGCCCGTTCAGCACTATGCTGTCGGCCTCTTCAGCGGTAATGAGTCCCACCCACAACTTTTCCACATGATTCACGTTAGTGCACTCTGCGGTGCACAGAGTGCGGGAGATTCATTGTTAAAATCCTGCTGAAAAAACCCAACAGGATTTACTCCAGATTTTACGCGAATTCGACACTTGGAATTATTTTGGAAGTGTCTTTGTGGAGCGAATGTCCTAAATTGTCTGGCGCTACTCACATTTCCAATGGGATCCAGCCCAGCCTGCTTTCCTCAGTGATGTTGTGACGTGTCCACAAATCGATCACATCACAGATTCACTGATTGCTTTGAGTGCAGAATACATGCAGAGCTTGGCAGGCGGTCGGTGTATAATCTTGGCTTGCTCTCAGATTCAAGCTGCATCACATGCTAGTCAGGTATCTAAAGTAATCAACCCATCAGAATGAACAGACAGGCGAGACTCTTCAGAATGTGTGTGGATGACAGCACACTGAGAGACTGCACACTAACGAGTGCACAAATTTATTAAGGCTTCAGGACCTGTAGGGAAACTGAATCTGCTCCACGCAGCTGCGCTTGGAGCACCTGCTATGAACAGTGACTCAAGGGTAAGTCTAAATGAATCAAGGGGAATACAGCACAGATTTGACTTGGCACCACACCGACCTCTGTAGTCAGTAACTGATGAGTCAAGGGAGCTTCATATCACCATTTCCATCGGAGTAACCACAGTCTTGTCAAGCACTTATGTAACTGGGGCACTTGAGACCCAGAGTGAGTAATCATGTCTAAGGGGTGAAGCGGACATAGCAATAATGCCTGCTGCTTACAGCAGAGTGGCACAGTAGTAAGTACTGCTGCCTCACAGCGTCAGAGACTCTGGCTTGATTCTGGCCTCGGTTGACTGTCTATGCATAGTTTGCACTTTCTCCCCGTGTCTGCGTGGGTTTCCTCCAGATGCTCCAGTTTCCACCCATGCTCCAAAATTGTGTGGGTTAGGCAGATTGGCCATCTAAATTGTTCCATAGTGTAGGTTAGATGGATTAGCCTTGGTAACCGCATGGGGTTACAGAGATTATGTGGAATTATGGGGATAGCGCAGGGGTGAGGGCGTGGGTAAGATAGTCTGTCAGAGAGTAGGGGCCACTCAGTGGGCCAAATGGCTTCCTTCTGCACTGTAGGGATTCTATGATGCTATGGTTACCATTGCTGGCACGTACTTACACTTCATCCCATGCAGTTTGCATGATCAGAATAACTTGCCTTCTGCAAATTAAAAGACTTTGGTCATCTATTATACATTATGCACAACAGAAGTAATTAAAAATTACCCAAATCATTGCCATGTAAAGTTGGCACTGAAGATGAAACAGAAAACATTTCCTAACTTTTGAGCTGATTCGCCGAGTTAGACAGCAATAACCTATTATGATTGGGCATACTTTAGGAAGAGAATCAAAACTGAATTAATGGGCTCAATTCTCCCATGGCAGGTCTGGTTGGGAGAATCGTGTCGTCAGCCTTTTTTTGGGATTTGCACACGCGCCAGGAATGCACGCGCGACTCCCAGAGCTGGAGAACAGTCGGAGTCCAGACCACGCTGGAAACCGGTGAGAAGATAGGGAAGTCATTTGAATCTTTTTTTAATGTTTTGCATACGATTATCAGGAACTAGCTGGGCCTGGCTAAATTTCCCATCCCTTCAGGAGTACTTCATTCCGGCGGGGATTAGACTAGCTCCCCATGTTTGGGGAACGAGCAGGAGACCCCGCCAGATTGAAGGGGGGGGGGGTGCAATCAGGTCCCTGGTGGGGATGGGAGGTAGGGGATGTTGCCCCTGGGCATGTGCACTCTGGCATTGCCAGCCTGTGCCACTTGGCACTGCCCAAGGGACCCATGGCCAGGGGCACCTTGGCACTGCTGGGCATTGGGCAGTGCCAAAGGGTGGAGCCTATTATGGGCGGGGCCTAGGGGCAATCGATGGGGGTGGGGGGGTCCCACTGACACTCTGCATTGCAATCGGTCTGGGCTGGAAAGAGGGTAGCAATTGGGGTGGGTGGGGGAGGTGGGGGGGGGGTGGACGGGCAGCACTGCGGGGGGTCCCAGTCTCCCAGCAAATGGGGAGACTCACAATTCAGGCCCACTGTGCATGCACAGAGTTCCAGAGCTGTCAGACTCTGGCGCAAATAGGAACCCCTCCATCAGCCCCCCACCCCCTGGCCAGATTTTTAATGAGATTCCCGATTAGTTTTGAACTGTGGCATGGTGGCACAGTACACAGAGTGGGATGATTCGAGTCTGACTCTTGAACGAAGCCCAGTCCATCACTCAAACCAGTATTCCATCCACTGACTCTGTCTACATTTCCCGCCACCTTGAAAATGCAGCCAACATAATTAAGGGCCCATGCAACCTGAACATTCTTCCACTTTTATCCGTCGGAAAAAGATTCAAAAGTCTGACGTCATGTACCAACCGACTCAAAAACAGTTTCTTCCCTGCTTCTATCAGACTTTTGAATGGACCTACCTCGTATAAAGTTGATCTTTCTCTACACCCTAGCTATGACTGTAACATTACGCTACGAGAGGACACAGGTTTAAGGTGCGGGGAGGAAAGTACAGAAGTGATGTTAGGGGTAAGTTTTTCACTCAGAGGGTGGCGAGTGAATGGAATCGGCTGCCGTCAGTGGTGGTGGAGGCGAACTCACTGGGGTCTTTTAAAAGACTTCTGGATGAGTATATGGGATTTAATGGGATTGAGGGTTATAGATAGGTCTATAGATTGGTAGGTGTTGATGTGATCGGCGCAACTCGTGGGCCGAAGGGCCTGTTTGTGCTGTAGTGTTCTATGTTCTATTACATTCTGTACTCTTTTATTTCCTTATTTATAAACGGTATGCTCGCGCAAGAAACAATACTTTTCACTGTATGCTAATACATGTGACAATAATAAATTAAATCAAATCAAAATCAAATCATGTTTAACACAGTAAAATATTCCGAAGTGCTTCACAGAATTTGACAACGAATCACGTAGACGTGTTAGGAAAGGCAACTAAAAGCTTGGTCAAAGTGGTAGATTCTAAGGAACATCTTAATAGAGTGTTGTGGTGGAGGGGAGGGGAGGTTGTATTCCACAACCTTTCGGGTCATCACAGCAGAAGCCATGCCCACCAAAGGTGGAACAAAGAAAACTGGTGAAGCTTAAGAGGCAAGTTGCTGTCAGTTGGAATCAAGAAGGAATAGCAAGAACCTCAGTACGTAGCAATCTGCCTTTAAGGAAAGAATGGTGTGCAAGCTGAATGGAGTTTTGCTTTGTTGCAGCAAAGTGCTTGATTACATTTCTCTTTTACGTCTGCCCATTTGATACCCCAGTGGTCAATCAGTGCTGACTTTCTGCTGTACAGTTTGTAAAAAGCAGAACCAAAAAGGGGACATTGTCAACATGCTGTAGGTGTGGTCGAATGCTCTCAATCCCCCTGGGTAATTTGGCCTGTGAATCAAATGTCAGGCTTTATTTACAACATCTGCAACCTCCAACATCATGGAGAAAATTGTTACCACCCAAATGTTCCACACAGCGACTCATTAGTTTTGAACTGTGGCATGGTGGCACAGTGCCTAACTCTACCCATACCTCAAATCATCTGCCACTGAAAGCCTGGCTATTCCAACGCCACCCTCCTATTTCTGAGCCACAGTAAACCTGAGGTAATCCTGCTGCCAAGTCCTAATTTACATCATCCACCAGCCCTGCGTTTGCTAACCTATGTTCGTCCCTGATTAAGCAACATCTTGGTTTTCAAGTTTTTGTCCTTCATTTGAAATCTCTTAAAGCTCGCTCCCTTCCCTGGCTCTGCAATCTCATCCAACCCAATAACCCTCCAAAGAAAACCCACCTTCTGACCTCTAGAACGTTTCCAATTTAAATGGCTGCACCATTTTCAGCCATGCCTTCAGCTACCTGAGCCCTAAGCTTCAGATTTCTCTCCCCAAACCTTTCCTTTTCTGAACTTTGTTTTCTTCCTTCAAGATGCTCTTGAAAGCCTATATTTTAAACCAAGTTAATTGTCATCTCCCGTGATAATGTCTTGTGTCACTTCCTAGAAGGAAATAAAGGAAAAAGTGGGAAAATAAGAATACAGGTCCTGTATACCTTAAAATGGAACACCAGTAAAAACAGGGAAATAAGGGGAAAGAATTGTCCTTTTCTTTCTGGGTTGCTGTTAATCTTTGTTCGGTAATGTTCCTATAATCCACATCGGAATATTACTCTAGGTGTTCTTTCTGTCAGCTTTCTGGCAGAGTTTACAATGAGAGACCAGTTATGGGCCCACGGAACCTCAGGGCCAATATCATTCTGTATTCAGCCTCCCTACCTGGATTTCCGAAGTTTATCTTTCCGTTCACCCCACCTAATCTTACCAGGATGAGCTTCCTCTTGGATTCCAGGGGTGGGATTACTGGCCACATGATCCCCAAGATTGGACATACTCTCCTGAGGTCAGCGGACCTTTAAATGGACTGCTAAATTTTCTGCCCCCCCCCGCTACGATTCCCGCAGTGGCCAGTATGGGAAATTTCCAGGAGTTGAGGAACAATTTATGTTACGGTGGAACAGTGGTTAGCGCTGCTGCCTCACAGCGCCAGGGAGCCGGATTCAACTCTGGCCTTGGGTCACTGTCTGTGTGGAGTCTGAATGTTTTCCCCGTGTCTGCGTGGGTTTCGTCTGGGTGCTCAGGTTTCCTCCCACAGTCCAAAGGTGTGCAGATTAGCTGGATTGACCGTGTGAAATTGACTCTGAGGGCCTGATTTCACCATTTTCATTGCAAGTGCTGAGTCTGGGAGCAATTCAGATCCGACTTGGAAATCTGCTTCCAGGCGCCTCCATATGCACTCAACGTGGAAAAACAAATCGCGGGTCTGAATCACGCTGTGGGCGGGGCTTAGTGGCACCCGAAACGATCGGAGCTCTGAACTGTACATACGCAGTTAGAAAAAATTTGACAAAGCGCGCTCGTGTCTGATCATTCCCGGGCTGCAAAAAGCGGAGAAAGAGGCCTGGGAGCGAAAAGCGGGAGCGATGGTCCCCATAGACATCACTGTCCCCTTATCCATGCCCACCTCACTACCCAGACTGATCGCAATTCCCTGCCCCCTTCCCCCCCAACTGATTGTCCGCAGAGTGGCAGCAGACACCACCACCCCCCCCCCCCCTCACCAGAGATCCATCTGCCCCCCTCCCCCATCAGTGAGCGATCAGGCCTCCTCCCACCACCAGAGATACGTCTTACCCGCCTTCCCCCCAACCCCCAACACCACCAACGCCCCCCCCCCCCCCCCCCACAAGAGAAGGATGTGGCCTCTCTCCTCCCCCACCCCCCTAGAAAATGATCCGGCCTCACTCCTCCCCCACCCCCCTAGAAAATGATCTGGCCTCACTCCCCCCCCCCCAGTCCCCACAAGAGAATGTTCTGGCCTCACTCCCCCCCCCCAATCCCCACAAGAGAATGTTCTGGCCTCACTCCCCCCCCAATCCCCACAAGAGAATGTTCTGGCCTCACTCCCCCCCCAATCCCCACAAGAGAATGATCTGGCCTCACTCCCCCCCCACCCCCCTAGAAAATGATCCGGCCTCACTGCCCCCCCCCCAGTCCCCACAAGAGAATGATCTGGCCTCACTTTCTCCCCTCCCCCTCCCCGCCAGAGGAACATCTGACCCATCTCGTCCTCCCTCCCTAACCCCTCACCAGCGAATGATCCGGACCGTCTCCCCCCCACCCACCGCCCCCCCTGCCCCCCCGCAACCCCCCCACACCAGACAACGATTGGCCCAACCCTCCCCTCCCCCCAACAGACAATGATCGATCCTCTCCCCGCACCAGGCAACAATTCGCCCTCCACCCCCCCCCCCCCCCCCCTGCAAAACCAGACAATGATCTTGCCTCCCTCCTCCCCACCACCCCCCACCAGAGAATGATCTGACCTCCCCACCCCCCGCCCACCCATCTGAGTCAGAGAGCTGTTGGAATCACCTTTTCAATAGCTGGAGTTCTCCGGAGCATTGAACCTGGTGGCTGTGGCTGTGGTGAGTGACTGATTTGAATTAAAAACCGCTTTTTTCCTCTACTTCCGGTTCTCGGGGCTTGTTAGAGTGTAGTTTACTTCTGTACCGGAAGTTAGGCCAGGGGATTGTCGTTAAGGGGGAGCGGGGGGCATAAAAAAGGGGTAGCAGCATAGAGCGGGCAGCGTCGGGAGCGGGCAGCGGAGTGAGTGGGAACTGAGTGAGAAGGGCTTTGGCTCGCTGGGCTTAAGCGAGGGCAGGCTTAGAGAAGGTGAGTGACAGATTTCTACCTTTGGGCACTTACAGGAGTTTGGGACATGGTAGGGAATATAGGGAGAAATGTAAGTTGCGTCAGGTGCCACATGTGGGAGTTCCTGGTGGTGTCACGAGTCCCCAAGGTCCACATCTGCAGTAAATGTTTAGAACTGCAGCGATTGAGGGCCCGGATCAGGCAACTCGAGGGGCGGCTGGAAGATGCGTTTCTAGTCAGGGAGAACGAGGAGATAATGGCTGGGAAACATGAGCAGGAGGAGGTCTCAAGGGCTGAAGAGAAGGGAGGATGGACGACTGTTAGGAGGGGAAAGAGGAAGAAGAAGAGTAGTCAGGGTCCCCTGGCCTCCCCGGAGGCCCCCCAAGGTTCGTCGGCAGGGGCACAGAAAAATAGGAAGGAAGGGGAGACTGACTTAGAGGGACGGAAGGGGGCTGGTAAGGTGATAGTGGTAGGGGATGGGAGGGTCTGAGGGATTGATAGGAGGTTCTGTGGGCAGGGGCGCGACTCCAGGATGGTGGTCTGCCTCCCTGGAGCAGGGGTAAAGGATATAATGGAAAGGGTAGAGGGAATTTTGAAAGGGGAGGGGACCCAGGCAGAGGTCATAGTACATGTAGGGGAGGGGGACATAGGAAGGAGGAGTAGGGGAGAGGTCCGTAGGCAATTTAGGGAGTTGGGGGCCAAACTAAAGAGCAGGACCTCCAGGGTGGCACTGTCTGCATTGCTGCCCAGTGCCAGCAGGGCAAAGAATGATGAGATCATGCAGTTGAATGCATGGTTGAGGGACTGGTGTAGGGTAGAGGGGTTTACTTTTGTGGATCACTGGGAGGTGTTTAGGAGAGAAAGGCAATTGTACAGGAGGGGTGGGGAGGATTTGAACGGGAGGGGGACTAGTGTCTTAGCGGGGAGGTTAGCTGGGGTGTTCAGGAATGATTTAAACTAATAGGGAGGGGGGGTGGGGAGGTGGCTGGGAGAGAGTCGGGTGAAAGGAAAATTATAAGGGAGAAGGTGGTTCCGAGGGACACTTGTGGGTTGAACTGTGTCTGTTTCAATGCTAGGAGTGTGGCAGGGAAAACGGATGAGCTTAGGGCCTTGATGTTTGTGAGGCAGTTAGATGTGGTGGCTGTAATAGAGACGTGGTTACAGGAAGGGCAGGACTGGCAGCTGAATGTTCCTGGGTACAAGTGTTTTAGGTGTGACAGAGGAGGGTTGAAGAGAGGTGGAGGGGTGGCACTGTTAGTCAAGGAAAACATCACAGTAGTGCAGAGGGAGGACGATATGGAAGAGATAGGGATTGAGTCAGTGTGGGTGGAGTTGAGGAATAAAAAGGGAGAGATCACATTGCTAGGGGTGTACTATAGGCCACCTATAGGTCAGTGGAGAAAGGCATTTGCAGGGGCATTTTGGACAGGTGCAGGAAGAATAGAGTGGTTGTAGTGGGTGATTTTAATTTTCCCGGAGTGAATTGGAGGGGGTACGGAGGGAGAGGAGTTTGTGAAATGTGTTTTGGAAGGGTCGCTAGAGCAGTATGTAACTAGCCCGACTAGGGGAGGGGCTATACTGGATTTAGTGTTGGGAAACGAGCCGGGGCAGGTGGGTGAGGTGGAGGTAGGCGAACATGTGGCAAACAGTGACCACAAGTCCGTCTACTTTAGGATAAAAATGGAAAGGGACGAGTGCCGTCCGAACGGGAGTGTGCTGAACTGGGGAAAGGCGAGCTATGGCAGGATTAGGAGGGAGCTGCAGCAAACTGATTGGGAGGGACTGTTAGCTGGCAAGTCCACGGTTGGCAAGTGGGAGGCTTTTAGGGACAAAATGAAATGGTTGCAGGGGAGGTATGTTCCGGTTAAGCGAAAGGATGGGAAAGGTAGGATTAGAGAGCCGTGGATTACGGGGGATATTGAAGACTTGGTCAGGAAGAAGAGGGAGGCGTATGTTAGGTCAAAACAAATGGGTACGGAGAGTGCGCTGGAGGAATATAGAGAGAGTAGGAGGGAGCTAAAAAGGGGAATTAGAAGGGCGAAGAGAGGGCATGAGATGGCTTTGGCTGGTAGGATTAAGGAAAATCCTAAGGCATTTTATTCCTATATTAGAGGCAAGAGAGTAGTTAGAGGGAAAATTGGTCCTCTTAGGGACAAGAGTGGAGAGTTGTGTATTGAGTCGGAGGGAATGGGGGAGCTCCTGAATGAATACTTTGCGTCGGTATTCACGGAGAGGGGTTCGGAATCGTGCGGTCTCTTGGAGGGAGCGGAGGTTCAGTTGCAGGATATAGTTATTATGAGAGAGGAAGTGCTAGGGCTTTTAGGTAGCGTAAGGACGGATAAAGCTCTGGGGCCTGATGGTATTTATCCCAGGCTGCTTAGGGAGGCGAAAGATGAAATTGCTGGGCCTCTGGCGCACATCTTTGTCTCTTCTTTGGACACAGGTGAGGTCCCAGAAGACTGGAGGGTAGCAAATGTGGTCCCGTTGTTCAAAAAAGGTAGTAGGGATAACCCTGGGAATTATAGACTGGTGAGCTTGACGTCGGTGGTAGGGAAGTTAATGGAAAAAATACTTAGGGGTAGGATGTATGAGCATTTGGAGCGTTGCGATCTGATTAGGGATACGCAACATGGCTTTGTTAGAGGGAGGTCTTGCCTTACGAATCTGGTGGAATTCTTTGAGGAGGTGACAAAAATGGTTGACGATGGGAGAGCCGTTGATGTCATCTATATGGATTTCAGTAAGGCGTTTGACAAAGTCCCTCACGGTAGGCTGGTAGAAAAGGTTAAGGCGCATGGGATACGAGGCCAGGTAGCTAGGTGGATTGAGAACTGGCTGGGAAATAGGAGACAGAGGGTAGTTGTGGAGGGGACCTTGTCGGGCTGGAGGCCAGTGACCAGTGGTGTGCCGCAGGGCTCAGTACTGGGACCTCTCCTCTTTGTAGTCTACATAAATGACTTGGAAGAGGGCGTAGGTGGTGTGATCAGCAAGTTTGCTGATGACACCAAGTTGGCAGGGTTGGCGGGTACGGAACTGGATTGTCAGGTGATACAACAGGATATAGATAGGTTGGTGCAGTGGGCAGATAGGTGGCAGATGGCATTTAATCCTGACAAATGCGAGGTGATGCATTTTGGACGGAATAATGCAGAGAGGAGCTATGTGATAAAAGGTAGGCCGATTAGGAGTATAGACATACAGAGGGACCTGGGAGTGCAGGTTCACAAATCCATGAAGGTTGCGTCACAAGTGGAGAAGGTTGTTAGGAAGGCTTATGGGATGTTAGCCTTTATAGGAAGGGGCATAGAGTATAAAAGCTGCCGTCTAATGCTTCAGTTGTACAGAACGTTGGTTAGACCGCATTTGGAGTACTGCGTCCAGTTCTGGTCACCTTACTACCGGAAGGACGTGGAGTCTCTGGAAAGGGTGCAGAGGAGGTTTACCAGGATGTTGCCTGGCCTGGGGGGACTGGGTTACGAGGAGAGATTGAAGAAACTGGGACTATTCTCCTTGGAAAGACGGAGATTGAGAGGGGACATGATAGAAGTATATAAGATACTGAAGGGAATAGATAGAGTTAATAGTGAGAGACTGCTCCCTAGACTGGGTACGAACACGAGAGGTCATCATTTAAGGGTGAGCGTGGGGAGGTATAATTTGGAGGTGAGAAGAAGGTTCTTTACGCAGAGAGTTGTGGGGGTCTGGAACGCGCTACTGAGTAGGGTGGTGGAGGCAGGAATGTTGGACTCGTTTAAGATGCAGTTAGATAGGCACATGAGTGAAATGAGAATGGAGGGATATGGTAGGGGCTATTAAATAAGGTTAAACCTCAGGAGACACCGGAAAGGCAGGCTGTAAGATTAATATTTTTGTCTTTATTCCACAGGTGGAGGTCCACCTCGTGTCAAGCGAGGGGCATGCACACGGCGGGTCGTGCGTGGGCTGCTCTTGGAAGTCCAGGAGTGGCCTAGTACTTCGTGTCGGTGTGTGTGCTTGATCCTGGACCGGTAGACGGGCGCCGCAACAGCTCAGTGACTAGCACTGCTGGCTGTGCAGACACATGGATTTGGGCCTGTGTCTGTGGGAGTTTGCGCATTCTCCCTGTGGTTGCGTGGGTTTCCTCCGGGCGCTCCGGTTTCCTCCCACACCCCAAAGATGTGCTCTTAGGCTAATCGGTTTTTACCAAATTGACACTATTTCCTCCCTGAATCTGACTGAGTAGGGTTCCATTCGTAGACATGCAGGGTAGAATAGGTGTAGGGTGATGCGGTGGCGCGGGCTCGTTGGGCCGAAGGGCCTGTTTCCCGTGCTGGGTTGTTCTTTGTTCTTTGTTCTTCTTTGAGTGCCCAATTCATACTTTTATTCAGCAGGTCCACTTCGGAGCAATTCCGGATCAGCGAATGAGCTGGTAAAGGGGGAAATGCTGATAAAGTTTGACGGGCAATTCATCACTTAAATTCAAATGCATACAAATGCATTTAAATTGCCATCCAGGGTCTCAGTAAAGCGGTCATATGCGCGGACACGGCCACGGATCACGTTAATGGCCTCACACCTGACTTTACCACGTTTTCGCGCCTGAAAACGGGTGCAACACAATGGTAAAATAGGGCCCTTAGTGTTCAGAGCTGTATAGGTTAGGTGGATTGGCCATGGTAAATGTGAGGAGTTATGGAGTTAGAGTGTGGGTGTAGGGCCTGAGTAAAATGCTCTTTTGGAAAGCCGAGTTGATGGGCCAAATGGCCTCCTCTTGCACTGTCGGGATTCTTTGGTTCTATAGTAAGTGCTGATGAGTTTGTATAAAGATAGATAGATGAAGAGAAAGAGTGGAAGAGGGGAGAGGAGGGAGAAAAACATGTCAGCTTTTGTTACCTGCTTTATAAACTTGAAAAATATTTCCGATCTGTGGGCAGGGGCAGTCTGGCTGAGGGAGAGGTTATTGTTGCCGCGCGAGTTCACCAGATTCTCTATCTCATCCCTGTACTCCGTCTCATCATTGTTTGAGATCCAACCCACTACAGTGGTGTTGTCAACAAACTTGAAAATTGAATTGGAGGGGAATTTGGCCGCACAGTCATAGGTGTAGAAGGAATACAGTCGGGGGCTGAGAACACAGCCTTGTGGGGCACCAATGTTGAGGATGATCGTGGAGGAGGTGTTGTGGCCAATCCTTACTGATTGTGGTCTGTGAGTTAGGAAGTTCAGGATCCGGTCAGAGAGGGAGGTGCCGAGGCCCAGGCCACAGAGTTTGGAGATGAGTTTCATGGAATAATGGTGTTGAAGGCTGAACTGTAATCAATACCATTTATAATGATAGAAAAGTTCAATGTCAATTATTTGTTGACAGGAAGAGAAACAGCTGGTAGTCCTCATTTAATGTTGCCTAAACTTTGAAGCATTTAGTTTTGAAGCCGGCCGATTTCCTAACTGATGGTTAGTAACAGAGATACTAATCGCTCACATCTTACAACTGAGATTCTACTTCCGTGACTTTAGCAGCATCAGGTTCGGCATTCTTGGATCTAAGTCAGATCTCACCAGTTCTCAAGTTGATTCTCAATGAAATCACTGATTTGCTGTCTTGGGTCACTGTCTGTGCAGAGTCTGCACATTCTCCCTGTGGATTTCCTCCGGGTGCTCCTGTTTCCTCCCATCATCTGAAAGATGTGCTGGTTAGATGCATTGGCCATGCTAAATTCTCCCTCAATGTACCCAAACAGGCGCCAGAGTGTGACAACTAGGGGATTTTCACAGTCACTTCATTGCAGTGTTAATATAAACTTACTTGTGACACCAATAAATAAATTTAAAACACTTGCTTTGGAATTACCTCACCCACTGACTAATGGACTTCCAAAATTACTAAGTAGAAATGATATAAAGCAATCAGATAATGGTTCTGAGAATTCATGGAAGTGACAGGATACGTACGATGAAGGCTATAAACCCCAAATGTTCCTTAATGCTGTGAATAGCAATAAAGAAAGAGATAATGTATCATAAAGGAAAATCATCCATTAGTCATAAAAGACACTCATGAGTAGATCTCTGTCTGACAATTTAAAGTGCATATAGTTATAATTTATGCAGTAGAATCTTTTACGTGGTTAGTATGTACATGGAAAACGTATGGAGTAAGATTGCTGACTGACATTTATAAACACAAATGACAGAATAAGCATAAGATCAAATTGCAATTCTTCTCACAGGAAGTTGTTTCTTTATTAGCAGCCAGTGCTTAGAATTCACTGTTGACAGCTCCCGGATAATACTGAATAAAATAAGGCTTCATTTCCAGACGTTGGCTGTAAAGAAACTGTAATGCAACTGGGGGATAAGGCAGGGGGAGGGGGAGGGGGAGGTGGAGGAGGCAGTGTCCTAGGAATTCGGACACCCAGGGTAGTGCTTTGGAGAACTCAGTTCGAATCCCATCACAGCAGACTCCAACAAAAGACTGCAATTAAAAGTCTATGACTGTGAAAGTATTGTTGAAGAGCGGCATGGTAGCACAGTGGTTAGCACCTTTGCTTCACAGCTCAGGGATCTGGGTTTGATTCCTGGCTTGGGTCACTGTCTTCTGGAGTTTGCGCACTCTCCTCGTGTCTGTGTTGGTTTCCTCTGGGTGCTCTGGTTTCCTCCCACAGTTCAAAGGTGTGTGGGTTAGGTTGATTGGCTATGCTAAAATTGCCCCTTAGTGTTCTGTGATGCGTAGGTAAGAAGGATTAGTGAATAAAATATGTAGGGATGTGGGAGTAGGGCCTGGGTGGGATTGTGGTCAGTGCAGACTTGATGGGCCGAATGGCTTCTTTCTGTACTGTAGGGATTCTATGATTGGCACAAAAACCTATCTGGTCCACTAATATCTACGAGGGAAAGATATCTGCCATCCTTACCTAGTCTCGTCTATGTGTGACTCTAGCAATGTGGTGGACTCTTAAATGGCCTAGCCACTCAGTTCAAGGGCAATTAGGGATGGGCAACAAATGCTGGCTAGCGACGCCCACACCCCATGAAAAAAGGTATCGAACCTTAAAGTTTAAGTTTATTTAGTAGTGCCACAAATAGGCACACATTAACACTGCAATGAAGTTACTGTGAAAAGTCCCTCGTCGCCACACTCTGGCGCCAGTTCAGGTCATACTGAGGGAGAATTTAGCATGACCAATGCACCTAACCAGAACGTCTTTCAGACTGTGGGAGGAAACTGGAGTACCCGGAGGAAACCCACACAGACACAAGGGGAACATGCAAACTCCACACATAAAGTGACCCAAGCCAGTAATCGAACCTGGGTCCCTGGCACTGTGAGGTAACACTGTGCCACTGTGTCCGATCCACTAATGCCCATTTGAGAAAGAAATCTGCCGTCCTTACCTAGTCTGGTCTACGTGTGACTCCAGCAATGTGGTGGGCTCTTTAATGCCCTCTGAAATGGCCTAACAAGCCACTCAGTTCAAGGGCAATTAGTGATGGACAACAAGGGCTGGCTAGTGATGCCCACATTCCGTGAAAGAAAAAAGGGGAACAAAAATATCGAACATCAAGTAATAAGCAGTAATCAAACTTTGGAAATGAGTTATAACATTGTTGTTCTACAGTGTTTTGAGAAGTGGACAGTAAATGATCTGGTTCTAAGACAAAGCCATCTGATTGCAAGGAGATGTGAAATCTGTCTCAAAGCCCATCTTCCCAGCAAACACCTGAAAGGACAATCAAGTATTCATATATTAAAAACACCCTGGTGTAAACTGACTAACTTCGTATCTTGGAACATATTCTCTGTCATTGATGGTGTCCAGAAGAGTGAAAATGCGATCACACATTAGCGCACAGTAATCTGCACACTTCTACAATGTACCAGCAGAGGGCTGTGAGGTCAAACAAACTCACATCACACAAAGAACAAAGAACAAAGAACAACCCAGCGCAGAAAGAGGAAAACTTGCAAACGTTCAGAGAAACGTACAGATTTGCTGACAGATGGTATATATATTTTTAAAAATGTGTATATTAATTCCATCAGTATTGAAATTTAAATGGAGATTCTGAAGTTAAGTAGTTGAGGCAAATAGCAGAGATACATTGAAGGGGAAGTTGGATAAAAACATGAAAGAGAAGAAAAAGTACAATCTGAGAGGGTGAGACAAAGTAAGATGGAAAAAAACACTCACGGGGCCTGATGACAAGCACTGAACTGTTAAACAGAAATGACCTATAAAAAGCTATCAAATCCTGTGAAGATAGTGTAGAATACACCTTAAAACAACATTACATCAATGGCACAGTGGTTAGCACTGCCTCCTCACAACGGCAGGGACCCAGGTTCGATTCCAGCTTGGGTCACTGTCTGTGCGGAGTCTGGACATTCTCCCCATGTCTGCATGGGTCTCCTCTGGTTTCCTCCCACAGTTTGAAAAAACATGCTGGTTAGGTGCATGCTAAATTCTCACTTAGGGAATTTTCACAGTGACTCTGTTGCAGTGTTAATATGAGCCTACTTATGACTCTAATAAACTTAACAGTTTTAAAAATAAAAGATTTTTCTCACATCACACTTTTTCACACAATGAGCAATTGGGATAGGCTCATCCAAATATTTTTGTCAAGGTTGTAAGGTTTCCAACCTCCATTACCTTCCAAGGCAGTGCATTCCAGATTCCCACCACTCTGAGTGAAAAATAAATGTTCTCAAATCCCCTCCTGCCTTTCACCCTAAAGCTATGCCCACTTGTTATTGACCCCTCAATCAAAGGGAATAGTTGCTCCCTACTCACCCTGTCCATACCCCTCATAATCTATAAACCTCAATCATGTTGCCCCTCAGCCTTCACTGCTTTAAAGAAAACAGTCTAAGTTTATCCAGTCTCTCCTCACAGCTCAGATGCTCCATCCCAGGCAACATCCTGGTAAACCTCCTCTGTAACCCCTCTTGTGCTATCACATCCTTCTGACAATGAGGTGACCAGGACTGCACACAGTAATCCAGCTGTGGCTTAACCAACACTCTGCCCGTCTCCTCCTTGTTCTCATATTCTATCCCACAATGTTGGAAGCAAGTGTCCCATATACCTTTTTAGCTTCTTATTCACTTTCTGAAAGAGGGAACGGGAGAAATCCTCCACCAATTGCTTTGTATCTTATGCAGAATTAATGATCAATTTTCCAACCACAAGGATAAACATCCTGCAGTAGATATTGTGAAATTACTTTCTCTTTTGCTCATCTTCAACAAGCCTGGAAAAATACAACCACAACCACAATACTCAATATTTAAATCATTAATCATTTGTACGTTGGGCTCCATGAGCTTTTTAGCTCATTTTCCAAGGAAAAGTAAATAATACAGATGCAGGCATTATCCAAGCCACTTATCAGATGGATCATGTCTAGTCTGGTTTGGTATTGCGAGGATATGAGACTGCGTAAAATCTGATTTCCAAAAGGGTGCAAGCGATCTCCCTGATCAAAATTTCATTCTGAAGTCCAAGTAAAGATATGTTGCGTTTGTTATTATAAAACCTTGGATATCACCAATTAGGGAAAAAAACAAATAAATGTGTATTTTTATAGAATCATAGAATTGCTGAAACACAAAAGGAGGCCATTCAGCCCATCGAGCCTGCACCAACAACAATCCCACCCAGGCACTATCCCCTCAAGCCCACCTATTTACCCTGTTAATCACTCTGACACTAAGGACCAATTTAGCATGGTCAATCAACCTAACCCGCACATCTTGGTACTGCAGGAGGAAACCGGAGCACCCAGGGGAAACCCATGCAAACTCGGGAAGAATGTGCAAACTCCACATAGTCACCCAAGGCTGGAATTGAGCCCGGGTCTCTGGTGTTTTGAGACAGCAGTGCTAACTAGCTGCTGTGCCACCATGCCACTGTATCATAAAATATTTTGCGAAGAATTTTTGTATTAAAAAATTGGATCCACAACAGTTACTTGAACAAATTTACATATTGAAGCAAAAATGCATAGCCTGAACAATCAAAAAAATACTGATGTGTTCCTTCACTACAGTTCCACAAAGTTTTTTGCCTCGAGAGATTCAGAAAACCATGGCCCAGGTTTTGCAGTGATAATGATGGTGAAACTATCAGCATTTACCATCACGGCTCCAATGAAACAGGCAGCAACTTCTGGAGTCTAGATATGTGCAGAATAATGTGGAGATCCAAAAGTTGCTGCTGCTGATTTTCCCCTTTTCCAAGGCATGTGTACTGAAATTGCCCTGGAGTGCAGTTCAATTCCCGCACTGGCTGAGGTTATCCGCGAAGGCCCTACCTTCTCAACCTAGCCCCTCACCTGAGGTGTGGTGGCCCTCAGATTAAATCACACCAGTCAGCTCTCAAAGGGGAGGTCACTCTATAGTTACCTGGAGCTATGGTGACCTTATTTTAGACTGCACTCTATAGGAAACTTTTAACTGATGATAACCTGAATTCTTACACTGTTAGTCTTGCTGTAAAAATCCTTGAAGAAGTTGCACCTGTTTGAAGGAGGTACAACTGGGGTCCAGACACTAAATTTGATGGCGAGTGAATAAGTGGGAATGATTTTTGCTCGGGGTTGGGGGGTGGACCGTCGGGATGACTGAGCATGCAAAATCCTGTGCTGTTCAGCTCATTAAGTGAGCATCCATGAGGAACTCTCCCATGCTCGTGGTGGGGGCAGGCAGGAATTTGCCAACCCTGCCGTTAAAGGTCAAAGGTCAGAGGACCATATTTAAAGAGCACCCGGACAACCTATATTATTCCTTTCACCTTTGACCGACCACTGCTTCACTCTTCCCCAATAACCTTTCCTCCGTTCCTTGGTCATCCTTCATGCAACTTGCACCCACAACCTGGTCAGAAGAATGAGTGGACATTCACAGACATTCCCCAAGGAAGGCCATGAAGCAGCAACTCATCATTAATCAGGAAGATAGCAATTTTAAGAGGTGAATGCCACTATTTGCAGTCATAAAGCTGAATGTTCGAATTTCTCTTCAGGAACTTAATTTGGAAGGAGATTTAATGCCAGTGAGTTGGGCTTTTAATGAGTATGCATGAAGATAGGAACATAGGAATTCGAAGCAGAAGTAGGCAAATTCAACCTTTCGAGTCTGTACCACCATTCAATCAAATCATGGCTGATCTCTCCCTGGTCTCAAATCCGCCTTCCCACTTGTTCCCCACATCCCTTTAACCCATTTTGAAAAATCAGAAATATATCTATCTCCTTCTTGAAACCATTCAATGATTCAGACTCCACGTGCCATGGGGCAGTGAGTTCCACAAATTCAACACCTCTGTGAGAAGCAGTTCCTCTTCATTTCAGTTTTAAATCTATCACCTCGCAACCTATACCTGTGACCTCTTGTTTGAGATTGCCCTGTAAGAAGAAACATTTGGTCTACATTTACTTTATCAATCCCTTCTAAAATTTTATATTTCTCAATTAGATCCTCTCTCATCCTTCTAAACTCCAGCGAGTATAAGCCCAAACTGTTTAAGCTCTCCTCGTATATCAACCCTTTCATAAATTCATAAGATCTGGGAGCAGAATTAAACCATTCAGCCCATCGAGTCTTCTCTGCCATTCAATCATGGCTGATATGCCCCTCATCCCCAGGATCAATCTAGTGAACTACCTCCAGTGACACCACATCCTTCCTCAAAACTGGACACAATACTGCAGAACCAATACCCTATACAATAGTAGCAACACGCATGAGAGGCTAATGCATGTAAAAGGGCTTTGTGATGTTGTCCACTGGGAAGTTCGTCCTGTCCTTAACCCGCCTTTAAAGTCCTGAGAATATAATTGCTAAAGTTCATTCTGATGTTAATAAACTCATTTCTGGCCTCACGACAAATTAAGTTGCCCCACCTGCCAAGCTACTTGCTGGTGGCGGATTGGAAGAAGCTGCCCTGGCTTATTAAGGGCATACTAAATTGATAACCACTGCTAAACACCCACACTTAGCCTGGGAATGTGGAATATTAAATTTCTCCATTAAGAGATAAGATTTCCACATCTAGAAAATAATTTTAAAAAGTTTGAAAGCTATTTATCTGAATGCTAGCTTAATCCAATCACAATCATTCATTTTGCTAGCTGAAATCCTAATGGAAAGGTAAAGCAATTCAGTGCCTTTAACTTCCTGGTTTACTGTCTGTGAGAATACTTCAATGTGACTGGCTGCTTGACACCTGCTGATATCAATTCTGCTACACATCAGGGCATCCCTTTGACTTGGGGTCGCTTGACCTTGCTGGATTCCGGGGAAGTGCCGGAAGATTGGAAAACGGCTAATGTTACGCTGTTGTTTAAAAAGGGTAGCAGGCAAAAGGCAGGGAATTATAGGCCGGTTAGTTTAACGTCTGTTGTAGATAAAATGCTTGAATCCTTAATCAAGGAGAAAATAACGAGGCATCTTGAGGAGAATTGTTTGATAGAGCAGACGCAGCACGGTTTCGTTAAGGGGAAGTCGTGTCTGATGAATTTATTGGAATTCTGTGAGGATGTGTCTAGTGCGGTGGATAGAGGAGAACCGGTGGATGTGGCGTTTCTTGATTTTCAGAAGGCGTTTGATAAGGTGCCGCACAAGAGGTTGTTACAGAAGGTAAGGGGGCATGGAGTTGGGGGTAGGGTGTTAGCGTGGATAGGGGATTGGCTGTCAAATAGGAGGCAGAGAGTGGGTGTCAATGGGTGCTATTCGGATTGGCGGTTGGTGACTAGTGGAGTGCCCCAGGGATCGGTGCTGGGGCCTCAGCTATTTACCATTTATATAGATGATCTGGAGGAGGGAACCGAGTGTATGGTGTTGAAATTTGCTGATGACACCAAGATTGGTGGAACGGCAAATTGTGCAGAGGGTGTGGAAAGTCTGCAGAGGGATCTAGATAGGCTGGGCGAATGGGTGAGGAACTGGCAAATGGAATTTAATGTTGGCAAGTGTGAGGTTGTCCACTTTGGTAGGAATAATGGTAGGAAGGACGACTACTTACATGGCGAAAAGCTGCAGCATGCTACGGTGCAGAGGGACCTCGGGGTCCTTGTGCATGAATCGCAAAAACCCAGCCTGCAGGTGCAGCAGGTGGTCAGGAAGGCTAATGGGATGCTGGCCTTCATAGCGAGGGGGATTGAGTATAAAAGTAGGGAGGTCTTGCTGCAACTGTACGGGGCACTGGTGCGACCGCAGCTGGAGTACTGTGTGCAGTTTTGGTCGCCGCACTTATGCAAGGATATTTTGGCCTTGGAGTGAGTGCAGAGGAGGTTTACTAGGCTGATACCGGAGTTGAGGGGGTTGAGCTATGAGGAGAGGCTGAATAAACTAGGCTTGTACCCGTTAGAGTTTAGAAGGATGAGGGGAGATCTCATTGAGACATATAAGATGATGAAAGGGATGGATAGGATAGAGGTGGAGAGGCTCTTCCCACTCAGAAAGGACAGTAGGACTATAGGGCACATCCTCAAGATAAAGGGGAGGCGGTTTAGAACGGAGTTGAGGAGGAACTTCTTCACTCAAAGGGTGGTGAATCTCTGGAATTCTCTGCCTGTTGAAGTGGTGGAGGCTGCCTCGCTAAATATATTTAAGACGTGGGTAGATAGGTTTTTGATGGGCAAGGGGATTAAGGGTTATGGGGAGAAGGCGGGAATGTGGAACTGAGCCACTTCAGATCAGCCATGATCTTATTGAATGGTGGGGCAGGCTCAAGGGGCTAGATGGCCTACTCCTGCTCCTATTATGTTCTTATGGGGTTAGGTACAAAATGGAACTGGGAAAGGGAACTTCACACCATAGAGATTATGGCTTGATCATACAGAATTTTGGTTACACATTGTTAATATTGCTGAAAAAGGAGACATGCTGTCAAAGCTTTTAGTCTTGCATTCATCAGAACAAACACTTGGGATGGGCCTTTCCAGTTGTGCTCACCCCAAAATTGGAAAATCTTGCCCAAGGTCAATGGACCTTTGCATAGTCCTCCCCCTGTCCGCTACAATTCCTGTGGCAGGTGGGACGGGAAAATTCCTCCTGTGGCATCCTTGTGTCCGCCCAGATGAATGCAAATGAAAAGCTTCAACAGCCTGTTTCTTTTTCATTAATACCATGGAGAATGCTAAATGATTGTGGGCAGTTTCTTTGAGGTCAACCAAGTGAGCAGTTTCTTTGTCATTTGTGTAAAATCTAGAATCAAAGCCACATTTATACCATTTCAGTTGTACTCACATAGCAGGATATTAGATTATAAATTAGGACCCAGATATCTGGGTCAGTGGGGAGGGGAGGGGGGGTCACAATCCTGCACTGTAGGGTTAACAGTCACCTGCATGATTTCCACTAAATTGCCCAATTAAGAATGGCAGGCAGTCTCTCAAAATGGCTTCTTTTAGACTTCTATTGGCCATCAACTGGACGGCCAATAGGAATGCATTAAATCTAGAAGCAATGGCAAAGCATTTCACTGTTGCAGTAAGTGAAGCAAAGTGACTCAGTTCATTGTCTAACTTCAACATAAAAAGACACGCACCTGCGCAAGGATATTTTGGCCCTGGAGGGAGTGCAGAGGAGGTTTACTAGGCTGATACCGGAGTTGAGGGGATTGAGCTATGAGGAGAGGCTGAATAAACTAGGCTTGTACTCGTTAGAGTTTAGAAGAATGAGGGGAGATCTCATTGAGACGTATAAGATGATGAATGGGATGGATAGGATAGAGGTGGAGAGACTCTTCCCGCTCAAAAAAGACAGTAGGACTAGGGGGCACAGCCTCAAGATAAAGGGGAGGCGGTTTAGAACGGAGTTGAGAAGGAACTTCTTCACTCAAAGGGTGGTGAATCTCTGGAATTCTCTGCCCGTTGAAGTGGTGGAGGCTGCCTCGCTAAATATTTTTAAGAAGCGGGTTGATGGGTTCTTGATAAGAGAGGGGATTAAGGGTTATGGGGAGAGGGCGGGAAAGTGGAACTGAGCCACAACAGATCAGCCATGATCTTATTGAATGGCGGGGCAGGCTCGAAGGGCTAGATGGCCTACTCCTGCTCCTATTTCTTATGTTCTTATGTTCTTATGTACTTCTGTCCATCACAGGTCTGCACATGCGTAATATCTCCCTCTACAGGCTGTCTGGTGAGATAAGCCCCGCCCACAGCCTCTCTGGCTGGAAACTGACTAGCCTGTCTTTTTAGGAACAGAGTGCTTGAGATTGAGTGTGAAAATACACCTACAAAACGGATCTGGAGTTATCCTGTTTTCAGATCTGCTGGACACTTAGAAAAAATCTCGTAAAATTCACCCAAAGTTACACACACACACACACACACACACACACACACACACAAACATACCACACACTCACATATGCACACACACACACACACTCATACTCATATACACACATACTCATGCTCATACACACACACACATACACACACTCACACATACCTACATGCACCCACAAACACACACTCACATATACACACACAGTCACATACACACACACACACACTCATACATACACACATTCACCCAAACACACGCACCCATGCGCACACCTACACACTCAGACACACACACGCACTCACATACACGTACACACTCATATACACACAGACACACACTCACACAGACACACACACACACATACATACACACTCGCACACACACACACTCACACATACATACACATACTCACATGCACACACACTCACTCATACACACACACACACATACATACACACACACACACACACACTCACATACATACACACACACACACGTACACCTACCTCTCTATCATACATATACCCTCTCAGTCTGATTTGTAGAAGTCCTACTGACAGGGGTGATCCTGCTTTGGTTGGCAGTAAGATACAGGACAGTGTGTTACTGGTGGGGGCCTACCATGAGGCTGCCTCCAAACTGCCATCTAATTAATGAATACAGCCAGTCCCAAGAGCTTCAGCCCAACCAGAATTCTGGCAGCTCAGCAGCCTTGCAACCCCACTGCTGGGAGTGGTGTTGCTGGGATTGTGACACCGGTGAGAGTGTGGGGACACTAAGGTCAAGCAGTCAGACCCCAGCAGTAGTGAGAGGAAAGTTGCTGAGGGGCAGTGATGACTTTGCCGTAAGGGTGGCCATTGTTGTCGGGGCTGGCGGTCTACTCTGTGAACCATGGTGTGCCCATAAAGGAGCTGGAACCTGCTGAGAGGCTGACCAATGTGGTGGTGGCCCCCCACTAATGTGGACAAAATGCCTGCTGGGAAATTGGAAAGTGGCCACTAACTGGTCACTTAAATGGCTCGATTGACCCCCTTAGTGAGTATCTGAGCTGCCAACTTTCCCACCTCGGGATAAACGGCACACAGCTGGTGGTCATTGGGCATACCGACCACCCCCCCGTCCACCCTTCATCATCATTCCACAGCATTTTGACCATCTTGCAGCCACCCAACTAACCCTCCAAAGGGCCCAGGAAATTCTGGTCACACACAGTCACACATACCCAAAAGTTCTCACTCACACACACACACGTAGTCAAAGCTAGAAATAGGAATCAATACAAAAGAAATACCCCCAGTTATTCACTGAACTAATCATTTTGTCAAAACTAAAATGTTCCTTTTTGGACACCTTGGGTAATATCTGATTCTGAAGTCTCCTCATTGCCACCACTGCACTTACAGATTAAAACCAGTAACCGCACAAAACATTGTGTGGTTAAGTACTGGTCAACATACTCATTATAGTCTTAAGATATCCACATCTAAGATCAATGCGTAGAATAAACAGATGCACTGAAAGGTTAACTATTTACAGCCATTTGAGATGCCTTGTCTTGTTATCCCGTAGGGAACACGTTATAAATCAAAGCAATGCAGGATGGCACGGTGGCACAGTGGTCAGCACTGCTGCCACACAGCAGCAGGGCGCCAGGTTCAATCCCAGCCTTGGGTCACTGTCAGTGTGGAGTTTGTGCGTGCTCCCCGTGTCTACATGGGTTTTCTCCCACAGTCCAAAGATGTGTGGCTTAGGTTGATTGGCCATACTAAATCGACCCTAAGTGTTAGGGGCATTAGCAGGGTAAATATGTGGGGTTCTGGGGAGAGCGCATGGGTAGGATTGTGGTCGGTATTGACTCGATGGGCTGAATGGCCTTCTTCTGCACTGTAGGGATTCTATGAATCTATGATTTAGCATTGAAATCAGATGTGAGCTCCCAATTACTTTCAAAAGACTGAGGGCGTTCTCTGTGTCCTGTATACTTGTTGAGTTCTAATGTAGCGATGACCACAGAGGATAAATCCAAAGCAACTTACTGAGACAGAAAAAGGCATTCAGTCAGCACACACAGAAAGCAACCTTCAAGACACACAATTAGATTTATAGGAAGAGTTTGCGAACAGCCAAGTGGGGAAGACTTGAATGAAGAGAGGGAACAAAAGAATTACTGCAATCTTAAAGGAAAGAGGCTAAATATTGGAATTGCTTTCCTAATTATTATCACCGATTTTCTGAAACTGCTTAAGCCAGTCAGCTGATCCCTTTTTGTCCTGTGGGAGTGCTTGTCTTAATCTTTCAACAGTTAGATAGTGAGGAAAAACCGTGGAGGGGAAAAAGTGGGGGACAAGGGCGGGGCAGGGTTAAAAACACCCCACAATTCCCTAGCACACCAGAGTAAATCTGAGTGCCAAAAATAACCTCAGTATCCAAGGAAGGATGACACCATAAAATCTTAGAATCCTTACAGTGCAGAAGTCATTTGATTTGATTTGATTATTTTCACAGTTAGATACAGCGAAAAGTATTGTTACTTGTGCGCTACAGAGACAAAACATACCATTGATAGAGAAGGAAATGAGTGAGTGCAGAATGTTGTGTTATAGTCATAGCTAGGGTGTAGAGAAAGATCAACTGAATGCAAGGCAGATCCATTCAAAAGTCTGAAAACAGCAGGGAAGAAGCTGTTCTTGAGTCGGTTGGCCCATTGAGTCTGCACTGGTGATCTGACAGAGTGTCTTAACCAGGCCCTCTCCCCATAACCCCACTCCTTTGCCACGCCCAATCCATCGAAGCTACACAACTTGGGACACACTGGTGTTGTGAGGCAGCAGTGCTAACCACAGTGCCACTGTGCCACCCCTTGTTACATTCATTGAATTGGCAAGATGTAAACTCATTGAAAATCCGCTCACTTGCTCTAAATGAAAACTGGCCCAATATCTCTGTGCATTTTCTAGATGTCTCCCTTTCTCTTTTGTCAATGGATGGGAAATGCCTAACAGCAGCAGAAAATCCTGCTTATTTACCTCTGTTAAATTATTCAATTCAAATGATTTAATGGGTGCTGTTTGTATATATGCTTGATTAGCAGTATTTTTAAACCATGGACACATATTTTAAATGTTGCGTGTGGCAGTAGCTTTTCTCACCTGCTTCTTCAATTGAATAATCTGATCACCTGTTTGAACACAGTAAGAAGTCTCACAACATCAGGTTAAAGTCCAACAGGTTTATTTGGTAGCAAACGCCACTAGCTTTCGGAACGTTGCTCCTTCGTCAAGTGAGTGGATCTCCCACTCACCTGATGAAGGAACAGTGTCCGAAAGCTATTGGCATTTGCTACCAAATAAACCTGTTGGACTTTAACCCGGTGTTGTGAGACTTCTTACTGTGTTTACCCCAGTCCAACGCCAGCATCTCCATACCTGTTTGAAACCAGAGACAGAAGGCTAGGCCAGAGTCTCCAGGAATGTTTAGTGATAGAGTTTAAGTTTAAATTTATTTGTTAGTGTCACAAGTAGGCTTACATTAACACTGCAGTGAAGTTACTGTGAAAATTCCCTAGTCGCCACACTCTGGTGTCTGTTTGGGTACACTGAGGAAGAATTTAGCATAGCCAAAGCAACTAAGCAGAACATCTTTCCGACTGGGAAGGAAACTGGAGCACCCGGAGGAAACCCATGCAGACACAACCTACCTCACTAGGTCCTGCACTAGAGTATTAGCCAAGGTTTCATGCTCAAGACTCTGCAAATTGATGTTTGGAACTTAAAGGTTCATAGGAGTGAGGGCTGAGATGTTGAAACTGAGAAAGATTGTCTTAATTAAGAACCCCAAGAAAGTAAAATCCATTCATTTCCAAGGTGCAACAACATACATCAGGATACAGACCGGAAATGTTGGGCAGGAATTTATAAATAGTGCCTTTTATTCCATGTGCTTCCAGTGTATTTGCTGCAATTGGTGATAACATGTGCAGCACGGTTAGCGCTGCTGCCTCACAGCGCCAGAGACCCAGGTTCGATTCCGGCCTAGGGTGACTGTGTGGAGTTTGCATATTTTCCCTGCCTGAATTCTACTACCTCACCTGGCAAGGAATTGGAGTGGGCAAGAGGCAGACAACAGAAATGTGTGTTGACCTCAGGCAGGAGCACCTGGGCTCGCTCAAACAAGGCCATAAAACCCTGTCCCCATGTCTGCATGTGTTTCCTCCAGGTGCTCTGGTTTCCTCCCACACTCCAAAGACATCCGGTTAGGTTGATTAGCCATGCTAAATTGACCCTTAGTGTCAGGGGGATAAGAAGGGTCAATATGTGGGATTACAGGGATAGGGACTGAGTGGGATTGTTGTCGGTGCAGACTCGATGGGCCAAATGCCCTCCTGTAGGGGTTCTATGATTCTATGAAAATTGCTGCTTATAAGTGCAAATAGGACTGGTTCCACCTGATTTTTCCACAGGCTTGACTCTTTCCCATCTTCCTGCCTAACTGGTGCCCCTGGAGTATCCCTGCTGCCTCTGTATCATACTAAATCAGGTTAGGAATATGGATCTGCTCAAGAACGTCAAGCAAAAAAAAAGAAAATCACAAGAAGATTGGATTTACGAGCCTGAGTTATATGTATGCACAAACAGGTCTATCATATGACTCAGAGGCAGCTTTCTTTTGGTAATGAATGATGGTTCCCATGGCGATGCTTCCTGTATGTTAATCATTGTGGTTGACATATATGCGGCAGAGTACATCTGCATATGGAAGAGGTTCCTTGCAGAGGGGGTGAAGCCTGCAAGATGAAATCGACATCAATTAGTCTTTGACAGGAAGCGGTAGGAGGAACATTTTTATCTCATACCTGCAGTGCTAAGGTATTAAAAAAATCAAATTGGGAGCAAAATGTATTGTGCAACCTATCTTGCCGTGGATGACTTATTACTGAAAGACCCTAAAACATTTTCTCATTAAGTTATACCATTGAACGATTAAGAAAAAAATGAGTGATTGTACAGAAAGACAATGTGGTTGACAATAGTTAAATTACACATATATTGACCTGAATAATCCCTAAACCCACAAAAATCAAATCCCAAAGGAGGTAGCATTGCTCTGCAGTTGATTAAATGATACCCTGGCTGAAGGTTTCAGATGCTGGGACATGTAAAAATATTTCATTTTTGAACACGCTTTAGCAAGAACAAAAGCCAAAAAGAGGTAAATATTCTTTTTTTAAATTCATTTATGGGATATGGGCCAGCATTCATTGCCCATCTCTAACTGCCCTCCTTTTAGAGGGCATTTGAGAGACAACCAATCTCTTTGCCGCAGAAGGCTGTGGAGGCCAGGTCATTGAGTGTCTTTAAGGCAGAGATAGATAGGTTCTTGATTAATAATGGAATCAGAAATTATAGGGAAAAGACAGGAGAAGGGGCATGAGAAAAATATCAGCCATGATTGAATGGTGGAGCAGACTCGATGGGCCGAATGGCTTAGTTCTGACCCTATGTCTTATGGTCTTAATCACACTGTTGTGGATCTGGAGTCATATGTAGACTAGACCAGGTAAGGACAGCAGATTTC
Source organism: Carcharhinus amblyrhynchos (assembly GCF_965287045.1). NCBI lineage: Eukaryota > Metazoa > Chordata > Chondrichthyes > Carcharhiniformes > Carcharhinidae > Carcharhinus > Carcharhinus amblyrhynchos. The sequence continues at coordinate 40,820,663 of NC_137341.1, read as the reverse complement.
CTTCCCTAAAGGACAGATGGATTTCTACGACAATTGGCAATAGTCATCATTAGATTTTTATTGAATTCAAATTTCACTATCTGCTGTGACTGGGATTTCAACCCAGGTCATATTGCCCAGAGTCTCTAGGTTACTAATCCAGTGATAATATCTCTATGCCACCCACCTCCTTATTCAAAATTAAAGTGATTATGGTGACACACAAGAAATGAAACAAGATATTCCACTTATGTAGTATACTGGATGATTTTCAAACTCTTTTGCTGAATTTTCATCTGGGTGTGAAGACTGCAAGAAATGACAGAAGTTCATGAATATAGCCCAATCTATCATGCAAACTGGCCTCCCATCCATTGACTCTGTCTACACAGTTCATTGCCTCGCAAAAGCAGTCAGCATAATTAAGGACCCCTCACAGTGCGGACGTACTCTCTTCCAACTTCTTCCTTCGGGAAAAAGATACAAAAGTCTGAGGTCACGGACCAACCGACTCAAGAACACATTCTTTCCTGCTGCCATCAGACTTTTGAATTGACCTACCTTGCACTAAGTTAATCTTTCTCTACACCTTAGCTATAACTGTTACTCTACACTCTGCACTCTCTCCTTTCCTTTCTATGAGTCGTATGCTTTGTCTGTATAGCACGCGAGAAACAATACTTTTCATTCTATACTAATACGTGTGACAATAATAAATCAAATCAAATCAAAAGAGGCAAGTTCCAGTATGCAAAGGGTCACATTTTGTTATTTTTGGAAGAAATCTGATTTTCTTCCACATTTGAGGTGGCACAGTGGTTAGCACTGCTACCTCACAGCGCCAGGGACCTGGTTCGATTCCTGGCTTGAGCCACTGTCTGTGCGGAGTCTGCATGTTCTCCCTGTATTTGCTAGAGTTTCCTCCGGATGCTCCAGTTCCCTCCCACAGTCTGAAAGGTGTGTTGGTTAGGGTGCATTGGCCATGCTAAATTCTCCTTCAGTGTACCCAAACAATTGATGTAGTGTGATGACGGGGGGTTTTCACTGTAACTCCATTGCAGCATTAATGTAAACTGACTTGTGACTAATAAATAAACTTAAACTTTATAGGGTGGCGAAGAGGGCCTAGGTGGGATGCTCTTTTGGATCTTGGTGTGGACTCAATGGGCTGGATGGGGTCTTTCTGTACTTTTGTGATTATATGACTCTATGATTCCTGACCCCATGCCATTTTCCTCTGGTCTTTCTCAGGGTTCTGGAATACTTTGTGTCCCCTGAGGGCAAGCGATGAAAATCAAATTTCCTCCCCTACACCACTTTGGACAGCTGGTGCAAGTTTTTAAAAGCCCATTGAAAGCATGGCGGGTTTGAGAATTGAAGAAAATGGAAAACCTCTGAGGAGTTTGGAACATTCTGAATGGCAAGTGTAAATTGTTTTGACTTCTTCAAGTGTCATTATTAAGTGTTGTATTATGATGCGGATGCACTTTTAATGCAAGGATTCATCAGTGGAATCTGTCCTTTAAAGGTAGATATTACAGTACTTTTCTAATGGAGAAAGCTTCAAACTGAAGTCAAAAACCTTAAGAATGTCCTGTCAGCCTGTGCTGCCACATTTTCTACTGTCATTTAAATGGATATAGTTGAGTAGAAAATACCTGCTTTGGCATTTGAAACAAATCTACACTTGGAAAATATCTAACCACCTGTTCTCTTAAATTGATTGACAGGTACTCTGCTTTAAAATTGAAATGAGCACTTGCTGTTCTTTCCTTCTGAGAGAGTAGTATACTGCTTTAGCAGCTGTGGTTATTATCAATGCTTGCCATTGTATGTATTCCATTCATCTGATAATAAATGACAGCTTCAAGAAGTTGCAATAACATGTTATCTCTTTGTTACAGTTTCTAATTTGTTGACACAAGCTAGTAGTTTTGCAAGCATTATAAGGTATTTTAACATGGCAGAGTTCAATTTTTCCAAGATTCAATGAAATGGAGGCTTGTATTGGATGGTGAGAGATATTTTTCCCATCCTAATGTTATGAAGTTGCATATATAAGGTCAAAAATGTGATGTTTAATGAATGTAAATATTGAAATGCTGAAATCAAAAGAAAAAATCATATAGCATTTTCTCTTTAAAGACCATGTGCTTGGATTTTTAAATTGAACAAAATAAGCTGCAGAAGCCAATTCTGAAACACGGTCAAAGGCTTAGCAGCCAGTTTTCCAACATAGCAAAACAGGCTTTTGAATTGGACCACAGAGTCTAAAGCAAGCACTCAAAGACACAGAACCAATTAAATTCAAAGTTGAGTGTTGTTGACAATCTCAGAACAAGGAGAAATAATGGTTAGAGCAATCTTACCACCTCTACAGTCAGAAGGAGGGAGAGCAGAGTCTCTCAAATGAATCTCAAATGTATGTCTTCATAAAACTTACCATCTATAGTTGAAAAACAGATCAACTTGGAAGATGCGTCACACCTGAACAGCAAAGACCTTCAGACTTCTAACAAGTGCCTGGCTTTGTGTATATGCATATGTAAATAATGTACATTTGAATTTATTAGCCTTTGTTTCATTCATGGGTCTCGTATTATCCAGTCAGCATTCTATTGGGGAGTTTATTCAGTTTGTTAATTGTTTTAATAAGGTTGTCACTAGTTTTAAAATAAAGACCTGATAATTGTTCATGATTGAGAGGGTCCGATCCTGCTTTAAATTCCCTAACTAAAAACTTCCTAATACCTCACACACAGTTACTTTAGATTATGAGGTAAGATATATCCCTTTGGTGTGTCCAAAATCATGCGGAGGGAAACACCACCTTTGTGTCGTAACACTAAGACATGTAAAATATTTTCTTTTGGCATTACATGAAATCTGAGTTCTGTACATAGTGCATACTGGGGAAATGGCTACATGGAGGATACACAGAGGGCATGGAGGTGATATGCAGTGACATGGGGTGACATAGGGGATGAAGGGACATGTTGGTAGGGGGTTGAGTACATGGGCAAGAGATGTGAGGAAAGAGGTTTAGGGGCCTTTAAACACCTGTGGGAGCTGGAATGTTAGGGAAATCAGACAGGTTTTCTAAGTGGCTCACTTCTACACTTACTCTCCTCACACACTTTAACCGTTGTTTGCAAACTGTGTTGTGAGCCCAACCCCACTTGTGTTTGTAATTCCACTAGTTTGTGTCAGCAAACCAGAAACTGCATCAAAGAGACAATCTGTTATTGCAGAAGTGCCACTTAGAAGACCTGCCTTATTTCCCTAACATAATGGGGCAGGATTTTCCAGCCTCAGTCGCCCCGAAAATGGAAAATCCCGCCCGAGGTCAATGAACATTTCCATGGCCTGTCCCTCTGATGCTCTGATTCCCATGGCAGGCAGCATGGTAAAATTCCAGCCAACATTCCTGCTCCCAAAAGTGTTTAAAGGCCCGCAAACTTCACTCCTCATATCCCTCGTCCTCCCACTCAACCCTTATGGCAACCCATCCTTTTCATCAGCTATGTCACCCCATGTCACCTCCATGCCCTCCATGGATTTTCCGTAGGTGTTTGATAAGGTTCACCAAGGTAAACTATTGCAGAGGGCAATGGGATTGAGGGTGATTTAGCGGATCAGAAATTGGCGACCTGTAAGAAGACAGAGGGTGGTGGTTGATGGGAAATGTTCATCTGGAGTTCAGTTATTAGTGGCAAGGATCTGTTTTGGGGACATTGCTGTTTGTCATTTTTATAAATGACCAGGCTGAGGGCGTAGAAGGATGGGTTAGTAAATTTGCGGATGACACTAAAGTTGGTAGAGTTGTGGACAGTGCGGAAGGATCTTGCAGGTTACAGAGGGGCATTGATAAGCTGCAGAGCTGAGCTGAGTGGTAGCAAATAGAGTTTAATGTGGAAAAGTGTGAAGTGATGCACTTTGAAGGAGTAACAGAAATACAGAGTACTGGGCTAATGGTAAGTTACTTGGTAGTGTGGATGAGCAGAGAGATCTTGGTATCCATGTGCATACCCTGAAAGTTGGCACCCAGGTTGATAGGGTTGTTAAGAAGGCGTATGGTGCGTTAGCTTTTATTGGTAGAGGGATTGAGTTTTGGAGCCATGAGGTCATATTGCAGCTGTACAAAACTCTGGTGCGGCCGTACTCGGAGTATTGCATACAGTTCTGGTCTTATAGGAAGGATGTGGAAGCATTGAAAAGGGTGCAGAGGAGATTTACCAGGATGTTGCCTGGTATGGTGGGAAGGTCTTCTGAGGAAAGGCCGAGGGACTTGAGGCTGTTTTCGTTAGAGAGAAGAAGGTTAAGAGGTGACTTAATAGAGGCATATAAGATGATCAGAGGATTAGATAGGGTGGACAGTGAGAGCCTTTTTCCTCGGATGGAGATGGCTAGCACACGGGGACGTAGCTTTAAATTGAGGGGTGATAGGTACAGGACAGATGTCAGAGGTACGTTTTTTACTCAGAGAATAGTAAGGGCATGGAATGTCCTGCCTGCCACAGTAGTGGACTTACCAAGATTAAGGGCATTTATATGGTCATTGGATAAACATATGGATGATATTGGAATAGATGGACTTTAGATTGGTTTCACAGGTCAGCGCAACTTCGAGGGCCGGAGGGCCTGTACTGCGCTGTAATATTTAATGTTCTATGTTGAACATGTAGCCATTCCCCTGGTATGCAGTATGCACAGTCCTCAGATCTCATGTAATATCAATAGAAAACATCTTACATGCTTTAGGAAGGGAAAAAAAACTCTCACCATCCAATACAAGCCTCCATTTCATTGAATCTCAGAAAAAGTGAATTCTGCCCTGTTAAAATATCCAGTGATGTTTTTAATTCCACGAGCTTGTGTCAACAAACCAGGAACAGCATCAAGGAGACAACCTGTTATTGCAGCCCCCGTTTGAAAGGACACAAATGAGTCAGGTCTGCAGTTTGCAGGAAGCAAAAGTGTGCAGATTAGGTTTTCCAAGTTCAGAAGAAGATTCAGTTCTTTGTGTGTCAGCTGCTGCTCCAGGTAATTACTTCACCGCAAAATGTGAAAAATGGTCTTCCACAAGAATCAGTACTGGGACCACTGAGATTTAACATTGTACAGAAAGGATTTTGTGAAGGAAATATTATTTTTATATTTGTGGAGTTTATTGTGTTATTCAGTGAAGCAGGCTTTTGGAGTGTGTGTGTGTGTGTGTGTGTGTGTGTGTGTGTGTGTGTGTGTGTGTGTGTGTGTGTGTGTGTGTGTGTGTGTGTGTGTGTGACTAATTTAATTAAACTGAAAAATTGGGCTACATGATTTCGAACATCAAAAGATTTGGGTGTGAAAGGCAGGCACTTGAATTGCATTGGGTCAAGCTGGATGCTTTACAGGTAAACAGGACATGGGAAGAAATTTGCATTAGGAGATAAAGACGGTTTGTTGTGTTTAGTCGTTTCAAAGGAAAGTTAAAAAAAAGTTTACAGATGGAGTTCACAGCTAGTCACAAATAAATAAGGCAAAGTTATTAAACTTTATTTTACCCAAAAGCGGTTGTCAGAAGGAGAACATAAAAGGTTTTTACATCAAGAGAAAGATACAATTAATGGTAGGGTAAAGACAATGTGAAAAGCTGATAAAACAAGAACATATTTAAAAAGAGATTGGCAGCTACGTTTGGAGTGGCCATGTAGGACCCTCTGAAGTGTACTCAGTGCTTGGAGAGAACTTGAAAAGAAGTAAAGTGAAGTAGTTTTTAGCCAATTGAGAAAGTATCTATTTGTTTTTTTCTTGTAGAAGGCAGGGTTTTAAAAAAAAACCTTTTTGGAATTTTCCACAACAGGGTGAGAATGAGCGAGGAGCCTTGGGACATTTCTTCCTCATAGCAACTGGTGGGTGTGCCTTGTGGTAATATTACTGGATTTTTCAAAGATTAAATATCTATAAGGACTGTTGCCTAAAGGGGTGTTTATTTGTGACTATAACCAAGTAGGTACCTTTTGGGGAAATGTCTTATAAGACGAATTTCAACTGTGTAAATGTAATCTTATGTGCTTAAGTTTTATTTTCTTTTGTTAATAAATGTTTTATTATTTCAAATCTTCAAAAGTGTTCGAATTGAATTTGATTTTGAATTTGTGCCTCCCGACTTTAGTAAACATGAAGTAAAAGTTTATTTATTAGTCACAAGTAAGGCTCACATTAACACTGCAGTGAAGTTACTGTGAAATTCCCCTAGTAATCTTCTCTTAATCTTCATAATCTTCTACATAATATTTTCTGAGTAATATTTTGTGATAACTTGCCAAGTTTACCTTTGGGATTTGGTGGGCACTTATCACCTGCTGGATCGCAACAATTTGGAATCAGGAATTGGGAAGTATAACTTCAAATGTTGCGGACAATAGCAAATTAGGGCGAAGGGACTGCTTAGTTTGGATGGCTGCCATGTAGATTAATGTCAACAGCGCAAAGTTCAGTTCCCATTCTGGTTATGATAGACTCGGCGCCTGCCTCTGTGCCCTACCCATAATAAAAATTCACGGCATTTTATTATGACGCAGCAAATAAAAACTAAGGACTTGCCTTCAGGCAAAGAACTGAAGATGACCTAATTGGGATTAGAGTTAATACAGAGGAAGACAACAACAAAATACAGGACAGTCTTAATCAACTTGCTAAATGGGTGGGTACTTGACAAATTAACTTCTAATATTGGTAAGGGAAGGTGATGGCCTAGTGGTATTATTGCTGGACTATTAACCTAGAAATTCAGTTAATGTTCTAGGGCCCCTGGTTCAAATCCTGCCATGGCAGACAGTGAAATTCAAATTCAATAAAAATATCTGGAATTAATGATCCACTGACGACTGTGAAACCATTGTTGGGAAAAACCTATCTGGTTCACTAATGTCCTTTAGGGAAGGAAATCTACTGTCCTTACCTGGTTTGGCACATGTAGGCCTCCAGAGCTACACTAATGTGGTTGATTCTCAACTGCCCTTCAAGGGCAATTAGGGATGGACAATAGGCAACTAGCAATGCCCATGTCCCACGAATGAATAAAAGAAATGTGAGTTGGTATCTTTTAGTGGGAAGTTTAAGGAAGCATGTACGTTTTGGAAAATGTCTAAATGCAGAAGAGCAAAGAGACCTGCAGGGACCATACATCAATCACTAAGTAGCAATGCATGTTAATAAAACCAGAAAACAAAACCAACAAAGCACTGAGATTCATTTCTGGAGGGATGGAACCAAAAAGCATCAACATCAACGGGGACAAAATAGAAAGGGTCGAGAGCTTCAAGTTTTTAGGTGCTCAGATCACCAACAACCTATCCTAGACCCCCCTCCCCCATGCCAACACTATAGTTAAGGAAGCCCACCAAGCCTCTATTTTTTCAGAAGACTGAAGAAATTTGGCATGTCAGCTACAGCTCTCACCAACTTTTATAGAGGCACCATAGAAAGCTTTCTTTCTGGTTGTATCACAGCTTGGTATGGCTCCTGCTCTGCCCAAGACCAGAAGGAACTACAAAAGGTCGTGAATGTACCCGATCCATCATGCAAACCAGCCTCCCACCCATTAACTCTGCCTACACTTCCTGCTGCCTTGGCAAAGCAGCCAGCATAATTATGGACTCCACGCACCCCGGACATTCTTTCTTCCACCTTCTTCTGTTTGGAAAAAGATACAAAAGTCTGAGGTCACGTACCAACTAACTCAAGAACAGCTTCTTCCCTGCTGCTGTCAGACTTTTGAATGGACTTACCTTGCATTAAGTTAATCTTTCTCTACACCCTAGCCATGACTGGAACATCACATTCTGCAGTCTCTCCTTTCCTTCTCTATGAACAACATACTTTGTCTGTATAACGTGCAAGAAACAATACTTTTCGCTGTATGTCAATGTATGTGACAAAAATAAATCAAATCAAGTCAAAGCAGAAAAACTGTGTCAAGTTTGTTTAGAACTTTGGTTAGCCCAGATTTGGAACGCTGTGAACAGTTCCGGTCTCCATATTGTAAAAATGTGCAGAGACACTAAGGAGAGCACAAAAAGGAGTTATCAGCATTATGCCAGAAATGAGCGGTTTTACCTATTAGGAGAGACTGAAAGGGGGACTGATGGGAGGTGATAGAGACTAGCTGGGGTGCTTTACTCAAGAACAAAAAATAAACAACAAAGAAAAGCACTGCACAGGAAGAGACCCTTCAGCCCTCCAAGCCTGTGGCCTAACTAAACGAGAAAAAACCTTCTGTCCTTACTTAGTCCGTATCCCTCTATTCCCTCTCTGTTCTTGCAATCATCCAGATGCCTCTTAAATGTTACTATGTGCCTGCTTCCACCGCCTCCTCGGGCAGCACAATTCAGGCACCCAACACTCTCTGCATGAAAAACTTCCTTTGCATATCTGCCTTCAACTTCCCCCCTCTCACCTTGAACCTGTGCTGCCTTGTAATTGACACTTCCACCCTGGGAAAAAGTCTCTGACTATCCCCCCTGTCTGTGCCTCTCATCATTTTGTGGGCCTCTATCAAGTCTCCCATTTTTCCAGTGAAACTAGAACAAAGTAAAATTAAAAAATGACCATTTTGAGGTCTTTAAGGGAATGAAAGGATTTTTTTGTGTGAATCAGTAACCCCAGATCTCTCTGTTACATTAGAACATAAGAACATAAGAAATAGGAGCAGGAGTAGGCCATCTAGCCCTTCGAGCCTGCCCCGCCATTCAATAAGATCATGGCTGATCTGTCGTGGCCCATTTCCACATTCCCGCCCTCTCCCCATAACCCTTAATCCCCTCTCTTATCAAAAACCCATCAACCCGCGTCTTAAAAATATTTAGCGAGGTAGCCTCCACCACTTCAACAGGCAGAGAATTCCAGAGATTCACCACCCTTTGAGTGAAGAAGTTCTTCCTCAACTCTGTTCTAAACCGCCCCCCCTTTATCTTGAGGCTGTGCCCCCTAGTCCTACTGTCCTTTCTGAGCAGGAAGAGTCTTTCCACCTCTATCCTATCCATCTCATTCATCATCTTATACGTCTCAATGAGATCTCCCCTCATTCTTCTAAACTCTAACGAGTACAAGCCTAGTTTATTCAGCCTCTCCTCATAGTTCAACCCCCTCAACTCCGGCATCAGCCTAGTAAACCTCCTCTGCACTCCCTCCAAGGCCAAAATATCCTTGCGCAAGTACGGCGCCCAAAACTGCACACAGTACTCCAGCTGCGGCCTCACCAATGCCCTATACAGCCGTAGCAAGACCTCCCTACTTTTATGTTCAATCCCCCTCGCTATGAAGGCCAGCATCCCATTCGCCTTCCTGATCACCTGCTGCACCTGCAAGCTGGGTTTTTGCAACTCATGCACAATGACCCCAAGGTCCCTCTGCACCGTTGCCTGCTGCAGTTGTTCGCCACGTAAGTGATAATCCTTCCTACCATTATTCCTACCAAAGTGGACCACCTCGCACTTGCCAACATTAAATTCCATTTGCCAGTTCCTGGCCCATTCGCCCAGCCTATCTAGATCCTTCTGTAGACTCTCCACACCCTCCGCACAATTTGCCTTTCCTCCAATCTTGGTGTCATCAGCAAATTTCGACACCCTACACTCGGTTCCCTCCTCCAGATCATCTATATAAATGGTAAATAGCTGAGGCCCCAGCACTGACCCCTGAGGCACTCCACTAGTCACCATCCGCCAATCCGAATAGCACCCATTGACCCCCACTCTCTGCCTCCTATTTGACAACCAATCCTCTATCCACGCTAACACCCTACCCCAACTCCCTGTTCCCTGACCTTCTGCAATAACCTCCTGTGAGGTACCTTGTCAAACGCCTTCTGAAAATCCAGAAAGACCACATCCACCAGCTCTCCTCTATCCACCGCCCTAGGCACATCCTCATAGAACTCCAGTAAATTTGTCAGACACGACTTCCCTTTAACGAAACCATGCTGCGTCTGCTCTATCAAGCAATTCCTCTCAAGATGCCTCGCTATTTCCTCCTTGATGACGGATTCTAACATTTTACCTACAACAGACGTTAAACTAACCGGCCTATAATTCCCTGCCTTTTGCCTGGCACCCTTCTTAAACTTCCGGCACTTCCCCGGAATCCAGCGACGTCTGGAAAATAACCACCAAAGCATCCACTATCACCTCCGCCATTTCTTTCAGAACCCTCGGATGCATTCCATCCGGTCCTGGCGACTTGTCCACAATCAGTCCCTCCAGTCTGTCGAGCACCTCCTCTCTAGTAACAGTAATGTCATTAAGACCCTCCAGTCCTACCACCTTTCCATCTCTAACACCTGGCAAATTATTCACGTCCTCCTCCGTGAAGACAGAAACCTCTCTAATAGCTGTCCCCCCAAAAAAACTGGAAAAATTGATCTTGTGTCGCACTTTAAATTAATTTGGGAAAACAGGACCCTTTAGCAGCATCACAGCTTACACAAGATGCAATCGGACTTCCAATATGAAAAGATACTGTACTCAAATAAAACCGCTCTGTTTGAATCAAATCCTCAGTAGAAAGAAGGTAAGGTGCTCAAATCATCCTCTCGTTGTGAGTTAGAAGATTCTTCTCAATGAATAAAAATGAGTATTTGAAAATATTTTACCTGTAAAATCTTTTCTCTAATAAAGTTAGGAAATATATGTCTTGACCTGTTTTTGAAATAATTTGCAGGAAATAAACAAAGCATAAATATATATAGGCTGATAGAAAATACATTTTGGTGAATACACACATTCAGACAGCTTTTTCCCTCTGTCGCTGTCTCTCTGGTATGGTAAATCATAGAATCCCCACGGTACAGAAGGACCATCGAGCTTGCACCTACAACAACCCCATCCTGGTTTTATCCCCTTAACCCCACGTATTTATCCTACTAGTTCCCCTGACATTAAGGGGCAACGTAGCACGGCCAATCTACCTAACCTGCTCATCACTGGGAGGACACCAGATCAGCTGAAGGAAACTCACACAGACATGAGGAGAACGTGCAAACTCCACACAGCAACCCAAGACCAGAATTGAACCCAGGTCCCTGGCGCTGTCAGGCAGCAGTGCCAACATAACACCCATGATTGATGCAATAAAGTAGTATTTTTTTCTCATACAGAACAAAAGTCAAGTTAGTGATTCTTTCTGAGTCTTTGGGAAAGTCGAAGGAGAAAACGACCCGCTCCTCCCCCGCCAATCATGTTAAATTCGCCTAAAAGAAACTGCACTGAATACCATTGCGAACAGTAAGACACCCTTTAAGGAAATGCAGTTTTACCAATTATTCTTGATAGTTTATGTATTCGCCGCGGTATTTGAACAGGCAAACAGCTTAGCCTGCTCTTCAGCAAGGCTGTTTTGGGGAGATAGTCAGTCAACTGTTTAAAATGCTTTTTCTAAATGTTTATTTATTAGCGTCACAAGTAGGCTTACATTAACACTGCAATGAAGTTACTGTGAAAATCCCCTAGCCACCACACTCCAGCGCCTGTTCGGGTACACAGAGGGAGAATTTAGCATGACCAACGCACCTAACCAGCACGTCTTTCAGACTCTAGGACGAAACTGGAACAGCTGGGGAAAATCCACACAGACGCGGGGAGAATGTGCGGGCTCTGCACCGGCAGTGACCCAAGCCAGGAATCAAACCCAGGAGTTAGACAGATTTTTAAATGGCAATGGGTTGAAGGGTTATGGGGGAGAAGGCAGGAAAATGGAAATGAGGAGCACATCAACCGATGTCGAATGGTGGAGCAGACTCGATGGGCTGGATGGCCTAATTCTGCTCCTATATCTTATGATCTTATTAACTTATAAAAGATCAGTGGTGAGATCTATGATTTCCATATCTTTAGCCCTTGCCGGTATTCACAGGGGTGTCGAGTACGAGCTCAACATTACTTCCGATTATCATTCTGCTGATAAGTTGGAAAAGTGTTTAAATTTGTCTAACCCTTTTAAGGCAATAGACCTCAAGCTGCAGAACTTGAGGTCAATTGGACAGTAATTGTTGTCAGTGCGGGAAGTTTGCCAATCAGAAGGTGCTCATAAATATTCAACTCCTGGTTACAAGAAACTGACATGTAACAACCAGTCACAATCAGAGGTTTCTTAGCAGACAAGGGTATATTTACAAGCCAGTGAAAAGCAAGAATGAACATTCACACTACATTCCTTATATGTTTTCATTAGGCAGGTGTTAATTTATTCATTTTATTTTTTTGGCAGTCTGTGCCTTTTTCACAACAGACAAAAGTGAGGTTTCTTGCTAAACAACAAGCCTTTGATGGTCTTGCATAGAATTGAAACATAATTGCTTTTGCAACATCTCAACATTGCAGGATTGTAACTTCTGCACCACATATTGAAGCCTCGTGCAAGAACTGCAAGGTTATATCTGAAAATTAGTATCTTTGAAAGGGATTGTCACATTGGGGAACAAGCTAACGGCTTCATGTTATTAAACCCAGGCCAGAAATGCAAGGATTTTATTCAAATGTCTGCCTGGTAAGGGAAAAGAACATTTGAAAGCCGTAACCTTCAATGTGTGCTTTCTATGAAAGAGATACTTCTGTCTGAAGTTCTCATTAGTTATAGCGTTGCTGCTTCAATGTTAACATTGCAATTTACATCCATCTGACTTGAAGGTAAAATTAAGGCCATTTAAAAAAAAACACAAGTTTTAATTCAAAAAATAAGTTGGGGTCTGATTATTATTGACTGTCAGATGTTATTCCAGTTGAGAATTATCTGGGCGGCTTTGGAAGCTTACAGCTCACTTGCTGTGTGCATGCTCTGCATTTAGTAATTTGTCCTTTGTCCCATTGACCTCTTTGAAGTGGATGCAAAAAATGCCATGGCCGTTATTTGAAGATGAGCAGGGGCCATTCTCCCTATTACCCTGACCAACATTTATTCCTCAAAACCTCATCACAAGAAAGAGATGGTCTAATGTTGGCACAGTGGTTAGCATTGCTGCCTCACAGCACCAGGGGCCTGGGTAAAATTCCAGCCTCGTGTCAGCGTCTGTGTGGAGTCTGCACATTCTCCCCATGTCTGCATGGGTTTCCCCCAGGTGCTCCGGTTTCCTCCCACAATCCAAAGATCTGCAGGTTAGGTGGTGACGCTAAATTGCCTCTTAGTGTCATAAGAACATAAGAACATAAGAAATAGGAGCAGGAGTAGGCCATCTAGCCCTTCGAGCCTGCCCCGCCATTCAATAAGATCATGGCTGATCTGTCGTGGCTCAGTTCCACTTTCCCGCCCTCTCCCCATAACCCTTAATCCCCTCTCTTATCAAGAACCCATCAACCAGCTTCTTAAAAATATTTAGCGAGGCAGCCTCCACCACTTCAACGGGCAGAGAATTCCAGAGATTCACCACCCTTTGAGTGAAGAAGTTCCTCCTCAACTCCATTCTAAACCGCCTCCCCTTTATCTTGAGGCTGTGCCCCCTAGTCCTACTGTCTTTTTTGAGCGGGAAGAGTCTCTCCACCTCTATCCTATCCATCCCATTCATCATCTTATACGTCTCAATGAGATCTCCCCTCATTCTTCTAAACTCTAACGAGTACAAGCCTAGTTTATTCAGCCTCTCCTCATAGCTCAACCCCCTCAACTCCAGTATCAGCCTAGTAAACCTCCTCTGCACTCCCTCCAAGGCCAAAATATCCTTGCGCAGGTGCGGCGCCCAAAACTGCACACAGTACTCCAGCTGCGGCCTCACCAATGCCCTATACAGCTGCAGCAAGACCTCCCTACTTTTATATTCAATCCCCCTCACTATGAAGGCCAGCATCCCATTCGCCTTCCTGACCACCTGCTGCACCTGCAAGCTGGGTTTTTGCGACTCATGCACAAGGACCCCGAGGTCCCTCTGCACCGTCGCCTGAAGATTGGCAGGGTAAATAGATGGGGATAGAGCCTGGGTGGGACTGTTGTCGGTGCAGGCTCAATGGGCCTTCTTCCGTGCTGTGGGGATTCTATGATTTTGTAATCTCGCTGCAGCATGTATTTTATTATATCAGCAACTGCACTTAAAAGAACTTCGTTGGTCAAAAAAATGCTTTGGGAACTTATGAAGTTGTGAATGATGCAATAAAAATGTAAGCTCCTTCCTTCACAATAGATTGCTGCACTGCCTAATAAATTTTAAAATTTAAAAAAGTATCAAATGATCATTAAGACCAGATAAAGTAACAGGCTCTGATGATCTTGTCCTGGTCAACAAACACAGACCTTTAGTTGTAGGGTACAGGGTGCTCTGAAGTATTTTGAATGAAGGTCAGGTAAAGTTGCCATAGTTCCATAGGCTGCTCTCCCCTGAGAGCTGAGTGCCGATTTAACCTGAGGATCATCACACCTCAGAGCAAGGGGAAAGGTGGGGTCCAGCTGAATAACCTCACCCAGTACAGGAATTGAACCCAGGCTGTTGGTATTATTCTGCATCACAAACCAGCTATCCAGCCAACTGAGCTAACTGGTCCCATAGGCTCAGCATTGACACATTTTGAAAGAGTTTCTTCACCAGGAATTAGGGCCCCTAAAATATCTATTCAAGGGGCGCGACACATTTTTAAGCATCTACTCGAGATGCAGGCCAACCCACGGCTATATTGCTTTGTCTCCGATTCACACCCAGTAAACATCTAAACATCTAGAAGTGTCTTTGGGGTACAGATTGTTATGTGCTGTGTCCATCTTCCACATGTGAAACAGACTTACAGGGTGGGATTTTCCAGCTGCACTGGTCCTGAAACCAGAAAATCCCACCCAGAGTCAATAAACCTTTGCATGGTCCGCCCCCTGCCCACTGTGATCGCCATGGCAGACAGGGTGGGAAAACTTCCCCCCATTCAATGCATTCCAATTACTACCCCAAGATGTTTTCACGACAAGTTTGCTTGATTGCATTTATTGTAAATATCTTACAAGAGCAAATTAAACGGAATGGAACATTTCACTATTCTGATACATCACTGGGGCTTATATCCAACTTTAATTCGGGTAAAACTAGTTTCAGTCTAGCGGCAGATCAAAGAACAGCTGAACAGTTACAACAGATGATTGCTCCCTGTAAAATCTGGTTTCCTTGGGATTACAGAGCGTTTGGTGGGGGAACAGATTGCTTTGAGTGATGTTTTTCTCTGCACGACAGGTGTTCTTTCATGCCCGTCTCCTCGATGCGGCTGGCAAGCTACATCTGAAGCTGCACTTGAACGGAAGCAATAAACAACTTTGCAACTTACGTGTTCATTTCCTTGCTGTGTTGTGGAGCTGCTGGAGTGCACAGCCTTCAGACTGACTGGGGTTATGAGGTTTTCATCCTGTGTCTTAGTCCCACTGTGTGAATCCGTGAAGAAAAAGACTTTATCTGAGCGTGAGTTGGGCCAGGAGAGGATTTCTTGTCTATTCACACAGCACAGCATCTGGTGGGGAAGGCAACCAGAAAAAAGACTACTTAAGATGTCCAATCAAGCCACAGAGAAGGAGGCCCTTCAGCCCAACTTGCCTGTGTTGGCTCTTTGTAAGAGCTTTCCAGTGAAACCCAATTCCCCTTTCTGAAAAACCATGCAAATTCCAAGGAATTTATCCAATTCCCTTTTGAAAGTTGCTGTTGAATCTGCTTCAACAATCGTCCGGGCAGTGTATTCCAGATTCATTATGTAAAAAATATCTTTGCATCTCCCCATTTTCTCTCTCCCTCTCTTTCTGCTCATAGCCACCCTTGCCAGGAGATCAGCTGTCATGGTGTATCACACTCATCTGTCTTATGCCATTCCCACCCATCCACAGTAGCTCATCTGCAACCACTCTGTGATATCTGTCACCCAACTACATCTAGATTTTTCTTCCACCTCGTGACCTCTGCAGCTTGAAGCTTTCATCAATGGTCAAAAAAAAATTCCAAATGGGTATCACTTTTGGGACTGCTTTCTCCACTTGCAAATTCAAGCATTGCTTCATTTGTCTTGAAGTCAGTATGTGGTATAAGGCTTCTATTTTTGTTCAAAGCTTATTTATTAGTGTCACAAGTAGATTTACATTAACACTGCAATACTGTGAAAAATCACCTAGTCACCACACTCTGGTGCCTGTTGGGTACACTGAAGGAGAATTTAGCACGACCAATGCACCTAACCAGTGTGTCTTTTAGACTGTGGGAGGAAACCAGCCAGAGCACTCAGAGGAAACCCATGCAGTCACAGGAAGAATGTGCAGATTCCGAACATATAGTGACCCAAGCCGAGAATTGAACCCGGGTCCCTGGCACTGTGAGGCAGCTGTGTTAACCACTGTGCCACCATGGCGCTCTATTAAATGGTCTTATTTAATGTCTAGATTTCTGAGGAATACAGGAAAGTGGATAAAATGTAGCATCTTATGAGATTTTCCCTTGCTATTTTTTCCTTGTTCTCTTGTTGTCAACACAACTCTCACCTTCACTAAATTACTTCTGCTATCTCTATCCTTCTGATGGGCACCAAACCTACCATCTTCTGTTATCATTTAGTCTGAAGTTAACTTATCTACATGTTTCAATGTGACACTATCTGATACTCACTATCATTTCGTCCGGTGTATTCATTCTATCATTATTTTTGTCTTTTTGGTTTTCATACTCAATCTATATTCTAAGCTTATAGATTTTACTTGATATTTTGCAGGGACGCTTCTGATTCTGCCTCCAATTTATAGCTTTGGATTTTGTGACAATACTGCGCTGTTAATAAATGTATATGTGTCATGTTTCTTATGCAGGTTTTTTTTTAAGCAGTTAGTTCTAGGTATCGGTGCTCCTTTGTCTATAACTGGTAGTCCACATGTTGGTGCCGCAGAAGCAAAATTGGTGCCAATTGCTGGAATGTTTGTTTTTAATCTGGGCTAATGCAGTGTTGTTATTTTTTGTGTATTCCCCAGGGATTTTTTCAGAATGGGCTTGGTAAGATTGATTGACAGGAAAAGTTAAGTGACTGGGCAGGACTAGGCTCACAGAGAGAAACAAGCTTATTTGCTGCTTAGGAGCTGTAAAGAGAAGTAGCTCTTCCTCTCTCTGAAGATTGGAGACTGGGAGAGGTCTCTTATTCTTGTCTTTCTTTGAATTTCTGATCTTTGATGTTAGATCTTTCTCTGGAGACTGCTGTATGGGAGTCAGAAGACAGATATCTTTCTGGCCCTCTGTCCAGAGGTGTTAAAAGGCTGGAAATAAATAGTTCCAACTCAAAGCCAGTTTTTTTAATATATATACACAGGTTTTTGCTTAAGTAGTCCAGTGCAGCCGACTTTTGGCGAGCCCAGCCCTGGATTGGCGAGGAGGCAATGATAGGTGGTATAATGCAAGTGCCAGTTCACTTGTCTCATTCTTGCTTAGGTAACGGGACACAGGGAAAAACACAATATGCAATTTACAAAACATACAAATGAGTCGCAGCCTAACATTATATACACGCATCCATGTGAGCTATATGTTTAGTGCTAACTGGTTATGAACATGAGTGAATGCCTATGAGGATGTTGCTTAAATTGGATCTATAGAGATAGATAGCTGTTAAGAATCAAACCTTGTCATGTTTAAGTATTTCAACTGGTAAAAGTTATACTCATTCTTTTTGTTATATTTTAACTGTGTTCTTAAGTAAAGTTTGGTTTAATCAAAGCTTCCTAGTGGATAAACAGAAGCATACTAGGAGCAAAAACATCTTATGTTCACAGTAATGTCAAGTTCAGATTAAGTTGGGGTTTAGGCTAACTTCATAATAAACCTTGGAGTTTCTGATCTTGTCCCTAAGATTTTTCATCTGTGTCTCTGAATACTTGCCCTGTGTACAAGTTTGAAAAATTCTGGTAACATACACAGCCTTGTTGAATCCACTCTTCACCTGAGACACAGTTAAATTTCCATCTTCTCATCTTTCTATTTATTAATTAAATCTGTTCCCTCTGGTTACTTGCCCACCTTAGCTTGAATATTATCCTGAACAATACACTGCTAAATCTTCATGTTGCCAGCAACAACACAGGCTTTCAGACTCAAAAATGGGAAAATATATATGTTTGCATTAGTAACAAATAATCTTTGACAAATGTGATTTTGTCCATAGATCATAGAATCCCTGCACTGCAGAAGGAAGCCATTCATCCTACTGAGTCTGCACCATCTCTTTGACAGAGCACCTTACCCAGGCCCTAGCCTCGTAACCCCACCTACACAGCTTTGGAAAATAAAGGGCAATTTAGCATGGCAAATCCATCTAACTTGCACATCTTTGATTTGTGGGAGAAAACCATAGCACCTAGAGGAAACCCATGCAGACATGAGGAGAATGTGCAGACCCTGCATAGACAGCGACCTGAGGCTGGAATTGAACACGGGTCATGGTGCCTTGGGGCAACAGAGCTAACCACTGTGCTACTGTGCCATTACATGGTGATACCATGTGCACTGAGGAGAGTTGGTTGAGTGAGAAAAGGCTCTGAGATTAAGACAAGATGCAATTCTAAGAGCAAGGTGAATTAGTCCAAGGATCAAGCCGGTACCACTTCATATTAATTTTTGGAATTTTTTCTCCCAGATTGCTTGCAGAAATGTCAGTCTGATTAATTTTTAATTCAGGCTGACTCTCTGGCATTCTTGCTTCTGAGTGGGCGGCACAGTAGCACGGTGGATAGCACTGCTGCTTCATAGCTCCAGGGAACCTGGGTTTGATTCCTGGCTTGGGACACTGTCTGTGTGGAGTTTGCACATTTTCCTTGTGTCTGCGTGGGTTTGCTCCGGGTGCTCCAGTTTCCTCCCACAGTCCAAAGATGTGCGGGTTAGGTTGATTGGCTGTGCTAAAATTGCCCCTTAGTGTCCTGAGATGCATAGGTTAGAGGGGTTAACAGGGAATATGGGGGTAGGGCCTGGGTGGGATTGTGGTCGGTGCAGACTCAATGGGCCAGATGGCCTCTTTCTGCACTGTAGGGTTTCTATGAGTGGGAAGACTGCGTGTTTCACTCCACTCCAGAGACTTGTGCACAATTTTTACTTTAGCACTGTCAAAGATGCTGTCTTTTTTATACAAAAAGCTAAGTTCCTCTCAGGCAGACATAAAAACCCTCAGGCTCTATTTTGGAGAAAGGCAGGGGAAGTTCTCCTCAGAGAGCTGGCAGAATTCCTCAAGTAACCTAATTAAAAGTAAGTTACTTACCTCATTGTTGTCTCATGGTGCAGGGATCTGGGTTCAATTCCAGCCTCAGGAGACTGTCTGTGTGGAATCTACATGTTCTCCCCATGTCTCTTATGGGTTTCTTCCAGGTGCTCTTGTTTCCTCCCCCCAACAGTAGGTTAGGGGGATTGACCATGGTAAATTGCCCCTTAGTGTCCAAGTTGTGTAGGTTAGGTGAACTAACGGGATGAATGCTTGGGGTTATGGGGATGGCTGGGGGTGGGGGGGGTGGTGGGCCTGGCTAAGGTGTTCTGTCAGAAGGTTGTGCAGGCTTTAGGGCCAAATGACCTCCTTCTGCACTTTAGGTATTTTATGATTCTTGCTTGTGCAAATTGGCTGCTGTGTTTCCCACTTTATGACAATGACTACCCTACAAAAAGATTTCACTGACTGTAATGTGTTTTGCGTGATCAAAGTTCATGACAGACATTCTCAAAATACAAGTCAATGCTGTTCATTTTTATGTAAATGGTTGAAGGCTGATGAACTACAGCCTGAAATTTTATTCTTCTCTCAAACACACAGAGTTCGGAGAATTCCTGACTCCGCAAACATGACTCATGAAACATTGCCTCGGAAGTTAGGATTTTTGTCCCACTCCTCACCCCCCATTACCCCCTGCCATTCTCCATGTCCCATCCATGCAATCCCATGCCATCTTGTGCCCCCATCCAGGGCCTCTCATATTCACCATGCCAACCTATGCTCCTCCATTCACCCCCTGATTTTTTATAACCCCTATGCCAATTTAGCACCAACTCATGTCAACCCATGCCCCCACCCACCACCCTTTGCCAAATTGGCTAGTTTTTAGGACCCATGCTAAGATGAAATAAAGTTCTTAAGTGCTTATTGATGAATTCACTTTTCAATAAATTTACTTCATTTAACATCCTTTAATCACTTATAAGAACATGAATTTGTATTCACAGTTCTACTTTAAAAATTTTATAAACACTTGGATTTGTCAATCAAACAATGACCTAACAGACACTCTACTTGTGAAATCAGGAATGCAGCACTAATCCTGTAAACCATTATCAGAGTTGAGGAGGAACTTCTTCGCTCAAAGGGTGGTGAATCTCTGGAATTCTCTGCCCGTTGAAGTGGTGGAGGCTGCCTCGCTAAATATATTTAAGTCACAGGTAGATAGGTTTTTGATAGACAAGGGAATTAAGGGTTATGGGGAGAAAGCGGGAAAGTGGAACTGATCCACTTCAGATCAGCCATGATCTTATTGAATGGCAGGGCAGGCTCGAAGGGCTAGATGGCCTACTCCTGTTCCTATTTCTTATGTTCTTATGTTCTTATTAGACTTACGTCAATAGGCAGAGTGAAATAGCAAAAACTGTTTTTTTCTTCGACACTGCAGACCATTATTCAAATATTTAAAGAGCAGGTGGTTTAAGTGCTTTGTCAGCTTGTCAGCTTCCTTTGACAGTTCCAATAAGCTTAACAGTTCCGATAAGTTTACCACATGGAGCAGTTGAGATGAACGGTGTTGATCTAGTTAAGGAGAAGCTGGGTAAGCATGTGAGGGTGAAAAGAATGTCAAGATAGGGTAAGATGGGCTAGGGTGAAGAAAGACTGATATGAAGCATAGTCACTGACACAGGAAAATTGCATTGGGTTGTAAGTTTATGTAATATGGGTCTTGCAACGTAGCAGCTCAGTTACACCGATGGCGCACTTTGTCAGTCAAATATAGTCGTACAGACTAGCAAACTGGATCATCATGGCAGTGTAACACTATGCAGTTTGTCAAAAATGTGACTTGCACCTCAAAACAGGTCACAGGGCAGCGCAGTGGTTAGCACATTCACCTCATAATGCTAGCGACCCAGCTTCGAGTCCTGGCTTGGGTCACTGTCTGTGCAGAATCTTCCCGTATCTGCGTGGGTTTCCTCCCACGGTCTGAAAGACGTGATGGTTAGGTTTATTGGCTCTGCTAAATTCTCCCTCAGTGTACTCGAACAGGCACCGGAGTGTGGCAACTAGGGGATTTTCACAGTAACTTCATTGCAGTGTTAATGTAAGCCTACTTGTGACACGAATAAATAAATAAACTTTAAAGCTTTAAAAAAAGTGAGTTCCGGATCTATTACTTTGCCATCAAAGAGCAAGAGGGAGAGAGAGAAGTTGCCTAACAACCATGTCATTTCCTAACCGGACAGCTGAAGTGAGGGGCCCATCAACCTTCACAAAATCCTTCACAGTCCTTGATAAATAAAGAAAATATTTCTATTTATGTGGTGTCTTACACAATTCAGTAAAGCACTTTGCAGCAACATTGTCACTGGTGTAACGTAGGATACGTGGCCGTTAATTTGTGCACAGCAATCTCCTATAAATAGCACCATGATTATGACCACATCATCTACTTTTTAGTCTTATTATTTATTTCAGGAGAGTTACTGACCAGGTCACCAGGGTGTCAAGGAGAAGTCCTTTGTCTTTTTCAAGAAGGTGCTGCAAAACTTTTTATGTTCTCTTGCAAAACAGTTTAACAACTCATCTGAAGAATGCAGCACCACAGCCTGGGTACTGATCACTTACCCTTGGGCAAGGCTTTATAAACGGAACTCAAACATCCAGGCGAGAGCAAATAGAGGAAGAAAACTTCCACAAAATAGTGCAATGACCTCCACCTCCCAAATTCCCACATCTCAACCCCCATCCCAAATCCACACTTACTGATTCCCATCCCAAGTCCACACTTACTGACCCCATCCCAAATTCACACTTAGTGATTCCCATCCCAAATCCATACTTACTGATTCCCATCCCAAATCCATACTTACTGTTTTCCATCTCAAATCCACACTTACTGACCCCAATCCCAAATCCACACTTACTGACCCCAATCCCAAATCCACACTTACTGATTCCCATCCCAATTCCACACTTACTGACCCCATCCCAAATCCGCACTTATCGACCCCAATCCCAAATCCACGCTTACTGACCCCATCCCAAATCCACAGTTATCGACCCCAATCCCAAATCCATGCTTACTGATTCCCATCCCAAATCCATACTTACTGTTTTCCATCCCAAATCCACACCTACTGACCCCAATCCCAAATCCACACTTACTGACTCCCATCCCAAATCCATGCTTACTGATTCCCATCCCATATCCACACTTACTGAACCCTATCCCATATCCAGACTTGCTGACTATCCTTTCCTTACCAACCTACCATTATCCAGATCTGCACATTTCTTCCCCTCTGGGACTCCCTAAATTCTGCCTGATCAGTGCACTAAACCCTAGCACCCACACTCTAAATCCAATGTATGCGCCCCCACCCCCAACATTTGCTAGAAACTGAGCTGGCTGTCTTAAAATCAATTCTATTTGACGCTTTATAACGAAAAGGTTTAAACGCAGAGAAGAAAGGTTACTGTTCTAATCTGCCACACTATCTAATTACTGTTGAGTTATACCAATAGTTAAATGTCAATGTTACTTAAACCTATAGGGAGAAAGGCAAATTGTGCGGAGGGTGTGGAGAGTCTGCAGAAGGATCTAGATAGGCTGGGCGAATGGGCCAGGAAATGGCAAATGGAATTTAATGTTGGCAAGTGTGAGGTGGTCCACTTTGGTAGGAAGAATGGTAGGAAGGACTATTACTTACGTGGCGAAAAACTGCAGCAGGCGACGGTGCAGAGGGACCTCGGGGTCCTTGTGCATGAGTCGCAAAAACCCAGCTTGCAGGTGCAGCAGGTGGTCAGGAAGGCGAATGGGATGCTGGCCTTCATAGCGAGGGGGATTGAATATAAAAGTAGGGAGGTCTTGCTGCAGCTGTATAGGGCATTGGTGAGGCCGCAGCTGGAGTACTGTGTGCAGTTTTGGGCGCCGCACCTGCGCAAGGATATTTTGGCCCTGGAGGGAGTGCAAAGGAGGTTTACTAGGCTGATACCGGAGTTGAGGGGATTGAGCTATGAGGAGAGGCTGAATAAACTAGGCTTGTACTCGTTAGAGTTTAGAAGAATGAGGGGAGATCTCATTGAGACGTATAAGATGATGAATGGGATGGATAGGATAGAGGTGGAGAGACTCTTCCCGCTCAAAAAAGACAGTAGGACTATGGGGCACAGCCTCAAGATAAAGGGGAGGCGGTTTAGAACGGAATTGAGGAGGAACTTCTTCACTCAAAGGGTGGTGAATCTCTGGAATTCTCTGCCCGTTGAAGTGGTGGAGGCTGCCTCGCTAAATATTTTTAAGAAGCGGGTTGATGGGTTCTTGATAAGAGAGGGGATTAAGGGTTATGGGGAGAGGGCGGGAAAGTGGAACTGAGCCACGACAGATCAGCCATGATCTTATTGAATGGCGGGGCAGGCTCGAAGGGCTAGATGGCCTACTCCTGTTCCTATTTCTTATGTTCTTATGTTCTATAAGGACAGCTGGTGTGTAAAGTATCGGTGATGTTAGAATTGTGGCACTGTGAGCTTAGAATGTATTAACAATGTTGAAACAGTGGAAGAAGACTCATTCTGTACCTAATCCATGCTAGGTACAAAAAAATGAACTTTTTAAAACATCAAGTCCAACTTGCATCTTTAATACAGTAAACATTCGGAGGTGTGTCGCAGGAACGCTAAAGTTTGGCATGTGGCTACAAAAGGAGATATGAAGACAGGTAAGAGGACTCTCAGGAGCATGTTAAAGGAAGAGAGAGATTGAGAGTGAGAGAGGTGGAGATGCAGACAGGTTTACGGAGGGAATTCCAGAGTTTACAGCCACGATAGCTGAAGGCACAGCAACCGATAGTAGAGTGATTAAATTCAAAGGTCATAGATTCTCTATGCTGCAAAAGGAGGTCACAGTGCAAAAGGGCAGCACTGCTGCTTCACAGTACCAGGAACCCAGGTTCAATTCCAGCCTCGGGTCACTGTCTGTGTGGTGTTTGCTCATTCTCCCCCTGTCTGCGTGGGTTTCCTCCAGGAGTTCCAGTTTCCTCCCACACTTCAAAGATTGAGGGTTAAGTTGATTGGTCATGCTAAATTGACCCTTAGTGTCAGGGGGATTAACAGGGTTAAAAGGTGAGGTTCCAGGATTCGGACCTGGGTGGGACTGTGATCTGTGCAGAATTGATAGGCTGAATGGCCTCCTTCTGCACTGTAGGATACCATGATTTGGCCCATCATGTCTACACCGACTCTCTAACAGAGCATCTTACCCTGTAACTGCACACATTCACCATGGCTAATTATTCTGACCTACAAATCTCATAACACTGAGGGGCAATTTAAAATGGTCAATCTACCTAACCTGCACATCTTTGTAATTGTGGGAGGAAACTGGAGCACCCGGAGGAAATGCATACAGACACGGGGAGAATATGCAGATCCACACAAACAGTCATCCAAGGCAGGATCGAACCCAGATCCCTGGCATTGTGAGACAGCAGTGCTAACCACTGCGCTACCGTACTGTCCTGATGCACAAGAGACCAAATTGCAAAACCAGGAGTGCAGATATCTTGGAAGGTTGTAGGGCTGGATTCGATTTGATTTATTTTTGTCACATGTATTAGTATACAGCGAAATGTATTGTTTCTTGCACGGTATGCAGACAAAGTATACTATTCATAGAGAAGAAAAGGAGAGAGTGCAGAATGTAGTGTTACAGTCATTAGTATGGTGTAGAGAAAGATCAGTTTAGCGTGAGATAGGTCCTTTCAAAAATTTGACAGCAGCATGGAAGAAGCTGTTCTTGAGGCGGTTGATACGTGTCCTCAGACTTTTGTATCTTTTTCTCGAAAGAAGAAGGTGGCAAAGAGTATGCCCGGGGTGCTTAATTATGCTGGCTACTTTTCCAAGGCAATGGGAAGTATAGACAGCATAACTAACTGCAACATAATTAACGGAGACTGTGGAGACTAGGAGAGCTGAGGCCTTAGAGGAATTTGAAAACAAAGGCAAGAACTTTAAAACGGAGACAGTGCTGGCCAGTTAGCCCCTGTAGGTTAGTGAAGGTAGGACTGATACGGCACTAGGACTTGGTATGAGCTCAGATATGGCCAACAGTGTTGTGATTGAGCTCAAGTTTTTGCAGAATATAGAATTGCTACAGAATTTCTACAGTGCAATTCTGTAGCTCAGTTGTAGCTCAGTCGGTATATCAGGTTTTTGGGTGGCACAGTGGCACAGTGGTTAGCACTTATGGCACCAGGGACCTGGGTTCAATTCTGTCCTTAGGTGACATGTCTATAAGGAGTTTGTATATTCTCTGTGTGGGTTTCCTCTGGATGCCCTGGTTTCCTCCCACACTCCAAAGATGTGCACGTAAGGTAGATTGACCACTTTAAATTGCCCCTTTCTGCTTTCTGTACTAAAGTTAAACTCCAAGTTCAAACTAGCTGAGTACAAAAGTTTTCCTTTGCAGCGAATCGAATTCAGTGACTTTGCAAGAGAGGGAGCAGGCTGTAAGGGTAAAAGCAGGAATGAGAGCGGGAAGATGCCTGATCTTGCGACTCAATCATTGTAACTGTTGTCTTCTTAAATTGGTAAAGAACAGTATCAACCCCTTGAACTTACTGGATATTCTTAACCACAGGTATTACAGTTACTCTGAAAGGGTGAGGCCTCTGAAGGTTGTGAGTGCTTGATTCTTTGTTCTGAACCAGTGTTGGGGTGGGAGGAGGAGAAGTGGCATAAGATGTCACCCCTGTTTGGGATCACATGTTCTTCATCCTACGTGGAAGTCGAAAATCGTAATTATCTGCTTTTTTTAAAACAGCGAATTTCAGGAGGTTAACATCTTTGATTTTGCTGAAGTTCTGCTGTGGCATGGGTGTTAATGGAGATGCCCAATTTTAAATTTAAGTATTAGTGTCACAAGTCAGGCTTAGATTAACACTGCAATGAAGTCCCTGTGAAAATTCCCACACTCTTGCACCTCTTCAGGTACACTGAGGTAGAATTTAACACGGCCAATAAACCTAGCCAACACGTCTTTCGGACCGTGGGAGGAAACCAGAGCACCTGGAGGAAACCCACACAGACTCCACACAGACAGTGACCCAAGGCAGGAATCAAACCCTGGTGCTATGAGGCAGCAGTGCTAACTGCTGTGCCACCCAATTTGTGCCTGTCTGCACACTGATGGCTAGTATAAAGCTCACTGAGGCTCCAGACTTCCTGCACTTGCTAACTCTGTTCGTCCTTTAGACAAGGAGACCACAACTTATCGCCCAACAAGTATATATAGTTGAGCTGTGTAGGAGGAAAATTTTGAGAAAGAAAAGGAACAGTATAAATATATGGAACTGATGGCCTCATGGTATTATCACTAGACTATTAAATTCAACTAATATTCTGGGGACTAGGGTTCAAATCCTGCCATGGCAGATGGTGGAACCTCAAGTCAATAAAATATATCTGGAATTAAGAATCTACTAATGACTATGAAACCATTCTCAATTGACGTGAAAACAAATATGGCTCACTAATATCCTTTAGGGAAGGAAATCTGTTGTCCTTACCTGGTCTGGCCTATATCTGACTCCAGAGCCAGGGTATGAATTCTGACATATGAATTCAGATGATGGAACTTGAATTCAATAAAAAATATCTGGAATTAAAACGTCAAATGATGACCATGAACCCATTGTCAGAAAAACCCATCTAGTTCATTAATGTCATTTAGGAAAGGCAATCTGCTGTCCTTACCTGGTCTGGCCTACATGTGACCCCAGAGCCACAACAATGTGGTTGACTCTCAACTGCTCTCGGGCAACTAGGGACGGGCAATAAATGCTTAACCCAGCCAGCGAAACCCATGTCCCACAAATGAATATCCTGAAGATTTCTATTTGTATACCACCAGTGGGATTGTGGAAGACGTGGACATTGAAACTGAAATGTAACCATTTGAATTTCACCCTTCGCCTCCCCCAATGCCACATTTCTATACAGGCTGGGATTCTTTGGCCCCACTGCAGTGGATGAAGATTTGGCTGAGTGTCAACTTCTCTGTCCTCGCTGGCAGTGGTGGGCAGGCGTGAACAGCCAGAGAATTCCGGCCATGTTCTTTCTGCAGTCATTGTCATACTTTCTTTTATCCTAATGATCTGGGTACCACTGGCAAGGCTGGTATTTATTGTCCAACTCTGGTGGCAGCTGAGAACTTGATGGTGGGCAAAATGATTGGTCTACCTGGCCAATTTATAGGTAGTGAATCGCCAACTACCTTTATGTGGGACTGGAATCAAACACAGGCCTCGTTAAATTCCACGGAGCACATTGGTTAGCGAGTTGAGGTTTTAATGACAATCTGATGGCTTTGTGGTCATTTTTACTGATGCTAGCACTTTTTAACTTTAATTCAAATTCTTGCTCTCCCACAACTCACATTCCCTGGAGTCGAAGCTTTAATCCCATGATGCAGCTATTAGGCCATCGTATTAGGATTGCCAACTCCAGTTGCACATGATCCTGGAAGTGTCATCACATAAGACCATGAAATATAGGAACAGGATTAGGCCATTTGGCCCATCAAATCTGCTCTGCCATTCAAGATTGAATATAAAAGTAGGGAGGTCTTGCTGCGGCTGTATAGGGCATTGGTAAGGCCGCAGCTGGAGTACTGTGTGCAGTTTTGGGCGCCGTACTTACGCAAGGATATTTTGGCCTTGGAGGGAGCGCAGAGGAGGTTTACTAGGCTGATGCCGGAGCTGAGGGGGTTGAGCTATGAGGAGAGGCTGAATAAACTAGGCTTGTACTCGTTAGAGTTTAGAAGAATGAGGGGAGATCTCATTGAAACGTATAAGATGATGAATGGGATGGATAGGATTGAGGTGGAGAGACTCTTCCCACTCAGAAAGGACAGTAGGACTAGGGGGCACAGCCTCAAGATAAAGGGGGGGCGGTTTAGAATGGAGTTTAGGAGGAACTTCTTCACTCAAAGGGTGGTGAATCTCTGGAATTCTCTGCCCGTTGAAGTGGTGGAGGCTACCTCGCTAAATGTTTTTAAGACACTGGTTGATGGGTTTTTGATAAGAGAGGGGATTAAGGGTTATGGGGAGAGGGCGGGAAAGTGGAACTGAGCCACGACAGATCAGCCATGATCTTATTGAATGGCGGGGCAGGCTCGAGGGGCCAGATGGCCTACTCCTGCTCCTATTTCTTATGTTCTTATGTTCTTATCACGGCTGATAAGTTTTTCAACCCCATTCTCCCACATTTTCCCCATAATCTTTGATCCCCTTAGCAAACAAGAGTCTATCTATCTCTGTCTTAAATACACTCAATGACCTGGCCTGCACAGCCTTTTGTGGCAATGAATTCCACAGATCCACCCTCTGGCTGAAGAAATTCCTCCTCACCTCAGTTCTAAAGGGTTGTCCCTTTACTCTGAGCTGTGCGCTCGGTTCCTAGTCTTGCCTGCCAATTGAAACATCTTCCCCTCATCCACTCTTTTGACCTCCTTCTTCAAATTGCCCTGCCCTTCCCCTCCCTTCTTGCCGTTATGTTCCTGCCATTGTTTGTCCAATATATTCGAGCCAAGATCACAGACCCTTCATTACCTGACTGACTAATTCCTGACTATCAGTCAACATGCCTTCTACACTTCCCGCTGCCTCGGAAAAGCATCCAGCATAATCAAGAACACAACTCACCTCAGATATACTCTCTTCCACCTTCTTCTGTTGAGCAAAAGATGCAAAAGTCTGAGGTTGCGTACCAACCAACTCAAGAACAGTTTCTTCCCTGCTGCCATCAGACTTTTGAATGGACCTATCATATATTAAGTTGATCTTTCTCTTCACCCTAGCTGTAACGGCAACATAAAATTCTGCACTATCTTCTTTCCTTTCTCCCCAGTGTCCTCTATGAATGATGTGCTTTGTCTGTATAGTGTGCAAGAAAATTTACTTTTCACTGTATCCTAATACATGTGACAATAATAAATCAAATCAAATCAATGAGCTTCAGGCATGTGACAACTGGCAAAAGACAGAGTCAGTTTCAGCTGTGATGCATAGTAAATAAAGATAAGGTGGCACAGTGGTTAGCACTGCTGCCTCACAGCGCCAGGGACCAGGGTTCAATTCAATTAGGTCATTGCTCCGTGTCTGCATGGGTTTCCTCCGGGTGCTCTGGTTTCCTCCCATAGTCCAAAGGTGTACTTGTTAGGTGGATTGGCCAAGCTAAATTGCCCCTTAGTGTCAGGGGGGGCTTTCAGCGTAAATACATGAGGTATAGGGCCTGGGTGGGACTGTTGTTCGTGCAGGCTTGATGGGCCAAATGGCCTCCTCCTGCACCATAGCGATTCTACGATTCTTTAAAAAAGATCTGCCCAGTGCTCAGAGTCCAGTCTCATGTGAAGAAAAATCACTTCATGTCAGTTGCAGGTGAATGTAAGTACTGATCCAATTTCCACAAGAACAAGAGTTCTGAATCTTCTGAACAAGGAGATTCTGCATATCACTTATTCAAAAAGCCTTCTTGGGTGCTGTTACGTTTGAACAACTCACGCTCAGTCAGAAAGCGCTGACAAAGTAACACCTTTGATCCCACAATCTTTCAGTTTTGTGCTCTCCTGTATATAAGCAGCAAACGATTTTGAAAACACCCACAGGATTAGAGATTCAGCTTTTGAAAGGCTGACGCAAATGTTCCAATAACACGAATCTTTGGAAAATGATTCACCAATGTGTGACCCTCTCAATGCTTTTACAGTACAGTGACTGATTAAAGTGAATCACATGGAAATCAGGGCTTCACTGTTAAATGAAAGAGAAACATCTTTCTAATCAGCTACAGTTGCTCGTTTGGATAATTTCATCGCTGCTTGAAAGGTTATTCTGTTTCCCTTACTGGTTAGGTGTCTGCGTATGATGGCAACCAGTGAGGACAACGGCTGTCTGGAGCAACAGGAATGCTCCTGGCTAATGAAACGATCAATGATTTGAATGGCACAGGAAACAGCTTCTCCAGGTGGTCAAAGTGGTGCACACAAATATAGAAATGAATCAAGCAAAAGATGTCAGAGTGTCATTCCTAAATAGCCTGGCTCTAACTTTATCATCATGCCTGCTTGTTCTGAATTCCTTCACCAAAGGAAATACTTTTTCCAGATCTACAGCACTGGTTCCTTAATTGTTTTAAAGAAACCGCAGCAGGTCCCCTCACTAACCTTCTAAACTCAAAGGAACGCAAACCAAGTTTATACAACCTGGCATCTTACTTTACCCCGCTTTAAATCCTAACGTTTCACTGAATCTGCACTGTACTCCGTCCAAGCATAATGTTTCCTTCTTGAGGTTTGACGTTTTAAAGTTTATTTATTAGTGTCACAAGTGGGCTTTCATTCACACTGCAATGAAGTTAATGAAAATCCTCTAGCTGCCGCTGCCTGGCGCCTGTTCGGGTACATTGACGGAGAATTCAGCTTGGCCAATGCACCTAACCAGCACACCTTTCAGACGGTGGGAGGAAACCAGAGCACCTGGAGGAAAGCCACGCAGATATGGGGAGAATGTGCGGACTCCGCACGGACAGTGAACCAAGCCAGGAATCGAATGCAGGTCCCTGGCCCTGTGAGGCAGCACTGCTAACCACTGCATCACCGTGATGTCTAACATTGAACAGAATAGCCGGAAATTTCCCATCCTGCTTGTCATGGGAATTGTAGCAAGTGGGACGGAAGACTTGGCAGACCATGCA
Source organism: Carcharhinus amblyrhynchos (assembly GCF_965287045.1). Lineage (NCBI taxonomy): Eukaryota > Metazoa > Chordata > Chondrichthyes > Carcharhiniformes > Carcharhinidae > Carcharhinus > Carcharhinus amblyrhynchos. Next base: position 40,789,782 of record NC_137341.1, on the reverse strand, counting down.
AAGATCTGCTGACCTCGGGCGGGGATTCCTGGTTTTTGGGCACATTTGGCTGGAAAACCCTGCCTAGTATTCAATGTGGGGTCTGGCCACCTCTCTGGTACAGAAGGAGCATTGCATTTCCAAACCCTTTGAAATAAAATGCAACATTCCATTAATCTGGAGGCGTAGTGGTATTGTCACTGAAAATCCTGGGTAAGATCTGGGGACCTGAGCTTGAATCCCACCTTGGCAGATGTTGATATTTGAATTCAATAAAAAAATTTGTAATTAAATGTCTAATGATGCCCATGAATCCATTGTCAATTGTCGTAAAAACCCATCTGGTTCACTAATGTCCTTTAGGGAAGGAAATCTACTGTCCTTACCTGATCTGGCCTACATGTGACTCCAGATCCACAACAGTGTGGTTGACTCTCAACTGCCCTCTGAAATGGAGGGGAATCAGAGATGGACAATAAATGCTGGCACAGCCAGTATTAGAGGCGGGTGTAATTTTATCTTTTAAAAATCATTTAGACAGTTACATGGGCAACATGCATTTGGAAGGATGTGGGCCAAACACAGGCAATTGGGACTAGCTTAGTGGTAAGAAAGGGCAGCATGGACATGTTGGGCCGAAGAGCCTATTTCCGTGCCGTAAATTTCTATGACTCAATGGCTGGAATTTTACCACAGAATGGTAACCTCTGCTGACCTCTCCTGAGCGAGGTTGTAAAATCCCAGCCTATGACTCTAACTTAGTTTCAACTTAAGGCATGAATGCATTCCCCTTCAAACTAGATATTTATGAATGTCATGGAAATGGAATGTTGTTGGTTTGTCAAGATTTTTACTGTTTGAATACAAATATCAGAAGTGTCTCCTTTAAAATTTGTAGCTAAATTATTTCCAGCAGATGCATTGATTTGCTTCACTTCCCAGACTTGCTTTGGACATATGTTATTCTCTGACAGTTTAAGAACACGGTATTATTTTCAATACTCATTGTCTGGCCTTCGCTCTGTCACCGTTTCTCCTCACTGCTGCTCTTACCAGCTTGAAAGTTTAGTTTTCCCTCTCCACAATTCTACTTGAAGCTTATTCTTTGCTTTCTCTTCATCAGTATGCAAATGAATTCACTATTTTTCTATTATGTACTTAAGGCCCTGTATGTAGCTGTTGGTGAAGTGGCATTGCCCCTGGACTAGAGCCACAGCATAATGATCCAGAGACTGGGTTCAAATCCCACCAAAGCTGATGATGGAAGTTTATTTTTTTTTAAATCAGCAATAAATTATTGTTTTCATTTCTTGACATTATTGCCCACCCCTGAGGGCATTTAAGTGTCAACTACATTGCTGTGGGTCTGGAGTGGCATATAGGCCAAACGAGGTAAGATTAACAGGTTTCCTTCCCTAAAAGACATTAGTGAATCAGATGGGTTTTTCTGACAATCGCCAATGGTCATCAGTAGATTCTTAATTCCATATATTTTTTATTGAATTCAAGTTCCATCATTTGTCGTGGCTGGATTCGAACATAGGTACCCAGAATTTTAGCTGAGTTTCGGGGTTAATGGTCTAGCGATAATACCACTACGCCCTCGGCTCCTCTCATCCTCTCATTTATGGGATGTGCAGGCTTGGCCAGTATTTATTGTTCATCCCTAGTTGCCCTTGGAGGACAGTTGAGAGTCAACCACATTGCTGTTGTTCTGGGGTCACATGTAGGCCAGACCAGGTAAGGACAGCAGATTTCCTTCCTTAAAGGGCAATCCTGAACCAGATGGGTTTTAAATGACAATGTTTTCATAGTCATAAGTAGACTTTTAATTCCAGATTTTTATTAAATTTAATTTCCATCATCTGCCATGGTGGGATTTGAACCAAGGTCCACAGAACATTATCCTGGATTATTAGCCCAGCAATCAATATCATTACATCACTGCCACTTCATTATAGCAATGATCTGATTCACTAATATCCTTGAGGGAAGGAAATCTGCCATCTTTAACTGGTCTGGCCTACACGTGGATCCAGAGACACAGCAATGTGATTGACATCTAAATGCCCTCAGGAATGGGCAATGATGTCCACAAATGAAAAGAAAAAATAATTCCAGATTTAAAAACAAAATTCTGGTCTAGGCCAGCAATGCCCTCATCCACATCATATAAATGATTATTAAAAAAATTATTTTTCTTTCTGCTGTGAACAGCCAGGTTTTACCCCAGGTCATTACAGGGTCTATCTAATGGGCTGCCACCAGTGTTACATTATGTTTGACAGATTAATGACAAGCTCATGCCTAAATACCTTCCATGATCTTTCCTTTAGATGCTTTTCTTGCTCAGATAGAAGTGCAGATATTTGGTCATATAATATAATCAGTGTCTTAACACTGGGCAGCACTGGCTGAATTTCACAGTAACTTCATCGAGGTGTTAACGTAAGCCTTACTTGTGACTAATAAATAAATTTGACTTGACTGTTCATCCACCTTTTCCTATGAATTGGATGAAAAATTAGCAATTGTTACAAACTGCAAAAAAAATGTAAGAGTCAGGTTGCATTAGTTATAAACTGTAAGCTACTCTAAAAGGCCAATTATGGTTTAGAATTAATGTTTTCTCACAAGAGAAAAAGGGCATTAACACCTTGATGGGAAGACAGAAAAACACTGGAAATAGTCTAACTTTAATCTTGTTGGAGATATGCTCCATGACAAGATTTATATTACTTATATCTCCATGAAGAAAAACATTGCAGAACCAAAAGATCCTGTTGATATTAAACCTATTGAGTTGCTTACTTCAATGAAGATTGAATCAGATATTTAAAAAATAAAGAAAGTTAACTACTTCTGGACTGATTCTAGGCCATTTATCCAATTAGTGTTCTGGGTAACTTATGTAAATGAGTGCTCCCAGTGCAGAGAACCCAGTATGTGGAATGTATATCAGGACAGACTATCTTACATTTTCAAATTTCCAAATTGCACCTTGATATGTGAAGGCCAGAGTCTAGGGGCTAAACCCTAAATTTCATCACATAAATTTGATTCTGTAGATCATAAAGACAAAGTATACTTAACTGGCAGGGGTGAAACAATGACCACCCAGCAGGAGTGCGTTTCTTGCCCGTTGGCTAGGTTGAGGGTCAGTTTGAGCCCAAGACGGGGTGCAATGCCTTTTCTTGTTAGCTTGAATATTGTATGTCTCTCTTGTGGGGACCATGAATTGGATTCAATTTAAATTTTACTTTGGAGCAAACAAGAAGATGGATTTGGGTCCACCTGGTCCACTCTGCCAATTGGCTTTGTAACTTTAAAAATGTAGCAAAGAAGTCTAATGACCTCACGTGGGTGGTCAAGGTCAGTGAATACATCTTCACATGACAGCTCCTACTCACCACATCGGCCTCTCATAGTGCTCAATGTGACATACCTGGATTTACTAGGATGCTACTGGAACTTGATGGTTTTAGTTAAAGGTTGGATAAACTGGGACTTTTTTCCCAGGAGCTTAGGATGTTTAGAGATGATCTTATAGAGGGCTATGAAATACTGAGGGGCATAGATCAGCTAGTTAGTCAACATCTTTTCCCAAAGATAGGGGAGTCTAAAATTAGAGGACATTGATTTAAGGTGAGAGAGGAGAGATACGAAAGGGTTCAGAGGGGCAATTTTTTCACACAGTGATCGGTGAGTGTCTGGAACAAGCTGCCAGAGGCTGTAGTAGAGGTGGGTACAATTTTGTCTTCTAAAAAAACATTTAGGCAATTACATGGGTAAGGTGGGTATAGAGAAATATAGGCCAAATGCAGACTATTGGGACTAGCTTAGTGGTAAAAGCTATGTGGCATGGACATGTTGGCCTGAAGGGCCTGTTTCCATGCTGTAAACCTCTTTGACTCTATGACTCACTTGATCAGCAGCAGCCCCTGACACTCTGGATTCACACCAAATATCCAGAAGCTCCACCTCCCCCTTTCATACTTGCCAAGGTTGTCACTTCATGATTCCAATTTTTCAGCAATGGCAATCACAGACATTCTCACCTCTCTCTTGCAGGACAGAATAGAATGGAATGGAGCGCAAATGGAAGGGGACAAGGATTTCTACAGCTCTGTGAAGGACCAGTTCCACTGAGAACGTGAATGTTTAGCCCAATTGTGCAGCACAGTGGGCACAGCGGTTAGCACTGCTGCCTCACAGCGCCAGGGACCCAGGTTCGATTCCCGGCTTGGTTCACTGTCTGCCTGAAATTTGCACATTCTCCAGGCGCTTTGGTTTCCTCCCAAAAGACATGCTGGTTAGGTTCATTGGCCACGCTAAATTCTCCCTTAGCGTACTTGAACAGACTTCGGAGTATGGTGGCTAAGGGATTTTCACAGTAACTTCATTGCAGCGTTGATGCAAGCCTACTTGTGACACTAATACTTAAGCTGAAGTTGTTTGGTCCAGTGTGCAAATACTTTCCATATCTTACCAAAGACAAAATGCCTCTTTGAACATGCACAAGGATGTCATAAATGCAGATCAGTAATAGTACAGGCCACAATATCAATTATTGGATTAATACAAATTTACCTCGTGTGGCACACCCTAACCTGTATTGGTTATTCCATCTCTTTCGCACAATTCTCTAAATGACTTCAAAACTTACCCTGAATACCTACTGTACTGAGATTGTGTAGCAGCCTCTCATTTTTAAAGTTTATTTCATCTTACATTAACATTGCAATGAAGTTACTGTGAAAATCCCCAAGTCACCACACTCTGGCACCTGTTTGGGGACACTGAGGGAGAATGCAGCATGGCCAATGCACCTAACTAGCATGTCTTTCGGACTGTGGGAGGGAACCGGAACACCCAGGGGAAACCCATGCAAACACAGGGAGAACGTGCAGACTCCACACAGACTGTGACCCAAGCCAGGAATCGAACGTGGGTCCCTGGCGCTGTGAGGCAGCAGTGCTAACCACGGTGCCACGTGCAATCGTGCAGCAGTCGTCAAAACAACATACAGAAAGTCATGCATGGGAATTTCAAGACCTTCTTTGGAAGTCAATCCCTCAAAAAATGAAAGATCCGGGTGAAAAAGAGCCTTTCCTTTCTAAAATCATGACTGTTTCTCCCGAATAAGTCTTTATGCCCAACCTTTAATCATGAAAGCCGTTCTGAATGATGAAATCCATAATTCTGTCAGTTATTAACAGGCCTGTAATTACCCAAAGAAATGTTCCATCACATTTCTTGACCTACGTTGGCTTGTTTCCAAGTGAACGGGATTTCAATTGTATTCACCGTCTCCCTCGTTTTATCCTTTCAACATATAAAACTCGTGGTTAGGTATCGCTTGCGTCAAAGGATTTATTGGCTTTGATCCCCTTGAGCCTGTCTAGGACATCCATGCAAGTGATATAAAATCAATAACGTTAAGTGTAGGACACTCTGTAATGGATAGCAAACACAATGATCCCTTTTCCACAATGTCTATTGATTGTGGCTAAACCCATAGCAGCAAAGCATCTGTTGATCCAATTAGATTCTTGGCACAGGGTTTCATGATGAATTAAGCTCTCAGAGAATCTGAATGAAATTTTCCCCTCTCACCAGCAGCGGCGTTTGTAGCAGGCGGGGGCCAAGGAATTTGGCATGACAGAAAAAGTCAGTTCCCCGTTCTTGGGAAAGCCGTTTGGAATTTTGTTCTCACTTTGATGGTGGGTTGGGTTTCCCACTGATCTATGTCGGGAAACACATTGGGCGGGATCTGGTAGGGACTCAGCATGTGAGTGAATGTGTACATGGCTGCCATTTAAGTATGGCGGCAGGACCTTTGACCCCTTGAGGTAATAGTTGGGTGCCATGAGATTTGACGAGCTCGTCATTGATGTATAATTAATAAGCTGAAAAGTAGAAAATCGGGTGGAGAAACCTGACCTACCGGCCAGCGGGAATCACTCTCCCACCCGCCACCACACTTAGGCCAGAATTCTCCGACTGTCCACGACTGTGGGATTCTCTGATCCCACTGGCATGGGGTGCCTTCAATGGGAAATTTCATTGACAACAGCAGAATCCTGCCTTCAGTGAAGAGTTTGTGATGTCAGCGGTCGGGGTCAAAGTGCAAAGATGTCTTTCCTCCACCTCGGGCCTAGTGACAACAAATGGAAAAGTGGTCTCAACAACTAGCAAAGGACCCAACCAGCAAACAAATCACATTTCCGAAATAGCTCACTTCTACGCAGCTGCAGAGCCTTCGCGTATATTCGAGAGGACAAACTTGCTAATAATGAAGAGCCACGTTAGTTTAGGTGGGACGCCTCCCGCCACCGACAAATACGCTGAAGGGAGGCTGGGGAATCCCAGAAATGAAAATCATTTTGAGACGTGGCTTGCTCTCTTCTGGTCATTTTGAAATAGAAGAAATATTCCCAAGTGCTTTGCAGTTTAGGGATAAGCTTGCACCATTAGGTCCAGTCTAACTCTGAGAATAACTAACTTTGTGAAACTTGTGTAAAATCAAAATCTCCCCAAAGATCTCCATGGTCTTCTCTGGTATTTTGTACCGTGATTTAACGTCTCATCTGAAAGACACCACCTCCAACCGCACAGTGCTCCCTCAGTACTGCACTAAAGTGCCAGCCCAAACCTTGTGGTCAAGTCTCTTCAGCGGAACTTGGAGCCACAACCTTCAGAGATCAGAATGCTACTGAATGCAACACGGCAATTAACAGTCAGAGTGGAAAAATAGTTGATATTCGTACAAACTCACATAGAAAAGGAACCAAGTTTGATCAGCTATATACACTGCTCTGAAAGCAATGTGGACCAAGAGGTTAATTGTCTCTGGTTTCTCCAAAGTATCTCCACCTCTGCACATAGCAATTAAGAGTCCTGCGTTACACATGTTCCTTTCTGATAAACAGCTGCATTTTATGACTGGAGGAGTAATAATTATTCCTAGGAAAATAAACTTTGTTATTTAAGAAAAACAAATTTTACCACAGTCTTTTCACCCACAGTGGAAACTCTACATGGTGATTCAGAGAGGTATGTGTGGGATGGTGCCCTGCACTTTGTATATGCTGCAAGTAGTGTCAAATGTCTTAAATGGGTGAAAAATTAGACTATCACCTCTTGTTAAATTACTAAGCTTTTCTGAATTTAAGTTTTAGAATATAAAAAACACTTACACAACATATGTCTCGCAACAAACAAGCACTAAAATCCAGTTGTTTGATCAGCTTATGAGGTTTAATGCAAAAAGCAATGGCTGGGATGCCCCCATCCCACCCGCCACTGGAATTCTAGCTGGCAGGGGATAGACTATGTAAAGGCCCATTGAAGTTGAGTAGGAATCTTTCAAGTGAGCACGGCCAATATATTCCAAACTGCATAACATCACCAAAATTAACTTTTTTTTAAAAATATACAAAAGTCTGAGGTCAGATTAAGTGGATTGGCCATGATAAATTGCCCCTTACTGTCAGGTGGATTAGCAGGCTAAATACGTGGGGTTACAGGGATAAGGCCTGAGTGAGATTGTTGTCTGTGCAGACTCGATGGACCAAATGGCCTCCTTCTGCACTGTAGGGGTTCTATGATTCTATAATTCTATGATCATGTACCAATCGACTCAAGAACTATCACACATTTGAATGGATTTATCTTTTTAAAATTGAATTTATTTATTAGTGTCACAAGTAGGCTTACATTAACATTGCAATGAAGTTACTGTGCAAATCCCCCAGTCGCCACACCCTGGCTGCTCGGTTACACTGAAGGTGAATTTTGCATGGCCAATGCACCTTACCAACATGTCTTCTGGACTGTGGAAGGAAACCGGAGGACCCGGAGGAAACCCATGCAGACAACGTGCAAACTCCACACAGACAGTGACTCAAGCCGGGAATCAAATCCAGGTGCCTGGCACTGTGAGGCAGTAGTGCCAATCACTGTGCCACCATGCTGCCCTATATATTAAGTTGATCTTTCTCTACACCATAGCTATGACTATAATACTACATTCTACTCCCTCCCCTTTCCTTCACCGCTATGTACTTTATGAATGGTATACTTCGTCTGTGTAGTGTGCAAGAAGAACGTGCTTTTCGCTGGCATGGAAATTGTCACATTTCCATGTGACAATAGTAAATCAAATCAAATCAAAGATGAGCAACAGCAAAAGACATGTCAAATCGCTTGAGAAAAGTGTTCCTTAAGAAAGCGCATGTGAACTCTTTGCAAGGCCTGCTACCATGGAAATGACTGAACCTTTAACGAGCTGCGATTACACTTGGAGCAGGTCAAATTCATCTGCTTGTCATTTACAGGTGCTGCTGTTATCTGCAATGGCCATGGAATTGAATAGCCCATTAATAATACATTCCAACAAGTATTGCATAAAACTAATAACTGTTCCCATCCTCAATTATATATGAGGAGAGAAGTAAGAGCCAATTATGACAATTATGGAATAATTACAAAGCAGTCATCTAAAGCCAGCAGTGCCAATATGGTTTTGATGTTATTTTAATGTTGAAAGAAATATCTGTGTCAAGATCTGTAATCTAAACCATTCAATTCAATGTTTCGCACCTTAATTATGAGAAGGAAGTATTTGCATTTATGTAGCCCTTTTCAAAATCATCAGATGTCTCAAAGATCTTTACAGCCAATAAAATACTTCTGATGTGTAGCCTCTGCTTGCAATGTAGGGGATACAGCAGTGTGTTTACACTCAGCAAGCTCCCATATGCAGTAACGTAATAACGACTGGATAATCTGTACTTGACTTGCTGGTTGACAGGTAAATACTCTTAGAATCCCTACCATGCACAAGGAGGGTCATCGAGCCTGCATTGACAACAATCCCGCCCAGGCCCTATCCCCATAACCACATCTATTTACCCTACTAATCTATCTGACTGTAAGGGGCATTTTAGCACAGCCAATCAACCTAACCCTCACATCTTTGGACTGAGGGAGGAAACTGGAGCACCCAGAGGAAACCCACACAGACATAGGGAGAACGTACAAACTTCACACAGTCACCCAAGGCTGGAGTTGAACCCAGCTCCCTGGCGCTGTGAGGCAGCAGTGCTAAAAACACTGTGCCACCCTGCCACTCAGGGATAACTGCCCTGCTCTTCTTCAAGATAATATCTTGAAATCTTTTACATGCACTTGAGGGAGGCAGACAGTCTCAGCAAAAGGCAGCATCTCCAACAGCTCCGCACTCCTTCAGTACTGCACTGTCAGCCTTGGTGCATTTTGTGCCTAAGACCTGGAGCAGGTCTGGAACCCAGAACCTTGAGGCTTACAGGTAAGTGCACGAGCAACTGAACCACAACAAACACATGCCAATGTATCAATAAAGTAAGTAAAGTGCTCATTTGGAGTGCGGTACAGACATGATGGGCCAAATGGCCGCCTTCTGCACTGTAACACTTCTCTGATTATGTGAAGTAAAGAAACTCTGGTAATAAAAATTGAGAGACAATAATTATCCTTTTGTGATGGCTTAAAAAGCTGATAAAGCTTTTTTGAAAAAAGTGCAGCAGCAATTGAAAAATTTGTCTAATCCAGATTCAATAGTAATATTTTCAATGGCACAATCGGCTTATACAACAGAAAATAATCTCAAAAGGACATTTTGGAGCATTGAATAAATAGAATTTATTTCTAATGTAGCTGACTTTTTTTGTTGCAACAGACATTATTGAATCTAGTCTCTGAAGTTAAGGCTATTATGATTTCAAACTGTGACCATTGTGTGTCAGTACATCTTTATTCTTCTCATCACTACTGGAAACAGATTGAACTATTTGCCAAGGCTCACAAATGGCTGAAGAGTTGGAAAGCTAATAGTGGCTTTTCGAGAATCATTGGCCAAAATTCTGTTGCATAGAACAGAGAGATCTGCACACGCGCAATGGTGCCCTCTGTTGCAATCTGCTGGCTTTTGGTGAGTTGAGGCCCCACCCCCCTCCCCCTGCTGGTGGGAAACAGATCTTCTTTCATTTTTTTCCTCTGGGTGTGCTAAGATTGGATTTTTAACTCCCCAACACAACTGTACGTTTCTCTCCCATTTTCACATTCGCTAGGCATTTAGAGTTTTTTTGGTAAGAACATCCCCTGGGAATTTAGAAGAACGAGAGGCGATCTTATTGAGATAGATAAGATCCTGAGGGGGTTTCATAGGATGGATGCTGAGGGAATGTTTCCCTTTATGGGAGAGACTAGATCTAGAGGACACCATTTAAAGATAAGGAAACTCCCATTTAAATGGAAATAAGCAAAATTAGAAATGTTTTTCTCTCAGAGGGTTGTTGTCAGTCCCCAGAGAGCAGTGGAGATAAGGTCATTGAATATTTTTAAGTTAATAAGGGTGTCAAAAGATGTATGGGGGTGGGGATGGTGGTGGAGAGGAAAGAAGAGGCCACAATCAGGTCAGCCATGATCTTATCATAAGGTGGAGCAGGCTTGAGGGGCAGAATGGCCTACTTCTGCTCCTAATTCGAATGTTCATATGTTTAGACGCACTTTTGTAGCCATTTAAGCACTTATGAAGCATTGTCACTATTGTAATGTAGGAAACACAGCAATCAGACCATGTATAGTGCTGTGGTGCAGACAGCAATGATGTCCTAACCATGCCATCTGTTTTAGTGATGTTAGCTGAGAGATAAATGTTGTCGACAGGAATAACTCCTCTGCTCCCGTCCAGAATAGAATTGTGGATCTTCCATTTCATTTGAGAGTGCAGCCAGTAAGTGCGTTTAGCATCTCATTCAAAAGGCACAGTATGGGGCAGGGACGGGACGGGGGGGCGGGGGGTGCGGATTTTCTGGCCTCCCCACGGTGTGTTTGTCACAGCGAGAATTGGCGCGCCCTTCATTGGGATCTTCCAGTCCAACCACTTTCAATGGGATTTCCTACTGACTGCACACCACGGTGCTAGGAAACATGTGAAGAGGATACGCTGTTGGCAGGACCAGAAGATCCCGCTGGCCTGAAGTGCCGGAAAATTCATGGGATAGTCGTAGAATTCCTACAGGCCCATTGAGTCTGCACCAATTCTCCAACAGAGCATCCTAGCCAGACCCTATCCCCATAATCCTGCTAATACCCTTAACCGATACATTTTGGGGTGAACGGGATCAAAGTTATGGGGAGAAAGCAGGATTAGGCTATTGAATTAGACGGTTATCCATGATTGTGATGAATGGCGGAGCAGGCTTGTAGGGCCAAATGGCCTCCTCCTACTCCTATCTTTTATGTTTCTATGTATGCTGTGTTCTCAGCCCCCTACCATACTCCTTATACATTTATGACTGTGTGGCTACATTCTGCTCCAACTCTATTTTCAAGTTTGCTGATGATACCACCGTAGTGGGTCGGATCTCAAACAATTGTAAGACACAACACAGGGATGAGATAGAGAATCTGGTGGACTGGTACGATGACAATAATCTCTCCCTCAATGTCAACAAAATGAAAGAGATTGTCATCAACATCAGTAGTGGAGAACAGACACCAGTCTACATCAAGGGGATGAAGTAGAAAGGGTCGAGAGCTTCAAGTACTTAGATGTCCAGATCACCAACAATCTAACCTGGTCCCCCCATGCCGACACTATAGTTAAGACAGCTCACCAATGCCTCTACTTTCTCAGAAGACTAAGGAAATTTGGCATATTAGCTACAGCTCTCACCAACTTTTACAGATGCAACATAGAAAGCATTCTTTCTGGTTGTATCACGGTTTGGTATGGCTCCTGCTCTGCCCAAGACTGCAAGAAACTACAAAAGGTCATGAATGGAGCCCAATCCATCACGCAGACCAGCCTCTCACCCATTGACTCTGTCTACACTTCCCACTGCCTCAGCAAAGCAGCCAGCATAATTAAGGACTCCACACACCGTGGACATTCTTCCTTTCACCTTCTTCCATTGGGAAAAAGATACAAAAGTCTAAGGTCACGTACCAACTGACTCAAGAACACATTCTTCCCTGCTTCCCGCAGACTTTTGAATGGACCTACCTTGCATTAAGTTGATCTTTCTCTACACCCTAGCTATGACTGTAACACTACATTCTGCACTCTCTCGTTTCCTTCTCAATTAATGGTATGCTTTGTCTGTATAGTGCGCAAGAAACAATACTTTTCACTGTATTCTAATATATGTTACAATAATAAATCAGATCAAATCAAAATCTTGGGACACTAAGGAGCAATTTAGCATGGCCAATCAACCAAAACTGCACATCTTTATTCTGTGGGAGGAAACTGGAGCGCCTGGAGGAAACTCACATCGACACAGGGAGAACATGTAAACTCCATACAGTCACCGAAGGCTGGATACTGTGAGGCAGCAGTGGTAATCACTGTGCCACCATGCCGCCCAGCCACTACCTCAGTGAATAAAGTACACACAGTATAGAGCTGAAATGTCGGTCTAAATCCTGTGCTTAAACATCTGCAGTGGGTCTTGAACCCATGATCTTTCTGACGTGGAGGTGCAAGTGTGGGTGCTATCCATCAAACCAGAACTGACAAGGAGGAAACCTATTGATCTGACCTTCCTACGGCGACGGTGCAGAGGGACCTCGGGGTCCTTGTGCATGAGTCGCAAAAACCCAGCTTGCAGGTGCAGCAGGTGGTCAGGAAGGCGAATGGGATGCTGGCCTTCATAGCGAAGGGGATTGAATATAAAAGTAGGGAGGTCTTGCTGCAGCTGTATAGGGCATTGGTGAGGCCGCAGCTGGAGTACTGTGTGCAGTTTTGGGCGCCGTACCTGCGCAAAGATATTTTGGCCTTGGAGGGAGTGCAGAGGAGGTTTACTAGGCTGATACCGGAGTTGAGGGGGTTGAGCTATGAGGAGAGGCTGAATGAACTAGGCTTGTACTCGTTGGAGTTTAGAAGAATGAGGGGAGATCTCATTGAGACGTATAAGATGATGAATGGGATGGATAGGATAGAGGTGGAGAGACTCTTCCCGCTCAAAAAAGACAGTAGGACTAGGGGGCACAGCCTCAAGATAAAGGGGAGGCGGTTTAGAACGGAGTTGAGGAGGAACTTCTTCACTCAAAGGGTGGTGAATCTCTGGAATTCTCTACCCGTTGAAGTGGTGGAGGCTGCCTCGCTAAATATTTTCAAGAAGTGGGTTGATGGGTTTTTGATAAGCGAGGAGATTAAGGGTTATGGGGAGAGGGCCGGAAAGTGGAACTGAGCCACGACAGATCAGCCATGATCTTATTGAATGGCGGGGCAGGCTCGAAGGGCCAGATGGCCTACTCCTGCTCCTATTTCTTATGTTCTTATGTTCTTATTCCACTGGGTTATTCAGAAAGCCAAGAAGAGGAAAAGCTCAGGTATGTGTAGAGGTTTTACAGAGCAGAAGGAGAAATGCAATCTCTTGCATCTGCAGAAACAAACACCATTTGCACCTTTGCTGAACAATGTAGACTGAGGTTACTGAAATAAAACAAGCAGCTGTTGTGGCTCAAACCTGCTCCCCTCCCCCAAATGAAGGCAGGTAAATTGTTTTGCAGATAAGGAATGCTTTTTACGTAAACAAGACTGGTTTATTAATCCTGGAGAAAATTCATTTTGTTTTACTCATTCATTGGAGATGGGCATCGCTGGCAGGCCAGCATTTATTGCCCACCCTGATTTGCCCACAGGCTGTTGAGAGCCAACCACATTGCTGTGGCTCTGGAGACACATGTAGGCCAGACAAGGTAAGGATGGCAGATTTCCTTCCCTAAAGGAACCAGATGGGTTTTTCCAAGAATCGTTTCATGATCGTCAGTGGATTCTTAATTCCTTTTTTTTATTGAATTCAAATTCCAACTATCTGCCGAAGCGGATTTGAACCTAGTCTCCCCAAAACATTAGTTGAGTTTCTGAATTAATAATCAAGTGATAATACCTCTAGGCCATCACCTCCCCTAAATTACTCAAGCCCTGATGGAAGAAATACCAGAGGAACAACTGTGAAGAATGATGTGGAGATGCCGGTGTTGGACTGGGGTGGGCACAGTAAGAAGTCTCACATCACCAGGTTAAAGTCCAGTAGGTTTATTTGGAATCACAAGCTTTCAGAGTGCTGCTCTTTCATCAGTCCGCATGCAGGAGAACGGCCTCAACCATTTAGGGTTGAGGGTCATGTTACACCCCATCATTTGGCCTGGGCTTGAAAAATCCTACGAACTGTTCTAGCTTGAGACAATTCATATCTCTTTAAAATGTGATTATTCCTCTTTCCACTCACATTGTTTGTACCTGTAAAGGCTTGATTACCTGTAAAAACTTACACTCCAAACATGATCTTACAATTGTGTCTCTGTCTATATATGCCGTGTTTGTGAACACAACTCTATACTCACCTGAGGAAGGAGCAGTGCTCCGAACCTAGTGATTCCAGGTAAACCTGTTGGACTTCAACCTGGTGTTGCAAAACTTCTTAAAATGAAGGAATAATGGTGCATCTCTCCATAGATGCCACCTGACCACTGGGCATTGACAGCTATTTTCATTTTTATTTCATATTTCCAGTTTTTTTGTTTTTTGTGGTACATTCTGATAGCGCTTTGTTACTCAGTTTGCTTCAAAGATATGTTGGCTTGTAGCCATGTGGCTCTCAACTTTGGCAATGACTTTTGGAGGTTACCTTAAGTAGAAGATGATGGACCATAAGATTTTGGTGATCACAATATCGACATTTTAATGCTCATGCCGAAGATCGCTTAACATAAAAATTTTATTGATGCGAATTACTTTTTCAAAATGCTTAGCTTTACTATTGGTGACTGTGGCTTAAGACTCGGAAATCCTGCCTAAGTCTCTCTACAATCTCTCTTCCTTTTATTCTTTAATCAAGCTTTTAGTCACCTACCCTATTATCTCCTTAAGGGCCCCAGAGCTAATTTTGTCGAGTAAAATTGTTTAAGTTTGTTTATTACTGTCACAAGTAGGCTTACATTAACACTACAATTAAGTTACTGTAAAAATTTTCTCATCGCCATATCCTGGCACCTGCTCGGGTACACTGGGAGAGAATTTATCATGGCCGATGTACCTAACCAGCACTTCTTTAAGATTGTGAGAGGAAACTAGAGCACCCAGAGGAAACCCATGCAGACATGGGGAGGATGTGCAGCCTCCGCATAGACGTGACGCAAGCCGGGAATTGAACTCGGGTCCCTGGTGCTGTGAGGCAGCAGTGCTAACCACATTGTGTAACATTGCATTAGTTAACAGTAAAGGCTTACTTTTATTCAATGCCATCATGGGAAACGACATAGAGATGCTGGCATTGGACTGGGGTAGGCACTGTAAATAGTCTCACAACACCAGGTTGAAGTCCAATAGGTTTATTTGGTAGCACGAGCTTTCGGAGCACTGCCCCTTCATTAGGTGGGTGTGATCACCTGGTGAAGGGGCAGTGCTTCAAAAGCTTGTGCTACCAAATAAACATGTTGGACTTTAACCTGGTGTTGTGAGATTGCTTGTCACGGGAAATGCAATAATAGATGGGAGATGGGGTTAGTCAGAATTAGCTTTTCTATAATTGAAGTCCACCCTGGTTAAACAAAAGGCAATCAGCGATTTAAGGCAACCAGCTTGACTGCAATACTTTAGCATTATTCCCCTCTCCAAGCCGGGGGTGATGAGGTAGATTACAGTGCAGACCAAACTGGCCAAGATCAGTCACTCATTTGATGATTGTACCAGGGACTAACTTTTCTCAATTTAAATCTTGTTGTTGCTGCCTTAACTGTTTGTTATGCAAAGTTGCTGAGGTGAAAGGGAATCTGAAAGTATTCACCCAAGACAAAGGTGGCACTGTGGCACAGTGGTTAGCACTGCTGCCTCGCAATGCCAGGGACTTGGGTTCAATTTGGGTGGCCTTGGGTGGCTGGCTGTGTGGAGTTTGCACGTCCTCCCCGTGTCTGTGTGAGTTTCCACCAGGTGCTCCGGTTTCCTCTTGCAGTCCAAAGATGTGTGGGCTGGGCGATTTGGACATGATCGCCTGCCTTTCAGTCTCCCAAAATATGTCGGTTAGATGGATGAGCCATGGTAAATGTGTGAAGTTATGGGGAGAGGCCCTGGGTAAGATGTTTTTTCAGAGAGCCGGAGCAGACTCAATGGGCCAAATAGCCTCCTTCTGCACTATAAGGATTCTATAAGTATTGACGAACAAGGAAATCACAAGTTATTAAGTGTTCATCTTGACTAAGAGAGGACAACGATCAAATTCAGGAGCTAGATTTCTGGGATGCTGGGTGGAGGGCAGGCAACAATCAGATGTTTGATACTATGAAGTTATAAGAACAGAAAATGCAGGTCATACAGCAATTGTGGAAGGTTAACATTGCAGGTCATCGATCTGTCATCCAAAACTGGCAAAGGTTTGTAATGTAACCAGCTTTAAACAAGCATAGAGGCAGAGAAAGAGGAGGGAGAAGAGGAACGAACAGGAGAAATCCGCGATGACGTGCAGGACGAGAGTGATTAAACAACAGAAAGAATAAAAAAGGTGCAAGGCAAAAAGAAATGATAATGAGGTGAAAAGTAAAGGATGGGCCTTGGGAAGATGTAAATGGCAACAGCAGAACCATTACTGACACCTGCTGTCCAGAAGAAATCGGAGTACTGTAACCTCAAATCGTCAAACTCAATGTTGAGTTAGAAGTGATTAAAGAGTAAGACATTTGAAAAGAACTGCATCAGTCCCTGATTTGGAGCTCTGGACTTTTGAATGGAGAAATTGTCTGAATCAGACTGATATTTGCATACCACATGGCCATGAGGTACAGGAAAATTTCTGTGTGCAAAGCACGTGCAAGTTATTTCCCTTTGGGTTTTTGAAATCTGCTGTCCTCTCCCTTCAAGAAAATATCAGTAAAAAGAGTACTAGCTACATGTATAGTTCCTGTTTTGGACATGGTCAAAGAAGCAGCTAAAACTTGTACATCTGAATGATAGAATAGAATCCCTACAGTACAGAAGGAGGCCATTTGATCATCAAACTTGCATCGACAGGCCCTATCCCCATTTAAATAATTGCAACGTGCTGTTAATGACAGGATCCCAATTTTTAAGTTTAAGTTTAAAGTTTATTTATTAGTGTTACAAGTTAAGGCTTACATGAAAACTGCAATGAAGTTACTGTGAAAATCCTGCAGTCGCCACACTCCGGCGCCTGTTTGGGTACACTGAGGGGGAATTTAGCACGGCCAATGCTCCTAACCAGAACGTCTTTCGGACTGTAGGAGGAAACCAGAGCACCCGGAGGAAACCCATGCAGACACAAGGAGAACGTACAGACCCTGCACAGACAGTGACCCAAGCTGGGAATTGAACCCAGATCTCTCGCGCTGTTAAGCAGCAGTGGCAACCACTGTGCCACCCTCGGTGCAGCATCACGAGCTGATTTTCACAAAAATAAACCTGAAGGTGTTTTCATAGTATGTATTTTGTGACAGAAATTTGAATTTGTATCCATAGCTATTAAATGTGATTACTTCTGCAAATGAGCTTCTAAGGAACTGTGACAAATAAGCTTTTTCCGATCCGGTTGTAGGGAGCTTAAGTAGGGAGGTTTCTCAATGCCAGTTATGCTCGGCTGGCCACCTTGAGTTAATGTAAATAAGTGTAGAAAGCTCAACTTGTGTTTACTGAAAATATAAACTGCACAATGTGACTTCCAAACTTAATTTGATTATGGAGTAGTTTCCTGCTTACTAATGGTGACTGCAATCATATTCATGAGGAATCTCTTTAACACACTGTATACAGAAATTACAGTACTTCATCAGTGGTTTATGGTCTCCACCTCTGACTTGTCAACGGTTCACTTGACCTGGAAGAATTTTGTATACCAGGGAGACATTTCTCTTGAAGGTGGAGGAGGGTGGGGGGGGGGAAATGTTAGTTAATGAAAGGGGGCAACCTACCTTCTTATCTGCCTCTGCAATGGAAGCTGAACTTCTCCATATACAACTTCCTGGCAATTAATTACCATTTTTGACAGCTAGATTATACTTGCATTTCATTGCAACGCAGGAAGAAAGTAGAAAATACATCTCAACAGCAAGCAAATGTGTCATGCAAAGGGACCAAATTAGGGATATGACAGAAGTTAGCATTTGCATGTTTGATGTTAAATATATTCAGTGCATGCAGCTCTTGGTCTTGTACAAATTAAACAGCTCTTGTCTTCCACCTTAAAAAAAACATTTTTACTAGTCCTTTGCTTTGAGTACAGTTCACCGAAATCTGAAGGTGAACTTTACTGATCTGCCAATAGTACAGCAAGAGTTAAAATCTCTGTCGTGTGATATGTCCAGTACAACAGTCAACCGTTGGACCCATGGCTTCAGGTTGAAGTTGACCAGGATCAGTGCTGGCATTGGGGAAGAAAGTGGTGCTGGGGATATCTAAGCTACTAGGTGAAAGGGGTGGGTACAGAAAGGATTAATGCAAATGCTCAGATGTTTAGTTGACCGTTCGTGTAAGCAGAAACAGAGACGCTGATAGAACCTGAACGACATAGCAATATCTCAATAGTCTATATTGTTAACTTATAAATCCCAGAGTTTGAAAGTCTCACTTTAGGACATGACACCATGTTATGCACAACAGAGTTGATGATACAATCCCTACAGTGTCAGTAAGAGTACAAAGTGCTGTGTCCTTGTAGGAACATAGGAATTAGGAGCAGAAGTAGGTAATTCAGCTTTTCGAGCCTGTTCTGCCATTCAATCGGATCACGGCTGATCTCTCCCTGATCTCAAATCCACCTCCCCACCTGCTCCCCATATCCCCTTAACCCACTTTTTATCAGAAATGTATCTACCTCCTTCTTGAAACTATTTAATGATTCAGACTCCGCTGCGACATGTGGCAGACAACTCTTCCTGCTTGGAGCAGGAAGTGGTAAAAGATGCATCATACTCAACCTTAGTAATTCTGGTATTGTATTCGCAACCCTGGGATCTTTTATGTCTACCTGAGAGAGCAGATAGGGCCTAACATTAATGTCACCAATACATGGGGGTGGCTTGGGGGTGGCATGGTGACACAGTGGTTAGCCTCACAGCACCAGGGACCCGGGTTCGATTCCTGGCTTGGGTCACTGTCTGTGCGGAGTCTGCACATTCTTCCTGTGTCTGCATGGGTTTTCTCCGGGTGCTCTGGTTTCCTCCCACAGACCAAAGATGTGCAGCTAAGGTGAATTGGTCATGATAAATTCTCCCTCAGTGTACCCAAACAGGTGCTGGATTGTGGTGACTGGAGGATTTTCACAACAACTTCATTGCAGTGTTGCCTACTCGTGACTAATAAACAAACTTTTTAACATGTACATCATATGCACATGTCCAACAGAGATATACAGCACAGAAACAGGTCCCTTAGCTGAACAAATTTCCTAAACTGAACTAATCCCATTTGTCTTTGTTTGGCCTATATCCGTCTAAACCTTTCCCATCTGCATACCTGTCCAAATATCTTCTAAATGTTGTAATTATACCCACCTCTGCCACCTCCTCTGGCAGCTCATTCTATGTCCGCACCACGCTCTGTGTGAAAAAGTTGCCCCTTAGGTATCTTTTAAAGCTTTCCCCTTGTCTTTCTTTATGTTTGCCCCTCTTCACTCTTTCCCCCTACTTTATTCTCCCCTTTCCTTACCTTTTCTCCCCCTTTGCTTCATCTTTCCCCTCTTTTTCTCAATTTTACCTCTCTCTCACCCATCTTTCCCCTCCCCTCACATCTTCATCTGCTACAGCTTAGCCTCTGATTTCAGTTTCTCTGCCATTTGGCCTTTCACACTTTCTATTCTCCCTATGGGCTGCCAGTAGCAGCCTTGTTTTTGTGGCTATGACTCATCTTTCTTTCTCTCACCCTCCAGTATAATTATTTCTCACTTTCCATGCCTTTGCCAAAGGGTCATCTGGACTCCAAACATCAATCTTTTCTCTCCTTTACAGATGCTGCCAGACCTGCTGAGATTTTCCAGCATTTTACTCTTCTCTTTTGGTTTCCGATTCCAGCATCTGCAGTAATTTGCTTTTTATCACACACACACTCCACACATGTACATACAGATACACACATATATGAATGTTTTATATGAAACCAAAATAGAAAATGCTGGAAAATCGCAGAATCTGTAAGGAGAGAAAAGAGCTGACATTTCGAGTCCAGACGACACTTTGTCAAATTTAAATGTTTTATATGCAGGGACGTGCATTGGATCACCAGAGAAAATATTGAATTGTGATTTGAGCTCTGAGGTTGTAAAAGAGAGCAGGAAAAGGAGAGGAAGGCACCTGTGGACTGAATACAGTGTCAGGAGAAGGGAGGAAATAGAAATTGGTGTGATACAAATGGAGCATTTTTAAAAAACAGTGCATCAGGGTTTTGCTTGCAATCAGCAGTGAGAAAGTGCATTTTTAGAAGAAAAATTTACGGCTGGTAAATATTGCAACAATAATGTGACATGAGCTTCCTGTTTGGGTATTGTGTTTGAAGACAGGAGGGAGAAAAAAAAATCCCCCTCTGAGAGGCAGCAGACGGAAATGCTTTTCACCACTCGAGTGATGTGCAGAGAGACTGCGAGAGGGAGCTGGCCAGCTTGTATCTCTCCTCCACCACTGAGCGCTTAGCCTGACTGCAACACTTTAGCCTCGGGAGGCAAGGGAGGCAAAGACAAGGCTGGCATTTAGCGCAAGAGGAGAGGGAAGAATCTGCAGCCTGACCACCGTCACCTGGATTTAACCCCTTCAGGCTCCCCCGAGAAGGGGCAGGAGGACACAGGGTACCCATGGAGGCTGTCGCATTGTACAACTTTGCGGCATCAGCCGCAGACGAGCTCAGCTTCAACAAGGGAGAAACTCTCAAGGTGAGTCCGAGACTGCAAGTCCCTTCCTCAGCGTACGGTCCAGCAATGAAAGCCAAATTACCTTGTAATCTCCTGCTCTCATCATTTTTGGTGCCGTATACAGAGGAACAGGGAGGCCATTCAGTCCTCCCGAGTCTTTTATTATTTATTAATGTCACAAGTAGGCTTACATCAACCGCAATGAAGTTACTGTAAAAATCTCCTAGATGCTACACTGGGCGGCACAGTGGTTAGCACTGCTGCCTCACAGAGCCAGGAACCCAGGTTCAATTCCTCCCTTGGGTCATTGTCTCTGTAGAGTTTGCACATTCTCCCCATGCCTGCGTGGGTTTCCTCTGGGTGCTCTGGTTTCCTCCCCTGGTCCAAAGATGTGCAGGTTCGGTGGATTGCACATGCTAAATTGCTCCTTAGTGTCCCAGGTTTAGGGGGATTAGCGGGGTAAATACTTGGAGTTACGGGGAACAAGTCTGGGTGGGATTTCCCCTTAGTGGCAGGAGCATTATGTGAGGTTACAAAGATAGGGGCTGGATAAGACTGTCATCGGTATAGATTCAATGGGCCAAATGGCCTCATTCTGCACTGTAGGAATTCAATGTTTTTACAGTTCCGGTGCCTGTTCGGGCACATTGAGGGAGAATTTAGCGTGGAAATTGCACCTGACCAGCACATTTTTTGCATGGTGGGAGTCTGTCCTGCCATTCAGTGGGATTATGTCAGATGTGTATTTCAAGTCCATCTACCACCCACAGTTGGTTGTGTAACCCTTAGTGCTCTGAGATCTATTAATCTCAGTCTGAAATTTCTAATTGTCCAACTACCCCTTCCCCTTTGCCTCGAGTTTTTTGTTTTGGCTGGCAGGAGTTCCAGATTTCCTTCCCTTTGTGTGAAGAACTGCTTTCTGACATCATCCCTGAGCAGCCTGGTTCTCATTTCAAGATTCTGTCCCCTTGTTCTGGGCACACACACACCAGCAGCCCCGCACCACTGCACCCCCCACCCCACCCCCCTCGCCTCAGCAGTCTCTGTACGGCTGTGACTTAACTCCCAGCTCTCTAAAACACAAAACTTACAGGATGAATTTTGCACTTGGAAAATTGGTGCGTGAATGCATTGATCTTCACATTTATCGGATTCTGTGCTATAATTGCGCGTGGAGACTTGGTGAATATATTATCTTCCAAAGGCCTGTAAACGGAAGCCAGTCGTTTTGTGATATCCAGATCTATCAGTCCATAGTTAACAGCCACTGGTTGCTTAACTTGGAATTAAACTGTTCTTGCAAGATCTGATTCCCGTTAAATTATGTTTTTCCAATGGGGGCAGCACGGTGGCACAGTGGTTAGCACTGCTGCCTCCCAGTGCCAGGGATCCGGGTTCAATTCTGGCCTCGGATGACTGCTGTCCCTGTGTCAGCGTGGTCTTCCTCCGGGTGCTCCCATTGCCTCCCACACTACAAAGATGTACCTGTTAGGTTGATTGGCTATGCTAAATT
Organism: Carcharhinus amblyrhynchos; assembly: GCF_965287045.1. Taxonomy (NCBI): domain Eukaryota; kingdom Metazoa; phylum Chordata; class Chondrichthyes; order Carcharhiniformes; family Carcharhinidae; genus Carcharhinus; species Carcharhinus amblyrhynchos. Next base: position 40,767,390 of record NC_137341.1, on the reverse strand, counting down.
GCTCCTTAGTTTCAGGGTAAATGAATAGGATAAATACTAATAGGGGATAATGCTTGGGTGGGATTGTTTTTGGTGTAGGCTTGATGGGCCAAAGGCCTCCTTCTGCACTGTAGGGATTCTATGAATGGTTATTCACTTAAGCCTCAGCTGTCAAGGTAATGACAATCTCGTTTCGCACAATTTTACTTCAGGAAGGGATGTTAAAATTGACGCGTTTCATGTTCTCATTGACTGGCGGGGCTAGGTGGAAGGGTGGAGTGGATAGCCAGAAGCTTATTCCCAGGGTGGGAGTGTCAATTACAAGGGGGCACAGGTTCAAGATGAGAGGGGGAATGTTTGAAGGAGATGTGCTGGGAGAAGTTTCTCATGCAGGGAATGGTGGGTGCCTGGAACGCGCTGCCGGAGGACGTGGTGGAAGCAGACACACTTGCAACATTTAAGAGGCATCTGGATGGGTACATGATTAGGGAGGGATTAGAAGGATGGACTGAGTAGGGACAGAAGGATGTTTTTTAGCTTAATCAGGACATCATGGGCAGCACGGTAGCACAGTGGTTAGCACTGCTGCTTCACGGCTCCAGGGACTTGGGTTTGATTCCCGGCTCGGGTCACTGTCTGTGTGGAGTTTGCACATTCTCCTCGTGACTGCGTGGGTTTGCTCCGGGTGCTCCGGTTTCCTCCCACAGTCCAAAGATGTGCAGGGTAGGTTGATTGGCCATGCTAAAAAATTGCCCCTTAGTGTCCTGGGATGCGTGGGTTAGAGGGATTAATGGGTAAAATATATCGGGATATGGGGGTAGGACTGGGTGGGATTGTGTTCGGTGCAGACTCGATGGGCCGAAGGGCCTCTTTCTGCACTGTAGAGTTCTATGGTTCTATCATGGTTGGCACAGGCTTGGAGGGCCAAATGGCCTGTTCCTTTACTGCACTTTTCTTTGTTCTTTGCCCCTGCTTCTAATTCGTACGTTTTCATGTTGTGTCCATGCCAGTTGGAGCACGAATATGGAACAAAAACATTATTTTCTTGTTTGTTGAATTTGAAAAATGAACCGAGAGTCGTGCCTGATTCTTTCCCAAAATAAAACTAGCCCGCATAAAATAATGCCATGCACCATTTGAGATTGATTACCTCTGCTTGAGCTTATCCTAGCTAAAGGTTCAGCACTTTGTTTTTTAAGTGAGAACTGGCATGTATGATCCTAACAAATGCATCAATCTCAGATGCTAACAGGGTATTTGCATTGAAGCTTGTATAGTCATACAAATTGAGTCAATTAGTTCACCAATAATCTCATGAAAACATCAGATATTCGTGATAGCAGTTCCGTTCAGGATGTATCCATCCACTAACTTGTTCTGGTGTCAGCCCCATCCCATCCATTTGCCACTTAACGTTATTTTTCAAGCTGCAAGTTTTATTTTAACTTAATTCACATTTTTCAAAAGTTAGCAGGAACCAATTTTTTAGATTACAAATCATGGTCTCCAGGACCCAACGATACTATAGTCTCGATTTTAACGCCACCACCCATAAACTTCTTGTGCCCAATGAGATGACGTGAGCGCCGAATGATGGTTAAAATTGGGCACTGTGTCCCCATCTCCATGTTCACATTGTTCTTCTGCCCGCCGCCATTTTAACCCTCAGTTATTGGGGAGGTATCAAAGGCACTCAGTTAAGGGCCTCATAAATATTGGGGTCTGATTACATTGCAAAGCACAAGTAGTTTGATTTATCAAGCTCAGAAGAGGAAAAGGAAGACTTGCATTTATAAAGCCCTTTTCATAACAACCCAGCATCTTAAAAAGTGTTTCCCAGCCAATGAATTTCTTTCCAAGTGTGGTCACTACTATAATGCAGGAAAAGGAGGAACTATACAATAGAAGAGACCTTCCTGTACTGTATGGTTGAGGTGACATCTCATTCTAGGCTTTGCCTCCCCACTCCTGCTGGGTAATCACCCACAGCAACTTACAATGATATAGCATCTTTAGTCCAGCAAAATGACTCCCAAGTCACGACACGGGGGTGTTATCGAACAGGGTTTAACACTGAGCCACCATTGGGGATATTAAGACATTGGGAAAAAGGTAGGTTTTAAAGAGTGTCTTAAAATCGGAGAGAGGGTAGGAGAGGAGAGTGGATGGCATGGTGGCACAATGGTTAGCATTGCTGTCTCACAGTGCCAGGAACCTGGGTTCAATTCCAACCTTGGATCACTGTGTAGAGGTTGCTCATTCTCTCCGTGTTTGTGTGAGTTTCCCCCGGGTGCACCGGTTTCCTCCCACAGTCGAAAGATGTGCAGGTGAGGGGTGAATTGGCCAAGCTAAATTGCCCCTTCGTGTCCCAAGATATGTAGATTAGCTGGATTAGTGGGTAAATGTGCAAGGTTGCAGGGAGAAGAGGGGAGGGCCTGGGTGAAGTGTTCTTTCGGAGAGTCAGTGCCGACTCAGTGGGCTGATTGACTACTTCCTGCGCTGTAGGGGGTTCTGTGGTTCTATGGAGAGAAGTTCAAGGAATATCAGTAGCTGGGAAACGAAAGTATGGGAGAAGCCAGAAATGGAATAGCACAGATTTATGAGTTTTATGGCTGAGGGATTTACAGAGTTGGGGAGTGGCGAATCCACAGAGGGATTTGTAAACAAAGGTGAGAACTTTAAAATCAAGGTGTTGCCAGATAGGGAGTCAAAAGTAGATCAGCAAGCACATGGATAATGGGTGAATGGGATCTGTTAGGATGCAGCCAGCTGAATTTTGAATGAGTACGAGAGTACAGGGTGGTGAAAGTGCGGCACTGGAGAATCAGGAAGGTTGTTAATTTGAGCCGAGAAACTAAGGGGCAGATTTTCCCGTTCCATTGCCAGGGGAATCCTAGCACGCGAGGTGTGGACCGTGGAATGATCTGTTGACTTCGGGCAGGATTTTCCAGTTTTGGGCTGGGCGCAGCCAGAAAATCTGGCCTGAAGACTGTAATGGATGGTTTGTTATATCCTGTGGTTAAAGATAACATTTTTTTGAATGGGTTTAGATTTTTTTTAAAATAAGATCTGAAATTAAGGCAATCACACCAAAATGGGTTGCAAAGAAGTCCACGGGCAGAAATGATTAACGTAACACAGGCAATCACTTACAAACTGTCAATCCATATTTGCGTGGAAGATCAAATTCCAGAATTACCCATCCTTCTGAACTAGGGTGGCAGGGTTAGCACTGCTACCTCACAGAGCCAGGGATCCGGGTTCGATTCCCGGCTTGGGTCACTGCCTACGCATGGCCTGTGTGTTCTCTCTGTGTCTGCATGGGTTTCCTCCATGTGCTCCAGGTTCCTCCCACGGTCTGAAGATTTGCAGATTAGATGGGTTGGCCATGCTAAATTGCCGCATAGTGTCAGGGGGACTAGCTAGGGTTATTGCATGGGGATAGGGCCTGTATCAGTACAGACTCAATGGGCTGAGTGGCCTCCTTCTGCACTGTAGGATTCAGTGAATCCATAATAGAATAAAGAATGAATTTCTTTCTCTCTTGCTAACTTTCTTCCTTCAATCTCCTAAGGCGCAGAATCCTTGTAGGGGCACAGAGTGGCCTATTATCCTATAGTGCCTTATTTGAATGGCCATTGTTGGATACCTGTTGGTGGTTAGAATATGATCACCAGTATTCATTGTGTAGTAGCAGCTCCCACACTGGTTGATTAATGGTAGCACTGGGTAGCAGGCTCAGGAAGTCGTTGGTAGTGCTGGTTGGAGAGAGGACGCAGTAAAGATTGCGGTTTTTGCCTTGTGGGGTGGGGCGGGGAAGTATTTGCATTCATGTAGTGCCTTTATGACCTTGGCACCCATCCAAAGCACTTCCAATAAATCTATTCAAAACATAGTCACTGCTACAATGTAGGAAATGCAGCAGCCAATTTGTGCACAGCAAGCCCCCACAAGCAACAGTGAGGTAATTAATTGGATAATCTTTTTTAGCGATGAACCCTGATAGGGTAAATATTGACTGCAATTGCACCAGTAGGAAGTGTCCTGCCTTTCACCAAGATAGTGACATGGGAGCTTTTCTGTTCACTTGAGAGGTGCAATCAGAGTCTCAATTTAACATCCCATCCGATAGCTGACACTTTGGGAGGCATCGGACTCCAATTTTATGCTCGAGTTCCTGGAGTGGGGCTCTCTTGGTATGTTTTAGAAGTCTACCCCCTGAGCTGGGGCTGTAATGAAGACAATGATGTTTGGCTGTTTGAACTGTAAAAATGTTGTTTCAGGCACAAAGGCCTGATGTTACACACAGAGCACTTCACACTTTGGGCCCCATAATTGTCGTAACCCCAGCGAACAAGATTCAGTTTTCATAGAATCATAGAATCCCTATCATTCGGCCCATCAAGCCTGCACCCAATCCCACCCAATCCCTATCCCCATAAGTCCATGTATTTACCCTGCTAATCCCCCTAACCTACCCATCTTGGGACACCAAGGGGCAACTTAGCATGGCCAATCCACCTAACCTGCACATCTTAGATCATATATCATGGATCATGGAATCCTAAAGGGCAGAAGGGGGCCATTCAGCCCAACGAGGTGGCACCAAGAACAATCCCTGTAAACCCATGTATTTACACTACTAATGCCCCTAATCTACACATCTTGGGACACCAAGCAGCAATTTAGCACGGCCAATCTACCTAACCTGCACATCTTTGGAGTGTGGGAGGAAACTTGAACACCCGGACGAAATCCACGCAGGCATGGGGAGAACGTGCAAACTCCACGCAGATGTTCCTCACATTGCAGCTATATTATGTTACGAAACCTTTGTGGTTCATTGCTTTGGACTGCTGAAGGCGAAGTTCAGCTAATTGCAAGACTGAAAGTCTTGATTTCAGTCATGCTGTTGCCAAACTCCTAGGCTGCTACTCCACCACAAGGATACTTACTTATTACCAGGTGACAAGGGAATTGACAATTTGCATTAGGTCAGAAGTATGATCAGGCCTTAGGCTTTCCTCTTTGGCACATAGATCATTCCCTGGGACCTCAATTAGGCCCAGACCTGGAATTCTCCAATTTTCTATTCAATTTAGATTCCTAATCAGAGGATCAGATGTTCAGATCGAAGTTTCCCAAAAATGTGTCACTTTTGGTGCAGGAAATGACAAAGCCTTGGAATAAGGGACTCTCTGTCAGCTGAAGGAGCAAATGTGTCAGAGGCTGGTGGGTAGGGAGATGAGTAATTTCAAGGGAATCATGAGGTAAAATAATGAAAATATTCACACATACCTGTTAGAGTAGGGGCGAAAAAGCTTTTGTATTTTTCCTCGGAATGTTAGTGAGCGCTCAGCACCATACTGCATGCTCAGAATCATCAAATTGTGCAGAGGGAGGCCATTCAGTCCATCGAGTCTTCAGCAACAACAATCTCACCCACACCCTATCTCCATAACCCCAGATGTTTACACTGCTAACCCCCTGAGACGAAGGGGTAATTTAGTGTGGCCAATCTGCCAAACCCACACATTTTTGGAGTGTGGGAGGAGTATAGGAGGCATGGTTAGTAAGTTTGCAGATGACACCAAGATTGGTGGCATAGTGGACAGTGAAGGAAGTTACCTCCAATTGCAATGGGATCTTGATCAATTGGGCCAGTGGGCTGATGAATGGCAGATGGAATTTAATTTAGACAAATGCGAGGTGATGCATTTTGGTAGATTGAACCAGGGCAAGACATACTAAGTTAATACAAAACAAACAAAGAACAAAGAACAACCCAGGACGGGAAACAGGCCCTTCGGCCCAACGAGCCCGCGCTGCTGCATCTTCCTACACCTAACCTGCCCTGTGTGTATGTGAGTGGAACCCCTAATGTAGCCAGATTCAGGGGAGAATAGTGTCAATTTGGTACACCAATCAGCCTAAGAGCACATCTTTCGGGTGTGGGAGGAAACCGGAGCGCCTGGAGGAAACCCACACAACCACAGGGAGAATGCGCAAACTCCCACAGACACAGGCCCAAATCCATGTATCTGCACAGCCAGCAGTGATAGTCACTGACCTGGTGTGGTAGGGTGTTGGGGAGAGTTACAGAACAAAGAGATCTAGGTGTACATGTTCATAGCTCCTTGAAAGTGGAGTTACAGGTGGACAGAATGGTGAAGAAGGCATTTGGCATGCTTGGTTTCATCGGTCAGAACATTGAATACAAGAGTTGGCACATCTTGTTGAAGTTGTACAAGACATTGGTAGGGCCACACTTGGAATACTGTGTGAAGTTCTGGTCACTGTATTATAGAAAGGATATTATTAAACTAGAAAGAGTTCAGAAAAGATTTACTAGGATATTACCGGGACTTGATGGATTGAGTTATAAGGAGAGGCTGGATAGATTGGGACTATTTCTCTGGAGCATAGGAGGCTGAGGGGTGATTTTACGGAGGTCTATAAAATAATACGGGGCACAGATCAGCTAGATAGTCAATATATTTTCACAAAGGTAGGGCAGTCTAAAACGAGAGGGTTTAAGGTGAGAGGGAAGAGACACAGAAGTGTCCAGAGGGGCAATTTCTTCACACAGAGGATGGTGAGTGTCTGGAACAAGCTGCCAGAGGTAGTAGTAGAGGCAGGTACAAATTTATCTTTTAAAAAGCATTTAGCTAGTGACATGGGTACGATGGGTATAGAGGGATATGGGCCAAATGCAAGCAATTGGGATTAGCTTAGGGGTTTAAACAAAAGGGCAGCATGGACAATTTGGGTTGAAGGGTCTGTTTCCATGCTGTAAACCTCTATGACCCTAAACAGGAGCACCCGGAGGAAAACCATACACACATGGCGAGAGTGTGCAACCTGCACACAGACAGTCCCCCCAGGGTAGAATCAAACCCAGGTTCCTGGTGCTGTGAGGCAGCAGTGCTAACCAGTGTACCATCCTGATCTTATGGGGAAACCCAGTTACAGTTATTTCTGAAGAAAACTCAAACAGCAACTTGCTTTTTTATGTCCTCTTTCACACTGCCGAAAGACTTCTCAATTGGAAAGGAAAAGCAAAGCTTGCAATAGATCAAACGATGTCCAGTGTACTTGTTGCATATTTTAAGGGGTACTTTCTCGAAGGGAATGTGTTTGCAAATCTTTTGGTACAGAGCTAAAAGCTAAGCCCCCTTCAATTCTGGCGCCCTCCCCCATCCTTCAATCCTTCCTCTCCTTCTTCCACCCTCATCTCATCTGCTTCCATCCTCTCCTTCCTCTTCCACCTCCTAACCCTCCTTCCATCTTCTCTTCTTCCACCTTCATGCGTGCCTCCTTCCATAATTCTCCTGCTCCTTCTGCTCTGTTATATCTCTCTCTACTTTCCCCTGTCTCCTTTCTCCTTCCCTCCCCTCTTCTGCCCTCCTTTCAATCTACCACCTCCTCCTTCCAAACTACCTCCTCTTCCTTCCACCCTCCAACAATCTCACATTTAGGGGTGTAGATGTGATAGGGTTTTGGTTTTGGGATGGCAGTCAGATGTACCTTTCATTCTTCTTCAGCTATTGAGTCCAAGGACTGAGCCCCACCGAGCTTACCGGCAAGCATCAATGTCTCATGCTGTAATTTGAATGTGAGACCTACACTTTCCAAAGGCTGATGCAATGGTGGAGCAATCCCACTAGCCTCATGTGCGTGGTGATATTTGATAATAGAATTTCACTGCATCATGGAGAGACTAACTTCATCAGGAACATTTTGTAACATAGTTCCCCCACTTAGAGGTGCTGAATCAAAGTGCCCTGACTCTAATGCCTCAAGTGGAGTCATAGATATCTGGGGCTCAAATTCGAGAGTTTAGTTTGATTTTGTTTAGTTTTGCCATGAAGTTTTTTTTTCATGCCGAGAATTGGTTAGAACGAGGACTGTTCTACAACATAGACTAGTAGAGACAGATAACATTGATTGTGATATTATTGTCACATGTATTAGTATACAATGAAAAGTATTACTTCTTGCGCACTATACAGACAAAGCATAGCTTATGTAGAGAAGGAAAGGAGACTGTGCAGAATGTAGTGTTACAGTCATAGCTAAGGTGTAGAGAAAGACCAACTTAATATCAGGTAGGTTCATTCAAAAGTCTGATGGCAACAGGGAAGAAGCTGTTCTTGAGTCGGTTGGTACGCGACCTCAGACTTTTGTATCTTTTTCCTGATGGAAGAAGGTGAAAGAGTGTATGTCCAGAGTATGCTGGCTGCTTTTCCAAGACAGCGGGAAGTGTAGAGAGAGTCAATGGATGGGACGCTGGTTTGCTTGGTGGACTGGGCTTCATCCACCACCCTTTTTAGTTTCTTATGCGTTAAACGGGCAGTAAGATAAAGATGAGGAAGAGGGCATTAGAAGGATATGCAACTAAGTTGAGATAAAGTAGGCTGGGAAGAGGATTATGTGTGGCATAATATGGTAGAATTTTTTGTCAAGGTGGATAGTGATGTAGTTGATTCTGAGACCAGGGCCTTGAATCTCAATAAAGGTAACTATGATAGTATGAAGAATGAATTGGCCACAATGGAAACATTACTGAAAGGAAAGACAGTGGACAGGTAATGGCAGGCATTTAAAGAACGAATCATAGAACCCTACAGTGCAGAAAGAGGCCCTTCGGCCCATCGAGTCTGCACCGAACATAATCCCACCCAGGCCCTACCCCCATATCCCTACATATTATACCCACTAATCCCTCTAACCTACATATCCCTGGACACGAAGGGGTAATTTCTTAGCATGGCCAATCAACCTAACCCCACACATCTTTGGACTGTGGGAAGAAACCGGAATACCCGGAGGAAACCCACACAGACATGAGGAGAATGTGCAAACTCCACACAGACAGTGACCCGAGCCGGGAATCGAACCCAGGGCCCTGGAGCTATGAAGCAGCAGTGCTAACCACTGTGCTACCATGCTGCCCCCACTGTGCTAGGTGAACTCCAGAACTGGTGAACTCCAGAAATTGTTTATTCCTGTTTGGCGCAAGAGTGAAAAGGGAATTGTGGGCCCACCATGGCTTACAAAGGAAATTAGAGATAGCATCAAATTCAGGGAAGAAGCATACAAATTGGCGAGAAAAAGCAATAGGCCTGAGGGTTGGGAGCAGTTTAAAATTCAGCAAAAGAGGACCAAGCAATTGATTAGGAAGGGAAAATAGAGTATGAAAGTAAGCTAATTGGGAACATAAAAACTGTTATAAAAGTTCATATAGAAATGTAAAGAGAAAAAGATTGACAAAAACAAATGTAGGCCTCTTACTATCAGAATTGCGAGAATTCATAACAGGGAATATAGAAATGGCTGAGGTATTAAATTTGTACTTTGCTCCAGTCTTCACAAAGGAAGACATGAATAATGTGCAGGAAGCGCTGAGAGAAACTTGTTTCTGTGAGGAGCTGAAGGAAATCAGCATGAGTGGAGAAATGGTTTGGGGGAAATTGATGGGATTGAAGGTGGATAAATCTCCAAGCCCTAATAATCTTAATCCCAGAGTACTTAAGGAAGTGGCCCTGGATATAATAGATCTATTGGTGATTTTCCAAAATTCTTTGGACTCTGGAATAGTTCCTACAGATTGGTGGGTAGCTAATGGGAGCCTGTTTTGCAAAAAGGGAGATAGAGAGAAGACAGGGAACTGTAAACTAATGAGCCTAATGTCGGTACAGGGGAAGTTGCTAGAGTCAAGATTTCATAACTTAGCATTTGGAAGGCAGTGATATAATCAGACAAAGTCAGCAATGGATTTAAAAAAGTGAAATTATGTTTGTCAAATCTGTTGGAATGTTTTGAGGATGTAATTTTGAGGATGTAACTAGTAGAGTTCACTGGGGAGAACCAGTGGATTTGGTTTATTCAGAAGGCTTTTGACAAGGTCTCACACAGCAGGATATTATGTAAAGTTAAAACACATGGGATTGTGGGTAATGTCTTGAGGTGGATAGAAAGCTGGTTAGCAGATAAGAAGCAAAGAGTTGGCAAAAATAGGTCTTTTACTGATTGGCAGTCAGTGATGAGTGGGGATCCGCAGGGATCTGTACTAGGACCACAACCGTTCACATTATATATTAATGATTTGGAAGAGGGAGCTGAATATTTTATCTCCAAATTTTCAGGTGATACAAAGTTGGGTGGGAGGGTGAGCTGTGAGAAGGATGCACTGCTGCTTCAGTGTGATTTGGACAGACTGAGTATATGGGTGTATGCATGGTAGATGCAGTATAACATGGATAAATGTGAGGTTATCCACTTTGGTAGCAATAATAGGAAGACAGATTATTACCTGAATGGGTATAAATTGAAAGAGGTGGATGTTCAACGAGACCTTGGAATTCTCGTGCATCAGTCGCTGAAAATAAGCATGCAGATACAGCAAACAGTAAAGAAGGCAAATGGTGTGTTGGCCTTCGTAGTGAGAGGATTTAAATATAGGGTTCGGGATGTTTCGCTGCAATTGTTTAGGGCATCGAGGCCAATGGGATCAGAGTAAGAATCAAAGAAAGGTTCTATCAGTTACCTCATTGATTCTCAATGCCTGTCCCTACTTCAAATACTGTAAACAGTTTTGGTCCCCTTATCTAAGGAGAGATATGCTGTCATTGGAGGCAGTCTAGAGAAGGTTCACTATGTTGATCCCAGCTTTGGAGGGATTTTCTTATGAGGAGGGGTTGAGTTGGTTGGGCTTGTACTCATTGGAGTTTAGAAAAATGAGAGGTGACCTTATTGAGACATATATGGTTCTCAGTGGGCTTGAGAGGGTAGATGCTGAAAGAGTGGGAGAGTCTAGGACCAGAGGGGATAATCTCAGAGTAAGGGTTTGCCCATTTGAGCCTGAGGTGAGGAGGAATTTCTCCCCTTAGAGGGTAATCAATTTGTAGTATTCTTTATCTCAGAGGACTGTAGAAACTGGGTCATTAAGTATTTTCAAGGCAGAGAAAGACCAATTTTTAATCGCTAAGGGAATCAAGGGTTATGGAGATAAGGTGGGAAAGTGGTGCTAAGATCAGTTATTATCTCATTGAATGGTGGAGCAAGTCCAATGGGCCGAATAGCCTACTTTCACTTGCAAGTATTATAGCATCATAGAGTCATAGAACACCTACAGTGCAGAAGAGGCCGTTTGGTCCATTTGGTCTGTACCAACTGTCTGACAGACTATTTTACCGACCTAGGCCTTCTCCCTCGGCCTATCCCGATAACCCCACACATTTCCCAGGGCTAATCCATCTCACCTGTACATCTTGGGACAATCTAAGGGACAAGTTAGCATGTTGATCTTATGGATGATAGGAAATGTGAACCACCGCTGGGAAGTAACAAAAATTGGCACGGATGGTAAGGGATTTCAGACATCACGTTGATCCTACCCAGCCATCCCACTGCAGAAATTTGCCAAACAACTTGCAGAGCCAGAGCGTCATGTGCTGCAACATTGTTTTTCTGGACCCTGTACAAAGAGATACTGACCACCTGCATCTTGAGAACTAAGCATCAACCATCAACAGCCAACTACCGCACTTCCTACTCCCACTGAGGAAGCAACGAGATGAAGTCTCGGAGTTAAATAATGAAAGATATGTGCCATACACTTGCATAAAGGAAAATCACTCAGAACAATGTTTGCTTTCTGGCATTGAGAGCTTCCGATGGAAGCTGAACACCTTTAGACCTCACTATACCAAGGAGCTTAAGATGGAATATTGGGTGGCACAGTGGTTAGCACTGTGCCTCGTAGCATCTGGGACCTAGGTTCGATTCCCAGCTTGGGTCACTGTCCTTGTGAAGTTTGCACGTTCTTCCTGTGTCTGCATGGGTTTCCTCTGGGTGCTCTGGTTTCCTCCCACAAAGATGTGCTAGTTAGGTTGATTGACTATGCTTGATTGACCGTACTGTCAGGGGGATTAGCAGGGTAAATATGTGATGTTATGGGAATAAGACCTGGATGGGATTGTGTTTGGTGCAGACTCGATGGGCTGAATGGCCTCCTTCTGCACTGTAAGGATTCTATGATCATTGCAGCTGTGTCTGGAGACTTCACTGGGCACAATGAGATAGCAACAACATGAGGAGGCAATGGCCTAGTGGTATTATTGCTAGACCATTAATCCAGAAATCCAGCTAATGATCTGGGGACCCAGGTTTGAATCCCGCCACAGCAGATGGTGGAATTTGAATTCAATGAAAATATCTGGAATTAAAAATCTACTGATGACCGTGAAACCATTGTTGATTGTCAGAAAAACCCATCTGGTTCATTAATGTCCTTTAGGGAAGGAAATCTGCCGTCCTTACCTGGTTGACTCTCAACTGCCCTCAGGCAACTAGAGATGAGCAATAACTGCTAGCCAGACAGTGATACCTGTGTCCCATGAATGAATTAAAAACGATGGGCTGGCTTCCTGCAATGTGTGCTACAATCACATCATAATGTTTTGATCCAGTTTACTGAGCTGTGAACATGGCTATGCATGAATAGAAATTTGAATGGAAGTAGGCAGCTAGAAATGGCAGACCTGTTACATATATTATTGCCTTCATTGTAAAGGGGGGGTCGATTAGTTCAGTTGGCTGGATGGTTGGCTCGTGATGTGGAACAATCGCAACAGTGTGCATTCGATTTCCATACCAGCTGAGGTTATCCATGATGGTCCCACCTTCTCAACCTTGCCTCATGCCTTAGATGTGGCGATCCCCTGTCATCTCGCTCTCAAAAAGGGGTGAGCAGCCTATGATCCTCGGGGACTATGGTGACCTTCATTCCACTGTAGAGCAAGAGGACGAAATTGGCAGCTCTACAATGGAAGCCAAAAGGGGAGGAGCTTATTGAACTTGGTAATGGAGAAAGTAATGGGACTTAAGTTAGACAATTTTGCAGGACTTTCTGACTTTTACTGTAGGGTATTAAAAGAAATTGGTGAGGAAGATGGAGCTGCAGTGATCATAATATTTTAAAGCTTACTCGTTTTGAAGGATTGGAAGATTGCAACATATCATGTCATTGTTTAGAGAAGAATGGACATGTAAACCAGGAAGTGACAGTCGTGACAATCTGCTATGACATGGGAAGTTTCAATTTGTCAAGGGTAATTGAATTCTTTGACAAGTCTAATCATTTTCCAACCAGAAAACACAGGGTTTGGCAAAACAGTGACCAGAAATGCAAACCATTTTTGGAAGATAAATAGGTTAATGGACTTTTTCAACAGGTGGTAAAGATCATCAATTGTCTCACATTTAACCGCAGTTTGGGAGAAAAATGAGGAAGCAATCTGAAGGCAAACATACTGTTTGCTGCGTACAGGAAACCTGAAATAAAAGCAGCAAATTCTGGAATTACTCAACAGCTCTGGTGGAAGCTGTTCTGATGCGTAAAAATCTTTGGTCTGAACAGTCAATCCTTCTTCTCTCTCCACAGACCCTGTGGCAGAACTATCGAGTATTTTCATATTTTCTGTTTTTATTTCACAGTCGGAAGGAGTAGATGTACAGAGGATGTTTGAGGCTCAAATACAACATCCTCTGACATAGCCAGAGAAGTGCCAGATGTGAATTTTCTAAATCAGAGCAGAGTACAGAAGTAAAATGTAATCAGAAATGTGCAAGAGAAACACTGATTAAGCTGTGGTTAAGAAATAGACTGCTCATATAGGTAGGACATTGAGGCCAGTCAGAGTGCTGTATATAGATTCATCAGTGTGTGGAAACCATAGATAGATAGATTTAGCAGTGAAGGGTTCAATACAGATCTTAAGAGAATGAATACAGGAAGACAGTTGTGGTGTCAGTAACAGAGGTCCCTCAGTCTAAAACCATCATAGACAGTGAAGGCATGAGATGTTGAAAGAAAGAACATAGCATCATAGAATCACTACAATGTAGGAAGGGGCCATTCAGCCCATTGACTCTTGGGCAGAGCATTCCCCCAAACCCTATCCCCGAAATCACACGTATTAAACCCATTAATTCCCCTAACCCACACATCCTGGGACACTAAGGGGCAATTTAGCACGGGCAATCCACCTAACATGCACATACATCTCGGGCGTGTGAGAGGAAATTGGAACATCCGGAGGAAAGCCACGCAGACATAGGGAAAATGAGCAAACTTCACACAGTCACCCATAAGGCCGCAATTGAACCCAGATCCCTGGAGCTGCGAGGCAGCAGTGATAACGGCTGTGTCGCCCATAAAAAGCACGAAAGTTGACAGTAGCACTACCTCACACAATGCCACCTGTATGTGGGGCATACAGCATTTGTTTTGTGTTATTGATACCAATTTTATAGATACCTTCTGACACTTGGTAGGCTATCCACAGAGAATGGTTGATACAGGGACTATTCCATCCTTTAGTGGTTTAATTTCCTCAATAACGTTAACATCTCTCTTTCAGGTGCTTAACATGGAGGATGATCCAAACTGGTATAAAGCGGAATTACGTGGGCAAGAAGGCTTTGTTCCTAAGAATTACATTAAAGTGAAACCACACGAGTGAGTATCCTCTGGTAATTGAACTTCTATGTATTGAATTTCCTGAAATGATCTGCTCTGCAGAAGCATGACTGCAGCAAAATAGGATTCTATTCTTAGCTGAAGCCGCAGACAGGGTTTTACAATTAGTCTCAATGTGATGGGGAAAGAATATTTCAATAGACATCTTGGCACTGGGATAGTTTGAATGGTTGGATGATCTTCCCTGGAAGGGTGACACGGTAGCACGGTGGTTAGCATTGCTGCCTCACCACACCAGGGATCCGGGTTCAATTCTGGCCTTGGGTGAGTGTTCTCCCCATGTCTGCATGGGTTTCCTCTGGGTGTTCCAGTTTCCTCCCACAGTCCAAAGATGTGCAGGTTAGGGAGATTGGCCATGCTAAATTGCCCATTATTATCCTAAGATGTGTCGATTGGGGGATTAGCCATGGTGTTTGTGTGGGGTTATGAGACTACGATGGGGGAGAGGGCTAAGGTAAGATACTCTGTCAGAGAGTCAGTGAAGTCTTGATGAGCCAAATGCCCTCTGTCTGTACTGCAGAGAAGCTATGATTGAATGCACAATGGGCCAGAAGTCGGGTCCCAGCCATGAATTGGTACCTCACACTGAAAGGGAAACATCTTATTGAATGATATATAAAGAAGATAACTTGCTGGCAAGAAGAAGTACCTTGCCTTGTTACTTGCACTCTTGCTGTTTGAAGGTCAGACATTGCGGAGAATAATGAAGAGTTGAATTTGTATGTATAAACTTGGCATTTTAAGTTTTTCACACTCTTTTCCACTTCTTGTGAGTGACATTCCAGTGTTCTCATCAGTTCTTGTTTTCCCTTAACAAACTCATCATTGCTATGTGAAAGTTGATTCTATATATTGATCAGCTTTTCCTTGGCATAGTATAATTCTCAGTGTTATCCTTCAAACTCACTTTTTGTTGTTACGGTTTTGCCAATAGTTCTTGTAACACCTCACACTCTTGTTAAGACCCAGGTTAGAAACTCCAAGGTATTTAATGAAATTAGCCTAGACTCTAAGTTTTACACTTGATTCAGGCATTGGTATGATTCAAATTACCCACTCAGAAGCTTTTATCAAACAAAGTTTAGTTAGAAACACAGAATATAACAAAAAGAGTTAGGGTAACTTCTACTAATTGCAACACTTAAACGTGACACAGTATAACTCTTAATGGCTAGCTATCTCTTTTGTTCCAATTCAAAAACAATACCTCATAGGCATACAGCCTTCTTCAGAATTCGTTAGCATTAAAACCATCATGCTCACTGATAGAAGATTTCCAGCATTTAACACTTACAGACATAAATCCAAATAGCCATTTTCAGAGAAAGATATATCGTAAAGGCAGCAAAACAGTTAAGCAAGTCTAGTCTCTGGCAGCTTCCAGTCTTCAGACTTCAGAGGCAGGAAAGCATAATCATAGAATCATAGAAAAACTACAGCACAACCAGGCCCTTCGGCCCACAAATTGCGCCGATCTTATCTCTACCTACTAGGCCTACCTATAACCCTCAATCCTATTAAGTCCCATGTACTCATCCAGAAGCCTCTTAAAAGACCCTATCGAGTTTGCCTCCACCACCACCAACGGCAGCTGACTCCACTCACCGGTGAAAAATTTACCCCGACATCTCCTCTGTACCTACTCCCAGCACCTTAAACCTGTGTCCTCTTGTGGCAGTCATTTCAGCCCTGGGGAAAAGCCTCTGAGAGTCCACCTGATCAATACCTCTCATCATCTTAGAGGTGTATATCAGGTCCCCTCTCATCCTTTGTCTCTCTAAGGAGAAAAGATTGAGCTCTCTCAACCTATCCTCATAAGGCATGCCACCCAACCCAGGTAATATCCTTGTAAATCTTGGTCCTGCACCCTTTTAATGGCTTCCACATCCTTCCTGTAATGAGGTGACCAGAACTGAGCACAGTACTCCAAGTGGGGTCTGACCAGGGTCTTATACAGCTGCAGCATTATCTCCCGACTCCTAAACTCAATTCCTCGATTGATGAAGACCAGTACGCCATACACCTTCTTAACCACATCCTCTACGTGCGAAGCCAGTTTGAAAGTCCTATGAACCCGAACCCCAAGATCCTTCTGATCTTCCACACTGCCAAGAGTCTTACCCTTAATATTATACTCCTTCATCCCATTTGACTTGCCAAAATGTACCACTACACACTTATCTGGGTTGAGGTCCATCTCTCTTTACAGCTTCCAAAAACACATCTGAGAAACTAAGCTGGAATTCTCTTTAAAAACAAGCAGTCCCCAGTCATATAACCTGACCTGTCAATTATCATTATCAATCTCTACTCTGCAATTCCAGGGGAACATTGAAACAACAGAGCAGTACATTAATTTAGATTAAAACAAACACAATGTCAATCATACTGCTATCTTAACAATAAAGGACACCAGTTATAGACAACATGGCTCTGACAAAATGCCAGGAACTGCTGAAAACACCCTGTGGAGAAGCATGATTAAAATATATTTCTTAAAGGCACAGAATCATCACATTCTTGAATAAAAATTGTTATCTTTGTTTACTATTCTATGTTCTTGATGTTGTCTCTTTATTTTTTTTTGGAGATTTAATATTCTTCAAAGATTTTTTCCAAATGGGTAACAGTTTCTTTCGGTGTTGCAGTCACTTCCTTGGACCTCTTGGCTTCCTTTTGGAATACATTCCTCAGTCTCCTCTGAAACCTGGTTGTCTGCTCTTTCAGAGTGGCATTCAATTCATTTTGTTTCATAAGAATATAAACCATAAGAAATAGGAGCAGGAGTAGGCCATCTAGCCCTTCGAGCCTGCCCCGCCATTCAATAAGATCATGGCTGATCTGTCGTGGCTCAGTTCCACATTCCCGCCCTCTCCCCATAACCCTTAATCCCTTCTCTTATCAAAAACCCATCAACCCGCGTCTTAAAAATTTAACGAGGTAGCCTCCACCACTTCAACGGGCAGAGAATTCCAGAGATTCACCACCCTTTGAGTGAAGAAGTTCCTCCTCAACTCCGTTCTAAACCGCCCCCCCTTTATCTTGAGGCTATGCCCCCTAGTCCTACTGTCCTTTCTGAGCGGGAAGAGTCTCTCCACCTCTATCCTATCCATCCCATTCATCATCTTATATGTCTCAATGAGATCTCCCCTCATTCTTCTAAACTCTAACGAGTACAAGCCTAGTTTATTCAGCCTCTCCTCATAGCTCAACCCCCTCAACTCCGGTATCAGCCTAGTAAACCTCCTCTGCACTCCCTCCAAGGCCAAAATATCCTTGCGTAAGTGCAGCGACCAAAACTGCACACAGTACTCCAGCTGCGGCCTCACCAGTGCCCTATACAGTTGCAGCAAGACCTCCCTACTTTTATATTCAATCCCCTTTGCTATGAAGGCCAGCATCCCATTAGCCTTCCTGACCACCTGCTGCACCTGCAGGCTGGGTTTTTGCGACTCATGCACAAGGACCCCGAGGTCCCTCTGCACCGTCACCTGCTGCAGATTTTCGCCAAGTAAGTAATAGTCCTTCCTACCATTATTCCTACCAAAGTGGACCACCTCACACTTGCCAACATTAAATTCCATTTGCAAGTTCCTGGCCCATTCGCCCAGCCTATCTAGATCCTTCTGCAGACTCTCCACACCCTCCGCGCAATTTGCCGTTCCACCAATCTTGGTGTCATCCGCAAATTTCGACACCATACACTTGGTTCCCTCCTCCAGATCATCTATACAAATGGTAAATAGCTGAGGCCCCAGCACTGACCCCTGGGGCACTCCACTAGTCACCAACCGCCAATCCGAATAGCACCCATTGACCCCCACTCTCTGCCTCCTGTTAGACAGCCAATCCTCTATCCATGCTAACACCCTACCCCCAACTCCATGCCCCCTTACCTTCTGCAATAACCTCTTGTGAGGTACCTTGTCAAATGCCTTCTGAAGATCAAGAAAGACCACATCCACCGGCTCTCCTCTATCCACCGCTCTAGACACATCCTCATAGAACTCCAATAAATTTGTCAGACACGACTTCCCCTTAACGAAACCGTGCTGCGTCTGCTCTATCAAGCAATTCCCCTCAAGATGCCTCGCTCTTTCCTCCTTGACGACGGATTCTAACATTTTACCTACAACAGACGTTAAACTAACCGGCCTATAATTCCCTGCCTTTTGCCTGCCACCTTTCTTAAACAACGGCGTAACATTAGCCGTTTTCCAATCTTCCGGCACTTCCCTGGAATCCAGCGACGTTTGGAAAATAACCACCAAGGCATCCACTATCACCTCCGCCATTTCTTTCAGAACCCTTGGATGCATTCCATCCGGTCCTGGGGACTTGTCCACAATCAGCCCCTCCAGTCTGTCGAGCACCGCCTCTCTAGTAACAATAATGTCATTGAGACCCTCCAGTCCTACCATCTTTCCATCGCTAACATCCGGCAAATTATTCACGTCTTCCTCCGTGAAGACCGAAACAAAAAAGTTATTCAAGGCCTCAGCCATTTCCCCATCCCCTACCACTAAGTCCCCCCTCTCATCCTCTAAGGGTCCAACGTTTCACTTCATAACATTCCAGAGGAACAAGCTCTGACCTGAGGGATTCTTGGTGTGTGCATGTGATGGTTCCTCAAGAGGTCTTCCTTTTTGTTGTAAAGCTCAAGTACTTTTGTCTTGAGTTTTCATGTCACTTTCCAGAGTCTCATTGATTTTGTCGTGCTGATCTGCCGTTCTATTGGTCAAGGCAGTCTTTGTTCTGTCATACTGCTGATCTTGAAGGATAATTGGCTATCCTTTCAACTTTTTATGATCTTGTTCAGCTCTCGTCTTCTCAGTCTGCATTTCAATATATTGCTTTGTCACTATACCAAAAGCTCCAGCGCACTTTTGTCTGTATTAGCGCTCAACGGGTGGGATTTTCTGATTGTTCACATCAGTGGGATCTTCCTGTTGGCAGTGCTGCCATGGGTTTCTCTGGAGCTTTTCTTGGATTTCAAGATGGTGTTCTATGAATCATAGAATCCCTACAGTGCAGAAAGAAGCCATTTGGCCCATCAAGCCTACATCAAGAACAACCCAAGTTCTATCTCTGTAACCCCACATATTTACCCTGCTGATCCCCCTAAAACTAAGGAGCAATTTAGCATGGCCAATCCACCTAATATGCACATCTTTGGACTGTTTGTGGGAAACTGGAGCATGTGGAGGAAACCCACACAGACACACGGAGAATTTGTTTACGTTTAGTTGTTAGTGTCACAAGAAGGCAACAAAATTACTGTGGAAATCCCCATGTTGCCACACTCTGGTGCCTGTTCAGCTGCACTGAAGGAGAATTTAGCACAATGCATTTCTTTCTGACTGTGGGTGGAAACTGGAGAACTCAGAGGAAACCCACGCAACCACAGGGAGAACGTATAGACTCCACACAGATAATGACCCAAGGCCAGAATTGAACACGTGTCCCTAGCATTGTGAGGCAGCAGTGCTAAGTGGTGTTGCTGGCCACTTGGAGACAAAAGGAATCCCCATGCTTGCTGGTTTTGACGGTCTCTGCAAAATGGAGATGCCGCACATC
Source organism: Carcharhinus amblyrhynchos (assembly GCF_965287045.1). Taxonomy (NCBI): domain Eukaryota; kingdom Metazoa; phylum Chordata; class Chondrichthyes; order Carcharhiniformes; family Carcharhinidae; genus Carcharhinus; species Carcharhinus amblyrhynchos. Next base: position 40,747,289 of record NC_137341.1, on the reverse strand, counting down.
TTGAAAAAAATTCTTGAGCAATAGCTGCCTGGATTGACTGCCTTCTTGCTTCTTTTGTTCAGCAGTCAACTTTGCCTAGTAACAAGGTGATTGAATTCTAGCACATGTTTGCTTTTTCCAAGTCGGACAGCTATGAGGTTCCTGACATATTTAATTCATTTTCCCCCTCTCTTATGTGAATAGAGGCCACATGTTGAGACTCAGTATCGAGGTTTGGGTTTTAATGACAGATTACTTCCAAATGGCATTTCTGACACTGAATTAGTTAAAGGGTTCTCAGGTGTTGCCTGTTGCCAGGAATTTTAAAACATTTAGCTCACCCTTACAGGTCCTGTCCACTCTGCACTCTGAAGCTGGACTTCCAAAGAGCATTCATTGGAGTCTTCTGCTGCAGTCAGGAATTATTCATCTCTGCCTTCAGCTCCCAGGCCTTTTCCTTGACACGTTTTCTAGTGCTTCTTATGGGTCAAAAAGCTTTACTCAATTTTTTTATTCTACCAACATTTCTGTTTGTTTCAGCAATTTAGCAATGTTGTGGGTTTTGCACGTTGGGAAGGTATTGCTTACAGGGTGGTAACTCTTAAAAAAATCTTTGTGGTCTTCTGTAGGTTAACTGTAAGTTCACCAGTATAATTATTTACATGCGTACAGTAAAGGGTACAGGTCAGGAGCTACCTCCTTGCTTAGGTTTTGACCTGTTTCTGCTCAGCACCATTCTGACCCTGGGCCTGGGTCATATACCTTTTAACATCACTGTGTGAACAGTACAATACTCAGTCCCACATTAATCCTATATGTGCCAGACCCTTAAACAATATAGACTATATACATTACACAGTCATGGATGATTTTAAACTTGAAGTGGAAAGAACATGTAAATGGAAAACCTCCCTTGTTTATTATTTGCAGCCAAATCAAGATGGTATTTTCACTTCTCAATTTTACACTTCAACTCACTTCACATAGCACAGAGAGGAAATCTTCCCCCAGTCGCCTTTCAGTGCAATAAAAGCAATTTTCAGATGAACATTGGGGCGGCATGGTGGCATAGTGGTTAGCACTGCTGCCTCACAACACAGGGGACCTGGGTTTGATTCCGGCCCTGGGTACTGTTTATGTGGAGTTTGCATATTCTCCCCGTGTCTGAGTGGGTTTCCTCCGGGTACTCCCCTTTCCTCCCACACTCCAAGGATATGTGGGTTAGGTTGATTGGCTATGCTAAATTGGCCCTTAGGTTAGAGGGATTAGTTGGTTGAATATGTGGGGCTACGGGGATAGACCCTGAGTGGGTTGCTTTGTTGGAAAGTCTGTGGAGACTTGATTGTCCAACTGACTTCTTCTGCACTGTAGGGAGTCTATGATTCTATGATATCAGTCACTTTAGCCTACCATAGCCCCTCACTGTAAACCCTCAATCCAGTGTCAGAGGCACTAGCAGGGTAAATATGTGGGGTTACAGGTATAGGACCTGGGTGCAGGCTCGATGGGCTAAATAGCCTCCTTCTGCACCGTAAGGATTCTATGATTCAGATACAGAGGCTATGAAAATATTGTAGCCTTTACTCGGTGGCTACGAGGTTCAGCACTTCTGTTAACCCTGGAAGACTTTCTCAGAACAGTCCACCTGGATAAGTAATATTTCATCATGAGTTTCGAATAACCACCAGCATCACTTCTGATTCTGAAAGGCGTTTGAAGTACCAGACCACAGCTTAGAAAGCATTCCCCTTTTTAGATTAGAAAAGTCATGTTCCACTCAAACTAACTTCGTTACTGGTACCTCTGAAAGAAAATGTTTTAAATAAAGCAGTGGAGATTCACCTGTGGTGAATCTATGGTAACCCGTGGCGAACCATGCCATTTAACAATCATTTCGGTGCATTTTGCTCATTTGGAAATATTTTTGCATTGCTGCCCACACAAGTCTGCTCATAATCAATGTGTCACAGGTAGACAGGGTGGGAGGTGTTTTTCACTCTTGCCTTGATTGGTCAGAGTATTGAGTAAGGGAGTCAGTTATTATGTTGCAACAGTGGCACTAGCTTGGGTCACTGTCTGTGGGGAGTCTACACTTTCTCCCCATGTTTGCATTGGTTTCCTCCAGTTGCTCCAATTTCCTCTCATGGTCCGTGCTGGTTAGGTGCATTGGCCATGCTAAATTCTCCCTCAGTGTACCCAAACAGGTGACGAGGGGGGTTTTCACAGTAACTTCATTGCAGTGTTAATATAAGCCTATTTATGACACAAATAAAACAATAAATTTCAACTTTAAAGCATTAACTGTATAAGACATTGGTAAGGCCACATTTGGAGTACTGCATACAATTCTGATCACCCTGCTATCAGAAGGATGTTATTGAACTGGAAAGGCGCAAAAATGATTTAGAAGGATGTTTCCAGGACTGGAAGACTTGAATTATAAGGAGAGGCTGGGTAGGCTGGGCTTTTTTTCCCTGGAGTGTAGGAGGTTTAGAGGTTTATAAAATCATGAGGGGCGTAGCTGAGGTAAATAGCCAAGGTCTTTTCCCCATGGTGGGCAAGTCCAAAACTAGAGGATGTAGGGTTAAGGTGAGAGGGGAAAGATTGAAAAGGGACCCGAGGGGCAACTTTTTCACGCAGAATGTGGTGCGTATTTGGAATGAGCTGCCAGAGGAGGTGGTAGAGGCGGGGGCAATTACAACATTTAAAAGACATTTGGACAGATACATGGATAGGAAAAGTTTAGACGGATGTGGGCCAAACACAGGTTAATGGGACTAGTCCAGTTTAGGGAACCTGGATAGTATGGATGAGTTGGGCTGAAGGGCCTGTTTCTGTGCTATTTATCTCTATGACTCCGTGGGTGGAACTTTCTCGTCCTGCCACCACGGGAATTTTAGCGGGTGGGACACGGACCATGCAAAGGCCTTGGGCGGGAGTTTCCAGTCTTGGGGCAAGCCTGGCTGGAAAATCCTGCCCTGTGACTCTAATTGAGCAGTATGGAAAACATTGTTTTGTGACCTGTCCACATTAAGTTGCAGGGAACCGAAATTCCCACCTACACTTTGCAATGACTAAGTGTATCCATGTAAGTTTGATGGCATTACTTTGATAAAATGAAAGCGGGAAAAGGAGCAAAAGGAAGAACTCGCCTTTACATAGTGCTTTTCATGACCCCAGTACATCACAAAGCTCTTTCCAACCAATAAAGATTGCATCTGAGGTGTTGTTGCAGTTTTGAAAATGCAGCAGCTATCTTACGCACAGCAAGATCCCATGGACAGCAATGAGATTGTGATCAGATGCGGAGTTTTAGTGATGCTCATTGGGGAATAGATTATCAGCCAAAGCACCAGAGGGAGGATACCCGATGTTCTTCTTCAAGATTGTGGATCGTTTATGTCCACCCAAGAGTACAGCTGGGGGCTCAGTTGAATGTCTTATCTGAAAGACAGCACCCCTGACAGTGCAGCACTGCACCAAAGTATGAGCAAAAGAAAATGGGAAAATCCCCCAGAGAGGAGATAAGGGATTTTGAGCTCTTTGAGAATGAGTAAAAGATGGAGTTTTGAATTTAACTGTGAGCATTGGGAAAAAAGAATCATTGAACTAAGTATGCAGCACAGAAGGAGGCCACTTGGCGTATGGAATCCTTACAGTGCAGAAGGAGGCCATTCAGTCCATCGAGTCTGCACCGATTCTTACCCAGATCCTATACTCGTAACCAAAGGTATTTTACCCCACTAATTCCCTAACCTATATATATCTTGTGACACCAGAGGGCAATTTAGCACAGTCAATCCACCTAACCTACACATCCAGAAGCAAGGGTGAGGTCTCTGGGGTATAATTTGACCCATTCTAACTCAGGTTATCCACTGAGCCAATGGGCAGGATTTTCAGGCCTCGCTTGCCCCAAGACCTGAAAACCCCACCTGAGGTGAATGAACCCCTTAGCATGGTCCGTGTCCCACCCGCTCCGATTCCAGTGGTGGGCAGGGAGGAAAAATTCCGCCCAATGATTCATTTACCTTGATGCACGATCGAGCACATGGCGCAGGAGTGAGTAATATTCCCTTTTGATACTGGTTTTAATTTTCTTGTGTTCTTTTTTCTAATTGATCAGCTGGTACATAGGCAGAATCTCGAGGACATCGGCTGAAGAATTACTCCTGAAGCAAGGATACGTTGGAGCGTTTCTATTACGAGAGAGTGAGAGCTCACCTGGGGAATTCTCTATATCAGTAAAGTAAGTAATGCAACGATTGATAATGTAAATCGTCAACTTAGCCCCCCACAGTGATGACAAACCAATAGGTTTCACTTCGCTGTAGCCGTACTGATGTCTGTCGTGGCGGGTCCCGTGTGTTTTTGTTTGCTTGAGAGAGCTGGAGATGAAGAAAGGTCCAAAAAACAGTTCACCCAAACCAGAAAGAACAGGAAAATGCCCAAAGGAATGGTTTGACAGATGAGCAGCTTGAGTTTTTTTTTTAATTATAAATTCCTTCACTTTATCAGAGGCAGGGAAAAGCTAAGGAAGGTAAGCAATTTTGAGCTCTTTAAGAATGAGTTGCAGTAAATGATGGAGTTTTGAATTTAACCGTGAGCGTTGTATGAGAAAAGAATCATTGAATTAAGTATTCAGCACAGAGGGGGTCAGTTGACATATCATAGAATCCCTACGGTGCAGAAGGCGGCCATTCAGTCCATCAAGTCTGCACCAACTCTTATCCAGACCGTACCCCCGTAACCGAAGATATTTTACCCCACTAATCCTCTAGCATATGGGCGGGATTTTACAGCCTCACTTGGGCAAGCCCAGAAATTCCTGCTCAAGGTTAATGGAGATTTCTGTTGTTGGACCCTCGCCCGCTTCGTTTCTGGGTGGGCAAAATAGTAGAGTTCCGGCTTAAATATATCTTGTGACACCAAGCAGCAATTTAGCATGGTCAATCCACCTAACCTGCTCCTCTTTGAACAGTGGGAGGAAACTGGAGCACCCAGAGGAAACCCACGCAAACACGGGGAGAACTCAGTCACTCAAGGCCAGAATTGAACCCAGGCCCTGGTGCTGTAACTACTTATTTTAGGATCCTAGGATGCAAGCCATCAGGGCCAGGGATCTTATTTACCTTTAGCCCCATTAATTTGTCGAATACTACTTCCTCTAGTGGTGGTACTTAGAATCCCTGCAGTGCAGAAGAAGGCCATTCGGCCCATTGAACCTGCACCGACAACAATCCCACCCAAATCATATCCTCGTAACCACATGGCACTGATCCTCCCAAGGGTCAATTTAGCATAACCATTCCACATAACCTGCCCATCTTTGGAGTGTGGGAGGAAACTGGAGCACCCAGAGGAAACCCACACAGACACGGGGAGAATGTGCACAGTCCACATGGATAGACGCCACAGGCCGGAATCGAACTGGGGTCCCTGGTGCCATGAGGCAGCAATGCTAACCAATGTGCCAACCGTGCCGCCCTATGCTTGTACTGCCCCATTGAAAGAGCTACCCATTTTGTTCAGCGCACTGCTGCACATACCCTGCCCTTTCCTCATTGTCCCTCACTTGTTCCTTTTCAAATAAATACCCAATTCCAGCAAAAGGTGGAATACGGTGTCATTTGACAAGCATTTTTAATGAATCCCTGGCTGTTACATTGGGCATTTATTTTGATACGTATGCTCTGTGGCATCCTCTTGGACTGAAATAACGGGTGGAATTTTCCAGACATTGTCACCAGTGGGATCTGCTGGTCCTGCCTGCGGTGAAACCCTCCACACCGCCACGGGTTTCCCAGTGATGGGAGTTGGATTCAATGGGAAATCCCATTGACAACAGCGGGACCAGTGGCGGCCTGTCTCCCACCACGGGTGGGGTGGTGCAATGGAGAATCCCTCCTCAAGATCTTCTACTAAGCGCAGTAAGGTCATGAGGTCAATTTTCTGCAAGGAAGAGTAACCCACTTGCTTGTGATCTGATATGAAAGCATAATTAGCTCTCAACTTTGTTTAAACTGGTGTGCACTTTAAAACACTGATGTATCTTAGCCCATCTTGGGTTCAGACTTGCACAGAGACAAAAGGGTGAGTTGCAACATCAGATTGTGGTAAGTCTATTATCTCCCTTACATTATCAAAGATAGAAAGATCTGCATTTAGATAGCACCTTTCATGACTTCAGGACATCTCAAAGCGCTTTACAACCATTGACTTATTTTTGAAGTGTTGGAAAAGTTGGAAATGTGACAGTCACAAAGATAGCATGGTGGCACAATGGTTAACATTGCTGCCACTCAGCGCCAGGGATCCAGGTTTGATTGTCAGCTTGGGTCACTGTCTCTGCGGAGTCTGCATGTGTCTACGTGGGTTTCCTCCCACAGTCCAGGAGATGTGTTGGTCAGTTGTATTGGCCATGCTAAATTCTCCCTCAGTGTACCCGAACAGGCGCCGGAAAAGTTTAAAGTTTATGTATTAGTCACAATTAAAGGTTACATTAACACTGCAATGGAATTACTGTGAAATTCCCCTCTATACAGACAGTGACCCAAGACGGGGAACCAAACCTGCGTTCCTGGCGCTGCGAGGCAGCAGTGCTATCCACTGTGCCACTGTACCACCCACTATGTGGCTACTACGGGATTTTCACAGTAACTTCATTGCACTGTTAATGTAAGCTTACTTTAAACAATTTGCACACAGCAAGATCCCACAAAGGGCAATGTTACAATGACCAGATAATCTGAATTGAAGAGATGTTGACCGAGGGCTGACAATTGGCAGTGAGAACCTCTCTGCACTTCTTCAGAAACTAGTGACACGGAATCTTTTACACCCACCTGAGAGGGCATAGGGAGCCTCAGTTTAACGTTTCATCCACAAGACAGCACCTGCAGCAATGCAGCACTCTACTGGAGTGTCAGCATAGATTTCACACATAAGTGGCTCTTCAACCAGCAAACCTTCCGTCTCACAGCGCTTTCTGAACCACAATGCGACAAGGCTGCATATCCCCTGAGATCCTTTGTTGGCGAACACTTCAGCGGTCACGGGCATTCGGTTTCTGATCTTTGGGTAAACACTCTCCAAGGCGGCCTTCAGGACATACGACAGCGCAGAATCGCTGAGCAGAGACTGTTAGCCAAGTTCCGCACACATGAGCACGGCCTCAACCGGGATCTTGGGTTCATGTCACACTGTCTGCAACCCCCATGACTTGCCTGAACTTGCAACATCTGACTTGCTATCCTTTTTGGAGACAATATACATCTCTTTAACCTATGCTTAATACTATCTCCACTCACATTGTCTGCACCTTTAAGACTTGAATAGCAGATTAGCTGTAAAGCCTCGCATTCTAATCAGTATTCTGTAAACTGAGTGTGTGTCTTTATATGCCCTGTTTGAGCTCACAACTCTCCACTCATCTGATGAAGGAACAGCGTTCTGAAAGCTAGTGGCGTTTGCTACCAAATAAACCTGTTGGACTTTAACCTGGTGTTGTGAGACTTCTTACTGTGCTATCCCCTGGGATTCAGAGGTACCTTTTAACGAGGCTTATGCAATTAAAAGAAAAACAGTTGATCTTGTGAGCTGTAAAGAGCTTCTTCTCTGGATCTTTCTTGCATTAGGGTGGGTGAGAGTGCCCTGCCATTGCGGGTTTGTGGTAGGGAGTGTCATCTTCAGCCACACAGTGGTGCTATTGATTACCTGGCTGCTGTGCTAACACAATGGGGGGTAACACGCTGTGTTTTGTTATAAACTGTAAAGGAAGTTGCCCAGTTTGTTTTTTGTTTATTTCCATAACCATCTTCATCTGTAGTTTCACAGTTTGCTGAATTTTTAAACCTTTGGGCCGACCCTGAAGGTTTCGCTTGAACTCTCCAGAGATCTGCTGATAGTTTATGCAAAGTTACACCCACCCTCCTCAGATCTCTGGTGCAAGTGCAGCTGCTGTGGTGAATGCAATCTGTCATGCTGTGTGTTTGTGCTGTTCAGGTGCTTCTGCTGACGGCAGGCATTTAGCAGTGCCACTGCCTGACAGAAAGAAAGAACACAGACAGCGACCCAAGCCAGGAATTGAACCCGGGTCCCAAACTAGTAGCATTGCTCAGGATCTTAAGACGTCCCAAAGCGCTTTAAAAATAGGGAGAATTACACAAAATGTAGAACACAGGAACAATGGGGCAGCACAGTGGCACAGTGGTTAGCTCTGCTGCCTCACAGCACCGGTGACCTGGGTTCGATTCCCAACTCGGGTCACTGTCTGTGTGGAATTTGCACATTCTCCTCATGTCTGCATGGGTTTCTCTGGGTGCTCCTCCCACAGTCCAAAGATGTGGTGGATTGGTCATGCTAAATTGCCCCTTAATGTCTGTGGGCCTAGCTAGGGTAAATGCATCGGGTTACAAGGATCGGGCCTAGGTGGACTTGTGGTCTGTGCAGACTCACTGGGGCAAATGGCTTCCTCCTGTACTGTAGGATTCTATAATCTTACAATGCCCTAACATGTTTTAAAATAGGGAGAATGGCACAAAATGTAGAACACAGGAACAATGAATTGATGATCATGTAGCAACAATGAAGGTGTGGATTGTTAGAAGCATTTAAAATGGAGGTGGATGAATATTTAAAAGATCGAGGAATTGAGGGTGTGATGACTTCAGCCAGGCTGATGAGGTTAGCTTGCGAGAGTATGAACTACCAGATAAATCTTAATTGATGGTTAAGTCTGGGAGCCTCATGCTCCCTGTTTAAAGCAGGTGTGTCAGACTCCCAGCCTGCTTTCAGCAGGGAGTACTGATCTATGGTGTAAATAAAGTAACTTGGAGATGGGACTTTCACCTCCATGCAGTTATTACAGAGGAATAAGGGAAAATGGCGCAGAAAAGGAGTTAAGGCTGGCATAGATCAGCCATGATTGTATTGAAGGACAGGGCAGGCTTGAAGTGGCCTCCTCCTGCTTCGATCTCTTGTGCTCTTGTGAAACACATCTCTTGTGGCTCTTTGCATTAGAGCTGTGAGCTCCATCTGAGGCTGTGTAATTTGGTCCTGTCCATCTTAGTGAGTATGCTTCCCCAGATTTCCCTCCCATCCTTCCTCATTTAACTTCATCAACAGAGCTGGCAATTCTCTTTACCTTTAATGCTAATCTAACCTCTCCGTAAATACATCTATACTGTTCACCTCAACCACTTCCTGCGGCAGTGAGCTTCAGGTTCCCACCGTTCTGTCGGTTCAAGCAATTCTTACAACAAATGAGAATGTTTGAAAAGGATGTTTGTTGTAATGTAGAAAATGTAATAATTTGCACATAGCAACTCCCGCAAATATCATAGAATCATCGAATCCCTACAGGGCAGGAAGATGTCATTCAGCCCATTGAGCCTGCGCCGACAACAATCCTAGCCAAGCCCTATTCCCTTCGCACTACGCATTTACCCTGCTAATCCTCCTGACGCTAAAGGGCAATTTAGCATGGCCAATCAGCTTAGCCGGTGCATCTTTGGAGTGTGGCAGATAACTGGAGGTTCCAGAGAAAACCCACGTTGATGTGCAAATTCCATATTCTGACTGCTGTGTACGCAGCTCTGTGCATTGCGTGGAAGTGGTTTTGAGATTTGTTAAAGGGCAAAAAAATTCTCGTAAGGTTCCCCATTTGACCCCAATGTCCCAACCCAAAATATAAACTGCTGTTCTTCAGAATTGATTTGAACTTTGTTAGCGAAGTTAGTGAGTTAAATTGTCAGCCGATCAGGCTGATTGAAGAGCCTTACTTATCTTGCTCACAGACCCCACGGATGTACTGTAGATGATGCTGTGCTGTAACAGACATTTTATAGCCTATAAAAACTGGTGTGAAATAGAAAACTCTGTTCCTTCACTACTGCCTGCAAAATCCTTTCCATCGCTCCATCCTAATCCTGCCCATTGCTCCATCATTTAGCTATAGTACATTGAATATGGGCCAATTTTTTTAAAAGTTTATTTACTTGTGTCACAAATAGGCTTACATTATCACTGCAATGAAGTTACTGTGAAAATCCCTTTGTTGCCCACACTTTGGCACTTGTTTGGGTACACTGAAGGAGAATTTAGTATGCCCAGTGCACCTAACCTGCACATCTTTGGGAGGAAACCGGAGCACCCAGAGGAAACCCACACAGACATGGAGAGAGCATGCAGATTCCACACAGACAAGCCAGGATCAAACCCGAGTCTCTGGTGCTGTGAGGCAGCAGTGCTAACCACTGGGCCACCCATTCATGATAACTTAACACATCTATAATATTTTAAAGTAAAAAATTCAATTCTGTTTGGTTGTTACAATCCTTCAGCCAATACTTACATTTGCTGCAGAGCTGTTGGTTTTTTGCTAGCTTTTCCAGGGTAACATACGGTGACTGGACAGTTGACTCGAGCAAGATTCCAGACAGTTGACAGTAGCCATGGGCCTCAGCATTGAGTCATTGTCTTTGAATGAGGATGGAATAAACAAGTAGGGTATTGGTAAACAAAACATTACCAAGTACAGAAACACGATGCTGTTTACATGACTTTTTAAACATTTTCATTCATGGGATGTGGGCATTGCTAGCAGGGCCAGCATTTATTGCCCATTCTTAATTGCACTTGCACTGAATGGCTTGCTCAGCCATTTCAGCGGGCAGTTAAGAGCCAAACACAATCACAAATTCTTTTTCTTGCTCAAGCCAAGGACCCGGTTAGATTTTAAGAATTTAAATGCTGCATGTAAATAAGGGTTTGAAAAATCAAGTTTTCTTTGCCTGTCTGTGTGGTAGAGTGTTGGCACAGTGGTTAGCACTGCTGCCTCACAATGCCAGGGACCCAGGTTCAGTTCATGCTTCGGGTGACTGTCTGCGTGGAATTTGCATGTTCCTCCTCCAGGTGCTCTGGTTTCCTCCCACAGTCCAAAGATGTGCAGATTAGGTGGATTGACCATGCTAAGTTGTTCCTTAGTATCCAAAGATGCACAGTTTAGGTGGATTAGCCATGGTAAAATGTGCGTGGTTATAAGGTGAGGGAGGTGGGCCTGGGTAAGATGCTCTTTTGGCAAGTCAGTGCAGAATTGATGGGCCAAATGGCCTCTTTCTGCGTGATGGGACTCTATTATAATCATAGAATAGAATCCCTACAGTGCAGAAGAAGGCCATTCGGCCCGTGAAGTCTGCACTGACCACAATCTCTCCCAAGCTCTATTCCCATAACCCCATATATTTACCCTGTTAATCCCGCTGACACTAGGGTCAATTTGCATGGCCAGTCAAAGTAACCTGCACATCTATGGACTGTGGAAAGAAACCAGAGCACCCGGAGGAATCCCACACAGACACGGGCAGAACATGCAAACTCCAGACAGACAGTGACCCGAGGCCGGAATTGAACTCAAGTAGCTTGTCTCCACAGCTGCCTTTTGCAGACTGAGGCAATGTTTTGCTGACAGCTTTATTATTGCAGTGATTGAAACAAGCCAACTCGTCTGGTCACTCTGCGAAAGCAGTGAATTCGCCCAGTTTCACAAAGCACGTCAAGGGTGAGGTTTTCAATTTGTCCCCCCACCCCCCCAACCCTAAAAGAATTAGGGTTTCGTATCATAGAATTTCAAGTAGTGCAATTTTTGGACTTTCTTTTATTAAACTTTCTCCCAGAAAACATCCGGATTTTTCCAGTGTTAAAATGTGCAGCTCAACTAATAATTTTATTGGGATAATTTTACTGCACAGTAACATTGGGCACTTCCAAGAGGTTTGATCCAGCACAGCTTTCCAAACAATCCATAAACAATTGCATAAATAATATACATGTTAATGTCAGGCTTGTGCAGAACTTGTACCATTTTCAGTTCCATCATCTTGCAACTCAGTTCCTTCCACTTTTATCATGCAGCACGTTGCTTCACAACAATAACTTGAATTTTTATAGCACCTTTAACATAGTAAAACATCCCAAGGTATAATTGCAGGGATATTATCAAAGAAAGATTGATGTCTCAGAAGCGTTATGTACTAAGCTAGTTGTTTTGGTTGGAGCAGAGAAGACTGGGGGGAGATGACCTGATTGAGGTGTACAGGATTATGAGGGGCATAGACAGAGTGGACAGGGAGCAGCTGTTCCCCTTACTTGAAGGGTCAGTCACGAGGGAACATAGTTTCAGTGGGATGTGAGGAAAAACTTTTTTACCCAGAGGTTGGTGACAATCTGGGATGCAGGGCCTGGGTGGGTCTTAGAGGTGGGTTGCCTCACATCCTTTAAAATGCACAAGGAGGAGCACTTGGCACATCATAACATTCAAAGCTATAGACTATATGCTGGTAGATGGGATTAGGTGGGGGTTCAGGTCTTTCTCGTGTCTGGGTGCAGATTCAATGGGCCGAAAGGCCTCTTCTCCATAGCATGATCCTATGATTCTCAGGATGGAACTCTCCTGCCTGTCCCCCCCATAGGAATTGTAATGGATGGGGGTCGGACCACACAAAGATCCGTTGACCTCGGGCGGGATTTTCCTGTTCCGGTGAGACCGTGGCCGGAGAAATCCCGCCCTACGATCCTACTTCGAAATAGGTTCACTGTTCAAGTGCAGAGGGTAACAAACACCCTTTTATTCACAAAACATTCCCCATCAAAGGTGGAGCATTAAAGACAAGCAAAATACATCACCTGTATCTTTCCACATATTTTTGGGTGGCACAGTGGCACAGTGGTTAGCACTGCTGCCTCACAGCGCCAGGGACCCGGGTTCAATTCTGGCCTTGGGTGACTGTGTGGAGTTTGCACATTCTCCCTGTGTCTGTGTGGGGTCTTCCTCCGGGTGTTTGGGTTCCCTCCGACAGTCCAAAAGATATGCTGGTTAGGTGGATTGGCCACGCTGAATTGCCCCTTAGGGTCCCAAGATGTGTAAATTAGATGGATTAGCCATGATAAATGTGAGCGGTTATGGGGATTGGGGTGGGGGGGGTGGGGGGCGAAGATTTGCGGAGTAAATATGTGGGGTCATGGGGTAAACTGGTGCAGGAGTTAGTGCAGGCTCGATGAGCAGAATGGCCTCCTTCTGCACTGTAAGGATTCTATGAGTCTCAGATGGGTTCTAAGAAAATATTTCAGTAATAAAACTGTGGGAAATTTGTAAGATAGAAAAAAATGCAAACATTAGCACCTTTATGGGAATAAAACACCCTGAGGTGTTTCACAGGAGTATTATGAAAGTAAATAAGACATGGGCTGCATAAGGAGGTGTCAGGGCAGATGATCAAACAGGTAGGATTTTTAAGGAAGGTTTTGAAGGAAAACAATGAGGTAGGGAGGCAGAGTGATATAGAGAGGCACTTACAGAGCTTGGGGCCTGGGCAGCTGCAGCTGTGGTCACCATCGTGGCTGGATCGGAATCTGGGATGCTCAGAAGACCATTAAAATGTAATGGCTGGGATTTTCCATCCCGCCCACAGTGGTGATGGAGATGGATGCCACTATCAGATGGCGGGATCTTCCAGTCCTGCTGGAATCAATGGAAAATTTTGCCCAATGTCTACTGTTATCTGCAAGGATTTAAACAACCGCAGTGGTGGAGCTACGTGAAATGGAGATGTTAGCAATCATCTGATGTTTGATTGAGTGGTGATAAAAATGGGAGAATGCTGAGAGGCTCTTTAAACAGCACTTCAATGCAATGCTGTTCAGTATTTGTGATATCAGTAGCTAACAAACTTGGGAGTAAGCTGAATTTGGTACAGTCGTTGTTTGACCATTGTCACCAATGAGGACCTCGACACCATCAGTCATTTTGAGGCTGAATGTGGTGTGTCCGAAGATGACTGATCGGGCCAATTCGAGCACAGAACGTCCGAGCACATATTGGACAGACTTGTGTAGGCACTATAGTTGTTGCGCTGGTGGCTCTGGACTTGTGCAGCTCGCGCTTAAGTTGTGCGCAATACACCTTGCTTCTTAAGCTTGACAGCTTTTGTGGGTGAGGCAGCGCCAGGTAGGGCGGTTTTGTGCCAGCGTTTCCCATGTAGTCATGTCTACATCAAGCAACTTCAGGGGGGCCTTGAGTGTGTCTTTGAAACGTTTCTTTTGCCCTCATGCGAGTGTCTCCCAACAGAGAGTTCCCCAAGAAGAGCTGCTTGAGTACGCGCTCATCTGCCATACCGATCACATGACCTGCCCTCATCAGCAGTGTGTGGACTGATGGTAGACTTGCTCTAGAGAGAACTTCAGTGTCTGGTACTTTGTCTTGCCATCTGATACGTAGTATTCTGCGAAGACAAGTCATGTGGAAATGATTGAGCTGTCTTGCATGCCTTCGATAAATAGTCCACACTTCACAGGCGTACAGGAGGGTAGTGAGTACCATGGCGTTGTAGACCTTCAGTTTTGTTGCTGGGCTGATTTCTCGACGTTTCCATACAGTGGAGTGCAGTCTAATAAACCAGAACTTGTCTTTGCTATTCTGCAGTTAACTTCTGTATCAATAGTCACTGCTTGGGAGAGGGGGCTGCCAAGATAAGTGAACTGGTCCACTGCCTGTAGTTTCTGCCCTTTGATTGTGATATGGGTTCTGTGTACGATGCATGAGGAGCACATCATAACATTCAATGCTATAAACTATATGCTGGTCGATGAAATTAGATTGGAGTTCAGGTCTTTCTCGTGTTTGGGTGCAGACTCCATGGGCAGAAGCGCCTCTTCTGCACTATATGATTCTATAATTCTAAGGGTGGAATTTTCCCATCCCGTCCCCCGTAGGAATTGTAATGGGTGGGAGCAACCAGCCTGTGGAAACCTGTTCCAAATTAACCCATGGTACATCTCATAAATAAGCAAATAGTGTTGGCATTGGTCTGCAGGAGGTGCTTACTTGAGAACAGTTGCAACTTGGGAGCGACATAGTGGCACAGTGGTTAGCACTGCTGCTTCACAGCACCAGGGACCTGGGTTCAATTCCCAGCTTGAGTCACTGTCTGTGTGGAGTTTGCATGTTCTCTCTTGTGTCTGCGGGGGTTTGTTCCGGTTTCCTCTCTCAGCCTGAAAGGCGTACCACTTAGGTACATTGACCAACTTAAATTCTCCCTCAGTGTATCTGAACAGGTGCTGGAGTGGAGATTTTCACAGTAACTTCATTGAAGAGTTAATGTAAGCCCACTTGTGACTAATAAATAAATTTTACTTTAACTCTGGGCTAGATCTGCCTTGCATGTGAAGTTACCTGTATGATTCTGGCATCCTTTGCAGTGGTGCTTGCAATTTCACGTTAAACCCAGAAAATTACTGAGGGATTTTCCCCTACAAGCATTTAAAATGCTCACATCAATGTCCCTGCCTCAGCAATCTTCAGAGGCATTGCCTCCACTAACACAAAGCACTGAGAAACAAGATAATCACTTGTTTGACAGCAACTTCCTGCCTTAGATTCGAAGCGATATAATTGAGCATGGTGAGAGGTTGTTGCAGTTCAAAATTTGTTGTTCCCTTTTCAGTAGATCAGGACTGATATGGTGCATTGTAAGGGTAATTCACACGCTCCCTCTGAGTATCATGCTTAATGAAATTTACTTATTGTTTGGACAGACTTAAAATGAGGGCTATAAAGGTTGACACCTTATGAGAGTTCCAAGAAGTTGAACATTTCCAGTCTCCCTCTGTTAACGAGCCCTAATCAACTTTGATTTGTGTAAGTTGGGTGACATGGTAGCACAGTGGTTAGCGCTGCCGCTTCACAGCAGGGGTTTGATTCCTGGCTTGGGTCACTGTCTGTGTAAAGTCTGCACGTTCTCCCTGTGTGTCTGTGTGGGTTTCCTCAAGGTGCTCTGACTTCCTCCCACATTCTGAAAGGTGAGGTGCATTGACCCAAATAGGCACCAGACTGTGGCGACTAGGGTCAGTGTAAACCTTTATTTTACTAAGTGGCTATACCATGTGCGAGCTGATGTTCTGATGTTGAACATAAGGAAATGCCACTAATTGGGGCACGGGGTTGGGAGGGACAATTGCATCAAATGTTTATGTCAAAGTGAAACACAATTTGGCTGATCTCGCAATGTTTTCCACTCCAATTGTTGGACCCACCCAACACGATCAGCAGCGGAAAATCCTATATATCGACTATCGCAAGTCTATCATTGACTAATGATAATTGAAGGGGAGGTGATGGCCTGGTGGTATTATCATTCAGCTATTAATCAAGAAACTCAGCGAATGTTCTGGGGACCCGGGTTTGAATCCTGCCGTAGTAGGTGGTGGAATTTGTTTAAAGTAAAAGTTTATTTATTATTGTCACAAGTAGGCTTACATTTTATAAATGACCTGGATGAGGAACTGGAGGGATGGGTTGGTAAGTCTGCCGATGACACGAAGATCAGAGGTGTTGTGGGTAGTTTAGAGGGATGTCAGAAGTTGCAGTGCGACATAGATAGGATGCACGGCTAGGCGGAGAAGTGGCAGATGGACTTCAGCCCGGATAAATGTGTAGTGATCCATTTTGGCAGGTCAAATGGGATGAAGGAATACAATATTAAGAGTAAGACTCTTAGCAGTGTGGAAGATCAGAAGGATCTTGGGGTCTGAGTTTATAGACTCTCAAATCAGCTTCGCAGGTAGAGGATGTGTTTAAGAAGGTGTATGGTGTACTGGCCTTCATTAATCGAGGAATTGAGTTTAGGAGTCGGGAGATAATGCTGCAGCTTTATTATACCCTGGTCAGACCCCACTTGGAGTACTGTGCTCAGTTCTGGTCGTCTCTTTACAGGAAGATGTGGAAGCCATTAAAAGGGCGCAGAGGAGATTTACAAGGATGTTACCTGGATTGGGTGGCATGTCTTATGAGGATAGGTTGAGAGAGCTCAATCTTTTCTCCTTAGAGAGACAAAGGGTGAGAGGGGACCTGATAGAGGTGTGTAAGACGATGAGAGGTATTGATCAGGTGGACTCTCAGAGGCTTTTCCCCAGGGCTGAAATGGCTGACACAAGAGGATGCAGGTTTAAGGTGCTGGGGAGTAGGTACAGAGGAGATGTCAGGGGTAAGTTTTTCACTCAGAGGGTGGTGAGTGAGTGGAATCAGCTGCCGTCGGTGGTGGTGGAGGCAAAATTGTTAGGGTCTTTTAAGAGACTTCTGGATGAGTACATGGGGCTTAATAGGATTAAGGGTTATAGTAAGCCTAGTAGGTAGAAATAAGATCAGCGCAACTTGTGGGTCGAAAGGCCTGTTTGTGCTGTAGTTTTCCTATGATTCTATGATTAACATTGTAATGAAGTTACTGTGAAAATCCCTTAGTCACCTCACCCCAGCACCTGTTTGGATACACTGACGGAGAATTTAGCATGGCCAACGCACCCAATCAACATCTCTGTTGGACTGTGGAAGGAATCTGGAACACCTGGAGGAAGCCAACACAGACTCGGAGAATTTACAGACTCTACACAGACAGTGACCCAAACTGGGAATCGAACCCAGTTCCCTGGCACTGTGAGGCAGCAGCGCTAACCATAGTGCCACAATGCCGCCCTGAATTGAATAAGAAAAAGCATCTGGAATTAAGAATCTACTGATGACCATGAAACCATTGTCGATCGTTGGAAAAACTCATCCGGTTCACAAATGTCCTTTAGGGAGGGAAATCTGTTGTCTTTACCTGGCCTGGCCTACATGTAACTCCACAGTCACAGCAATGTGGTTGACTCACAACTGCCCTCCAAGGGCAACTAAAGATGGACAATAAATGCTGGCCAGTCAGTGATGCCCGTGCCCCGTGAACGTATAAAAACAACTTGGCCTCATCAAGATGAACTAATTAGTAAAACCTCACCAAAACGTGGTGACGACACAAAACAGGCAGCACTTGAAATCAATAATGCATAAGTTCCAGTAAAGTTGAGACATTCTTCAAACTGATGAATGGAAAAAATAAATATTGTTAGAATAAAATTTCTCAGTTTGTAATTATTAGGTGTTGGCTTACGACGACAGCCAAGGGAGATCAAAGAGAAATGTTGATCCGACCTTTGCAGATTTGGAGTTGAAACCTAAGCATGAAGTGGCTGAGTTGTACTCCCACAGCCGCTTAAACCTGTAAATCATTTACTAAACATTGACACACGGAATCAACACATTGAAAGATGATTTTACAACCTACAAGGCTTGCCCAGATTTTAAACTCCCTCTGCCTGCTGGAGATAAGGTACAATAACCATTCCTCAGATCCGACAGTTAGCATTGACTGGGGCCTCTCGAACCGCCCTCCACGGCCACAGGACCAGAAGTTAAAGGCCCTTCTCTGATTATAATGATATCCGTTATCTTGCGTGATTTGTAATCCCAATTAAAATGCAGCAAGATATAAATTCTGATGTTGCATCAATGTGAATTGTCGAAGATGTACTTTACCCTAAGATCGTACAATCCTACAGTGCAGAAGGAGGCCATTTGGCCCATCGAGCAAGATCCACAATCCCACCAAGGCCCTATTCCCCTTGCATTTACCTGAGCTAGTCCCCCTGACACTGAGACAATTTAGCATGGCCAATCAACCTAATCTTTGGTCTGTGGGAGGAAACTGGAGCACCTGGTGTGCTAACCACTGTGCTGCTGTGCACCCCCCCTGCCCAGACTAATGACATTACGCAACTGATAGGCTGTCAAACACTGACTCACATCATTCAGTTGTTTATGTAAGAGATATCTAACACTAACCCTTGGCTTAGTGTGTCCACACTTGGGACTTGGATCTGGAGCTATTATGTAACATTGTGCAATAATAATGGACTCATTTCACCTGCAGAGGAGCCAATAGACTTTGTTAGCAAACTAGTCGGAGTCCACTATTCAGCTACTCTGCACCTCCCAAGCACCCTGCATTGCAAACTGCATGTTTATAGGTTTAAATAAATAAAAGTCAAATGCATTAATTATTGAAAGATTTTCTTGTTCTCCTATTGTTCATGTAGAAAGAAGGAAAATTAAAGGAAGAGTTCCTTTTTCTAAGGAAGGTCCTCCCTGAATTAATGCTAAACTTTGAGTCAAAATACGTTCAGCTGTTAATCACGTTCAAGTACTGAAGATGCTCCCATTAAATACCCTCTTAAGATTTACATACAGTACCTCTTACAAACCAAGAGTAAAAGATCAGTCTAAGCAATGATTATAGCGAAGAGAAGAAATACTCAATGTTTTAATGTGATTAAACGTGTAAGGGAGGTGATGGCCTAGTTGAAAGTCAACCACATTGCTGTGGTTCTGGAGTCACATGTAGGCCAGACCAGATAAGGACAGCAAATTTCCTTCCCTAAAGGACATTAGCGAGCCAGATGGGTTTTTCCGACAATCGACAATGGTTTCATGTTCATCAATAAATTCTTATTCCAGATATCTGGTATTATCACTAAACCTTTAATCCAGAAACTCAGCTAATGTTTTGGGGACCTGGGTTCGAATCCCGCCACAGCAGATGGTAGAATTTGAATTCAATAAGATATCTGGACTAGGGATAGGCGATAAATGCTGGCCAGCCAACGATACCCCTTGTCCCATGAATGAATGAAAAAAAACAGCTGAACATGTTTTGACTGTAAGTTTGGTATTAATTCATGCTTGATCTTCCCTCTATAATGGAATCCTTTCTCTTTCTTGCTTCCTAAAATTGTCCAGTAACTAAATAGTCAAAAGCTCTTCAGCCATTCAAAAGGCAAATCACTGAATCCCCACAGTGAAGAAGGAGACCATTCGGCCCATCCAACCAGCACCAATAATAATCCAGGCCCTATCCCCATAACCCCATGCATTTACCCTGACACTGTGGGTAGGATTTTACAGCCTTGCTCATCCTGAAATCGTAAAATTCCGCTCGAGGTCAACAGATCTTTGCATGGTTCGCTCCTCACCCACTCCAATTCACGTGGCGGGTGGGATGGCAAAATTCCAGCTATGGGCCAATTTAGCATGGCCAATCCACCTATCCAGCACATCTTTGAACTGTGGGAGGGAAGAGGAGCACTCAGAGGAAACCCACACTGACATGGGGAGAATATGCAGACTCCACACAGACAATGACACAAGGTTGGAATTGAACCTGGGCCTTTGGCGCTGTGCCACCGTGCCACTCAAAGCTCTCTCAGTGGAGTATCAGTACATGCAGTGTTTGGTAAGAAATAATCAAAAGTTCCCCACATTTCCAACAGTTTATCCAATTAATCCTGCCTTTGATTTTCACTAGTTTAAGCCTGTAGGTCCTCAGATTGAAATTCTGGGTGGTTACGGGGTGAGGGGGAGTGGTTAGGTGGAGAGCAGAAGAAGCAGCTATATGTTGGGCCCCGACTTGTCTCTCCTAACAAAGTCTTTTAGTTCCTTTGGAAGTGAAGTCACTCCATTCATTGTTGCAGACTGTTGTAAGATTGGCTGACCTATATCAGATCTCCTGTCTTGTCAGCCTGGCTCTGCTGGAGGTCCTTGGAGTTGTTACATCAAAGCCTCACCCCGAGGACATGTTCCAGGCTGACACTTGTTTTACTGACTCAGCCAAACTATAATCTGTCTGTGCTTGGTGATTTCACCGTTGGCCAATGGTGTGGTTTGACTTTTAAATTAGCAGCATTATGAAATGTTGTATATGAAAATGAATGAGGCAAAGAAAATCAAATTATAGCTGGCACTCCTCCCATTCTGACATCACCTTTCCTTCTCTCAGCAATCTGATAGAAGTCTACACAATAATGAGGGGCATGGGCAGAGTGAATGTTCAGAAGCTTTTTCCCAGGGTGGAAGAGTCAGTTACTAGGGGACATAGGTTTAAGGTGCAAAGGGCAAGGTTTAAAGGAGATGTACGAGGCAAGTTTTTTTACACAGAGGGTGGTGGGTGCCTGGAACTCGCTGCTGGGGGAGGTAGTGGAAGCGGATACAATAGTGACTTTGAAGGGGCATCTTGGCAAATACAAGAATAGAATGGAAATAGAGGAATATGGTCTTGGGAAAGGTAGGGGGTTTTAGTTCAGTCAGACAGCATGGTTGGTGCGGGCTTGGAGGGCCGAAGGGCCTGTTCCTGCGCTGTAATTTTCTTTTTTCTTTACTTTAATCAGGGGATGACAGTAACAATGTAGATTTTGATAGAAGGCGTTCCTCCACAAATTCACCTGCAATCTCATTCTCACAGGCGGGCAGCGCCGTCCTGTTACACATTCACTCTCAAGAACTCTGGGAAAGTGAGACTTTAATATAATTGGTCGCAGTGGATTCCTTTTCCTGGACAAAAAACACATTCCCCTCAGCCTAGCCTTCTGTATCAAAGTTAATATTGAATCCATAAGGACGCCAAGGCTGGGAATCAAAAGGTACTTGACGTTTCAGAAAAATAGGGAGAAAGGAAAATGAGCCTGGGTTGTTGTGTAAAGAACGGATGAGATTGATACGGTAACTGAGAAATGATCCTGGCTCAGAAGATCAAGATGTAGAATCAGTTTGGGTGGAAATAACAAATAGCAAGGGAAAGAAATCATTTATAGCACCCCCCCCCACCCTAATATTAGCTACAGTGTAGGGCAGAGCATAAACCAAGGAATATTTGGCATTGTAAGAAATATACTGCTACAATTGTGGGTGATTTTAATCTTCCGATGGATTGGATGAATCAAATGAGCAAAGATAAACCGGAGGATGAGTTGAAGAAATGTATTTTAGACTACTTAACAACAGATCCTTTACCATGAGCCTCAGTTCCTCACCCAAGTTTTCCTCTAATAAAAGCAAATTACTGCACATGCTGGAATCTGAAACCAAAAGAGAAAATGTTGGAAAAAGTCAGCAGGTTTGGCAGCATCTGTAAGGAGAGAAAAGAGGTGACGTTTCGAATCCAAATGAGTTTTGACAAAAGATCATCTGGACTTGAAACGTCAGCTCTTTTCTCTCCTTACAGATGCTGCCAGACCTGCTGAGATTATCCAACATTTTCTCTTTTGATTTCCTCGAATAAAGTTGACTGTAGATGGTTGCAAGTTTCAGCATTGATGTAAAGCCTATTTCAGATTAATGGTCATCATAGAATCATAACAGTGCAGAAGAGGCCCTTTGGCCCATTGAGTCTTCACTGACACATGAGAAACACCTAACGTCCTCAGCTAATCCCACTTACCAGCATTTGACCCATAGCCCTGAATGTTATGATGTGCCAAGTGCTCATCCAGGTACTTTTTAAAGGATATGAGGCAACCAGCCTCTACCGCCCTCCCAGGCAGCGCAGTCCAGACCGTCACCACCCTCTGGGGAATAAAAGTTTTTCCTCTTGCCTCTCACCTTGAACTTATGTCCCCTCATGACTGACCCTTCAACTCAGAGGAACAGCTGCTCCCTATCCACTCTTTCCACGTCCCTCATAATCTTGTACATCTCGATCAGGTCGCCCCTCAGTTTTCTCTGCTACAATGAAAACAACACATTCAAATGTCAATGATGGGGTGGTCAAGACTGGATCAATTTCTACAGCAACATGCTTACCCCCTCCAGTTCTACCATCCCCTGAGGACTCTGTGTCCCCCTAATGCTGGCCTATCGAACAACCCCAACAATCTCTCCTACATCATTGAAGCCTTTTCTTCTGTTAAATTCTTTACTACTGAGGTGTATCCTCAAGAACTCACCCACAGACACGCGACTAGGGGAACTTCACAGTAACTTCATTGCAGTGTTAATGTAAGCCTTACTTGTGACTAATAAATAAATAAACTTTTAAGTGTCAGGGAACACAGGTATTTACTACAGGTCTCCCTTGCTCCACACTCCAATGGACAATTGGCCTCTCAGGGTGGACCCCGGGTAGATAACCATACCAGGTTCACCTGACCTGTTCCCTTGAAGGGGCAATGCTCCAAAATACGTAACACCTTCCATTGCTTAGATCTTAAGCAAATGTATTTCCTCACTAAAGCTTATTTAAATGTATTTATTTATTAGTGTCACAAGGAGGCTTACGTTAACACTGCAATGAAGTTATTGTGAAAATCCCTGAGTTGCCACACCCCGACGCCTGTTTGGGTACGGCCTGTTTTTCGGACTGTGGGAGGAAACCAGAGCACTTGGAGGAAATCCACACAGGCACGGGGAGAATGTGCAGACTCCACACAGACAGTGACCCAAACCAGGAATTAAACCAGGGTCTCTGGTGTGTGAGGCAGCAGTGCTAACCACTGTGTCACTGTGCCACTCTCTGCATCCCTCTGCTTCTTTACTTCTCTCTTCCTTTTGGTCACCTACCTTAATATCTCCTTCTTTGTCTTAGTGTCAATCTTTTTGTCTGATTATGCACCTGTGAAGCACATTACAAAGTTTTGCTGTGTTCATGGTGCTATAATAATGTTGTTTCGCACCAGATGTTCAGCACCGAAATAGTATGCTATGCTGCAGTTATATTAAGCACAGTTACAGTGGGATCATGTTCTTTCTTGAATAAGCATTTTGTGAAATAATTAAAGTTATAATTATCAGCTCAAATCCTGAGCATAATGTATGATTCTGAAATCCTGCCTGGCTTCCTCTTATATTGAGGTGGAGATGTCGACGTTGGATTAGGGTGAACACAGTAAGAAGTCTCACAGTTGAGTCACCTGATGAAGGAGCAGCCCTCTGAAAGCATGTGGCTTGTGCTACCAAATAAACCTGTTGGACTCTAACTTGGTGCTGTGAGACTTCTTCCTCTTATATTTCCAGACAAACAAAGGCCAAGTTTGATTCATGATTGGTTTTAAACACAACCCTTTTTCATTTATTCAGTCATGGGATGTCGCCAACATTTATTATCCATCCCTAAAATTGCCCTTGAAAAGGCAATGGTGAGCTGCCTTCTTGAATCGCTGTGGTCCATGTGGTGTAGGTCCACCCACACTGCTGTTAGACAGGGAATTCCAGGATTTTGATCCCGGGACCATGAAGGAATGGCCAAATCAGGATGGTGAGTGACTTGGAGAGGAACATCCAGGGAGTGGTGTTCCCATGTCAATGCTGCTCTTGTTCAATGGTAGCAGTCATAGGTTTGGCAGCTATCAAGGACTCTTGGTGAGTTCCTGCATTGCATCTTGTAGATGGTACACACTCCTGCCACTATGTGTGATAGGTAGACGGAATGGATGTATGTGACTGGGGTGCCAATCAAGTAGATTGCTTAGTCCTGGATGGTATCAAACTACTTATTGTTGTTGGAGCTGCCTCCATCCAGGCCAAGGGAGAGTAATCCATCACACTCCTTGTAGATGGTGGACAGGCTTTGGGGAGTCAGCAGACGATCAAGTGCTACAGGATTCCTAGCCTTTGACCTGCACTTGTAGCCACGGTATTTATATAGTTAATCCTGTCCAGTTTATGGTCAGTGGTAACCCCCAGGATTTTGATAGTGGGGGATTCAGTGATGGTCATGCCATTGAATATTGAGGGGCAATGGTTAGATCCTCTCTTGTTGGAGATGGTCGTTGTCTGGACATGTGTGGTGCGAATGTTACTTGCCACTTGTCAGCCCAAGCCTGGATATTGTCCAGGTCTTGCTGCGTTTGGACACTTGCTTTCTTAGTAAGGCAATTATAATTCAAATAGACCTTCAATTAAACTAATACAATTTTTTTCTTGAAAGTCCACAGTGGCTATTGTCCTGGGTAGTCCTGCTTGTTCAGAAACGTGTTGTAGAGCATTCATTACAGTGCTCAGCTTTGGACCCATTCCTTCACTGTTTTGTAATCTCCTCCGATTTACTAGGCCAGCTGTCTGTACAATCAACCCTTTGAGCATTTCATAAGCATCTAAACACCAAGTGAGAATAGGTCCTCTTAGCCCATTTGCCCCTATTCCTCAGTCAAGGTGGGGCTATGATGTTGTTTGCCATGTCATTTGTTCGATAGGTCTAATGAGAAAGAGAAAAAAGTAATAATATAAAAGCCAAAGAGAAAAGGGAAAGAAAGAAGGAACAGATAGGAAATAAGTGTTGCGATGTGCCTCCAATTTCACATAAATGGCTCTTGATTTATCTTTAAATGGGGACTAGGCAATGCCATTGTTTAGCATGCTATCATTTATCTGAGATTGAGGTGCATATATGCCCTGAATTTGGAGGTGCCAATCTTAATCTAAATGAAATTAGTTTGGCCAACTCAATGCTGTGGGCAGTATGTCCATGGCATGTTTCACAGCAGTGGGAGATGGTGTGCTGCTCCTTGGTGGTGGGATCCCACTGGAGTAAATGCCGGCAAGATTCCAGCGATTGGTGGTAACAAGCCGGCAAGAAAATCATGCAGATAATTTTCCCAAATATTGGCACTGTAAGAGGAGTCTCATTCAAAGACTTGCGGTGTGTAAAACTATTGTGATTGCAGAACGTTGCAGAAAGATTAATGGTGGCTGGCACTTTACTGGTGGCTGCAGTCCAAATCATTTGTTTTACGTTCATACTAGTTTTCGTTCAGCAAGACTAGAAACTTGCCTTTCTCTTAGCTCCCTTTATGATGTTTTGCAACACTGCGATGTTCTCGTTGCATCCGGGAGTGGCTGCTAAAAACCCCTTTTGCCGTGGGTTTATTTCGACTGTCTCACTCAGTCTTTTCGCCATGATCTTTGTAAATAGGCGTAGCAGCATTGGACCAATCGTAATAGGGCGCCAGTTGTCTATGTTTTTCAGGCGTTCCGTATCCTCGCACTTGGGTATAAGGACTGTCCGACTCTGTTTCATACAGTTCGGGATCTTTCTAGAGGTCAGCCACAGTGTGAAGAGGCGAGGTATACGGGTGTCATATGTCTCATGGATATCACGGATGTCCTCCAACCCTCGACCATCCGGACCCGGTGCACTTGCCTCCTTAATACCCTTGATGGCTTGGGTAACCTCTTCAGCAGTGATTGTTGAAATAAAATGAAAAACTGAACAATTTATTTTTCTCAGAAATACGTTGCAGCAAAGCTGCTTTCGAACGAGATCATGGTTTACCTCTCTGATGTGACAAGAATGTTCTTGTCATTATCTCTGTGAAACTACTGGGGTTGAAAGAAATTTCTGAATCATATAAACCCTAGAGTGCAGAATGAGGCCATTTGGCCCATCTAGCCTGTACTGACAACAATCCCACCCAAGCCTCATCCCAATAACCCCCTTGTATTTATCCTGTTAATCCTCTTGACACTAAGGGGCAATTTAGCATGGCCAATCCATCTGACCGTGCACATCTTTGGAGTGCAGGAGGAAACTGGAGCACCCGGATGAAGCCCACGCAGACAATGTTCAAACTCTACACAGACAGTGACCCAGCTAGAATCGAAGCCAGGTCCCTGGCACTGTGAGGCAGCAATGCTAACCACTGTGCCACCCCTGTTGGTGGTATTGGGTCGTTATTACTTGTCTATGATCATAATGGAGGTATTAAACAACAACTTGTATTTATATTGCATCTTTCCCATCGAAAACTATTCCAAAGCTTTTCATGAGAGCAATGAAACAGAAAAAATAGACAGTGAGCCAAAGAAATCAGGTAAGTAGATTGGGACAGAGCTTAGCCAAAGAGCTGGATTTTGATGAACATGGTGGTTCATGAGACTGATTCCTGGGATAAAACATTCATCTTGTGAGGAAAGGTTGAGCAGGTTGGTCCTTGAAGTTTAGAAGAGTGAGAGATGGTCTTATTGAAGCAAAACATTCTGGGGGCGGGGGTGGGGATGGACAGGGTAGCTGCTGAGTTGCTGTTTCCCCGTGTAGGGGACCTAGAACCAAGGGGCATAGTTTCAAAATAAAGAGTCATCCCATTTAAGATGGAGATGAGGAGAAATTTCTTTGCTCAGGGGATTGTTAGGGTGCTATCTTACTGGCCGTTCACACCAAACTTCTGCTGCAGTGAAGTCGAGAATTTGGCAACCAGCCAAATCTCCATTCCCTATGGTAGGATGGGACAATCCCAGTAGCATGAACAGTAGTGAGATTCCAGCTTTATTGTTTGGAATTCTCTTATACAAAGAGAATTGGAGCCTAAATATATTTAAAGCTGAATTAGACTTGATTATAATTATTGATAACGGAGTCAAGGATTATGGAGCTGGAAAGTGGAGTTAAAGCTGCAGTCAGATCAGCCATGATCTTATTGAATGGTGAAGCAGGCTCAAGGGGCTGAATGGCCTGCTCCTGCTCTTATTTCTAATGATCTTATGTTCTTAATCATGAAGAGAGAGATAGATGGAAAGGTTTCAGGAAGGAATTCCATAGTGTGGAGCTGGGCAACTTCCAGTGATGGGACAAGGGAAGTCTGAGTGCGGAAGGGACCAGAATTGGAGAAATGCAGAGCTTTCTGAGGGCTGGAGGAGGTTACAGAAATTGGGAGAGCCTGTCAATGGATTTGAACACTAGAATGGGAACTTAAAGATCAGGTTTTTTGGGGACCGGGAGCTAATGCGTCAGTAAATGTAGGAGTGATGGAGAAATGGTATGTGGTGTTGGTGAGGATATCCATTTTAAAGTAATGCATGCTTTAAAATAGCTGACTGATAGATATCATATATACAGGACAGGTAATTGGGCTTGTTAGTATCTGTACCTGTCTCAGAATGCTGTTTATATCTCTATCAATATTATTTTTTCGTAAAATATCTGAAAGAACACTTCAAATTGGCCATCACACAACGTGCAATAATATTCAGGTTTCGACATTGATCATGTTACACTCTGAAGTCCTTACAAGAAATGTAATGTTTCTTTGACATGTACAGTCAAAGAAACATTACAGACATTTCAAAATGGTCATTACAAAGGGTGCAATGGTATTTAAGTTTTTTTAAACTCATTCATTCATTCAACATGGGCAGCACTGGCTGGCCAGCACTTTTTGTCTACCCCTAGTCACCCTTGAAGGTCATCAGTAGACTCCTAATTCCTGACTTTTTTTTAAAATTGGATCCAAATTCCATCATCTGCTGTAGCCGGATTTGAACGCGGGTCCCCAGAATACTAGCTGAGTTTCTAGACTGATAGTCTAGCGATAATACCACTGGGCCATTGCCTCCCTTGTTGGCTACGTAGATCAAGTTGTACTCTGAGGTGGTTCAATACAATTGTGATACATGTAATATTCATCATGCATGTTCAGCATGAGTCGAATTGGAACACTGACTGTAAATGTGAAACCTGCATTCTCAAAGAGCTTGACCTTTTCCCACAGCTACGGAAAGCATGTGCAACACTTTAAGGTTCTTCGTGATAAAGAAGGCAAATATTACTTGTGGGAGGAGAAGTTTCATTCCCTGAACGAGCTGGTGGACTTCTACAGAACCACAACCATTGCAAAGAAACAACAGATTTTCCTGAGAGACACAAAACCTGATGAAGAGGTATGCTATATGCAAATTGAGCTGGTGGTTGCATTGTATTCCTTGAAATCAACTTTGTATATTTAATTCTATACATATTCTTATAGATTCTATCCTAGGACCTCAACCTTATATATTGGCTTGCCCCTATAATCTTCAGAATTTAAAGCAGAACCTTGGCTTTGCCTAATCAGTGGATCCTGCATTGAGTTCATGTTTTCTTCTATTTAATGCAAGCCTGATGGATGCTGGCATGAATAACATCTATCCCTGGTGGGTGGCATGGTGGCACAGATGTTAGCACAGCTGCCTCACAGCAACCAGAACCTGAGTTTGATTCCAGGTCACTGTCTGTGTGGAGTCGGCACATTTTCCCCGTGTCTGCATGGATTTCCTCCAAGTGCTCCAGTTTCCTCCCACAGTCTGAAAGACGTGCTGGTTAGGCACATTAGCCCTGCTCAATTCTCCCTCAGTGTAGCTGACAGACACCGTAGTGTGGTGACTAGGGGATTTTCACAATAACCTCATTGTAGTGTTAATGTAAGCCCACTGTGATGCTAATAAATAAACTTTAAACTTTCTCATTTATGGCTAGTGTGTGCACAAATCTCCAGTATAATGCAAACCTCTGCCAAGTATTCTTGCTATTTGTGCAGGGCATGTGTATCCTTCTTTCTGCCTCTTTAAGGGATGCAATGACTGCCTTCTGATCATAACAGGAGATTTACAAGAATGTTGCCAGGGCTAGAAAAGTGTAGCTGTGATGAGGGATTGGAAATGATGGGGTTGTTTTCCTTGGAACAAAAAAGGCTAAGAGGTAAATTGATAGAGGTGTACAAAATTATGAGGGGAACAGATAGAGTGGACAGAAT
The DNA here is from genome assembly GCF_965287045.1 of Carcharhinus amblyrhynchos. Classification (NCBI taxonomy): domain Eukaryota; kingdom Metazoa; phylum Chordata; class Chondrichthyes; order Carcharhiniformes; family Carcharhinidae; genus Carcharhinus; species Carcharhinus amblyrhynchos. The sequence continues at coordinate 40,718,114 of NC_137341.1, read as the reverse complement.
AAAATTGTTTTCATAGGTGGAGAATTCTAGAACTAGGGGATATAGATGCAAGATAAGTGGAAGGAGGTGTAGTAGGGACATGAGAAAGAAGGTCTTTTATGCAGAGGGTGGTGGGTGTGTGAAATTCGCTGCCTGAATTGGTGGTGGAGGCAAAGACCCTAAACTCTTCCAAAAGCTACCTGGATTTGCACCTTAACTGCTGTAAACTACAGGGGTATGAGCTGTGTGCAGGAACATGGGATTTGCGGAGGCTGGCATGGACAAAGTGGGCTGAATGGCTTCCTTCTGTGCTGTAACTTCACTATGGCTCTAATACTTGTTCAGCCAATTCCTATTGCAGTAATTTCCAAAGAGAGAGAGAGAGCAAGACACCAGTATTGATTCTGAGCAGGCGGTGAAGAGGGGTATGTCAATCTTCCCCAGGCTGTCAATCATGTTCCAAATGGGCTCCAATGTCCTGTCTTTCCTTAACCAACAATAATTCCACTACCCCAGTGAACTGACTGAAGCAAATATTTTTCCAAAGTATTTGTTGAAATTCGAATCAGCAAATTAAGTCTTCGAGTGTTTATGATTTTATTCTATGCTGAACATCGAATTCCTGCAGTGTAGAAGGAGGCCATTCAGCCCATCGAGCCTGCGCTGACAACAATCCCAGCCAGGGTCTATCTTGGAACCTCACATATTTAGCCAGCCAGTACCCCTAACACTAAGGGTCAATTTAGCATGCCAATCCACCGATCCCGCACATCTTTAGACTGTGGGAGGAAACTGACACATCTGGAGGAAACCCACGTGGACATGGGGAGAATGTGCAAACTCCACACAAATAGTCACCTGAGACTGGAATTGAACCCAGTTCCCTGGCACCGTGATGCAGCAGTGCTAACCGGTGTGCCACCATACTGCCCATGTACACTTCGCTCTTGGCTCATAACTGCATTTGGCTCTGTTCTACATGACAGTACATGATTTACCAGGCTGATCCCAGGGATGGCGGGACTGATGCATGAGGAGAGATTGACTAGGTCAGGATTGTTTTCGCTGGAGTTTGGACGAATGAGGGAGGATCTCATTGAGACTTATAAAATTCTAACAGGACTAGACAGGTCAGATGTAAGGAGGATACTCCCGATAGTGGGGGAGTCCAGAAGCAGGGGTGACAGTCTGAGGATTCAGGGTAGACCATTTAGGATGGAGATGAGGAGACATTTCTTCACCCAAAGAGGAAGTAGTTGATACCAAAACATTGAATGTATTCAAGAGGCAGCTAGATATAGCACTTGGGATGAATGGGATCCAAGGATATGGGGATAAAGCAGGATTAGGCTATTCAGTTGGATGATCAGCCATAATCAGAATGAATGGTGGAGCAGGCTTCCTCCCGCTCCTATCTTCTATGTTGTTATTTCCATCCAGTCCAATGTAGGGTACAATTGATTGGCTCTTGTAGTGGATAGAGACATTATCTGATGAAGCAACAAACTGACACATTATGCTTTATATCAATTCTTTCAGAATGCTATCTAATTAGCCCTACTCTCCTGTCGTTTCCCCATATCCCTGTAAGTCTTCTCTTTCAGGTCTACATACAATTCCCTTTTCATAGTTACTGTTGAATCTACTCCCATTCAGGTAGTGCTTTCCAGGTCATAACTCGCTACATAAAAAATAATTATCTTCATCCCCCTGATCTCCTCCCAAATCCTTAGCAGTACTTTAGCTGTAACTCTAACCTCTGCAAACTATTCCTTCTCCCCTATGTACTCAATGAACAGCACGCTTGGTACAGCACACAAGAAACAATACTTTTCAGTTTATCCCAATACATGTGACAATAATAAATCAAATCAAGTTAAATTACGGTGGAGAATTTCTGTTTTGTCTCGTTTAAATTGCTGAACTATTGGTCTCATGGGGTGGTACGAAGGCACAATGGTTAACACTGCTGCCTCACAGTGCCAGGGACCAGGCTTGATTCCTGGCTTGGGTCACTGTCTGTGCGGAGTTTGTATGTTCTCCCCCTATCTGCGTGGGTTTCCTCTAGGTGCTCCGGTTTCCTCCCATCGTCCAAAAGACATGCTAGTTAGGTGCATTGGCCATGCTAAATTCTCTCTGTGTACCCAAACAGGCACCAGAGTGTGGCGACTAGGGGATTTGCAGTATTAATATAAACCTGTTTGTGACACTAGTAAATAAACTTGAAGAATCTTTTTTTTAAAAAAATCGCTCTTTCACTTTAGTTACAGAAGCCCGAACAAGTCCAGGCGTGCTTTGACTTTGCTCCCCAAGATCCAACAGAGCTGATCTTTTATCGAGGCGACATCATTGAAGTTATGGAGAGCACGGACCCAAACTGGTGGAAAGGAAGGTGCCGAGGTCGCATTGGCTTTTTCCCACGGAACTATGTCCAACCGATGGTCCAGTAACTCTCAGCTGCCGGCAGGTCTGAACAGGAGTGGAAAGGCCTCAGCCTCTTCTGCTTGCCTCTTCTTCTGTTTGAACGTCCCACCTGATTCTTGCCAGGGCGACTCCACTTCGAGCTGCACGCCATTGACTTGTAAAGTGCCTTGGGCCATCCCGAGTTCGTGGAAGTCGCCGTATAAATGCACACTCTCTCTCTCCCTTTCTTGACCTGGGCACAAAACTACAAATAGTTGGACCATGTGTTTCTTCTGCTGACTATTCTTTGTGTGTGACTTTATTTGCTTTCCACTTGGATCATTGCAACCTTATTTGAATACTGAATCTACAATAATTCCTGAGAAATTAGCTGGTGATCCGAGAATATATACACACACACAGACCCTGAACGGTTGTACAACCTTGCAATGCATGTTTGACATTATTGACAGCATTTCTCCCAGTTTGTATGTATAATTTGGAATCTGTTGCCAGAAAGGGACAATTAAAAAAATAAATTCTAGTTTTGTCCATACTAATCAAGAGGGCGTCTTAGTTTGGAGTGAAACAAATAAAGCATATTGTGTCTCAAATGTGTGGCTTTGCTCTTGTTTTGTTTGGGATGTTGATTCAGGGCCTTTTGTCTCATATAACTACCTTTGAAAAAGGACCAAGTTGGTAAGAATTCCTTATGCAACCTGCTAAAAGATTGCAGTACACACCCAACTGCAGTACTTGGGAAAGCAGCCAGTTGACAGATCCGTAAATCTTAACTTTGACTGATGCAGGGAAAGCAATGCAGCCAGAAGCAGCTTTAGAATTGACAGAACAAGATAAATCCTGTGCGTTATTAACTCAGAAATATCCATTATCTGCTGGTGAAAGTAGAAGATGTCACATTGAATGATAAGAGCAATTACTTGTGTTATTCTTTTATCTCGATCGCTGGCTGGAGATATACAGTCCCTTCAATAAAAATGAAGACAGTTCTCTATTCACCTTTCTCTTTCAGCCATGCGACTGCCTAATTGAGCAGCAATTAAAAAACACAACAGCCTAGAAATTGGTTGACTTGGGTCTCTGCAAAGGGCTGACTTGACGCACATCCAATTTTGGGCCTTTATTTTATTCATTTGTAGGACATGGGTGTCGCTGGCTGGCCAGCATTTATTGCAGTAAAAAGTCTGACAACACCAGGTTTTAGTCCAACCTATTTATTTGATAATATACTCACAAGCTTTCGGGGTTAGCCCCTTCATCAGGTGAATGGAGAGTTCTGGCCTCAGACAGAGCATATAAAGCACAGACAGTTTAGAGATTACTGATTAGAATGCGAATCCTTACACCTAACCTGCTGTTCAAGACCTGAAGTGGCTGATAATGTGAGTGGAAGGAGCACTGATCACAGTTTAAAGAGATGTGTATTGTCTCCAGACAGTACAGTAAGTGAGGTTTTGCAAACCCAGGCAAGTCACGGGGGTTACAGATAGTGCGACATGAACCCAAGATCCCTGTTGAGACCGTCCTCATGTGTGCGGAACTTGGCTATCAGTCTCTGTTCAGCGACTCTGCATGTCGTGTGTCGTGAAGGCCGCCTTGGAGAATGCTTACCCGAAGGTCAGAGGCTGAATGCCCGTGACCACTGAAGTGTTCGCCAACAGGAAGGGAACAGTCTTGCCTGGTGACTGTCGAGCGATGTTCATTCATCCGTTGTCGTAGTTCCCTTCCTGTTGGCGAACACTTCAGTGGTCACGGGCATTCAGCCTCTGACCTTCGGGTAAGCATTCTCCAAGGCAGCCTTCACGACACACAACAGCGCAGAGCCGCTGAACAGAGACTGATAGCCAAGTTCCGCACACATGAGGACGATCTCAACAGGGATCTTGGGTTCATGTCGCACTATCTGTAACCCCCGTGACTTGCCTGGGTTTGCAAAACCTCACTTGCTGTACTGTCTGGAGACAATACACATCTCTTTAAACTGTGATCAGTGCTCCTTCCACTCACATTATCAACCACTTCAGGTCTTGAACAGCAGGTTAGGTGTAAGGATTCACATTCTAATCAGTAATCTCTAAACTGTCTGTGCTTTATATGCTCTGTCTGAGGCCAGAACTCTCCATTCACCTGATGAAGGGGCTAACCCCGAACGCTTGTGAGTATATTATCAAATAAATAGGTTGGACTAAAACCTGGTGTTGTCAGACTTTTTACTGTGTTTACGCCAGTCCAACGCCGGCATACCCACATCAGCATTTATTGCCCATCCCTAATTGCCCTTGAGAAGGTGGTGTGGAGCTGCCTTCTTGAATTGCTGCAGTCCATGTGCTGTGGGTTGACCCACAATGCCGTTAGGGAGGAAATTCCAGGATTTTGACCCAGCGACTGAGAAGGAATGGCGATATATTTCCAAGTCAGGATGGTGAACGGCTTGGAAGGGAACTTGCAGGTGATGGAGTCCCCATGTATCCGCTGTCCTTGTCCTTCGAGTGGTCATGGGTTTGGAAGATACTGTCTAAGGATCTTTGGTGAATTCCTAAAGCGTGTCTTGTAGATAGTACACACTGCTGCTACTGAACATCGGTGGTGGAGGGAGTGATGTTTGTGGATGTGGTGCCAATCAAGCAGGCTGCTTTGTCTTGGATGGTGTCAAGCTTCTGGAATGTTGTTGGCACTGCACCCAAGTGGGGAGTATTCCATTACACTCCTGACTTGTGCTTTGTAAATGGTGAATAGGCTCTGGAGAGTCAGGAGGTGAATTACTCTCTGCAGTGTAGCTAGTTTCTGATCTACTCTTGCAGCCATTGTGTTTATGTGGTGAGTCCAGTTGGGTTTCTGGTCAATGGTAACCCCAAGGGCCATAACATGGGACAGACAATTTACAATGCTCATTCAGGGAAGTAAGTGACCAGATCTTAGACATCGGCCTAACCCACCTCTAGGAGTTGAAGATTAATCTTTAGGACACTTGTGTGGGCTACACAAGCGTAAACTCATAAGACTATTTTTTAAAAATTATCACTTTCTTCGAAAACTTTGGTTTTATTGGTTACAAACATATTGGTGAAGGGAAAACAAGAATTTGACTGATAGCCATGAATCGTGATAATGAAGCGTCAGTTGCTTAACAAGTGGCTGGGAACTCTGGGCATCTTGAGTGGAGGGAGTGTGGTGGGGACTGGCAGTTGGGGGAAGGCAGTCATTGGTGAAAGCTCCTGGAATGCATCCAATCATTTTGGAGGTGAGTGATCTAGTAGGGCAGGGCCGAGATTAGGAGAGTGGGACTGATTGGGGAAAAGGAGAGGTGATCTTGGGCAGCACGGTGGCACAGTAGTTAGCACTGCTGCCTCACAACTCCTGGGATCTGGCTACGATTCCGCCCTCGATTGACTGTGTGGAACCTGCACGTTCTCCCAATGTCTGCATGGGTTTCCTCTGGATGCTCCGGTTTCCTCCACAGTCCAAAAATGTGCAGGTTCAGTGGATTGGCCATGCTAAATTGTCCCTTAGTATCGGGGGACTCGCTGTGGTAAATATGGGGTTATGGGGATAGGGCCTGGGTGGGATTGTAGTTGGTACAGACTTGATGGGCTGAATGACCTCCTTTGGCACTGTAAGATTCTATGACCAAACGATCAGTTAATCTTGACACTGATGCACCCATAGTCCTGAATTTCTTGAACAAAAGTTGTTTTTAATAACTGCACACAAATCACCATGACAGGAAAACTATTGTTTTTATTTCATATTAGTCTCAAACAGGGAACATACCTGAAATAAAAGCAAAATACTATGGATGCTGGAATCTGAAACAAAACCAGAAAATGCTGGAAATCGCAGCAGGTCTGACAGCATCCGTGGAGAGCAAAAGTTTCGAGTCAGGATGATCCTTCATCAGAGCCCAAAATGCCTGAAACACACCTGAAATCGCCAGGATTCCCGGATTGGGTCACTGTCTGTGCAGAGTCTGCACATCCTCCCCATCTCTGCATGGGTTTCCTCCAGGTAATCTGGTTTCCTTCCACAGTCCGAACGAAGTGCTGGTTAGGTGCATTGGCCGTGCTAAATTCTTCCTTAGTGTCCCTGAACAGGCGCCGGAGTGTGGCAAATGGGGGATTTTCACAGTAACTTCATTGCCATGTTAATGTAAGCCTACTTGTGACACTAATAAATAAATTAAACTAAATGCCTGGACTCTGTCTTTCCTCTTCACTGTGGCTGATTGGGCTGTTGTGTATCTCCAGCAATTTCTCCCTGTGTTTGACACCCTGACGGTTTTCATGTGCATGTTCACCAGTTAAAACTATTTATTAATTCTCAGTTTATGAGGATAAGCAACTCAAGGCACTCAAAGTTGTAGGTAGAATACAACAACAATGACCTGCATTTATGTAGCTCCTCTAATTTAGCAAAATATCTCCAGGGGTGTCATCGGTCAAAATGTGATATTAATCCATGTAAGGCGATGTCAGGACAAATGATCCAAAGAGGTAAGTTTCAATGTGCGTCTTAAAGGAAGGAGAGGTGGTAAGACAGAAAGGTTTAGGAAGGGAATTCCTGAGATTAGAGTCAAGGCAGCAAAAGGCACTGCTGCCAATGGCAGGGCAATTAAACACAGAAGTCTCACAACACCAGGTTAAACTCCAACAGGTTTATTTGGTAGCAAAAGCCATTAACTTTCAGAGCACTGTTCCTTCTTAACTGCTCCGAAAGCTAATGGCTTTTGCCACCAAATAAACCTGTTGGACCTTAACCTGGTGTTGTGAGGCACCTTACTGTGTTTACCCCAGTCCAACACTGGCATCTCCACATCAGGGCAATTAAACGCAGAGATGTACAGAAGATTAAAATTGGAGGAGCACGGATACATTGGGAGGATCGTGGAGCTGGAGGAAGTTCAGGAAGAGTGAACAAAACAACATTGAGGACTTTCCAGTAGAGAAGGGACCTGTGTGAAATTAATTATTCTGTATATTCCATTGGACATTCCATTCCATACACAACGCATGTCACATATTCTATCGTTCAGGCTGCTTTCAGGTGTGCACCAATTTCCTTTCTCAAGCGAAGTATGCATACAGGAAAATATTCACACACATGAGAATGATTGCATTTATACAACATACTCGAGACCAGAATGGGTTCTCATTGATATCAGTGAGGTTGATCGGGGCAGGCATGTTGTCTTTGCTTGTCTTAACACTGCAAAACAGGTTAATCCATGACCATTTCTGTTGTGTCATTTCCTCAGCACCTAACACACAAAAGAAAAAAACAATTTAATTAGAAAATGGTGCATATTGCTATATATCTGTAAATCATTAGGAACTACTGAGATAGGAACTAATGTGTTGTGTGTAAGTGTTCCAGGGGACATACCCCTCAGTCGAACTAGAAAACAAAGTGATGTGTAGTGGACTATTTCGACTTTGGTTTTTCTTCTGAACCAGAGAGCATGGCCAAAATTAAATATAAAGATTTTCTGATCTTTCCAAACCAATAGTCTGATTGTTAACAAGGTTCCTTCAAAAGCACATAGGAATAAATAATATTGGAAAGACAACATTTACAGTGGGAAGGGATTAAAAAAAAGATAAAATAAGCAATAATGTTAGGATGCTTATAAAATCTGATAATGTTTGGAAACCGGGTGTTAATTCTTGGCTCTGCCTATCTCACTGAGGAGTCAGATGAATGTAAAATTGCCCCTTAGTGTTCCGGGATGCGTAGTTTAGAGGGATCAGTTGGGTAAATATGAGGGGTTACAGGGATAGGGTGTAGGTGGATGGTTGCCATTGTAGACTCTATGGGCTGAATAGCCTCCTTCTACACTGTAGGGGATTCTATGATTACCAGGTGAGGGTATGATAGAGCTGTTACTTATTACATTTTTCTGCTGTGCCTGTGAGGTTCTATTCAACAAGCACCTCATGCCCAAATAGATGGCCCTTCCTGGGTCTTACCAGATCCTACATTTCTCCAGTGAAGACGCTGTGAACCTTTTGATCCCAGTGCCCTCAAGAGCCATACTCAGCCATATTCCTCTGACTGCAATTGTAACTTGGAACAAAGATTCTTAAGCTTTTTTAGACCCAGTTAAATGCTCATTAAAAGCATTTTTCTCACTCACTCATTGGACATGGGTGTTGCTGGTTGGCCAGCATTTATTGCCCATTCCTAGTTGCCCTTGTTCAGAGGGCAGTTAAGAGTCAACCATGTTGCTGTGGCTCTGGAGTCACATGTATGCCAGGCCAGGTAAGGATGGCAAATTTCCTTTCCTAAAGGATATTAGTGAACCAGATAGGTTTTTCCAACAATCAACAATGGTCATCAGTAGACTCTTAATTCCAGATATTTTTCTTTTATTGAATTTGAATTCCATCGTCTGCCCTGGCGGGATTCAAACCTGGGTCCCCAGAACATTGGTTGAGTTTCTGGATTAATAATCTAGCAATAATACCACTGGGCCATTGCCTCCCCATTATTTAATTTCGAGTTCCAGAACTATTTGTTGCAGTACTAATTCCATGGTCCTGCCCTCTGCTGAATTTCACCGAGATTACTCACTTGGCATTTACCCTTTCTTTGAACCATATATTGAAGAATTTGTACAATGAGCAACATTGCGAAGGTTTGTTTGAGCTTGCCGATGAAGAAAGGGAATCAGGAAGAAAGGTAAACCCTTGAAGCCTCATGGGCACCAGTTCAACAAGAATGACAGTAATGTGGGGAGATAGTTATTGAGGGTGTGTCACATTGGCGTAAATACTACAAAATACACTTTGGCAACCAAGCAACTGAGGTCCAACTGCACGGGTGCAGGTCCTCATTGGACTTGTTTGAACACACAAATAAGGTTGACCCCTCCATTACTGACAGAGCACCCTGGCAGTCTTACAATGGAAAGTTCATTGGCACCTGTTGCTCAAGGTATCAATGTTATCCAGAAAACCTGACTAAGAATGGGAGGAAGCCATTCAGCTCCTTGAGCCTACTCCATCATTCAATTAGGTCACGGCTGATTTGGATCTCAACTCCATCTACCTTCCTTTACACCATAGCGACAATACCATTACCTAACAAAAAGGTAGCCCTCCAACAACTTCTCCAGGGCAGTAGATGCTGACCTTGCCAGGGATGCACATATCCCATGAACCAATAAAAGAAAAGCTTAGAATTTCAGAGCGAAAGTCCCAATTACCTCCAGTATCCAGAGTCTATGTTTTGACCACCATTTGTGTGAAAGAGCAGTTCCTGATTTCACTCCTGAATTAGGTTTGATTTACCATTGTCACATGTATTGGGATACGGTGAAAAGTATTATTTTTTGCGCGCTATACAGATAAAGCATGCCATTCATAGAATACATAGGGGAGAAGGAAAGGAAAGGGTGCAGAATACTGTGTTGCAGTTGCAGATGGGGAAAAGAGAAAGGTTGGTTAACATATAATAGGTCCATTCAAAAGTCTGATGGCAGCAGGGAAGAAGCTGCTCTTGAGTTGGTTAGTACTTGACCTCAGATTTTTGTATTGTTTTCTTGATGAAAAAGGTGGAAGAGAGTAAGTCCAGGGTGTGTGTGGTCCTTGCGGGAAGTGTAGATAGAGTCAATAGATGGGAGGCTTATTTGTGTGATGGACTAGGCTACGTTCACAACCCTTTGTAGTTTCTTGTACCCAACCAGGAGTAGGTTTTCACTCCAGTGTATCCACTTTAGATTAGGAAATGGGCTGGGAGCATCCATTATCATGTGGTTTCCATAACTTAACAAATTTAGCTTGATAGCCCCATATTTGTTGGTGTTTTCTTGACAGTAACACGAGGAACACAAAGAGTTAAACTGCTTCCTGGCGAAGAACCTGATCACAGTAAGAAGTCTCACAACACCAGGTTAAAGTCCAACAGTTTATTTGATAGTAAACCCACAAGCTTTCGGAAACGCTGTTCCTTCATCAGGTGTGTGGAAGGTGTGTTGAACCTGGTGTTGTGAGATTTCTTACTGTGTTTACTCCAGTCCAACACTGGCATCCCCACATCAGAAGAACCTGATCAGCATTGGGTTTTACCAACTCATTATTTCCCTTATTAACACCATGCAGGTAACATCACTAGCAGCACTTGTACTAGGCATCCAAAACTACATAGCAATATATTAAAACACCCCCCACGATACAGGTAAAATCCAAACAATTGAATCAGTAGAAGGTTGCAACATGTCATTGAACCTTTCCATTGTATCACTTGTTCTTACTGAGTTTTATAACCTCCACTAATGTTGTATAGCACCATAGAATCATAGAATGGTTATAGCATAGAAGCCTTCTGGCCCATCATGTCTGGGCAGGCTCCCTGTAAAAGCATCTCAGTCCCACTGCCCTATTTTCCCTGAAATCCCATCATTATTTTCTCTTCAGGTAATTACAAAATTCTCTTTGGAGAGCCAGATTGAATCTTTCTCCAATAGGGCCTTAAGATAACAATGATATGAATTTCTTTACTGCCTTCAATGTCTGTACAATGGTGTGGTGGTTAGCATTGCTGCCTCAAAGCACCAGTGACCCGGATTGGGTCACTGTCTGTGTGGAATTTCACATTCTCCCCATGAGTGTGTTGGTTGCTTCCAGGTGGTCTGGTTTCCTCCCACAGTTCAAAGATGTGCAGGTTAGGTTGACTAGCCATTCTAAATTGTTCCTTAGTGTCAGGTGGACTAGCAAGGTAAATACATGGGGTTACAGGGAAAGGGTCTGGGGGGGGAATTGTTGTTGGTGCAGGATTGATGGGCCGAATGGCCTTCTTCTGCATAGAATTCTATGATTCTATGAAAATATCCCACTGTGCTTCACAGGCACATTGTTAAACAGTATTTGGAACTGAGCCACAAAAGGAAATGTTAGGACAGATGAGAAAAAGCTCAGTCAAAGAGATAGGTTTGAAAGTGTGCCAGAAAGGAGAGAGAGGTGGAGAGGCAGAGAGATCCAGTTCTGTAATAAATCTAATAGTGACGCACAGAAGTTACACCTCTATTTCAATTTACATCCCCTGTATCCTAAAGGCAGCAATGATTTCTATGGACACAGTTTCACAGATAGTGGTAGTTTTCATGTTTGTCATGTATGTTGTGGCATGTGAGCCATCCAACCCTGAGGGCATTGAATCTGAAACATTTTCTTCATTCTGTGGGCCTTAAAGACAAGGCCAACAATCCTAATTGCCCCTTGAGAAGGTGGTTATAAGCTGTCTTCTTGGGCTGCTGCAATCTGTGTGGTGTCGGTATACCCATAGTGCTGTTAGAAAGGGAGATCCAGGATTTTGATCCAACAACAGTGTAATAACTCCATGGAGACAAAAGTCCCGTCACCAAGTTCCTTTATTTACACCATACATCTGTACACAGCCAGCTTTCCAGCTGCTTCCTCCTGAATGCAGGCTGGGAGTCTGACAGACTTGCTTTAAATAGGGAGCGTGCGGCTCCCTGATTTAACTATTGAATAGGACTCATCAGGTAGTTCATACTCTAACAAGCCAACCTCATTACCCTGGCTGAAGTCATCACGGACAGTAAAGGAACACCATTACAACTGACACCTGACACCTCACCTGACATACGGCTTTTCCAGCAGAGGTCACCGAGCAGTAATCTGCAACAGTGACAACACAGAAGGAAGACATTCAGCATGCTGTGGCTGTGCTTGCAATTTACCTAATGCCACTATTCTGCCTGTTTCCTGTAACCCTGCACGTTCTTCCTTCTCAGAAAATGATCCAGTTCCCTTTTGAAAGTCTCCGCTGAAGAAGCCTCTACCACAAAACCAGACAGTGTGTTCCGGATGCTTATCTGCATGAAAAGGTTTTCACGTTGCATTGTGCCTTTTGCAAATTATCTTAAATCTGTGCATTCTGCTTCTCAATCCTTCCCCTAATGGGATCAGTTTCTCCCTATCTAGGCCCCTCATTTGGAACACCTCCAACAAATCTCCTCTCCACAAGAAGAACACTCACAACTTCTTTAACCTAGCAACATAACAGAAGTTCCTATATCCCTGCTTATGCACTCTCTTTATATGCCTTCACATGCTCCCTAAAGTGTGGCATCTAGAACTGGACACAACCACAGAATTATAGAATCCCTATAGTGCAGAAGAAGCCATTTGGCCCATCAAATTTGCACTGACTCTCTGCCAGAGCATCTTACCCAGGCCTTCTCTCCCCACCCTACCCCAATAATCCCTCGTGTGGCTAATCCATCTACCCAAACATCTTGGGAACTATGGAGCAATCCAGCATGGCCAATCTACCTAACCTGCAAATCTCTGGAGTGTGGAAGGAAATGAAAACCCCAGAGGAAAACCCATGCTGTCACGAGAGAATGTGCAAACCCCACACAGTCGCCCAAGGCCAGAATTGAACCTGGGTTAGTGCCACCATGCTGCCTGAGTACAAGACTCCAATGGAGGCCAAACCAGTATTTTGTACAGGTTTAACACAACTTCCTTGCTTTTGTACGTTGTGCCCCTATTGATAAAGCTTAGGATGCTGAATGCTTTATTTCATCACTCTCAACGATTTATGCACTAATACACCCAGCTCCCTCTGTTCCTGCAAACTCTTGAGAAGTGTATCCTTTATTTTGTATTGTCCGTATTCTTCCTATCAAAATGAATCACTTCATACTTCTCTGCATTAAATTTCATCTGCTGTGTGTCCGCCCATTCCACCAGCATTTATCCTTTTGAAGTTCTACACTAATCTCCTCACAGTTCATGCCCCTGTGAAGTTTTGTGTCATCTGCAAATTTGGAAATTGTGCTGTCCACATTGTCCTGCCCAACACTGAATTCACCGTTGGGCAACTTAGGCTGGTTAAGTGGGCTGCATGAGTGGCCCTCCTTCATCCTGGTGGCATAGTGGTTAGCACTGCTGCTTCACAGTGCCAGGGACCTGGGTTCAATTCTGGCCTCGGGTGACTGTCTGTGTGGAGTCTGCACATTCTCCTTGTGGCTGTGTGGGTTTCTTCCGGGTGCTCCGATTTCTTCCCACACTCCAAAGATGTGCAGACTATGTTGATTGGCCATGCTAAATTGCCGCCTTAGTTTCAGGGTGATTAGCAGGGTAAATACCTGAGGTTACAAGAATAATGCTTTCTACAGTGCATCTGTGCAAGTTGGTGAGATTCATGAGATTGGATGCAGAGGGAGTGCACGGCTCTCACAGTCAAAAAAAAACTACATGGTTAGAAACAAATGGAATGTGGCAACAGTGGATAAAATGTCTCGTAGGCTGCATTCAGAACCCTGATGGGCCGATTGTGGACCCCAGGCCACATCTTGCCCGCCACTGATCTAAGTGATTAATATATACCATGAATAGCAGGGGTCTTAACACCAATTTCTGGGGAGCTCCATCACACCTTCTTCTAGTCCTGTGGCTCAGGATTGTAACGGGTGATGCAACAGCCCACCAAGCAATTGAGCAGGTAGATGGAGAGCGGATGCCAGTTACCTTTCTATATCTCACAGAAGGAGTAATGTTCCCCTCAGCCCTGTAAAACACTGAAAGATTGAAGTGAACCTACCTTCAGTTTTATTGTCCCAAGCATGTCTCTCAGGAGATGTCTTTTGCAGGGGTATGTCAGTCTGCCTTCTCTCTCGTGAAAGTGTCCACCAGGTAACGTTTTTCATCTGAGGAGCAAGTGTGAATATTTAGTGGCTTAATTCAGACCTGAGACGATTCTGTGTTCAAACATACATTTTTTTATTTGTTCGTTGGATATAGGTGTCACCAGTTGGTCCAGCTTTTATTGCCCATCCCTGAAGGCATTGCCGTGACTCTGGAGTCAACACATAGGCCAGACCAGGTAAGGATGGCAGATTTCCTTCCCTAAAGGACACTTGTGAACCAGATGGGTTTTTACGATGATCGACAATGATTTCACGTTCATCAGTAGATTCTTAATTTCAGATGTTTATTTTCACCATCTGCCATGGTGGGATTCGAACCTGGATCTAGAGAATTACCCTGGGTCCCTGGAATACTAGTCCATGACAATACCACTGTGCCATTGCCTCCCCTATTAAAAACAATAAAACATTTTACACCCACAATAACTGGGTTAACTTTATTGGAACCTATTGCTCCAGTCAATATTGGTTTCTAATCTGCAATAGGCTACATGCAGGTACTTTTAATTGTCAGCTGGATCAAGTGATGAAACACGATGTAAAGCTTCTTCCTGTAAAATGTGAACAAAGGGTTAATATTTATAATCTGTTTTTCCTGTTATTATGCATATTTTATATACATAACACTCTTGCATGTTAACCTGGGTGGATCCATATGAGCATATCTGTTTGGACAGGTGTGCTCACTTTAAGGATGGGCTCTCGTTAAAACGTAATCTAAGCATTACAACATGCAGCAAACCACATCAATGTCTCGATTCCTCAGCGTGTATTATCAGAGACAACAGACTCTATCAGTGGTTGAAAGGAATGTTACTTGTAGCGAGAATATTCTGAAACATGCTTGATGTCTTTGTCTGGAGCAAATGGTGGGCAAGGATGACCTTTCGCAATGCTGTCCAAATCTAATTGCTTCATGTCCAACCCTTGGAGAATTGGCCCAATCTCTCTTACTTCTCTTGAAGGCCTGTATCCCTCATTTTAAATCAATAGCCACAATACTTGGAAAGCGATGGCCTAGTAGTATTATTGTTGGACTGTTCACCCAGAAACTCAATGAATGTTCTGGGAACCCAGGTTCAAATCCCACCAGGGCAGGTGCTGACAATTTCAATTCAATTAAAAAAATCTGGAATTGAGGATCTACTGATGACATTGAAACCATTGTCGATTGTTGGAAAAACCCCATCTGATTCACTAATGTCCTTTAGGGAAGGAAATCTACCGTACTTACCTGGTCCAGTCTGCATGTGATTCCAGAGCCACAGCAATGTGGTTGACTTTCAACTGCCTTCCAAAGGGCAACGAGGGATGGGCAATAAATGCTGGCCAGCCAGCAATGCCTATATCCCACAAATTAATAAAGAAAAAATAGACCAGACCAGGTGAAGGGTTGCCAACTCTGGTTGACCAAATTCCTGGAGTTTTCATCATGTAATATTTCTGTTCCTAACCTTTCTTCCTCATCTCCAATAACTCATGGTTATTGTCCCACCACGTAAACAAAAGAGTTCAATCAAAAAAAAATTTTAAAAAACACTTATGATGTTTCTTTTCACTCTTGCTTTGTCAAAGTAATGTCCTGGAGATTAATCGTTAATGGCTAGAGACTCCAGGGCAATTCTGGAGGGTTGACAATCCAATTGACATGCTCGAAGCTCAAAAATACTTGCACTTATTTGTGCCACCTTTCACACGTTCAACATTGAATAGTGTGAATCACAGTAGATAAGCACAGAAGAAAATTATAGGCCTGAACTCTACTATTTTGCCTGCCCTAGAATCAGCACGGGAAATCTCCTTTGGCCTTTGACGGGATTTGACAATCTCACCCAAGCTAGGCCGTAAAATCCTGCCCATAGACTCTTGAATGGTATTGGCCACATCATACAGAATATGCTTGCTGGGCGTCTATACTACATGTAAAGGGTGGTATTGAATTATTTCATTAGGTCGATATATAAAGTGCATTATCCAGACATTTCTGTGTTCCCCAGTCCATGAACATGCAATAGAGGTAAAGGCTGTCCAACAGTACCCCCCTCAAGCCTCCAAATTAGGGCAATAGGGATTATAACAACAACTTAAATTTATATGGTCACATGTAACATAATAAAACATCCCAAGAAGCTTCACAGGAGTTTTATAAAACAAAGGATGACTCCAGTTTATGTAAAGGGGCTATTAGATTGAAGGGATAGGTTTTAAGAGAACCTTAAAGGAGGAAAGTGAGAGGCAGAAAGGTTAAAGGAGAAATTTCTAGGGCCTTTCTAACCAAAGGCACAGCCAACTATATGGAGCGAAACAGCCCATTAATGCATCAGAGGAGCACAGATATCTCAGACGTTTGTGGGGTTGGAGGACTATTATAGAGGTGGGAAGAGACAAAGCCATAGAGGGATTTGGCAACAAAGATTGGAAAATTTTAAAACAAATACATTATTAAAAATTCATTCATGGGACAAGGCTGGCCAGCATTGATTGCCCATCCCCAGTTGCCCTTGAACTGAGTGGCTTGCTAATCCATTTCAGAGGGCAGTTGAGAGTCAACCACATCATTGTGGCTCTGAAGTCACATGTAGGCCAGAACAGATAAGGACGGCAGGATTTCCCTCCCTAAAGGACAATAGTGAACCAGATGAATTTTTCCGACGATTGACAATGGTTTCATGGTCATCGGTAGATTCTCAATTCCAGATTTTTTTATTGAATTCAAATTGCACCATCTGCTGTGGTGGGATTCGAACCCCCAGAACCTTAGCTGAATTTCTGCATTAATAGTCTAGCGATAATGCAACTAGGTCATCGCGTCCTTTGTTTGGGTGGAAGCGAATGTGAGTCAGTGATACAGGTAGGGTGATGAGATAGGGTGATAGACTTGCTGCAAATTAAAATGCAAGAGGCAGAGTTTTATCCAAAGTAAACCAATTCACACCTTAATTCAATTTATCGATAGGCTGAAGCTGGAACTGTTGATAAAGAGGTAGATTATTAACTTGGCACTCGAATGTAAATCTGGCATTCCAAGATGCCTGCTATGAAAGATACCTCACAATTCCCACTTCCCTACCAAATCACCGGATTTCTTTAACAGCGGGCCAGGTGAAAAGCTGCCCCCTGGTGTCCTTAGCAGAAGGAGGAGGGAAGGATCCCGGGTGACGGCCATCTTTTCTGCACTGATGAAATGTGTAAAGCAAAAAAGCTTCAGCCACCCCGTGCGTTTCAATGAGGTAAACCATTCGGAAAGCAGAAGCCGCACAATACCTGGCTTTCGTTCGGAGGCTTTGTCAAGAGGCTGATTGTCACGACGATGAGAGCTGTGAGGGCGCACAGTATGACCGCAAAGTGGAGGTAGTGAATTTTCTTCAGTATTGACGGTCTTGGGTCATGCACCCCACACCGCGGCGAGGGATGCACAAATTCCATGATCATTCTGGCTAGTCCCACCAATAGTCCCACCATTAGACCCCAGAATGCGCCCTGGAATAAAAAGCAGACACTCACAACGGTTTAACGGTGGACACTGCTTTGCTTTCCGTCCTGATGTCACGTTGGCAGAGAAAAGTCAGCTCTCGGTGAGGCTCAGAGGTAGGGATCTTACCTCTCTGTCCAAATGGGAGGGGGACTGTGGGCTGGATTTTACAGAGTCGGGGGGACTGAATAATTGTTTAAAGATAGCAGCAGGGAACCAATTTCGGGATTCCAGGCCCCAATCCCAGCATTCTCAGTTTTTGCCGGTGCTAGGTGAGCGTGCAGATTGGTGTGGGAGGCAAGGCACCTCAGAACCTGCTCTCCTAGCCTGGCTAGCTCCGTTACGGGAATGGGCAACTTTTACCCTTCCTCCGTTTTCACAAAGCCAGGTTAAAGTCCAGCAGGTTTATTTGGAATCATGAACTTTCGGAGCGCTGCTCCTTCATCGGGTGAGTGGAGAATTGGGTTCACAAACAGGGCATATATAGACAAAGACTCAATTGCAAGATAATGGTTGGAATGCACGTCTTTGCAGGTAATTGAGTCAATGTGACAATGTGAGTGGAAAGGGGTCTAATCACAGGTTAAAGTGGCGTGAATCGTCTCAGGCCAGGACAGTTGTTGGATTTTGCAAGCCCAGGTCAAATGGTAGGGGTTACATGTAGTTGTGACATGAACCCAAGATCCTGGTTGAGGCCATCCTTTTATTTGAAAACTATTTTAAAAAGGTCTTATTCAAGGCCCACATTCCAACCTATGTCTCTCTGCCACCCCCACAGACCCCATAGATAAAGATTTTCTGCTAAAGGGTTTCACTTCCAGAATAAGATCACAAAACATAAGCCACATTTAAACATTTTGTTTCAGATTTTGTTTTAGAAGGGAGATATATTAGGGGGCTTTTCCACCCCCCATTTCAGGAGCTTGAACAGTATCGGACAGGAAATATCATCGGGAGTTTCCAAACAACTTCTACACTGGCAGTATTTCCCATTGCAATTCCATAGAATCCCTACGGTGCAGAAGAGGCCATTCAGACCATCAAATCTGCACCAACTCTCTGACAGAGTATCTTACCCAGGCTGTCTCCCCCACCCTACCCTGTAACCCTATACATTTACTGTGGCTAATCCCCCTAACCTACACATCTTTGGAGTGTGGAAGGAAACTGGAGCACCCAGAAAAATTCCATGCAGGCACGAGGAGAATGTGCAAACTTCACGCAGACAGTCACCCTATGCTGGAATTGAACCTGGACCCCTGGGGGCTGTGAGGCAGCAATGCTAACCACTGTGCCACTGTGCTGCCTGATTGTCCCTCTTGCCAATGATGACTTAATATCACTTTGAGTCTTTACGCTTGATAATCCCCCTCCCCAACATTGGATTGTGCATTAACGTTGGCGCGCCTTCACGGCAGGTCCGACACGAAGTGCACCCGGCAATCACAACCTGCTGGAGGCGCACAGGTGAGTATAGCCCCCAGAGGGGAGAGGGTCATGCCCAGGCATTACTCTGGCACTGCCTTGGTTTTGCTCCCAGGCACTGCCAGGGCAGTACTGGGCAATGCCGGGGGGATGTTCCATGATGGGGTGGGAATTCCATATAAGTGTGGGGAGTTCCATGATGAAGGGAGGGTATTTATATGCGGGGGGGGGGGAGCGGCAGTGAGGTTTCTATTTTTACTTTTTGGAATCCTAGGTGGCTGATGGGGCAGGTTCAGTCACTGCCTGCTCCACCAGAGTGACATCGTGGGACCTGTCCCTTAACTTTTATTTCGCCAAAGTGGCTAAAAATACAATGGAGGAAGCGTCCTTGGGGATGGCAGCTTCTGCCCTGTTTTCCCACCCACTATGCCACCCTGCAGAGAAAGGACAACATTAAAATCAGGTGGCCAAAAGCTCAGCCAATGAGGTGGGTTTTAAAGAGGGTCTTAAGTGAGAAGAGGAAGGTCGACAGGCAGTGCTGGAGGGAGGAGCTTTGGGCGTAGATACTCAAATTGCTCACCGGTTCATTGGTTCTTTTCCAAAAAACTGCGAGAACGAACACTGCAGTCACAGGAGGGGCTAAATAGCTGGTCACCGACTGAATATAGTTGAACAGTTGCCCGCTGTTAGCACTCTGCAATATTGGGATCCATACCAAACTCACTGCAACCAGTATCACCGTCACAATCCTAAGCAGAAAGAACAGAACATGTGGGAGAGGAGATCCAAACAGTTCACTGCCAACTTTCTACTATCATTATTTTTAAGATAGAGGTATAATGCCAATGCAAATTGAGCCCAAAAGGATGATACACTGATAGTTTATAAAAACGTATTCATTGGATGCTGGGGTTGCTGGCTGGGCCAACATTTATTGTTCAATCCTAAGGGTCCTTGAGCTGAGTTTTCAGAGAGTATTTTAAGAGTCCATCATATTACTGCAGACCTGGTATCGCATGTAGGCCAGACTGGGTAAGGAAGGGAGATTTCCTCCTCTAAAGGATATCTGTGAACCAAATGGCTTTTACAACAATGGTTTCATGGTTATCATTAGATATCTTAATTCCAGATTTTTATTGAATTCAAATGTCATCATCTACTGTGGTGGGATTCGAACCCAGGTCCCCTGAGCATTACTCTAGGTCTCTGGATTACGAATCCAGCAACAATTCAGATGAATGAGAGGGGATCTCATAGAGACTTATAAAATTCCAGACAGGGTAAACGCAAGGAGGGTATTCCCAATGGTAGGGGAGTCCAGTCTGAGGATTCAGGGTAGACCATTTAGAATGAGGTGAGGAGATATTTCTTTATCCAAAGAGTGATGAGCCTGTGAAATTCATTACCACAGGAAGTAGTTGATACCAAAACATTGAATGTATTCAAGAGGCGGCTGGATATAGCACTTGGGGCGAATGGGATCAAAAAGCAGGGAAAAAGCAGGACTAGACTATTGAGTTGGATGATCAGCCATGAACATAATGAATGGCGGTGCAGGCTCAAAGGGCCAAATGGCCTCCTCCTGCTCCTATCTTCTATGTTTCTATGTTTCTATAATATCACTATGCCTCCACCTCCCCATATTAAGACTCTGAGCCTCACACTGTGGTACTGACTAGTTAGGTCCAGTGCTCACTCTCTGTCACAATGGGTCACCCTAGAGGTAGGTAGGGAGTGAGCACCAAGAGCAACTCAGAGATTCAGAGCAGAGTCTAATCATCAGAGAACATCTTTATTTTATCGAATGAGTGACAAGTGGCCAGCTGAGTGAGACTGCTGGAATGTCATGGTGCTGGAATAGTATGAGGTCTGACTGGAAGCTTAGTGCAGGGAATCTACAAGAACAGGGAAATGAGGAAATCAATGTTACTGGTAGTCTTCATGAATACGAAGAATCAAAGATGACGGGCAGAGAAAAACCATGGAGCCTGCTCCACGTTCAGTATCAGAAGGAGGCACTTTCTACTCATACTCCAACTTTAGACACTGCCAACTCCCTCCCCTTCCCTTTATAACCAGCAATTCCTGGGCAAAGACAAAGAAAAACCAGTCCAATAAGAGGGACAGAAATCAGGAAAATACTTCTCTTGTATTCTCCAGGCACGTTGGTTCGGTGAATTGGCCATGCTAAATTTTCCCTCAGTGTACCCAAACAGATACCGGAGTGTGGCGACTAGGGGATTTTCACAGTAACTTCATTGAAGTGCGACTTGTGACATTAATAAATAAGCTTTAAATTTTTGAAATATATGATGTAATCTCCGTCCCTGGCACAAACCTTGAAGGTGGAAAGTTGCTGGGTCAAAATCCTGGAATTGTCTCTCTATCCACAGCACGTGGACTGCAGCGATTCAAGAAGGCAGTTCATCACCACCCTCTCAAGAGCAACTAGGGATAGGCAATAGATGCTGGCCTATGTCCCATGAATGAATAATATAAACAGACACTGAACCAGATTTTGGTGCCCTATAACTCATTAGGAAAAGCAAGACTACCTCACCTCTCGCCTGTTCCTACTCTTGTGAACAGAACTGTTACTATGATCTGGTGTAATGATATGCAGATACAAGATGTTACATATCCTGAATTTGTGAGGTATTCAGAAGGCATACAGATGATGTGTCAGGGGGATCACATTACAAGTGAATGGTAGCAGCTTGCACTAATGATTTGGAGACATGGGCCACAATTCTCCCATCGTGACCCGCAACTTTTCTGGCGGGTCAGGCCGGGAAATGCCCGTGTCGGCCGTTTTGCGGGTTCCCTGCCAGCTTCTACGATCCGTGCCATCTCCCAGCCGGAGAAAAACGGTGCTGCTGGGAACTCGCTGAAAACCAGTGGGCTACTGATTAGCATGCGGTTACATACCTTTACATGCTATATTGCAATCTCCACCCACGCCTACGTCTCCCATCTCTTTGGCGTGGTGTAACTTTGGCGTGAATCAGAACAGGTATTTAAAAGTTGCACGGCAGCCTTGAACTGGTGTGAAGAGGTAAGTGCTGCTAACAGGGCACGGGTGATGTTGTAGGCAGGCCCTGGAGATGCCTGGTGGCTTTCCTGCTGTTCCTTCAGTGTTGGCCCATAGACCGTTGATATCTGTGGTGGCGGGGTTGGGGGGACTTCTATTTCCTCACAGCTCTCTGGCTGAGGTTCCGTCAGGGAGTCCTGCTCCACCCCCTTCCGGACAGTGCTGTCGTGCAGTGTAGTAAGCAGCCTCGAGGGCTCCCACTTCCCCCCTCCCCTCTCCTGGGCAGCGCTGTCGCGCAGTGTGGGAAGCAGCTGCGAGGGCTCCAGTTTCTTCCCCACCCCCCCCCCCCCACTCTTCTGGGAGGATGGACAGCGAGGGGGCGAGTTTGAGGCCACACCATATAAAGAGCCAGAGGAAAAAGGATGGGTGGCGATGGCAAGTGTCAGGCAAGGAGGGGCAGCGAGAGACACTTTGATTGAAGGATACTTCACCTACCTGGTGCTGTGCAGTGAGGGGGGGTTGCAACCAACACACATCCACCACACTCCGGGAGCAAGTGCAGCCTCTATTCCCCCTCCAAACTGACCTAGGCCCTCAAATGACCCATCACGCTTCCCTGCTCCTGTCATCCCACTACCAAAAACATCTGACCCTATTAATGTGCCTGGGCTGGCAATGGTTGTGAGTCTTGGTTGAAAGCTGGAGGATGATGATGACTCGCTGTTGTGCACACTGGGATCCTGCCCCTGGTGCCAGTCGTCTATCTCCTACCTGTACCTCTAATACACATTGCCACCCAGCCCCACATAGCTGTAAGGGTTGGGGACACATGTTATTTGGCCAAGAGGGGGTGGGGGCACTTGCACCAAGGGTCTGGTAGATATTGGGGAAGGTAAGGCAGGCACTCTGAAACATGGGCTGAGTCTGCAAGGCTCAACAGACAGCATGTCTATGTTTGGGAGTTGGGAACACTGAGCTGTGGGGGGGAAAAGAATCAGAGACCATTAGTCACAGCATGATGTGCAATTAATAGTTTATTGTGCTCTTAAGATAAATGATTACTAAACCCTGACTAATGCTGACCTTCACCCGTGCCCTCTAGTGAACTACAACTTTCTAACTTTGTGCTGTCTACTGCTTCTTCCAGATGCACATCGGAGGTGGAGGCATCCAGCTGTGATTCATGCCCTGTTGCCTGTGATGCCCTTGGCAGTTGTCCCCTGGGTGGCCGGGACCTGGAGGACCCTGGCTGACATGTTGATGGCACTGTTTCGGTGCCACCTTGTTCATCTCGCTGGCCCTGAGATGCCCCGGTGTGAGAAAGAGGAGGAATCGGAAGGTCTCGGGACATCCGAGATCCCCTGGGTGAGGCCCTGGCATGGGCTCAAGCCCTTCTTCCTCCTTTGGGATGCCCTGAGGCCTCGGGGGCACTCCATGGGATGCCAGGATAGCTGGACTGAGCTTCGGAAGCTCTGGCGTCACCTGGCTCTGCCAGTCCTGGAAGCCTAGATGCACTTGCCTCATGATGTGTGATCCCTCAGCCCTGGACCTCTGAGACACGGCTAAGCTCCGAAGCCTCTCAGCTACAGCATTCTCTGAGCAAGCCAGGCTCTGGAGCCCCTCAGCACCAGCCCCCTGAGCCTGGGCTAAGCCTGCTGTGTCTCCAGAATGCCAGCGAGATTCCCAGCCATGGCCAGCAGTGTCTCGCACATGCCCCCGACACCCATGGCCATCGAACGTTGTGCCTCCTGGATGCCAGAAACCCACTCACCCATGGCCTGTTGTATCTCCAGGATGGCCTGGACCCTGCCACCCATGATGACAGGCCCCTGAGCCAGACTTTCCACTGCGGTCGCCACCCTTGCAGTGTTGGCATGGGTCTCACGCTGTGTCGGCACCACCTCCTGCGCCAGCACTCTGTTTGACTCCTCTAAGCAGTTTTGCTGTGGCAGAATGGTTGCTGACAGCCCTTCCACAATTCCCCAGGTTCCCTGATGCATCTCCACCAGCCTTTGGAGGCCCAGCAGCTAGCTTGGGGACAGCTGAATCCTGGCCCCTGGCAGACCTCTGTGTGCCCAAGCCCTCGGATGTGCCCACCTCCACCTGATGTGCATCAGCGGCTGTGATGTGGTCACCAGATCATGACCCAGAAGCCTCAACACTAAAGGTACCCACCATGGTGATCGTCTCTGTGTTGGTGGGTTGGGTGGTACATGTTGGTGATGCTTCAGTGGTGCTGTCCTCGGAGGGTTCCTCAGTGCCTCCCTCTGAGGTGTCATCCGGGGGGGGCGTGGGCAGTTTGATCCAGAGCAGCGGGGTGATGGCAACACCCAAAGAGCTGGACTCTTAGGGGGATGAAGGCATCGCACTTACTTAGAGGAGGAACAAGGTTGAGGGTGTGCTTCTGCTCACTTGCATGCTGGACGCCAACCTGGCTCTCGGTGACCATTTGGGATGTCCCATCACCTCCTGCCAGCTTTATGGCACCCTCCTCCATGCTACTCAGCTGCCGCAGGTCAGGCACGCCACCACCAGCCTGTGTCATCTCCCGTGCGTTGTGGGTATTCTTTTCCTGTGGGAACATTAGTGGATAGCAAGCATTAATATATTGCAGTGCACGGTGCGCAATGTGTGTTTGTGTCTCGGGCGTTGTGCTGACAGTTTCGGGGAAAGCGGTCACCATTGAAAGGTGCTCATTGAGGGATGAGGGGAATTAGATTCTGTTTCTTGGGGAAGGGTCACTTGTTGCGAGCCCTTCAGGTGTCTAAGCCTTCAGGGCTGGAGATCTGTGCCAAGTGTGTGTGGCGTTCCAATTGGGATGCCCTCTCACCCTTGCTGCTTGCAGAAGGTCGTAGTTTTTTTGCGACACTGCCGGCCAGAGCGCGGTGTCAGCCTCCTGGCATTCACCGCTTCTGCCACTTCCACCCACAATGCCAAGGCAGATGGGACCTTGGGTTAGGGCCCTGGCTGGGGAAGATCCGCTTACGCCTCTCTTCCACAGCATCTCGCAGGTGCTCCTGGTCAGCCTCTGAAAATCTGGGAGCAGGTTTTCGTGCAGACACCTTTGTGGTGTCTCTGGCTGTGTGTCCATTCCTTCAGCTTATATACAGCTCTGGCTTATGTGGGGAGAACAGAAAGAAATCCCACAGCACCAGCTTAAAGTCCAAACAGGTTTATTTGTAGCAAAAGCCGCAAGCTTTCAGGACGGGCTGTCCCTTCGTCAGGTGGCTGGGAGTTCTGAGATGCCGGCATCTCCACATCATTATTTGGGGAGCGCAGTAAGAAGTCTCACAATACCAGGTTTATTTGATAGAACAAGATTTCGGAGTGTCACTCCTTCAGGTGAGTGAAGAGTTCCGTTCACAAACAGGGCATATAAAGACACAAACTCAATTTACAAAATAATGGTTGGGATGCGAGTCTTTATAGCTAATCAAGTCTTAAAGGTGCAATGTGAGTGGAGAGACGGCTAAGCACAGGTTAAAGTGGTGTGTATTGCCTCCAGCCAGGACAGTTAGTGAGATTTTGCAAGCCCAGGCAAGTTGTGGGGGTCACAGATAGTGTGACATGAACCCAAGATTCCGGTTGAGGCTGTCCTCCTGTGTGTGGATCAGTTTCTGCAATTCTGCGTTATTGTGTGTCGTGAAGGCCACCTTGGAGAACGCTTATCCGAATGTCAGGTTGAATGCCTGTGACTGCTGAAGTGTTCCCCGACAGAAAGGAAACACTCCTGCCTGGTGATTATCGAGCAGTGTTCATTCATCCGTTGTCATAGCGTCTGTACGGTCTCCCACTATAGGTGCAGTGAGTGTGGCCATTCAAGGGCCCGTTGGCAACAAGTGCTTATGAACGATTTTGAAGGTTGCATTCAGTTGAGTGTCATTCATCCCTCGGGGTGCTGATTGGCTGCCATTCAAAAGGTTGCTGTGTCTGGGGGCAGGGGGGAGGTGGGGCGGGGGGCAAACTCAGGGCTCCTAATCGATTCACTGTTGTATCCGGGGAGTGCAATACTCAAGGCTCCCATTCAAGCGAGGGAATGATCACAAGCTGGGGTTGTGCATGTCAACACATTAGTTCTCTGTAAGGCAGCAGGAGGTCAGTATGTTCAAGGGATGGAGGGATTGGGTACACACATTATCCAATCTATGGGGGCATGAATTGAGCGGACAGCCATGTCTGTGTGTGGGGAGAGAGTGGTGGGAGGGGCAGCAGTAAGGCCAGTGATGTCTCTGTGGGGGGGTTGTTGGGGGGCAGCGATGAGGCCAGTGATGTCTGCGTGGAGGGGGGGTGGTGGTGTGGGAGCCAGCGATGTCTATGTGGGAGACTTGTGTGGAACATCAATGAGGCCAGTGATGTGTGTGTGTGTGTGTGTGTGTGTGTGTGTGTGTGTGTGTGTGTGTGTGTGTGTGTGTGTGTGTGTGTGTGTGTGTGTGTGTGTGTGTGTGTAGAGGTGGGGGAGATTGTGGGGCCAGTGATGAGGTCTGCGATGTGTGTGGGCTTTTGATGGTCTGGATGCTGGGAGGTCTTTTCCGTGATCTCCCAGCATTGTGCGTTTGCGCTCATCCTGCCGATTTCAGGCTCTTTGGCGCAAATAGTCTGAGAGTTTAATGATGTTCACAACCGGGAACTTCTGCAGTGCACAGAGTGCAGAGATTTGGGTGAGAAGCTGAAATGAGAAAACAATCGGGATTTAGAACAGTTTTCCCGCCAATTCAGCACTTTTGGGAGAATCATCTCCATGAGTTCGAATCCCACAATGGCTGCAGGAGAATTTAAATGTAATTAATTAAACAAGGCTGGAATGAAAAGCTAGTATCAGTAATGGTGACCATGTAACTATTGGATTATATTAAAAATCTATCTGATTGACTAATGTTGTATAGGGAGGAAATTTGCTTGCCTTAACAGGTCTGCCCTCGCTATGATCCCAGGAATGTAATTCACTTTTAACTTGGACAAGTTTATGGTAATCAGTTAGAACTCGCTTCCTGAAAAGATGTGGAAACAGAAGTGGATAGATTCTTGGTAAGCAAAAAGGTCATAGGTTATTCTGCCATCCAGAGCCTGGTAAAGGGGTATTTGAATATTTAAATTTGTTTCCACAGGAAGTCTATTCCATCCTGTTCCTGTTGTTCCATTGTTAGTTAAATTGTCCGACAGCAAGATATGGCCAGGGAGCTGATTCGCCATGGCCTCCGTCTCCAATTTTACACTCCCTTCCCCCCTCTGCCCCCCACCATGAACCCAGGGGGACTGGTAACATTCCCTTCAATAAAACAAAATCATGTTAACATCATTTTGGTTAGTATTTGTTCTATATTACATGTTGAGAAAAGTGCTTTTGCTGGCCAGAATTTCATAGAATCACAGAATCCCTACAGTGCAGAAGGAGGCCATTCAACCCATCGAGTCTACACCAACAACAATCCCATCTAGGCCCTATCCCTATAACCTATGTATTTACCCCACTAATCCCCTGAGACTAAGGGGCAATTTAGCGTGGCCAATGCATCTAACCAGCACGTCTTTCAGACCATGGGAGAAAATCGGGGCACCCAGAGGAAACTCACGCAAATATGGGGAGAATGTGCAAACTCCACACACATAGTGACCCAAGGCCAGAATCGAAGCCGGGTGCCTGGCACTGTGAAGCAGCAATGCTAACCACTACGCCACTGTACAAACAACACCAGAGGTTTATCCAGCGAATCCTACCTTCCGACCAGCAATAATTCCCGTTCACTGGCATCCTTCCTGATCTTTCTCCAGATGTCCATGGTAAACAATGTACTGCTGCTGTTGAATATTGACGTCAGAGATGACATGAGAGCAGCCATTATAACAGCAATCATAAGCCCACGTAACCCTGGAATCAGTTCAAAGAACAGTTAAGGGTAATTTCCTAAGTAGTGTGGATTTGTTATTCCAAAATAGCAGGCTCGGATTTAGACACAGTGAGTACATCAACAACAGTAATTTCCATTTATATTGCCCCTCTAATGTGGTAAAATGTTCCAAGGTGCTTCACAGAAGTAATTATCCAACACAATTTGACACAGAGCCACTATTTTATATCCATTTGTGGGACATGGGCATTGCTGGCTGGCCAACATTTATTGCCCATCCCTAGTTGCCCTTGAGAAGGTGGTGGTGAGCTGCCTTCTTAACTCACTGCAATCCATGTGCTCCGGGTTGACCTACAATGCTGTTCAGGAGGGAATTCCAGGATTTTGACTCAGCGACTGCGAAGGAACGGTAATGCATTTCCAAGTCAGGATGGTGAGTGGCTTTGTGGGGATCTTGCAGGTGGTGGTGTTCCCATGTATCTGCTGCCCTTGTCCTTCTAGATGGAAGTGGTCGTGGGTTTGGAAGGTATTGGCTAAGGATCTTTGGTGAATTGTAGATAGTACACACTGCTGCTACTAAGCATGGATGGTGGAGGAAGTGGATGTATGTGGATGTGGTACCAATCAAGTGGGCTGCTTTGTCCTGGATAATATCAAGCATCTTGAGTGTTATTGGAGCTGCACCTTTCTAGGCAAGTGAGGAGTGTTCCATCACACTCCCGACTTGTGTCTTGTAGATGGTGGACAGGCTTTGGGGAGTCAGGACTGAGTTATTCCCCACAGTATTTCTAGCCTCTGACCTGCTCTTGTAGCCACTGTGTTTATGTGTTGAGCCCAGCTGAGTCTCTGGTCAAAAGTAACCCCAAGGATGTTGAAAGAGGGAAGGGGTTCAGTGACACCATTGAATCTCAAAGGGTGGAGGGGAAATTAGGACAGGTTAGGAAAAGCTCAGTTGAAGAAGAAGGTTTTAAGGAGCGTGTTAAAGAAGGAGTGAGAGAGGTGGGTAGATGGAGAGATGTAGAGAGGGAATTCCAATGCTTAGGGTGAAGGCAACTGAAGGCATGGTAGCCAATGACGGAGTGATGGAAATCAGGGATGTGCATGAGGTCAGCAATAGAGGGTAGGAGGAGGTTAGAGAGGTTGGGAGGGATAAGGCAATGGAGGGATTTTAAAGCAAAGGTAACGATGTTTTTTTAAACCAAGACCAGAAACCAATATCGGTCAGCAAACACAGGGTTGATAACCAAACAAGACTTAGTTTGAGCTAGGATATGAGCAAGAGGGTGGAAGATAGGAAGCTCATCAGGAGTTTATTAAAGTCGAAATGTAACAGAGATGGACCGGAGTTTTACTGTCCCACCTGCTACAGGATTCAGAGCAGGGGGTGGATCATGGAAAGATCCATTGACCTTTGGCAGGATTTTACAGTTTTGGGACGAGCAAGGCTGTAAGATCTGTATTACTGAATACACGTATCAACAGATTCAAGAACAGCTTCTTCCCTGCTTTTATAGACTTTTAAACGGTCCTATCATATGTTAAGCTGATCTTTCTTTTAACCCTAACCATAACTGCAACACTATATTCTGCACCCAATCCTTTGCTTTCTCCCCTACATACACAATGAATGGTATGCTTCGTTTGTATAGCGTGCAAGAAACAATACTTTTCACTGTATCCCAGTACACATGACAATAATAAATCAAATCAAATCAAATGATGAGGCAGGAAATGAAGGGAATACATGAGCAAACAAATCATTTTGATCAAAGCATAGTTTTACCCATGCGCAAGGAGTTAACATTCTTTCTAGAAAAGAGAATTCAAACAATCAAAGATCCAACAGATTAAATAATTTGAATGTTTTTATTGTGACCATTCTTTGATGGATTCTGAGATACCTGGTTACATTATGTTGGATGTTT
Organism: Carcharhinus amblyrhynchos; assembly: GCF_965287045.1. Taxonomy (NCBI): domain Eukaryota; kingdom Metazoa; phylum Chordata; class Chondrichthyes; order Carcharhiniformes; family Carcharhinidae; genus Carcharhinus; species Carcharhinus amblyrhynchos. The sequence continues at coordinate 40,688,338 of NC_137341.1, read as the reverse complement.
GCTTCCATTGGCACTAACAAATATCTTCTGTCAATCTGTTAGGGGTGTTTCTGGTAAAAGCCAGGAACAATTTGTCATAGCGTATTTTAGGATAATATAGCACGGACAGAGAGAGTGAGACAATCCAGCTATTGTACCAGCGCTGACACATTGAAAGATATTAGTCCCTGCTCTTTCCCCAGAGTCTTGCAAATTTTTATTGGTACAAACCTGGGGCCAACAGTGGAATTTATTATCAGGCATTTCAAAGCATGCGATTGTGCTCCGCGAGCAGTGGAAAAAGATAACCATTCCTATTGTGGCCGTGGGAGTTTTGTCACTGGGCGATGGGAGGAGTTAGCTTCTCTGTGTATACAGCACTTCAACTCAAATTAACGTAGTAATCTCCTCAGTCTATCTGACCCCCTTGCCGTACATGGCTGGATGATCTCCAACTGGTGACTCCCTTCTCCAAAGTGGTCATTCTTTTAAAAATGAGCTCCTGGGATAGCATCGTAGAGTCCCCTCAGTACAGAAGATGCTATTTGGCCTATCAAGTCTGCACTCTCTGGCAGTATCTTACCCAGGCCCTCTTCTCCATCTTATAACTCCATATATTTACCATGGCTAATCCACCTAATCCTGCACATCTTGGGAAACTAAGGGGCAATTTAGCACAGCCAATCCACCTGACCTGCACATCTTGGGAAACTAAGGGGCAATTTAGCACAGCCAATCCACCTGACCTGCTTGTCTTTGGTCTGTGGGAGGAAACCAGAGCACCTGGAGGAAACACACACAGACACGGGGAGAACGTGCAAATTCCACCAAAAGCCGGATTTGAAGCCAGGTCGCTGGCACTGTGAGGCAACAGTGCTAACCACTGTGCCAACGTGCTTCCCAGCGTCACTGAGAAGCCAATGTACGTTGCCCATTCTTAACTGTCCAATAGAAGCTAGCTGCAAACAACTTTTCTGAATACAACTGAATGGGTTGCTAAGCTATTTCAGAGGGTAGTTAAGAGATGACCACATTGCTATTGGCCTGAAATCACAGACAGACCAGACCAGATAATGTCAGCAGATGTCCTTCTCTGAAAGGTGACAGCCAAACAAAGGAGTTTTTCAGACAATCTAGTCATTCCATGGTCACCATTCCTGATACTAGCTTTTTATTCCAGATTTATATAGATTAGTGAATTTAAAGCCTGTGGTGGGGTTTGAACTCATGTCTCTAGATTATTGATCCAGGCTTTGGAATTATTCATCCAGTAATACATTGTGTTTCTCCACCCCTTTCTGATGCATTCTGCTACATAATCCTTATGGCGTTCCCTTCATGTGACTGTTACTGGAACAACTATATATTTTAATTATTCTGAATGAGGAAATATATAAACTTCTTTTCCTCTTCAGACAGAGCGAGATATTCTGACCAAACAAGACCAACTAGTAGTAATAATGGATCCAGCCGGACTTCTCCTGGTGCCTTTGTTTGCAGTGCAGGTGAGAACAAAGAACAAAAAAAATTACAGCACAGGAACAGGCCCTTCAGCTCTCCAAGCCTGCACCGACCATGCTGCCCAACTTAACTAAAACCCCCTATCCTTCTGGTAGCCTCTCTATTCACATCCCATTCACGTACTTGTCATGAAGCCCCTTAAAAGTCACTACCGTATCTGCTTCCACTACCTCCCCTGGCAACAAATTCCAGGCACTACTACTCTCTGTGTAAAAAATCTGCCTGGTACATCTCCTTTAAACCTTGCCCCTTGCACCTTAAACCTATGCCCCCTAGTAATTGACTCTTCCACCCTAGGAAAAAGCTTCTGACTATCCACTCTGTCCATGCCTCTCATAATCTTGTAGACTTCTATCAGGTCTCTCCTCAATCTCCATCGCTCCAGTGAGAACAAACCAATTTTCTCCAATCTCTTCTCATAGCTAATGCTCTCTGTACCAGGCAATATTCTGGTAAATCTTTCTGTACCTTCTCCAAAGCCTTCACATCCTTCTGGCAGTGTGGCGACCAGAATTGAACACTATGTTCTAAGTGCAGCCTAACTAAGTTTCTATAAAGCTGCAACACGACTTGCCAATTTTTAAACTCAATACCCAGACCGATAAAGGCAAGCATGCTGTATGCCTTCTTGACTACTTTCTCCACATGCATTGCCACTTTCAGTGACCTGTGTACCTGTGTCCCTTTGCCTATCAATACTCTTAAGGGTTCTGCCATGTACTGTATATTTCCTATCAGTATTAGACCTTCCAAAATGCATTACCTTACTTGGAATGGAATAAACCTTTAGCTGTTAAGCAATGCTCATAATTATTTATGATTTCACCTGTAGAAACATAGAAATTAGAAGCAGGAGTAGGCCATTCAGCCCTTTAAGCCTGCTCCCCCATTCGTTTTAATCATGGCTGATAATCAAAATCAAGAAACTGACTCCCCCCTTCCTCCCCATATCCCTTGATCCCTTTAACTGCAAAAGCTATAGAACATAGAACATAGAACACTACAGCACAAACAGGCCCTTCGGCCCACGAGTTGCGCCGATCACATCAACACCTACCAACCTACAGACCTATCTATAACCCTCAATCTCATTAAACCCCATATACTCATCCAGAAGTCTTTTAAAAGACCCCAGCGAGTTCGCCTCCACCACCACTGACGGCAGCCGATTCCATTCACTCACCACCCTCTGAGTGAAAAACTTACCCCTAACATCACTTCTGAACTTCGCTCCCTGCACCTTAAATCTGTGTCCTCTCGTAGCAACCATTTCAACCCAGGGAAATAGCCTCTGAGAGTCCACCCTATCTATTCCTCTCAACATTTTGTAAACTTCTATCAGGTCGCCTCTCAACCTTCGTCTCTCCAGGGAAAAGAGTCCCAGCTCCCTCAACCTAACTTCATAAGGCATGCCTCCCAGTCCAGGCAACATCCTTGTAAATCTCCTCTGTACCCTCTCAATAGCTTCTACATCTTTCCTATAGTGAGGCGACCAGAACTGCGCACAATACTCTAAATGAGGCCTGACAAGGGTCTTATAAAGTTGCAGCATTACCTCCCGACTCCTAAACTCAATCCCTCGATTAATGAAGGCCAGTACACCATACGCCTTCTTGACCACCTCCTTCACCTGCGAGGCCGATTTAAGAGTCCTGTGGACCCGGACCCCAAGATCTAATTTCTTCTTGAAATCACACAATGTTTTAGCCTCAACTACTTGCTGTGGTAGTGAATTCCACACATTCATCACATTCTGGGTGAAGAAATTTTTCGTCACTGAAATGTTGCCCCTTATCCTCAAACTATAATGCATTGAAGCATCAGGTGATACACAAATCATAGTATCGTAGAATCCCAACAGTGCAGGAGGGCATTTGGTCCATCAAGTCTCCACCAACTCTCTAGCAGAGTATCTTACCCTGGCCCTCTTCCCCGCCCTATCCCTATCCCCATCACCCCACACATTTCCCATTGCTAATCCATCTAGCAAGTTTTTTTTAACGTGGCCAATCCACCTAACCTACACATTTTTTGACCAATCAAATCCTCTTCATTAGAGGCATGGGGGCAAATTTTCCCATTCCGCCGCCACGGGTACCGTCATGGGCGGAATGGAATAAAAAGCTGTAACAGTACATTCTGCACTCCCTCCTTTGGGTGGCATGGTGGCACAGTGGTTAGCACTGCTGCCTCACAGCACCGGGGATCCAGGTTCGATTCTGGCCTCAGGTCACTGTCTGTGTGGAGTTTGCACATTGTCTGTGCGTGTTTCCTCCGGGTGCTCTGGTTTTCTCCCACAGTCCAAAGATGTGTGGGTTAGGTTGATGGGCTATGCTAAATAGACCCTAGTGTTGGGGGATTAGCCAGGTAAATATGCAGGGTTACAGGAATAGGGACGGGGTGGGATTGTACTTGGTGCATACTCAATGGGCTGAATGGCCTCCTTCTACACTGTAGGGATTCTATGACTCTTTGCTTCTCTAAGTATGGTATGTTTTGTCTTTATAGTGCGCAAGAATAATTTTCACTGTGTACCTGTGACAATAATAAATCAAGTCAAATCAAATCCAAGCCCCCCTACCACCCCAATAGATTGCATTGCCAATGGGTGCAGAGGTGACAAGCCGTGGCAATGACATTACCCTCACTTTCAGAATCGACCCCAGCTCTTTTGGATTTGGCTCTGTATTTTTCACAAACTCACACAGTGCTGAAGGAAGCAATTTGACTTGATAAAATAGCTGACAGTCAGCATCACGCATTCCCTGCTGTTTGTCCATAGCCCTGCAATTTCCCCTTTGTTAAATATAGAGAGCCAGTTCCCTTTTGAAAGTTACAACTGAGTCTGCTTCCCTGACCCTTTCAGTTGGCGCATTCCAGACCACAACTCGCTGATTGAAGGAATTCTCCTTCTGCGAGGCCAGGCAATTCCTTAAAATCAGGTAGCTCGAGGGGAGACGCTGGTGTCGTGCTAATGTCACTAGGAATACAAAGGCTCACTGGGCTCGAATCCCACCACGGCATCTGGTGGAATTTAAATGCAATTCATAAAAAAAAATAATTAAAGGCTGGTCCCACTAACCATGAAATCATTGCCAGGAAATCTCATCTGGTTCGCTCATACCTTTTAGGGAAGGAAATCTGCCCTCCTGACGTGCTCTGGCCTAATACAACTCCCAACCCACAGCAACAGTTAACTGTCCTCTGGCAAGCCATTCAGTTGCATCAAAGTTCTATGACGAAATGAAGCCCAGGCAGACGATCCAGCATTAAGTGAGGCCTCAGAAATGACAACAGCATACCCCTGTCCTGTTAACCCTGCAAGTTCATTCCTATTAACATCTGAAGACTTGTGCCAAAATTGAGAGAGTTGGACTGCAGACAAGTGAATCATAACTTACAATGTCCCGCATTTCATCATAAGACATAGGAGCAGAATTAGACCATTCGGCCCATCGAGTCTGCTCGGCCATTCAATCATGGCTCATGTGCTCCTCATCCCCATTTTCCTGCCTTCTCCCCATAACCTTTCAACCCATTACCAATTAAAAATCTGTCGAACTATTCCTTAAATTTATTCACTGTCCAGCATCCACTGCACTTTGGGGTAGCAAATTTCACAGATTCACAGATTGGGAGAAGTAGCTTCTCCTCAACTCTATTTTAAATTTGTTACCCTTTATCCTAAGGTCTCTCATCCTAGAATGCCCCACAAGAGGAAGCATCCATTCCATGTCTACATTATCCATACCTTTCATCATCTTGCATTTGATTTCAAATTGATCTACTCTCATTCTTCTAAATTTCAGAGAATGTAGGCCTAAACTGTTCAATCTCTTTTCATACAACAAACCCCTCATCTCTGAAGTCAGTCACCATCCCTGGACATATCCTGTCCCACCAGCAGGGCGGACACACCAGAGGTGGTGGTGTGATGGTATTACCCTGAGAGTTCTCAAATTGACTCCGGACCCCATCTTGTGGTATCAGGTCAAACACAGGCAAGAAAAACCCCCTGCTAGTCATCATCTGTTGGCCACCTTCAGCTGATGAATTAAACTTCTTTAAACTTGAATGCCACACTGCTTGGAGGAAGCACTGAGGGTGGCAAGGGTACAGAATATATTCTGGGTAGGGGACATCAATGTCCATCTCTGAGAATGACTTGATAGCATGACTACTGACTGAGCTGCCAAGTCCTAAAGGACATAGCTGCTAAGCTGGGACTGCGGCAGAGGGTGAGGGAACCGACAAGAGGGAAAAATCTTCTTGACCTCACAAGTCTACCTGTGGTAGATGCATTTGTCCATGTGCTTCTCGTCCCCATTTTCCTGCCTTCTCCCCATAACCTTTCAACCCATTACCAATTAAAAATCTGTCTAACTCCTCCTTAAATTTATTCACTGCTTCCCTGACCCTTTCAGTTGGCGCATTCCAGATCCAGAACTCACTGAAGGAATTCTCCTTCTGCGATACCCATGAAGAATAATTTTAAAAATGTGAATATATTAATATTGAATCTTACCGTGCAGAAGGAGACCATCTTGTTCATTGTGGCCGTGCCTACTCTTTGAAAGGGTTGACCAAATCAGCTCACTCCCTTGACCTGCCCTCATAGCCTTACAAACTCTCCCCCATGAATGTGTGTAATTAAAGCCCCTTTGAAAGTTGACATGACAAAAACAGACAATTTTGTAATTTCCTCTTTGGTAATGGATTGGCAATTGTGGATGTGTACTGACTTCAATCAAGCCATTGCGGTTAGCCTATTGGAATATAAACATCCTGATTAAGGAGTCAATTGATGGGTCAATCAGAGAGTTTTTGCCTTGTATTTAATCGGGAGTGTCAGTCCTCTGGCACTCCCAAAAGTAGACTGCTGGCTGTTGACACTCTGTGTACTGCTGTTGGAATTGTAAATAAAGGGATTTGATGAAGGGACTTCTGTCCCCAACGATTTATTACAGGGTGTGTCTATACTTCACAGATATCTTACTAACTGTAAAGGTTTTGGAGTCATAAAAACATTGGTTTTTTCAAAGAAAAACAGGGTAATCACTGCAGCCTTCACAAATGATATTTCTTTCTTGGTATCCTATGTGAGAAATGATATCAGCTTCCTCATTCTATCAAACAGAAATGATCAAATAGAAAGCATTTCTCAATTTCCTTGTGCGGTTTTCTTTTTATACTCTTCATCAATTCAGGATAGGAAAGAGAACTCAGTCCTCTCAGGAACTGTCTGTGTGTTTTGATTTTGGCTGCTCAATATTTGGCTGTGTCCCTGTGTCAGTTTATTTATTTGTAACCATCGACATCTTGAGGCCAAAAATCTTGATGTAGAAGAATTATAAAATAGAGTTACCGTCAGGCATCAGTTCGATTACGAGTTTCGGGAAAGCAATGTTAGAACATCCCACTTCCGTCCCACAAACTTTGACACATTCCTCAGGATCGACACATCCGACTGAATCTTGAGTGTGAACAAATCAAAATAATATTATTGTTTCTGCCCTGGCCAAGCATTTTATTTTATGACCATTGAAGTTGATACATCAGTAAAATTTATGTGTGAAATGAAAATATTTTCATTGTTATTCCAATAGTAATATTTCCTTAATAAAATATCATCTTGTATTGCACCATTCTAAGTAAGCCTAGCCAGTTAGATCCAAGAATTTCGATTCAGATGTAATTCATTTTCATCTGCCTCCCACATCAGCTAGCTCCCACTTAATTATTGAGTTAGTTGTGCCCCAGTTGGTAACACATGCCTTTTTGAGTTATTCAGGGCAGGATCTTCCATGCGCTCCCCATCACCACCCACCCCCATCCTCGCCCTGTGGCAGAAATGGCCTGTCATTGGCCAGCAGTGGGAACCACTGATCCCCCCCATTGTCAATGGGGTTTTCTGTTCCATGCATCTCACCACTGGGAAACTGGCAGCAGGCGTTCAGAATACCCCATAAGAATGGTTGGAAAATTCTAGCCAAGATTTTGGGTTGAAGTCCCATTCCATAGAATACATAGAATCCTTACAGTGCAGAATGAGGCCATTTGGCCCATCAAGCCAGCACTGATAACAGTCCCACCCAGGGCCTTAATCCCACGTACCTACCTGATGTCCTGAGGCCACCCCCCCCCCCCGACACTAAGGGGCATTTTAGCATAGCCAATTCACCTGACCTGCCCATCTCATTGAGACGTACAAGATGTTGAATGGGATGGATAGGATAGAGGTGGAGAGGCTCTTCCCACTCAGAAAGGACAGTAGGACTAGAGAGCACAGCCTCAGGATAAAGTGGGGGGGGGGGGAGCGGTTTAGAACGGAGTTGAGGAGGAACTTCTTCACTCAAAGGGTGGTGAATCTCTGGAATTCTCTGCCTGTTGAAGTGGTGGAGGCTGCCTCGCTCAATATTTTTAAGACGCGGGTTGATAGGTTTTTGATAGGCAAGGGGATTAAGGGTTATGGGGAGAGGGCGGGAATGTGGAACTGAGCCACGACAGATCAGCCATGATCTTATTGAATGGTGGGGCAGGCTCGAGGGGCTAGATGGCCTACTCCTGCTCCTATTTCTTACGTTCTTATCTTTGGTCTGTAGGAGGAAACCGGAGCATCGGGAGGAAACCATGCAGACATGGGGAGAATGTGCAAACTCCACACAGACAGTGACCTGAGGCAGGAATTGAACACGGGTCCCTGGAGCTGTGAAGCAGCAGTGCTAACCATTGTGCCACCATGCCGCCTGTTAAAATGTAACCGGTGACAACTTTGTATTGGATGTAACGTGACCAATGGCAACAAGATGTAAGAGTCAGCTGACCCAGTAAACCATGGAACAAATTACAGAATGATGTAATAGTCAGCTGACCAGCTGACTCACCATAATAAGAACCCATGTAGAATTGTGGGGAGCTTGGACTGGCCCAGGGCAAAGCCCCAAGTTTGGAGTGATGTTTCTTTATTAAACTCTTTCTTTGATTTATAAGTTGGAGTAAGTTTTGTTCCATTTTTATTGTCTGCATTTGAAGAGTGACTTCTGATGAAACACTGTCCATTCCAGGACTTAAGCATAAAAATCAAGGCCAACAGTCCAGTGCATTACTGAGAGAATGCTGCAAAATTGGGGGTGCAGTCTCTCCGTTAAGATGTTAAACTAAGACCCACATGCCTGCCCTGGTGGATGTAAAAAATCTCATGCTGCTATGTTGAAGAACTGGGGGAACAACATTGTGGAAACAGATTATCCAGTGATTACCAGGTTGTTGCGTGAGGGAGTTTACTCTGCACAAAACTCGTTGCTGCGTTTCCCATGTGACAACAATGACAAGACCTCAAAAGTACTTCATTGGTTGTAAAGTGCTTTGTGTCAATCACTGATGCTAAAGTACGCAATATAAATGCATTCTTTTCATTAGTCTGATGGAGTCCAAATTCTGTAATTGTAGTTGTCACAAAGTTGTGCTTCAAGGCACAGACAGTCTTAACCCACGCAATTTGGCTTCATGCTCATTTTGGATCAACAGCTTCTCAATTATGTTAGTTGTGGCACAGTGCGTAAGATTTTTGCATCTGAATAATGAAGGTGGTGGGTTCAGACCCTACTCCTGGAGCTTCTACACAAGCACTGAGGCTGATGCTCCATTGCAGCGCTGAGGGAGTACTGTATTGCTGGAGGTGCTGCTATCTTTTGGATGAGACATTGCAATGAGGCCTCATTTGCCCTCTGGGATGAGGACAAAGAATACTGCTTGCAATGTCGGACTTTCACTGACTCCCGTCGCCGAGAATGGGGAATTTGGCGCTCAGTCAAATCTCCTTTCACTGCAACGGGACTGGAATATCCCAGCTGCAGGCGAGGTCGGAGAATCCGGCCCTTCATTTGTAGGGACAAAACGTGTTTATTAATAAGAAAACAGCAGCCTCATTGCTGTACCTCCCTATAGTGTCTCCTGCCCAAGAGAGGGTTCCATTCTCTGGGGTGATTACCCACTCTGAGTCCCAACTGGTCACCCAAGCCAGGTGATCCTTTTGCTGCTGTGTTGCTATTAAAGGGACAACAACCACACCACTGCACTACGATGAAGAACAAGGTTTATAGAGTTTAAAAGTCCATTTATTTATTAGTCACAAGTAGGCTTACATTCACACGACAATGAAGTTACTATGAAAATCCCCTAATTGCCGCCTATTCGAGTATACTGAAGGAGAATTTAGCACGGTCAATTTATTTAACCTGCACATCTTTGGACTGTGGAAGGAAACCGGAGCACCCGGAGGAAACCCACGTAGACATGGGGAGAATGTGCAGTCTCCACACAGACAGTGACCTAAGCTGGGAATTAAACCCAGGTCCCTGGCACCGTGAGGCAGCAGTGATACCACTGTGCCACCATGCCACCCTCTGCAGGGTAGTTCTCCCAGTATCGTGGCCAATACTTAACCTTCAATCAACACCAAAAAGTATCATCAGTTGATAATAGATTCCAATAATTTCCCGACAAGTGTAGTCACTGAATATTCTTACCACTCCACCTCCTTAAACAACGTATTGGCATTCTCTACTTTACAATTGAAAGGGCGCAGTTTGTTAATCTAGGAGAACTTTGAAAATTATGGCTGTGACTTCCTCAATTATTCCAGATATCAGTTGTACTTATCATGAAAGTATCATTTAATGGCCATAAACAGCCTTATTCAATGGGAACTATCATATAGTCATTTAGGGTTGGGTAACTGAGGCATCCCTTCAAAGCGAATTATTGACAAAAAGACATCGGGCAGGATTTTACGGCCTCACTCGTCCCGAAGGAGTAAAATCCTGCCCAAGGTCAATGGGCCTTCCCATGCTCCATCCCTTGCCTGCTCCCATTCCCATGACGGGCGGACAGGTAAAATTTCGGCCATTGAGCGTGATCTTACTGGCCGTTCTCATCCCACTGCCGCTGCAGCGAGAATGGAGAATTTGACGACCAGCCAAATCTCTGTTCACTGCAGCGGGACCAGAGAACCTGGAGAATTGCCATAAGATTCCGCCCACTGACAGGAAGAATTTGGGATAATTATGTGTGCCAGGGAATCATTTGTCAAAAAGCTAAATGGTCGCATTAGCACATGCGGGTGACAGGTTCAGGCAGCTCCACCCTGCCTCAGAATTGCATGACATTCTGCTCATATCCAATGCCAGGGCAGCATCAACTTTTAGTTATTGCTGACTAGATGATTCAACTTTAATTACAACCAAAGCAAGATGCAAATATCCGAAACTCAACAGGTTCGAACGAGCATTTCCATCTTTTGGAAGAGACATAGGAGGCTCAGATGATGGGGGTTGGTAATATGAATGTAGGAAGATGTGTGAACAAAGAACAAAGAACAGCACGGCACAAGAAACAGGCTCTTCGGCCCTGTAAGCCCTCACCGCCCATTTTAGCACTCAGTGAGTGCCTTATTCAAGTCTTTCGTCGATTGTCAACATTTTTGTCTACCTCTAGTGGACTCTACAATAAAGGGCGTGCAAATTTAGGGAATTATATGCATGCCAGATTAAGGGAGATCCAATTCAGGAACAGTCTATTGACATCAATCAGCCTAAAAAGCACGTTTTGGGATGTGGGAGGAAACCGGAGTACCCGGAGAAAACCCACGTAAGCACGGGGAGAGTGTGCAAGCTCCCACAGGCATTGACCCAAGCCGGAGATCCGACCCAGGTCCCTGTAACTGCACAGCAAACAGTGATAGTCACTGAGCTGTCATGTTGCCCGTCAATTGGTCCAGATTAAGCGTACACTAATGGACGTGAAGCACTAGGCAACTCTCGAAGCAACATCCAAGAGCAGCTCTCGCACGACCCACCGTGTGTATGCCCCTTGTTGGCCAACAAGGCAGACCGAATCGCCTGTGGATGTAAAAGGAGACATCAATAAACATCAATAGACATACAACAGGCTATACAGACATTAATGGAAGATCCCCAATAGCTCCAACGTAAGTGACAAGGTGAGCCTTAAAATTTGTTGGACGGCCGATAGGAATCTATTAATTCCCAGGAACGTCCTGAGGCTCTTGATCTTCAACTAGAGGCTTCTATTTTCTGTTTGAAGTCAACAGAAGGGAGGTACATTGAGTCTTCAGGATGGAAACAGAATTTGATCCATGTCTGTACTAATGCTCCACTCGAACCTCCTCTCATCCCTCTTCATCAAACATATCGAATGTTTGATGAAGAACATGGAATTCACCCCTTGCCCAAAATTAAACTCTCCCCTAAGAAACAGTGAAACCGCGAAATAAGTTTAAAGTTTACAGTTTATTTAATAGTGCCACAGATAGGCTTTCATTAACACTGCAATGAAGTTACTGTGAAAATCCCCTAGTCAGCTCACTAAGGCGCCCATTCAACCACGCTCAATTGCCCCTTAGAGTCAGAGGGATAACCAGGATAAATACGTGGGATTACTAAGACAGGGCAGGATTCTTGTTGGTAAAAGCTCAATGGGCTGAATGGCCTTCTTTTGCACTGTAAAGTTTCTATGATTCGAAGGGTACACTGTGGGAGAATTTAACATGCACTTAACCAGCACATCTTTTGGACTGTGGGAGGCAACCAGAGCACCCGGGGGAAACCCACGCAGACACAGAGAGAACATGTAGGTTCCACATATACACTGACCCAAGCTGAGAATCGAATCTGGGTCCCTGGTGTTGCGAGGCAGCAATGCCAACTACTGTACTGCCCAAATAAGAATGCTGGTCTGAACTAAGCTTGTATACTTTCAAATGGAACACCAGTAAAATGGGGAATTAAGAACACTGATCTGAATTGGTCTTGGCCAGAGTCTTACCGTCCCACCTGCCACTGGAATTGGAGCAGACAAGGGGGAAATAATGGTCCTTTGATGGATTTTTACGGTTTTGGGCCGAGTGAAATGTGTACTTGTATACTTTCAAATGGAACACCGGTAAAAGGGGGAAATAAGAATACTGATCTGAAGTGCATTTTCATCCCTTCTGCGTGGTATGCTATAGCTCAGTCAGGAAGCTTGGGTTGCTCTGGCAACTTTTACATGCATGTTGTACTCTGGAGCTGTGGATAGTGACATTGGAGGCTTCAATGTTCTTTCCATCACCTGGCTGACCAGGAATCTCTCCCGCTCTTACTGCTTGCAATTGATGTGTGATGGAAGCATTCATAAGGTGATGCTCAACCAGTCTGGCTGCACTACTTCCACACCTTCCTTGGCTATCGCTTCTCTGGCTGGAACATGAACCCGTAGCTTCTCCCTCAGAAACAGAGATGCTACCCAAGGTACTACTCAATCTTACCCTTTCCCCTTATCATTATACTTCCCAAAAAAACAAATGACCCATTTACATAACCTTCTAATTAGTGAAGGATGTGTGTTACACCAATGTGAATTTTATGCTCAAGCTGTGCGGATGTAAGTGTTTGGAAATAGTCTAATTATATTTACCATGACGGACAATTGGGGACCAGGATATTGAACTTGATGATCAGCCATGATCATAATGAAAGCCAGAGAAGGCTCAAAAGGCTGGATGGCCTGTTCCTGCTTCTTGTTTCTATGTTTCTATCCCTCACTTAGGTCTGGTATAAGTTGAATGTCCAGCATTGCATCTCAATCCCAACTATAAAAGAACCTTTTGAACCGCTGGTGACTATTTTCTACAGCAATGCCATATGGCTACTCTTAGTGAGATTAGTCCCAGCTGGATTTAACCTGCTGCACCATTCCTTTAAGTGCCACTTGTCAAACATTGCATAAATGTTTCTCATATTCAATTGCCCAACCAGATACGGTATCTCCCACATCCTAGATCAACTTTGGAATGATAGTCAAAGTTGTTATGTTTATTTATTAGTCACAAATAAGGCTTACATTATCACTGCAACAAAGTTACTGTGAAATTCCCCTAGTCACCACACCCTGGTGCCTGCTCGGGTCAATGTGCCTAACCAGCATGTCTTTTAGACTGTGAGAGGAAACTGAAGCTCCTGGAGGAAACCTGCACAGGCATGGGGAGAATGTGCAATCTCCACACAGACAGTGGCCCAAGCTGAGAATCGAACCCAAGTCCTTGGCGCTGTAAGGCAGTAGTGCTAACCACTGTGCCACCATGTGGTCACACTACTTGTGTTCTGACACCAAAGCAATTTGTTTAGATCACTGCATTTACTGCTGCTCGGGGTGACTAAATTATTTCAGCGATGTGTTTGGCCAGTTTTCTAATAATCATCAGAGAATTAATTACCTTCTTAATTTCTGCTGGTCACTTGTTATCAGTATCATTGTGCTGCTTCACAAATCTTTTCAGGGTTAGTCAGTCTAATATTTGGTTGTTAACTTGGATAATTGCTTAAACTAGGCGATCGATATATTTTGCTACAATGCTTTGAGGGGTGCCACTTACTTTAGAAAAGAGAAGGTTGAAGGGTGGCCTGATAGAGGTCTTTTGACTTGATTTGATTTATTATTGTGACATGTATTAGTTTTTAGTGAAAAGTATTGTTTCTTGCGCAGTATATAGACAAAGCGTATCATTCATAGAGAAGAAAACGAGACAGTGCATAATGTAGTGTTACAGTCATAGCTAGGGCGTAGAGAAAGATCAACTTAATGCAAGGTAGGTCCATTCAAAAATCTGATGGCAGCAGGGAAGAAGCTGTTCTTGAGTCGGTTAGTACATGATCTCAGACTTTTGCATCTTTTTCCTGATGGAAGAAGATGGAAGAGAGAATGTCCAGGGTGTGGGGTCCATAATTATGCTGGCTGCTTTGCCAAAGCAGTGGGAAGTGATGACAGAGTCAATGGATGGGAGGCTGGTTTGCATGATGGATTGGGTTACATTCATGACCTTTTGGAGTTTCTTGTGGTCTTGGGCACAGCAGGAGCCATACCAAGCTGTAATACAACCAGAAAGAATGCTTTCTATGGTGCATTTGTAAAAGATGGTGAGAGTCATAGCTGACATGCCTTTAGAATTCGGTAAGGATTTAATAGCGTAAATGTGGTATAAAGGATACCACTTGTTGGGTGTCCAAAACACGAGGGAATGCAGAAGAACACAAGAACATAAGGAATAGTAATAGGAGTAAGTCACAACTCCTTTTCTTTGCCACTTCTCCATAGCTTTGTTTTGTGCCATTTCCCCATCTATTCCTCAGTCCATCAAATATTTATCCACCTCCGCGTAAAAACTTCTAATAATCTAGCCTCCACCATCCTTTGGGGCAGAGAATTCATCACCCTCTGTAAGAAGAAGTTTCTACGCACCTCAGTTTTAAGTGACCAACCCTTTATCGTGTAATACGCATAGGAAAATCACTAATAATGAAGGAATTAAATGTAAATATTTTTTTCAAATTGCGCTTAACATATGGAAAGTATCATCATAGGAAATAGTTCAGGTAAATAGCCTGAACACATTTAATGGGCAGCTTTGTGAGCACGAGAGAGAAGGGAATAGAAGGCAATTGTGAAAGTGAGATGAGGCGGGGTAGACACATGTTTGGATGTTAGCATTAACACTGGCACAGATCTGCCAAATACTCTGTAAACTTGATGTAACTCAATGTGACACTGTGACGTTCTCTGATGTGGGACTTGCAGGGCTGGTACTTCTGAAAGGTGTTGCTCGATATTCAAGCGCCACACCCAAGACTTTTGAGTTATGCATATGAGATGTTGACCGCTGGTCAACATCCATCTGTTTTCATACCTTTTACATCTCACTTTGTTAGTCTTCAGTGTGAGATCTATATTGCATTTTGGTTCTGCAAAATAATCTATAAGTTTAAGGAATTCTGCATGATTTTCCCTTCTGAAGAAGAAATTAGTTGGCATTTTAATTTGCCTTTTAGTATCTCTAAAAATGTATGGTCTATATATATGATATCTATCTACAAATCTACTTGTGTATTACAATAAAGTGCAACATATAACATGCTTGTCCTGCCCACTAAGCTCATGTGTTACACTCAAATTTCTCCATCACACTGCAAGAAAATCATAAAGAAATTCTCCAACCTCGGAAGATACTAGAGACAAAATGTCCCTTAATTGATCTCCATAAAGAAAGCAGCCAATATTTACTTAAGCAAAGTTGCACTTTGCAGGCTTATTATGATACAATGTGATTTACATGTTATAATGTTCATTCTATTCAAAGTTACACTTTACAGCATTATTATTATGGTATACATTTGATTCAAAGTTAAACATTGTACCTATTATAATATGATGCATTTTACATGTTATAATGCTTATTCTAACATAGGAAATGTATGTTTCTGTGCTGTAAATACTTTGTAATAAAACAGTGCATGTTGTCTTACCAGGGGCCACATGCTAGTAATCTATCTATATGCCCAAAAACCTTGCATTGACATTCTCTATCTTATTCATTATAAATTCTTATCTCTACATTTATCATGAAAGTGACCTATCTAAACTTGCAATGCAATCCTTTTCAACATGCCTTGCCACCCACTGCATCTGAGCAGAATGATAACAAAGTTCTTCCCAGATTCCTTCCAGGTATGAACTCCTTCCCACATCTGTGCAACAGCAAGCCCTTCTCGTGACTGTGTAAAGTCTGACTCACCTTAAGTAATACCACAAGTTTTTTAAAACTTTATTTATTAATCACAAATAAGGCTTACATTAACACTGCAATGAAGTCGCTGTGAAAAAGACCTATTGAAAAAACGATTAGGCATAAATGGATGACAAAACACAACTGAAGATGTATGCAATGCAGGAATTGTATGACTCTATAGCTGTGGAGACATATATATCTAACATTTGATTTATTCTCAGGCGATTTTTCTTTCTTTTTGCTAATACAGTGGATTAGTACAAAAGCTGGAAATCCATTAAATGGTTGTTCATTCACCAAGGTGCTTTACTGTTTAATGCATCAGATTACACCTCAGCTGACTGTGCTGTTTAATTATTGCTGAAACTGCAGGATGTGTGATTCATATCAGTTTGACAAAACATTTTCAATGGATTTCGAATCAAGACAGCGAAGGTGATCCTGAGATAAAGAAACAGACCCTTGGCTTGAAAGTATTCATTAATGACAAGCTTAAGGGTAATTAGATTAACCACCTGGAAGTTTTAATGAATTATCTTATTTCTGGGGTTCATATTCACAATACAACTTGTCATGTCACAATGAATCATCAGTGACATGCTACATGACGAGAGGTCTAGTCAATTTGTAGATAGTCAAGGTTGAAAGGATCAACAATGGTTACATCCCTATCCAGAGCGGATATTGGGCAATGCTGCTTATTTCTTTGTATGTCGACTGTTTAGAATAGAATGGAATCCCTACAGTGCAGAAAGAGGCCATTTGGCCCATTGAGTCTGCACCAACCACAATCCCACTCAGGCCTTAACCCCATGGATTTAACCAAGCTAGTCACCCTAACACGAAAGAGCAATTTAGCATGGCTGATCCATTCTAATCCGCACATCTTTGGACTGTGGGAGGAAACTGGAGCACCTGGGAGAGAGCCACGCAGACAGTGACCCAAGGCTGGAATTGAACCTGGGTCCCTGGCACCGTGAGGCAACAGTGCTGGCCACTGTGCCACTGTGTTGCCCATGTGACACTGGGCAGAATTTTGCCATCCCACCCACCACGGAAATCAGAGCAGGTGAGGGGCTGACCATGGAAAGGTCTGCTGACCGCAGGCAGGATTTTCCAGTTTCGGGGCGAGCAAGGCTGGAAAATTCCACTCACTATGATAGTCCAGACTGGATCAAACTCAAGAGGATTAAGCTGTTAACCAGATTTGGGAGGCTATGGCCTAGAGTTATTATGGCTAGACTATTAATCCAGAAACTCAGCTAATGTTCTGAGGACTGAGGTTCGAATCCGGCCGTGGCAGATAGTGGAATTTGAATTCAATAAAAAACATCTGGAATTAAGAATCTACTGATGACTATGGAACCATTGTCGGAAAACCCCTTCTGGTCTACTAAATACTCTTTGGGGAAGGAAATCTGCTGCCCTTACCTGGTCTGGCCTACATGTGACTCCAGACCACAGCAATGTGGCTGACTCTTAATCTATCCTCAGGCAGCCAGGGATGGGCAATAAATGCTGCCCAGCCAGAAATGCCCATGTCCCGTGAATGAATAAAAAAAATTAAAATTCTCTCAGAGTGCAAAACCATCAATGAAAAGCGGCTCCAATTGCATGGTGACAACCAACCAAAGACACATAATGAGAGGATGGGGGGAGCAGGGTGTTAGGTGATGGTTAGCAGTGGAAAATATTCTAGCACTCTCTTCCGTGAAAAATCCAAAGTTGAGGAAGCATTTTTTTAAAATATTGGGCACGAGCTTATCACCCATTCAAGCCATGCTCTCGCTGCAGCAAGGTCGGAGAATTTGATGGCCAACCAAATCTCTGTTCACTGCGGTGGAATGGAAAAGTCCTGCTGGCGTAAACGGTAGTAAGGTTATAGCCCTCATCTACTTTTGAGTAAAGCATGGAAGGAAACTCAATTTAAAGCACAATTTTCACCAATTCATGAGCAGGATTCCCGTGGAGAGACTATTCTGACCTTTCACCTGCATTTTTCTGGTTTCAATGCACTTGGACACGAATTTATGACTGAAATATGATTTCCAGTTGCAGTAACTGTACCTCTGACCCGAAAATTTCACCTCCACTACATAAGCTTAAACCAACCGCGTGGAGTCCCCACCCAGTATCGAACACACCTGGTTTTCAATTCATTCATTTCACCATGGGTGACCATTTGTCACATCAGTTTTAAGCCTTGACAGCAAAGCTGTAAATCTGCTTCAGTCTTGAATAACTGAAAGTCACACCTTTCAGATTACAATTATAAGTGGAATCATGGTTGGAATTCCAATATTGTCATTATCTGGTCACTCCCCAACAAG
Source organism: Carcharhinus amblyrhynchos (assembly GCF_965287045.1). Lineage (NCBI taxonomy): Eukaryota > Metazoa > Chordata > Chondrichthyes > Carcharhiniformes > Carcharhinidae > Carcharhinus > Carcharhinus amblyrhynchos. Next base: position 40,669,888 of record NC_137341.1, on the reverse strand, counting down.
TTATTTCTTTGAGGTGAGAGCACCTTAAACAAAGCAAAAGCTTGTATACCTTGGTTTCTCCTTGTTTTACCAATACATGATATTCATTTAAAACTACTTTAAGATGAAGAGGCAAAAGTAGCACATTATGACACTCCCTTTTACCATGCAGACTTCTGCTTTGTGAAGTAGATGTCCGTAAAGTCAGTGCAAAATGTCCACCTCTAACTTCCACAGTGCACACTTTTGTTTGATAGATTGCAAGATTTTTTAAAAAAGAAATCTGTTCTCTGGAGGTATTCAAAACAACATGCACCATTGAAGTCACAGAACACTCCACATAAAGTGCCTGCCAAACTAATGCGCAGACATTGTCCATACAGCTTTTTAATGGAGGAACAATAGAGTTACATTCCAAACTGATGGCATTTTGGATTCATTGTCAAAAGAGATACAAAGAGCCATTTTTCTTCCAAATTAATTGTTGCGTGTTACATTCTCACACACATAGTGTACAACTTATAGACAGTTATTTGTTGGCATTGCACCTGAAAATACCGCAAGTGGCAAAAACTTCTAAAAACCAATTGAAGCTTGTATTACGAGATCGTTGTTTTCTCTTTAACAATGAAGCACAACCTTAATTTTATACCACATTATTCTGGTTTATAAAGAAGCAGGTGAAACTTTTCACCTTCAATTAACTTGATTGGTGTTTGTTTGTTTAGCGTATCTTCACACCCAACCCTCTTGGGCAAGAGTGGGGGAAGGTAGTGGGAGGATTTCCGAGCAGACTATCCGTCTATTGAACAATGTTGAGCATTCCTTCCATGGTTAACGAATCCTGGCATTAGACTTGAACTGGGCATCTAGTCCAGTGGTAGGATTGCTACCACTGAGCCGCAAGGCCTTCATTTGATTGATAAATGACATACACTTCAGTGTGAAAAACAGAAAGAAAGAGTATTATTTAAATGGCAACATATTGGAAAGTGTTGATGTACAAAATGATGTACAAGGATGCCCTTGTACATAGTCAATGAAAGTTGAGAGGCAGATGCAGCAAGTAATTAGGAATTCAAATAGTATGTCAGTCTTCATTGCAAAAGGATTTGAGTTCAGAAGTAGGGATATTGTACTATAGTTATGCAGAGCCTTGGTGAGACTAAGCTTGGAATATTGCTTGCTATTTTGGGCTCCCTACCTAAGAAAAGATGTGCTTAGCATGGAGGGATTGCATGGAGGTTCATTAGCCGGGACTATCCCATGAGGAGAGATTGGTTTGACCGGGCTTGTATTCACTAGAGTTTAGAAGGAGGAGAGGAGATCTGATTGAAAAGTATAAAATCCTAATAGGGCTGGACAGATGAAATGCAGGGAGAATGTATTACCTGGCTGGGGAATCTAGAACCAGGTGACACAGCCTCCGCATATAGGTTGACCATTTAAGACTAAGATGAGGAATAAATTCTTCACTCACAAAGGGTAATGAATCTGTGCAATTCTCTGCGTGTGCAGGTGAAGTCACTGGATGTTTCAAGAAAGAGGTAGATGATATCTTAGATTTTAATGGCTTCAAGGAGATGGGAAGAAAGCAAGTAATGAGATAGAGGATCAGTCATGATCATGTAGGCTCAAAGGGCCAAATGGCCTACTCTTGCTCCTGGTATGTTTCTATGTTTCAGTATTTGTTTGTGTAAGGTTTTGCTTTTGATACTTTCAATTTATTTATCTTCTGAATCAAAACTTTTCAATGCTTCAAATTTGCACATCAGTTTTTTTTTGTAATAGTTGCATTCTGACCAGTGGAATCTCTATTATTTGCAGGTTTCCATCTAAGGTCAATTGTGGTCCTTCTAATTTGGAGGATCGTTGAGGTTCTCCTTGAATTTCTATGTTTATTATTTTGACTAACAGAGAATCAATGTCACTATTTCTGTTAGTGAAAATTATGGGAAAAAAATCAATTTAATTTTTTTGCTATACACAATTCTCCTAAGGTCTCCCTTTTCATACTCAAGAAGTTCCAGTTAGGAACATTGGTATAGGAGGAGGCCACTTGTCCCCTTTAGCCTATTCTACAATTGAAATAAATTGTGGTTGATCTATTATTAAACTCAGTAGACTTACATTTATCCCATATCTCTCAGTATTTTTGGTTAATAGAAATACAGCAATCTTAGGTTTAAAATGGGCACAGTGGTTAGCATTGCTGCTGCATACCTCCAGAGACCTGGGTTTGATTCCCCGCTTGGGTCACTGTCAGTGTGGAGTTTGCACATTCTCCCCGTGACTGTGTGGGTTTCCTCCGGATGCTCTGGTTTCCTCCCGCGGTCCAAAGTTTTGTGGGTTAGGTTGATTGGCCATGCTAAATTGACCCTAATGTCAGGAAATTAGCAGGGTAAATGTGTGGGGTTACGGGAATAGGTCTTGGGTGAGACTGTAGTCGGCACAGACTTGATGGGCTGAATGGTCTCTTTCTGCTCCGTAAGGATTCGATGATTGATCGATTGCCATTTGTAGAATTGAGATCCATTCTACATGGTGAGAACTGTCTTCTAATTTCACTTCTTTGGGGCATTTTCTGTTGTAAACATATCCAAAGATATTTCATTGTTACCCAATAGAATTATTCTTCCAGTTATTTTTCGTTTCATAAGGAAAATGATCTTCTGAACATTTCTTAATATGGTTTCATATATGCTCCAACTTCCTATCTTCTAAGTTGATTTTTATACAATAATTTTATTATTTCCATTTTATCATGCTGTGTCCTCTGTGGGGCCATTTTGTCTTGACAGGACAATGAGGAAGTGCAGAGACAGTAGGGGATGATGGGATAGGAAAATTGACTTATGAGCAGGAGTAGGTCATTCAGCTCTTCATGCCTGTCCTGCCATTCAACAAGATCATGGCTGACCTGTTTGTGGCCAACTTCACTTTTCCAACTGCGACCCCCCCCCCCCCGTCCCTCCAGAGGTCAGAATTTTACCTCTAAGCCAAAGGCTTGCTCCTGCAGCGATTATATGCTTTTCCTTGTCCTCTTTGCTCCAACCAACTCAGCACCCTGACATTCGAGGGGAAACCAGGAAAGTACATGAGCGAGAAAGAAATAGAATGATATGCTATAGACTGAGACATGATTCCTGCATTACTTATTGGAATGTAGGAGAATGAGTAGTGACCTTATAAAGGTGTATAAAATCATGAGGAACATAGATAGGATGAACAGACATAAGCCAGAGTATTACCATCCCATTCACCGTGGGAATCGGAGCAAGCAAGGGACAGACCATGGAAAGGTCCCTCGACCTCAGGTGAGATCTTACAATTTCGGGATGAGCGAGGCCATAAAGTCCTGCCCATATTCTTTATCCCACGGAGGGGGATTGAAAACTAGAGGGCATATGTCTAGAGTTAGAGGGGAAACATTTAAAAGGGACATGAGGGGCAATTTCTTCACATATAGGGTGGAGCGTCTATGGAATGAGCTGCCAAAGAAAATAGTTGAGGCAGTTTCAGCAGCAACATTTAAAAAGCATTGGGTTAAGTATATGAATGGAAAAGGATTAGAGGGATATTGGCCAAACGTGGGCAATTGGGACTCGCTGGGAGGGCACCATGGTCAGCATGGACTGGTTGGGCTGAAGAGCCTGTCTCCATGCTTTATTGCTCTATGGTGGGATGGGAGGACACTCATGAGGAGCACAGACCAGTTGGACCAAATGACCAAATGGAATGATAAAATTCCGACCTCTGGGTTAGACATGTGCTGGTATCAAACCCTCTCCAGATATTCCCAGTGCTGCAGCTCCAACTCTAAAGTCTGGGTTGTCATCCATCAGGGAGCCGGCATCCTGAACAGGATTGAACCTAAAGGAAGCAATGAGTACAAACAAAATGCCCCACCGATTTTGTGGCACAAACGGGGCTAACTCTATTTGCATGCCGCATTGTGAAACAACCACTAATAGCTCTGGAAATTAAGGGGCCACGAAAATAAAATCGTGTTAGGCAAATTATTGTTTCACCTGTAAACAAGCCTGAAAGTCACCCAGTGAATATATGTTGGGGAATCCCAGTACTTTTATATTATATTAGCAAATCTTTAAAAAAAACTCAGAACAGGAAATTTTGAGGGAGTTCCCTCCATTAAAATATTCTTACCACATTGCCACAGTGACTCCTTTTTTGACATCAAGTTTGTCCTGTTCAAGAGGCCATAACGATACCTTGCTCATCACTAACTAAAATCTTTTCATCAACTTTCAAAATGGAAGTGCTGCAACAACCCAGGGCAGAAATCAACACTGGAAAAGAGGAATGCAAGCTAGGCCGGAATACTACCACCTCGCGCGCCACAGAATCCGCACGGGCAAGGATCCAACAACGGAAATCTCTGTTGACCTCAGGCATGAATTTCTGGTCTCGCCTGAGCTAGGCCGTAAAATCCTGACTGATAGGCAGGATAGAGTCAGAATACTCTCTATCCCTAACATTAACCTGCCATTTCTCTTTGCTGAGGAGACCGATATGTAGTGCGAATATTTTCCATTCTTTCCTTCTGTAGTGCAGAAGGAGGCCATTGGGCCCATCAAGTCTGCACCGACCATAATCCCAGCCAGGTCCTATACCCATAACTCTCGGCATTTACCCTGCTAGTCAGTCCCCCTGACTAAGGGGCTATTTAACATGGCCAATCCACCTAATCAGCACATCTTTGGACTGTGGAAGGAAACTGGGTCAACCAGAGGAAACCCACACAGACACAGGGAGAATGTGCAAACTCCACAGTGACCCAAGACAGGAATTGAACCCAGATCCCTGGTGCTGTGAGGCAGTAGTGCTAACCACTGTGCTACCATACCACTGTGTAAATTGTATTATTTTTAGAGGGAGGGGGTCTTGTTTCACTCTTCTTATCTTAGATACTTTGGTATCTGAATTCTCACACCTGATTAGGTAAAGTGCTTCAGGATAATGAGCACAGAAGTACAGCTCAGCAATTCCATTATCTTGTGTCGTCTTTGAAAAGCGTCAGAGCTCACCTTAGACTTTGTCAGAATTACATGCTTAAGCTGGCCCTTTGAAAGACCATCCAATTACTCTACGCATCCCCCAAAGCTGTACAAATTCTTCTTCCTCTTTAGCTCTATGTTTACTGAACAGATGGATATACAAGTCAATTAATGTAGATACTACACTAACCCCACAATCGCAATGCAAAAAACAACTCAATACACCTTCACATCTTGTTCAGTTACTGCCGGAGGTATGAATATAGTTGGTTTTTACAATTGCGTTGTGTGTTCCAATTGAATTAAAGGAATCTTCAGAAGCTGACATCGGACAAAAATGCTAATATTTGGTTGCAAAAGCAATTTTTTTTACCTTTCACTGATGTGTGTGCGTAACTATTCCTCACATCTTATCCGCCTACACTTCCTGCTACCTCAGAAAAGCAGCCAGCATAATCAAGGACTCCATGCATCCTGGACATACTCTCTTCCACTTTCTTCCATTGTGAAAAAGATACAAAAGTCTGAGGTCATGTACCAACTGAATCAAGAACAGCTTCTTCTGTGCTGCCATCAATCTTTTGAATGGGCCTACTATATACTAAGTTGATGTTTCTCTACACCCTAGCTATGACTGTAACGCAATATTCTGCAGCCTCTCCTTTCCTTCTCCCCTATGTATGAATAGTATGTATTGTCTGTATAATGCACAAGAAACACTACTTTAAATTTTATTATTAGAGTGACAATTAGGCTTACATTAACACTGCAATAAGTTACTGTGAAAATCCCCTAGTCACCAACCTCCAATTTAGCCAATTTAGCATCTAACCAGCATGCATCTAACCAGCATATCTTTTGGATTGTGGGAGGAAACCGGAGCATTCGAAGGAAGCCCACGCAGGCATGGGGAGAACATGCAGACTCTGCACAGACAGTGACCAGGGCCAGGAATTGAATCTGGGTCCCTAGTGCTGTGAGGCAGTGTTGCTAACCACTGCACTACAGTGCCGCCCTTTTCACTGTATCTGAGCATATGTGACAATAATTTATCAAATCAAACCTTCACGTCCTATGGAATTATCACTGGAGATCAGAATGCAGTTGGTTTTTACAATTACTTTGTGTTCCGATTGAGTTAAGAGAATCTTTCAGAAGCTAACACAGGACAAAAATATTGATACTTTGTTGTGATAGCAGATTTTGTTTTACTTCCAATGAAATGTCATATGCAGAATGATTCCTCATATCTTACTTGTGCATGGTGAACATTTTTTAAATTCACATAGTTCCATGACTGTTGAAATTGGCACGCTAGTCACTTTCATCATTGAATATTCTAAACTGCTGAGTTGGGAAATGGTCTAGTCGGGAAGTTACACAATCCCTTGGGAAAATATGATCCCCAAACCACCATGTGTTCATTGGCAGGCATAACCGAGACCTCTTCGAGGCTTCCAGGGAATCTTAGAATAAAGGCAAATGGTTAGCGCTGCTGCCTCACAGCGCCAGGGACCTGGGTTCAATTCCTGGCTTGGGTCACTTTCTGTGCGGAGTCTGCATGTTCTCCCTGTATCTGCGTGGATTTCTTCTGGATGCTCCGGTTTTCTCCCTTAGTCTAAAAGACGTGCTGGTTAGGTGCATTGGCTGTGCTAAATTCTCCCTCAGTGTACCCGAACAGGCACTGGAGTGTGGCAACTAGGGGATTTTCACAATAATTTAGTTGCAGTGTTTATGTCAGCGGACTTGTGACAGTAAATAAAAACTTAAACTTAAAAGTTGACTCTTTAAATGCCTTCAGGGTTGGGTAATAAATGTTGGCCCAGCCTCTGATGCCCACATCCCATGAGCGAATAAAAAAAATTACTTAGAGTCTACAGTGCACCCGAACAGGCGTCATTGTGTAGCGAGTAGGGGATTTTAACAATAACTTAATTCCAACATTAACACTAATAAATAAATTTTATTTATTACCAGCGGATGTTGGAATCTGAAACAAAAACAGAAAAAGCTGGGGGAATTCTGACAGATGTCTATCAGGACTGCTGAGGGGTATTTCCAGCATTTTCGTGTCTTTGTTCCAGGGAACCTTGTTAGAGGTGTGATTGCGTCCTGAGTCAATCTCCTCCTGTTTTTTTTAAAACAAACCATGCGGGTACAACAGGAAAGAAACCACCTTTTCGCCACAACACAGGGTGTGGTGGGAATCCTGAGGAAATGGTGCTCCTGACAGGTAGTGAAATCCAGGTGTGGCTCAATATAATACAGAAGGGTGGGGGAGGAGGAGATAAGACCAGACTGGGAGGAGTTTGTTTTCTAGGTGTCAGGCTGGAAGTTTGGTTCCTGGTTCAGTTACTTCATTCCCTGGACAGGACAGAGGTGCTATTCCATTGGGGTTGGGCACAGGGGATTTATTTGTGTTAGGAGAGGGGAGGTGGGTGAGAATGGCTCTCTCCCAGTTACAGTGTCTGGACGAGGGGAATGTCAACTATAGGACTAATGAGTCCAAGCCTGAGTTCTACTACAGCGAGCCCCAGAGACTGGCCCTGGAGTCGCTGCTGGCCGGCGGCATACAGGCTTTTAACGAGAGGGTGGCCAAGGAGAATCTCCGGGAGTTCCTGTCTGAGCTGGACATTGAACGGATCCTGAAATCGGTGCGGGATTTCATACCGGAGACGGAGTGGCTGGAGGGAGAGGAGAGAGGGGAGGAAGAAGGGGCTGGGAGCCAGCAGCGGGACAAGAAGCCCCTCTCCCTGCATTACTGGCCGGACACCTCGGACATCTCCCCGCCCCGCTTGGAGCTGGGCTGGCCGGATTCCTCTGCCTATCGCGGGGTGACCCGGGCCAATGTGTACACCCAGCCTCCTGTGGAGGGTTCGATCCACATCAAGGAGATGGTTCGCAGAATGATCAGCAACGCTCAGAAGGTGAGAGAGAGAGAGAGAGAGGCATTCAGATGGGAATTTCAGAACTTAAAATGACCTCTCTAAAACAGAGCACCACCAAACAGCCCAGCTCACTGAGTTACAAACTCACAGACCAGAAAAGCTCCCAACATCACAAACAGGGAGGGATATTTAACAGTGAACCATACTGTGAAAGAGAGATTGGAACAAAGTTGGGTCACAGAGGCTGGTTTTCAAGGGAGTCTGGAGGAGAGAGAGATGGGGAGAGATTAACGGAGGGAATTTCCCTGTGAATTGGAAAGGTTAACTCTCTTCCTGTCTCTACAGATGTGGAGATGCTGCGTTGGACTGGGGTGGGTACAAGAAGAAGTCTCTCAACACCAGGTTAAAGTCCAACAGGTTTATTTGGAACCACGAGCTTTCGGATTGCTGCTCCTTCCTCCGATGAGTGGCGAATTCCACTCACCTGAGGAAGGAGCACTGCTCTGAAAGTTTGTTTTTCGAAATAAACCTGTTGGACTGTAACCTGGAGTTGTGAGATGTCTTACTCTTGCCACAGATGCTGCCAGACCTGTTGAGTTTTTCCTGGTATTTTCTGTTTTAAATTCTAAGATAGACCGTTAGGACCACTGACTATAGCCATAGTAAACAAAAGTTAATTCCTTTATCTGAAGGTTGGGTGGATTGGCCTTGCTAAAATGGCCCCTTAAGTGTCTCAAGATGTGTGGCTTAGATGGATTGGCCAAAGTAAATGTGTGGGTTAAGGGATTGGGGTGGAGAGGGGGGAGAGCTTGGGTAAGATACTTTACACAAAGTCAGTGCTGACTCGATGGGCTGAATGGCCTCCTGCTGCACTGTAGGGATTCTCTAATTCTGTGACCCAGAACATTGACGTAATCATTTCTGATTCAATCATTACATCCCACAAGCTACCTTGTATGACGTATTGTATTATATATATATATCATTCAATATATAGGAGAGAAAGGACATGCAGCCAAGGGGTAGTGATATATGCTGCAAACTTGCTCACGAAAATGATTTTCGTGTTTGTTTTATGGACTGACTTTTAAAAAAAGACACCTGGCTGGTGTAAGTAATGTCACGTGAATTTTTAACAAATCCCCTCTTTAGCAGAAGGGTTTCCAGCTGATGTTTTGAAGTCAGCGTTGAATCCACTCTTGCTGGTTACGGTACAGACATGACTCCGGCTGGGAAGGTGTCACATTCACTGCAGCGAGTAGCAGCAAGGGAGGGGAATGACTGAGAGTGGGAGCTGGGGAGGATGTGAGGGGGCAAGATCATTCTTCAATCCACGTGGCTCCTTCCATTCTGTCAGTACGTGTTAGAACAGCTCAGTGATGAGTAACTCTGTGCTGGCGTCCATATTCCACAGTCTCCTCCCACCTCCTCCCAGCCTTCCAGCACATCTTGTTATTGATTTCCCCCCACCCCACCTCAATTAGTCATCCATTTCTTTTTGATAGTATCTGTTATTTCCTGCAACCACTTCCTGTGGTAGCAAGTCCCACATTCCAACCACTCTGAGTAAAGACATTCCTCCTTATTTTCCTGTTGGATTTATTAGCAATCCATATCTCTCTAGTGTAGATCCATCGAGCCTGCACTGACTCTCCAAAAGGGCAACTTACCCCGGTCCTATCCCCTATTCCGACAGCCCCACATTTTTATCCTGCTAATCTCCTGAACCTACACATCTTTGGGCACTAATGGGCAATTTAGTACGGCCAATCCACCTAACTGCACATCTTTGGAGTGTGCGAGGAAACCCACGCAGACAAGGGGAGAAGGTGCAAACTCCACACAGACCTGAGGCTGGAATTGAACCTGGGTCCCTGATGCTGAGGCAGGAGTGCTATCCACTGTGCCACCATGCCGCCCAGCAGAGGATACATGGGAAAAGCCACAGAATGCAGTACCGGTTGTAGAGGAATAAAATAAATTTTCATCTCTCATCTTAACACACTGCAATTTTGTCTTCACTGGCATAGTGTCATAACATTAAGATGGAGATTTTGTTTTGACTTGGTGTAACCCATGTGTTAGCAGTATCCTGCTATATATATCCTCATTCATAATGGCTCTCATTCCAATATTGCACCAATTTCAGAGCTCAAATTCAAGCTAGAATAAACACTGGTTTTGTACTGCTTAATGATGATAAATGTTAATCTATTGTTGGAATTAATTTAAATTCCAAATTTCGATGGCAATACAACCCAATTGTAGGCATTGAAACATGCTGAAGGGGTTTAATAAAATTCCCATTGGTGTAGCTCCCTTACTTGTGGGCAGTCAATTGAAGGGAAATTTATAGAGCTACCCAAACAACATCTCATGGACTGTATTAGAGAGTTGAGCAAATAAAGAAAGTGCAGGGTTCAGGACATTCCTTCTTTTCAGTGTTCACACTCTGGCTTCTGAGTCAGAAAGCTGTTGATCTCCTCTAGACTACATAATCTATACTAACACTTCCATGCAGTACTAAAGGAGTGCTGCACTGTCACAGATGCTGCCTTTTGGGAGAAATGTTCAATTGTAGCCTTGTTTGCCTCACGAGTGAATGTAAAAGGGTCCCATGGAGACTGTTTCATAAAAGTGTAGTGCATTTCTCCCCAACGTCGCAGCCAATATTTATCCCTCAAAAGGCACCATTGAAAAGGATGACCTGTTCGCTGCTGTTCGTGGAACATAAGAACATAAGAAATAGGAGCAGGAGTAGGCCATCTGGCCCTTCGAGCCTGCCCCGCCATTCAATAAGATCATGGCTGATGAAGCTTTTTTTAAAAACAGAATAACTTAATTGGCTGTCAGGCAAACACTCTGGGACACCCTGGTGCTGTGAAATATGGAAACTCCTTCTTTACCTGGTTAGTTAGAATATTTTCTGTTACTTGTGCTAATAAATACAAGTATCTGGGATTTGAAGCATAGAACCAGGCCATGGGGAGGGATTGACTTAGTGGCACCATTGCTAGACTATTAATCCAGAAACTCCGCTAATGTTCTGGGGACCCTGGTTCGAGTCCCGCCATGGCAGATGGTGGAGTTTGAATTCAATAGAAAATATATCCAGAATTAAGAATCTACTGATGACCATGCAACCATTGCCGATTGTCAGAAAAACCCACCTGGTTCACTAATGTTCTTTAGGGAAGAAAACTGTCATCCTTGCCTAGTCTGGCCTACGTGTGACGCCAGAGCCACAGCAATGTGATTGACTCTGAACTGTCCTTGGGCAACTAGGGATGGGCAATAAATGCTGGCCAACCAGCGATGCCCATATCCCTCAAATGAATTTAAAAAATCCAAAGGTCTATGATAAAGTTTATGCTTCATATAAGCATCTTGATAGCACATGCTTCTTTATCCTTCATGTATTTATTTAGTTTTTTTGTAGAAGAATATTCATCTCTGTGGCACCATTCCATGAATTCAAAGGTTTTCTCTACCTTCCTCTTTGGGTTTATTGGTGACTATTTTGTATTTACAACACCTAGTTATGGTTTCTGCCACAAGCAGAAGCACCTTGTCAACATCTGCCTTATCTAAATAGAACTTCATTCCAAAAAGTGAAATGAATTTTGATCACAGACAATGGAGAACGTCAGCAATAGAATGACTTAATGACTGTGCAGCACCCGAGTGCGGAACTACAACTGCTGTTTATCTCTGTTCACAGGTGATCGCTGTCGTAATGGATTTATTTACAGACATTGATATCTTCAAAGACCTCCTGGATGCCAGCTACAAGAGGAAGGTTCCTGTCTACATCATCCACGATGAGGTCAACATCAAGTATTTCTTGAAGATGTGTGAGAGTTCAGGAATGCACATGGGGATGCTGAAAGTAAGTGGATTAAAGTGTATATCCAGAGATCGGCTAGTGCTGATGCTGTGGTTTAGTCACAGTTACTGCCTTAAAACTAAAGTTGCTCAGTGATGCTTTATTAGCGCGGAGGTGAAGTCCTAGTGGTATTAACGCTAAACTATTAATCCAGAAACTCAACTAACGTTCTGGGGACCTGGGTTCGAACCCCATCAAGGCAGGTGGTGGAATTTGAATTCAATAAAAAAAAATAGCTGGAATAGCTGATGACCATGAAACTATTGTCGGAAAAAAACCCCACCTGCTTCAGTTATGTCCTTTAGGGAAGGAAATCTGCCGTCCTTACCTGGTCTGGCCTACATGTGACTCCAAAGCTACAGCAATGTGGTTGACCTATGAAATGGTCTAGCAAGCCACTCAATTCAAGGGCGACTAGGAATGGGCAATAAATGCTGGCCAGTGATGCCCACGTCCCACGAATAACGAAAAAAATTAATGATAAATTCCTAAAAAGCTGCATAGAGGAATGAATGATATTTTGTATAAGATACTGTTCTGCTTTGGTTAACCACTGAGGAAAAAAATGCAATGGCTTTTTTCACAAGTGAAAATACTGGTTTGGCAGCCTCATGATGTTATTTTTGACTTAGCTCAAAGCTCAATTGTGTTTTGCAGTCAGTTTTAGCAGTTAGGATATGTACTGACTGTTCGCTGCCCTATTTCACCATATAACTGTACAGCGAGCTGAGAATTAGTGCTTACGTGAGAGCAACAGATGCTGAAGCTACACTGGTTATTCAACAGCATTTGAAAGATAGACTTCCCTTGCTTAAAACTCTTTTCCTGTATTTGCTGCTGACCTGTACGGAAACCTAGAGCGCTGAATGAAAAATCCCAGTCTGTAAATTATTAAACAGATGCTTTCAGCTGACATCCAGAACAGCATGATCAGTTTACATGCACCTCTGAACTCCAAACTTGGATTAGCACCTTATACTCACTAACCTGTTCTAATCCATATTGCATGCCAAATTTCCATTTGATCGCAGTTAGTATTGCCACTGCACTAGCTGTTTCTTGGATGCGTAGGCATTTTGATGTTTCACCTTGAGCTTGGTAAAGACTGAAGCAGTTGGTGCAGGATAGAATCCAAAGTATCACCTTTTGTTTACCAGCCACATTACTTCCTATATGAATTTCAAATGATCATTCTGAATGTTGATGACGTGAAAGTACTGATCAAAGAACAGCTCACTCCACAGTCTCCATGTTTTATTGCATTTCCACACAAACTATTTCTTGTGCTACGCTTCAGAAAATGAGAATATCTTTTAAAATGATGAAAGCAAATTACGGCAGATGCTGGAATCTGAAACCAAAAGGGAAACTGCTGGAAAATCTCAGGAGGTCTGGCAGCATCTGTAAGGAGAGAAAAGAGCTGACGTTTCGAGTCCAGATGACCCTTTGCCAAAGCTAAAAGCATAGAAAGTGGGAAGCTCATCTTTCATTCCTCACCCTGCAGTATAAATATCGCCCATTTTCTGTGCCTTTTAGCTTTGACAAAGGGTCATCTGGACTCAAAACGTCAACTCTTTCCTCTCCTTACAGATGCTGCCAGACCTGCTGAGATTTTCCAGCACTTTCACTTTTAATTTGTTGGACAAAAGTAAAAGTAAAGATTATTTATTAATCACTTGTAGGCTTACATTCACACTGTAATGAAATTACTGTGAAAATCCCCTAGTCACCACACTCTGGCACCTGTTCAGGTACACTGAGGGAGAATTTAGAATGGCCAATGCACATAACCTGCACATCTTTGGACTGTGGAAGGAAACCGGAGCACCCAGAGGAAACCCACACAGACATGGGGAGAGTGTGCAAACTCTACACAGACAGTGACGCAAGCCGGAACTTGAACCTGGTTCCCTGTCGCTGAGGCTGCAGTGCTAATCACTGCACCACCATGCCGCCCTTAGATGTGGAAAGAATGTGGAAGAATCTAAAGTGAGGGTTTTCTATGTACAAGGTCAGAGGTCTTATGGCGCAGTGCGTTGCCTCTCTGTCTCTGAGCCAGAAGTTCCGAGTTCGAGTCCTGCCCCAGGATTTGATGGCTCAGGAAGGTGCATTCATAGCGCGATCAAACAAGTTGAGTGTGTCAACTTGAAAATCCTTCCAAAGCACATCAATGGCTGGCGTTAAGAGTGGGAGAGACTCCTGGTCAGCCATACTTAATGTGGTGTGGTGCCCCGCAAACTATAAGCCCCTGGCGATAGACTAGCGACCCGTTCTGGGAATTACTATGGAAACTGATGAAAGTTGGCCTCTAGGAGTGGAAAGAGAATTACTAATAAATCCAAATCAAAAATCAGGAATGTTTCTATACACAGTGGTTAGAATGTGAAACTATTTACCATGTGAAGTGAACAGCTTAGATGCTTTCAAAAGGAAATTAGTTGAGGAAATGAGGGAAAAGGGGATAATAGAAAGATTTGCTGAAATGCTGAGAAGAGGTAGATGGAGTGGGAAGAAAAAGCCAGTGCAGACCTGATGGGCCGAATGGCCTCCTTCTGCGCTGTAGATTCTATGGATTCTCTGTGGATTCACGTGCTGGGTAAAGATCAGCTGGGCCATATGGCCTGTTTCTGTTTTGTATAGCCAATTTAATAAAAATACCTACCTCATTGCTCAGGCTTTTAGTTGCCTATCCTAGTAACCCTTTATAGGGCTTGGTGTTGACTTTTGTCAGATTGCGTTCTTGTGAAATGCTTTGGAACTGCTTACTACATTGAAGGCACTAGATAAATGCAAGCCGTTGTTGATATTTAATACGTTCTGTTATTGTCTGGTTTCTACATCATGGCGATGATTAGATGGTTCAAGAAATACATACAACGAGAACTATTATACAATATCTGGGTCACCCAAAACCGTCAGAGCTAAAACATTAAACAAACAGCGGCTCAGGAAGTGTAGAATTCCATGCAGATACCACCAGTCTAAGTTTTAAGGTGTGGTTACCACACAGAAGCAAATAACAGAGAAAGGCTTAATACTTCGAGGTGTAACATGAGGCAAGCATATTGGTTATAAATAAAGCATTTGGAAACTCTACCTTTAGCGCAGTCATTACCGATTAAGCACAGCTAATGCTAGATCTCTTAACCATACCGATTGCTGACATCAGTCCTTGCTGCAGATATTTACATTCAAAACAAAGTTTAAAATTTTGAAAGTTTCTTTTTTTTAAAAAAAGGCAAGCTCAAAACCGCAAAATGTTAAAAGCGCAAACATCCAGTGACTTAGTGAAACAACACAGCAAGGACTCAAGATTTTTTTTAATAATAAGAGACCCTCAGATCATCAAAATCTTCTTTTACTTTGTGGCCCTCTACCACACCAACTCCTGGCTGCCTATTGGGACTGTTTGCATTAGAACAGATGGTTATTTGTTAGGTATTAGCAATGATGGTATGATGGGGCAAGAAGAGACTGAAACGGGCACCTCTGGTGATTTTAGAATGAGAAGATTTAATTTAAAAGAGTCACATTAAAGTTCTCACCTGTTGGTGTAGACCTGATGAGCCAATTTTATGATATGATTTGGGACCGAGAACATGTGAAACCTTCCTGCGTTACAAGGCCGTGCGACTATGGAATGCATGACTGGGAATTAATAATTGCGGCAGAGAACATTTAAGAATAGGTTAGATTGATGGCTTGAATGAAGATGTTTGAATAAAAAGATATGGGAACAAGTGGGACATGCAGGATGAAGATTTGATTTATTATTGTCGCATGTACTGGTATACAGTGAAAAGTATTGTTTCTTGCACGCTATACAAAGCATACTGTTCATAGAGAAGGAAACGAGAGGGAGCAGAATGTAGTGTTACAGTCATAGCTAGGGTGTAGAGAAAGATCAATTCAATGCAAGGTAGGTCCATTCAAAAGTCTGACAGCATATAAGAACATAAGAACATAAGAAATAGGAGCAAGAGTAGGCCATCTAGCCCATCGAGCCTGCAGGGAAGAAGCTGTTCTTGAGTCGGTTGGTATGTGACCCCTAACTTTTGTATCTTTTTCCTGATGGAAGAAGGCGGAAGAGAGAATATCCGGGGTGCACAGGGTCCATAATTATGCTGACTGTTTTGCTGAGGCAGCAGGAAGTGTAGACAGAGTCAATGGATGAGAGGCTGGTTTGCGAGATGGATTGGGCTACATTTGCAACCTTTTGTAGCTTCTTGCGGATGATGTTCATGCAGAGGATCAGATCAACAGGGATTAGTTAGCCTGATTCCAGTTATAATTTGGACATATTTATTATTCAAACATTGCTGATATGCTTAACTTTTGGAAATGAAGATGAGTGTCTGCTGAGGGTCTTCAGAGACACAATTATAAGAGTGGCTTGTGATTGAATAGGTTTGTGTGTCCTATTTGTATCTAACAGGTCAGATTATTTATTCGTGTTAAATCAGCAGAATTCTTTCTGAATCGCAGGAAAGATTGCAACAATTGTTCGCACTATACTGTGGTGTGTTTTGACGAGTACAAGTTTCGATTACATTTGAGATAAGCTGAAGTCAGTCATTATATATGCTCTCCCGACATTGTTGGTGACGCTACTCGTAATTTATCAGTGGCCTGTCAGATTTTGGTCTTGAGAATTGTCCGAGTGTTTTTTTTTCACGAGTGGAGTGTAGCCTCCTCGTCATTCTGCTTGCAGTAAAGTGGCCATAGTCCCAGATGACCGTAGGCTGCTCTCCCCTTTTTGAGGGGAAGAGCTGCCTGGCAGTGATTTAACCTGAGGATCACTGCACCTCTGGCGAGCAGCAAGGTCATGAACAACATCAGCCGGTCAGGGAAATGGAACCCATGCCGTTGGCGTCGCACAGCCTCACAAGCCAGCCTCCAGCCAACTGAGCTAACTGACCCCCCTTAGAGTAAAAAGCTTAAGAGTACCAGCTTTGAATAACTATTGTGTGCCTGAGCCACAAAACAATCTATTTTAAATAGTGTCATGTAGCAGCACTTAATTCCGTCCCACTAGTTCTCAATGAACAGATGGCACAGTTGTAAGAAAGCCACAATATAATTTCTCAAGGCAAGTATAATCTGTCAGTACGGTGGTAACAAATATAAAGACTTAATTACAATGGCAAATTGCAAGTAACAATCATGGATTTCTGAAAATTTGCACGCTGCTTCCCAGATATGTAAATCCGTAACTTCCAAAGCAGGTTTTGCAAACTGAATGCAAACTTTAACTAAATGTCATTTTGATATTTAGGTATTAATTTGAGACAGCAGAAATAATGAAACCTTTACAAATAATCACTGGCCTTAACAAAAATCCCTGTTAATGCTGTACAGCACACTACAACAGCTTGCACTTATGCAGTATTGCCTTTACTATCGTAAAATATCTAATTGCAGGAGCAATTATCACACAAAACGTTCGACACCAAGTTACATAAGGAGAGCCGGTGACTAAAATGTTGGTTAAAGACGTAGGTTTTAAAGGATTAAAGGTTTAAAACGTACAAATTGGATAACTCTTTCACAGGTCTGATGTAGATTCAATATGTCAAATGGCCTCCTTCTGTGCAGTCTAATTCTCGGATAGTTTTTTTCATCCAGTAGGTGTGAAGAATCATTATTTTTTGGGGTGGCATGATGGCACAGTGGTTAGCACTGCTGCTTCATAGCACCCAGGTTCAGTTCCGGCCTCGGGTCACTGTCTGTGTGGAGTTTGCACGTTCTCTCCATGTCTGTAGGGGTTGCCTCCTGTGCTCCAATTTCTTCTCGCAGTCCAAAGATGTGCGGGTTAGGTTAATTGGTCATGCTAAATTGACCCTAGTGTCGGGGGGATTAATAGGGTAAATATATGGGGGTTACAGGAATAGGGTGGGATTGTGGTCAGTGCAGACTCAATGGGCCAAATGGTCTCCTTCTGCACCGTAGAGATTCTATGATTCTGTGAATGTCCCTGGCAAGTCTTGCATTTATAGGCCATCCCTAATTGTGCTTGAGAAGGTGGTGGTCCTGAAGGTGGTGGCTTTGAATTGTTGCATGTAGATTGACCCACATACCTATTAGTGAGGGGGCTGTAGGGTATTGCTATAATGATGGCACAGTGACATATATTCAAGTTAGAATGGTGAAAATCTTGCAGAGGGAGGAGTTCCCATGCGCCCACTGCCCTTGTCCTTCTAGACGGTAGAGAGCCATGGCTTTGGAGGTTGCTGTCGAAGGAGCCACAGTGAGTTGCTACAGTGTATCTTGGAGATGATGATATGTGCTGACGATGAAGCAAATTAATATTTAAAGTGGTGGATGGAGTGCTAATCAAGTGGACTGCACGTTGCTTTAGATGGCACAGTGGTTGGCACTGCTGCCTCGCAATGCCATGTTCGATTCCCGGCTTGGGTCACTGTCTATGTGGAGTTTGCACATTCTCCCTGTGTCTGCATGGGTTTCCTCCAGGTGCTCCAGTTTCCTCCCACAGTCCAAAGTTGTGTGGGTTAGGTTGATTGGCCATGCTAAATTGTCCCTTAGTGTCAGGGTAAATTAGCAGGGTAAATACGTGGGGTTATAGTGATAGGGAACACCTTGGCAAAACAGCCAGCATAATTAAGGACCCCACGCACCCCGGACATTCTCTTTTCCACCTTCTTCCTTTGGTAAAAAGATACAAAAATCTGAGGTCACGTACCAACCGATTCAAGAACAGTTTCCTCCCTGCTGCTGTCAGACTTTTGAATGGACTTACCTTGCATTAAGTTGATCTTTCCCAACAAACTAGTTATGACTGTAACACTACATTCTGTACTCGCTCGTTTCCTTCTCTATGAATGGTATGTTTTGTCTCTTTAGTGCGCCAAGAAACAATACTTTTCACTGTGTACTAATAAATGTAACAATAATAAATCAAATCAAAGCTATTGATGGAATTTGCTGTGCACCAGTTTATGTCTCTTGGGTGTTAACTACCCAATACAACATTTCTATTATCTTCCAAGTAATCATGAGGTCAGCTTCAAACTACTCCATTATGTAACACTAGTGCACCATTCAGTTGGGTCTAGTTTTCTGAGGGCTCCTTAATGAACAATGCTGCAATGTGATCTAGAACACAGCTCATATTTAACACCAAAAGAAACAGAATCCAGAAGTCTTTGTTCTTTGCGTGTTGGTTGAAGTTTAGGAGCAGCTTTCTGAAAAGTCCAACCCTTCCAGCGGCATCTGTGACTCCACCTGTTGGGCAGGTACGTGGGCAGATGATATCTGGTCTCCCCGCCCTGCCCTCCAGCACTGCAGGCTGTGACTTGTTATGCTTTAGAATTCTCCTGACTTGCTTTGAACTTCCTATTTATTCTGCTTCAGTGATTGGAATTAATGAAATCTCACCCGTCGTTGACTCCCGCAAAAAATGTTTTGTCTATTCCTTTATCATCAACAGCTTATAGATGAGAGAACTGATTCTGGAAAGAATGTAAATTACCTCCATTTGTCTGAGATATTGAGATAATTATTTATGAGATTATTATTTATTATTGTCACACGTTTTAGTATACAGTGAAAAGTATTCTTTCTTTCGCCCTATACAGACAAAGCATACTGTGCATAGGGAAGGCAAGGAGAGGGTTTAATTTGATATGATTTGTTATTGTCACATGTATTAGTGTACAGTGAAAAGCATTCTTCCTTTTGCCGTATACAGACAAAGCATAGCATACATAGAGAAGGAAAGGAGAGGGTGCAGAATGTAGTGATCCAGTCATAGCTAGGGTGTAGAGAAAGATCAACTTAATGTGAGGTAGGTCCATTCAAAAGTCTGATGGCAGCAGGGAAGAAGCTGTTCTTGAGTTGGTACATGACCTCAGACTGTTGTATCTTTTTGTACTTCAGAAGCAGATACACTCCTCACTCCACCATAACCTGAACTCTTGATGCAATGGCAAGTTTAGCCCAAAAATTATTCTGAGGTAAATCCTACATGAATGTCACAAGAAGAACGTTGAACATTGAAGCAGCACAGTAGTTAGCACTGCGCCAGGGACCAGGGTTTGATTCCAGCCTCAGGTCATGTCTGTGTGGAGTTTGTACATTCTCCTCATGTCTGTGTGGGTTTCCTCCCACACTCCAAAGATGTGCAGGTTAGGTGGATTGGCCATGCTAAATTGCCCCTAAGTGTCAGACAGATTAGCAAGTTAAATACATGGGGTTACGGAGATAGGGCCTGGATGGAATTGCTGTCATTGAGGACTCGATGGGCCAGATGGCCTCTTCTGCACTGTAGGAATTCTATGATAGAGGATCAAAGGTGGGCCATTTGGCCCCTCAAGCCTATTCTGCTACTCTGTTAGCTCGTCACTGATCTGTAGATCAGCTCCATTTACCAACTGTTGTTCCATATCCTTTATTTCCCCAATCAAATGAAAAACACTATCACTTTCACACAAATCTCACTTAACCCCTCTAACATTCACAGTGATTTGAGCTTTCTGCTGCAGTTTGTGTGTACACAAAGAAAAAGGTTCCAGATTTCATTTTTCAGTGGCCTAGTTCCCAAAATTCTGCTTTTTTCGGAATTTCCCCATCAGAGAAAATATTCAACTAATCATAAAATGACCTCTTGAATGCCTCGATTGAACCTACCTCCACCACACTTACAGGCAGTGCACTCCAATCCCGAACTGCTTGCTTTGTAAGAATGTTTTCTCACCTGCGAACCCTAGTTCATGCAGACTGTCTTCATAATTTAAGCCCTCATATAATTCCAGTGAATCTGCGCTGTACCCAACCCAAGGCCAATATATCTTTGCTGAGGTGCAGTTCCCCAAAATTTAACACAGAACTCCAGAAAGGGGGAGAGTCTTCATTCTTTCAATCTCCTTCAAAAGAATCACCTCTTTGTCAGAGAACTATGGCTCAGATCTCCTGCCCTCCAGAAAGTCAGAGACTAGGAGTGGGACTTCCCAGCTGCGCTCATCCCAAGTCCGTGAAAGCCTGCCCAAGGTCAACGGATCTTTCCATGGTCCGTGTCCCACCTGCTACAATTACCGCTGCAAGCAGGATGGCAAAATTCTGCCCTAGATGCACCTTGAAGCTGTACATCAGGACCCCTTGGAAATGCACGCATCCTTGGCACTTAGGCGGGAAGTTTAAATTTCCGACTGCCAGTTTTATCTGTTAGAACTCTGCCTGCTCATGCTATTTTCATGCTAACTAACAGGTGAAAGATTATCTGGCGCGTGTCTTGAATTCACATCAGAATATTTCCAAGTAGAAACTAATCAAGTCTCAACTTGATGCAAAATCCATAACATCTGTTCAATCTCCAGACATGTTGATATCAAAAAGAAGCAGACTGGTTATATCAGGATAGCACCTGAATGATCACATTTCTTAAGCTGTGCTGTCACAATAAACTGGACAGGCTTATTTTCTTTAGTGAGTATTCAATATTACATAATTGTTACAGCGCAGAAGAAGGCCATTTTGCCTGCCCTGTCTGCACTGGCTCTCCAAACGGGCGTTATAACTTAGTGCTTTTTTCCTGCACATTGTTTCTATTCAAATGCCACAATGGCACAGTGGTTAGCACTGCTGCCCCATGGCACCAGGGACCTGAGGTTCGATTCCTGGCTTGGGGTCACTGTCCATGTAGACTCTGCACGTTCTCTCCATGCCTGCGTGGGTTTCCTTGGGGTGCTCTGGTTTCCTCCCACAGTCTGAAAAATGTGTCAGCTAAATGAAATGGCCTTGCTAAATTCTCCCTCTGCGTACCCGAACAGGCACTGGAGTGTGGTGATTTGGGGATTTTCACTGTAACCTCATTGCAGTGCAGAAGGAAGCCATTTGGCCCATCAAGTCAGCACCAACCCTTTGGCAGACCATCCCACCTAGGCTCTATCCCTGTAACCTCACATATATACCCCACTATTCCCCCTAACCTACACATCTTGGGACATTAAGGGGCAATTTAGCATAGCCAGTCCATCCAACCCGCACATCTTTGGACTGTGGGGGGAAACTGGAGCACCGAGAGGAAACCCACACAGATACAGGGAGAATGCACAAACTCCACACAGACAGTGATGCAAGGCCGAAATTGATCCCAGGTCCCTGACACTGTGAGGCAGCAGTGTTAATCAGTGT
Source organism: Carcharhinus amblyrhynchos (assembly GCF_965287045.1). NCBI lineage: Eukaryota > Metazoa > Chordata > Chondrichthyes > Carcharhiniformes > Carcharhinidae > Carcharhinus > Carcharhinus amblyrhynchos. The sequence continues at coordinate 40,647,968 of NC_137341.1, read as the reverse complement.
GCCATCGTGCTGTGCCTAAAACTACCTAAGGACGGACTGTAGTACTAAATTATGTTCCCTTGGTTTCATGATTATGGGCTCTATTCTTTATTGGTGTTAGGCATGGGGTTACCATGCAATTTTGCTAATTGACAAGTATCCGGAGTCTAGAGTACATTCTCTTTGATAATGTACTACCGTAGCTCTGGTAAAGCGTTGTAAAACTATTTCGCTGCAATGAATAATTTGCATGCAAAACCCGTTTAATATCTCTAAGTTAATGGCCACTAAAAAACCCTCCTTGTAAATCAATGGCAATTGTTTGACTAGTTATCATTACTGATTAAATCATCTCAGTGATATTGAATGCAGTCATTGATTCTACAGAAAGGGTGAATAAGCAATTTCTCGACCCTGCACCGAGTATCAAACCCTCCCAAAAATGACAAAGTGCAAATGTTAAACAGTTTTCGAGTATTTAACTGCCAATGAGGTGCTGTTTAAGATAGGAGACATTTGGTTGCATGTATTGAATCTGCAACTGCTAAGCACTGGAGAAGTCTATTCTGAACAATAAACCCATTACAGCTATGATGAAAAATCCACTAACCATATTGCTCCACCGAAACTAGTTGTCGAATTCAAAAATGAACAGCAAGAAGTCTCAGAACACCTGGTTAAGATCCAACAGGTTTATTTGGAATTACGAGGTTTTGGAGTGCTGCTCCTTCATTATTAGGTGAGTGAAGGAGCAACGCTTCAAAAGCTTGTGATTCCAAATAAACCTGTTGGACTTTGGACTTCAACCTGGTGTTGTGAGACTTCTTACTGTCCCCATCCCAGTCCAACGCCGGCATCTCCACATCAAAAATGAACAACAGTCCCCGTTTTGAACAAACACACTTCATTGAGGTGATACCATCAGCAGTTGTGAGTTTGACCAAGTTTAGTGGCTTCACCGGATGATTTGATTTGATTTGATTTATTATTGTCACGTGCATTGGGATACAGTGAAAACTATTGTTTCTTGCACACTATACTGACAAAGCATACCATTCATAAAGTACAAAGGGGAGAAGGAAAGGAGAGGGTGCAGAATGTAGTGTTACAGTCATAGTCAGATTGTAGAGAAAGATCAGCTTAATGGTAGGATGCTTCTTATCAATACATGAATAAATCTAATAAATCAGACAGGAAATTCAGATGAAACTTCTTTACCCATAGTGTGGTTAGAATGTAAAATTCACTACCGCATTGGAAAGTTGGAACAAATCGTGAGAGTACGAAAGGAATAGCAGGTTATACTGATAGGATTGGTTGAGCTAGGAGGCTCATGAGGGGAGGCGATGGTCCAGTGATGTTATCACCAGACTATTAATCCAGAAACTCAACAAATGTTTTGGGGACTCAGGTTTGAATCCTGCCACGGCAGATGGTGGAATTTGAATTCAATTAAAAAATACCTGGAATTAAAATCTACTGATGACCATGAACCCCTTGTCGATTGTCTGAAAAACCCATCTGACTCACTAATGTTCTTTCGCAAAAGAAATCTGCCATCCTTACCTGGTCCGCCTATGTGTAATGTGGCTGACTCGTAACTGCCCTTTGTACAAGGGCAACTAGAAATGATGAAAACATGCTGGCCAGCCAGAGACACCTATTGAGGTCAAAACATTGTCTAGTTTCAAGGAGAAATTAGATATAGCTCTTGGGACTAAAGGGAATCAAGTGATATGGGGGGAAATCAGGATATTGAATTTGCTGTTCAAAAGGAATGGTGGAGCAGGTTTGAAGGGCTGAATGGCCTACTCCTCCTTCTAGTTTCAATGTTTCTCCATCCAAGCATTTTACAGGTCATTCAATTTATTTTCCTATGAGTACACCATTTCTCCAACTCCAACCTTGCCCTAGTCCTGTTCCATTTTAAATGTTGACCATTTGTGACATCTTGCAGTCCTGGCAAATCCTGAAATGCCAACTTCATTTCCTGCCGTGCCTGTCCTGCTGAGAATTTGTAGCCTTCTCTGGCTGATATTTCTCTCATAGACAACTCTGCTTCCCTTCAAACCACACTCTCATCTTCTCGGGGCTGTACATGGCCCGACAGAATCAAGTGAACACCACATCAAGGGTAGTTATTCATCAAAGCCTGTACGAAATCTGCTTCTGCAAAGCTATTGACGTTCTCAATAATGTCACATTCCTTTTAAGAGTATGTAATGTTTTAAAATGTGTCAAATCAGCACTCTTGAAGAACGTTTCACAACGTTGTGTCATTTAAGTAGTTAATCACTGCATGGTATTGATTTTACTGCTTAGTACAGGTGCTCAATTGCTTAGTCCAATACTAATGTAATGTTTACCCTGTTCGGCAACACAGTAAGATATTTGGCCAATATAAAGGAAGCAATTAGGTAGAGTCTACATTGACACCTATCTCCATTGCGGAGAGATAAATAGTTTGACGATCGCAGATCAGCTCATTATTATTTATTAAACTACACTAATTAGAAGATGGGATATTGTTGTAACCAGGACTACATTCCATCTTATAGAATAGAATCCCCACAGTGCATAAGGAGGCCATTCGGCCCTTCGAGTCTGCACCGACCACAGTCCCACCCTGACCCTATCCCCATTACCCCACATATTTACCCTGCTAATCCGTCTGGGGTCAATTCAGCATGGCCAATCCACCAAAACCACACGCCTTTGGACTGTGGGAGGAAACTGGAGCACCCGGAGGAAAGCCACGCAGACATGGGGAGAATGTGTAAACTCCGCACAGACAGTGACCAAGCCGGGAATCGAACCCGGGTCCCTGGCACTGGACAGTGCTAATCACTGTGCCACCATGAATTTGGTCCTGATGTCTACAATGTCAAATTCAATAAGTTTAATCACAATCCAGGTTCTGTTATGCAGTTACGCTGTAACTATGAAGGAATTTCTTAGCACAGATTCCGAATTCCTTTTGACATTCCATGTATCCTGCGTGTGCGGTTACAGGAATGTCTGAGTCAGTAAAGATTAAAGGACCCATAGCCACAAGGTGATGCAGATCCTATCTGTGACGTGACGCAAACAAAATTTACAGCAGGAGACATTTCACTAGGTTAGAGGCTCTATGCAAATACAGCTGGCTGTTGTTGGCTTCCACCATTAAAAAGGATTTGTGTCGAACCCTGCTTAAAGTATCAGCTTGTCCAGCTTCCATAGCGAAAGATAAGAGTTTTATTCCTTTGGCTCCAGTGGCAATGAGCATTGGCTGTTTATTTCATAGCTCACAAGCTCAATCAGTTTTATCAGCTACAGTATAGTGGTAGGCCCACCCATCTTCAGCTGCTTCATTGTGATGGCCAAGTCACATTGGCACCTCGCAAGTGTCAGGCAAAGAGCATCTCCAACAAGGGAGAGATCCATCTTTCTCCTCTTGATAGTCAATGACGTTCCCATCACTAAATCCCTGCTATCAAAATGCTGCAGATGATCATTGATCAGAAACTGAACTGAAGTGGTTAGCACTGCTGCCTCACAGCGCAAGGGACCCAGGTTCGATTCCTGGCTTGGTCACTGTGTGGAGTTTACACATTCTCCCCATGTCTGCATAGGGCTTCCTCCAGGTGCTCTGGTTTCCTCCCACAGTCCAAAGATGTGCAGGTTAGGTGGATTGGCCTTTCTAAATTGTCCCTTAGTGTTAGGGGGGCTTGTTAGAATAAATGCATGAGGTTATGAGAATAGGGCCTGGATGGGATTGTAGTTGGTGCAGACTTGATGGGCCAAATGGTCTCCTCCTGCACAGTATGATTCTATGAACTGGACATAAACTTTTAACTTGTTTCACTTCATGCAACACCTGCCCCTTTACCTGCACCATCCACACCGTTCAAGGTCCCAAACACTCCTTTCAGGTGAAGCAGGCATTTCACTTGCATCTCCTTCACTTTCGTTTACTGTATTTGCTTCTCCCAATGTGGTCTCCTCTATATTGTGGCTACTAACCGCAGACTGAGTGACTGCTTTGCAGTGCACCTTGACTCCAGTTTGCAGACATGACCCCAACTTTCCTGCCACTTGCCATTTGAACTCAGCTTCTTGCTGTCATGCCCACATCATTGGCATAATGCAATGCTCCAGTGAAACCCAATAGAAACTGGAAAAACAATACCCTGTCTTCTAATTAGGCACGTTACAGCCTCCTGGACTCAACATTGAGTTCAACAACTTTAGACTGTGACCTTTCTCCTCTATCTTGACCTTTTTCTGTCCAACGTCAAAAAGGCACATGTCAGGAGTGTGATGGAATACTCCCCGATTGTCTGCATAGGTACAGCTCCAACAACACTCAAGAAGCTTGATACCATCCCCGACAATCAGTTCATCTGATTGGTATCCCTTCCACAAACATTCACTCCGATGGAAAAAAGTGGCAGAGCATATGTCTAGGATGCGTAGAGTCTTTAATTATGCTGGCTGCTTTTTCTAGGCAGTGGGTAGTATAAATGGAGTCAACAGATGGGAAGCTGGTTTGCCTCATGTACTGGGCTTCGTTCACAACCCTTTGTAGTTTCTTGGTGAGAGCTGCAGCCATACCAAGCTGTGATATATAGGGAAAAGCTGCTTTCTATGGTGCATCTGTAAATATTGGTGAAAGTTGTAGTGGACATGCCAAATTTCCTTAGGCTCCTGAGGAAGTAGAGGCATAGGTGGGCCTTCTTAACTATAGCGTCGATGTGGAGGGACCAAGTCAATTACCAGATCGATCTACTCTCCAGACGAAAACAAACAACCACAGACCAAAGAAACTTAAGCAAATTCTATGACTAATTCCCAGTGGTTTAGATATAACGAGTCAACTCTATATTGCCTTCCACCTAAACTGAGAAGGTATGAATGACAGATTAACTCGGTCCTCAGATTCTAAATAACCCATTTCCTTTGAAGTCAGAATGACACATGTAGTGATATTCCTTAGTCAACATTATGCCAAATTGCAACACAGAGCATACTTTGACCATTGATACTATGGGAAAGAAGTCAGTAAATACTGCCAGTAAATCTGTGCAATCAACCTTTGGAACGTTCATTGGACATTTTGCCAAATCATGTACTTGGATCCAAATGGTATCAAAATATCTGCGATAAAATCAAAGCTTTCCGGATGTCAACCCTTTAAAAGGGCAATAACCTTTATAAAATGTATACAAATGTGTATTTTTTTGCCCCCGCAGAACCTGCGAGTCTACTCCATTGGTGGGACTGAATTCTATACACGCTCAGCCAAAACTATCGTGGGGAGGCAGATGCAAAAGTTTTTACTGATTGATGGAGACAGAGCAGTGTGCGGATCATACAGGTGAGGTGATTAAAAAAGGGAGAGGGTTCAGGGGAGTTTTTCAGCTGGTCCACCCTCCTTAGAGAAATTGAGGGGTTTTATTCTAATACAAAGGCAAGTGCTGGAATCTGAAACAAGAACAGAAAATGCTGGAAAATCTCAGCAGGTCTGATAGCATCTGTGGGGAGAGAATAGAGCCAATGTTTTGAGTCAGGATGATCCTTTGTCAGAGCTCTGACGAGGGGTTTTCGTAACTCAAAATGTCGGCTCTATTAAGTTTAAGTTTCTTTATTAGTGTCACAAGTAGGCTCACATTAACACTGCACTGAAGTTACTGTGAAAATCCCCCAGTTGCCAGATTCCAGCACCTGAGGGAGAATTTAGCATGGCCTCTCTTTCCATGGAGGAGTTTTATTCCTTTAACTTTGGCTATTTCCTATCATGCTGAAAAAGCTCAAGTGTGTTTTATCAAAGACATGGATCTATTCAATGTCGATGGTAGAAGTACTGGGGTGGGGGTGGGGAGAGGTGGGTGGACATATGGGAAATGTCAACTAGAATTGCATAGAATTTATAGTATAGACAGGCCATCTGGTCTACTACAAATATGTCAGTGTTTATACTCCACGTGAGCCTTTTCCCATCTTACTTCATTTCCCCCTATTGCCACGACCTTTCCTTTCTCCCTCATGTATTTATCCAGCTTCATCTCAAATACATGGATGCTATTTTCCCTTTTTTGTGTTGCAGTGAGTTCCACAATTTAACGGGTCCTCTGAATAAAGAAGTTTCTTCTGAATTGTTCGTTGGATTTATTAAAATCAGGGTGGCACAGTGGTTAGCACTGCTGCCTCACAGCGCCAGGGACCCGGCTTCGATTCCAGCCTCGAGTTGCTGTCTGAGTGGAGTTTGCATGTTCTCTCTGTGTCTGGGTGCCCCAGTTTCCTCCCACAGTCCAAAGATGTGCAGGGTTAGGTTGATTGGCAAAATTGCCCCTTGGTGTGAGGGAGGCTAACAGGGTAAATATATGGGCATCGGGCCTGGGTGGGATTGTTGTCAGTGCAGGCTCGATGGGTCGAATGGTCTCCTTCTGTGCCGTAGGGATTCTGTGACTATCTTACATGCATGTCCCTTAGCTTTGGATTTCTCCACAATTGGAGGCACCTATTAGAACACTCCATGGGAGTCCCTCATCCTCACCAGTAAACAGTTATACACTAAGACCACAAACAACTTTCAGGCTTAAAATTCTTGATCAACATCCAGCCCAATGATTGAAAAGGGAAGAAGCAAGAGTTGGTCTACGGCGATACGATAGTGAAAAACCAGCGATGGTGAGACAGATCCCTTTTATACGGCCTGTACAATGTTCTTTTTCGTTTGCTTTGGCCGGTGTTTTGCTGTCTACCATTTTGTGCCACACCTGAGGAGAGTTCCTACTGTTTGCACAGAGTAGTTTTGGCTGGGATTTTCCAGCCCTATTGTGGTGGGAGTGGCCGTGGGAGAATGGTGGGCCAGTCAAAAGACTTTCAGCAGCACCACCGACACAGCAGAGGGTGGGACTGGAAAACCCTGCCCTTAGTCTGATTGCAGCACTGTGTGCAGGGGCAACTATAACCTTGTAGTATGGGTGCATTAAAACATAGGATCCGACTGGTCGATGTCCTAATTAGAAAGAAGCAGAAATGTAATTTTTTTGCGGAATACAGTGCCCAAGAGTTTGTTCTAAATCTATATATGTTTCCTTTGCCTTTGTTCTAAATGTATATATGTTTCCTCTTTTAGTTTTACCTGGGCTGCATCTCGACTTGATCGCAACATTATCACCGTGATCTCTGGTCAAGCTGTAGAAACATTTGATAACGAATTCCAAGAACTAATGCATTTCTCTAAAGCGGTTAACATGCGCAAACTCAACCTGGCTCCAGAAATAGCAGAACCTGAACCCATCCAGCAAGCACCTGTCCTCACAGCAGAACAAAGTGCTGCCATCGCCAGGAAGCTCATTAACCCCAAATATGCCCTCGTGCGGGCAAACAACCCCAACATGGGTTCTGAGGCCTCGGAGAAGAAGCCCAACTCAAACAGGGATGGCAAGAAGCAGCCAGATGATCCAAGCAAGGCACAGAAAGTGGAAGGTCCCTGCATCGAAGGACTTCAAATTCACCCTGCTCTTCTGAACATGCTCAAGGTAGACATGTTTGTTTATCTCCCTTCTTACCCGGAGATCCCTCAAAATGAGAACCAAGAGCCAGATGGTGTGTCGGACACCAAGATGAGAAACCCCGAGCCCTGTGGGGGTGACACAGTGGAAACGTTGACCAGAATAGGGCCAGGCTCCCCCAGTCAAATGATTGCTCAACCAAAGGAGGCATCTTGTAACAATCCAGATGTAACTCAGGCTGAAACCATGAAGGAAGGCCCATCTCAAACAACTGGAAATAACAGGGACTCAGAGAATAAACCAGATGTGAATTTGTCAACCAGAAATAAAAAAAATAAAGGTCCAAAGCCTCAGCGGAAGCCAAATGCCGATGTGGAAAAAGTGGTCACACAACCAACAGAACCGACCACAGTGACCTCCACACAAGACAAGGACACACGGGTGAATGCAACATTGCACAATAACACTGAGGCTGTAGAAAGCCCACAGGTAGAGTCAGATCGACCAACATATGAGGTACACGATGACAAGCAAGAAGCTAATGCCTTAGAGAAGGAGGATCCAGAAGAGGAGAAAGTGTTAATGTCTGTTACAAATGAAACGGAGGTAGTTACAGAAAGCAACGAAGCGGACCCTGATCCGGGGGCACCCCCAGAGGAGGCTGACTTAATATGTTTGGAGGACAACTGTCCATCAAACCCTTCCACAAATTGCACTGCAGACTGGAATACGGACAGCAGCTCTCTCCACGAGTTATCCGTTGCCTCTTCCGACTCTGATGACTTCTATGATTGTGGTTACGTGGAGAGCAAAGTGAAAAACACAGCAGCTCAGCTTGGGCTGAATGAGGACGATAATGAATATACCATCGGAGAGGTCAGCCACGTTGTCAGCCGGGGCACCTTTGAACGTCCCTTGCATAACTGCAGGCAACTATCCCAGTCAATGAATGATGTAAGGGAAATCAAGAATACGGGATCCAAAGACGTGAACGCTTTCTTCCAGGAGAGAGCAGCCTTGAGGAAGAAGGCTCTGGATAAATTAAAGATTACACTCGCGATAAATTATCAGGATAAATTGCAGGTAATACTCTGATCTAGTATTCATTACTATACTTGTAGCTAATATTGCCAAGTACATAGACACCTCAGCAGTTGTAAAAATGCTTGCAAGCAAGGGATACCTAGACAGCGTTGTAATGTTCAAGGAATTGGCCATGAATAGCTAGTGGTAATTGATGGGAGTTTTGCACCCACCCCCTTGCCCCATGGCATGCTTTCCCAATGGCGAAGGTGGCTCGCCACTGGCTGTTGGTGAGATTTTCCAGTCCTTCCAAGGTCTATGCCATTTTTGCATGATTCACAGCCAGGATTGTCCATCTGTGGGACCAGGAGATCCCATTCCTTATTTTTAACTCTGTGGGTGGCGTTTTCCAGCCCCTCCCTGCTGGCAGGATTTTCCAGTCCTGCTGAAGCCAGGCACATCATTTTCCCCCCTCCCCCGCCATGGCGGATGGGCTGGAAAATCCCATTCTATACATTTGCTGCTGGCCGTCAGTCTGTTACATCCAACCATTGGAAGAGAGAGACTCACTGAGGATCACTCTCTGTGGCCCAGCGTGCAAACTCCACCTTCCATGAAATAACACCCATGAGGCCGGGGTCCTTTCACCAAATCCAGATGTGTTTATAAGTATTAGTAATACTCAGAGTGTATGCTCTGGGAAGTACTTGAGTGCAGGTAACCTGGACATGTCCGAAAGATGTGCTGATTAAGCGGATTGGCAATGCTAAATTCTCCCGCAGTGTGACCCAAGTGTGGCAACTAGGGGATTTTCACAGTAACTTCATTGCTGTGTTAATGTAAACCAACTTGTGACACTAATAAATATACCAAAAAAACTAAACTATATACCTCTGCAATGATCCTGGATTGGATAGTATTCGCTGCCTCAATCAGGGAGCTCATAGTCTAACAGGTCCACTTTAAAAAGGACAGCATCTTTAAAAAGGTCAAGGCTGTTTCTTCAGAAGGAACTCTTCAAAATGCAGCTAATGCAAATACAGCAAAACTTACTTCAGCTTATAAATCAAAGGAAGGGTTTAGTAAGGAAGTATCATTACTCCAAATGTGGGGCCTTGCCCTGGGCCAATCCAAGCTCCCCACCATGCCACATAGTTCCTTATTTGTCGACAGTTGGTCAGCTGACTATTATATCCCTCTGTAATTGGTTCCACGGTTTACTGGGTCAGCTGACCTTTACATCTTGTTCCCATTGCTCACATGACATCCAATACAAAGTTACATTCTAACAAAGGTGACATTTGACACTAACGCTACTGGCCCATTTTTAAGCAAAGTTGCACCCCCGAGAGATAAAAGAAGGCGTGTGGAAAGAAAGCAAACTAACTGAGAAGGGGGAGGGTTCGGGGAAGTGAAAGAGTTCCACAGTTTTGAGAAAGATGTGAGTCAATGATAAAATAATGTTTAGATTCTGGCACTGCATTTGTTTAATTTTCCTTCGACATCCGCACAAACGATGATGGCCACCAAGATATCCACCGAGAAGACATTAGGTGGGCTTGGTGAATTGGAGTGTCTTTTCTCATTACATCTCTTCTGCTTCCGTATTCACTCGAGTTGATATTTTTCAGTTGCTCGGTGGAAACAGAAGGTATTTGTTGTTATCTTGTGTAACGGCCACACACCACCTGTTATCTGATGCAAACTCCAGCAGCTGGCGTATGCAAAACGAGCCCAGTTTCCGGGCGGTGTTTAACAATAATTACAGGATTCATTTGTGTCGGCCATGGAACTTAATATTTATTTAATGGGCTACTCCTGATCAAATAGCACAGAAGTAATGCTGCTACTGTACGAATATCAGACCCACCGTATGCCCAGTGGCTTTGTAGTTGGTGGTGTGGCTCCATTTGGAAAATGCAGTCCTATATCGCTGCAATTTTGCTTAAAAATGGGCCAGTAGTGTTAGTGTCAAATGTCACCTTTGTTGGAATGTAACTTTGTATTGGATGTCATGTGAGCAATGGGAACAAGATGTAAAGGTCAGCTGACCCAGTAAACCGTGGAACCAATTACAGAGGGATATAATAGTCAGCTGACCAACTGTCTACAAATAAGGAACTATGTGGCATGGTGGGGAGCTTGGATTGGCCCAGGGCAAGGCCCCACGTTTGGAGTAATGATACTTCCTTACTAAACCCTTCCTTTGATTTATAAGCTGAAGTAAGTTTTGCTGTATTTGCATTAGCTGCATTTTGAAGAGTTCCTTCTGAAGAAACAGCCTTGACCTTTTTAAAGATGCTGTCCTTTTTAAAGTGGTGCATTCTCACTGGGGGCGGGACCCCATTGGAATTTGGCAAAGTGTCAGAAAGCTGGCATGTAACTCTCCTGTTTTCACTCCAGATTTTGGTCCTCTTTCAAGAAAATAAAATGAGTGGGTGCAGTTGACGCCATCACTTTGGCGGAGCAGGGCAAGGTGGGGTTTCTTGGTGCCAACAATAGAATCCCAGAGATCAGGGCACCATTTCTGAAGGACGCCCCAATCAGAAATAAAAATACACCCTCCCCACCACCAACACACACCAAGTTGGTGTCGGGAATTCTCTCTCCACCCCCCAACAATCATTGCTGGTAAATCTCCCACCTTCCTGCCCTCCCACCTCTCCCACACACAAACACAAACACACACACACACAAACACACACACACACAGACACACACAGACACACAGACACACACACACACAATCATCATTGGCATTTCAACCTCCCACTCCCCAACTCAGTGGCTGGTCTCCCCCCTCCCTCGCCCCCATACCACCCACACACAAATGAACCCACTTCCATGGGGCCAGCCCTGGCTCTGCCCCTTGGCCCAGGTTGGCAGTGCCAGGGGACATTGCCAGGCCACAACTCATCCACACACCTCTCCCCTGGGGGTTATTCCAACCTCTACGTCCCCTGGTGGGCGAGCCCACCCATTGAGAGAGGGGGTTCAAAATATCTCAAGTCTGTACTTTGGGGACATCTGTGATCAGGAAGCCCTTGCTTAACCAATTTCTGGTGGTAGAGGAAGAAATAAAAAAATTATTTGATTCTTCCAGCCAACATTCAGATCTGAACGTCGTTTATGAAATGGAAGATGCCACACATTTCAATGGGCTTGTTGGCTAAATAATTAACACAGCTTGTTACTGGCTCTTCCAATTCCAGCAGGAGCAAGGAAAATGGGCTTCCCATTCCTCATTACTTGGAGTTTCCCTTTGTTTAAGTGTCAATTTATTGCAAATTAAATTCTTCCCTAAAAAATGAAATGAAAAGAGAAACCTCCAGGTGATAGAATCATAGAACCTCCAAGGTGCAGAAGGAGGCCATTCAGTTCATCGAGTCAAAACTGACCACAATCCCATCCAGGGCCTATTCCCGTAACGCCACACATTTACCCTACTAATTCCCTGACATTAGGGTCAATTTAGCATGGCCAATCAACCTGACCTGCACATCTTTGGAGTGTGGGAAGAAACCGGAGCACCCGGAGGAAACGCACGCAGACACAGGGAGAACATGCAAACTCTGCACAGACAGTGACCTATGCTGGGAATTGAACCCGGATCCCTGGCACGGTGAGGCGGTAGTACAATCACCCTCATGCCAGCCTGCCCTTGTCTTTGGCCCATGGTACATTTTAACAGGTTATCAAGTTGAAAATTTGAATGTGATTTTTGGGCATTAAACTTCCTTGGTTGTGTAAATATTAAAATGATGTGGAGATGCCGGTGTTGGACTGGGGTAAACACAAGAAACCAAGTGTTGTGAGACTTCTTACTAAATATTTAAAGACAGACCCAAACTAATTTCCTAAAGTGGTTTTCGTTGCTTTTGCGCTCATTTTCTATTGATTAGATCCTTACCTATGTTGTTAAATTGATTACTTTGTGGAAGGAAATTCATGTAGAACAAAGCAATTAATTAATTATTAACAGCGCTGTGCATTTATAGAGCGCCTTTAACGTATATAACATGACCAAGTGCTACTCAAGAGTGTGATGAGGCAACATGTCACTGATTCATACAAATGTATGAATTCCTGTCTTTTACCATTATAAAATGCGTCAAGTAGCTAGGGTAGGATATCACTAAATACCTTACTGATGTAACCACCAACAAATCACGTAAAGATAATATTTAATGACTTTTGCAGGGAGTGACTAAGAATTTAAATGCTGCAGGCAGATACCATTGACTGACATCACCAGCTCCACAGGTTGCAACAGCGTTCCTCTAGTAGTCCATAATTTTATTCAAAGGCCATAGAAACATAGAAACTAGAAGTAGGAGTAGGCCATTTGGCCCTTTAAGCATGGTCTGCCATTCATTTTGATCATGACTAATCATCAAATTCAATATTTTGTTTCCCTCCTCCCCCATATCCCTTGATCCCTTGAGCCCAAGAGCTGTATCTAATTTCTTGAAATCGCACAACGTTTTAGCCTCAACACTACCCTATGGGTGAAGAAATTTCTCCTCACCTCAGTTCTAAAAGGTTTACAAAGAACAAAGAAAATTACAGCACAGGAACAGGCCCTTCAGACCTTGAAGCCTGCACCGAACATGCTGCCTGACTGAACTAAAACCCTCTACCCTTCCGGGGACCATATCCCTCTATTCCCATCCTATTCATGTATTTGTCAAGACGGCTTTTAAAGTCACTACCGTATCCGCTTCCACTACCTCCCCTAGCAACACCACTCTGTGTAAAAAATCTGCCTCATACATCTCTTTTAAACCTTGCCCCTCACACCTTAAACCTATGCCCCCTAGTAATTGACTCTTCCACCCTGGGAAAAAACTTCTGAATATCCACTCTGTCCATGTCTCTCATAATCTTGTAGACTTCTGTCAGGTCGCCCCTCAACCTCCATCATTCCAGTGAGATCAAACCAAGTTTTTCCAAGCTCTCCTCTTGGCTAATGCCTTCCATACCAGACAGCATACTGGTAAATCTTTTCTGTACCTCTCCAAAGTCCCCCTATCCTCTTGGTAGTGTGGTGACCAGAATTGAACACTATATTCAAGTCCGGCCTAATTAAGGTTCTATAAAGCTGCAACACGACTTGCCAATCTTTAAACTCAGTACCCCAGCCAATGAAGGCAAGCATGCCTTATGCCTTCTTGACCACCTTCTCCACTTGCATTGCCACTTTCAGTGACCTGTGTACCTGTACATCCAGATCCCTTTGCCCATCAATACTTTTAAGGGTTCTGCCATTTACTGTATATTTCCTATCTATATTAGATCTTCCAAAATGCATTACCCACATTTACCCCTTATCCTCAAACTATGACCCCTAGTTCTGGACTCCCCCACCATTGGGAACATTCTTCTTTATGAATCTACCCTGTCTAAACCTGTTAGAGTTTTATAAGTTGCTATGAGATCCCCTCTCACTCTTCTAAACTCCATGGATATAATCCTAAATCTGGTCCATCCAGTCTATTCCACACAATTGCCTTGTGCACCCATTGGCATGTGAGTGGTGAAGGAATAGTTTTCTTTTGCCCTTTCACTTTGCATACTGTTGCTCTCAGCCTTCTGGTGATGTGAGGTATAGAAGTGTAGTCGCTGTCTAAAGCAGTAAACATGATGTGGGTATGCCGGCGTTGGACTGGCGTAAACACAGTAAAAAGTCTGACAACACCAGGTTTTAGTCCAACCTATTTATTTGATAATATACTCACAAGCTTTCGAGGGGACTGCCTCTTCAGGTGAACTCTCCATTCACCTGACGAAGAGGCAGTCCCCTCGAAAGCTTGTGAGTATATTATCAAATAAATAGGTTGGACTAAAACCTGGTGTTGTCAGACTTTTTACTGTGTTAAAGCAGTAAACACAGTAGCCAGTTGGTACATAGCAAAGTCACACAAGCCCCATTATGATAATCTGGTTTTGTGAGGGATAATTATTGGCCAGGACACTGGCGATATGTCCTTGACTCTTCCTCACAATGGTACCATGTGATCCTTTGAATCCACCGAAAGCGGCAGTTGGGCAGTTAGGAATGTTGCATCTGAAAGATTGCACCACCAGCAGCGCAGATCTCCCCCAGTACTGCTCTAGAGCATCAGCCTATATCTCCTTATGCTGAAGTCTCCGGAGCAGGACTTAAACCCAGGACATTCCAACTGGGAGGTGAGCATGCAGACAGTATAAAACCCAGTCCATCATTCAAACCAGCCTCCCATCCATTGACACTGTCTACACTTCCCGCTGTCTCGGAAAAGCAGCCAGCATAATTGAGGACACCCAGACGCCCCGGGCATATTGGCTGGAATTTCACCGCCGCACCCGCCCCAGATTCGGGATGGGCGAGCATTCCCTATTGCCTCGGGTGGGGGGGGGGGTGGGAATCTTATGAGATGCGGGTGGGTGAGGGGGTAAAATTCTGGCAACTCTCTTCCACCTTCTTCCATCGGGAAAAAGATTGAAAAGTCCGAGGTCACGTACCAACTGACTCAAGAACAGCTTCTTCCCTGCTGACTCTTGAATGGACCTACCCTGCATTAAGTTAATCTTTCTCTACACCCTAGTTATGACTGTAACACTACATTCTGTACCATCTCCTTTCTTTCTCTATGAATGGCATGCTTTGCATGTACAGCGTGCGAGAAACAATACTTTTCGCTGTATAGTAATACGTGACAGTAAATCAAATCAAAAAGGCTTCCCAGCCCTTTTTGCTGGTGTGATCTTTTGGCAGGACTGGAATATTCTGCTGACAGCCAATGATGAGCCGGCTTTGCCAACGCAAATCATGACACACGGTGTGGGGACAGTTGGGCAGGCGTGGGGTGGGGTTGGAAAATCCCGGCCTATGTTTTTTTTGTTCTTTATGAGTGATGATGTCTTCTATTCCATGAGATGTGACCTGAGATGAAATGTTATGTTATACGCACAGATGTGAATATTACAAAGACACTGCCACAACTGCTTTTGGAAAAGGCTCGAACAAACTCGTGTCATGCACAATGATAGTTAGAGCTCTGTTACCTGGATAGAGGGCACGGCTGATCATCCCTGGCATTATAATGAAAATCATGGGCAGCATTTTGAGATAGCTCGCCAGTATGGAGCCACCCTTTGCATGGCTCAGATTCTTTGCGGATAGCGACCGTTGCACAATAACCTGGGAAATCAGAAGCATTTTCCATTGATTAATTGATTGCATTGATTGGGAGGAGGCCAGACTGGGTAAGGACAGCAGATTTCCTTCTCTAAAGGACACTACTGAGCTTGTTCTGCCATTCAACTAAGTTCAAGGCTCATCCACAAGTGAACCTACCTGTCCTGGTTCCATGTTCCTTAATACTCTTACTAATGAAAATGATTAATCTCCATTTTGAACCCTTCAATTGAAACTTCAACCCCAACGGTATTTTGCGGGCAGGGATTTCCACATTTTGACTACTTTTTGGTAGTGCTTCATGACTTCCTCCCCGAGCAGCCTGGATCTAATTTTAAAGCGACGTCACTTTTTCTGGGCGCGCCTATCAGAGGGAACCTGCCCGTCGAATAGTTTTGATCACCTTAAACATCGGGTGTTAAAGCAGCTCCAAATCTTATATAGGGAAGGCGATGGCCTAATGGTATTATCGCTCAGCTATTAAAACAGGAAACTCAGCTAATGTACTGGGGACCTGGACTCGAATCCCGCCACAGCAGATGGTGGAATTTGAATTCATTAAAAAATATCTGGAATTAAGAACCTATTGATGACCATGAAACTATTGTCGCAAAAACTCACGGGTTCACTAGTGCCCTTTAGGGAAGGAAATCGGCCGTCCTTACCCAGTCTGGCCTACATGTGACTCCAGAGCCACGGTAATGTGGTTGACTCATATCTGCCCTTGGGTAACTAGGATTGGGCATTAAATGCTGGCCGGCCAGCGACACCCATGTTCCGTGAATGAATAAAAAATATATATATATCCTATAGAATACAAACCCAGTCTGTGCAACCTATCCCCAAGAGCATTCTGGGAAATCTGCGCTGGGCACCACCCCATCATCCCTCTCTCCCCTCCCCAAGCAGGTGGTTAAACAATAACAAAGATTCTGCTCTGACCAAAATGGCAGTGGTGATGTGGCTTTGTTTAGCAAGCTTTCACTTTCAGAAGAAATGACAACGGGGCACATTTTGAGTGACAGGAATAAAGTTAACACAAAATTCATATTGTTCTATACGTATTAATGCTGGAACTTGATTACTCATGTAACAACTTCATTTGTCTTATAGGCGTATCTAAGAAAACAAGCTTAAGTACACAGTTACCGAACCACCTTTTTCCACATCAGTGCAACAGTGCGTTCAAAATAAATGTAAAGCCAGATGAACAGTAGTGTTCTCAGCAACTTTGCCTTTCAGACCATCCATTAACCCATTCAATTTTCTATTTCTTTGTCACAGAGGAACAGATACGCACTTCCCACAAAGGTGCCATCCTCCACTCTCAGATCAAACGTGGACACATGGAGTTCTCACCCCCTCCACAGCGCTTCCAGAAGCCCCGATCTGAACAAAAGCAGAAGACTGATGACCAAACCCCCCGGCCTCCCAGGCTCGTGGATGCCGCACACGAGTTACCAGAAGAGCACGTCGCACCTGGCGGCGTCAAAATTCCACGAAAAGCCGGAGGACCACATGGCAAGGCCGGCTTTGGCCAACTCCAAAACGTACAGTAACTGCAGCGGGGTCTCCTCGGATTCCGACTTTTCTTCGCATGGCACAACCACTCCTTTGGGACTGACGTTCTCCAAGCTGGCAATGCACAAGAGCTTAAAGAACAAATCGTTAGCCAGCAGAATTGTACGTGCTTGGACTCCATCCCAAAAAGTGGCGAACGAGTGATCCACCTAAGCACAGTGACCTGAGCAAACAATCTCGGGACTAAACAACTAAAGCTGTGAAATTCAAGACATTCAAGTATTTAAAATAAAGAAAATAAATAAAATAAAGTATGGAAATATACTGTATATAAGAGAGAAAAAGATGAATGTATAGTGGAATATGTTTACATTACCTGATCTGTGCACCAATACCATGTTGCAAGTATGCTCAGTCCAAAGATCATGCCTGTCCATGGGAGGTCTCCAGTTACCGGGTCTCTGAACAAATGCATGGCATCTGCCCTGGGGAGATGGCATGTTGTATTTGGGATAATCTTTGATGGAACTGCCTTTAGGTATACACTTTCCAGGTTGTGGTATCCTCCGATCTTATTGAAAGCTACAGGAGTGATGTAAATAATAGATTTTTTTAATGAATTAAAAACTATCAGTATGGTACAGCTGCTAAAATTATTATTTGAGTTTACCTACTTTATCTCTGGAAGCTATGGATTTATTTCAGGGTTTGGTGCAGTGGCCACCTGAGTTCTGTATCTTGTACTAGGGGATACTAACGTGCAATAAACTTTCTCTCCTTTCAAAATGATATGTGGGTGAGTTGAATGGACTATCTATCTGACTTCTAAGAACGAATTTACTCCCTTTGCCCACCACGGAAATTGTAGTGGGCGAGGGGCAGGGCAGCCCATGGAAAGGTCCGTTGACCGTGGGCGGGGATTTTCCGGTTTGAGGGCGAGTGAGACCAGAAACTCCCGCCTCTTCATTCGAAAGTTTAATCCACAAAAAAAAACAGGTTGGCTGAAAAGTCTTTGCACTTTTATCTCTGATTTCGCACTTCTCGTCTTCTTAACTCCGTGAAAACCCTAATAGTGTTTAAATAAATACATTGAGAAAAATGTTGTTTTCAGATGTTTGGAGGCTGCACGGTGGCACAGTGGTTAGCACTGCTGCCTCACAGCGCCAGGGACCTGGGTTCAGTTCCCGGCTTGGCTCACTGTCTGTGTGGAGTTTGCACGTTCTCCCCATGTCTGCGCGGGTTTCCTCTGGGTGCTCCAGTTTCCTCCCACAGTCCAAAAGATGCGCGTGTTAGGTGGATTGGCCTTGCCAAATTGTCCCTTACTGTCAGGGGGACTAGCTAGAATAAATGCATGGGGTCATGGGGCTAGGACCTGGGTGGGATTGTGATTGATGCAGACTTGATGGGCCGAATAGCCTCCTTCTTCAATGTAAGATTTTATGATTCTATCCAACTCCTTCCTTACTCAGCCCTCTGCTTCCCTCCACACCCCCGCCACCCCACACCAACCCCGCCTTCCACCTTCTAGAAGGCTGGTATTTTATGACCTCACCCGCTGATGCTCGTGAGTTCCGGCCTGAGGCCAATGGAGAATGCTGTTCTACAAGCCTCGCCTGCCCGGATTCTGGGGCGGGCGAAGTGGTAAAATTCAAGACAAAATGTCCCCTGCCTCTAATTGCTCTTCAGGTGATGTTGAGCCACCACGTATCATCCATGTGATAAAGGCGCACCTATAGTGCTGTTAGCAAGGGAGATCACGGACAGTGACGGAACAGCGATATAGTTCCAGCTGCTGTATTGGGAGAAGTCAGTAAACTACTCAGCAATGAGTCGCATTTCGGAAACCGTGGTGGAACTGTTTTCTCAGGACTTAGAAGGAAGCTTGTAGGTGATGGAGGTCCCATATGCCTTCTCCCCTTGTTCTTCTGTGTGATAGCGGTCATTGGTTTAGTAGGTGCTGACGGAGGCGCCTTGGCAAATTGCCTTTACTATCCTACCTTACGTTTATCACGTCAAGTATTCACTGTTCAGCCTGTCTAGCCTGCTCCACCATTCAATTACATCATGGCTAACCTGGTCCTCAGGTTCCAGCTATGTTCTATGTCACTTAAGACCCTTTTTTTAATGAAAAAGATCTATTAATCTTTGTCTTGGAAGTTTTATATTTCTATTATTCTTTTGAGTGTGAAAAAGTGCTTCCTGATTTCACTCTGAGTATTGGTTGTACTTTACACGACTGTCCTGACCTAATCTGTGTGCACCATACTGAATCGCTTTCATTTTAAAATATCTCAATTAAATAACCTTCAGGTTTCTGTATCGTGGTGAATTTTTTTGTTATTCAATTGTGGAGTATGAACATCGTTAGCTGCCCAGCATTTATTACCCATCCCTAATTGCCCTTGAGAAGGTGGTGGAGAGTTGCCTTCTTGAATCGCTGCAGTCCACATGCTACAGGTTGACCCACAATGCTGTTTGGGAGGGAATTCCAGGATTTTGATCTAGCGACTGCACAGGAACAGTGTTACCTTTCAGGGTAGTTACAGTGGTTAGCACTGCTGCCCCACAGCGCCAGGGAACCGGGTTTGATTCCTGGCTTGAATCACTGTCTGTGTGGAGTCTGCATGTTCTCCCTGTGTCTGCTTGGGTTTATCCAGGAGCTTCAGTTTCCTCCACTGTCCAAAAGACATGCAGGCTAGGTGCATTGGCCGTGCTAAGTTCTCCCTCAGTCTACCCAAACAGGTGCTAGAGTGTAGCAACCAGGGGATTTTCATTGTAACTTCATTGCAGTGTTAATGTAAGCCCACTTGTGACTAATAAATGAACTTTAACTTTACTTAAGTCAGGATGGTGAGTGACTTGGAGGGGAACTTGCTGATGGTGGTGTTGCCATGTATCTAATGCCCTTGTCCTTCTAGATGGAAGTGGTTGTTGGTTTGCAAGGTGCCGTCTAAGGATTTTTGGTAAATTTCTGCAATGCATTTTGTAGATAGTACACACTGCTGCAACTGAACATTGGTGGTGGAGGGACTGGATGTTTGTGGATGCGGTGTTAATCAAGCAGGCCGCGTTGTCCTGGATGGTGTCAAACTTCATGAGTATTGTTCGAGTTACACCCATCCAGGCAAGTAAAAAATATTCCATCACACTCCTGAATCGTGCCTTATAGATGGTGCATAGGCTTTGGGGAGTTAGGAGGTGAGTTACTCGCTGCAGTATTCCTAGCCTCTGACTTGCTCTTGTAGCCGCTGTGTTCATGTGATGTGTCCAATTGAGTTTCTGGTCAATGGTAACCCCAAGGATGTTGACGGTGGGGGATTCAGTGATGGTTACACCATTGAATGTTGAGGGGTTTCAAACCCAGTTAATGCAATCTGGTCTCACAAGTAAACTCTTTCAGCCCTCGTGGATGTATCTGAACTTGTACTCCTTCCAAAAGGCAGTGAGGGCAGGATTTTACAGCTTCGCTCGGGCAAGACCAGAAACTCTCGCCCAACGTCAACAGAGATTTCTGTTGTCGGCCCCGCGCCTGCCCCACTTCCATGGTGGGCAATGCGATAGTGTTCCCCACTGTATCTTTCCTGAGCTCTGAAGAAGAGTCAAACAGATTTGAAACACAGATGCTGCTAGGTTCATTTTACGCTTTTGCACCTTTCCTGAGGTTTGGCAGCCAACATTGAACATAATGTTCCCAATGGCATCCTCTGATCATGTCATTTCCTGTTAATGCTGGGCTCAGATGCATTCATTGGCGAACCATTGGTAGAATAATAGAATCCTACAGTGCAGAAGGAGGCCATTCAGCCCATCAAGTCTGCACCGACCACAATCACACCCATGCCCTATCCCCATAATCCCATGTATTTACCCTAAATAATCCCCCTGACACTAAGGGTCAATTTAGCATGGCCAATCCACCTAACCCATACATCTTTGGAGTGCGGGAGAAAACCAGAGCACCCACACAGACACCAGGAGAACGTGCAAATTCCACACAGACAGTGACCCAAGTCCGGACTCGAGCCCAGGTCCCGGGAGTTGTGAGGCAGCAGTGCTAACCACTGTGCCATCCCATGGTAGTAATGGTACATTATCCATTCAACTCCATTGAATTGTGCCAATCTGCCTCATATTTGTTTTGGCCAGGATGCTATGGAATGGTCGAGCCAGCATCCAGCCTGGTGATTGGCAAAAATGGGTCAAACTCCAGTCACCATGGATTTGGGAACTCCAACTTATAAACCTTCTGTAGGGCCTGAAATGAAAATGTTTGCATTGTTCCATTATAACTTCTTGCAGCCACTTCCTGAAGATTTATCTCTTCTTTCCTTTAAATATCTCCATTTGAACAAAAGTTATTTTTAAGTTTATTTATTGGTCACAAGTAAAGCCTGCATTAAGACTGCAGTGAAGCTACTGTGAAATTCCCCCCAGTCGCCTATTTGAGTCAATGCACCTCACCAGCACGTTCTTCAGACTGGGGGAGGAAACCGGAACACCCAGGGGAAACCCACACAGACATGGAGGGATGTGCAAACTCCGCATAAACAGTGACCCAACCCGGGAATCGAACCTGGGTCCTTGGCGCTGTGAGGCCGCAATGCTAACCACCGTACCACCATTTAATCGGTGGGAAAGACTTCAGTCATGCATCCAGAGAGAAGCTTATGTCCGTTATTTGCAGTATAAAATCCCTACAGTGCAGAAGGAGGCTGTTCAGCCCATCAGGTCTGCACCAACTCTCCGACAGAGCATCTTATCCAGACCCTATCCCCGTAACCCCACATATTTACCCCAATAATCCTCTGAACCTATGTATATTTGGATACCACAGGGCAATTTGGCATATCTTTGGAGTGTGGGAGAAAACCAGAGCACCTAGAGGAAACCCATACAGACACGGGGAGAATGTGCAAAACTTCATACAAACAGGGACCCAAGGCCGGAATCGAACCCAGGTCCTTGAGGCAGCAGAGTTAATCATTGTGCCACCCTAATGTATCTTATTGTTTCTCAAACTATTCCATTTTTTAAAATATTGTTTACAAGATGTGAGCATTGTTTGTGTGGCGCGCCCATCCCTAATTGCTCTTGAAAAGGTGGCGGTGAATTACAAGCTTGAATTACTACAGTCCATGTGATGTAGATATACCCACAGGCACTGCTGAGGAGGGAACTCTTATACACTGAAGGAATGGTGGGTGATATCATTCCAAGTCAGGGTGGTGTGTGATTTGGAGGAAACATACAAGTGATGATGTTTCCAAGTATCTTTTGCTCTTGTTCTTCTAGATGGTAGAAGTCACAGGTTTCCGTCAGAGCAGCCTTGGAAAATTGCCTTCACTACTCTACCTACATGTGTATTCTACCGACTGATCATTCCAAATGTTGACAGTCATTTTGAGTGAAGACATTTCTCCTCATAAATATGGCTGGCCCCCTTATCCCGAGAGTATGATCCTTAGTTCTAGACTTAGTTAGAAATAGAACATAGAAAAAAACTACAGCACAAACAGGCCCTTCGGCCCACAAGTTGCACTGAAAATATTTCTACCTACTAGGCTTACCTATAACCCTTGATCCTAAGTCCCATGTACTCATCCAGAAGTCCCTTAAAAGACCCTATCGAACCTGCCTCCACCACCACTGCCGGCAGCCGATCCCATGCGCCCACTACCCTCGGAATGAAAAATTTACCCCGACATCACCTCCTCAGCACCTTAAACCTGTGTCCTCTTGTGGAGTTCTCTCAGCAAATGCCCTTTAAGATCATCTCTCATTCTTCTAAACTCCATAACAGACCCACTCTACACAATTACCACCACCTTCTCAAGGGCAATTAAGGATGGGCAACAAATGTTGGCGAGCCAGCGACACCCATGTCCCACACATGAATTTTTTTTAAAAATCACTCCTGATTGGAAAGCCTTATCATTCCAGGAATCAGTCCAGTGCACCTCTGCTGCAACTCTTCTAAGGTAAGTATGTTCTCCCTTAGGTCCAGTGGCCAAAACTATACACAGGTCTGGTCTCACTAATGCCCTGTGCAATTCCAGCAAGACTGCTTCATTCTGTAACTGCAACTGCCTCAGAATAAAAATGACCATACCCATTTGTCTTCCTAATCGAGTGTTGCATCAATATATTAATCTTCTGTAGTTTGTGTGCAAGGACAACCAGATTCCTCCGTTTCTCTGCTGAAAAACCCAAATTCCTCTAGTCATTCCTGCAGCAACACTGGTAGATAGTATAGTGAAGAAAGGGATATGGAATGCTTGCCTTTACTAACCAGGACATGGAATATAGGAGCAAGGTCTTATTACAAATTTATAAAACATTGGTGAGGCCACAGATGGAATATTGTGTGCGGTTCTGATCACCACACTATCAGAAGGACGTGATTGCACACGGTGCAGAGGAGATACACCAGGATGTTACCTGGGATGGAAAGTTTCAGCCATCTGGAGAGACTGGATAAACTAGGATTGTTTTCCCTGGAGCAGAGGAAGCTGAGAGGAAAACTGATAGAGATGTACAAAATTATGAGACACAGAGAAAGGGTAGATCGTAAGATTCTTTTCTCCCATGGCAGAGATGTCTAAGATGTGGGTATGCCGGCGTTGGACTAAGACCAGATGTCTAAGACCAGAGGCCTTAGGGTTAAAGTGAGAAGTAAGTGGTGTAGGATCTGAAGAAGCATCTTTTCACCCAGAGGGGTGGAAATATGGAACGTGCTACCTGAGAGGGTGGAAGAGGCAGTTACTCTTGCAACATTTAAGAGGCATCTGGGCGAGCACTTAAATCACCAAGGCATAGTAGGTTATGGACCAAGTGCTGGTAAATGGGATTTGTGTAGATTGGTATTTGATGGTCAACATGGACATGATGGGCCAAAGGGCCTGTTTCTGTGCTGTATGACTTTAAGACTCTTCATAATCCAGAATTCTGCTATGAATGATCAGCCTTGTGTCTCTTTTCTGCACTGCCTTCAGTGTTTGAATGTCTCTTTTGCTTCTTGGCAAAAAGTGAGGTCTAACTAGAGCATTGAACGGTTAGATTACTACCTCACTTATATTCTACTATGCTGGTTATGCAATTCAACTTCCTTTCAGCTTTGTTCAATGTTCTGCAAGGCGGCATTTTATTTTAAGTCTTCTGTGTCTGACTCTCACTCAGTTTCATCTTTAGCATCCTTCATTTGACCCCTGAAGCCTGTTTTGCCATTCAGCTAAATCACAGGTCATGTAACTCAATACCATTTTCATGCACATATGTGTACACACACACACACATACACACACACACACACACACACACACAGAAACATATACACACACACACATGGACATGCACACACACACGCACACGCACACACACACATAGAAACATACACACCTGAGGAACACGCACGCATTCACATTGTCACACATACACGGGCATAGATACACACAGACATAGAAACTTGCATACACAGGCGTTAGGACATACACACACACAGACATAGGAAAATACACACACATAGGAACAAGCACACACACATTTAGGAACATACATATACACACACACACATATGGATATAGAAACACATACACACACACACACACACACACATACACACTGTAAGGGAGGTGATACAATGGTGTCAGTTGTCTCCTGACGCTGTCTTTAATATTTGCTGTTTTCAGGGGATCAGCCAATATAAGCATCCACCCACTTTTGCTCAACAAGACTTCCAGTCACTCCGTCATGAGTTACGTAAGCAGTTTGGCAGTAGTACCTGCAATGGTTAATATCACAGTTCCGATAATCATGACAACTGTTTGTAGAGTGTCTGTGTATATAACTGCAGCCAGGCCTCCTGAAATCAGAACAGAAAGGAATGAAATGTAAGGATGTCAGTCATAGAATTATAGAATCTCTACAGTGCAGAAGGAGGCCATTCAGCCCACTGAGTCTGCACCAATAACAATCTCACCTAGGCCCTATCCCCATAACCCTACATATTAACCCCACTAATCCCTCTAAATTATGCATCCTAGGACACTAAGGGGCAATTTAGCATGGCCAATCCACCTAACCCGCACATCTTTGGACTGTGGGAGGAAACTGGAGCACCCAGAGGAAACCCACACAGACATGGGGAGAATGTGCAAACTCCACACAGACAGTGACTCAAGTCGGAAATCAAACCCAGGTCCCTGGAGCTGTGAGACAGCAGTGATAACCACTGCTCCACCGTGCTGACTGTCATTCACTCATATCATCCCACATCATTCACTTCCACTTAAACAAGCGGATTAGTCCCAGCCACAGCTTCCTTCGTATTGCAAGCTAGAGACCTGTAAGGTAAATACGTCACTGAGGGCTCACGAAGTTAAGATGCAAAGTTTAGATTTATGAATATAACCTACACAAGGGGGAAAATAATCAACATTAACATGTCCTCATGTGAGATAAAAAAAACTACTCAGTAGGCAATCTGTGTCCAATTACAATGCAACACTGAACATTGAACACACTTCCAAATTGCTTCATTGGTGTTAAACCCCTTTGGGTTAGAATTAGGTCTTAGGACATGAAAGGTGCTATGTAAATGCATGTCTGTTTTTTGGAGGAGGAAGGATTTAAGAATGTTTTGAGTCTGAATGAAAAACTGAACTGTATTTACTATCTCTGATATTGATAATGCAATTACTAAACTGGAACAGATGGGTGTTTGGAAATGGGCAGCACGGTGGCACAGTGATTAGCATTGTTGTCTCAGGGTGCCAGGGGTCCTGGGGGCATGGTTCGTAAGTTTACAGATGACACCAAGATTGGTGGCATAGTGGACAGTGAAGGAAGTTATCTCCAATTGCAACAGGATCTTGATCAACAGTCCAAAGATGTGCGGGTTAGGTTGGTTGGCCATGCTAAGAAATTGCCCCTTAGTGTCCAGGTTAAAGGGACTAGTGGGTATAATATGTAGGGATATGTGCGAAGGGCATGGGTGGAATTGTGTTTGGTGCAGAGTCGATGGGCCGAAGGGCCACTTTCTGCACTGTAGGGTTTTATGATCTATGATCTCTATGAATTAGGCCAGCGAGCTGACGAATGGCAGATGGAGTTTAATTTAGACAAATGCGAGGTGACGCATTTTGGTAGATTGAACCAGGGCAGGACTTACTCAGTTAATGGTAGGGCACGGGGGAGAGTTACAGAACAAAGAGATCTAGGGGTACATGTTCACAGCTCCTTGAAGGTGGAGGTGGACAGAGTGGTGAAGAAGGCATTCGGCATGCTTGGTTTCATCAGTCAGAACATTGAATACAGGAGTTGGGTTGTCTTGTTAAACTTGTACAAGACATTGGTAAGGCCACACTTGGAATACTGTGAGCAATTCTGGTCACCCTATTATAGAAAGGATATTATTAAACTAGAAAGAGTGCAGAAAAGATTTACTAGCATCCTACCAGGACTTGATGGATTGAGATATAATGAGAGGCTGAATAGACTGGGACTTTTTTCTCTGGAGTGTAGGAGGTTGAGGGGTGACCTTATAGAGGTCTATAAAATAATGAGGGGCATAGACAAGGTAGATAGTCAATATCTTTCTCAAAGGTAGGGGAGTCTAAAACTAGAGGGCACATGTTTAAGGTGAGAGGAGAGAGAAACAAAAGTGTCCAGAGGGACAGTTTTTTCAGACAGAGAGTGCTGAGTGTCCGGAACAAGCTGCCAGAGGTTGTAGTAGAGGTCGGTACAATTTTATCTTTTAAAAAGCATTTAGATAGTTACATGGGTATGATGAGTATAGAGGGATATGGGCCAAATGCAGGCAATTGGGATTAGTTTAGGAGTTTAAAAAAAAGGTGGCAGGGACAAGTTGGGCCGAAGGGCCTGTTTCCATGCTGTAAACCTCTATGACCGGGGTTCAATTCCAGCCTTGGGTGACTGTCTGTGTGGAGTTTGCATGTTCTCCACGTGTCTGTATGCGTTTCCTCTGGCTGCACCACTTTCCTTCCATACTCCAAAGGTGTGCAGATTAGGTGGATTAGCTGTGCTAAAATTGCCTCTCAGAGTCCAAAGGTGTGCAGGTTGGGTGGACTGACCAAGCCAACTTGCCCCTTAGTGTGCAAATGTGTCGGTTAGGTGGATTGACCATGCTAAATTGCCCTTTAGTGTCCAAAGATGTGTAGATTAGGTGGATTAGCCATGTGAAGGATGGAGGAATGCCCCTTCAGAGAATAGGCGCAGACTCAATAGGCTGGATGGCCTCTTTCTGCACTGGAGGGATTCTATGGTTTGCCAGGGAGTCCATTTGATGCCTCTTACTTGTCAAACCTTGCAATGACAACCTCTGACAATGATACACAGGCACTTGTGGAGCCCAAAAATACATGGTGGAAGTGCAGAACACTGAAACAATGACCTGTTCTCAGGATATGTTGCCCTTTGAAATTGAAAGCAGCTTTTTCAAGCTTAACACAGAATCATAAAGCACAGAAGGAGACCATTTGGCCCTGTTATGTGGGCTCTTTGAAAGACCTATCCTATTAATCCACCTTCCCCTGTGCCCTCTTTATCCCTGCCACCTTCTTTGTTAAACTCTGCCAATATACATCCCACATCTCTGATGAAGAGAATAAATGAGACCTGACTAACAGGGAGGGAGCAACAAACTATGCTTAGTGTCAGCAAAACGGAAGCGCCTCTTTTTGAGAGAGAAAATCAAAACAGGAGCATGCTTCTGCAGGTTCGTGTGAAAGGTTATCAGGTTTAAGCTAGCATTCATTGAATTACTGTAACTTAATGGTGCATGTTTGCACCAACTTAAACAAGCAATGTTAGAAAACAGAGCACCTCCCATGACAGTCAATGTTAGCATTAAGCACTCCCATGTTTGAGATAGGTGGCCACAAGAATAAAACTCCCTCGACTGTGCAGAGACAAGGTGCCTTGCCCCTAATGTTAGAAAAGCACAACACCAACGAGCATTTTCTACTGCTTCGATCAGACATAAAGAAATCCCACAACACCAGCTTAAAGTCCAAACAGGTTTATTTGTAGCAAAAGCCACAAGCTTTTGGGACAGGCTGTCCCTTCGTCAGTCCAATGCCGGCATCTCCACATCATGACTACCATCGATCAGACATCCCGTGGTCTTTGTTCAGCTGCAGTTTTATGTTACAACACTTATGTTAAGTCATAACTTAATTGCCCAATTTAATCATCCATTCAGCCCTTAAGATCAGTGAGAAGTGATTGTCAGAGTAAGTCTGGGTTGGAACCAAGTCAGCTTCACTGGAACATTACAACAGGCCAAGGACAGGCAGATGGGCATGGGAGCAGGATCGTGTGTTAAAATAGCAAGTAACTAAAAGGTCAGGGTTCTGATTGCACACAGACCGAATGTGCTCAGCAAAGCGATCACCCAGTCTGTATTTGGTCGCTCTGGGTTGCTGTTGACTACAGATTGCAGGGAGGAATGGGTCATGTGCTAATCCATAGGATCTCTCAGCGGCGGTCTTCTCAGCTGTTCACTAACACACCGACTGTCGACATTGCTCGAATTCCGATCAACGTGCCAGATCTGCACAGATTGGACTCCCTCTGGCCACAACCCATTCTTACAACGGCCTGTGCTAATTGATCAGAAAGGGCTGCACGGTCACACAGTGGTTAGCACTGCTGCCTCACGGAGCCAGGGACTCAGGTTCGATTCCGCCTCCTTGAGTCACTGTCTGTGCGGAGCCTGCACGCTCCCTCTGTCTGTGTGGGTTTCCTCCGGGTGTTCTGGTTTCCTCCCACAGTCCGAAAGACACGTTGATGAGGTGCATTGAACATTCTCCCTCAGTGTATCCGAACAGGCGCCAGAGTGTGGCAACTAACAGATTTACACAATGGCTGGGATATTCCGGCTATGCTCACCCCAGTACTGGAAAATCCTGCCGGAGGTCAATGGACCTTTGCATGGTCATTCCCACTCGCTATGATTCCCGTGGCAAGCAGGATGAGAACATTCCACCCAGTAACTTCATTGCCGTGTTAATGTAAACCTACTTGTGACACTAAGAAATAAACTTAAATTTTATGTGTTCCTCTTAAATCTTTCTTTGTGCTAATCACAATGAAACCAGCTTTGAACATCGCAGGCTGGAAGCAGAAACAGAAGATCAGGATTTTTCCAGCACCATCCATGACTTCACAACATCTCAAAGCACTTCACAACCAATAAAATTGGAGAGTTGGTGGTGTAGTGTCCCCAGACTTGTAATCCAGCCTAATGTTCTGGGACATTGGCTGTAAGTCCCACTGTGGTAGTTGATGGAATTTAAACTCAATTAATAAAACTGAGAATTGAAAGTAAGGCTTAGGTTTTCACCACAAGGCTGTCCACCATAGTGGAAATTCTAACTCCTGTACCCAAACAGGGCATGTTCCATTTTCGGGGAGGTGGGTGGGGATTTGGGCTGGGGTTCACGCGTGTGCCGTTCAGGGAAGCAGCTGGCCATTTAAATCATGAGTTGACTCTGCTGAAGGGGGATTTAGTCGGCCAGGAGTGTGAAACTCAAACCATCAAGTCCTGGTAGCATCCCAATAAATCTTTTCTGCACTCTTTCAAGTTTTAATAATATCTTCACCACTCTGTCCATCTGTGACTCTACCTTCAAGGAGCTATAAACCTAAACCCCGAGATTTCTTGGTTCTGTAATTCTCCCCAGTGCCCTACCATTAACTGAGTAAGTCCTACCCTGGTTCAAGCTACCAAAATGCATCACTTGCATTTACCTAAATTAAACTTTATCTGCCATTTGTTAGTCCACTGGCCCAATTGATCAAGATCCCGTTGCAATCCGAGATAACCTTCTTTACCCTCCACAATGCCACCAATCGTGGTGTCATCTGCAAACTTACTAACCATGCCTCTTATATCCTCACCCAAATGATTAACGTAAATGACAAATAATAGTGAACTAGCACTGATCCCTGAGGCACATTGCTGATCACAGGTCTCCAATTTGAAAAACAACCCTCTACAACCACCCTCTGGATTCTGTCTTCAAGCCAGTTTTGTATTCATGTAGCTACCTCACCCTGAATCCCATGAGATTTAACCTTATGCAACAAACTACTATGTAGTACCTTGTCAAAGGCCTTGCTAAAGTCCATGAAGACTACCTTCTTGATAGATGAGGGCAGTGCAGTTGCACTCTGGCACCTCCTTGAGTACACCGAGGGAGAATTTAGCATGGCCAATGCACTTAACCAGCATGCCTTTCAGGCTGTAGGAGGAAACCGGAGCAACCCGCACAGACACAGGGAGAATGTGCAGATTCTGCATAGAGAGTTACCCAAGCCAGAATTGAACCCGGGTCCCTGGTGCTATGAGGCTGCAGTGCTAACCACTGTGCCACCCTTCAAAACGCTCAATCAAATTGATTAATAAGTTTGCAGACAACACAAAGGTTGGTGGATTTGCGGATAGCGATGAGAACTGAGGGAGGATACAACAGGATACAGATCAGTTGGAGACTTGGGCACAGAGATGGCAGATAGAGTTTAATCCGGACAAATGTGAGGTAATACATTTGGAAGGTCTCGTACGGATAGGAAATATACAGTAAATGGCAAAACCCTTAGGAGTATTGATAGGCAAAGGGATCTGGATGTACAGGTATACAGGCCACTGAATGTGGCAATCCAGGTGGAGAAGGTAGTCAAGAAGGCATATGGCATGCTTGCCTTCATCATCCAGGGTATTGAGTTTAAAAATTGGCAAGTCATGTGGCCGCTTTACAGAACCTTAGTTAGGTCGCACTTGGAATATAGTGTTCAATTATGGTTGCCACACTGCCAGAAGGGTGTGGAGGCTTTGGAGAGGGTACAAAAAAGATTTACCAGGATGTTGCCTGGTATGGAGGGCATCAGCTATGAAGAAAGGTTGGAGGAACTTGGTTTGTTCTCACTGCAGCGACGGAGATAGAGGGGCGACCTGATAGAAGTCTACAAGATAATGAGAGGCTTGGACAGAATGGATAGTCAGAAGCTTTTTCCCAGGGTGGAAGAATCAATTACTAGGGGGTGTAGGCATAAGGTCTGATGGGCAAGGTTTAAAGAAGATGTACGAGGCAGATTTTTTACACAGAGAGTAGTGGGTGCCTGCAACTCGTTGTCGGGGGAGTTGTGGATACGGCAGTGACTTTTAAGGGGTGTCTTGACAAGTGGATGAATAGGATGGGAATAGAGGGATATGGTCCCTGGGAGGGTAGGGGTTTTTAGTTAAGTCAGGCAGCATGGTCAGTGCAGGTTTGGAGGGCCGAAGGGCCTGTTCCTGTGCTGTAATTTTCTTTGTTCTTTGTTCACCCGGAGGCAACCCACACAGGGGAGAATGTGCAGACTGCATAGAGAGTGATCCAAGCCAGAATCGAACCCAGGCCCCTGGCGCTGTGAGGCTGTAGTGCTAACCACTGTGCCACGCATAATAAATATTTTGTGAAAAGAATAGAAACATAGAAACATTCACCTCTTCAGGCCTGCTCCACCCCAATCATTATGATCCTGGCTGATCATCCAACTCAGTCATCTGTTTCTGCTTTCTCCCAAAATATCCTTTGATCTCTTTAGCACCAAGACTATATCTAACTCCTTCTTGAAAACAAACATTGTCTTGGCCTCAACTGCTTTCTGCGGTAATGAATTCCACAGGCTTATCGCTCTCTGGGTGAAGAATTTCTCATATCAATCCTAAATGTCCTATCCTGAATCCTCAGACTGTGACCTTTGGTTCTGGACTTCCCCAGCACCTGGAACATTCTTCCTGTATCTACCATGCCTAATCCTGTCAGAATTTTCTTGGTTTCTATGAGATTCCCCTCCTCATTCTTCCAAACCGCCTAATACTTCCTCATTCTTCCAAACCGCCTATAATCCTAACTGACTCAAACTCTCCTCATACATCAGTCCCATCATCCCAGGAATTAGTCGGGTAAACCTTTGCTGCACTCCCTCTATAGCAAGAACATTCTTTCTCAGTTAAGGAGACCAAAACTGTACATGCATTCCAAGTGTAGCCTCACCAAGGCCCTGTACAATTGCATCAAGACATCCCTACTCCTGTACTCGAATCCTCTCACTATGAAGGCCAATATACCACTTGCCTTCTTTACTGCCTGCTGTACCTGCATGCCTATCTTCAGTATAGGCAGTTAGCCTGTGTCCGAAGTTCAGTAAGACACCTCAAGCACAGATTCAAGGATGCTGTCAAAAGGGACATCAAATGCCTCAATCTCTATCATGACTAGTGGGAAACTCTAGCTGCTGATAGATGCATTTGACGATGCCAGCTGTGGGCAGGGGTTTGTCACTATCGTGACGTGAGACTTCAGAAGCTGCAAAGCAGATGCCAGCCTTGCAAGCAAAGGGTGGAATTTTTCTGTCCCGCCCACCATGGGAATCGTGGCAGGTGGCAGCGGGTAGACTATGCAAAGGTCCATTGCCCTTGGGCAGAATTTTCCAGTCATGGGGCGAGTGTGGCTGGAAAATCCCACCCTCGGTGTCAGCAGAGATCATCCCGCATCATTGGCAAAGGACAGCTTTGGGTGTATCAAACTTTGCCTTTCCAGAACCAGCTTCTTTAGCCAGAGGAAGAAAAATGATTTCATCTGACCTCAAAGTTCTTGAAGCCATTTTCCATTGATCCTTCACAAATAGACGGATGCCAATAATTGGTGATATCCTCCCACGCTGATGCCATGTCTGTCAGTAATGGAAATTTGTTTGTCAGAGGTTCAATTTTCAATGCTATTAGCAGCCTGGATTTTCCCTATAGGCTTGGTTTCGTAGGAAATTGTTATTATTGGCCCCACACCAACAATTAAGTAACATTTAGAGGAAATGCTGAACTGATTGTCTCTGTCTCTGACGCAAAATCTGCTCTGTAGCTACTGATTCTGTTCATCTTCCTGAAGCTGAACCAGATTGTTTGCAAATTTGATCCCCAAGATGGGCGGCACGGTGACACAGTGGTTAGCACTGCTGCCTTACAGTGCCAGGGACCCGGGTTCAATTCTGGCCTCAGGCGACTGCCTGTGTGGAGTTTGCACATTCTCCCTGTGTCTGCATGGGGTTTCCTCCCCCAGTCAGAAAGATGTGCGGGTTGGCCATGCTAAATTGCCACTTAGTGTCCCAAGGTTAGGGTGATTTGCGAGGTAAATAGTTGGGGTTAAGGGGAACTGGGTGGGATTGTTTTGGGTGCACGCTTTGAAATCATAGAAATCCTACAGTGAAAAAGGAAGCTACTCAGTCCATCAAGTCTGCGCAATCCAACCCAGGCCCTATCCCCATAAGCCCACCTAGTTACCCTGTTAACCCCTCTAATCTAAGCATCCTGAGACACTAAGAGGCAATTTAGCATAGCCAGTCAACCTATGCTGCACATCTTTGGCTTGATGGGCCAGTGGCTTCCTTCTGTACTGTAAGGGTTCTGTGAGCTTTCCACTGTATATTCAGATCGTCACCAAAGATCACCTATTTCCACCTCTAAAATATCAGCCCTGCCTCTGCATCATCTTCTGATAAAGCGTTCATTCATATCTTGATTACAACCCACGTGGGCAGGTCTTCCACATCCTACTCTTCATAACCTTGAGGTCGAGCAAAACTCTGCTGCCTGTGTCCTAATTCACACCAAATGAAAATATCCCCCTCCTCTCAGCTTTCAATGGCCTTTCTCACATTGTGGATATGCCGGCGTTGGACTGGGGTAAGCTTAACACAGAACCATAAAGCACAGAAGGAGACCATTTGGCCCTGTTATGCGGGCTCTTTGAAAGACCTATCCTATTAATCCACCCTCCCCTGTGCTCTCTTTATCCCGGCATTGGACTGGGGTAAACACAGTGAAAAGTCTGACAACACCAGGTTTAAGTCCAACTGATTTACTTGATAGTAAATTCACTAGCTTTCGGGGTTAGCCCCTTCGTCAGGTGAATGGAGAGTTCTGGCCTCAGACAGAGCATATAAAGCACAGACAGTTTACAGATTACTGATTAGAATGCGAAGCTTTACACCTAACCTGCTGTTCAAGTCTTAAAGTACCTGACAACGTGAGTGGAAGGAGCACTGATCACAGGTTAAAGAGATGTGTATTGTCTCCAGACAGCACAGTAAGTGAGGTTTTGCAACACTTCAGTGGTCACGGGCATTCAGCCTCTGACCTTCGGGTAAGCGTTCTCCGGGATGGCCTTCACGACACACGACAGCGCGGAGTCGCTGGGCGGGGACTGATGGCCAAGTTCCGCACGCATGAGGACGGTCTCGGCGGGGGTCTTGGGTTCATGTCGCACTATCTGTGGCCCCCGTGACTTGCCTGGGTTTGCAAAACCTCACTTACTGTACTGTCTGGAGACAATACACATCTCTTTAACCTGTGGTCAGTGCTCCTTCCACTCACATTGTCGGCCACTTTAAGACTTGAACAGCAGGTTAGGTGTAAAGATTCGCATTCTAATCAGTAATCTGTAAACTGTCTGTGCTTTATATGCTCTGTCTGAGGCCACGACTCTCCATTCACCTGACGAAGGGACTAACCCCGAAAGCTAGTGAGTGTACTATCAAATAAATCGGTTGGACTTAAACCTGGTGTTGTCAGACTTTTTACTACTTTCTCATGTTCTGAGTTGGTGACCCCTGGTACTCAGGAAGGGATGGACCAGAAAACTACAGGCCAGTCAGTCTAACCTCAGTGGTGGGGAAACTATTGGAAGCAATTCCGAGAATTGATTTGCATTTGGAGAGGCAGGAATTAACCAAGAACAGTCAAGAACTATTACGAAGTGATTTCCATGGCTGACAAATTTAAGTGAATTTTTTGAAGAGATGACTAGATGTGCAGATATGGGCAATACTTTGCTCCAGGGCTTCCCAAACTGGGGGACTTACAACAACCCATTACCCTAATATTTTCCTATGCTGTTTCATGCTGTTTGTAGTTCTTTTACCAGGAGAGCTGGCACGGTATGCCTCGCTTGTTTGTTTTACGCCATCCTCGTATATCACCTGTAGCCCATCTACAATCACTCTATGGCCTCCATCAGCCAAATAAGCCTAGGTCGATCACTCTTCCTATGCTCTCCGGAAAAGACCTTGGGCACGATCTTACCTGCTGTTCATGCCACGCTCCCGCTACAGCAAGGTCAGAAAATGTGTCGCAATGCCAGGTTGAAGTCCAACAGGTTTATTCAGTAGCACGAGCTTTCGGAGCGCTGCTCCTTCATCAGGTGAATTTTTGAAGGAGTAGCACTCACCTGATGAAGGGGCAGCGCTCCAAAAGCTCATGCTACCAAATAAACCTGTTGGATTTTAATCTGGTGTTGTAAGACTTCTAACTGCGCCCACTCCAGTCCAACTCTGGCATTTCCACGTCAGAGAATGTGGCGGCCAGCTAAATCTCCATTCACTGCAGTGGGATGGGAAAGTACCCACCGGCATGGTATGATTCCCTTATGTGGGTTTGTGTCAAAATGTGTCTGATGATGCCTCTGAAACAGTTGGGGACATCTTCCTACAAAAGAAGTGTTCCAAAATTCCAAGATAAAATGCTGTGGATGCTGGAATTGGAAAC
Source organism: Carcharhinus amblyrhynchos (assembly GCF_965287045.1). NCBI lineage: Eukaryota > Metazoa > Chordata > Chondrichthyes > Carcharhiniformes > Carcharhinidae > Carcharhinus > Carcharhinus amblyrhynchos. The sequence goes on along the minus strand of NC_137341.1, from coordinate 40,612,162 downwards.
TAGGACAGAAAATGCTGGAAAATCTCAGCAGGTCTGACAGCATCTGTGGGGAAAGAATAGAGCCAACGTTTCTAGTCTGGATGATACTTGGGAATAAAGCCAAAACATTGGCCCTATTCTCTCTCCACAGTTGCTGTCAGACCTGCTGAGATTTTCCAGCATTTTCTGTTTTTGTTGTAAAATTCCAAGTTGTCTTGAGGGGGATGTGGAGCAGGAAGGAGGCAAAAACATGACGAAATATTCTCTTCTAATCAGTAACTCAACAAAGGTTATCGATAAGTTAAGTGTGCAGAATCCCATAGACAATTCTGAGTCCACAATGACCAGCAGCCCTCGTCCACTGAGCAGTGAATACACAGAGATCATTTTCAGTTAGAAACTGCTATTTACAAATGGACTGGCTTTGTTTTGCTGTTTAGTTGTGAAGCAGCCATTCAGGTCAACTGTTTTTATCACTGGGTTCCACTTGAAGAGAGACACTGAAAAGCCCAACACAGTTGCATATGCGTTACGTTTTTAGCGGTTATGGTCAGGAATGCACGGTCTGAAAAGGTGTTAAGAACACACTCAATCCTCCCTTTTAAAAGGCAATTGGATCCAACTATATGTTTGAAAAGGAAGAAAATGTGGGGCTATGAGGAGGGACCACTGAAGTGGGCCAACTGTATAACTCTTTCAAAGAGCTAGCACAGAAACAATGGGCCAAATGTCCTCCCTTGGTATTATTTGATTTTATATTTAAGGGGAGGCAGTGATGTGTTGGTATTGTCGCGGGACTACTATTCCAGACACTCAGGGTAATGCTCTGTAGGCCAGGGCTCAAATCCCACCATGGCAGATGGTGAAATTTGAATTCGGTAAGAATCTGGAATTAAAACTCTAGTGATGACCATGAAACCATTGTGGTAAAAACTCATCTGGTTCACTAACGTTCTTTAGGGAAAGAGGCTTGTCACCCTTACCTGCTCTGGCCTATATGTGACTCCAGACCCACAATCTAGGATGACATGGAGGCACAGTGGTTAGCACTGCTACCTCACACTATCTGTAACCCCCGTGACTTGCCTGGGTTTGCAAAACCTCACTTACTGTACTGTCTAGAGACAATACACATCTCTTTAACTTGTGATCAGTGCTCCTTCCACTCACATTGTCAACCACTTCAGGTCTTGAACAGCAGGTTAGGTGTAAGGATTCGCATTCTAATCAGTAATCTCTAAACAGTCTGTGCTTTATATGCTCTGTCTCAGGCCAGAACTCTCCATTCACCTGACGAAGGGACTAACCCCGAAAGCTTGTGCGTTTACTATCAAATAAATCGGTTGGATTAAAACCTGGTGTTGTCAGACTTTTTACTGTGTTTACGCCAGTCCAACGCCGGCATACCCACATCATGACCTCACAGCGCCAGGGAACCAGGTTTGATTCCCAGATTGGGTTACTACCCTGTGTGGAGTCTGCACATTCTCCCTGTGTCTGCATGGGTTTCCTCTGAGTGCTCCAGTTTCCTCCCACAGTCCAAAGACATGCAGGTTGGGTGCATTGGCCATACTAAATTCTCCCTCAGTGTAACTGAACAGGCACCGGAAAGCGGCAACTAGAGGATTTTTACAGTGATTTCATTGCAGTGTTAATGTAAACCTACTTGTAACAATAAATAATAACTTAGGTTAAAAGTTGATGATTAAGTGTCTTCAGGGATGGGCAATAAATGCTGGCCCATGTCCCATGAGTGAATAAAAAGAACATTACTTAGAGTCTACAGCACAGAAACAGGCCATTCAGCAATTAGTAGTTACATTTATAATACATCTTTAAAAGCCCAAGTTCTTGTCTTTGTGCTCCAAATGAATCTTCTCCCATTCCATTTATGTCTTGCATTCTGCTCCCATTCTTCCCAGTGTCTTCTTCCTCAAGTAAGAACATAAGGAATAGGAGCAAGAGCAGACTGGCAATTCCCACAAGCCTGTCCTCCATTCATTAAGACCGTGATTGAGCTTTCACCTCAAGCTTCCTTCCCCGCCCAATCCCAACATCTGTTGATGGGCGGTGAGAAAAGAGGAATGGGACACTTGTCTTTATCAGTCGAGGCATAGATTACAAAGCAGGGAAAACATGATGGAGTTGTGTAGAACTTTACTGAGGCCACAGCTGGAGTATTGCGTCCAGTGCTGGGTTGCCACATTATCAGAAGGATGTGAATGCACTGGAGATTGCAGAGGAGATTCACTAGGATGTTGCCTGGCATGGAACTAAGTTATGAAGAGAGGTTGGGTAGGATTGGTTTGTTTTCATTGGGGCAGAGAAGACTGAGGGGCAACCTGATCTGGAATGCGCTGCCTGGGGAGGTGGTGGAGGCAGGATGCCTCACATCCTTTAAAAAGTTTCTGGATGAACACTTGGCATATCATAGCATTCAGGGCAATGGGCCAAGTGCTGGAAAACGGGATTAGGCGAGAGTTCAGGTTTCTCAATGTGTTGGTGCGGCCTTGATGGGTCGAAGGGTCTCTTCTGCACTGCACGGTTCTATGACTCTATGATTCCCTTAGATTCCAAAAGTCTATTGATGACACATTCCAAAGATTTGTCATCATCAGTTGTCTATTGGATCAACCATGACGGCTGTTCAGGATCATGTGTTTCGGCCCAGGTCTTCTTATAAAATCAACTCCACTGGACACTGGACACATTGGCTGAAAATCTATTTCCCCCATGCTACCAGGCCAGGTTCAGTCGTCTCTCTCACGTGGCAATGTTCCAAGAGAGGACAAAGAAAACACTTCAGAGATGCTGTAAATCTCTCCTTGGAGCATAGCAGTATTGAGCTTAATCATCAGCAGGTACTAGCTACTCCTGCAACCATTCAGAATGATGACAATGGCCAAAACTCTACAGCCATCCTTGCCAGTGGGATTTTCCAGTCTTGCTGATGGCAATCCCCCTTCTGCTACAGGTTCGCCAGGGGTGGAGGGTGCGAACAACAGGAAAACCCATTGACAGCGATAAGACTGGAAGATCCCACCTCCAGCCATTGGCTGCAAAAGGCACTGCGGAGGGGATGGAAAATCCCGTCCAACTTGTCCATCAAGCCACATCACGCTTTCAATCACAGAGTCTTAACGATGAGGCAGAGCAGTGGCAGAGGAAGAAAAAGGAAGCAAATTCCGCACTTTGGATCCCTACATCATCTGTGCCGCATGCCCAAGGGTCTGTAAGTCGAGAATTGGCCTGTTCAGTCCAAAGATTCAGAATTCTGTGAACAAAGACATTTCCTCTTATTTCTATCAGTGATCCTTTATCATGATACTATTCGCCATCAATGCGTATAATTTAAGTATGCCTTTGGGTCTTGTGACAACTGATTCCTGCAGACACAGCCATTTGAAGTGGCCAGGTCTGGGTGCATGCCAGAATTGCCTGAATGCATGAATGAGTCAGCTATTTGATCAAGGTGTTGATAACTAACCCACTTCTCTTCAAGCAAACTCATCAAGACACCATTCAAGTGAGCTTAACTTTTACCTCTGCAAGGAGTTTGCAAAGGAGAAGGAACGCAGTATCATATATCTGAGTGTCCCCAGTTCAATTTCCCATCAACTGCAACTTAAAGCAAGAATCCCCTGTGGGTGAAATGGAAAGGAAATTGCACAATGGGATCACATTTTATACAATTAGATCTTTCCACCTAGAAAACAAACATTCAGCTCAAGTAGAACTAAGATCTTTAAATAGCAAATTCAGGTAATGTAGTACAAGACTAACAGACATAGCTAGCTGATATAAAGTCCCTACATTGCAGAGGCATGCCATTCAGCCCATCGAGTCTGCACTGTGAGAAACGCAGCTCACAGTCAAACAATTTAGTCAAATCAAGTTCTGAAGGAGCAAGATATTTTATTTAACGTTCTTGCAAGACCGGGTGTCCAATAAAATAGGCACACCTTGCATCGATTTGCAGCACATTTTTATACTTTTTTACAAGCATTGTAATGGCTTTGCAATGTGTTGTTCTCCCCTAATTGGTGGTCCCTGTCCCATCTATGTGTTGTCATTCCCCTATTGGCTCGAGGTGCCCCAAGTTTCCATCCCCTCTACTCCCCATCTAACAATGTCTCCTGTTATCACAAGAGTGCATTAGCAAACTCATCCATCTTATCCAACACTGTTACATGTCCAGTTCAGATTGGCGGTAATCAATCCTTTGCCAACTTAATCACTGCTGTCCCGACTATCTCAGTGACCTTTTTCCCCCTTTTATGCTTAGTTGTAGAAACAACACATCTTGCAGACCATTTGCTTTTTGTAACTTGGACCTCGTACATTCCTTCAAGATGTGATGTATGCTTCACTGCACACCACACCTCTGGTGTTATTTCTACACCACAGGCAGTCTTTTTATTATCCCTAACTATTGCTCTGTTAGCAGCAGCAAATCTTATGCCCTATGTTTGTGACTAAACTCACAGTTGTTTCCATAATGTGGGTTATCAATGTGCCTGGCTATATCCAGTCTACCTGACTTTAAGCTATTTCTCTATGGTGTACAGATATATGTGTTAACAGCATCTTTACCTGTTGCTCACAATTCCCCCCTTTTCTTTTTAACTTGCTGTTAACACATCCATCTTCACATTTCAAATTCCTGGAGCATCTTTTCCACTATTTTATCTATTTCATCATCCAGTTCATTTCCCATTTCCAATAAATTCATTCTCACTCTATGATCTACCGTGGACATTTTCTTTGTTAGTGTTGTTTCAATAATTGGACCAGTCCCCTCACACAGGGGATTATGCAACATCCCACGGTTATCAATATTCCTGCCATTATTATTAAGGAAGTTAGTACTGACACCACCATTCCTTTCCATTTTCCAAACCAGGACTCCAACCAGTCAGTGAATACGTTGTTTACCCCAGAGTTTTCTGCTATTTCCTCTGCTAAGGTTGTTAGTCCTCGTAAGGCTCGGGTTATAGAGCCATCAGGGGCCGTATTATTTAGGATAAAGGTACAACACTTTCCCCCCAACATTATACACACACACCTCCTTTCTCTGCTAACATCATATCCAAGGCCATCCTATTTTCCCACGCCATTCTACTAGTGGCGTCTAGTTGTTCCGCCAACCCCCTGACAGCATCCCTGGTATAGTTAATGAATCTCTGTTGGTGATAATATATATAATTTATCCAATTTATGTTCTTATTTATTGTCACCCACCAAAACAAGGACTCAAACCCAGCTGTAATCTGATTCCGGGCTTTAAATTCATCTGGGACTCCCCGAGGCACTCCTATGGGATCTAGATATATCTTTTCATCAAAAGAAGTTCCTATCACTGATCTCTTGTTTTTCCTGATCCTTTTGGATCCTTCAAATGCCAGGGTAAATGGTATAGCCAATTGGACAATTGCACATGTACCCTTCCACTGGGGGGGTAGAGTTGGCCTCAGTACCCTTCCTCTACAATACCACCATATATCTGCTCTGGGGATTTTCAATGATGAGTAGTTCCCTCCCATTCCGTTCTCTGTAATGCTCCTGACCTCTGAGCATGATTCTAACTCCCCCATATTATGAGTTAACTCTGCCCCTTGGCGGTTCACACATGAAGTGTGATTCACAACAGTAGTGAGAAACTGAGGGGGAGTTTTTAAGTTCTTTGCTTCCACGGGAGGGAACATCAGGGACAGGGATGTGCAGTTCGGGTTGCCCCATGCTTCCTTTTCTTGATACAGGGCTAACATGCACTCCATACCTCTTCTGTCACGTTTCCATCCCAGAGGGAAGGGTACTATTTGGGCCACTGGCCTCCCAGACGCACAGGCATAGCAATTGCTTTTATTTAAGCTTTTTACAGTGTATTTGACCCATTCTACCCAGGCATTGGTGTCCTCATACCCAGTCTCTATTTCAAGGGTTTGTTTCAGGTTGTTTACTTCTACCACTCTTACTGCCCTTGGGTCGTTTTGGGGAACCTTATCATTCCGGTCGGGTGTTTTCAAATTTTTATCTACATAGATTTGGAAACAACATTTCAATTTGCTATCTTTTCCTCCCTCCTTTACCCTAATTCCAAATACTGCCTGGTGCAATTGTTGGTCCCTAGTCCAGTTACCCGTAAAGAAGGGTCCACCAGCTATGGAGTACCGGGAGAGGTTCTTAGGATCTAAGACTGGACCGCTTATTTTTTTCGGTCCATTTGGTCCCTTTTATTGTTATATATATATGGGATTGCATTTCTTGTCTAGGCATTCTGATCTTGGCTGCATATGTTTCTGATGAAGGGATATTATGGAAGGGAGTTTACCCCAAGGATACTTTCCATCAGCATAAAATTGTAAGGATTCTACCGAATATTTTCGCTGGCTCACCAGATCTCCACATACTACTAAAGAACATAGGTCAGTCTCTACCACCTGTGTTGTAGGGAGATCCAGGACCGTAACTGAGCTCATAGTGTTTCCCTTTTCCTCTTCTAACTTATCTGAATTATATCCCATACTTGTAAGGACTCCCTGGGACAAGAGGAAAGAGAGCATTATCCAGATTATCCCTTCCATTCTATCCCTTTCCCGTTACCTTTTAGGAGAGAACTTAATTCAAAACAGTTCCTTTCCCGCGCTCATGCCGCTACTAAAAATTGATTACTTAGAGTCTTTTAAATTTCAGCTTTAAAGGTTCTTCAGTTGGTTCGACCTTCCATGTGTTGGAATTATCTGGAGGTTTTACCAGTCCCTTGATTCTAGTGTGATGTGTCCACCCCTTCTCAGCAGTCCTGATTGCTGTCTCAGTTGTTAGGAGTGCTTGATATGGTTCCTCCCATTCCGGTTGCAGCTTAGTTTCTTTCCATGACTTTACCAGGACCCAATCTCCTGGTCGGATTGTATGTACTGTGAAGTCGAGGGGTGGAGTCTGCGACAATAATCCTTGTTTCCTAAGGGAAGATATCGAGGAGGACAGGCCCAGTATATATTTCTTTACAAATTGATCATTCATTTCAGGAACAGGTAATTCCCCAGCTGCTCCTATATAAGGCAGTCCAAACAGCATTTCATAGGGGGATAAACCCAAATCCTTTCGAGGAGCTGTACGAATAAGCAAAAGTGCTATTGGTAAGCACTTAGTCCAAGGGAGTTTCGTTTCTATTATCAGCTTAGATAAATGCTTTTTAAGGGTCTGGTTCATTCGTTCCACCCGTCCAGAGGAGGGTGGATGCCAGGGTGTGTGAAAATCCCATGATATTCCTAATCCTTTCGTTATCCCTTGTCGCACTTTTGATGTAAAATGTCTTCCCTGATCAGAATCTACATTCTCTACCAAACCATATCTAGGCACTATTTGTTCGAGTACTCCCCTGATGTAAGTGGGCCATGATTTCCCCCATTACTTGTTTATTTACCATTTCTCTTCCATCTGGCAGTACCCATTTTCCTTCCTCGGTTTCCCTAGCTCCCATCTCAGTCAGCTCCTCTTTTTCCTTTTCTGTAAAGATTGGATTCGCTCCACGGGGCATTAGGGAAATAAGGGCCTGCATCCTAATTGGTTGTGGGTTTAGGGCTGCTTCTTTTCCTATTTCATCGGCTAGCTTGTCCACAGGCCTCTCCTTGATCCCTTGGGATATTAAATGTCCCAAATATAACACCTGTGCTTATCGTCTACTATAAAGAAAAACTTATCCTGTGAGTTCAAGTTCAAGGGGATGGACGAGAACTCGTTAGCTATATTTAATACTATAAATACTTTGTGGGACAATGATAATACCAAAATTTGGCATTTGAACTCCAGGGCTGGAGTTTTCCCAGTGACACTAGGATCTGATGTCTTTCCCTGGTGTGGAGTATTTAAATTGGTCAATGGATTATTTACTGTTCCTCCCCTCGTTACCGGAGCAAGGTTACAGACCTTCTCCTCAGTATTAAAGTCGCCCCCAGGCGCTGTGACTTTCATGGTCATACTGCCGGGGTAGGGAGGTGATGTCCCCCTGCAGTAGTCTTCTAACACTTGGTTTTGTTTCTCCAGTTCCCTTACTCTGAATTTTAATTCCTTAATCTTTTTATCCCCACTCCACTTCTTAGTGGAAGTGACTACTTGTTCAATTAGTCCAGCTAACTGATGTATTAACAATACTGCTATTTTCTTTGTTTGGTTTCTCTTTTCTAACTCTCTAATCTGTGATTCTGACGTTTTAGTTTTCTCCTTGTCGTCAGCCCAATTTTTTTTTTAACCCAAGACTGAGGTGTGTTCAATTAATCCGCTTTAAACCTGTTTAATTAATTCAAACTAAGAGAATTCCAATTATCTTAGTTCTGTCCTTTTTTTTTCCCAATCATTTCCATTGTTGATCTAGTGGGTGAAATGGATCCCACCCCTAGGTCACTCTTATCAGAGTCCGGTGATCCCTGTTAGGGGTGTTTAGTGCCCTCCGTACCACCGCTTACACTCGTGAGCTTACACCCTTAAGCTCACACTATTAAGCCAGCTTTCCCTTCTACTCCGGCGATCACTCAGACAGATTCTTTCTTACTCACATCTGAACATCACATCCCAGGCATCCTTCTCTAGCCTTTACACCCACTTCATACTCCTGAGCTTCGCGTAGAGGGCTACCCCTCTTAACAACTGGTCTAAGGCTGGGTGTAAAGACAGACGCCTCCTTGTCTGTACATGCTCAGCTCAGACCTCTCACACACACTCACACTCTTTCACCACAGATGAGCACCTACTGTACTTTGATTCACTCCCTTAAATTCGGTAATCTATTCCGGAGCTCCAGTTGTGGCCATTCAACCGGACCCGTAAACAGATCCCAGGTTTCGGCACCAATTCTTGTAGGTAAAGATACCTCTGAGACTAATTGTGAGTCAAAGTACAGCAGTTTATTTAACAAAAGCCTGATTCAGAAAATCCAAAATAAGATTTATTTTTATCACCTTTAAATATCCTCACTAAATCAAGACCCTTGCACATTCTTACAATTCTGGTACAATAAAACAAAACATCTCTTGGAGCACAGATGCACGAAGAAATACTGAAAGCATTCTAATGTGCAATCTACATGTTTAATTATTTCTACAGCTCTGCCTTTGTAATCAACACAGGCAAGTACAAAATCAAATCTACTGTGTGCCTAAATGGTTAACTCTCCTTACAACTTTAAGATGCAATGTAATGCCACCTTTCCCACTTGGCAGAATTCAAATCTCTGTCCGATCCCTACATAATTTATTAAACTTAAAGCAATTCACTTTGATTGGCTATACCTATTATATCACATGAGGGTCTCAATTACACAGTTACACCCTCTCTCTCTCTGTACCATACAGAGTCAGCCTGCTTGTCTCTTTTTAACCCTTTACTGATGGGAGCTCACTGGCCTCTAATAAATTTGACCATGTTTGATTCGGGTGCCTCATGTCATGACAAATCCCTTTCTCTCTCAAACAGTCATATAGTCATGCACAATTCCAAATACATAACCGCTATTAGCGTTCTCCCCGCACCTCAGTAAAAGCCTATGTCAGGGTTCCCAGTTCCGCTGACATACTTCTCTCTACTCTTTCTGCTCAGACCAATTGTAGGTCCATCCCATTCATGCTGATCCATCTATATACTTCATGACCCAACCACAAACTCCAGTGCCTCTAGGGACACCTCCCTTATTCTACTTTCCTCTGCTCCCTCATCACATACTAGGTGTTGTTGGACCTCCCCCGCAGCCCCTAAATTAACATTATCCAGCAACTTGCATAGTCAATTTCTTTCTGGGACGCCGGCTGCTTCTGTCTCACATGTATATTAAGAATCTGACAAACCCAATCCTCATCCAAACCGTACTTTGGTCTGAAGACGGACGGACTCCGGATTGGTTCCTTTACCCTAACAAAACAACAATATTTTATCATTGTCATCTTGTTTTTATCCCTAGTACGAGTACTAGAATCCCAACATCCTTCCCAACGGACTTCCTGGAAGGATGTTCCCTGGGGCCCCAATCCCGGCACCTTTCCCGGGGGACTTCTTCCAACTACCCCCATTTCCCATGGTTTACCTACCACGACCCGGTCGCCAAGGCAATACTTAAAAGTCAATTTTCTTACCTTGGTCCGTGCACAGCGTTGCCCGACCACACGACGGTGCCTATCGTTTCCCCCTTACTCGTTCAGAACAACTTTCCTAGGATTCTCAACAGTCAGTGGCAGAGAGGCCCACCGATGAGCACCTGGGACCGTTCAATGTGGAACGGGACGCGTCTTCCCAGTCGTCACCGGCAACCTCCCTACCAGGGATGTTAGGATCCCGGACGAGCCCCCAATTGTGAGAAACGCAGCTCACAGTCAAACAATTTAGTCAAGTCAAGTTCTGAAGGAGCAAGGTATTTTATTTAACGTTCTTCCAAGACCGGGTGTCCAATAAAATAGGGACACCTTACATCGATTTGCAGCACATTTTATACTTTTTTACAAGCATTGTAATGGCTTTGCAATGTGTTGTTCTCCCCTAATTGGTGGTCCCTGTCCCATCTATGTGTTGTCATTCCCCTATTGGCTCGAGGTGCCCCAAGTTTCCATCCCCTCTACTCCCCATCTAACAATGTCTCCTGTTATCACAAGAGTGCATTAGCAAACTCATCCATCTCATCCAACACTGTTACATGTCCAGTTCAGATTGGCGGTAATCAATCCTTTGCCAACTTAATCACTGCTGTCCCGACTATCTCAGTTACCTTTTTTCCCATTTTATGCTTAGTTGTGGAAACAACACATCTTGCAGACCATTTGCTTTTTGTAACTTGGACCTCGTACATTCCTTCAAGATGTGGTGTATGCTTCACTGCACACCACACCTCTGGTGTTATTTCTACACCACAGGCAGTCTTTTTATTATCCCTAACTATTGCTCTGTTAGCAGCAGCGAATCTTATGCCCTATGTTTGTGACTAAACTCACAGTTGTTTCCATAATGTGGGTTATCAATGTGCCTGGCTATATCCAGTCTACCTGACTTTAAGCTATTTCTCTATGGTGTACAGATATATGTGTTAACAGCATCTTTACCTGTTGCTCACATGCACCAACCACAATTTCACCCAGCTCCTATCCCTGTAGCTCCACATATTTATCCTAGCTAGTCCCTCTGACACTAAGTGGCAATTTAGCATGGTCAATCAACCTAACCTGCACATCTTTGGACTGTGGGAGGAAACCAGAGCAGCTGGACATAGGGAGAACATTCAAACTCCACACAGCCAAAAACCCAAGCTGGGAATCGAATCTGGCTTCTGGCATTGTGAGGCAGCAGTGCTAACCACTGTGCCACACATGGGGGTGCAAACGAAGTAATATACCTGGGTAGTTGGTCAAACGCAGAAGAAAGGAGCCAGAGGTAGAAGCCTTTCTCAAGATGAGATGCAGAAGGATGATTAAGCAGAATGTACTATTTAGCTCCTAACACAGTGTAGCATGTCTTCTTTTATCCAATAAGGGGGCATTGACTACACTGTAATAGTCAATTTGTTTGAGCTAACAACTTTGGACATTTTGGATGCATCAGTGTTTTCCAGTAAAATAATCACTGGCCTCAAAGGATATGCATTAGTAAAGGTAGAAACAAGTTTTGACAAGTTGCTGACATTGTTTCATTAGATTTTCACAGTGATACTAGAAGCAACTCTCAGATTAGGCTTAACCAATAGCACGCTCCCCTCTCCTCTGATGTAGTGGGTTCAAGGGAAGGCAATGGCACTGTGGCATTGTCACTCAACTAGTAATCCACAGACCCAGAGCAAGATTTTGGGGCTGGAGTTCAAATCCCACCACAGCAGATGGTGAAATTTGAATACAATAAAAAGAAAACCTGGAACTCAAAGTCCGATGACAACCATGAAACCATTGTCTATGGTCGCAAAAATCCATTAACACCCTTTAGAGAAGGAAATCTGTGTCCTTATGCTGTCTGGCCTACATGTGACTGCAATGTGGTTGACTCTCAAATGTTTTCTGTAATAGTGGGTAGTTAGGGGCAAGCAATACTGGGCCTAGCCAGCAACGCTCCCATCTCATCAAATCAATTTTTAAAAAGTTACACTCATGTTTGGAGCAGGAGATATAAGCTGATATATCTAGTGCAATATGGAGGGAGTGCTACAATGCCGGTGATATTGTCTTCAGGTAAGACAATAAACTGAGGCCCTTTCTACCCTCTCAGTTGTATTAGATCATATGGTACTATTCAAAGAAGAGCAGGGAAGTAAAGTTAAAGTTTATTTATTAGTGTCACAAGTAGGCTTACATTAACACTGCAATGAAGTTACTGTGAAAATCCCCTAGTCGCCACACTCCAGCGTCTGTTCGGATACACTAAGAAAGAATTCAGCACAGCCAATGCACGTAACCAGCACGTCTTTTGGACTGTGAGAGGAACCAGAGCATCCAGAGGAAGCCCACACAGACCAGGGAGAATGTGCAGACTCCACACAGACAGGATGATTAAGCTGTTTAGGCTCCTAACAAAGACAATGTAACATATGTCTTCTTTTATCCAACAAAGGAGCATTGACTACACTGTAACAGCCAATTTGTTTGACCTAACAACTTTGGACATGTTGGATGCATTAATGTTTTCCAGTAAAATGATCATTGGCTTCAAGCTGGGAATCAAACCCAGGTCGCTGGCTGCACCACCCCTACTCTCAGCTGTCACAGCTATCATTTACCCTCAACCGATATCAACTCAACACAGATTATCAATCCTTATCACATAGCTGTTTGTGGAACTGTACTGTGTTCAAATTGGTGGCCATTTTTTCTGCATTAGAACAGTGACCGCACTTTAAATGCAATTCATTGGCTGTAAAGTGCTTTGAGAACATGTTGAGTTTATGAAGTGGGGTTACACAACCACAAGTTCTTTCCTTTGTCGGCGTGGTGATGCTTTCCTGTAATCTTAAATATTTTCATTTGATTCGAATGAAAGAACTTGCATTTATTTAGTGACTCACCAGAGCCCTCAAACATGTCACAGCCCGTTTGTTTTTTTGTGTGTGTGTCTTACTTTTGCTGCTTCGCACACAGACCTCACATACATTTGGTTTGAGGCAATCAAAGACTTACAATGCAACCCTGTTAGCGGTGGGGTTGGGGGAGGTGGGTGGGGGGGGTCGGTGGTGGGGGTGCTTCAGAGAGGGATCAGAGAAAATGCATCGTTCTATCGCACGGCATAAAGAGTTAAAGCAACAGCACAATGTTGGCAATGAGCTGTGAATCCCTTGACTCAGTTGAGTTGATGTGTGGCCTGGGAAAATGTGAAGAAAAATCTGAATTTTTTTTACCAAGTTCAAAGGTCACCTCAATGCCAAGATGTACGATCAGTCTGACCGCTGTAATCAAGAACTGAGCAATGTTACATGCCATCATTCCGTCATGATATTGTGCTGAGGTCTGCAGGCTAACTCTCCCTGCTCAAACAAAGAATAATACAAAGTCTCAGCAACTGCTCCTCTTATCTCCACATGGCTGTGGCTCAGTCTTGCCTCTGTGACGGAAGGTTGTAAGAGGGTGTGAGACCCATTCCAATAACCTGAACATAAAATTTAAGCCAGAACAGCATTGAGTCTTCATTTATATAAATAGACTCCAGCAGCACAGGTATGAGAAAGATTCAATTTCTTGAAATCTGGAGACTTTCTCCTCCAAAGAGATTGGGGTTGCTGGGACAGTTGGAGCTTTCAAGACCGAGATTGGCCATCATTTTACTTTAGGATGGCACGGTGGCACAGTGGTTAGCACTGCTGCTTTACAACACCAGGCAGTCAGGTTCAATCCTAGCCTCGGGTGACTGTGTGGAGTTTGCACATTGTCCCCTTGTCCACATGGGTTTCCTCCGAGTGCAGTCCAAAGATGTGCGAGCTAGGTGATTTGGCCATGCCAAACTGCCCCTTCATGTCCGAGGATGTGTGCATTAGGAGGATTAGCCATGGTAAATTGTCCCTTAGTGTCCCAAGATGGGTAGGTGGATTGGCCATGCTAAATTGCCCCTTTGTGTCCGAGGATGTGTGGGTAGGGGTTTTAGCCACAGTAAATTGTCCCTTAATGTCCCAAGATGTGTAAATTAGGTGGATTGATCATGAAGAATTGCCCCTTAGTGTCAGCAGGGTAAATATGTGGGACTAATGGGATAGGGTCTTGTGGGATTGTTGTCGGTGCAGGCTTGATGGGCCTAATGGCCTCCTTCTGCACTGCCAGGATTCTATGATTTTATGAAAGCTATTACGGCATGAGGAGCAAAAGCAGGTAAATGGAATTGAGGTACAGATTGGCCATTGTCTAATATTGTCTAATAGCAGGCTTGAGGGGCTGAATGTCCTGCTCTTGTTCCTATGTTTAAAAAGGAAACAGAATAATACGAAGCTTTTAAACTCTTGAGACAAGCCAGATGTACTGAGCCAGGTAAAGTGTTACACCACTCAGAGTATAATTCTAAACGGCCCCGTTGACAGCTAATCATACATCTGCCTGAAACAACTCCAAGTATTTAGCTGTGTCATTCTGAATAGAGATCTGATAACTCATTAGGATTTACCCCTTTTTGTAGCAATATAGTTTTTTTTTAGTTTTTATTTATTAATGTCACAAGTGGGCTTACATTAACACTGCAATGAAGTTACTGTGAAAATCCCCTAGTCGCCACACTCCGGCACTTGTTTGGGTACACTGAAGGAGAATTTAGCGTGACCAATGCATCCATGGCCAATGCACTTAACCAGCACGCCATTTGGACTCAATACAAGAGAACTTTTGCCTTTCTGCCTTAGAAAACACCAACAGGCAACTCCCCCTCCTTCCCCCTACCACCGCCCGAACAACTGACACCTCAAGACTGACATGTGGAACAAGTAGTTATGCAGTTAGAAGAAAATTACTGTGGATGCTGTAATCTGAAACTGAACAGAAAATGCTGGAGAATCTCAGTGGGTCTGACAGTAACTGTGGAGAGAGAACAGAGCTAACGTTTCAAGTCTGGATAATCCTTCATTATGGGCCTGATGTAAATATTCCCTGCTTACAAAGTAACACAGTGAGTAGAACTCTTGCCGCTGAGTTGGAGGTTTGTCAGTTCAAGTCCTACTCCCAAGAATTGAAGAAAGAAAAGGAAGCTAACTATTTTGTACAGCCAGGAGGGAGTGCTGCGCTGCCAGGGGTGCCGGGGGTATGTTTTACGATCCCGCTCTCAGCAAGAATCATTGCAGGTGGGACGGACCATTTGTCGGACCACTGACAGTCCTGTTGACCTTGGGTAGGAATTTCCAGTCTTGGGGTGGGTGGACAGGACAGGAAAATCCCACCCACTGTTCTTCAGATGTGATGATAAAATAAGGCCTTGACTGCCTTGTCAAGTGGATCTAAAAGACCCCGGGACATTTCTTCCAAAGAGGACCCCTAGCCAACGTTCATCCCTCTAACCACAACTGAAGTTATCTCATTATCACATTGCTATTAGTGGGAGCTTGTGGGGTGCAAATTACTGCTACATTTGAAGTGGCCATAGAAACCGTACAGCACAGAAGGAGGTCATTCGGCCCATCAAGACTGCACCAGCAGTAATCCCACCCAGACCCAATCCCCATCATGCCACATATTTACCCTCATAATCCCTCTAACCTACACAACCTGATGCCCTGGGGCACTAAAGGGCAACTTAGCATGGCCAATGCACCTAACCTGCACATCTTTGGCCTGTGGAAGGAAACCGGAGCACCTGGAGGAAACCCACGTAGACATGGGGAGAACATGCAGACTCCGCACAGATTGTGTCCCAAGCCTGGAATCAAACCTGGGCCCTTGGCATTGTGAGACAGCAACGCCAACCACTGTGCCACCATGCCGCCCCTGGTGGCCATGGTGATGTAAAGGACTGAGACATCCTGAAATCCTGACAGTCACTGTATCAATGCCAGTCTTTGGGCGGGATCTTATAGCCCCTTCTACCAGTCCCGGGATCTTCCAGTCCCGCCAAAGGTGCGCTTCCCTCTTCCCCATATGGCAGTTTCTCTGGTGGTGCAGTGGGTGAGCCATACAAAACACTATGGAATTAAGCAGCACCGTAAGATCCCAGCGGTGGCCAGCGATTGGAAAACCTCCGCAAGTGCAGGGGTGAAATCCCAGCCTTTGTTTCTTTTCACACGGAAAACAAATATGAAGGGCAAAAGTCCTCATTTAAAAGCTCGTTCCCAAGGAAGAACTGGCAGAACACTGTTCAAAGTCCAACACTTGATAAGATATATTGCACAGCCAGTCTGTAAAGCTTTCAATTTAAAACTTGTTATTCTCTTTATCTGCGTACTTAATCGATTCAATGATACAGGCGGGTATTTTTAGCACCTGTGTAGTGGCACCAAGAGCAGCAGATTTTCATTCCAGGTCCCTGCTGCCAGTTCTGGGCTGAATTTCAGATTGGAAACTCTGCCTTGCCCGGGGTGGCACTCTGCATTCCACTTTGTGATGAGGCAACCGATTAAGTGGCACGGCGGTCAACACTGTAGCCTCACAACGCCAGAGACCTGGGTTCAATTCCTGGCCTCTGCCTGCGTGCAGTCTGCACATTCTCCTTGTGTCTGCGTGGATTTCCTCCGGGTGCTCCGGTTTCCTCCCACAGTCCAAAAGACATGCTGGTTAGGTGCATTGGCCGTGCTAATTTCACCCTCAGTGCTCCCGAACAGGCACTGGAGTGTGACAACTACGGGATTTTCACAGTAGTTTCATTGCAGTGTCAATGTAAGTCTACTTGTGACACTAATAACAAAACTTACGCAGTGAAATCCAGCCCTAATGTGTGATTCTGTGGAATCCTGAATGATCTTAACAATTAGAAACAAAGGTTTCTTATAACTTTTGATTTTTTTTTGTTTTACTAGGAGTGGGTGGGGGTGGGGGGAGGTGCAGAGCGGGGTCAATAAGTAGGCAGTTTAATGGCCTAAGTGGCAGGTAACCTTCTGCACCTCAGTCCCACACCGATCCAGCCTCTTCAAAGATGGCTTGCAGGCTTAGTTCCTCCTTGTAGTGTGATAATTGACCATGAAACCATTGTCAATTGTTGGAAAAACCCATCTGGTTCACTAATGTCCTTCAGGAAAGGAAATCTACTGTCCTTACCCGGTCTAGGCTACATGTGACTCCAAGACCACAGCAATGTGGTTGACTCTCAGCTGCCCTCTGAACAAGAGCAATTAGGGATGGGCAATAAATGCTGGCCAGCCAGCGACATCCAAGTCCCACAAATGAATAAAAAATATTGTCAGTGCAGACTCAAAGGGCCTTTTCTGCACTGTATGACTCTATGGTGGGATTTTACCACCTCGCTCAACCCAAGACCGGGAAACCCCGCCTGAGGTCAGTGAACATTTCCATTCTCCGCCCCTCACCCTCTCTGATTCTGTGGCAGGCAGGGCAGTAGAATTCTGGTGTATGTGTCCATGCTGAAATTCAATAAAACCAGCTACATGTTTCTCAGAGCACTGGCTATCTGCCGCTGCGTGATGCTATGGTTTTAATGCAATCCACCCCCTCAGAGGCAAATACAATGACAATAAAGGAGCCAAAAGTGAACTGACCAGCCAAATCCAATCACAAGTTCAAGTGAATTGAAATCCTGAGTTTACAGTAATTGTCTGCAGAGGGAAAGTGATAAAAAGGGGCTTGGCGGTTCCCTGAGTTGGCACGCAACTTCTCCTGATTCCAGTGAATCAGTCTTCACAAAATACCCACAGGATGAGAAACTGCTAAGGGTCTAAAAAAGAACAATTTTGCGATGACTGTATCATGGTTGACTGCCCTTTGATTTGAGGATGATGTCCACTCAAGGTCACAAATTTCTGTCATAGGTTTTCATGCAACTGAGTAGGCTGATTCTCGACTGTCCACACGGGGCAGGATAACCCTCGAGGCAGCGGGATCCAGAGAGCAGTGTTTGCTTTCTTTATCTTTCCTTCACCACTACCGCTCTGTCTCATCTTTAAGACTTCATGACTCAAAGCACCTTGATGGACAAGTTGTTGCCATTCTGGTAGCAAGTTCTTCCCAGACCCTAGTGCCAACGCTTCCATGTTTTAAGGAGAGCTACAGAATGTCTTTGAAGTGTTTTCTATGTTCTCCCCTGGAACGATGGTCATCTGACAGCTGAGAAAATAGGACTTAGCAGGGGAGATATTTATCAACTATTCAGATACAGTGTCCAGTCCATCAAAGTGGATTTTGCAGGAGTTTTGCCTGAATGCTTGTGGAGCTTGCTTCAAGAATCATAGAACGCCTACAGTACAGAGAGAGACTATTTGGCCCATTGAGTCTGCATCAACAACATTCCCACCTAGGTCTTATACCCATAACATCACATATTTATTCTGCTAATCCTCCAAGATCACAAGAAACTACGAAGGGTCATTAACAAAGCGCAGTCCATCATGCAAAACCAGCCTCCCATCCATTGACACTTCCAGCTGCCTCGGCAAAGCAACCGGCATAATTAACTCTCTTCCACCTCTTCCTTCGGGAAAAAGACACTGAAGTCTGAGGTAACATACCAACCGAATCGAGAGCAGCTTCTTCCCTGCTGCCATCAGGCTTTTGAATGGTGCTGTGACATATTAAGCTGATCTTTCTCTATACCCTAGCTTTGACTGTAATATTACAGTCTGAAATCGGGGCAGGTGAGGTTCACAGAATGGCCTCAGGTGCGATTTTACGAGCCTTGAGTGGGCGTACCGGTAAAATTCTGGCCTACGTTCTGCACCCTCTCCTTTCCTTCTTTCCACCTATGTACTCTATGGATGGTATGTTTGTCTGTATAGTGTTATGGTGAAATTAAGGTGATGGACACAAAATGATTACCTGGCACACAAAATGGACTCTGGGAAGGGACATTAAAAGGCACTGACTTTGGGCACAGACAGTTACACAAAGTGTTAAAACCTGCAGTATTTGAATTGCTGCAGGAAACTGGTCAGACCTGGGGCACTTTAAGACTTGAGATAAGAGCAGACCCAGAACAATGAGTTCGATAATGAGATCAGCCACTGATGGGGACATCAATACATAAATGTATATATCGAAACCAGTCATTGATAGAGGGCATAACTGCATAAATGTATCCATTCTACGTACAATGATGTGTTGTTAACTGTCCATGTCCGTACCTGTCCGCTTCTAATGATGTGTTAACTGTTCATGTCCATATCTGCCTTAACTTGTAACGATGCATTAACGGCTAATGTCCGTACTATCTATTGTCTAAAAAGTATAAAGATGCTCAACTACCATTGTGTAGTTGAGAAGGTAGCTGCCAAGTACTGCAGAGTACCAGTGCTTTCTCCCAAAGCTTTGTCCGAAATAAAACTGTTTTGTTGAACCTCCAAGTCTGACTCCGAAGTGGTACTTTTCCCACAACAATAGCGCGCAAGAAACAATGCTTTTCACTGCATCCCAATACATGTGACAATAATAAATCAAATCAAAACAAAGGCAGATGGTTGGAAATCATCGCAAATTCAAATGGACAGATCTGTTTCCATATACTGAAGAAGTGATGGTAGAATTCAAATGAAAGAAGAAGTACAGACAGATGATTTTCCAAACAGTTGCTGCACAATTTATTTTAAGGCGAGGCTAAACAATGGGAGAATTCTTGCCATTCAAGGTCATGTATCTGACCTTTGTGATCATATTTCTATTGCTTCAGGCGTTATGCTCATACCCAGCATATCTTCTTCAAGGACACAATAAATCTTGACTCTTGAAAGCACCCAAGGGTGTTGGCAGGTACTTATTAGTACCTCCATCAGGTAATTCCAAGTGTCCATTTTAACAAGTTTTTGACATCTGCTAATCACAGAACTGCTAACATCAAGGAAATTTCTGGAGTCAGTATACTGCAACAAAAAAACAACACAGGTTGTAACTTTTTTTTAAGCTCCTCCCCACCCCACTTTCCCTCCTCAAAAAAGGTCCTGATGGCTCCAGCCTGATAGAATCCCAACAGTGCAGAAAGAGGCCAATTGGCCCATTGAGTGTGCATCGACTCTCCGAAAGAGCATCTTTCCCAGACCCACAACTCCACCCTATCCCTAGTAACCCCACATATTTACCAGAGAATCATAAATCCCTACAATACAGAAGGAGGCCATTCAGCCCATCAAGCCTGCACCGACAAGCAATCACACCCAGGCCTATCCCCGCAAACCCATATATTTACCCTGCTAATCCCTCTAACCTACGCATCCTGGAACACTAAGGGGGAATTCAGCATGGTCAATCAACCGCACATCTTGGAATGTGGGAGGAAACCAGAGCACCCGGAGGAAACCCACACAGACACAGGGAGAACATAAGAACATAAGAACATAAGAAATAGGAGCAGGAGTAGGCCATCTAGCCCTTCGAGCCTGCCCCGCCATTCAATAAGATCATGGCTGATCTGTTGTGGCTCAGTTCCACTTTCCCGCCCTCTCCCCATAACCCTTAATCCCCTCTCTTATCAAGAACCCATCAACCCGCTTCTTAAAAATATTTAGCGAGGCAGCCTCCACCACTTCAACGGGCAGAGAATTCCAGAGATTCACCACCCTTTGAGTGAAGAAGTTCCTCCTCAACTCCGTTCTAAACCGCCTCCCCTTTATCTTGAGGCTGTGCCCCCTAGTCCTACTGTCTTTTTTGAGCGGGAAGAGTCTCTCCACCTCTATCCTATCCATCCCATTCATCATCTTATACGTCTCAATGAGATCTCCCCTCATTCTTCTAAACTCTAACGAGTACAAGCCTAGTTTATTCAGCCTCTCCTCATAGCTCAATCCCCTCAACTCCGGTATCAGCCTAGTAAACCTCCTCTGCACTCCCTCCAGGGCCAAAATATCCTTGCGCAGGTGCGGCGCCCAAAACTGCACACAGTACTCCAGCTGCGGCCTCATCAATGCCCTATACAGCATGCAAACTCCACACAGGCAGTTGCCCAGGCTGGGAATCAAACCCAGGTCCCTGGAGCTGGAGGCAGCGGTGTTAACCAATGCACCACCGTGCCGTCCCATGGTCAATCAAGTAACCGACACATCTTTGGACATTACAGGGAAACCTAACATGGTCAATCCATCTAACCGACATACTTTGGGACATGAGGGGGCAATTTAGCATGGCCAATCCACCTAACCTGTACATCTTTGGACTGTGGGAGGAAACCAGAGCACCTGAAGGAAACCCACGCAGACACGTGGAGAATGTGTTAATTTCACACAGACAGTCACCTAAGGCTGAAATTGAACCAGATCCCTGGCGCTGTGAGGCAGCAGTGCTAACCACTCTGCCACCGTTTCACCCCCAAAAGGCTTATAAATCGGACTATGTCAGGAAGCATTAATTTTACAGTTCTGCCTGTGGAGTGGGGGTACCAGTGTGAAGTTATATATTACCAGCATACCTTTAATGGTAACTGCCCACAAACTAAAAACAGCAATTAAATCGAATCATTGGTTGGCAAATCTACTTTTATATAGTTATAGTGATAATTATTCAGCTGCTGGAAACCACATTGGCCGTACCAATTATCCTAATCTCAGCAGGTTTTGTACAAGTTGTACTGGAACCTTGCAACTGCAGATACAAACTAAGGGTTAGAGTATAGAATTGGGAGGGGCAGGGAGATATTCTGAGATTCTATCGAGAGAAGCCAAATTTGCTTTTTAATTAAGTCTCAGGATGTGGGCATCATTGACAAGGTGGCATTTATTGCCCATCCCTGGATTATCTGAGAAAGGTGCGGAGCCTTCATTTTGAACAGGTGGGAGCGGTTTTTGACATAAATGGATGGTTTGTGACAACAGGGCAATTAAGAGTGAACCCAGCTGTGGACCTGGATCACATGTAGGGTCGAATTTCATGTGAGCTAGGCAGGTGTAACTAGAAGTGGCCTTGTCTCCCGGTCTCGCCCACGATCATTAGGGACTCGTGCTGTTACAGAGAACAAAGAAAATTACAGCACAGGAACAGGCCCTTCGGCCCTCCAAGCCTGCACCGACCATGCTGTCTGGCTGAACTAAAACCCCCTGCCCAAAGAACAAAAATGCAGTGCTAATTGGCAGAGAAAGCCAGCAGACAGGCAGGAGGCTGGCCACTTAAGTGGCAGTCCATATTGGGTGAGCGAGGGTGTGGGTGCCGTGTCCAGTGGCGGCCCACCATAAAGCTTAAAGGTGGCGCACTGAGGCTGTTGAAGAAATGGGAGGATGTGTCTGCTGGAAGATATGCCAGGCAGGAAGTGACATTTGGCAGCCAGCAAGCCCCTTGTTTCACCAATGATTCTGTGAGCCATATAGGAGTTGGTGGCAGCTAAGAGGGACATATTGATGCCCAGGGATGGAAGAAGGCCATCCGACCTAACACAAAGTGGCAGCCGAGATCACTAGGCATGACCTTGACGGACGCACCTGGATCCAGTGCGGGAAAAGGTTCAATCACCTCGGTACTGGGCACAGGTGAGTTCCGAATGGGTATTGTCCAATGTGGGGGACAGAGGAAGGATGCCTGTCCCTCATTCCAATCAAGTGTGTGGGATTTATGGACTCTTAGAGCTCACATCTGCTCTTGTGTCTCAAAGCTGCAGAGCTGAATCTGAAGCCGTGGGCCTATCAAATGGCCAGGTGTCCAAAGGGATGGTAATGTTCTCTTGGAGGGGGGGGCGGTGGGGGGCTGCATGGTGTGGGGCTGGAGGTGAAGGTTGACTACTCAATGGAGCTCCACACTTGTAGGAGAAATGCAGCCACAACAAACAGGAGAGAGCAGCCACTAATGATGGGGTGTCAAATTTGGCCATGTTCACCTGTGAGTGTGAGTATGAAGAGAGGTCATTAGATTGCATGAAGGTGATACACTTTGGAAGTTCTGAGGAACAAAGGGACCTTGGAGTGCTTGTCCGTAGATCTCTGAAGGCGGAAGAGCAAGTTAATGGGAAACTGAAAAAGGCATTTGGGACACTTCTATTTATCAACTGAAGCATAGATTACAAAGCCAGGAAGTCATGTTGGAGTTGTATAGATGTCATAGCTGGAGAGTTGTGTGCAATTCTGGTCGCCACATTATCGGAAGGATGTGATTGAACTGCAGGGGTTGCAGAGGAGATAGAACTATAGAATCATAGAAAATCTACAGCACAAACAGGCCCTTCGGATCACAAGTTGCACCGATCTTATCTCTACCTACTAGGCTTACCTATAACCCTTAATCCTATTAACCCCCATGTACTCATCCAGAAGTCTCTTAAAAGACCCTATCGAATTTGCTCCACCACCACTGACGGCAGCCGATTCCACTCACCCACCACCCTCTGGGTGAAAAACTTACCCCTGACATCTCCTCTGTACCTACTCCCCAGCACCTTAAACCTGTGCCCTCTTGTGGCAGCCATTTCAGCCCTGGGGAAAAGCCTCTGAGAATCCACCCGATCTTTCCTCTCAACATCTTATACACCGCTAGCAGGTCCCCTCTCATCCTTTGTCTAAGGAGAAAAGATTGAGCTCTCTCAACCTATCCTCATAAGGCATGCCACCCAATCCAGGCAACATCCTTGTAAATCTCCTCTGCACCCTTTCAATGGCTTTCACATCCTTCCTGTAATGAGGCGACCAGAACTGAGCACAGTATTCCAAGTGGGATCTGACCAGGGTCTTATACAGCTGAGATGAACCAGGAAGCTGCTTGGATGGAACATTTAAGTATTGAAGAGACATCAGATAGGCTTGGGTTGTGTTTGTTGGTGCAGAGAAGACGGAAGGGGTGACCTGGTCGAGGTGTACAAGATTACGAAGGGCATGGACTAGGTCAATAGGAAGCAGCTGTTCTCCTTAGTTGAAGGGTCAGCCATGAGGAGACATAGATTCAAAGTGAGGGCCAGGAGGTTTAGAGGGGATCTGAAGAAAAACATTTTTACCCAGAGGGTGGTGACGGTCTGGAATGCGCTGCCTGGGGGAGTGGTGGAGGCGGGTTACCTCACATCTTTTAAGAAGTACTTAGATGAGCACTTGGCACACCGTAACATTCGAGGCTTTGGACCAAGTACTGGGAAGTGGGATTAGGTAGGAGGTCAGGTGTTTCCCGCACGTCAGTGCAGACTCGATGGGCCGAAGGGCCTCTTCTATGATTCTATGATTCTACAGTTCCAATTTAGTCATCAACATTAAGGTGTGTGGAGTAACATGGGAGGGGACAAAATTGATGCATCTCAAACTTGCCATTTCATAATTGGATAACATTAAACATCAAAAGAGAAAACTCCAACAATATTTCAATTACAAAAGTCTCACCAATTAACAACGCACAGTAAGAGCTGTTGGCTTTGATTTAATGGGATCATTATTGCTTCGGAGTCAGAGGTTTTAGGGTCAAGCCCCCACTCCAGAGACTTGAACACATGATCCTGGATGATCTTTGAATGCAGAAATGAGGGAGGGTTGTGCTGTCAGAGGTACTATTTTCCACATGAAAGATTGGATGCCTGCCTGCTCTTTTGGGTGGGTCTGGAAGAACAAGGGTGGTTCCCAGCATTACGGCCAACAATTTTCCCTCAAACAACACGTTGAAGAAAACAGATTATCCATTTTATAATGTTGTCACGGTTGGTGGAAAGTTGGTCACAGTAGGTTGAATCTTCTGGTGGCAATACGAATCTGTGGGTTAGAGAGTCAGCAAGAGGTGTGGCCTCTTTTCAGGGAGACCTGCTGTATCTTGGTCCACTCAGACATTTAGCAGGCAAGCACCAGGCCTTCCTCCAGAATTAAAGACCCCATCAGCCAAGAACTACCAGCCAATCAGAGGTCAGGAACTCTTCTGTACTCAACAGTGCCACAGAGGAGGTGGTGGCTGCTGCCGGTACCACACAGACCCGAGGCCTTGGATTGAAGAGGGATTCAGGCAATGGCAAGTGAAGGAGAGGTCACAAGACAGGAATGGCAAAAGGGAGTGAGGGGCTTTGGGATGGCTCTCATTGCACGCCCCACTTCCCATTATTGGATCTCTCAATTGAGCACTAGATGCCTTTGGAAAAGGGAACAACCAATACCCCACTCCCACCTTGAGCTACCAAGGTTTGCTTGTGGTAATCCTCACATGCTGAGTCATTAGGCTGTGATTTAAGTATTGAACCAATTTAATGGCAAGTCAAGGCCCTTAACTCAGTATTAATTGCCCTCAGTACGGTGGCATAATGGTTAGCACTGCTGCCTCACAACACCAAGGACCTGGGTTCGGTTCTGGCTTGGTCACTGTCTGGGTGGAATCCACATGTTTTCCCCATGTCTGCACAGGTTTCCATCGGGTGCTCCAGTTTCCTCCCACAGTCCAAAAGATGCACCAGTTAGGTGCATTGACCATGCTAAATTCTCCCTCAATGATCTAAACAGGCGTCAGAGATGACAACTAGGGGATTTTCACAGGAACTTCATGCAGTGTTAATGTAAGCCTACTTGTAACACTAATAAATAAACTTTAATTTAACTTCAGGGCCTCAATTGGCAGTGAGACCAGGAAGAATGTCAAAGAACCTAGACCCAGTTGTCTTAATCTCTCTGGGGGCAAGAAAATTGCAGGGTCGACTCATGCCACCCCGCCATCAAACTCTCCAAGGGGGAGAACACAAGATTCTACCCAGCATTTCTAATACTACAACGCTTCAAAAATTACTCAATATTTGTAAAATCCTTGGCGTTGTCCTGAGATCAGGAACAGCAACATGTAAATGCAAGTTCCTCATTTCTATTATTTTCCAAGAACTATTAAGATGCAAAGATGTCTTGGTGCGCATCCAAGTTAAAATAGGGTGTGCCAGCTCACCAAATGACACATGACCACCATTGTTTGCAAAACAGAAAGCTGTAATTAACTTGTGATCAGGCATTGGGAATGACAGCAGCATTAATGTGTAATGTCTTTAGCCACACACAACCATTACAAAGCAGCATATATCTTGCTTATAATATGTTCCAGGCAATGACCATCTCCAACAAGAGAGAACCTGACCATTGACGTTCAATGACATTATCATTGGGGCGGCACAGTGGCACAGGGATTAGCTCTGCTGCCTCACAGTGCCAGGGACCCAGGTTCAATTCCAGCCTTGGAGCACTCCACTTTGTGTGGAGTTTGCATTTTCTCCCTATGTCTGTGCAGGTTTCCTTCAGGTGCTCTGGTTTCCTCCCACATTCCAAAGATGTGCAGGTTAGGTGGATTGGCCATGCTAAATTGACCCTGATGTTGAGGGATTAGCAGGGTAAATGTGTGGAATTATGCGAATAGGGCCTGGGTGGGGATTGTGGTTGGTACGGACTCCATAGACCAAATGGCCTCCTTCTGTACTGTAGGGATCCTATGATCACAGAATTCCCTACTATCAACATCCTGCGGGTTACCACTGACCAGAAACTTAACTGGATTAGCCATGTAAATATTATGGCTACAAGAGCAGTTCCAAGGCTAGGAATCTCTGCGGAGAGTAACTCACCTCCTGACTCCCCAAAGCTTGTTCACCTCCGACAAGGCACAAGTCAAGAGTGTGATGGAATATTCCCCATTTGCCTGAATGGGCACAGCTCCAACAACACTCAAGAAGTCAATACCATCCAGGACCAAGCAGCCCAGTTGCTTGACACCTGTTCTATAAACATTCACTCCCTCTACCCCTGACGCACAGTACCGACCGTGTGTACCATCTACAAGACACACTGCAGGAACTCAACAAGCGTTCTTCAACAGCACCTTCCAAACTTATGACCATCACCAACTAGAAGGTCAAGGGCAGCAGTAACATGGGAAGACAACCACTCAGCAATTCCCTTCCAAGCCACTCACCATCCTGAAATATATGGCTGTTCTTTCACTGTCGCTAGGTCAAGATCCTGGACTCCCATCCTAACTTCACTGTGGGTGCACCTACACGACATAGACTGCATTGATTCAAGAAGGCAGTTCACCACCACCTTCTCAAGGGCAATTGGGGATCGGCAATAAATGCTGGCCTTGCCAGCAATGCCTGCATCCCGTAAAATGAATTAAAAGAATAAATTAAATATCTTGCTTATAAAGGTTAGTCCTGTTAAGAAATGAGGGCAAATCTTTTCATCGTAAAACTTTAAGTTTTATTGCTCTATTCTAATCATTGTTCACTTCAAGATATTAATTGTTTATCCAGACAGTCATGTCTAAACTATTAAAATATACTCAAGATGGAACATTTTTATCTGAGTGATTTATCTTTCTGGGGCATGAAAGTGTATCTGGTGAGTTAACTAATGAATAAATATAATTAAAAACCAGTTAGACAGGAGTAGAATGTACTTGCTTCCTGCTTGTATGATTATTAGAGATAATAGGTACAAGAATGTAAATTGCTGACAATGATATGCGTTCTGAACTCAATTACATCATTCGCTGCAGTTTGGAAAGTTGAATATGTTGATTGAATTGAATTGATTTATTATTGTCACATGTACTGGGATGCAGTAAACAGAATTGTTTCTTGCACGCTATACAGACAAAACATACCATTCATAGAGTACATAGTGGAGAAGGGAAGGAGAGGTTACAGAGCAAATTTTTTTTACAAAGTTATTAGTGTTACAAGTAGGCTTACATTAACACTGCAATGTGGTTACTGTGAAAACCCCCTAGTCGCCCACTCTGGCCCCTGCACAGGTACACTCAGAGGAGAATTTAGCGTGGCCAATGCTCCTAAGTGGAACACCTTTCAGACTGTGGGAGGGAAACTGGAGCACCCGGAGGAAACCCATGCAGACACGGACAGAACATGAAGACTCCACACAGAGAGTAACCCAAGCCGGAAATCGAACCCGGGTCCCTGGCACTCTGAGACCACAGTGCCAACCACTGCACTACCGTGCCGCCCCAAAGCATAGAATGAGAATAAAAGATAGAGTTAGAGGATATGCTGGGGACAGCTTAGAAGAAGTCATACACTAATAGAATCCCCACAGTGCAGAAGGAAGCCATTCGGCCCATCAAGTGTGCACTGACAACAATCCCACTCACGGCCCTATCCCCACAACCCCACACATTTACCCCTTTAACCTACAGTAAGGGGCAATTTAGCATGGCTAATCAACCTAACCCTCACGCCTTTGGACTGTGGGAGGCAACAGGAACACCCGGAGGAAATCCATGCAGACACAGGGAGAATGTGCAAACTCCAAGCAGAGAGTGACCCAAGCTGGGAGTCGAACCCAGGTCCATGGTGGTGTGAGGCAGCACCACTAACCACTGTGCCACCCCCATTGCGTCTGCACCACCATTCAATGAGATCAGGACTCAGTGACACAGTTAGCACTGCTGCCTCGCAGCGCCAAGGACCTGGGTTCGATTTCCGGCCTTGGGTGACTACCTGTGTGGAGTCTGCACGTTCTCCCTGTGTCCGCGTGGGTTTCCTCTGGGTGCTCCGGTTTCCTCCCAGAGTCCAAAGGTATGTGAGTTAGGTGCATTGTAAGAAGTCTTACAACACCAACAGGTTTATTTGGTAGCAAAAGTCACTAGCTTCCAGAGCGCTGCTCCTTCATCAAGTGAGTGGGATTGGCAGACTCAGTGGGTTGAATCTTTCTGCACTAAGGGATTCTATGATTACATCCGATTTGTCTTTACTGCAGCTGCATTCTTGCCTTTTGTATCTTTAATGTTCAGTTTGACAGGATTGTCAAATGAGTTTTTTTTTGGTGATAAAAACTTAACATTTCTTTGCATTGGTCATGGATGCACAACTTAGGTGCGTTGGCAATGCTAAATTGCTCCTTAGTGTTCCAGGATGTGTAGGTTAGAGGAATAAATATGTGGGGTTACGGGGATAGGGCTGAGGTGGAATTGTTGTCAGTGCAGACTCAATGGGCCGAATGTCCTCCTTCTGCACTGTAGGATTTCTATGATTCTTTGACTGATCTGGTATAATTCTCAACTCCACTTTTCCCTCTTATTCCCATAATGTGTGATTCCCTTACTAATTAAAACTCTATTATAGCTTTGGAGACACTTAGAGACTCACCACCACTGCTCTGTACGGTGTAGAATTCCACAGATTCACTACCCTCTGAAATTCCTCTTCATCTCTGGCTTACCCCGAGATTACACCCTCTGAACCTAGACTCTCCCACAAGTGGAAACAACCTCTCGATATCAATTCTGCCAAGCTCCCTAAGAATCTTGTTCTGTAATTTTTTTTAGATGTTTGATGAATAAAGTATATTTTTGCAAAGAAATGTTAAGTTTTTATCATAATACAAAAAAAACTCATTTGACAATTCTGTCAACTGAATATTAAAGATACAAAAGGCAAGCACAGAGGTGCAGCAGACAGTAATCGTATATTATCATAGAATCCCTTAGTGCAGAAGGAAGCCATTCGATCCATTGAGTCCGCACTGACAACAATAGCACCCAGACCTTATCCCCGTAACCCCACATATTTACCCTGCTAGTCTCCCTGACACTAAGGAGCAATTTAGCATGGCCAATCAACCTAACCTGCACATCATTGTACTGTGGGAGGAAACTGGAGCACCCAGAGGAAACCCACACAGACATGGGGAGAATGTGCAAACTCCACACAGACAGTGACCTGAGGCCAGAATTGAACTCAGGTCCCTGACTCTGTGAAGCATCAGTGCTAACCACTATGCCACCATGCTGCTCTGAAAGGCCTTCATAGTGAGAGGATTTTAATACAGAAGCCCAGTTGTCTTGCTGCAATTATACAGGACTTTGGTGAGGCCACACCTGGAAATATTATGTGCAGTTTTGGTCTGAAGAAGGATGTTCTTGCTACAGAGGGAGTGCAGCAAAGCCTGATTCCTGGGTTGGTGGCTCTGACATACGAGGAGAGATTGTGTCGGTTAGAGTTATACTCACTGGAGTTCACAATAATGAAAGGGGCTTTTATAGAAACCTATAAAATTCTAACAGGGCTAGTCAAGGTAGTTGCAGATGGGATATTCCCAATGGCAGTGGAGTCCAAAACTAGGGGCTATAATCTAAGGATAAGGGTTAAACCTTTCAGGCTGAGATGAAATTTCTTCATTGAGGGAACAGGAAGCCTGTGGAATTCATTGCCACAGAATGCAATTGATGCCAAAACATTGTAAATTTTCAAGAAGAAGTGAGATACAGCAACAGAAACAGAAAATGCGGGATCTGGCTATTGAGTTGAATGAACAGCCATGATCATGCTGAAAGATGGAACACGCTCGAAGGACTAAAGGACTTTCTCTTGGTCTTATTTTCTTTGTTTCTATTACTGAGTATTCACGCTTACAGTTCTCCCATTTTTAAATAAATCCCTGTATCTCTCAGGAATCCTGGCCCTTAACAAACAATGGAAGGAATGGCAGGATAGATAGCAGGAAACTATTTTCTCTGGCGGGAAAGTCCAGATCAAGGGGATACAGTTTTAAAGTTAAAGGTAACATCAGGAGGCAATTTTTTGTACAAAGGCTAATGGGGAGATCAGTTGAAAATTTCAACTTTGATGATTTTTATATCAGGCAAGAGGAACAAAACTAACTTTGGGATATAGAATTTAAATACAGATGAGCTATAATCTAATTGAAGGATGGAATAAGCTGGATGGGCTAAATAGCCTACTCCTGTTTCCATGTTTCTACATCATCAACAACTTGCATTTGGCAGTTTGAACATCTTAAAATGTACCGAGGAGCTTCACAGGGATACAATCAGAGAATTATTGACACTAGAAGTGCTGCCTCAGAGTGCCAGGGACCTCGGCTCAATTCTGGCATCGGGTGACTGGCTGTGTGGAGTCTGCATGTTCTCCCAGTGTCTGTGTGGGTTTCCTCTGGATGCTCCACTTTCCTCCCACGCTCCAAAGATAGGTTTAAGGTGCAAGGGGCAAGGTTTAAAGGAGATGTACGAGGCAAGTTTTTTTACACAGAGGGTGGTGGGTGACTGGAACTCGCTGCCGGAGGAGGTAGTGGAAGCAGATACAATAGTGACAAGTACGCAAATAGAATGGGAATAGAGGGATATGGACCGCAGAAGGATAGGGAGTTTTAGTTCAGACAGGCAGCATGGTCAATGCAGGCTTAGAAGGCTGAAGGACCTGTGCTGTAATGTTCTGCATTCTTTGTTCTATGTGTAGGTTAGGTGGATTGACCATGCTAAATTGTTCTTTAGTGCCCAATATGTGTAGGTTAGGTGGATTGACCATGCTAAATTACCCCTTCGTGTTAAAAGATCTGTGACTCAAAACCAGACATCACCTGGAGTTTGTCAATATCCAATTTCTAACAACCATTCATGACTACAAGTTCAGCTCCACCCTTTGATACCACTTTCCCACGACGCCTCTCCTCTCCTGGTGCCACAATACCCTGGGATAAAGGAACAAGTCATATGTACTTAACCACCTTAAGAAAGAAAATCAAACACTAGTTCCAAACATGTTAAGATTGAGGACAATCACGCTAGGGCAGTTAGACACCCACATACATGTGTACACATACATACACACACACACACACACACACATAGACACCACACACACACACACACACACACACATGCACTTGGCAGGGAATACAGTTTCAAACAATTGACTCAGGTGATAGCCTGGAGTCTGTTACTTAGCTCAGCATTTTAAAGTGAAGGAAAAGATGTTTATTTTATAGGGATTATAAGATTGCTACATCTGTAATTAACCACCAAATAGGTGGGTATTTACAGTTGCCATAAAATAACCATTCTCGGAGACTTGTATATATCTCGTAAATAAATAATTGAATTATAATTATAGAATCATAGACTTCCTACTGTGCAGAAGAGGCCATTCAGCCCATAAGTATATGCCGCTTCTCTGAAAGAACATCTCACTTACCCAGGCCCTCCCCTCTTCCCTATCCCCATAACCCTGCGTACTTACCATGAATAATCCACCTAACCTACACATTTCTGGACACTAAGAGGCAATTTGGCATAGCTAATCAACCTAACCCGCACATCTTTGGACTGTGGAAGGAAACTGGAGCACCTGGAGGAAACCCACACACGCACGGGGAGAATGTGCAAACTCCACACAGATGGAATCGAACCTGGGTTCCTGGTGCTGTGAGGCCGCCATGCTGACCACTGTGCTACCATGCTGTCCTTTCATTATATAATTATGCTAAATATTTTATATTGTATAATATTTAATATTATAAATAATATAAATATGATATAATAAATATCAATACGCTGACCTCCTGTGCGTCTCCAACAACTTTTGAAAAATACATTTCAGCTATTGAGCAGATGGGCACTGAGAGCCTAGTGATTTGCTACCTGCTATGGTGTAGAGAGCTGTGACGACCAGCATCAGCACCGTGGAGAGGTAGAGATTCCATCCCAGGCACACTTGGACAAACAGGGCTCCTGAGTACAGGTCTGTCTGGTGAGATAAAAATGAAATATCGCTGTTTAGTTCTCTGCACAATGCGTTGCAAGTGAAAGGCAAGAGATTCTGTACATGGTTAATGAAAAACAGAAACCACAAAAGGAGATTGGAGAAGTGAGTGCATGGAATGCTCTTTGTCTTTGTCACCTCATCTCTCTCTACACCCTAACTATGACTGTAACACTACATTCTTCACTCTCTCCTTTCCTTCTCTGGGTACAGTATGCTTTGTCTGTATAGCATGCAAGAAACAATACTTTTCACTCTATACTAATATATATAACAATAATAAATCAAATTAAATCAAAATCAATTCACCATTCCTCCCACTTTGATCTTTAGAGTAATTGACCCATCATTGGTGTACTTGGCTTCAGCTAGAGAGCCAGCAGTCTGTCTGGGATTCTCCGACCTCGCCCACGGCGGGGATTCTCCTGTCCCGCTGCTATGAACGGAGATTTGGTTGAGCACCAAATTCTTCATTCTCGCTAGCAGTGGCAGCAGTGTGAGCGAGACCGGAGAATTCCAGCCTCTATTTGCCTCCCCTTCTTATCTTTCAGGCACTCCTCTTTGACCAAGCTTTTCATAACATCTTGAGATTCGGCTCCAGAACTGTTATTGTTGATTGTTGCCTTATGAAGCATCTTGGAAAGATTTTCTACTCGAAAGGCACTATGTATCCAGGAATGAGGAATGCAGTTATGAGGCCAGATCGGAAAAGCTGGGGTTATTTATCTTGGAGCAGAGGAAGTGAAGAGGGGACTTGATAGAGCTGTTTAAATTCATGGATGAACTTGACAGGTTAAATAAGGAGAAATTGTTTCCAGTGGCGGAAGGATCAGTAACCGAGCCTCGCCGATTTATGTGTGGCAAAAGAATCAGATGTTCTTCGGACGGCACAGTGGCATAGTGGTTAGCACTACTGCCTCACAGTGCCAGGGACCTGGGTTCAATTCCCAGCTTAGGTCACTGTCTGTGTGTGGAGTCTGCATGTTCTCCCTATGTCTGCGTGGGTTTCTTCTGGGTGTTCCAGCTTCCTCTAATATTCCAAAGATGGGCTGGTTAGGTGGATTGGCCAGAATAAATGGTCTCTTAGTGTCAGAGGGATTAGCAGGTAATTGCATAGGGTTATGGGGATAAGGCCTGGGTGGGATTGTGGTCAGTGCAGACTCAATGGGCTGAATGGTCTCCTCCTGCATTGTTGGATTCTAGGTGGCACTAGAGTTTTTTATTAGGGGTTGTTATGATACTTTCTGAAGGAGAGATAAAAGCAAATTTAATGGTAACTTTCAAAAGGGAATTGTATAGATGCTGGAAAGAGGAGAAAATGCAGGGCTACAGGGAACGAGCTGAATGATCTGATTTGATTTATTATTGTCACATGTATTGAGATACCATGAAAAGTATTGTTTCTTGCACGCTATACAGACAAAACATAGGGTACATGGGGAGAAAGAAAAGGAGAGGGTGCAGAATATAGTGTTACTGTCATAGCTAGGGTGTAGGGAAAGATTAGCTTAATATACAGTATGTCCAGATGGCAGCAGGGAAGATGGTGTTCTTATATCTGTTGGTACATGTTCTCAGAATTTCACATCTTTTTCCTGATGGAAGAAGGTGGAAGAGAGTGTAAAAGCAAAACACTGCGGATGCTGGAATCTAAAACAAAAACAGAAAATGCTGGAAAATCTCAGCAGATCTGACAGCACTTGTGGGGAGGAAAGGGAGCCAACATTTTGAGTCTAGATGATCCTTTGTCAAAATTCATCAGAAGGGTCATCTAGATTTGAGATGTTGGCTCTATTCTCACCCAACAGAGGTTGTCACAGCTGCTGAGGTTTTCCATCATTTTGTGTACTTGTGTGAAAGACAGTATGTCTGGGATCCTTCGGGTCCTTGATTTTGCTGGCTGCTTTTCCAAGGCAGCGGGAAGTATAGACGGAGTTAATGGATGAGAGGCTGGTGTGTGTGACGGATTGGGCTTCGTTCATGACCTTTTGTAGCTTCTTGAGCCAACATGGGCATTATAGACTGAATGGTCTACCTTATCATTCAATGACTCAATGTCATTAGCATTGTCCTGTCCTGCTCTTTCTCTCTGTCTGTTAGGGAGCTAAATCTCTGAGTGTTCTGTAGAAAGAACTACTGAGAAGCATCTGAGATTCCACTAACCTCTTCTGTGAACTTCTAAGATATAATGGCTGCTTCTGTCTACACAGCCTGGATTTATTTTCCTTAATCATTTGGACAGACTCTTAAGAAAGAAAATCCTTATAATCTCCAATGCTAAAGGCAGACTGGAGATGAACTAGCCAGAAGGTGTCTGTGATTAACAGTCATAGAATGTGCAAAGCTGCAGAAGAAACAGGTTTCAAATAACATGTTTGGGCATCAATAGATATACAAGAAATAAGATCCATAAAACCTTTGCAACAAAAGAATAACAGAAATGTGCTTCAAGAGGCAACATTTCTAGTAATATGACAACATTAACTTAAAGACTCATCATTAGGGGAATGTTTTCTTTCCAGTTAGGGTATGTGGAAACAAACCCTATAGGTGAAATTTTACAAAAAAATTCGATGTGCTGAATGAGCAAGAAAACAGGAAAATTTCAGATCGTTTTTAAGGTGAATTTTAAAATGCAATCTTATGGCATTTAGTGCAAGAAAAGTGCCAGGACGTGATTCTCGCCACTGGATTCGCTGGGGAAGAATACTGGGAGATCTCCTGCCAGTCCCCACCCATCCACCCCATAGACAACCGGAGACCACATCATCCATTACCTCCATGGACATCACTACCAGCCAACCACCAACGCCACCACCCCCCCCCCCCACCCCGCCACCTCCCCCTCGCCGCCAATCGCCCCTCCTCTCTCACATACCACAGAGTTCTCTCCCTCCTCAATCGCTGATTGACCTCCCCTCCCCTTCCTCCCTGCACACACTGGCAGAGATCCCCCTCCCCTCCCACCAATTTCACAGCTGAAATTGTTGTCCACCTTGTATTCATCACCCCGGGCCTGTTCTATCATTCCCGCAGTGGTACAATCCGGGCAGACAGTGCATTGCATATCCTCTGCTCAGTCTTTCCTAGTCTACCACAGACCAACAAGAAGAGCTTAAAAAGGGCCTCCTTTAAATGGGGGTCACAACTCCCCCCCTCCCCCCGCTTAAATGACCAATGTTTCAGGCCTAATTCCAGCTCCAAAACTGAAATGAAAGGCTGATTTTCCCCCCTACCTCGGGACGAGCGAGACTGTAAAATCCTGCCCATTATTTCATAAACACTCAATTATTAAGATGTATTCTTAAAATGCCGTGTGAATTATCAGAGAAAATCTTCCCAGACAGGCCAAAAAAAAAGACATGACAAATTTAGTGACTGAAGGAATGAATTCAAGATTATTGATCAACGCTTAGGTTAACTCAAGATTAGTTAAGCTTTCTCCTCTTACTATTGACAGTTTGCTTTTTATCATTCTGACTCTACCTTTTTAATAGTTAATAAACTTTCACAATTCACCATTTAAAAGAGTTCTTTCTTGCCACGTGGTTAAGTCTATAGAACCTAACTGAGGATTTACTGCAAACAAATGAACCCCATAAGTCTCAGACTGAATACAGCATAATTTTAACAACTGCAGAAATGCTAGGCCTGAATAAACAATGATAATGGTTAATTTGGGAGGGTTTATTATTGGTTATAATTTATCAGGGTGTGCCATGCCAAACGAGATCGACGGCAAGTGATTTTAGTGCAATGTAATTGCAGAAGGTGTGACCACCTACTCATCTCACACCATAGGGTGTGCCAATTTTCAGGGGATTTCAAGGATGAGTCTACAAGTCAGAGCAGTTGCATCAAATAATGGCCTTACCAGTGTAAATCCAAACACAATGAAAATGAGGTAATGTGCTTTGCAGTTATATTTTGATAGATCAACAAGAATAACTTTAACATTTACTGCCAGTGGTCATGAAGTTCACTGCCTTGCAGTTGGTCAGAAGACGTGTCTGATCGATGTAGACCTTTGTACTGCAGGTCAACATCCTCTTGGGCCGAGAGAATGATTCCGCCTGTGGGGGAACCTAGAGTTAGGAGGCACTGTTTAAAATTAGGAAGGAGGTCTCCCTGGAGATAAGGGGGAATTTCTTCTCTCAGAGAATGGTTAATCGTTGGAGCTTTCTACTCCAGAGAGTACTGGAGGGTGGACTTACTGAATATATTCAAGGCTGAGTTACATTTTTGACGGGAATCAAGTCGAGAGGATTAATAATCACGCAAGTTTAAAAATCATAGAAGCTGCAAGCTGTATCTCAGTCACATAGGGAAAGCTATGCACAAATCACAAGTCTTGTTTAAAACAGACCCAGAAAAGAATCAAGGCCCATTTAACTGAACGATGTGCAGTTGCAGCTCATGTTTGGCCATTAGAACAAGGAGCAGTGGAAGGGGGGGTTGATATACCACTAGTCAGCGATAAAGCCATCATTGCTTGACGCTATAACACGCAAAAGTTATAATTGGACACTATACCTTTATGTATGCATGATATAACCTTAATCAATAACCGTGAGTGGACAGAGATAACCCCTATGACACAACTGGTATAATCCAATTACTTATAATCCAATTTGAAACTATAACTGCTTGCGTATTTCAGAATTCTGTACTTCCACTGTCCTCGATGACTTACATGGGAATTCTAAAGCTATAGGGTGGGATTATACAGCCTCGCTCGTTTCACAAATCAGAAAATCCTGCTTGAGGCCAACAGACCTTCCCATGCTCCACCTCTTGCCTGCCCCAATTCCCGTGGCGGGTGGGATAGTAAAATTCCAGCCATAGATTTAATAAATCATCTTAAACCACTTGGGGGGGAATGGTAGTTTTAACTACAGCAACTAATAAAACATCAGCGAACACAAGTGACAGGGAGCAAAGTGGAGTGAAGGCGACAACCCAGTCAGCCGCAATCTTATTGAATGATGGAGCAGGCCTGAGGGGCCGAATGGCCCATGCCTGCTCTTATTTATTATGTTCTCACAAAGCACAATTCAAGCAAGGGTTGGTCGGAGGCTCATTTTACACCCTGTGGAAATCTGTGACAAAGACATGTGAGCCTGAATATAAAAACTGCTTGCTCAGTCACTATCACTGGTTCACGAGACAAGTTCCACTCTCTTGTATATTGAAGTAAAGCAAGCTCTGATTTGCCATCCAATTCCCAGAATGTAGGGTGGTGACAGTAATGCGTAAATATTAAGCTCTTTTCAGTCGCACAATGTCTTGAGTTGTCTATTACTGTGGGCCAGCACCAGTCATGCTTTTTCAACCCTCTGGAAGACCCTGCTCTGTGCTTAATGGAATTCTTACTAAAATGCTCCTTTTATTAAAACATGGTATGCAGTTATTCATGCAGCATGCACTGCATATTGAAGGAAAATATTATCAGTAAACTATTCAGGTTGTACAGTCCCAGCATTGTTGTTGTTCAAAACACGTGGTGAGATATGAGACTCTAAAGACTTAGGGCATAACTAGTGTTTGCCAACAGTGTGAAAAAAACTCATAGCAAATCACTATCAGGGTTGGATGGTGGCAGAGTGATAATGTCACTGGATATAATCCAGCGTCCAAGGCTTATACTCTGGGAACAACTGTTCAAATCTCATCATGGCAGCTGTTGAAATTTGAATTCAATTTTTTAAAACACCTGGAATTGGGAGCTAGTCTTAGTAATTGTGACCATAAAGCTATCATCGATGATTGTAAAAATCCATCGGGTTCACTAAAGTCCTTGGCGAATGGAAATCTGCCATCCTGGTATGCCTTACATGGGACTTCAGATCCACAGCAACACGTTTGACTCAACTGCCCTCTGAAATGGCCCAGAAGCTGTTCAGTGCCAGGGCAGTTAGGGTGGGCAACAAATGTTGGCCTTGCCAGTGATGCCCACAGCCCTGGCACTGTATCCCATGAAATAATCCACCTGGTTCACTAAAGTCCTTGATGAATGGAAACCTGCCATCCTTACCTGGTCCAGCCTACATGGGACTTCACAGCAACATGCTTGACCCCAAACTGCCCTCTGATTTGGTCTGGCAAGGCATTCAGTGCAAGGGAAATTTGGGGTGACCAACAATCGTTGGCCTTGCCAGTGATGCCCACATCCCTTGAATGAATAGGTTTTTCACTCCCACCAGTTTTTCCACCCCATCAGTTTTCATTTGCCATTCACTTGTTTCAGACAAACTTGCCATGCGTTGGTATGGTTACATCCTGTCATTTCATTAGTATGACCACGTCCTACCATGTTATTTCATTGGTATAACCATGTCCTACCATGTTTAGCCTTGGAAGCCACTCCTTGCCATTGACTCTAATGAAACCCCAAATTAGAACAGAAAGAAGTATTTGAAAAATACAGTGATTCCAGTGCGAAGACTTGTATACCTTGTCCAGAATTTCCTGGCAGATCTGTTGTTTCAGATAAAGGACATCCTGAGGAGTTTGCAAACATCATGTCAAAGCATGCCTCTGTCTTATTATAACATCTTACCAATCCAACTCACCAGTGCCTGACTGAACTTTATTGAATTAGATGTTCAGTTTTCTCATGGCCCCAATCTCAGGGACTCAGTGGGTCACACTAACAACTCTAAGGCAGGTAATTGGGGATTCAATTACATCATTTAAGGTTGATACTTCCAACACTGCTGCATCGAGGTGGCTCTGCACCGAGAGGGGCTGCACCAAAGGGGTGCTGCATTGTCAGAAGTGCCATCTTTCAAATAAGACATTTGACTGAAACTGCCTTTTCAGATGGATGCAAAAGCTCCTATGGCCACTCTCCAACCACACATAAACAACAATGGAAACACAAACTTTACTCACAGATATCTTTGTGAAAACGGACAACAGCAGTGACAAGGCAGATAAATACATCCGAATCCTTTCCCCTCCAAATCTCTTTTGAAGGTATTCAGGCATGGTCACTATCTGTAACAAATAATTGGTAAAAGCCAACTTAACATAAATATATAGCTAGGCAGAATCCTCCCATTTCCCAATTGTAATGAAGTTGTTTGCAACATAGACTTGATGTACTTACCCCAGATGATACGTAGACAGGTACAAATATCCAGGCCAGCACCAAGAGCACATAGGTAGCCTATTGAGACAATTACAAAGCAAGTCATTGACCAGCATAAATTATTATTCAGCTATTGAAGCAGAAAAGTCATTGAAAGGAAAATCCCACCCAAGGTCAATGGACCTTTGCATTGTCTGTGATCTGCCAGCTAGGATTCCTGTGGAGAGCGGGATGGGAAAATTCTGCCCGTTAATTCTGTTTGTCTCTCCACCGCTGCCTGACCTGCTGAGAATTTCCATCCATTGACTCTGTCTACACTTCCTGCTGCCTAGGCAAAGCAGCCAGCATAGTCAAGGACCCCTCGCACCCTGGACATTCTCTCTTCCACCTTCTTCCTTTGGCAAAAAAAATACAAAATTCTGAGGTCACATACCAACCAACTCAAGAACAGCTTCTTCCCTGCTGCTGTCAGACTTTTGAATGGACTTACCCTGCATTAAGTTGATCTTTCTCTACACCCTAGCTATGACTGTAACACTGCATTCTGTACTTTCTCCTTTCCTTCTCTATGAATAGTATGTTTTGTCTGTACAGCGCCCAATAATCAATACTTTTCACTGTATGTTAATAAATGTGACAAAAATAAATCAAATCAAATCATATCAAAGTATTTACTGTTTTTACTACAGAAGCTGAACACTTGCTTATTGTAGTCAGGATAGAGTTTCCAACTTGGAACATAACTAGCAAATTGCACCAAAAAATGTGCTCCCTTTACAAAATGTTCTCTGTCCCTGACCTATCCTCTCCTGGATTCCTGCTCAATCTCACGTACAAATAACAGAATCTGCCTGAACTGCTGCACTTAGGCAGCATTTTAATTTCTAAGAAAAATTTCTGTAACAGTATTCCTTGATGAGCGGGATCTTACCAGCTTGCCCTGTGGTTGATCGGCATGGCGAGCTAGTTAGACAGAGCAAGAGGCGCAAAATCGGGTTTGTGCCTGATTTCTCGACTCTTGCGATCTTTCCAGCCCTATTCTGCTGGCAGAATTCCCGGAAGGGCGCAAGGCTGATTTAAATATTAGTGACATGTTTTGTGTGACAAATTTCCCAGTATACTGTGAACACTGCATATACATTAAATTGGGAGATCAGGCGATGCGCAATGGTGCCCTGAGAACTCAGCAGCTGGCCTCGCGAGCAGGTCAAGACTCCACCTCTCCCTACTGGTGAGAATCACATTACAGCCTCTGTACTGCGCAGAGTGCCATAAGCTACCATGATTTATCTCGCTGAAAAATGGGAGGTTTCCTTGTCCATTTTACACTTAGAATTTTTTTTGTAAAAATTCCAGAGTGGAAATTTGGTGCAGTTTGATTAACCCAGTTGAAAATGGGTCTGTCATATAAATGTTTTAAATCGGTGCCAGTCCATCACTTATGAGGAACCCAGTTTCAATTTGCTAAAAATTACATTCTTTTAAAAAAATAC
Organism: Carcharhinus amblyrhynchos; assembly: GCF_965287045.1. NCBI lineage: Eukaryota > Metazoa > Chordata > Chondrichthyes > Carcharhiniformes > Carcharhinidae > Carcharhinus > Carcharhinus amblyrhynchos. Next base: position 40,571,101 of record NC_137341.1, on the reverse strand, counting down.
AATAATATTTTCTTATCATGTTAGGAGTAATGTCATCTGTTCCTTAATAATTTTTGAAAAAAAATTCAAAACCTTTGAAAACATCTATGCACTTAGAAAATCATGCTTAATCTTTGGCTCTTCCTCAAAGATCCACAGACAAGCGTAATGAAATGAAAACTCCCAATGATTGTTAATTCATTCTGAAGGTACGACTGAGAGGCATATACCTTGAGTGCAATGTCTTTTAAACCAATGCAAAAGTTGAAAGCAAATTCATTTACATTTTAAATTGTGTGATTTGGGGGGGGGGGGGGGGGCATTTACGCTGATTAAGCAGTAACACCCAGGCCAGAGAATCATAACATCAGGCCACACAGAGGGAGGATACTCAGCCCATCTTGTCAGTGCCAGCTCTTTGAAATAATCCCACTCTCTTGTTTTTCCTATCCCCCACCTCTCCCCCCGCCATTGGCCCCACAAATATTCCCCTTTTGGAGTGATATGAATGTTTGCATGTTTACATTGTTCCAATTTGAAAGGTCAGTACTGCTTCCGTCTCAAATAATTTAAGGTATTCTCATTTAATAATATTTGAGTCAGTTTCTCATTAGAATTTGTAATATCGTTAGAAATTGTATTTTTGTTTGAAATACTTAAGCTAAGGGAATTGAGTTCCACAGTAAGTTAGACTACAAACCTTCCCCTGGCCCATCTGGTGGAATGGAGATGTCTTCTCCCTCTCCCTCCTTTCCCCCACCCCTCTGAAGAGATGGGAATGAAATTAGGCTTGCAAATCGGTGAGGGAAGGCAATGGAGGGAGGGTGCATCGTCTTCCCACCACCATCACATTTTACCAGTGGCGGGGAAGGCAGAAGGAAGGCCTTCGTGCCCAAAGGTCAATCAGGTCATTTAAGTGACATATTCCCACCACAAGAGGATTTTAGCAGCAGCAGATGGGCCTTCCCCCATGTATACAGACCGCCTGGAGAAAGCTGGCAGGCTCCCTGCATGTTTGTTGGTGGGAGAATGGGGACAATGAGGCTGCTTTTGGAGCACTCTTTGGCTAACAGGGGATACTCAGGTTGCAATTTACCCAGGAGCTAGGGGAGCTTATTGTTTTCCACTGCTTTCTCCATGACAATGTTGCAGCCAATCAGAGTCAGCTTGCCAGCCAATCAGCATCCTTTTGTCCTGTATTATATATTGCGGTAGTCATTTGAAATTTGGCATTCTTGAGTTTGTCCTGTTGAGTGCAAGATAAAAAGCTTTGTCTCCTTTTTTCAGCAACGTTGTAGTCCAAATTACCCCAAATGAATGGTAACAGGTCTCCATCAAACAGCAAGTGCTTAGTTTGGGGAAATACTATATACACTTAAAACAGTTTAGTTTCTAACTACACCTTCATATGGTTGGGTTGACATGGTGACACCCAAAAGAAATAATTATATTTTTCAAATATTAAGAGTATTGCTCAAGATCTATCAAATGATTTAGGGTGTAGCACTTGGAAATAACACTGTTATATGGCCTTGAGCAAGAAACGTCAGCAATGATTCAAAGAAACAATTATTGGAATTGCATGAAGTATATGCCATGAACAGAACTGACATGTAAATTTACAATTCCAATTAAAGGCTAACCAGGTGACTAGATTGAGATATTTTGCACCAATCAGTTCACTCACAGTGGTGATTTTAAATGAAGCATTGAATGTGTGATAAAGGAATCCTGCTTTGAGGAACAACAAAATGTCAACAAAACAAAGGTGATAGTCATCAACTTCAGAAAGCCTATTGGAGGGCATGCCCTTGTCTACATTGATGAGGACAAAGTGGAAATGGTTGAGAGCTTCAAATTTTTAGACGTCCAGATCACCAACAACCTGTCCTGATCCCTCCACGCAATCGCAATAATTAAGAAAACCACTAATACCTCTACTTTCTCAGGAAACTAAGGAAATTTGGCATGTCTCACAAACTCTGCAGCTACACCTTAGAAAGCATTCTTTCCAGTTGTATCACAGCTTGCTATGGCTCCTGCTCTGTCCAAGACAGGTAGGTCTTGAATGAAGTAGGTCGTGAATGAAGCCCAGTCCATCACTCAAACCAGCCTTCCATCCATTGACACTGTCTACACTTCCCGCTGCCTCAGAAAAGCAGCCAGCATAATCAAGGACCTCACGCACCCTGGGCATATTCTCTCCCACCTTCTTCCATTGGGAAAAAGATACAAAAGTCCACATACCAATGAACTCAACAACAGCCTCTTCTCTGCTGCCATCAGTGTTTTGAATGGACTAACCTTGCATTAAGTTGATCTTTCCCTACGGCCTAGCCGTGACTATAACACTACATTCTGCACTCTCTCCTCTCCTTTCTATGTACAGTATAGCATGCAAGAAATAATACTTTTCACTGTATACTAATACATGTGACAATAATAAATCAAATCAAAAGGAATTCCCTTACCAAGGGAAGCAAGCAAAGCTAAGACATTCCAGGAAATGAAGGAGTTCCAGTAAAAGGGAGGAAAGGAGTAGGATATTATTGAGAACAATAACCCCAAACTCCACTTGGGAACATGGAAAATGAAACCCGTGTGTGGTGATTTGTGGTGATCTGTCCCTTTAGGAACACCACGGAAAAGGGTCACCTAGCATGGGGGACCAATTGGGATTGAGGTTAGGTAACCGTCCAATGGGATGGAGTCCTCTCCTAAGCAGAAGGCATGTAGGAGACATGTAGGGACTAGGACAGCCATGTGGCTGCTGACCCCTGTACAACTTTTCTTATCACTAAATATCTATTGTGTTTTCAATGAAATCTGTGAATGTGCATTATTACATCTGGCCACAGGGATGGGAGTACGATGACACTGCCTCTGGCCCGATATCTGTGAGTATCCTGTTCCAATTGAAGCCTGAGGAAAGGAGTGCTCACTCAAGTGTCTGTCTTTGAATGAACAGACCCTTTTGAGATGTTAAGATGTTGCCAGGCCTTGAGGGAGGGACACGGGGCTAGCTTGGATTGGTCAGTATAGTCAAAGGTTTCGAAATGTATCGGAAAAAAAGAGAGAAAATAACCATTAGATGCAAGAGCTGTGATTTTGAGATTAAGGAAAAGTGGAAAAAAAAATAAAGGCTGTTGCAAAGTTTTTTGAAAAGGAAAAAAAGGTAAGAGAACGCAGAGAGCAACGTTTTAAGAGGAGAAGAAGAAATGCCCCGGAGAACTGCAGCGAGTTTTTCAAAAGCACTGGAAATTGAAGAGGCTGAGATGGACAGGCTCCCAATCACAGCAGAGCCTGCGGGGGCTCCATGGTTGAGGTCCCTGCACTGATGGCCATAAACAGGTCCAGGAAGTGAACAACTGAGGTGGGGGTCATCCGACCTGACTGTCTGCCCCTCTACTGTGGCTATGTTCATGTCCGGGTGTCCCTGGAGAGGGAACATGCAGTGTCTGAGGGTACTATTAACATCTTCTGTGCTTGCTGGGCACCGCAGGGACTGGGGTGCATTATCAACCCCTTTAATCACATTTTGATTTGATGGTTTAAGTTTCCTTTCCACTTTGTCTTTTGTTTCGGGTAGCTCCCCTCCTTTTGGGAGCTGCCCCTTTTAATTTATCCCCTTGTTAATTTGATTTAGTTTAATTGGTTGGCCCAAAAAGATTGGTCCCTGCTCTGATGGATTACAGGTAGCTGTGTCCTGGGGAGCACAGAGATCTTCAACCTGTTTAAAAAAGAAGTTAAACTGTTGTTAAAAACAACGGCCTCATGTGCTAGTGAAATTGGGAAAAGAACGGCTCATGAGAAAGGAGAGACAAAGATTCTCCAAAATGTGAAAAGTGCAGAGGTCACTAACAGGACATTCCGCAGCCAGGTTCGCGCCAAAACTTCAAAAGCGTGGAAAAAACATAGAGAAAACTGGCTGCTGCTGACAGTTAAAAGAAATAACAGTCCTAGAGCAGTAATGCATTTAAAGTGACAAAGCACTTGAAGCAGCAACCGCAGGAAGAAATCAAGGTCATTGGGCAGGAAAATTGGAGAGGACCCCAGAAGGAGAGCAGTGAAAGACTCAGAATGAGGAAAAAGTCTCAGAAGGAAGGCGATGAAAGACCCCAGGAAGTGGGCAATTAAAGACATGAAATGACCAAATGAAGGACACCGAGAGATCCCACCCGCGTCACCCAATGTGAAGATGCATGTCCAAAGACTTCATTAGAAACACAAAAGATATTTATTAATTGGAAAACCTTTACAGAGGGACAGCAGCCACATTGCTGCCTTAGTCCCTAAATGTCTTCTACATATCTAATGCTTAAGGGAGGACTCCATCTCCCAGGGCAATTATTGGGCAACACGGTTGCACAGTGGTTAGCACTGCTGCTTCACAGCTCCAGGGACCTGGGTTCAAATCCCAGCTTGGGTCACTGTCTGTGTGCAGTTTGCACATTCTCCCCATGTCTGCATGGGTTTCCTCCGGGTGCTCCAGTTTCCTCCCACAGTCCAAAGATGTGCAGGCTAGGTTGATTGGCCATCCTAAATTGCTCCTTAGTGTCCCGGGATGCATCGGTTAGAGGGATTAGTGGGTAAGTATATGGGGATAGGGCCTGGGTGGGATTGTGGCTGGTGCAGACTCGATGGGCCGAATGGCCTCTTTCTGCACTGTATGATTCAACTATACCCACTCTCGTCCCAGTTGGTCCCTTACGCCAGGTGATCTTCTTCTGCTGTGTTGCCCTTAAAGGAACAATAACCACAAAGCAGCACATTGAGCATGTGCAGGTCTGAGTTTGCAGGAGAGCTTATAGAGTATGCCCACAAAACTAAGTAAGAATTGCGAGCAGGAGTAGGCCATAGACTCCTCAGGCCTGCACCTCCATTCAGTAAGATTATGCGTGATGACACACTCTATGTAGTGCCCTCATTGTCTGACGGTTGCAGATCACAGCTGTATGATGCTACAAATGGGACAAGGAGAGGAGGAGAATGAAAAGAGGCAGCGTCCAAGAATTACCTCAGTCTGTACAGGGATTGAACCCATGCTTTTGGCCATATTAGCCCAATCTAACCAATCAAGCGAACCAACCTCCCCCTGGCTAACCTTCCATTTCAATTCCACTTTTCCCGCCCTAACTTCCTGTCCCTCAGTTTCCTCAGCATACAAAAAAATGTATCAGTCTCACTCTTGAATATACTCAACCACTGAATAACCTTCAATCCTCCAGGGCAGAGAAGTCCAGAGAATCGCAACCCTCTTGAGTGAGGAAATGTCTCCTCAGCTCCATTTAAAATGGAGAACACCTTACCCTAAGATATGGCCTCACTTGACCCGCATTGTGGGTCAACCCACAGAACATGGATTCAAGAAGGCAGCTCACCACCACCTTCTCAAGGGCAACTAGGGATGGGCAATAAATGCTGGCCTAGCCAGCGACACCCGTGTCTCATGAATGATTAAAAAAAAAGTTGCGGACTGCCCAGCCAGGAGCAACCAGCCTCTTGGCTAATGATCCTGTCAAGATCTCTGAGTTACAATTCCAATTCAAATCAGAATGGGATGGTCAATCCGTATAATGAATATGGCAAACTGCCAAAGATCAAATGTTGCCCTATTCTGATAAATCAGTTGCTGTCCTGTTGTCAATGCTAGATTGGTAAAGCCCTAGAATATAAGAATCGGACAACTATTGTATGTAAGTCACCATTTCACAAGCCCTGACAGAGCAAATACAAGGCAAAGTTTCACTGTTTTAAGTGATACAAAATCTTTAATTGTTTCTTGAAAATGCTTCTACAATTTTACTACATCTGAGAAAAATCAACTCCACCTTGCCAAGAGCCAATCTTCTATTTGGTTTAACTCAAGAGTTGCCCAAAGTAAACCACTGCAGTACATTGCCAAGCTTAGTCATGGACCAATTCAAAGGTCACCATGCTCACTAATGCCCTCTTTAGAGTGTGGTGCCTGAAGGAGTAGGACCATAGAGTTCCTACAGTGCAGAAGCAGGCCATTTGGCCCATTGAGTCTGTACCAACTCTTTGACAGAGTATCTTACCTAGACCTTCTCCCACACAATATTTGCCTAATCCCACACATTTACTTACCATGGCTAATCCATTTAACCTACATATCTTGGGAAACTAAGGGGCATTTTGTTTTCTCTATGGCTAGTCCACGTAACGTGCACATTTTTGGACTGTGGGAGGGAACTGGAGCACCCGGAGGAAACCCATGCAGACAATGTGCAAACTCCACACAGACAGTCACCCAAGGTCAGAATTGAACCTGGGTCCCAGGCACTGTGGGGTGGCAGTGCTAACCACTGTGCCACCATGTCACTCTAGAAGGATTGCCCAAAGAACATTATCTAATAAAGGTAGAAACCACTTGCTACCTCCATACACCCATTCTGCTTGTCTTCATAATTGGGCTTAGTTATAAACTAGCTCCAAACTAAATTAAGTTAATTTAGCTGTGGCGTTCTTATTGTTCACTCATTCTTGGTTAGGGATTTGTTGCAGGGTCAAAGGGAGTAAAATTAAAAGTGAAAGTAAAAACTGAAAGGATATTAATTTTTGGAATCCTCTGCAGGAGAAGGCTGTGGATTTCCTGTCATTATAGTCAAGGCTGACATTGAGAGACTTTTGAACTCTCTGAAAGAATCAAGAATCATAGAATCCCTATCGTGCAGAAAGAGTCCATTCGACCCATCGAGTCTGCACCAACCACAATCCCACCCAGGCCCTATTCCTGTAACCCCATATATTTACCCTGCTAATCTCCCTGACACCAGGGTCAATTTAGCATGGCCAATCAACCTAACCTGCACATCTTTGGTGTGTGGGAGGAAACAGGCGCACCTGTTTCAGGCAAAAGACAAAACTATACCCATCTCCATTACTGCCTCTGGCAGCTTGTTCCAGACATTCATCACCCTCTATGTGAAAAAGTTGCCCCTCTGGCCCTTCTGTATCTCTCCCCTTAAACCTATGCCCTCTAGTTTTAGACTCTCCTACCTTTAGGAGAAGATATTGACTATCTAGCTGATCCGTGCCCTTCATTATTTTATAGACCTCTATAAGATCACCCCTCAGCCTCCTACGTTCCAGAGAAAAAGGTCCCAGTCCATCCAGCCTCTCCTTATAACTTAAACCATCAAGTCCCGGTAGCATCCTAGTAAATCTTTTCTACACTCTTTCTAGTTTAATAATATCCTTTCTTAGACTACAGCGAGTTTTAACGAGAGATATTGGAGAAACGGCAATTTGAAGAAGTTTCTCCCCCACCACCACTCCAAAAGAAAATGGCTAACTCGCGTTTTTCATAGGTTAATGTTAATCTTACGTTCCACTCAAATCCAGCGACAGCAATTCCTCCAGCTGCCCCAGTTCCAGCCAACCCAATGAACAGTCCGGAACCTTCACTGCTGGCAAATAGCGATGCCCCGATCTACAAATGATAAAAGGAAAAGGGTAACATGTTAAGTTTACTTGTGACACTAAAATATTTATAGGATCAAGAGAAACCAGAGTGTACTATAAGCGTGGTTGCATTAGACTTCAAGAAAATGGTTAGTGATTGCCCTCTGGAGGCCCAAACCATGCATTGCACCCAGGCTGAAGAGAACCAGTTCAATTCCTGGGTTTGATTCCAATCTCCGGTCACTGTCTATGCAGAATCTGCATGTTCTCCTTGTGTCTGCATGGGATTTGTCCGGGTGCTCCAGTTTCCTCCCACAATCCTATGATGTACAGACTAGGTTGATTGGCCATGCTAAATTGCCCCTTAGTTTCCTCCTGCTATTAAATCTCCTCAAGAAGAAGAGCCCCAATCTCTCCAATCTATCGATGTAAGAAAACTTCCCCGTACCTGGTACCTTGTGATTTTTGCAGCATCCTCTCTAAGGCCTTCACATCCCTCCTATAAACTGGTCATGATGATCTAGTTGAGGCCAAACTAGAGTTTTATCGAGATTTGTCATAACTTACTTATTTTTATACTCTATGCCCATCCTTATAAAGCCTAGGATATTGTATACTTTGTTAATGGCCTTCTCAGCCTGTCCTGCCACCTTCAATGACTTGTACTCCCAGGTCCCCCTGCTCCTGCACTCCCTTTAGAATTGTATCCTTTATTTCATATTGCCTCTACTTGTTACTTCCCATTAAAATGAATCCCACCGCCCACCGCCCCCCCCCCCCGCCATTTCTATGCATTAAATTTCATCTTCTTTCGTTCGTGGGACATAGGTGTCGCTGGTTGGCCAGCATTTATTGCCCATCCCTAGTCACCCTTGGAGGACATTTGAGAGTCAACCATGTTGCTGCGGTTCCAGAGTCACATGTGGGCCAGACTGGGTAAGGATGGCAGATTTCCTTCCCTAAAGGACACTAGTGAAGCAGATGAGTTTTTCCGACAACCGACAAAGGTTTCATGGTCATCAGTAGATTCTTAATTCAAGATTTTTTTTACTGAATTCAAATTCCATCATCTGCCATGGCGGGATTCGAACCCGGGTCCCCAGAACGTTAGATGAGTTTCTGGATTAATAGTCTAGCAATAAAACCACTAAGCCATTATCTGCCAAGTGTCTACCCATTTCCATCAACCTCATCATGTTCTCCTGAACTTTATCACATTCCTCCTCACAGTTCACAATACTTCCAAGTTTTGTATCATGTGTAATTATTGAAATTGTGGTCAGTGCACCAATGCACACCTCAATCCATCTCAATCGTAGATCCCAGGAGTGTTAACACTGACCCCTCATTGTGTACCTTTCCCCAGTCTGAGAGACAACCATTGACCACTAACCTTTCTTGTCACTCAGTTTTGTTGCTTCTGTCCCTTTTATTCCATGGACTTAAACTTTGCTGACAAGTCTCTTTTGTGGCACTTTATGAAATGCTTCTTAGAAGTCCATATATCCCATATCCACTGCATTACCCTCATCAACTTTCTCAAAAACTCAGGTGAGTTAGTTAAACATAATTTGTCTTTAGGAAAACTGTTGGCTTTCCTTGATGAATCGACTGACAGTTAATTTTGTTCTGAATTATAATTTCTAAAACTTTTCCATTACTGCTGTCACTGTGTTTATACTTGCACCTTTTCTTTAACATGGGTGTAACACTGACAATTTCCTGGTCCTCTGGCACCACCCAGCATACCCATGAACAAATGATGAAGAACCAGTTCTTCTCTTTTCTATTTGGTGGCTTTGATGGGAAAAAGGATGTACTGCATGATCTTGAAGTCTGTGGCTTGCTACCCCACTCAGACCATAGCATCCCTACAATGCAGAAGGAGTCCATTTAGCTCATCGAGCCTGTAACATCAACAATCCCACCCAGGCTCCATTACCGTAACCCCACGTCTTTACCCTGCTAGCCCTCCTGATACTAAGGAGAAACTTAGCATCACCAACAACCTAACCCGCACATTTTTGGGGTGTGGGAGGAAAACGGAGCATCTGGAGGAAACCCACGCAGATGTAGGGGGAATGTGCAAACTCCACTGGAATTGAACCTGTGTCCCTGGTGCCATGAGGCAGCAGTGCTAACCACTGTGCCACCGTGTCGCTCTACTCTTGGCATGGATGGCATCCATTAGTGGTACCCCATCTGAGATTCTTGCCAATAAAGACACTCTGCGACTTTTTGACACAGTTATAAAGGCAGATCTTAGACTTGTCGAATTAATTAGGCATGAAAATTAAGTAAAGACATCAGAATCTCATGCTCATTCACTAGGCCAGACAAGCTAAGGGAATGCGAAGTTGAAGTTCTTTAACTAACTACCTACCACTCAGAGCTATCAGGGCTACCCCTGATAGGGGTATAGGGCTATCAGGGCTACCCCTTTGCCCCGAAAGCTGGCAGCATTAATCGCAGCCCATGTCTTAACCCTTTATGAGGAAACAGATAAGTCAATACTTACAGGCCACCAAGCCATGTTTCTGCCTGCAAGGAAGTATCCACTGAGCGTGTTCCTGCTCACTCTGCATGTGGACTGTAAAGATGGAAGATAGATAGGTATTAAGCAGTATGTTGCCAAGAAAAAGGACATTTTGCAATTATAGCAGCTAATCTGCAATGTCTGCAAGAATATCCTAGATTTCCTTCTCAGTAACTGTATCTACTGAGCATTTTGACCTCATTAAATTCCCAAAAGTGCTTCGTAGGAGTGTTACCAAAAGAACTTTGACCCCAATTCACAGATGTTAGGGCAGTGACCAAAAGCTTAGTCAAAATGGTAGGTTTGAAAGTGCATCTTGAAAGGAGGGGAGGGAGAGAGCCAGAGATTTTGGGGTATTCCAGGATTTAGGGCCTCAGCAGCTGAAGGCACAGCCACCATTGGCAGAGTGATTGAAATCAGCGCAAGAGGCTAGAATAGAGCTACAGGACCCTGGTTCTGCGAAACGGAATTTCTACAGAGCAGAAGGAGGCCATTTGGCCCACTGAGCCTGAATCAACAATGATCCCACTCAGACCCTATCCCCATAACCTCACGTATTTACCCTGCTAATTGGGCCATGTTTGAACATAATCAGCCCTTTTACGCAAGCTCTTAGGTTGCGTGACCTTTAGCTTGTTGTACAATGACAGGTTCAATTTCAAATGTAATATAACTTCAAAAGTTGTATAACTTGTTGTGATATATACACTAAGAGGCAATTTAGCATGGCCAATCAACCTAACCCACACATCTTTGGATTGTGGGAGGAAACTGGAGCACCCAGAGGAAACCCACACAGACATGGGGAGAATGTGCAGCCTCCACACAGACAGTGACGCAATGCTAGGAATCGAACCTGGTCCCTGGCACTGTGAGGCAGCAGTGTTAACCACTATGCCACCGTGCCTCCCTTAGCATATAAATGTAATTTATGCTAGCTTCGAAACATTTGGCCCATTGTATCCGTGGCTGCTCTAATATTCCATTGCCTGGCTCAGTGTTAAATTTTGTCTTATAATGCTCCGATGAAACGTCTTGTGAGGTTATAATTGAAAGAGGTTATAGATATCCAAGTTCTTATTATTCATGAATTATACAACCAATTTTATATCAGTTCCATGGCAGGCTACCAAACCCGTTCTTCCCCTTCGTGAGTTGATTCCTACTCAGGGGTTTTGAAGAGCCAGAGACAAGAATTGCTTTAATGTGCAGCAAGAGTTCAAGACAATGAGGGAGAAACTCATCTTGGGTGGTACTATGAAATGGGCAACAGCATGATAGGGACAGAAGTGAGCCATTCAGCTCCTCAAGCCTGCTTCCTCACTTGATTTATACCTCAACTCCAATTACCCACCTTTAAAGTTTAACGTTAAAAACTTGAAGTTGAATTAATAGAGTCCACAAGTAGGCTTACATTACCGCTGCAATGAAGTTACTGTAAAAGCACCCTAATCATCTGTTTGGATACACTGAAGGAGAATTTAGCACGGCCAATGCACTTCACTGGCACATCTTTTGGACTGTGGGAGGAAACCCATGCAGACACGGGGAGAACGTGCAGACTCCACACAGACAGTGAACCAAGCTGGGAATTGAATGCAGGTTCCTGGCACTGTGAGGCAGCAGAGCTAACCACTGTGCCGCCCCTTTCCCTCTGAGTTAAAAATCTTAACCGATTCCCCAATAATCATTGAAGGAGCGAGTTCTAGATTTCGACTAACTTTCGTTCGAAAAATTCCTTTTAATTTCCCTCGTAAAGCTCCTAGCTCTGAACTTAACGATTAAGGTCCCTTGCTCTTGATTATCAGCAGAAATGGTTTCTCTTATCCACGGCACAGTGGCATGGGTGGCACGGTAGTACAGTGAATAGCACTGCTGTCTCACAGCGCCAGGGACCTGGGTTCAATTCCTGGCTTGGGTCACTATTTGTGTGTAGTTTGCACATTCTCTCCGTGTCTGCATGGGTTTCCTCCAGGTGCTCTAGTTTCCTCCCACAGCCCAAAGGTGTGCAGATTAGGTGGATTGGCCATGCTAAATTGCTCCTGAGTTTCAGGGGGATTAGTAGGGTAAATGCATGGGGTTGCAGGGATAGGGCCTGGATGGGATTGTGATCAGTGCTGGCTCCTTCTGGACTGTAGGATTCTATGATTCTATTTTATCAAATCCTTCCTTATATTTGACCTTGATCAGATCACCCTCTATGCTCAAATGAATAATAGCCAAGTTTACTCAGCCCATCCTCATATTTAACTCTCTAAGTCCTGCGCTCGTTCTGATGCAATTGCTTCTACAGTGCCTTAGCTGGTTTCAACATGGGAAATGAAACAGGGAAGAGAAAACCAAAGTTGCGAAGAGATGACATCTGTTTTGCTGAATGGACCCGCCCTTCATCGTTTTGAGTGTTGCGGATCCTGAAGGCATCCTAGCCATTGCATTTGTAGTTTGGTCAGGCATGTCACTCAAACAAGAAGCAGCAAAGCTGATAGATGGAATACTGTTGGATGTGCCTTTCAAACATCAGCAAGAATGAGCAGAGCTTAAGAAGGACTGCTCCCCTTTAATGCAATCACTTTTAAAAAAGAAACACATTACTTTTCCTTTTTGCCACTTCAATTTCTAATCCCAAATCCCAGTTTAAGCAGGAACAAATTCAATCCACTGTTGGATAAAAAAAACACTTAATTGGCTGCAAATGTACTAAATTTCCAATTCTCCTTCAGTGTACCTGAGCAGACGCCAGAGTGTGGTAACTAGGGGATTTTTCACAGTAGCTTCATTGCATTGTTCATGTCAGCCTACTTGTGACACTAATAAATAAATTTTAAACTTTATCTTGGGACACCAAGGGGCAATTTAACATGGCCAGTCCCACTAACCTGCACACCTTTGGAGTGTGGGAGGAAACCGGAGCACCCAGAGGAAACCCGCGCAGACATGGGGAGAACATGCAAACTCCACACAGACAGACAGCCAAGACTGGAATTGAACCGGATTCCTATCGCTGTGAGGCAACAGTGCTAACCACTATGCCACCGTGCCACCCTAATAATGGAAGGGAAAAGGGAACTGGAGGATGAAGAATTTATGGACAAAAAGTGAGGGTGCAGGACTAGACATAGCTACCATTTTAATGAGCTAGCAGAAAGATGATGGGACAAATTGCCTCCTTCTGTGCTGTACGTTTCCGTGACTCTAAGTATTTCATTCATTACACAGCAGAGAAAAATTCCATTAATGTCACCATGAACTTCTCAGAGAGGCCAATGGCCCGGATTTTACACAAGTGTTGTAACCGCCGACGCAATTTTTAAACAATTTAGAAAGTGAAAGACCAAAGTTTGTTCCTTTCCATTGGTTCCAAATGGAAATAATCAACAGAAAGGAATTGTGCAACATGTGAATGACATTAATATTTAGCAGATGGATGGCAGAATTTTACAAAAAATTTCAAGAATCTAAGCCTTAACAGCAATTATGCTTTTTGCAATAAACATTAAAATTCAGTAATATCACAACTATCATACATTGGAGAAACAGCAAGACAATTTAAGCATGTCTAGGATAAAAACAGAATATTAAATGTCGTTTTCCTGAATTTTAAATGACTGGACTGCATTTAGTCTCCATCGCCTGTTCCTCAGTGAAAGACCAAGGAGGGAATCCTTACTAAAGGATCAAGTGCTATGAAGTTTAATGTCTACTGCTCCTTCTAGTAACATGCACATCCAATTTCTGGATGGATGGGTCATAACTAATCTCAGAATATATTTACAGCCATGCTTTAAATGTTTTTTTTATTCAGTCAACAGGACCATTGCCAACCAGATAGAGATTGCAGATCAGAAATTAGTAAGAAATTAACAAGGAGCCCATCGTCACAAGAAGATTAAGGCAATTTACTTACCCATATCCCAACAAAAACATTTAGCACAAAATATGCCGCGATCACTATAATGTCAGAGATGCTGAAGGACTGTGCGGAGAGGTAATAGCCACCAGTTCTGTTCACCTCCATTGTTTCACTTGAGGTTGTGTCTGATGAAACCAACTGTGACAGTGCGAACTTTGATTGCCAATGAAGTCACTCATTAACATAAGAAATTGAACATTTGTCAAATGTTGTGCATTAGTCCAATGAGCCATCACAGTAGAGGTAGGTGCCATCCATGTGGTAATTGCTTATTTGCTCACCAATTAAAAAAGCAAACCTTTTAATCACTGTGACAGGAATCCCTCTAAACACACTTAGAAGCATGTCACACCATTACTAAGAGTTTGCTTTGCACACTTGATGCATCTGTTTCCACATGGCTGCCATTAACTATTAACTAAAGAATACTTCGTAAATATTTTTTTGAAGGAAGGTTGCCACTCAGTAACGTAAAAGGAAGTTCTCCTTTCTCTCCAATTCCAATGGGGACTCTGCACTAACAAAGTGCAGTCCCTCCAGGTGATGACCAACCTGTTGTGTGTTGTCAGTAATTTTAATCTTAAATTCAGATTTCCAATATTTTTTAAAATCCCAGTGCATCTGTTGTACAACAATGATTGCATTATTCAGGAGAAGCCTAACACTATCGCATTGTAGCTTATGATCATGAATCAATTACATGATCCTTCATCTCATTCAACATCTTGGGTGAGATTTTTCCGGACTCCCAGTAGCGAGTTTCCCGCCAGCGGGAGGTGGTGTGTTGTTTGTGAGAGGCGGGAGTCTCTGGTCCCATCTCTGTCAGTGGGAATGCCTATTGATGTCACCCCATGTTGCCAGGAAACCCACAGGCAGGGATGCAGGCCGGCAGGACTGGAGAATCCCGCTGGTATGAACAGCTGGAGAATATCAGCCCCATGCCTTTGTTAATGAGAATAGACCTATTAAGACCTAAAATCAGCTTTGGCTTGCTAATTTCAAGAACCAATGTTCACTCAGATAAATACAAAAGCAAAGCACTCTGGATACTATTTCATATAGATTTAGTAAGTAAATGAGCAAAAGTGATCTGGAAGATTAGTTCATAGAGTACATTTGAGACAATTTCTTAGAGTAGTAAATTCTAGTGCTAACCCACCAGCTATTGTGAACCTGGCAATGTGCAATGAGACAGGATTAATTAGTAAAAGAGCCTCTAAGCAATAGTGATCATAACATAATGGAATTTCACAATCAGTTTGAGGGTGAAAAGTGTGAGCATAGGACTAGAGTCTTAAACTTACATAGGGGCAATTAAAATGGTATGAGGACAAAATTGCCAAAAGTGAACTGATATTCCTTAACATACATTCAGTTGAGAAAAAAAGATTTAATGAAAAGGATGCACCATCATTAATAAAATAAGGAAATTAAGGATAGTATCAAATTGACAGCATGGTGGCACAATGGTTAGCACTGCTGCCTCACAGCGCCAGGGACCCAGGCTTGGGTCACTGTCTGTGTGGAGTTTGCATGTTCTTCCCATGTCTGCCTGGGTTTCCTGCAGGTGCTCCAATTTCCTCCCACAGTCTGACTAATAAATTTTAAGCTTAAAGTGAAAGTAGACACGTACAGTACTGCAAACCTTTTTGGTAGGTCAGATGATAGCACAGACTAAAAAAAAACAGCAAAGAATGACTTAAAAAAAGAAGAAATTGGAATATGAGAAAAAGCTTTCCAGAATTAATAGAAAATAATAAGAGCGTCTGTAAGTATTTTAAAATGAAAAAAGTAATTAAAGTGAGCATGGCTCCTTTAGAAGGTGAAAATGGGGAACTGATAGTAGGAGACATGGAAATGGCAGAAGTATTCTACAAGTATTGTGTGTCTGCCTTCTCTGTGAAAGGTTAAAAATACTTACCAAGAATATTTGAAAATCAAAAGCTGAAAGGAAGGGAAAAACATAATACAATCAGAATCGCTAGGAAAAAGATACTGGCAGAACTATTGGAACTAAAGGCTTACAAGTTCCCAGGACCAGATGGTTTCCTGAAAAGAATTGACTGCAGAGGTAGTAGTTCTGATTCTGATTTTCCAGAATTCCCTCGATAATGGAAAGATCACGGGAAATTGAAAAATCACTAATGTAATACTTCTATTCAAGAAAGGACGGAGACAGAAAGCAGGAAACCTTCTTTTTTCCATTTGGTAGTACAGAGCTTGAGTATTATCCTCTTGCTCAGTAATTTTTTATACTGTCTTCCCAGTACGCGTCTTTTTATCCTGAAGACCATTGACATGATGTGTTTTTCTTTTCAAATGCCTCCAGCTTTACAGCAAAGCTCTTTTCAAATACGCCAGATACTGCCTGGAATCTCAGTCTTCTCTGATTGGAAAAAGCCCCTCTTTTAAAAACACACAGAGAGATGTTTCTTAGTTGACCTTCCTGGCATTTTAATCTTTAATCCTCCCAGCCTTCTAATATTCGAAGCGTGAGGACTCACAATGATTTTGTCTTCCACTTAGGATCTTTTCTTGATGTTTGCGATGAAACAAAATTCCATCTCGTCATCAACTGCAATGTCCAAACTATGTTAGGGTTTGTGGGTTTTGCACAGACTTGATTTGCACACTTAGATTCAAACTAACATGCAGCAGTTTTATTGAAAGAGCTGTTCTCTGCTCTGCACTAATGCACAACTGAATATAAAACAGCAGCCTGATCACTCACCCTACTGACATGTGAATCCATCCTTAAAGCAACCATGTAACCCATTCAAATATATAATAGGCTACCAACACACCCACCACGTTAAATGTTCACTCCCTCTACCCCAATACACAGGGGCAGTAATGTGCATCATCTTCAAGGTGCACTGCATCAAATTCACTCAAGTTTAAAGCTTATTTATTTGTGTCACAAGTAGGCTTACATTAACAATGAAGTTACTGTGAAAAATCCCCTAGTCACCATACTCCACACCTGTTCAGTTACACTGAGGGAGAACTTAGCATGGCCAATGCACCTAACCAGCACATCTTTTGGACTGTGGGAGGAAACTGGAGCACCTGGAGGAAACCCACACAGACACCGGGAGAATGTGCAGACTCCACACAGACAGAGACCCAAGCCAGGAATTGAACCTGGGTCCCAGGTTCTGTGAGGCAGCAGTGCTGACAACTGTGCCACCTTGCTGCTGACAGTGAAGTCTCTTAGGTTGTTTTTTTCTCAGTATAATAGGATTCAAAACTTTTAATTTGTTCTGGAATTTGGAACACCCAGCAAATCCTGGTACCAAAACTTAGAATAATTTAACCAAGATCCCTGAAGAGCATTGCTGTCCAAAGCCATTTATCATTATGGAACAGTTCACATTCCACCGAAGGAATCAAGTGGAAGCATTTCTCAGTTTATGACAGCCTTAAAAAGGCTGGCACAACATTTTGAGTTTGGCGAGTCATTAGAAAATTCTTTTCGAGTTCACCTTGTTTGTGGTCTCTGAAACGAGGCTTTCCAAAGAAGATTGCTTACTGAACGTGCTTTGATTTTAAAGTCAGCAGGTGGAATAGATGGAATTGGCTGCTAAAGAGGCTTCACCATTTGGTGCAGGAATGAAGATCCACAAGTTGGGAGCTGCCCATAAAAAGTCAAAACAGCAATACGCATGTCATAGATGTGCCAAAATGGGTCATTCAGCAAGTGAATGCTGGAACAAGGATAGTCACTGCAAGAATTGTGGCAAAATGAGTCACGTTGCAAAAGCTTGGTGGGCTAGATCAGCCTCCCTTGAGAAGAATATTCAGAAGAATCTGGGTACTTCCTTTCTTCAAGAAGAAGCACAATTTGCTTTCTACAAAAAGAATTTAAAACATGGAAGAAAAGAATTATGACTATGAAGAAGAGAACATTCAGAAATATGCAGATCTCCAACTGAACATCTTATCGATACAGGGTGGAACACATAGGTGATTCTGAAGTTAAGTGGACAACTTGTTAGAATGGAAGTTGATACTCACACTGCTATATCTTTAATTCCTGAGACTACATACCAACAAAAGCTGAAGCATCTTTCTTTAAAACCAGTTGATGTGCTTTGAATGAGCTACATGGAAAAATTGGGCCATTAAAAGTTTACATCATGGTCAACTGTAGATTTGAGTGGACAAACAACAGAGTTGCCTCTCCATGTGATTTGTGGTTATTTTCCAGCTCTACTTGTGGGACCATGAAGAAAAAGCTTAGTTGGAGTGCTGTCAATGCCAAAACAAATCTAAAGCACCTTCAGGAAAAATACAAGACTGTTTTCAAAGAGACATTTGGCTCAATGAAGGAAATTCAAGTGCAACTCAAGGTAAAGCCTAATATTCAAACAAAAAGTCTCAAAGTGAGAGCACTGCTATATACAATTCATCCCAAGGTCATAGAAGAATTAGTACTACTTGTTAACACTTGTTGGAGCTGATAACGTTGAGTGACTGGGCTACCCCTGTTGCACCTGTCATGAAACCAGTTCAATCTCTGATTTTGAAACACACATAAATCTATTGTTGTGTGCTAACCAATATCCACTTCCTTTAGTTGAAGATTTGTGTGCTGAGTTATCAGGTGGGCAAAAATTCAGCAAGATTGATCTTTTACAAGCATATTTATAGATGAATGAGCCGCTGAACGTCAAGTATTGCTTACTATGGTTACTCATAAAGGTCTTTTTTGTTATAAAAGATTGTCTTTTGGAATAGCATCTGCACCAGCCCTATTCCAGACAGCAATTAGATTTTAGTGGTCTCTCTGGTGTACAATGTTAATATTCTAATTACAGGGTCCAGTGAAGCCTAAGAACACTTGAATAATTTATGAGCAACATCGGAATGTCTTCAAGCACATGGTCTGCATATCAAGAAATAAAAGTGTGTTTTTTTGCAGACATCAGTCAAGTATTTGGGTTATGTTATTGGTAGTAATAGCCTATATAAAGCACTAAAAAGATAGACACTATTTTAGAAGTACCATTCTGATGAATGTGATGCAACTGAAGTCCTTTTCAGGATTAGTAAATTATTAGGGCAAATGTGTTCCTAACTTAGCGACAGTATTGAAGCCATTGCATAATTTACTAAGTGTGACACTTTCATGGCCTGGACAACAGAACTTGAGAAAGCATACAAGAATGCCAAAGATGCTCTGCAGAAGTCTAAAGTATTGATTCATTTAATATGAAGCTACCTTTACTGCATGTGATGCTTCACCTTATAGATTAAAGACAGTAGTTTCACATGTTGTGGCTTCAGGAGAAGAATGACAAATATCTTTTCAATCATATACTCTGATGAGTGCTGTATCTAAATATGGTCAGCTAGAAATAGAAACATTGAGTAAAACTTTTGCATACTAAGGTTTTATCATTAATCATATGGTTATCATTTCACATTATTGACTTATCTTGACTCTTTACTATTTTTCAGCACCCCATTGTTAGCTGTAGGTGATTACAAAGATGGTCATTCACCTTACCTGCACATTCATACAGTATATAGCACCATCAGAGTGCCATGCTAATTCTGATGCATTATCAGACTTACTTTTACCTAATGAGCAGGTGCCACCAGCTGGTTTTGCTAATATACTTTATTTTTTGCAAGTAGATCATTTGCCTGTGACAGATTATCAAATTCAGAGACATATCAGAAATGAGCCCAAGATGGGGAAGTTAATGGATGTGTTACTGAGAGGATCGATAACTGAAGTGCATTGTCATCATCCTGATGTGTCAAGAAGGCTTGAGTTGACCACCCAAGGTAGTTGTCTACTGTGGGAATTCAGGTGATCTTTCCTTCTGGTCTGTGTGGAAGAGTTTTTAACAACTACATGAAGGACACACTGGTATACTCCAGATGAAGAAATTAGCACATTGTTATTTTTGGTGGCCAGGTCTGGATACCCAGATTGAAGAAGAAGTGGGACAGTGTCAATCCTGTGCACAAATAAGAAATAGACCACCGTTACCTCCTTTATAGCTTTGGGAATGGCTGAAAATGCCATGGCAATGATTACATGAAGATTTTGCTTGTCTTTTTGAGGGTTATATGTTCGCAGTTCGAATTGATGCACACTCAAAGTAGCCAGAAATTGTAAGCATGAGTTCCACTATAACCGAACAACCACTGAAAAACTTGATGAAATTTTTGCAAGATTTGGCAATTGAGAACAGGTTGTTAGTAATAATTGTTCATAGTTTGAAACAAGAGTTTGAGAATTAACTCAAAATAAATGTATTCAACATATAAAATCTGAACCTTATCATCCATCCACCAATGGATTAGCTAAAAGATTCATACAATCATTGAAATGTTCTTTAAAAGCTTCAAAAGAGCCAGATTAATTATCATGTCATATGAATACCTTTTAAGCATCTTATAGAGACACAACTCATGCAACTACTCAAAGTTTACCCACATTACTGCTCTGAAAGAGAAAGTAATGCTCTGAATGCTCTGCATTACTGTTCTAAAAGAGAAACTACAATAAAAGCAAACTATTGCGGTTGCTGGAATCTGAAACAAAATAAGAAAATGCTTGAAAGTCTCAGCAGGTCTGACAGCATCTGTGGAGAGAGAATAGAGCCAATGTTTTGTGTTTAGGTGACCTCTGACAAAGCTCTGACAAAGGATCATGGAGACTTGAAATGTTGGTTCTATTCTTTCTGCACAGATGCTATCAGACCTGCTGAGTTTTTCCAGCGTTTTCTACTTCTGTTATTGCTGAAGTTAAGAACTAATTCTGACTTGTTATTACCTCCAGAAACTTCAGAGATAGCAGAATATCAACAACAATGTTAAGTTGCTAAACGGGAAGTGAAGGCAAAACAACATTCAGTTCAGTGAGGAGATTGCATGTTAGTGCGTAATTATGCCACAAGTAAGAAATGGGTACTAGCCATAGTTTCAGCAAACATATGTCCGATTTCTTATATGATTGAAACCAAAGATGAACTAATTTGGCAACACCTTGTTGACCAATTGTTGTCATCTCAAAATGATTTCTCCAAACCTTCTCCAGATGTGCCAACTTCTTTAGTCCCTAGTCTTGTGAATACAATTACGGAAGATTTAGTTGAATCTGAGATACCTGATCATTGTGTATCTGCTACTGTACCAAGTTAGAATGATTCAGAATTAATTCCAAACCATTCTTTTGGATCAAGGACTGCCAAATTCCAGAATGTCATATATAAACAAAGAGGAATAGATGAACTCCTGATCAACTCGTATAATGATTAAATATGTACTTACTTTGTCTAGAGTATTATTAATCCTGTGTATAACATTGTACTAATTTGTGGTAATGACTACAGATGTAAAGGGGGAGGGATTTTATTTATTTAAAAGAGTTGTATGGCTGCTTTAAGAGCTGATTACATGATTTGATGGTGATAACATTTGGATGTGTGCTCAGGCTGTTGTTTTGCTTTCAGTTATGTACTTACAGCAGAGCGGAGAACAGCTCGTTCAATAAGGCCTGTTGTGTGTAAGTTTGCATCTAAGTGTGAAAACCAAGTCTTTCCTTTCTGTGTAAAAACCCCCTAACATAGTTAGCACATTAAACAACTAAGCAGGCTGTTCTGTCTTAGAGGGTGTCAAGCTTATTTAACGCTCATCCAGGCAATCAGAAGGTTATTCCATCACATTCTTGAATTGAGCCATGTGGATGGTGAAGTCAAGGGAGTTAGGAAGTGAGTTACTAACCATAGAATTCCTAACTTCTCACTTGCTCCTGTAGCCAAAGTATTTATGTAGCTGGTCCAGATCAGTTTCTGGTCAATGATAATCCTCAGGATGATAGTGGGGGCTTCAGCAATTGTGTGCCATTGAACATCATTGTGGTTATATTCTCTCTCGTTAGAGATCATCATTACCTGGCACATGTAAAAGAACAAAGAAAATTACAGTATAGGAACAGGCCCTTCGTACCTCCAAGCCTGCAACGACCATGTTGCCCGACTGAACTAAAACCCCCTACCCCTCCAGGAACTATATCCCTCTATTCCCATCCTATTCATGTACTTGTCAAGACGTCCCTTAAAAATCACTACTGTATCCTCTTCCATTAGCTCCCCTGGCAACAAGTTCTAGGCACCCACTACTCTCTGTGTAAAAAATCTGCCTCACACATCTCCTTTAAACCTACCCCTTGCACCATAAACCTATGCTCCCTAGCAATTGACTCTTCCACCCTGGGAAAAAACTTCTGACTATCCACTCTGTCCATGCCTCTCAATCTTGTAGACTTCTATCAGGTCTCCTCTCAACCTCCGTCACTCGAGTGAGAGCAAACCAAGTTCCTCCAACCTCTCCTCATAGCTAATGCAGGCAACATCCCTGGTAAATCTTTTCTGTACCCTCGCCAAAACCTTCACATCCTTCTGGTAGTGTGGTGACTATATTCCAAGCACAACCTAACTAAGGTTCTATAAAGCTGCAACATGATTTGCCAATTTTTAAACTAAATACCCCAGCCGATGAAGACAAGCATGCCGTATGCCTTCTTGACTACCTTCTCCAAATGCATTGCCACTTTCAGTGATCTGTGTACCTGTACACCCAGATCCCTTTCCCTATCAATACTCCTAAGGGTTCTGACATTTACTCTATATTTCCTATCTATATTAGACCTTCCAAAATGCATTACCTCACATTTGTCCAGATTAAACTCCATCTGCCATCTCTCCGCCCGAGTCTCCAACTAACCTATATCCTGCTGTATCCTCTGATGGGCCTCATCGCTTTCCACAAATCCACCAACCTTTGTGTCGTCTGCAAACTTACTAATCAATCCAGTTACATTTTCCTTCAAATCATTTACATATATTACAAACAGCAAAGATCCCAGCACTGATCTCTGAGGAACACCACTTGACATAGCTCTCCATTCAGAAACGCATCCTTCCACTGCTACCCTCCGTCTTCTTTGACCAAGCCAGTTTTGTATTCATCTTGCCAGCTCACCTCTGATCCCGTGTGACTTCACCTTCTGCACAAGTCTGCCATGAGGGTCCTTGTCAAAGACCTTACTGAAGTCCATGTAGACAACATCTACTGCCCTACCCTCATCAATCATCTTCATCACTTCCTTGAAAAACTTGATCAAGTTCGTGAGACACGACCTCCCCTTCATAAAACAATGTTGCCTCTCATTAGTATGTCTGCTTATTTCCAAGTGGGAATAAATCCTGTCTCGAAGAATCCTTTCCAATAATTTCCCTACCACTGATGTAAGGCTCACTGGCCTGTAATTACCTGGATTATTCTTGCTACCCTTCTTAAACAAAGGAACAATATTGGCTATTCTCCTATCCTCTAGGACCGTCCCTGTAGCCAGTGAGGATACAAAGATTTCTTTCAAGGCCCCAGCAATTTTCTCCCTTGCCTCTCTCAGCATTCTAGGATATATTCCATTAGGCCCAGGGGACAAACTATCTACACATCCTTTCCCCAGACTTATCATCCAACAAGTCCTTCTCTTTGGTGAATACTGGCGCAAAGTACTCACTTAATACCTCGCCCATTTCCTTTGGCTCCACACATAGGTTCCCCCCTTTCCTTGAGTGGGCCAACCCTCTTCCTGGCTACCCTCTTGCTCTTTATATATGTATAAAAAGCCTTGGGATTTTCCTTAATCCTGTTGGCCAATGCTTTGTCATGACCCCTTTTAGCCCTTCTTACTCCTTGCTTAAGTTTCTTTCTACTTTCTACTGTGGTATGAATGTTACTAGCCACTGATCAACCCAAGCATGAATATTGTCCAGGTCTTGTTGCATGTGGGCACAGGCAGCTACAATATCTGGGAAGTCATGAATGGTGAACCTTGTGCAATTATTAATGAACAAACCCATTTCTGACCTTACGCTGAAAGCAGCTGAAGGTCTGAGGAAATCCTGCAGTAATATCCCATGACTGAGATCATTGACCTCCAATAACTACAACCATCTTCCCAGGGAGGCACTGTGGCACAGTGGTTAGCACAGCTCCAGGGACCACGGTTCAATTCCCAACTTGGGTCACGTTCTCCCTGCGTCTGTGTGGGTTTCCTCCAGGTTCTCCAGTTTCCTCCCACAGTCTGAGACACGTGCTGATTAGGTGCATTGGCCATGCTAAATTCTCCCTCAGTGTATCCAAACAAGTGCCGGATTGTGGTGACTAGGGGATTTTCACAGTAACTTCATTGCAGTGTTAATGCAAACCTACTAGTGATACTAATAAATAAACTTAAACTTTGTGCCAGGTGTGATTCCAACCTGTAGAGAGTGTCCACCCAGCCCCAATTCTCATTGACTCTTATTTTCCTAAGGCTTCTCAATGCCACATTTGGTCAAATGCTGCCTTGCAGCCAAGGGCAGTCAGTCACTCTTACCTCAAGTTCAGTTTGTTTGTTCATGTTTAAGCAAACACTGTAATGAGGCCAGGAGGTTAGTGGTCCTAACGGTATCTAAATTGCGTGTTAGTGAGCAGGTTATTG
Source organism: Carcharhinus amblyrhynchos (assembly GCF_965287045.1). NCBI lineage: Eukaryota > Metazoa > Chordata > Chondrichthyes > Carcharhiniformes > Carcharhinidae > Carcharhinus > Carcharhinus amblyrhynchos. The sequence goes on along the minus strand of NC_137341.1, from coordinate 40,546,738 downwards.
CCAAATAAGGGTCAATTAATTGTATGGTGATCCCTTCCATTGCTTTTGTTATGAACAGGATCCCCAATATTCAACCGCCTCCATTGGTCACAACCAAGGTTTAAGTTTCTTCTTCACAAGGCTATGCCTTTCCCAAATCAGAATGTATTTAACTATGCAGTGAACAATACAAAGTCAATCAAACAGGGTTTTCTTGAGTCAAGAAATACATTAACCACTAAACACAAAGGAAAATGCAATAAACACAGAGCGTCAAACAAAGATATTAGAAATAAGGGAAGTTAGTATCCAATAAAAATGTGTTAAAGGAATTTATGGTTAAATGCCTTTTTGATTGTTCTTGAGGTATAGATTTTTCAACCTTGTGGCCAATTTGCTGGTTTCATGGATGCGATTGCACTGATAATGAGATCTTAGTTCACCAGTAGATTTCCAGTAATGTTGGTTTCTAAACACTTGTCCAAAACAGAGAGAGTTTTCAACCTGTTTATCCTCTGGATATCTTTCTTGCAATCTCCCTTGCAGTGTCTGTAGTTTGGTGTGCATTTATTGTGTATGCCCAAGGAGTTTTGGATTGGTCTGTCTGTGGTGGCCATTGCTTCAGTAGCCAGCACTTTGCATTTTAATGGCTCTTCATCAGATAATAATGGTGGATCTTTAGGAAATGTCCTTCTCTTTACATACACCTGAAAGTGTCTTGTTTGCTTTCTCACTTACACATTAAGAGCTGGTCTTGTGTTTTAAACTACTTTGTTCTGTCTCATTTCCAAAATATCTCACCAGTTGAATGTTGAGAAGTCATATTTGACCTGATTGTAATCTCCTGCCTATCACCAATAACCTTTAATCCCCTTGCTTATCAAAACAACATAGCAAAATTTGTGGATGATACTAAATTAGGTTGAAAACCAAGCAATGAAGAAGATATAAAGTTTTTACAGATGGATATAGATAGGCTAGGAGAATGAGCCAACATTTATAAGATGGAGTTTAATGTTTTCCATTTTGTAAAAAAACCAATTAGAAAGGCAAATCATTACCTAAAAAGAAAGCAGATGCAAAATGCATCCAGGCTGAGGGATCTGCATGTCTATGTGCATGAATTGCAGAGTATGGTGGTTGAGCAGGTAACTTTAAAAAAGGCACATGAGATGTTGACATTTATTGCAAAGAGACTGGAGCATAGGAGTGGAGTGTTATAGTAATTGTATAGGGTGTTGGTGAGACCACATAGAATCATAGAAACCCTAAGTGCAGAAAGACACCATTTGGCCCATCGAGTCTGCACCCACCACAATCCCACCCAGGCTCTACCCCCATATACCTACTAATTTTATCCACTAATCCCTCCAATCTACGCATCTCAGGACACTAAGGGGCAATTTTAGCATGGTCAATCAACCTAACCTGCACATCTTTGGACTGTGGGAGGAAACCCACACAGACACAAAGGGAATTTGCAAACTCCACACAGTGACCCAAGCTGGGAATCAAACCCAGGTCCCTGGAAGCTGTGAAGCAGCAGTGCTTGCTACTGTGCCATCCCAATACATTTGGAGTATTGTGTCCAACTTTGGTCTCATTTGAAGAAGCAATCACTTGCAGCACCTGGATATCAACTTTTTTGGGATTTCAGATTGTGGGACCTCAGGTTCCTCTGACCTATAGAGTTCTGCAGTCTATTTTCAAGTAGTATACTGTTTTTGTTTTTCATGCCCAAGTAGACAGATTGACATTTACCCTTTTCCTCTACCTACCACTTACTATGTCATAGCAACATTGGAACTGGGTGTGGAAGTAGGCAAATTCAGCTCTTTGAGCCATCTCTACCATTCAAATCAGATCATGGCTGATTTCTCCCCGGTTTCAAATTCACCTCCCCTCCTGCTCTCTATATCCCTTTATGTATTAGGGATCTCCTTCTGGAAGCCATTCAATAATTCAGACTCCATAGCACTATGGCGAAACTCACACACTGCCTGTAGTTCCTCCTCATCTCAGTTTTAAATTTGCAGCCTCAACCTCTATGACCTCTTGTAGATTGCCCCATAAAGGGAAACATTTGGACCACATATACTGTATCAATCCCTTTAAAAGTTTTATGCATCTAGATCAGATCTCTCTCATCCTTCTAAATTCTAGCCAGTACAAGCTCAAACTGTTTAATCTTGTCTCATACGCCAACCCCGTTATCCCCAGAAACAAACTGGTGAACCTATTTTGAACTGCCTCCAATGCCACAAAATTTACCAACAGACAGCAACATTGATGGAAGTGATGATGATGCCAAAGAACAGCTACAACTTCTTGATGGGGCCTTTTCCTAAAGGCTTTCAAAAAAGCACATTTTAAGTGAAATGGTGATTGAACAGCAGATGTGCATTTTTTCAATTGCCAAGTTGATTGCTGTAAACTGGAAAAAAGCTTCTTTAATATGGTTAACGTTTGGTCCTAGTGGTATTAGGGAGACTTCTGACATGGCTCCCCTCTGTTACCCAGGCCCTATCCTCTGCTGGAAAGTCCATAAACCGCTCAATTTTCAGGATGACAACATTCCATCAGAACTGGAGAATGCCAAAGATGTTAGAAGTTTTAAGTACGGAACATGGGCGGGGGGAGGAGGAGGAGGAGGAGGAAACAGTACAAAATGCAAAGTTTACGATAACAGTGGAGGGAGGCGAGATTAAAGAAAATGGTGCAAGGCAAAAAGAGATGATAACAGGGCAAAGAAACAAAAGTCAAGAAGCACATTTTAATTAATCAAATTACAGCCTTTGTTTGTTTACTTGTTCTATTACTATCTCATTTTGCCTTCCACCATCATAGAATCCTTACAGGTCAGAAGAGGCCATTCAGCTCGAGTCTGCGCAGACTGTCTGACGAGGCCCTCTCCCCCATCCTATTCCTGTAACCCCACTCAATTATTCCACTAATCCATCTAAACTGCATATCTTTGGACTCTAAGGGGCAATTTAGCATAGCCAATCCACCTAACCAGCACATCTTTGGACTGTAGGAGGAAACCAGATCACATAAAAGGAAACCCATGCAAACACGGAGAATTTGCAAACTCCACAGACAGTGATCCTAGCCAACAACTGAACCTGGATCTCTGGCGCTAAGAGGTAGCAGTGCTGACACTGTGGCTTTCATCATTTTTTAAATTATCCAACCCCAGATCTTCTGCTTTGTATTTTTTCCTTTGCCACTGTAATTGTTTAAAACCTGTCATATCACTAACTTCTGCATTCTTATACAAGGTCACCAATCTGAAGCATTTACTGTTTATTCACAGATGCACAACATGAAGTATTTACAAAATTATCAGTTTCTATTCCAATCAATTAATGTCCTGCCTTATTTGCTACTAGGTTTGCAGACTAAGAGGATCCTTGAGTCTTTGGGGAATTGAGAAATTTGTTCCCACACAGGAGTTTAGATATTTACTCCAGTATCTTCTACCTACAAATGGTGAGTTATAACAAGGGTCCACCCTAGAGAATGGATGCCAGGTGAAATTAAAAATTAGGCTTGGTATAGTGTGCGTCTATCCTAAATCCAGGGCTTAATACTCGAACATTGCTCACCTGGGACCCGGGAGAATCTTTATCTTAAAAGGGGCATGAAATCTACTTTATAACAAAAGCATATTCTGATGAAGGGTCATCTGGACTTGAAAGATTAGCTCTCTCCACAGATACCATCAGACCTGCTGAGATTTTCCCGCATTTTCTGCTTTTGTTTCAGATTCCAGCATCCAGGGTAACAATTGAAATGTTACACATAGATATAGTCAAGAAGAGAAGAAGTCTATTAAAGCCCAATCCTTTGAAAGTCTCAGTTAATCTATACCAAAGGGGAGATGACTACGTGTGTCAGTCAGTATGTAAACAGCATAACAACCTGCCAGCTGGTCACTTTACAGTAACAAGACAAAATTAATGGAAAAACATATTCTGCTTACCAAAGCTTAAATTATGTTCAGCTAAGCTAAAAGGTACTTTATGTTACTGTAAACAGCTCTCTAAAACAATCAAGCACCAATGAAATATGTTTGTCAGGTGAGATGAGATAAATGCAAGGAAACAAAGCAAAGACTTCTAATCTACAATAGGCAGCACTTGGACAAACGGTCAGTCATTAATACTGGGGCTATCCTCAAATTTTAACTGCGCTATTGTGAAGGTAAGTACAAAATTGTATGCGTGATGAAAAGAAAAAGCCGTCTGCAGTTCGGTGTTTAAATTATGTTAATCTAAATTAATTGGCAGGCTCAAAAACATCCAAAAAAAGTGGACATGAGCAAGTACAAAACATTTAAATCTAGTCTGCCTCCATCTTAATGGTGGCTTTTGTTGACAGAAAAGATTGAGGCAATATTTCTAGAACAGTTGAGTACCAGTTCACAGTTGTAATCTTCTTCCAAAAATTGGGTACCTGCAAGAGATCTTATTTAAAATATAATGAAATGTTACAACCAGAATTATAGTTATCACTGAAATCCAATTTTTAGATCCATGGTGCTGCAAAGGAGATATTACTGACTATTCACCTGTAAAAGTCACTTTTCCACCTTTTGTCCTATTTAAAAGGTTTGCAATGGTAAGCATAAAAACAATTTGAATGTTTGAAAAACCTTGCAAGCTGAAAGTGACATATACCAAATTATTCCAAACTTTTTGAATAAACCTCAAGCACAAAATTCCTATTAATTATACTTCACCTCAATGATACATATATATTTTTTAAAAATATCCTCATACTGTACTTTCCAAATCCATGACCACTACCATCTAGGACAAGGGTGGCACATTTGTAGAATCACAGAGCGCACACGCAGCCCTATGGCCCACTGACTCTGCATCAACAGGCAAGAAACACTCAAACTCCCACCTCATCCCATCTATCAGCCTTGGGAACACCACCACCTGGAAATATTCCTCCAAGTCATTCTGAAAATGGTGAAATACATCACTTTTCCTACAGTCACTGGATCAAAATCCTGAAACTCCCTCCCTAACAGCACCACATGGCCTGCAATGGTTCAAGGCGGCAGCTCACCACCACATTCTCAAGCGCTATTAGGCTTGTGCAATAAATGAGGGCCTAAGTCGGCGAAGCCTGAATGAATAATTTTTAAGAATATTGTAAAAACACGCAACAATTTAGAGTTTTATTTCAAACTTTTAATCAACTTTGTTACACTTCTGCTAATTGCAAAACTTACAAACGGTTACCAGTATTCCATGAAACAAGGCCCAGTGACCTTTGTAAAGCATCTGAAAGGGCAAGTGCACAGAAAATTTTTTGTAGCAGTTTCAAGTGTTTTGCAGACCTTTGCACAACTACATAATGCTCAGGTTATTATAAATATACAAACATGGAAACACATCAAAAATCTGAAAAAATAAATTAAAAGCATACATCTTTCCTATTAAAGCTTTATTTTTGGATTTTTATCAGAACCATGCTGGCGAGAGATGAAGCATTATGCAAGTCCTTTTACTTCAGGGACCTTGGCGTTGATTTTGCCCAGGCTCAAGAGCAAAATCTCTCTTCAAGCAGATGTTATCAGTCCTACATAAAAAGAATATGAATAACCTCAATTTGTTTTCCAGCAAGGTCCCATTGCAAACTGTCATTGAGAAAAGAAAACACTCTGCAGCAGTAACTTACTCCATTCGCTTGTGTTTTTTTTTAAACGGAGCAGTAATCACATCAGTGAAACTGGGTGGGTTGAATATGAAAGCACTCAAAAAAAAAAACACACACACACAGCTGAAATTAAGCTTTAAAGCCCTTGCATTAAAGACCATCGCTACCGATGCTAACACAGCTCAATCAGCAATGGTTCTGCAAGTCCTTCCAGCCAGTTCCACTGATAAAGAACGCTAGAATTACCTGCAAGACAATTTAAAAGGGTAGGAAAAAAGTGGGATAATGATAAACCTGCTCTTTAAATTGACGCATTTTGCACCAAGTAATAAATACAACAGAAATCAAGCAATTAAAATGTCAAGTAATGGCAGTACTGCACTACTCTCACTGCCAATTAATTCATATAACATGTCATGCCAGTCAACATATACTTTACTACTGAATACATTTACCAGCCGATTGGTATGTTGGAATCGAATTATCAAATGGTGATCAATTATGCAACACTCAGGATTCCCCATTCACAAAAAATACACCTTATGTTCTCATAATATTCTCGGATCTTACTTAGGATCCAATTACACGGTTCCATCACAGCAATGTAACGACCAGATATTTTCTTCTCCAAGGAGAATGCTTGCTAAACGTACGATCGATCGCAGACAATGCAAGTTAACGCACCCAGACAGGACATTTAGAAAATTGGTTCAGGGCACAGTTGGTGAAGCACACATTCTATTAGAAAGCCAGGGAAACGTTCTGGTTTTGGATTCTCTTGAGGTGGAGGCATTTACTATGCAGTACAAGGCGGGAGCAGGGGTGTCTTTGGTGCGATCCCTGGGGTCCACTCTTCAGTAACGTTATCTCAAATACACACAAAAAGTCTACCTGCCTCAATGGTCACTTGACCATTAATCAGGAAACTTTCCTGAAGTTTAAAAGGGAAAAAAAACAGAACACACAAAGTAAAAAAAGTTACTCTCAAAAGATGGCTAACTTAATCTGCACAATTTTACAATCACGTATCCCTTTATTACACTTGCTAGTGCATTAATAATCAAAAATGATTTTTAATATTAACATGCGACTTGATTTACAATTTTGAAACACAAACAGCCCCAACAACATTCATGATCTTTAAACGAGCAAGATTTCCCAAGAATGTTGTTCAGGAATTTGGGTTTCATCCAAAGTGATTTATTAAATCATGAGAAGGAAATCCAAAGAGAAACATGCAAACTCCAGCCACAAAAACAAAAAAAATTAGTATCACGCAAAGATAAGGGAGTTGCAGGGTTGAAGAATTAAGGATTTCACTCAACAGAGATTAAAACAGGACAGATTGGAATACTTTAATTTCCTCTTGAAGTAATTCCAAAGTAAAATTTTCCAAGGTTTAACAAAAACAACCGCTGCCGAGGTAACCTCCTCCAAGCACAGGACAGGCTGTGAAAAATATTTCCAGGTATGAAGTGGAAAAACATTATGCCGCAATTAAAATAAAGGACTGGATTTAACATTAGCCCTTTCCACCAAAGCGATAGGAGGATTGCATGAGCTACTGAAAATCCCTAGCATACCAGTTTTAAAATATATGAACTCTCAGGCTGCTAAGAGGAAGTCACTTAAAAACTTTGAAACTTTACTGAACAAGCACACTAACCCCTGACACAGGGGTTAGTGTGCACAATTTTTGCCAAGTCATTTTCTAAGACAGACAGAAATCTCATTCAAGCTGGTGAAAGGTGACAAGAACAAAGAAACATACAACACAGGAACAGATCCTTCAGCGCTCCAAGACCGTAACGCTCATGATGCCCTAACTAAAGTGAAAAACCTTCTGCCCTTACTCGGGGGGGGTCTGTATCCGTCCACTCCCTCCCTATTCAAGTACCCAATCCAGATGCCTCTTAAATGTCGCAAATGTGCCTGCTTACAGCAAGGTGCCCAAAGATATGCCAGCATTCCCAGTTTTAATATTCAACCCCACACACTCAATAACTTGAGCTGCTTAAATCTGGTGGAAAGATCAATTAACAGCTGAGATGAGCTTTTTGAATTCCTGTGCTGCTGCTTGTGGGATTTGCTATGTTAAGGAAAGTGGTAGTAGTTTCCCATTGTGCATAATTTATCAGCTATCCACTGAAATTAGGCTTTCTGCCCTCAAAGGAAAACCAGTTGTTCTAAACAGATTCTGAGGTCAATTAGAAGATATCCTGAAGTCAATAAAAGGATGACCCCTGACTATTTTCTGCTACTGATGCAGCTGGTTGCAAAACCCAAGTTTCTCATAATCAGAAATATCCACAAAGATAGCTGTCTTTTAAGATTTGTTTTGCGCTTGCATAAAAATGTAGCACACTTCCAGTCTGATGCACAACACCAGATGCAAGATTTTTAAAATATACATTTCCCTGCACTGGTAACACCAACATTGCCTTTGCCCATTATGTAACAACTATTGTTGGCATTAAATCCTCCACAGGAGGGTGCTGTGACTTCACGAATAATATGTAGCAAGACTGCCTCTTAGACTTGCTGAGTCCAAGGATGGTGCTGCAACATCAGCCTGTTACAACAAACACAGGTAAAAGCCATGCCTGCCACTCCAACTAGCAGTGAGCAAGGTCGTGGGAGATTCTTCATTATTGAAACTGCCGCTGGTTCCCAAACAATCTACTTAAAGAAATATCAATCTATGGCTGGTTGCTGGGGGGACAAAGTAAACTGTTTGAGGAAGAACATACTACCCCAGAACTCCTCAGCTGTAAGCGGCAGTCAGAGGCAGAGAGAAGGCATGCTCATTAAAATGAGACAAGCAGCGACAGGTCCTCATAAAAAAGGGCAATCCAGCCTCCAATCAACCAAGTGGAGCCTGGTATGAGCAGTGGGTTCCTGAGTGGTCTAGTTCGGTCAGAAAATGGCACATGTTGTCAGAAGCCCAAGACAGCATACTCTCATTTTGGTTACCAAGCAGAACCTACCAAAGGATCCAGAGAATGAAGCACTCAGTTTCTGTTCACTGAGGCATGTTTGACCACTCAAACCCAGCTCCCCAATGTGCCCTGGAGAACAGTGAAAGCTGACTATAATCCACATACTTGGTAGCACTCTCATTCCAGGATGGTTGGTATAGGGATTGGGAAAACATGTATCCTGATGCAGTATTGAGAAGTCTTGAGATCGAGATCAAGATTTACTTTAGGGCTGGAAATGGGCACAACTTATGTGCACAAATATAATGGCAACAAACAATCACATTTCAGAAAAACACCAGTATCTACTTCCGCCTAGTTACAACTGTATCAAAAGTTTTCATTCAAGCTGCTTAGCCCTGCAATTTTAATAGATCTCATTCAATGCTTTAAATTATCTGTTACACATCAGAAAAAATACCACTGCTTTGCTCATATAATGTTTACATCTTTAAGACAGTCCACCAGGTCTTGAAGTCTCTGCAGACCATGGAATGAGTATAACACAATTTCAGCATCAATCACAATACATAAAAAAATGATTCCCTTCAGAATATTTAATCTTCAAAAAACTGGAAATCTATTCATTGATTCCACCATATCAACATGTATGTTAACCTCCTCTCCCTGACTGATGGCTATGAACGATGGATCAAGGGGATTCTTGACTATGTTACACATTCACTGAAGCAGACCTACACAAATATAAATTACACTAAGCGAATTGATCCTCCTGATACTGTGAATCTTAACTGGTCAGAACAGACAGTTCACAAAATGTTACTTAAACATCATCAGGGAGGATCGTCAATGCATAATGAATGAGGGCAAATTATATAGAAAGAAGGACAATCCAAAGCTATCAGACTAATATCATGAAGGAGCACCAAGTGCAAACAGCAATCCAATGTAAAAACGTATTAGACTGTGTGCACCGATCTCACGTTGATTTATGAGCTGGTGTCTAGGCTTTTTTGGGCACAAAACTACTGAAATACCTTTTTTTCCCCAACTGAAACTCACCAAGTCAATCCTTTCTTCTAAATCGGCACAATTTAAATAGCTGTTATTTTTAATAGCTCTGCAGATTTTAAAGAAAGTGTGGCTTCTTTTCATATGAATTATCCAGACTATAAGCTGGATGGGTGGAGAGGGGTGGGGGTAACTTCTGGAATAAATGTTAAGAACACTCAACATAGTTTACTGGGTTGATGCACCATGGGCTGTGGAATTTAGCAATAAAGCCCATCAGCAAGCTTGCTGAGTTACCCATGGCTTCTGCAGAATTTCCTGATCTTTTACACAGGACAGCATCACAGTTGCTCCTGGTGTCCTTGGGCTACAGAGTGCAGATAGCAAATATAACAAAGCTGCCCCATTCTTAGTTGCTATCCAGTGCATGTCTATGTGCAGTTACTACACAAGCAGAGTGTCCGATTGTGCCAAGCCTGCCCACCACACCCCCCCCCCCCCCCCCAACCAATAAACAGGTGCCACTAAACGCATAAAAGTACTCGAAGACCATGTTAGCTGTACAACTACACTCTTTCAGGAAAAGCAACACAAAACAGGCATACCAGGGTCATCCAGTGTGTGGGTAAGGGAGAAACATGGTGGATGAGGAGAGATTTTAGTTACAAGATAGCTGCTTAAAAATGGTTAACGGCCTTTTTTTTAAATAAATGGGTTAAAAGCCACATAGAACATTGCAATTTTATTCCTTACGCAGAAAGGAAATACCAGGTGATTCCATTTAATTATTCAACTAATTCATCACATGTAATATTGAAACATTTACTTTTAAAAAAGTCCAGTTTAAAAACATTAGAAAGAATTTGCATTTATATAGCTCCTTTCATGACTGCAGGACATCCTAAAGCGATTTACATCAAAAAGTACTTTTGAAGTATAGTCACTAATGTGGGAAATTAGCACAATCGAGGTTGGCTATTTCACGTATTTTGTTTATTACTCTTTATTGTACTGCTGTCTCTTAAGCTTGGAGCAGATAATCTTTGAGAGCAAAGATGTAGCTACGATATGTAAAACATAGTACAATACTCCTAAATACAAAAGCAATAAAAACAATCGGGATTTTGGTCATACTTCTGAGCTTACAAAACAGCAAGGATATCTGAAGTATTGTATAGATGTCTCTATATTCAGCATTCACTTTACAAAGTTGGCCTCTTATTATAGAAACTTTTGCACCAGTGAATCGTGACACTTCCTTGCCAAGTTAAGTGAAGGTACACTTCGAGTTGGCCTTAGGGAACACCATTTCAATCATCCATACCAATATTTCGGAATAGATATGACATTGATTCACCATTGTGGATTCTTCGAATGGCCTCAGACAAGATCATGCTGATATCAACGGTCTTTATTTTATGGCACTGGAGTTTCTGGATTTCGTGCGGTATTGTATTGGTTACCACCACCTGCAGAAGAGCAACATAGATGATTAACTGGAAAATGCTAGCTCAGTACCAGATCTTGGTCAATAATTTACAAGTCTGCACTGTTCCATAGCCAATTACAATTAGAAATTGCTAGAAAGCTCTAACAAGTGGAACATGGGGCACTTGGCAATACAGATTTGAATTATAATGGTTTTATAAATACTACAAAAAAGAATCTATGATTATTTAACTCAATATCGTGGACTACGAATTAGTAGACTTTGGTTACCTCATCAATTGCTGATTCTTCTATCAATCTGGGTGCATCAGATGACAAAAGACCATGGGTTGCCATTACATAGATTTTGTAAGCTCCTCTTTCCTTCAACGTATCCGCAGCTGCTAAAAAGCTATCAACGTCATCGATTATGTCATCCTGTGAAAAGTTCAGATTAAAAATAATTATCCATTAACAAATCCTGCTTCAACAAAATGGAAACTCAAATGCTTTAACTGCAGAAGGAATTGGAACAAAGCAGTTGAGTGTCTGGAGCACAACAATGATACTACTACTACAAAGAAAGCAATAAAGAAAGGAAAGATAGATTATGCAAGTAAACTAGCACAAAATATAAAAACTGATAGTAAAAGTTTTTACAAATATATAAAACAGAAAAAAGAGTGGCTAACATAAATGTTGGTCCCTTAGAAGATGAGAAGGGAGATTTAATAATGGGAAGCAAGGAAATGGCCAAGGACTTAGACAAGTTTTTTGTGTCGGTCTTCACAGTGGAGGACACAAATAGCATACTAATGCTATTTGACGGTCATGGGACTGTAGGGGGTGAGGACCTTAAAACGATCACTATTACTAAAGAGGTAGTGCTGGGTAGGCTAATGGGACTAAAGGTAGACAAGTCCCCTGTTCCGGATGGAATACATCACAGGGTTCTAAGAAACAGAAGTAATAGCAAATGCATTAGTTGTAATTTATCAAAATTCGCCAGACTCTGGGGAGGTGCCAACTGATTGGAAAACAACTAATGTAACGCCATTGTTTAAAAAAGGAGGTAGACAAAAGGCAGGTAACTGCAGGCCGGATGGCTAAACATCCATAGTTGGGAAAATGCTGGAATCTATTAAGGAAGAAATAGCAGGACACCTGGAAAAGAATGGTTCAATCAAGCAGACGCAGCATGGATTCATGAAGGGCAAGTCATGTTTGACTAATTTACTGGAATTTTGAGGATATAACGAGTGCAGTTGACAGAGGGAACCGGTGGATGTGGCGTATTTAGATTTCCAGAAGGCATTCAACAAGGTGCCTCACAAAAGATTGCTGCATAAGATAAAAGTACACGGAGTTGGGGTAAAGTGTAAGCGTGGGTTGAGGATTGGCTATCTAACAGAAAGCAGCGAGTCGGAATAAATGGCTGCTTTTCTGGTTGGCAATCAGTGACTAGTGGCGTGCCGCAGTGATCAGTGCTGGGGCCTCAACTATTTACCATATACATAGATGATCTGGAGGAGGGGACCAAGTGTAGGGTAACAAAGTTTGCGGATGACACAAAGATGAGTGGGAAAGCAAATTGCATGGAGGACACAGTCTGCAGAGAGATTTGGATAGATTAAGTGAGTGGGCAAGGATCTGGCAGATGGAGTATAACGTTGGTAAGTGTGAGGTTATCCACTTTGGAAGGAATAATAGTAAAAAAGACTATTATTTAAACGGTGAAAAATTACAACATGCTACTGTGCAGAGGGACCGGGGGTCGTTGTGCATGAATCACAAAGACTCAGTTTGCAGGTGCAGCAGGTAATCAAGGCAGCAAACAGAATGCTGGCCTTTATCGCGAGACGGATGGAGTATAAAGCAGGGAGATCGTCCTGCAACTCGACAAGGTGTTGGTGAGGCTGCACTAGAGTACTGTGTACAATTTTGGTCCCCTTACTTAAGGAAAGATATATTAGCTTTGGAGGGGGTACAGAGAAGGTTCAGCAGGTTGATTCCGAAGATGAGAGGGTTAGCCTACGAGGAGAGATTGAGTAGACTGGGCCTGTATTCATTGAAGTTTAAAGGTTGAGGGGAGATCTTATAGAGGCATATAAGATAGTGAAGGGGCTAGACAGGGTAGAAGCAGCGAGGTTATTTCCACTTACAATGGAAACAAGAACTAGGGGGCATAGCCTCAAAATACAGGGGAGTCAATTTAGAACAGAGTTGAGGAGGAACTTCTTCTCCCAGAGGGTAGTGAATCTTTGGAATTCTCTGCCCAATGAAGCAATAGAGGCTACCTCGTTAAATGTGTTTAAGTCACAGATAGATAGATTTTAAACCAATAAGGGAATTAAGGGTTATGTGGAGCGGGCGGGCAAGTGGAACTGAACCTACTATTGGATCAGCCATGATCTTATTGAATTGGGGAGCAGGCTCGAGGGGCTAGATGGCCTACTCCTGCTCCTATTTTTTTTATGTATTCCAACGTTAGCCAGAAATGCAACATCTCACTTTAGGTTTACATTTACATTTCCAGAGCTGTATTACAGCAGTATACCTAATGGTTTACTGTACAATGTTAGCCTACTCCAATACTGCATTATTAATGCAAGTCTTTTCAATGTAAGTCCTTTCAATTCTATCAACAGAAGCTACCTTAACCAAAGGTTTGCAATCTGGCAATAGATGCGAATCATCCTAAAAGCGATCAAATTAGATCCATTATATTGTGGGCACCTATGCTATAGTCTTCAACTTTCCAGACATCCACTCTCCATCATTAGCTGGGTATGACAGACAGCAAAGAACAAAGAACAGTACAGCACAGGAACAGGCTCTTCGGCCCACCAAGCTGCACTGATCACATTGTCCTATCTAGACTAACCACTTATATCCCTCTTTTCCCCCCATCTGATCATGTGTCTATCCACATAAGTCTTAAATGTCACTAACGTATCTGTCTCAACCACCTAACTTGGCAGTGCATTCCAAGCCCCACCACCCTGTGGGTGAAAGATTCCCCTGCATATCTCTACTGAATTTTTCCCCCCTTTGACTTGTGCCCCCTTGTGATTGTCATTTCTGCCCTGGGGGAAAAGCTTCCAACTGTTCACCCTATCTATGCCCTTCATAATTTTATAAACTTCTGTCAGGTTGCCCCTCAGCCTCCATCTTTCCAGGAAGAACAATCCCAGTTTATTCAATCTCTCCTCAGCTAATATCCTCCATACCAGGCAATATCTTAGTAAATCTTTTCTGGACTCTCTCCAAAGCCTCTACGTTCTTTTGGTAGTATGGTGACCAGAATTGAACACAGTATTCCAAATGTGGCTGAACAAACGTTTTATACAACTAACATAATTTGCCTACTTTTATACTCGATATCCCAATCAATGAAGGAAAGCATGTCATATGCTTTCTTCACCGTTTCCACCTGTGGTGCCACTATTAAGGATCTGTACTTCCAGATCTGTGTCAATACTCCTGATGGTTCTGCCATTTATGTTATAGTTCCCACCTGAATTGGATCTACCAAAATGCATCACCTCGCATTTGTCCGGATTAAATCCTATCAGCCATTTCCCCGCCCAATTTTCCAGTCTATCCATATCCTGCTGTATTCTTTGACAATCTTCATCATCCGCAAACTTCATAAGACCAGCTATGATTTCGTCATTTGTAGATACTACAAACAGCAGAGGTCCCAGCAGAACATCATCTGGTACTGACCTCCATTCAGAAAAACCCTTCCACCACCACCCTTGGTCTTCTGCGGCCAAGTCAGTTCCGAATTCATCTAGCTAGTTCACCCTTGATCCGAGAGATTTAATCTTGCACCAGCCAGCCATGAGGGACCTTGTCAAATGCTTTGCTAAAGTCCATGTAGACAACTTCCACAACACTCTCCTCGTCAATCATTTCTGTCACCGCCTCAAAAAACTCAATTAAATTAGTGAAACATGACCTCCCTCATGCCATGACAACCATGTTGTTTGTCACTAACAAGCCCAAGCAGTGTTTCATATGGTCTTGTGGTCCAGTTTTCTTCCCCACTCCCTGCAACTCAAGTTAAAATGAAGTACATGTGCCTCTTCTCAGAGTTTCTTAGAGGGAAGATGATACACCATACTGTTCTTTCAACTCCTGGTTTAAACTGAGATTGAAAATAAACAAAAACTGATGAAACAAGAAGACCAGCACATTTGAAATGGGGTTATCCCACTAGATTTCTGTGTCCATAGACTATCATTTATTTTCCCATACACTAAAAACAGTGCTTTGCTTGCAATAATTTAGACTTTTCAAATATTAGCACAGGGGTCTTCACAGGCCCCATAAAAGCAAATTACTGCGGATGCTGGAATCTGAAACCAAAAGAGAAAATGCTTGAAAATCTCATTAGGTCTGGCAGCATCTGTAAGGAGAGAAAAGAGTTGACGTTTCGAGTTCAGATGACCCATTGTCAAAGCTTTGACATCTGGACTTGGAAGTGTTAGCTCTTTTCTCTCCTTATAGGAGCTGCCAGACCTGCTGAGATTTCCCAGTCTTCAGGTTCTGACAGAGCAGTTTGAAAATAACAAAAGAAGTTTGGAACAACATTAATGTAAGTATCTTGCAGGAAACATCAGTCTAAGATACAAAGCTGCTCATCATTTGGTACCAACACTTAGAGACTGATAGAAAACACTGCAAAATGCAAATCTGCAGCAGTACATATTTTGCCCAAATTTAAGGTTAATGTAAACTGCTGCAGCACAGTAGGATCCTAATTTTACAGGATTTATTGGTTAAAGATTCATACGATCTTTACGAGGAGTATGGGATAGTGAGGTCAAAGTTTATTTATGAGCCAAATTTCAAGCATTAAATTAATTTAATGAAGAGGCTCTCAAGATTGCAATTAGTTTTTGTTTAAAATTCCCCAGGCTATCCTTCTTTTTCATACTTCTCCTTCACTCAGTAGATTATTTATGAGTGATTACAAGCAGCACTGATCATTTTCTTGCACAAAGAAAGCCACTGAACTTGCAGAAAACTCAGATTTCAAGAATGGTCCGCATTAAAAACCTGAAAATTCAACTCTTCCCCGCTCCTTCAGTGAATGTGCTGTTCATCTCCAAGAGGAGTCAAGTAACTTTGAGAAAGATACTGACAATTAACTTAATAGAATGAAAATCCAATTATGGTTTTATTGGTTTGGCAAAGCAGGACAAACTTAGTACTAGCTGCCAACTCAGAATAATGAACAACACAAGAGCCTCATTGACTCAATGCCAGTTCATTGTAAAGCCTGAATGTTACAAAGCCAACTTGCTTATTTACAAAGAAGCATGATGAATCAGAGACTTCAGCACCAAACTTCAAGCTTTTAAATCAATTTAATGTGAATTAAGTGCACACTTCTCTTAAAAGGTAATGAAAATGACGGAATGGCTAGCCCCTTTTACAATCAGAAAATTCTTCCCCGGTACAGTTGCACATTTCACCAACTTTAAAACCTAGGTCAATGAATCTAGATGTTCCAAAAAGCTGAAATTCTACATCTGACCTTCTTCATGTTTATATTAATTTGACTCATCAATTCACTAACTGGATTTCATTAACCTTGTTATGGGGAGAGGGCGGGAATGTGGAACTGAGCCACGACAGATCAGCCATGATCTTATTGAATGGCGGGGCAGGCTCATAAGAACATAAGAAATAGGAGGAGTAGGCCATCTAGCCCTTCGAGCCTGCCCCGCCATTCAATAAGATCATGGCTGATCTGTCGCTGCTCAGTTGGCCTACTCCTGCTCCTATTTCTTATGTTCTTATTCTGAAATTATTCTACAAGTGCTGGTTTGAGAATATAAATATATATTTATGTGCAAGTATTAGCATAAAAGACCAAATTTGAATTTACTTCCACAAAACTAGTTTATCTGAGAAGCCATCACTTACCTTGCTAGTAATATTTTGGAAAATGAAGTGTCTTTTTAAAAAGATCCACTTTCTAACATAGCAACTAAGTGACACTGTTTTAAAATGTCTCTTTTCTGTAGAGAGTCATGAGTCTTTGGAACTGTCTTCTCCAGAGTGTAGAATTGTGTAGGTCAATTCTAAAAAGATCACAATTAGTCACTTAAAAATGGTGATCGACGTGGTACTCACTTAGGAGCAGGCCATTTGGCCCCTTGAACCTGTTCCACCATTCAATAAGATTATGGCTGATCCCATTGTAACCTCAACTCCACATTTCCACCTATCCCAATTGTTAACCCAGAATCCACCTACCTCTGCCTTAAAAATATTCAATGACCTTGATTCCACCCTCTTTGGAGAAGGAGCGTTACAAGGACAAATGGCTCTCTACAGAAAGGAGACAAGTTTAAACAGTGTCCCCTAGTTCAAGTCTCTCCCACAATGGGAAAATATCCTTTCAGCATCCACCCTGTCAAATTCTATTAAGATTACCTCTCATTTGTTAAACTCCAATAGACACATGCCCAACCTTTCCTGTATATGCTCTGATGAAGGGTCATCCATCCTCGAAATGTTGGCTCAACTCACCACAGATGCTGTCAGACCTGCTGAGATTTTCCAGCATTTTTCTGTTTTTGTTTCAGATTCCAACATCCACAGTGTGTCGCGTTTAGCATAGCTGCTAAACCTGTGGCAGGCAGTGAGGGAACCAACAAGAGGGGGAAAAAACCCTTACTTTATCCTCACCAAACTGTCTGCCACAGATGTATCAATCCATGGCAGCTTCAGTTGGAGTGATCACCACAAAGTCCTTGTGGAAACGGAATCCCATCTTCACATTGAGACACCACCCTTTGTGCTGCGTGGCACTACCACAGAGCTAAATGGAATAAATTACGCACAGATCCAGCTACTCTATACTGGGCATTCATGAGGTGCCATGGGCCATCAGCAGCAGTAAAATTGTACTCAACACAATCTATAACTTCATGGCCCAGCGTATCTCCCTTCTACCATCACTCCCAAGCCAGGGGATCAACCCTGGTTCAAAGAAGAGTGCAGGGCAAGCAACACCAGGCATACCTAAAAATGAGGTGGCAACCAGAAGCTATAACACTGGACTACTTGTGTGCCAAATAGCGCAAGCAATCAGCCAAGTGATTCCACAACCCACGGATCGAATAAAAAAAACTCTTCAATCCTGCCACGTCTAGTCCTGAATGGTGTTGCACAGTTAAATAACTCACTGGAGGAGACGACTCCACAATACCCCCAGACACAATGATGGGGGGCCCAGTACACTAGGGCAAAAGATAAAGCTGAAGCATTTACAACAATCTTCAGATAGAAGTGCCAATTAAATGATCCATTTCCTGAAGTACCCAGAAATCACAGACATCAGTCTTCAGCCAATTTGATTACTGTTGTGTGATAATATGAACCAGCAGAAACCATCGGATAAGTAAAGGCTATCGGCCCTGACAATATTCCAGCAATAGTACTGAAGATTTGTGCTCCAGGATTTGTCACTTCCTGGACCATTACAACTACAGCACAGACATCTACCCAACAATGTGGCAAATTGTCCAGTAATGTCCACAGAGCAGGACAAATCCAATCCTGCCAATTACTGCTCCATCTGTCTGCTCTTGGTCATTAGCAAAGTAATGGAGGAGTAGTGACACAAAGCAGACTTGTTTAGCGATAATCTGCTCTCTGACCATCAGGTTCACTCACCTCAAGATTTTATTACAGCTTTGGGTCAAACATGGACAAGAGCTGAACTCCAAAGGTATGGTGAGAGTGTGGTGGTACGTAGTACAGTGGTTAGCACTGCTGCCTCAAAGTGCCAGGAACTCAGGTTTGTTTTGGGTCACAGTCCGTGCGGAGTCTACATGTTCTCCCAGTGTCTGGGTGGGTTTCCTCCGGCTGCTCCGATTTTTTCCCAGTCCAAAAGACGTGATGGTTAGGTGCATTAGCCACGCTAAATTCTGCCTCAGTGTACCTGGACAGGCACCGGAGTGTGGCAACTAGGGGATTTTCACATTAAATTCATTGCAGTCTTAATGTAAGCCTATTTGTGACACTAACAAAATAAACTTTAAGCTAGAGTGACTGCCCTTTACATCAGAACAGAGTTTGGCCTTCTAGGAAGTGCCCAGGCAAAACTGGAGTCAATGCCAAGCAGTCATCAGCTCCAACAAAAGAGAACCTAACCATCACTCCACGACATTCAATGGCATTACTTCCACTAAAATCCCCACTATCAACATTCTGGGGGCTACCATTGACCAGAAATGGCACGGGACTAAACTTATAAGTACTGTAGCTATTAAAGTAGGTCAGAGACTGGGAATCCTATGGTGAATATCTCACCCTGTGACTCCCCAAAACTTGCCAATCTATATGGCTCAAGTCAGGATTGTGATGGAATATACTCCACTTGCCTGGATGGGTGCAGCTCCAACAACACTCAAGTAGTTCCACCCCATCCACAACATACACTCTCAAACACCAACATGGTGCCAACAGTGTGCACTATAAAATTCACTGCAGGACTTCACCCAAGCTCCTTAGATAGCACCTTCCAAACTCACGGTCGTTATAATCTAGAAGGTCAAGAGCAGCAGAAAACATTTAATTTGATTTATTACTGTCACATGCATTAACATAGTGAAAAGTACTGTTTCTTGCACGCTATACAAAGCATACTGTTCATAGAGAAGGAAATGAGACTGCAGAATGCAATGTTACAGTCATAGCTAGGGTGTAGAGAAAGATCAACTTAACGAAAGATAAGTCCATTCAAAAGTCTGACAGCAGCAGGGAAGAAACTGTTCTTGAGTCAGTTGGTACGTGATCTCAAACTTTTGTATCATTTTCCCGATGGAAGGTGGTGGAAGACTGAATGTCTGGGATGCGCAGGGTCCTTGATTATGCTGGCTGCTTTGCTGAGGCAGCAGGAAGTGTAGATAGAGTCAATGGATGGGAGGTTGGTTTGAGTGATGGGTTGGACTATATTCACAACCTTTTGTAGTTTCTTGCAGTCTTGGGCAGAGCAGGAGCCATACCAAGCTGTGATACAACCAGAAAGAATGCTTTCTATGGTACATCTGTAAAAGTTGGAGAGAATCGTGGCTGACGTGCCAAATTTCCTTAGTCTTCTGAGAAAGTAGAGGCGTTAGTGGGCTTTCTTATCTGTAGTGTTGGCATAGGGAGGGACCAGGACAGGTTGATGGAGATCTGGACACCTAAAAACCTAAAGCTCTTGACCCACTCTTTGTTGATGTAGACAGAGGCATGTTCTCCTTTACACTTCCAGAAGTTGATGACAATCTCTTTTTTTTTGACATTGAGGAAGAGATCATTATTGCCGCATCAGTTGGACCACCACCACCTGGAAGCCCAGCTCTAAAATACTCACCATCCCAAATTGAAAATAGATCACCATTCCTTGTTGGGCAATAATCCCTCTCTAATAGCACTGTGGTTTACCTACATCATATGGATTGCAGCAATTCAAGGAGGTAGCTCACCACCACCTTCTGAAGTACAATTAATGATGGGCAAAAAAAAAATGCTGGTCTAGACATCAATGACCACATCCCATGAATTAATAATAAAAAACGCCAAGAACCAGTTGCGTGAACCTTCTCTGAACTGCTTCCAACACATTTACATCCCTCCTTAAGAAAGGGGACCAAAACCGTCCCCTCCAAATGTGATCTCACCAATTCCCTGCACAACTGTAGGAAAAGATCCCTACAATTATATTCCATTCTCCTTGCAATAAATGACAACATTCCATTTTCCTTCCTAACCACTTGCTATATCTGTATACTAACTTTGTGATTCATGGATCAGAACACCCAGATCCCAAAGTACCCCAGAACTGTGCAATCAATCTCCATTGAAATAATGTGCTGCTTTTCTATTCTTCCTGCCAAAGTGAACAATTTCACATCTTCTCATATTATACTGTCAAATTTTTGCCCACTCACATAACCGAGGGTCCTTTGGAGAACACCTACTTCCTCTTCATAATGTACTTCCTATCAGAGTATCATCAGCAAATTTAGCGATCATACATCCAGCCCATTCATCTAAATTATTGATAATAAATTGAGAAGTCAGCACTGAACCCTGTGGCAGTCCACTTCCAACATTGTGCTAACTGTAAAATGACCCATTTGTACCTACACATCGGCTGCTAATTGTAAACCAGTCTTCTAACTTGTGGTGCCTCGTCAAATGCCTTCTGGAAATCTAAGTGAATAATTTAGATGAATTTAAGGGGAAGCCAGACAAGCCTATTAAGCAGAAGATATTAGAGGTTTACAATGATCGATTTATATATGAGGAAAGATATGGAGGTGGGCTCAGGTGGAACTGAAACACATTGACTGGCTGAGATAACTGGCCTATTGCTGAACTGTACATCAAGTAAAAATTGCTTTTAAAAAGCCAATTTGTTTTATAATTTTCTATTTGCAGTAAACGCTGAATATACTTACTGAAAAATAAGTATATTTCCTTTATAGCACTTAAGCATTTCCAAATTGTGTACAGTTTGTTTTGCATAGACTTCTCATGTGCCTACTCACCACAATAATAGCTATTCTTCCTCCTACATCGCCAACGACTGTGATGGGAGGTTTTTCTTTTGGAATGGCCACTGATGAAAGGAAAAATAAAGTCAAAAATTACATGTTTAACAGGCCTATGCAATCCAGTAGCACCAAACAAACTCGCACTGCCAACTACTGGGCAGCTTCTGCAGCCACAGTCTTGGCAATTAAAAATATGATCATTGAAGTATAATTAGAAAGTAGAAACAAAATATAGAATGCGCCAATGCCATTAAGTCTTTATATCCAATCGACACCATTGTTCAGTTACCAATGGATAACTGTTTGGCCTGGCAATATCAGAATTCAAACCGTTTTTAAACAGGTACCAGGAGCCTGGCTTGAAATAATAATCCTAAACTGATTTTCAAAAAAACGATGGAACTTTATTTCAATCAATTTGCTCAACAAAAATAGCAAGGCACACGTCACTGTAGACCTACTAGGGATTTCCAGACTGGGATGTATGGCTGCTGCATTTTTCACTGTAGGTGGCGAATGTCGGCCATCTACTAAATCTGACTCTGCATCTTGCACTTCACCATGAATCACTGCGATTCCTAAACGTAACCGCTCAGCAAAAGATTGTGCCCTGAAACGGAACAGAACAAGGCCCTTAAGAAACAGCCCTCAAAAAGAAACTCCCTTGCCTGCAACAACATCCTGTGGATGAGTCACTGCTTTGAATGCAACATGTCCAATTTAAAATTAATGAGTTAGACGCACTGACAGAACGGGGAAAATATTGTTGCATTTGCTAGGATTTTGGTGGAAACTCAATTATGGTAACCTTATAACATAACATCATTCCTTCACTTTTACTGGATCAACATTATTGAACACCCTTCCTGACAGCAAGTGTAGCTACATCACAACTTTGGCAGCGGTTCAAGGCGGTGGCTCACAGAGCAATAAATGGGAGCCTTGTCATCAATGCCCACATCCCACAACTGAAAAAAAATCCCTATCCTGGTGCACACACCTTTTGGCAGATGCAGGTGACTTTGCAACAATAACCGCATTTCTGTAGTCAGGGATCTGCATAATGAAAAAGAGAGTGTGTGTGTCAGGTAAGAATTCCTTAATAATCCCTTACATACAATGATGAATACCATCAACATTATTTGATACTCAACTCATATCACATTATAACTATTGTTTAATATTTAAAAACCACAGATCTATTACAGAGGTACATGCTGTAAATGCTGGATTTAATTACTGTGTTCATTTCCTTGGAAGCGCAGTTTAAAAAGTGAAACCAACACATCTGTTGATGTTACTATTCTATATTTTGTAGTTCATGAAAACATTTTATTACGAAAAGCACATTATATAGAGTTGTTGGATTCTGATGTACAACATTAAGCAAAAATAAAGACAACTATTTATTTCACAAAGGTGGTATGTACGTGGAATGAGCTGCTGAAGGAAGTGGTAGACAACATTTAAAAGGCATTGGACAGATTCATGGATAGGAGAGGTTTAGAGGGATATGGGCCAAATGTAGGCAAATGGGGTTAGCTCAGATGACCATTTTGGTCGGCATGAACCAGTTTGGGACAAAGGGCCCATCTCCATACCATAGATTCCATGACTCTATGTAATGTCAAAGTACGCCTGATCCTTGCATTTATATTACGCTATGCATATCTGCAGGTCAAGGCCGCTTGCGCTGTTAAGCTATGGTAGAAATAAATTGTTGCCTTTATTTTTGCTTAATATTGTATATCAGAATTCAACAATCCTATAATGTGCTTTTTGTAATAAAACGTTTTCATGAACTACACAATGTAGAATAGTAAGTTTAAAGCACTTTGTTCTTTGTAGAACTGTTTAAAGCATTTATTTATTGTATTTACTGCTTTAAGAATTCTGAGGGAGTGGTTAGCAGGCAGTTGTGGGCCATCAGCTTTAAATCAGTGCCAGGTTTAAAAGGAGGCCTGGTGTAGACAGCGGGCAGCGTCTAAGCGGGCAGCGGAGTGAGTGGGAAGCAGAGTGAGCTACTAGGGCTTAATATCAAAAAGGGCTGGAAGGAAAAAAGGCCAGGTGAGTTCGTTTGAAAAACAAAAATTTTTTCAAAACTACTACAGTGAATAATGGAGGGGCATGTGATGTGTGGTTTCTGTATGATGTGGGAACTGATGGACCCTAGGGTTCATCCCAGTGACCATGTCTGCAGTAAGTGCAGGTTGCTAGAGGAGCTCCAGCTCAGGGTAAATGAGCTGGCCTCTGAGCTACAGACACTGAGGCTCATCAGGGGGAGAGATGGTGCCATTGTCAATGGGGTGCAAGGAGGGTGCGAGGGTAGGTGACGCTACGAGGTCTAAAGTTAAGGATAGGGTACAGGTAAGGGAAGAGGCCGAGGATGTCCCAATTGGTGGCGTTACGGCAAATAGGGTCCAGGTGAAGGCTGGGATGAAAGCGCTTTATCTGAATGCACGAAGCATTCGGAATAAAGTGGATGAGCTGGTGGCGCAGATCGACACAAATGGATACGATCTGGTGGCCATTACAGAGACGTGGCTGCAAGGTGACAGGGACTGGGAGATGAATGTACAGGGCTATCAAGTGTTTAGGAAGGATAGGCAGGAGGAAAGAGGGGGTGGCGTAGCTCTGCCGATTAAGGATAGTATCAAGGTGGTAGCAAGGGATGATATCGGAGCCAAGGAGCAGAACGTGGAATCGTTGTGGGTGGAGATTAGGAACAGCAAAGGGAGGAAGACGCTGGTGGGTGTCGTCTATAGGCCCCCGAATAATGATCTGGAGGTGGGGCGGGCTGTTAACACGCAAATAAGTGCGGCGTGCAGGAATGGGACGGCAGTAGTTATGGGAGATTTCAATCTGCATATTGATTGGTCGACCCATGTTGGACGAGGTGGGCTCGAGGAGGAGTTCTTGGAATGCTGCCGGGATAATTTCCTTGAACAGTGTGTGTTGGAGCCGACGAGGGAGCGAGCTATCTTGGATCTGGTGCTATGTAATGAGGCGGGTAGAATTAGGGACCTTGCGGTGAAGGATCCTCTTGGAGAGAGTGATCATTGTATGGTGGAGTTTCTGGTGCAGATGGAGGAGGAGAAAGTGGGTTCCCGGACACGCGTCCTTTGTTTCAATAGAGGGGAGTATGGTAGGATGAGAGAAGAATTGGCAAATGTGGACTGGGGGAGTGCGTTGGAAGGTAGGTCTGCTGAGGAGCAGTGGAGGATCTTTAAGGAGATCTTTCTTGGTGCTCAGCAGAAATTTATTCCGATGGTTAAAAAGGACAGTAGGAAGAGAGGTAATAAGCCGTGGATAACGAAGGAGGTGAAGGAAAGTGTTAAATTAAAAGCGGAGGAATTTAGAGTAGCTAAGAGCAGTGGGCGAGAAGAGGATTGGGAAAGGTTTAAATGTCAACAAAGATTGACAAAGAAGTTGATAAAGGAGGGTAGGAGAAGCTATGAGGCTGGGCTAGCACTTAATATAAAAAAGGATAGCAAGAGTTTTTATAAATATATAAAAAGGAAGAGGCTGGCTAGGGTGAACGTTGGTCCTTTAGAGGATGAGAAAGGGGAGCTAGTGGTAGGGGATGGGGATATGGCTAAGGTCTTGAATAACTTTTTTGTTTCTGTCTTCACGGAGGAGGACGTGATTAATTTGCCGGGTGTTAGAGATGGAAAGGTGGTAGGAATGGAGGGTCTTAATGACATTACTGTTACTAGAGAGGTGGTGCTCGACAGACTGGAGGGGCTGATTGTGGACAAGTCCCCAGGACCGGATGGAATGCATCCGAGGGTTCTGAAAGAAATGGCGGAGGTTATAGTGGATGCCTTGGTGGTTATTTTCCAGACGTCGCTGGATTCCGGGGAAGTGCCGGAAGATTGGAAAACGGCTAATGTTACGCCGTTGTTTAAGAAGGGTGCCAGGCAAAAGGCGGGGAATTATAGGCCGGTTAGTTTAACATCTGTGGTAGGTAAAATGTTAGAATCCGTCATTAAGGAGGAAATTGCGAGGCATCTTGAAGGGAATTGCTTGATAGGGCGGACGCAACACGGTTTCATTAAAGGGAAGTCGTGTCTGACAAATTTACTGGAGTTCTATGAGGATGTGTCTAGGGCAGTGGATAGAGGAGAGCCAGTGGATGTGGTCTTTCTGGATTTTCAGAAGGCGTTTGACAAGGTACCTCACAAGAGGTTATTGCAGAAGGTCAGGGGACATGGAGTTGGGGGTAGGGTGTTAGCGTGGATAGAGGATTGGTTGTCAAATAGGAGGCAGAGAGTGGGGGTCAATGGGTGCTATTCGGATTGGCGGTTGGTGACTAGTGGGGTGCCCCAGGGGTCGGTGCTGGGGCCTCAGCTATTTACCATTTATATAGATGATCTGGAGGAGGGAACCGAGTGCAGGGTGTCGAAATTTGCTGATGACACCAAGATTGGGGGAACGGCAAATTGTGCGGAGGGTGTGGAGAGTCTGCAGAAGGATCTAGATAGGCTGGGCGAATGGGCCAGGAAATGGCAAATGGAATTTAATGTTGGCAAGTGTGAGGTGGTCCACTTTGGTAGGAAGAATGGTAGGAAGGACTATTACTTACGTGGCGAAAAACTGCAGCAGGCGACGGTGCAGAGGGACCTCGGGGTCCTTGTGCATGAGTCGCAAAAACCCAGCTTGCAGGTGCAGCAGGTGGTCGGGAAGGCGAATGGGATGCTGGCCTTCATAGCGAGGGGGATTGAATATAAAAGTAGGGAGGTCTTGCTGCAGCTGTATAGGGCATTGGTGAGGCCGCAGCTGGAGTACTGTGTGCAGTTTTGGGCGCCGCACCTGCGCAAGGATATTTTGGCCCTGGAGGGAGTGCAGAGGAGGTTTACTAGGCTGATACCGGAGTTGAGGGGATTGAGCTATGAGGAGAGGCTGAATAAACTAGGCTTGTACTCGTTAGAGTTTAGAAGAATGAGGGGAGATCTCATTGAGACGTATAAGATGATGAATGGGATGGATAGGATAGAGGTGGAGAGACTCTTCCCGCTCAAAAAAGACAGTAGGACTAGGGGGCACAGCCTCAAGATAAAGGGGAGGCGGTTTAGAACGGAGTTGAGGAGGAACTTCTTCACTCAAAGGGTGGTGAATCTCTGGAATTCTCTGCCCGTTGAAGTGGTGGAGGCTGCCTCGCTAAATATTTTTAAGAAGCGGGTTGATGGGTTCTTGATAAGAGAGGGGATTAAGGGTTATGGGGAGAGGGCGGGAAAGTGGAACTGAGCCACGACAGATCAGCCATGATCTTATTGAATGGCGGGGCAGGCTCGAAGGGCTAGATGGCCTACTCCTGCTCCTATTTCTTATGTTCTTATGACATCCACCCCCCCTAGACTGGCTAACTCTAAGGGTCAGGGACAAGAGGGGGCTGCTGGGAGGAGGAAGGGGGGTGAGGAGCGGAGGCCTCAGCCTCTTAATCCACATAACAGGTTTGAGGTTCTTGCTTCCAGGCTGGACGAGAACGAGGCAGGTGAGGTTGGTGAGCAAACTGCACACGGTACAGTGCTGCAGCAGGACATAGGCAAAGAGAAGAGGAAAAGGAACGTAGTAGTGATTGGGGATAGTGGGGTGAAGGGTATTGACACTGTCCTTTGTCACAATGACAAAGTGCACAGAAGGGTGTGTTGTCTGCCTGGTGCTCGGGTCCGGGATGTCGCATCTGGGCTGCAGAGGAACCTGGAGTGGGAGGGTGAGAATCCGGTCATTGTGGTACATGTGGGTGCCAACGACGTAGGCAAAATGCGAACTGAGGATCTGGAGAGGGAGTATGAAAAGCTGGGAATGGAATTAAAAACTAGAACCGACAAGGTGGTTATCTCCGGGCTACTGCCTGAACCGTGTGCAGATGGGCGTAGGGTTGACAGGATTAAGGAAGTGAATGGGTGGCTCAGGGATTGGTGTGGGAGGAATGGGTTTGAATTTATGGGGCATTGGCACCAGTATTGGGGTAGGTGGGACCTGTTCGGGCGGGATGGGGTTGGTCTGAACCGTGCTGGGGCCAGAGTGCTGGCGAATCGAGTAAAGAGGACTGTAGACAGGGCTTTTAAACTAATTAGGTGGGGGGAGGGTGCGAGGGTAGGTGACCTTACGAGGTCTAAAGTTAAGGAGAGGGTACAGGTAAGGGAAGAGGCCGAGGATGTCCCAATAATAGAGGGAGTAGGGGACGTGAGTATGGTTGGTGGCGTTCCGGCAAATAGGGTCCAGGTGAAGGCTGGGATGAAAGCACTTTATCTGAATGCACGAAGCATTCGGAATAAAGTGGATGAGCTGATGGCGCAGATCGACACAAATGGATACGATCTGGTTGCCATTACAGAGACATGGCTGCAGGGTGACAGGGACTGGGAGCTGAATGTACAGGGCTATCAAGTGTTTAGGAAGGATAGGCAGGAGGTAAAAGGGGGGGGCGTAGCTCTGCTGATTAAGGATAGCATCACGGTGGTAGCAAGGGATGATATTGGAGCCAAGGAGCTGAGGGTAGAATCGTTGTGGGTGGAGATTAGGAACAGCAAAGGGAGGAAGACGCTGGTGGGTGTCGTCTATAGGCCCCCGAATAATGATCTGGAGGTGGGGCGGGCTGTTAACGTGCAAATAAGTGCGGCGTGCAGGAATGGGACGGCCGTAGTTATGGGGGATTTCAATCTGCATATTGATTGGTCGACCCATGTCGGACGTGGGGGGCTCGAGGAAGAGTTCTTGGAATGCTGCCGGGATAGTTTCCTCGAACAGTGTGTGTTGGAGCCGACGAGGGAGCGAGCTATCTTGGATCTGGTGCTATGTAATGAAGCGGGTAGAATTAGGGACCTTGTGGTGAAGGATCCTCTTGGGGAGAGTGATCATTGTATGGTGGAGTTTCTGGTGCAGATGGAGGAGGAGAAAGTGGGTTCCCGGACACGCATCCTTTGTTTGAATAGAGGGGAATACGGTAGGATGAGAGAAGAATTGGCGAATGTGGACTGGGAGAGCACGTTGGAGGGAGGGTCTGTTGAGGAGCAGTGGAGGATCTTTAAGGAGATCTTTCTTGGTGCTCAACGGAAATTTATTCCAATGGTCAAAAAGGACCGTAGGAGGAGAGGTAATAAGCCGTGGATAACGAAGGAGGTGAAGGAAAGTGTTAAACTAAAAGCGGAGGAATTTAGAGTAGCTAAGAGTAGTGGGCGAGAAGAGGATTGGGAGAGGTTTAAATGTCAACAAAGATTGACAAAGAAGTTGATAAGGAAGGGTAGGAGAAACTATGAAGCTGGGCTAGCGCTTAATATAAAAAAGGATAGCAAGAGTTTTTATAAATATATAAAAAGGAAGAGGCTGGCTAGGGTGAATGTTGGTCCTTTAGAGGATGAGAAAGGGGAGCTAGTGGTAGGGGATGGGGATATGGCTAAGGTCTTGAATAACTTTTTTGTTTCTGTCTTCACGGAGGAGGACGTGAATAATTTGCCGGGTGTTAGCGATGGAAAGGTGGTAGGACTGGAGGGTCTTAATGACATTACTGTTACTAGAGAGGCGGTGCTCGACAGACTGGAGGGGCTGATTGTGGACAAGCCCCCAGGACCGGATGGAATGCATCCGAGGGTTCTGAAAGAAATGGCGGAGGTGATAGTGGATGCCTTGGTGGTTATTTTCCAGACGTCGCTGGATTCCGGGGAAGTGCCGGATGATTGGAAAACAGCTAATGTTACGCCGTTGTTTAAGAAGGGTGCCAGGCAAAAGGCGGGGAATTATAGGCCGGTTAGTTTAACGTCTGTGGTAGGTAAAATGTTAGAATCTGTCATTAAGGAGGAAATTGCGAGGCATCTTGAAGGGAATTGCTTGATAGAGCAGACGCAGCACGGTTTCATTAAAGTCGTGTCTGACAAATTTATTGGAGTTCTATGAGGATGTGTCTAGGGCGGTGGATAGAGGAGAGCCGGTGGATGTGGTCTTTCTAGATTTTCAGAAGGCGTTTGACAAAGTGCCTCACAAGAGGTTATTGCAGAAGGTCGAGGGACATGGAGTTGGGGGTAGGGTGTTAGCGTGGATAGAGGATTGGTTGTCAAATAGGAGGCAGAGAGTGGGGGTCAACGGGTGCTATTCGGATTGGCGGATGGTGACTAGTGGAGTGCCCCAGGGGTCGGTGCTGGGGCCTCAGCTTTTTACCATTTATATAGATGATCTGGAGGAGGGAACCGAGTGTAGAGTGTCGAAATTTGCTGATGACACCAAGATTGGGGGAACGGCAAATTGTGCGGAGGGTGTGGAGAGTCTGCAGAACGATCTAGATAGGCTGGGCGAATGGGCCAGGAAATGGCAAATGGAATTTAATGTTGGCAAGTGTGAAGTGGTCCACTTTGGTAGGAAGAATGGTAGGAAGGACTATTACTTACGGGGCGAAAAATTGCAGCAGGCGACGGTGCAGAGGGACCTCGGGGTCCTTGTGCATGAGTCGCAAAAACCCAGCTTGCAGGTGCAGCAGGTGGTCAGGAAGGCGAATGGGATGCTGGCCTTCATAGCGAAGGGGATTGAATATAAAAGTAGGGAGGTCTTGCTGCAGCTGTATAGGGCATTGGTGAGGCCGCAACTGGAGTACTGTGTGCATTTTTGGGCGCCGCACCTGCGCAAAGATATTTTGGCCTTGGAGGGAGTGCAGAGGAGGTTTACTAGGCTGATACCGGAGTTGAGGGGATTGAGCTATGAGGAGAGGCTGAATAAACTGGGCTTGTACTCGTTAGAGTTTAGAAGAATGAGAGGAGATCTCACTGAGACGTATAAGATGATGAATGGGATGGATAGGATAGAGGTGGAAAGACTCTTCCCGCTCAAAAAAGACAATAGGACTAGGGGGCACAGCCTCAAGATAAAAGGGGGGCGGTTTAGAACGGAGTTGAGGAGGAACTTCTTCACTCAAAGGGTGGTGAATCTCTGGAATTCTCTGCCCGTTGAAGTGGCGGAGGCTGCCTCGCTAAATATTTTTAAGACGCGGGTTGATGGGTTTTTGATAGGAGAGGGGATTAAGGGTTATGGGGAGAGGGCGGGAAAGTGGAACTGAGCCACGACAGATCAGCCATGATCTTATTGAATGGCGGGGCAGGCTCGAAGGGCTAGATGGCCTACTCCTGCTCCTATTTCTTATGTTATGTAACATGCCACTTCTGTAGTCAGATCACTGTATCAAGCAGCTCTTCCCTCTCATCCCCTTAGTTGCTAGACTGAAGAACAGGCTGGGTTAAATAGTTAAAATAAACTTGTGTATAGAAATTCCTATATACAGTATAACACCTTCCAGCTCTTGGAACTGGAGCCTGCAAGTGACAAAGATGCTGAGCAATGCTACGCAATAATACATTTGGTAATTAAGTAATATTACTGTCCATGTTGCTTTTAAAAACAGCATAGCTCTCATATTAAACTATGTTAATATCATACAAATACTATTCAAAATATTCAAACATTCAAAGTAGCTCTCAATAGTGAACCCACTGGCAAGTTTAAGTTCTTTCAAAGCACGACAGTGAACAGTATGGAAATTCTGAAAACAGATTAGGGGAGATTCCACATCTTTAGTTTGGCAACTCAAATAGTGAGGCAAATAACTACAGTTTAGCATATATTTGGGGACTGCTGACAGAGCTCATCTCTGAAAACAGTGTATTTGTCATGCAATAACTCCATCAATCTCACCTCTTCTTGAATGTATTGTAACAGGAATGGGGATGCCCGCAGATTATCAACCGGAATATTGAAAAATCCTTGGATTTCTTTCTGATGCAAATCCATTGTAATCAAATGAGTCAAGCCTGAGGAGAGTGTGGAAATAAATACAAAATCTGCAACAGCAGCTCAAGTTTGTCTGCACTTGGTGTCCTCGCAGCAGTGATCAAACCACATAAGCAAACTAAATTACTACAGCAGGATTATCTTTCACTCCAAGTATCTTTCACGTGCCTTAAAAACTGCATGCTTTAATTAAATGTTTCATTTACTGAATGCGTTTCACATTCACCTTGTACTTTAAAGTGAGATAGCCTCCTTCACCAGGAATAGAAAATGACTGAGCACAGTTCACTTTTCTAAGCAAAGAACTTAGTTTCTGAAGTGCAATCTTCCCCACCTCAGTCTCCATGTTCAAAAGGCTCAGAAGTTGTGGTAACAAGGTAAATCTGTGAGAAAAAGAACTCCAAAATAAAAAGGTTTTTGTCCCATATAATCTCAGCAAATTTAAAAGCGTAATGGTGCCAACAAATACTCAACATGAATGTTTGAAATTTGTTCAATGTATAATGATTGTTTAATCACTTCGTATATGGAGGCAATAATGATTCAATGAGGTGTCAAGAGATCTTGTGGAATAAGCCTCCACCCATTTGTTGAATTCAATAGATTCACAACACACCATCTCAACCTGCTGCCACTTGATAATGCAGTAATAAAGTTTTATTGCCCAGTAAGCTAAATTGCACTTATCTTTATTGGCAAATAATCCCAGAACTGCTAAGAATCCACATCTTTTCTCAAAACCTTCACCAACGCTTGCAGATTTGAATGAAATACCAGATCAGCCAATGAAGCACCAACTTTAAAACATTCCCAAAATACCTCAGCATATGTCCTAAATGCTAGCTGATTAAATCCTTCAAAATTGCGAAGGTACAACAGGCGACAAGCTTTTCAAATTTAATTTTGAAATATATTACAGGTGCAAAACTTCGTGCAAAGCAAAACATTGCAACACTAACTTCAACCAATTTTCTGCCTATTGCAATCAGATTTCCACCATACTCAACATTATTGCAGAAAGAAGCTCAAAATTAATTAGGGTTCTGATGAAGTGTCACCAACCGAAATATGAACTGATTCCCTCCACAGAAGCTGCCTGATCTGCTGAGTATTTCTAGCATTTTATTTTCATTTCAGATTTCCACCATCTGCACCATTTTGCTTTTGTAGATGCCATTTGCATCTTCAAAAGTATTTTTGGGTTTCCTTGGGAATCACTTCACATTTCACCTTAAATTTTCAGATCTTTTGTTCTGGATACAGTGACATTAGCAACTAAATAAGACTACTGATAGAACTCAAGAGTAGCATTCCAACACATCCAACAAGGGGAGATTTGAAAGAGCAGATTCATAATACAGAAAAGTCTATTCAAACCATCGAATCTGCACTAACAATCCTCCACTTAATTTAATTAACATTTCTGCTCAATTTTCCTTTCATTGCTTTTTCAAGCAATAGTCTTCTTTAAAAAATATAAAAAGGACCCTGTCCTTCCGAGGTTTGTGGCACCAAATTCTGATCACAATGTGAGAAACTCTCCTGCAATACTTTACAATTTGAGGAAGAACATGGTTCAAAAACATCAACCCCCCACTTTTTATTTGCAAATCAACAGAAAGCTGTAATTCACAAGGAAAGATGATCAGCATTACTCCGCAGCTAACAGTTCACTCAATTGGGTAAAAGTGCCATTAGAATTCCCACAAAAGAGGCTACAGCTCTGAACAAGAACTTCTTTCCCACTCCTAAATATCCAGCCCAGAGGATGTCTATTCACCCAAAAGGCTCACAAAGAAAAGCCTGATTGTAAAATTTAGAACATAGAGATTGTCTCAATGCTCTAACCACAAATATGCCAGGATATGCATTTAATGACTTTCTGCAACATACCTAACAGTATCAGCCTTGTCTCAGTTGTAACTCTCTCACCAAACCAGAAGACTGGACATTCAATCCCCATTCTAGGATTTGCGCACATAACCTAGACTGACATATCAATACAGCACAAAGTGCTGCATTGATGGAGCCGGCATCTTTCAGATGCAGAACTCAAAATAATGACCACCAGCCCTCTCCGGGTGAATGCAACAGCTCCCAAGGTCAACATTTATCATTTGATCATAACAAAAACGGATTAACTGTTCATGCATCTTGGTGTTGTTTGTGGGATCTTGCTGCAAGAGACTTGCTGTTGCATTTGTCTACCAGACAGCAAAGGCACTTCAGAAATAATTCAATCAACTGCGAAAAAACTTTGAGATGTCTCAAGTGAAAAGTGCTATACAAATTGAAGTTCTTTCTTTTCTAGAAAAGAATATTTTCTCTACAACACTGTGTACAGCTCCCATAAGCCAAGACACAGAACACAAAACTTAAGCACAACTCACCAGCTTTGCACATCATGGATGCCAGAAGCTTGGACACAATGGAACCTCGTTTCCTCATCTTACATTGCTTGCTGTATGGAAAGTAAGGGATTACACCAATGATATTCTTGGCACATGAGGTCTTAGAGGCGTAGATCATGATAAGGAGCTCCATAATGGTGGTATTGACATCCCTGTTGTCCAAGAAAAAGTTATGGTTTTAAAAATATTTCTTTACTCATGA
This sequence comes from Carcharhinus amblyrhynchos, assembly GCF_965287045.1. NCBI lineage: Eukaryota > Metazoa > Chordata > Chondrichthyes > Carcharhiniformes > Carcharhinidae > Carcharhinus > Carcharhinus amblyrhynchos. Next base: position 40,512,747 of record NC_137341.1, on the reverse strand, counting down.
GACAATGACATGCATTTTAATTCATTTTAATTCTCCTACTCTTCCTCATTTTCCCTCTTGAAAAGCCATCCTCACTCATGAGCAATAGAAGGTCCATCAGCAGGTTATCATCACCACTCCTTGATCAACTTGAGGCAAAGGAAGAACAAGTTAAATCTTATAACTGCCTCTTCTCTCTGGCCAAGAAATTCTATCATGCAAGTGACGTAAGACTTAGGTTTCAATGATCTAGTCAAGTCTAAAGATTCAACATGGTGGCTACTTGGCCATTCACCATAACATTGTTCTTCCAGTGGTCACTAAAGCTGAAAATTAAAAGTAGACATCCTTTCTTGAGCTTGCTGAAGTCAGTTTCATTGAAAACAAAAGTTGTGTCGACAACATATTAGCAATCCAACTTTATGCAGCATTTGTGTTTTGCAGTTAAGCAAACTGAACAAGATCACTAAAAAAAGGCTGCATTGCTTGCACTTTGTTTCACAAGCCTTTTAAATTAAAAAAAAGAGTAATACTTCTTAGAAACGATCATGGGTTTCAACTTACACCGGAACTGTGGTTGAGACTGGCTTCCTGAATTGAGTCACAGCAGATGTGCTAGCATGACAAATATGCATGAAAAATCCATTGACAGAGATCACTGAAACCAAGAGAAATGCTTTATATGCTGATTTTGCCCTGCGTTTCTATTCTAAATTTGGTATTTTGATACAAGGAAGCTCTGACCGTTAAAATGTACGCGCACTACCTGGAGAAGAAAAAGTTATTTACTACTCGTTCTTCTAGAAATTTAAGAAACAGAAGTGGTGTCCCTTCTTTAATCAGAGTTGTACACTGAAGTTACAAACCCAGTTTTAACTTATAATCAAAGACAGCACAGACAGGAGTTAAAGCTTCATTTTCAAAATATGCCTCACTCAAAATCCAAATGACACAAGCTTATGTTCCCTGTTGGATCAATAAAACGCATAGTAGATTAAATTACATTTCACCACAGTACTTACTTTGAAACAGTCTGAATAATAAATACGTCTTTTCCTCTGACAGATTCCTGAATCTGTACTCTTGTTTCTATCAGAAAGAGCAGAAAATCAGCAAAGAGTTAAGCAACATTAAAATGGGAGTTCAAACTAATTTCACATTGCTAATTCCTATACCCCTGCAGTTCGACCTAAACAGCTGACTTAACATAAAAACAGGAACAAAAAAATGTTCAAGAGGTTTCCTTGCAACTTAGGAGTAAAAATCTTAAAGCAGGCAAGAAGGTATCCAACAATCAATAAAAACCAAGTAAATATTGCCCATTAAAAGCAAATGGGAAACCCTACATTGGTAAACTATTTGTGGTTATGTATTCTGCATCTCTGTCAAACAAAGACAGTGGTTAGCACGGCTGCCTCACAACGCCAGGGACCGGGTTTGATTCCAGCTTTGTGTGTGTGTGTGTGTGTGTGTGTGTGTGTGTGTGTGTGTGTGTGTGTGTGTGTGTGGAGGTTGCACATTCTCCCAGTACCTGCATGGGTTTCCTCCAGGTGCTCCAGTTTCATCCCACAGTCCAAAGATGGGTAGGTTAGATGGATTAGCTTTGGTGGGCTTGCTCAGAGAGTCGGTGGGTTGAATGGCCTGGTTTTGCACTTTAGGGATTCTATGGTGCCACAAAAGGATGTGGGACCAGTGGATGGCACGGTGGACAGCACTGCTGCCTCACAGCTCCAGGGACCCATGTGCGATTCCCGGCTTGAGTCACTGTGTGTGGAGTTTGCACATTCTCCCCATCACTGCGTGGGTTTCCTCTGGAAGCACCAGCTTCCTCCCACAGTCCAAAGATGTGTGGGTTGGGTGGATTGACCATGCTAAATTGCCCCTTAGTGTCAGAGGATTAGCTAGGGTAAATTATGGGATTATGGGAATAGGGCTTGGGTGGGATTGTGGTTGGTGCAGGCTGAACGGTCACCTGCTGCAATGTAGGAATCTATGATTCATTGCTGATGTTTACAGGATCTATTATTTGACAAAATAAGATACATCATTTATCAATGTCACAAAGTAATGCAACATTTGTTTTTACTTGCACTAGAATTTTTGTTCTTACGCAAGGCTCAGATTTTACAGTGGTAATGACAACACAACCATCAGCGTTCGCCTACATTACACCACCAATAAATCCAGCAAGTTCTGGAGGCCATCCATTCACATAACAATGTGGGAGTCTAGGAGCTGCATCAGTGAACTTGATTATGTTAAAGGTACCTTCAGACAGCAATGAATTGAATTTTTGAATCTCACTGAAAAAGTCGCATTTTGCTGAACAGCATTTGTTGAATGAGGCTTAATTAGGAAGGGAGAAACATTTTTTCTGGTACAGGACAACTACACAATTTTTCATTCCACAGAATCCCTACAGTGCAAAAAGAGGCCGTTCGGCCCATTGAGTCTGTGCCAACTCCGAAATAGCATCCCACCCAAGCTCCTCCCCATCCCCATTTTCCATGGCTAATCCACCTAACCGACAGTGGATAGAAACCAGAACACCTGGAGGAAACCCACACAGACATGGGGAGAATGTGTAAACTCCAGAATCACCTGTGGCTGGAATCAAACCTCAGCCCCAGAGCTAATCACTGTGCTGTCCTGTTTCACATGATATGATCAATGGCAAGGCTAGCATTTATTGCCCATCCCAAATTACTCTGATGGTGATGATTCTCAAACCTAAGTGGAGTGGCTTACTATGCCACTGCAAAGGGCAGTTAAAAGTCAACCACACTGCTGCAGGGGTCATTTGGCCAATATCTTCATACAAAAATGTTTAGCACATGTTGTCAAAAATGATTCAAATTCTCTCAGGAAATTAATTTTAACTCCTTTGCCATAGAATATTTGAACACTTTTAGGAGATGAAAGCTGTTGGCAAATGCAAGTTTTAAAAATACCACAGGCTGAGGCATCTTTTTTAATTTCCAAGATAGATAGGTCACCTACATACAAGCCTTCCTTACAAAGATGTCACACCAAGCAAAACGATAAAACGGTCTTGTGAGGAAAGAGATTAAGCAGAGTTATATAATCAAATTGACATTTCATTTACAAGATCAGATGGAATGTAGAACCAAAGGGTAAACATATTCAATCTTCGTTTCAGTTATGTGAAGTAAACTTAAAGTTACATCCCACCAGGTCTTACTGGCCAATGGTCCACAGCACAAAACTGCTCATAATTTGGCTCAACTACAGATCACGCATTACAACTTGAGTAAGGGAAAAGGTACAGGCCACACATGGCTCTATGACAAAAATACTAAAAGGCACAGAGGTATTTATTCTGCAATTGAATAAGGTTTGTTTGATTTGGAAGTGATATTTCTCTTCCACTACGTTTTGTAAATATAGCATTTCACATCAATAGGCTTGTTGCTTTGTTCAGCCATTACACATTATAGCGATCAGTCCACGGTGTTATGCAACCAAATCCACCCACGTAACCAAGCTCATTAGCACAACATATTGCGGCAAGAGTTGACTTATTGCAGACCATTACGTAACGCACGTAGGTATATTTCTGACCGTCAATTTGCAATCCTCATTGTTTATCCCAATTCACAATAGTGCAAAAGCCCCGAAGAACCAAATTAAGTGACAATTTTTTCCAACTTAAAGGTAATGGAGCAGAGCCGAGTGATCTTTCCTTCTATAATGGCTGGGCAAGCATGACTTTCTCATAGAAATATTTACTTTAAAAATACTCTGAAGCACTATCAGTGATTAGGAGCACAGGTTAGTAAATAAGTGACCAACAAGGTTACTTTGGTTTGAATTTACAATAATCAGAATGCCACTTCTCAGCAAGAACCCCAAAACGTCATTCAGCAACTGAATTTGACCTGTTCAATCACTAATCCAGTATCTTTGCTGCATTTTGTTTTATTAAAAAGAACCTTAATCCTTTGTAACTGAAAACTTTCAGTGCATTTGAAAATAATAGTTCATCCCACGTTAAAATCAGTCCACAATTCTTTCAAATCTCAAATTTCACCCCCACCACCCAAACATTGAGTAATAGACAGTATTACCTCGTCATAGCACTATGAAATTCATTTCAGAAGCCAATCGTAAAAAAATTACACCATTTAGATTTGAACTGGCAACAAATTCTAAAAGTCCAAGTTCAGCCCTGGATGTAAGGGTCACCAAACGATTTGCACTTTTGAAAACTGAGTGCGCTTCACCCTTGACACCAACTATGAAAGTAAAATGTTATGCTACATACTTAGCAAGTGAAGCACATACACTTGCATTCCAATCAGCCTGTGCAGGTTAACTCCAAAACCAGTCTATTCCAAATGCATTAACTAGCTGTAGATCATTCAAGTTTAAACATTTGTTTCATATTTGTACATTGCAATGTGAATATTCCAGTTTGCAAAACAAACACATCAGTTACTGCCCAGGGAGTAGATTAAAGCTAAAATGTATTTATTTGTCACAAGTAGGCTTACATTAACACTGCAATGTTGTTAGTCACCTCTCAGTCCTCTCTTCCCCAGAGTAGCAAGAGCCCCAACCCCCTCAGCCTTCCTGATCAGAGTGCAATACCTCTAATGCACTGCCCCAGAGAGTAGGTCACATCTTAGCTCTCTCTTCACCAAAGTAACAAGAACCCTAACCTCCTCAGTCTTCCTGATCAGAGTGTAATTATTCTATGACTGTCCCCTGATCATTCGATATCCTTTTTGTAATGTGGCAAGCACCACCATGCTAAGTGTAGTTTAAACAATGTTCCACACAAATTTAACAATTTTTAATTCTATTTGAGAAATGAAACTAGCGCTTCAATTTCATTTTTCAAACCTTGCTAACACACGTTGCCAAAAAAATAACCTGGAGTTCTATCCTTAATAATCAACTGAGTCTGGCCAATGGCCAATTGACAAAGCAAGTGAGCAAGACTAAAGAGTCAAATGGAAGAAAATTCAAAGGTCAGGAAAATCAATTAGCTGAATTGTGACACTGGCTGAATTGACGAAGGGTTGTTAAATTAGGATACAGGTATAGTAAGTAGTCTCATGACACCAGGTTAAAGTCCAACAGGTTTATTTGGTAGCACGAGAGCGCTGCCCCTTCATCACGAGAGTCACCTAGGATACAGATAGCTCAAGGTTGAAATACAAGCCATCGTTCTGCTTGCCATTAGACCAACATAACAAAATTCAGAGGGGAATTAACTTGAATTCCAAACTTCGACTGTCCAGTAATTCATTTGGTAAAATGTATAACTTCACAGGGGTAATCAGTAGTCTTCATCCAGTTAAGTTCATTTCAACCATGGCAGTGATTGGATACAACTGGTTCTAGCAGCCCCCTTAACTGTTGGGGGACAGGGTGAAGACAACCAGAGTTTCTGCTCTCAAATGCTATGAAACAAATGCTTGTATGATGGGTGAAAGCAGTATTGAGTGTGGCCACAAAAGCCCTCAGTTGAGCAGGGCATCAGATTGTGGGAACCAAATGCAAAACACACATCAGTTACTCAGGAACGACAAAGACAAAGTGGAAGGGGAATCAATTCAGAACACAACAGCAATCCACATGTACACAGTTATCAAGAGGCTAACCTTCAAACTTTGGATTCAATATGTCCTACAAATAGCACAAAGCAGGTGTCACTGATCTAAGTAATCAAAATTCAATTCAAATGAAAAAGGGTATTTCAACTATTAAAAGGACATAATTGTTGAGAAACATTTAGCAATATTGTGTTTGCCAAACACCAGTCGTCAAAAGCAGCTGTGATGGCGAGATTTTCTCCAGAAAAGCTGCTGGACTCAATTCTCTCGGACTATATTACTACGATGCTGCCAATAATTTACACATCAAGCAATGAAACCATCTGCCCGAAACAGAGGAAGTTCAAAAACTTAACAGCTCAGGAGGACATTTGGGCCATCATGTCCACCCATTCCGACAAAAAGAGATGTTCAGCCTAGTCAGCTTTTGGTCCTTAGTGCGTTACTACAACAAATGTCCATATCAAAGGCTTTTTTCAAAACAAAATGCAATGAGTGCCTTCAGATAGCCAGTTCCAGACACCCATCACCCTCCAGATAAAATTACTCTTCAACTCCCCTCTAAGTGTTCTGCCAGTTACATTAAATCTATGGTGTCAGATGATTGACCTCTTGGCCAAGGGAATTAGGTCTTTCTAATCTACCCTACCTATGCCTTTCATAATTTATATACATCTTAGTTAAATCTCATCTCAGCCTCCTCTATTCCAGAGAAAACCACCACAGTCTTTCTAATCTTGCCCCATAGTTAAAATTGTTCAGTCCTGGCAATAAATTCAAATCTCCTCTATACCCTGTCTACTTCAAACCATATCCCTCCTGTAATGGAGTGATCAGTACTATACACAATCCTCCAGCTTGTAGCCTAGTGTTCTATAAGTTCCAATATAGCCTCTTATATTTGTCCAATTATAGAAAATATCCCATACATCTTATTCCTTTATCTACTTGTCTCAATACTTCCAAGACATGCACTCCAAGCTCCTTGCATTCCTCTGCTCTCAACAGCCTATCACTAATTGTGCACTTCCTTTCCTTGTTTGTTTATTTATTCACCTTGCATTTCCAGATTAAATTCCACTTGCCACGTTTCAGCCCACCTGACCAATCCATTATTACAGCTTTCTTCCTCACCATCAACCACATGGTCACCTTTGTATCACCTGCAAATTTCTGAAGCTTAATTCATTGAAAATATCAAGAAAGCAAGGAACCCACTGGGCCCTACAAAACTCCATAGGGAAGTCATGAAAACACCCAAAGCCCCTTGCTTCCGGGCACTGAATCAATTTTGGATCTGTCTTAGTACTTTGGATCCTCTGGGTTATCTGACTGACCAGTTTACCATGTGGTACATTGTTAAAATCAACACATTCTATATGAAGTGTGCTGCCCTCATCACCTCTTTAAAAAAATTCAATTAAGTTGTCAAACATGATTTTCCTTTGACAAATCAATGTTGACCGCTTGATTAAATTGTGTCTTTCCAAAAGGCAATTTATAGTTTCCCCTCAATGCTTTCCAATAGTTTGTCCACCACTGAGGTTAGGCTGACTCAGGCCTTTCCTTCATCCTTTTGTAAGGAATGATACAATGTTAGCATTCCTCCAGTCCGCCACAGCCACACCAACAGCAGACAACTGGAAAGCTATGCTCAGAACTTCTGCTTTTTCCATTTTTCTTTTAGCCTGGGATGGATACATTTTATTTGGGCTGGCAACGTATCCACTTTCAAAGTGATACAAATATGCAAATGGTATGCTGGCCTTTATAGCAAGGGGGATAGAACATAAAAACAGGGAGGTCTTGCTGCAACTGTACAGGGCACTGGTGAGGCCGCAGCTGGAGTACTGTGCGCAGTTTTGGTCGCCACACTTGCGCAAGGATATTTTGGCCTTGGAGGGAGTGCAGAGGAGGTTCATTAGGCTGATACCAGAGATGTGGGGGTTGGACTATGAAGAGAGACTAAATAGACTGGGTCTGTACTCATTGGAGTTTAGAAGGATGAGGGGGGATCTTATAGAGACGTATAAGATAATGAAAGGGATGGATAGGGTAGAGGTGGAGAGATTCTTCCCGCTTAGAAAGGATAGCAGTACTAGAGGGCACAGCCTCAAGACAAGGGGGGGCAATTTAGATCGGAGTTGAGGAGGAACTTCTTCACTCAAAGGGTGGTGAATCTCTGGAATTCTCTGCCCGTTGAAGTGGTGGAGGCTACCTCGCTAAATATATTTAAGTCACAGGTAGATAGGTTTTTGACAGACAAGGGAATTAAGGGTTATGGGGAGAGAGCGGGAAAGTGGAACTGATCCACTTCAGATCAGCCATGATCTTATTGAATGGCGGGGCAGGCTCGAAGGCCTACTCTTGCTCCTATTTCTTGTTATGTTCAAAGATGCTAATCTCTTAATATTTCTATTCTCACTTTATGTAGACAGCCCAATTATTTCACACTTCAACTCAACTGCTATGCCTGCATTATCCCTGACTTCTATGAAGACAGGGCAAAGCATTCATTCAGACCAACTCGTGTCTTCCACACCACAAGTTACCTTTTTGGCCACAAGTTACCTTTTTGGTCCCCACTTGGTCCCACTCTTTCATTAGTGATGTGATTTTCTATGGCCCTTTTCTCATGCCTTGTCTTTGCTTCCTGAATTTCCTTTCTAATTTTACCCCACCATTTTCTACACTCCAGGTTTTGAGCACTTGATATCAAACAGAAGGTTCCATTTTTGTTTGCCTCATTGCCTTCTCATTTTTGACATCCAGGGGTCTGGATTTGGGAATCCCATCCTTTCCTTTTATTGTGGCAACATATTTGTTCTGAACATTCCCCCTCTCCTCCATGACTGCTTCAAGTAGCTGTTTCCAATCACCTTTGTAAGATTAGTCTTTCTCCAATTAAAAGCTTCAATTTTTGGTTTATCTTCCTTTTCCATAATTATGCCAAATCTAATTGATCACTATCACCATAATGCTCTTCCTCTGACACTCCTACCATCTCCCCAACTTCTTTGCTTAAAACTAGAACCAGATCAATCCCTTGTCTTATTGAGCTTGTTTGTGTACTGGCTTGAAAAGTCTCCTGAATGCAAATTTTAAGCATTTTGTGCCCTCTATATCTTTTATTAACTGGCATAAAATCAATTTGAGGTATTTGAAATACTCTATTACTGCTCTATTGTTCTGCACTTCTCAGCAATTTGCCTACATCTTTGCTCTCAAGTCTTTGGCCGTTGACAGTCTATAAATTCTCCTCACAGTGCGACTGCCCCTCTTGTTCCCAAGTCAACTCATATGGACGTATCAGATTATCTTTTTAACATCATCTGCCTTTCCTTCAGCTGTGATTGTCTTTGTAACCAACACTGTGGCCCCCAAATCTGTTTTTACCCTCCTCTAATCCACCCAAAAACTAGGTATGTCAACATTCCTGTCATTCTTTAAACCATGCTTCTGTAACAACTATGACATTATACTTAAGTCTGTTCTCTGGGCTCATCTGTTTTATTAACAAGATTTCTGAAGTATATGCCACGAATCAGTGAAAGATTCATTTATTTTCTAGTTATTGTTTTTTCTTGCCTTCCAACTCACATACTAATTTTCTGCCACTCTTTCACCAATATTGCTTCCTTGTCAAATTATTCTCTCTTTGGAATCTACACTAGGGTTCTAACCCATTGCCCTATTAAGCTAGTTTAAATCCATCCTAACAGTACTAGCAAAATCCTCTATTGAGGTATAACCCACCCAGCTTGTGAAGGTCACATCTTCCCAGATTCCCCAGGAATCAAAAGCCCTGTCTTTGTTTCATCTCTTTATCCCTATATTTATCTGCATTATCCCTCTTTTTCTGTACTCATTAACATGTGACACCAGAGGTAATCCAGAGATTACTACCTTTGAGATCCTACTTTTTAAATTTATTTCCTACCATACTGCTCCAGGGTTCGATTCCCGGCTCGGGTCATTGTCTGTGTGGAGTATGCACGTTCTCCTCCTGTCTGCGTGGGTTTCCTCCAGGTGCTCCGGTTTCCTCCCACAGTCCAAAAATGTGCGGGTTAGGTTGATTGGCCATGCTAAAATTGCCCCTTAGTGTCCTGGAATGCTTAGATTAGAGGGATTAGCGGGTAAAATGTGTAGGGATATGGGGGTAGGGCCCAGGTGGGATTGTGGTCAGGGCAGGCTCGATGGGCCAAAGGGCCTCTTTCTGCACTGTAGGGTTCCATGATTCTATGATCCTAACATCTGCCAACAGGACCCATTTCCTTTTCTACTTAGGTCATTGCTAGGGATACAAACCGCAATCTCTGGCTATTCAATTTCTTCCCCAGCTGCCTATCATCCTGGAGTCATATCTGCAACTGCAGAAAGGCATGTCTTTGAGTCACCAGTCATACTCCTCAAAAAGGAACCAGTCACTGTTAGATATTCAATGGAATCCTGCTCTACCTGCCTGGTCGTCCATCCCACATAGCTCTCATCACACACGTGCAATGCACTGATAACAAATTGTTCAAGCTCCTCTGACTAATGACACTTCCTGTGCATATGGTTTTCCAGAACACATGCAGCAAAATCCCACATGGGAGACTTATTAAGACAGCAAATGCACATGGGATACAGGGTGATCTGATAAAGTGGGTTCATAATTGGCTTACTGTGTTTAGCAGTAGGAGACAGAGGCTATGACAGACCACTGCTTTAGGGGATCCTTGCTGGGCCCCCTATTGTTTGTCATTTATATAAATGACAGATGATATGTGGGGGGTAGGATCAGTAAGTCTGCCAAAGACAAAGATTGGTCAGGTGGTTAACAGTGAGGTTGAGTGTCTTGGGTTACATGAAGATATAGGCGAGATGGTCAAATGGGCAGATAAGTGGCAGATGGAATTTGACCCTGAAAAGTGTAAAGTGACGCACTTTGGAAAGGATAATTTGACAAGGAAGTATACTGTGAAAGGTCTGACACTGGAAAGTTCCAAAGAACAAAGGGACCTTGGTGTGTTTGCCCATAGGTTTCTGAAGGCAGAAAGGCAAGTTGATAGGATGGTGAAGAAAGGCATATGGCAGACTCACCTTTATTAATCGGGATATAGATTACAAAAGCAGAGAGGTCATGTTGGAGTTGCACAGAACTTTGAAGTCACAGCTGGAGTACTGTATGCAGTTCTGGTCGCCACATTATAAGAAGGGTGCGATCATACTGGAGGGGGTGCAGAGAAGATTAACCAGAATGTTGCCTGAGAAGGAACATTTAAGTTATAAAGAGAGATCGGATAGGCTTGGGTTGTTTTCTCTGGAGCACAGAAGACTGAGGGGTGACCTGATTGAGATGTTCAAGATTATGAAGGGTTTGGACAGGGTGGATAGGGAGCAGATGTTTTCCTTAGTTGAAGGGTCAGTTACAAGGAAGATGCAAAAGTTAAAAGTGAGGGGTGGGAGGTTTAGGATGGGACTTGAGGAAAAACTATGTTACCCAGAGGATGGTGTGACAGTCTGGAACGCACTGCCTGGAAGGGTGGTGGAGACAGGATGCCTCACATCCTTTAAAAAGTACCTGGATGAATACCTGGCACGCCATAACATCCAAGGCTACGGGCCAAGTGCTGGCAAGTGGGATTAGATGGGCAGGCCAGGACCTTTCGTGCATCGGTGCAGACTCGATGGGCCGAAGGGCCTCTTCTACACTATAGGATGCTGTGATTCTGTGTAAATATTCTTCACAGGAAATCACAACTCAAAACAGGCACAATAGTGTCACTTCACTGCATTTACATTTCTATCCCAATTGGAAGAGCCTTTGGAGCTTCTGTATCTTATTTATCCCTCCTGCACTGAATAGCTATGTCCAAGATATGGTAGAACAAAAACATTTTGTGAATAATTACTTGATAAGCGCAGCCCCCCTCATCCCCAAAATTAAGCCTCTTTACCAAACAGCCCAAAAGGCAGCAGCAGTACAAATTGTCAATATTGTAATTTCAATTTCACACTTCAAAACACACAGCTACAATGACTTCAGTGATCTAAAATTTGCCCCTCAAATTTGTGCAATTACCAACACTCCAGTGCCCATTCATAGATTAGCTTAGCATCGCAGACAATTAAAAAAAAGTGTACCAATAGTTTCACAGAAAACCTTCATAACCCCAGTTCATTATGCAAGGGCATTTTAAAAAATTCGTATGTTACACCTTAAACCCATTAGAGTAAAGCACTATTTGGTCAAATCCAAATCTCCATTTGCAGAAAACAACCTTGTATTCAGTCTTTTTTTCAAAATGCTTTCCATTCTACTAAAATCACAAAAGCAATTTAAAAACAACTCTGCAACTTCTCTTTGTGCACTCTCATTTTGATACAACACATTCATCATGGCTGAACTTACTGGGACTAAGGAGCACACATTGGTCAGGCTCTCAACTGTCCTAAGTATTTGGCTGGATTATACAAGTTGCTCATTGAACAAGATTCACAGTGCCAAGTTCAGATCAGCAGCTTTTCAAACACCAACACATCACTAAAGAACTCTCATTCTATGAGACAAATTAGTTCAAGTTACTTATACAAGAATTGACTATAAAATAACTGAATGAAACAGGTAATATTTTATCCATGGAATTTTTGGACAAGTGAAAAAAAGTCCATTATACAACGTGTACTGAAATCAATAAATACTGCCAAGTTCAATTTTCAAAATGACTTAAAAACCCTGTAGTTGACACGGAGGTATGGCTGCACTTAAATTGTGCATTTCGAAAAGTGGTAAGCATCGGCTTGTTGTTTCAAATTCCCAATGACGAGAAAGCACAGTGTGAAACCACCACAAATGGAAAAAAATATACCTAGCGAGTAAATCATACCCAGCTTGTGTATTGCTTCTAGAAGGTAACTGCAGTACAGCACTGAAAGTATCCTTTGAGCCGATTACTGCCCCACTCTGACATCCAGATATTGGGATACGATTGTTACTTTAACAGGTCTATGAGATTACTGATAATGGCAAGGCTTCTACACTTTGGAACGGCCACAAAATTAGATCTATGAGAGCAAGATATTTCAATTTGCAGTTTGAGTTAAGTTAATGCACGTGGAACATGCAATCATTAATTAACACCAAATGTCAGCCAAGATTTTGCACAGACATGAGCTGTTCAAGAGGTTTCGTTCACTTCCACCATCCATACATATTTGTGGACAACTGCCTAAACAGCACTAATCATTTGCTATTTCCACTGAAGCCAAATTATCAAGGCACTGCTTAATAACAGCAGCAGCTATTTCAGGCAGCAATGGATGATACTTGCCATATCACATATATAGATATTAACAAAAAACTCAGACTCATTATTTAAATGTAGTAAAATCTTTAAACATAACAAATGGTGTCATGAAAGTTATTTTTAATTGGGAGCAGCAGATGCTCCTGGGGTCATTGGGTTTCTCTGTTGGTCACAGCTGTCCAATTAGATTTAGCATCATAAATCCTTTGTTTCTTATTTCCAAGAGGTAATTTCATTCAAAAAACAGCTGTTTCCAAAAAACTTCGCTCAATGTTATTAGATTTTTGAAAATTTTGCCAGCAGGAAAAAATTATCTAAGTCTATTTTAAGATCATCATGCCGTTATTGAATGGTGGAACAGGCTTGAGCAGCAGCCTGGCCTACTCCTGCTCCTGAATTTAAGATTAAAAACACTTTGATGTCTATCACAACTACTCATGCACAAGAATGCTAGATGCAGTTTTACCATCCCTTTCTTAGAGCAGACAACTCCAGAGATAGAACATAGAACACTACAGCACAAACAGGCCCTTTGGCCCACAAGTTGCGCCAATCACATCTATACCTACCAAGCCATAGAACTATCTGTAACTTCCAATGCCATTAGGTCCCATATACTCATCCAGAAGTCTTTAAAAAGACCCCAGCGAATTCACCTCCACCACCACCCTCTGAATGAAAAACTTTCTCCTAACGTCTCCTCTGTACTTGCTTCTCAGCACCTTAAACCTGTGTCCTCTCGTAGCGACCATTTCAGCCCTGGGAAATAGCCTCCAAGAATCCACCCTATCAATTCCTCTCAACATTTTATAAACCTCTATCAGGTCGCCTCTCAACCTTCATCTCTCCAGGGAGAAGAGACCTAGCTCCCTCAACCTATCTTCATAAGGCATGCCCCCAATCCAGGCAACATCCTTATAAATCTCCTCTGCACCCTCTCAAAAGATTCCACATCCTTCCTGTAGTGAGGCAACCAGATCAGCGCACAGTACTCCAAGTGGGATTTGACAAGGGTCCTATAAAGTTGCAGCATTAACTCCCGACTCCTAAACTCAATCCCTCGATTAATGAAGGCCAGTGCACCATACGCCTTCTTGACCACATCCTCCACCTGCGAGGCCAATTTAACAGTCCAATGGACCCGGACCCCAAGATCCTTCTGTTCTTCAACCCAGCTAAGACTCCTACCCTTGATATTGTACTCCTGCATCCTGTTGGTCCTGCCAAAACAGACCACTACACATTTATCCGCGTTGAAGTCCATCTGCCACTTCTCCGCCCAGTCTTGCATCCTGTCATGCTGCTACTTCTGACATCCCTCCAGACCATCCACAACACCACCAACCTTTGTATCATCGGCGAACTTACTAACCCATCCCTCCACTTCCTCATCTAGGTCATTTATGAAAATGACAAACAGCAAGGGGCCTAGAACAGATCCCTGGGGCACTCCACTGGTGACCGACCTCCATGCAGAAAAAGACCCATCCACAACCACTCTCTGCCATCTGCAGGCAAGCCAGTTCTGGATCCACAAGACTAAAGCCCCTTGGATCCCATGCCCTCTCACCTTCTCAACAAGTATACTGAAGGCAAATTAGGGTGACACGGTGGTTAACACTGCTGCCTCACAGCACCAGGGACCTGGGTTCACTTCCTGGCTTGAGTTACTGTCTGTGCAGAGTCTGTACATTCTCCCCACGTATGCGTGGTTCCCTCCGGGTGCTCCAGTTTCCTCCCACGGTCCAGAGATGTGCTGCTTAGGTTGATTGGCCATGCTAAATTGCCTTAAGTGTCAGGGGGACTAGCTAGGATAAAAGCATGGAATTATGGGGATAGGGCCTGGGTGGGATTGTAGGCGATGCAGACTCGACAAGTCGAATGGCCTCCTTCTGCTCTGTATGATTCTGTGGTCTAAGATTCTTGTTGGGTTTTAAGTTGGAAGATTTTGTCTCAAAAGCCCCAAAAATATTAATAAAAGCACGCATTTGACAAAAATAAAGCAAATTCAGTGCCATTTGTGATGCATTACTAGCAGTTTGGTGCTGTGAACCGCTTTGTCTTAGAATCTGGATAAGGGTGCCCAAACATCTCAAACAGAACTCCTGCATTGGTCACAACATCACATGTCAGGGAAGTTATACAATTATACTGTTAGAAAATTTCAGCAGGAGAACAGAGTTTTCAAGACACATGGAAGCTGGTGAGCAAAGAAAATAGAAAAACATTTAACCTAACGGAAAGGATATGGAACAAAATACTAATTTATATAATGCCTCATTACATCCTCAGGCTAAAAGAGCTGCTCATATTAATTACTTCTACATGATATTCAAAGTTGTACACAGGGAAATGCAAAACCAGCCTGCACACAGTGAGAAACCATATTTTTCAGTACAAATTGCTGCTATGGCTTGATCAACAATCTTAAGGCAAATTTACCTTTTAGCTAATGCGAGTGGGCCATTCTGTACTTCGGGTCCCAATATTTATGTTAACCATCCCAGCAAAATGTCCATTTATGACAAAACTTACATCTTAAGCCCTCCTCTTCCCAAATAAATTCCTGCACATTAATTTGATCTGACCTAAAAATAAAACCAGTTGACACATCAGGTGTCAGGGTCTTTTTAAACACATGTATGCAGACTGGTTGCACAACCATTCTGGCATGGGTTCACCTATAAGTCACTGTCCTCTCAATCACAAAAATGGAATGGTGAACACGATGAAGGGAGGAGCTTGAACACAAATCAAACATCAGCACATCTGTGGCCAACATTTAACACACTTCTGCATCTTTTAAAAACCATCTCAACAATGGTAAAAATAATAGTAGGAGGGATTATTATTTAAAAGGCGAAAAGCTGCAGCATGCTACGGTGCAGAGGGACCTGGGGGTCCTTGTGCACGAGTCGCAAAAACCCAGTCTGCAGGTGCAGCAGGTGATCAAGGCAGCGAATGGAATGCTGGCCTTTATAGCGAGGGGGATAGAATATAAAAGTAGGGAGGTCTTGCTGCAACTGTACAGGGTACTGGTGAGGCCACAGCTGGAGTACTGTATGCAGTTTTGGTCGCCACACTTGCGCAAGGATATTTTGGCCTTGAAGGAAGTGCAGAGGAGATCCACTAGGCTGATACCAGAGATGAGGGGGCTGGACTATGAAGAGAGACTAAATAAACTGGGTCTGTACTCATTGGAGTTTAGAAGGATGAGGGGGATCTTATAGAGACGTATAAGATAATGAAGGGGATGGATAGGGTAGAGGTAGAGATTCTTCCCGCTTAGAAAGGATAGCAGGACTCGAGGGCACAGCCTCAAGATAAAGGGGGGGGGGTGCAGTTTAGATCAGAGTTGAGGAGGAACTTCTCCACTCAAAGGGTGGTGAATCTCTGGAATTCTCTGCCCGTTGAAGTGGTGGAGGCTACCTACCTCACGGGTAGGTAGGTTTTTGATAGACAAGGGAATTAAGGATTATGGAGAGAAAGCAGGAAAGTGGAACTGATCCACTTCAGATCAGCCATGATTTTATTGAATGGTGGGGCGGGCTCGAAGGCCTACTCCTGCTCCTATTTCTTATGCTGCTCTAAATCACAGAGAACTTTAACGGCCTGAGCCTTGTATATAACTCTGTTCCAAACCAGAACTCTTGTCCAATAGGGCAGGCAACACAGAGGGAACATTAGCTTTGCTTCACGTGTTCCTGCAAGAATACAGTTGTGCAACAGACACACTGATGAATGTTCTACCCGGAATCAATTTACAGACTATTGTAGGAACAATCACAATAATTGCAGTGAGGTTTCTGAGGTTAAACACAGCAAGTTAATCCTTTCAAGTAAGCAGAGTGTCAGATACAAACTTACACTAGACATTGTTTACTATTAAATTCAGTCCTGAGTTTTTTTTGAAAAAGCTCAAGAGGAAACTTTTTTCCTTAGCTTGCTAATGAGATGCAAACTCAGTTTCCGAGGTACAGACCAGATTACAACCAGGTGACTATCTTGCCTACACCATCCAACAGAGGGGTTAGGGGGAACCTCAAAGGGAACCGCCAAGCTTCTGTTGAGTCATTCCTGGCAGCTAGTCTGGAGAAGTATCAGCAGAGGTCTGGGAGCAGGATAATCACAGCGTATTGACGGAATTAAATAAAAAACAGTTAAAATCTGAAGTAGGAAGAATATTCCCTTTGCTCCAACAGAACTGCAATTTCCAATACGTACAAATTAAAGGAATGATGCAGCCATGTTCTGCTGTAAGTCTGTCATTTTATCCAGTTTCACCAGGCAGTACAGTGCAGCATGACAGGTAAGATTGGGTAATTACTGTATATTTTCAACATATCCCAAGTAATAGATCAGCAAGACCATCAGAATAAAAATGCTTTACTATATTCTGGCCAATTTTCTCTCCCCTTCCTTCTGAAAGCATTAGCATTTGGAGATCCACGATCACTTGAAATCTTCAGCAAAATCGCTGTTCATTTCTAAAACGTAAATGGAATGCATTATGGAACATCCGCTCCTTTGATACTTCCGATCAGATGCTTCAAGCTGTGCCAATATTTTGTAATATGTCTGGTTTGAAATGTTCTCATTATTTCATCAGTGTTGACCTTACAGAATTCAATTAATCCTTCAAAGTATGCATCTGTCTCACTGACCTCTTGCGTAACTCCCCGTGTCAGAACATTTTAAGAACCAAAAACTATACATGTGCAAGAGCCATTTCTCTCGAAGCAATGCTCACGCTACATCCAAGCCTTAATGCATCTAAAGTCCCAAGAGGCTTCTTGCAACTAAAATATGTTACATTGTGCACTTACCTCTGTTAGCTTCTTGGTAGACTTGAACTTTACCCGGTTCTACGCCAAGTCGCCTAAAATTGAAGATGAGGAATAACCCTCAAAAAAATCGTTCCTCAAAAACCACATTGCTGACTTTTACACAAAATTAGGGTATAGACACAAGAAATGTCTTCAATAGGGAACCGAAGGTAGAGATAAAAAGATATATAAAACAGTTTGTGAAAGTGGGGTAGAAGGGAAGTACTAAAATCTTCCCATCAAAACGCACCAAAAAGTATTGATTACCAGTAATTATTAAAGAATTATATTAACAGGCAATCACATTTTTCTCTATAACATCAACAAAATTAAAAATTATATTTAATCAATGGTTCAGTAGCCCAACATAATGAGCCACGTGATCCTAGCACTGACTGTTGGCCTGTGCTGCAATGCTTCGTTTTAGTGGTGTTAACCTGGGTGGGCACCACATATAGATATTCCAAGAATGGGGGTGGGGAGGGGAAAGAGAACAAAAACTTTGATGGCTTCGGTGCATGCTGCTTGGGGCGGCGAGAGTGACTCACCTGAAACCAGGCCACTTAGCTGAAGTAATGGAGAGTTTCAGCACTTGGTGGAACATCTCAATAGGTATTAAGATGCTCAGTGCAGGAGAAAAAGAAAGCAGGAAATGGGGACAGCCTGAGGTAAAAGGTGCTGTAATACCTCCAAAGCAATAACATTGCACTGATCAATAAATGTATATATTGTAAAAAGGGTGGCAAGGAAAAATGAGTCTAATGCTCGGATTGGGTCTAGATGAACTAGCTGAATAACTGTCAAAAAAAATCAGTGATAATTCGCTATCCCAGCAAGCTTATGGGGCCAGGATTCGAAGATTCATTCTATAAACAGAAACCACTGACTCACCAAACAACATAACAGTCTGGTCTCCATAATAAGAGTTTAATGAGCTGCATAAATCTGAGAATGAGCACCACTGCTGCCCCTCTCAAACAAAGCAAACCGTATAAAATCCACATCATTTAAAACTAGCATGAAATTTTTTTTTTAAATGCTGAATAATCTTTTAAACTGCTGCAGCATTTGCTTCATGCACTTTAACAGTGGTAACCTGCTGATGCACATGTACTGTATTGTGCAAGTCAAGATGTCAGCAGCTGGCTAAAAACAAAACACATTTGAGGACCCACTACAAAATTAAAAGGTTCATTCAGAAGTCTGGAATTAACTTTTGGTTCAGGGTCATATTAAAAACTGCTAAGGAAAGATGCATTTATTTACTATGGGATTTAATAGGAGGGGAGTGTGGAGATAAAGTAAAAGGTTCCAAACTGCAAATGTCATTTATTAATAGAAGCAATGTACATTTAAGCTTTGGTGACATGTTGACACAGTACTCATTAACTGCTTTTAGCGTTATTATGCAACGTAGTCAAAAGGCTCAAATTTCCAGCACCTTCTGTGCTGGAAGGTTGACCTATCGTCAGTGTTAGCTGAAGGAGGCCTATCAATTTAATGCCACCTTCCAGATCCTGGTCTGCAGCCCTGTAGATACACACTTGAAATGCCGTAATCAAGTATTTCTTTAAATTTAAATGAGTGTATCTGCCGCTATCATCCTTTCAGGCAGTCCCCACCATCCACCATCTCTGCTCAACTGCCCTCTTAATCTTTTTACTAATAAACTTTAAAACTATGCCTCCTGGCTACTAATCTTAAAGGTCAGAAACCTTCCCAACTAAACTGCAAAGCTCATTGTCCTTTAAGCCTGCACCCCACCCTCGCTGTTCAAAATATTTCAACCCCTCCTTTGCTGAAAACACTATCACATGCTGACATGATTAATCGACTGCCTTCTGTTAATCTTCAATCAATTAATAGCTTGCGTCATCTCAGCAGGGAAGATCTAACTTAGCTAATGAAGCACTCCTCCATGGAAAACAGGAGCCAAGCCTTAAAGCATAGGGGCCAATTACAGAAGTGTCCAACACAATATCTGCACACACCCACGTTCCAAGCAGGTTCGCTGGTTAATGAAAAAGACTACCTACTGTATTAAGGTTGCCAAAATCAAGACGCTCGGTTCCCATTGGAACACACTTACTGCTGATAGTCAGTTAACATGGCAGATTCTTAATCTTCACCATTCTATAGCACAGTGGACAGGGCAATTGGTCACAGTCCCTCTTCCCCTTTAATACCCAAGTATTTGGGTGTGTACTTTGTCCTATTGCTAAGCAACATCAAACTACTGAAGACTCCTATAATATGGGGCGGCACAGTAGCACAGTGGTTGCACTGCTACTTCAGAGACCTGGGTTCGATTCCCAGCTTGGATCATTGTCTGTGTGGAGTTTGTACGTTCTCCCCGTGTCTAAATGGGTTTCCTCCAGGTGCTCCGGTTTCCTCCCATATTCTGAAAGACGTGCTAGTTATGTGCATTAATCTGAGCAGGTGCCGGACTGTGGTGACTCGGGGAATTTCACAGTAACTCCATTGCAGTGTTAACGTAAACCTTACTCCTGACCAATAAATAAACTTTAATAAGGAATAGATGGTAAAAGGCAGCCCTCAACATCTCAAAGATACCAATGATAAAAAAGTCAAAATAAATCAGTACTTTAGCAATTGTTCATTTAGCAAAACATATGAAAATCCACAGAGTCATGGATTGAAGAACCAAACATCAGTAAAAACCTTGATGCCCATTTTTGCTAACATGAGACTCTACCGGCTAATTTATAGTTTATAGAATTTTTACTGAATCCATAAAAAGTACTGGAGATTTGCATGATAAATTTTACAATATGCATTTAAAATCCTTGGCAGGAGTTTAACAAATGCTATGATTGTAGACAATTTGCAGTTTTAGTACTTGGATCAAACATGGAATGTCAAAGGGTTGGGCAGTGCATCAGCAATTTCGGGAAGGGAACTATTTTTAATTCTGTAATGAGCTGTATTAAACTAGCTCTGCCGCAAGGCAACCCCTATAATGTGTGAAAAGAATCTACATGTGCATGTAGGTCTATATGGGGAGAGGTCTATAGCTGTCCCTCCGTACCAAAATTAAAGAAAACACTCTGATAGTTATTGAAGTAAAAAAATAGCCTTGACAAATATTGATGTCTGCCCAGATTATGATGCTTTAAAAAAGTACTCAAAAGTTTATTTTAAAGTATCGTACCTCCTGCTGATTGTTTGAACAACATGATGCACTCCTCTTTTTACATGGATTGGTTCCTCTTAAAATCAGATGGTTAACGAAAGAAAAAAACAGGGTGGGTAAGCTGCATCACTCAATCTGATGCTGCAATGATTTTCTTTTTAAATAAAACTGTTTACTTACTCTGAAATCTTCCTGGCCAATTCTGTGTAGGCTGTACACGAGTTGGCAGAGAACAGTGCCAGGCTTCCCTTGGTTACATTCATGGCGGATGGGTCCCGTAAGTTTCCTCCCAGGATATTTTTAAACCCCACTTCCCAAAGTCAATCCACCTGCAATATTTAAAAGAGAGGAAAATATTTAATATATTACACATATATACACACACTATTGCACAATGGGCACCACTTTAGAATAAAACCACTGTGAACTTCAATAACATTAACTACACTTGCAAGATACTAGTTGAAACATATAGTCTTAATGTCTTTAATCAGGGCAGCACAGTGCCGGTAGTTAGCACTGCTACCTCAGTGCGAAGGGTCAGGCTCAATTCCCAGTTGGGTCACTGTCTACACATTCTCCCCATGTTTTGATTTATTATTGTCATATGCATTAGTATACATACATGTACTAGTGAAAAGTAATGTTTCTTGTACATTATACAGACAAAACGTACTGTACATGGGGGGGGGGGAGAAGGGGAGAAATGTAATCATAGCTTGTATCTGCATGGGTTTTCCCCAAGTCCTTTCCCACAGTCCAAATGACATGCTGGTTATATGGATTAGTTGTGCTAAATTCTCCCTCAGTATATCCGAACAGGCATTGGTTAAAAACAAAGCGGCAGCACGGACAAGTTGGGCCGAAGGGCTATTTCCATGCTGTAAACCTCCATGACTCTAAGTGTGGCGACTAGGGGGATTTTCACAGTGACTTCACTGTAGTGTTAACGTAAGCCTACTTGTGAGACAAATAAAGTGTACACTTTAATTTTTTTCAAAAAGGAAACAGAAAATGCAGCTTCTTAAAAAGTACCATCCTTCCTCCCACTTCAGCAGCATGCTCTGAGCCACAGTGACTCTGCTGCAGTTCCTGTCACATGTGGCTTGCTGTGAAGAGCCCCCTCCTCACTGCCTCCATTAGATCAGCGCCCATTTTGAGACACCCATGAATATTGGGCGAGGCCCAAACGGCCAGCGTCAACAATCCGAGCCTTCCACCACCGCCCAGCCCGGCCGGACACCCGCTGCCCATCCCCGCGGCTCCACTGACCATCGACAGAACCGCGCCCCCGCTCACTCGGGATGCTCTATCTATCGGACGGGGATGGTGGCCGTGGCCACACCCGAGCATCAATGCGGCCTCCCCCATTACCCTTCCCTCACCTGCTCCTACCACCATCGACAGCTGCCTCGAGGCTGCAACCGCGCGCTGCCCTCCACTCAGCCACCACGCGCTCCGCCCCTAACTACCTAGTCCCGTTCCAGTCAACGGCGCCCCGCCCCTAACAACCCAAGTCCCCTCCCAGGTCAACGGCACCCCGCCCCTAACTACCTAGTCCCGTCCCAGTCAACGGCGCCCCGCCCCTAACTACCCAGTCCCGTCCCAGTCAACGGCACCCCGCCCCTAACAACCCAAGTCCCCTCCCAGTCAGTGGCACTTCGCCCCGGTAACCCAGGTCTTACCCCTGTCCGCCTTTGACAACCCTGGTCCCGCCCCGTAAGAACCAGACTCCGCTTCTGACAACCCGCGCTCCGCCCGTAACGACCAGGCCAACCCTGGTCCCGCCCATGGCAACCCGGGTTCCTCCCCTAACAACCTGGCCCCGCCCCTGACAGCCCAGTTCCCGTGTCGTCTGCGCCCCTCCACCCCGGCCTTGACGATCCAGACCCGCTCGCGCCAACTTAGCCCCGCCCCTTGACCAGAGCGTTTCTCCCCCGCCCCCCACTAAGGCTTCCTCCGCGAACCGATCCCCGCCCATGAAAGGCGTCCCATCCGCGGACAACCCAGGCTCCGCCCCTTCGATTTTGACTGACAGCCCACTTCTCACAGTCACCAGGGGGCGGGGCCGGTTTCCCCAGCAACGCCGTGACGAGCATGGGTCGCGCGAGGCGGCGTTCCCCTGGGAAAGCTGAAGTTGCAACTTCTTTAAAGTTTATTTATTAGTGCGCTGCAATGAAGTGACTGTTAAAATTCCCCAGTGGTCACACTCTGGCACCTGTTTGAATACACCGAGGGAGAATTTAGCACAGCCAATGCACCCTAAGCAGTACGTCTTTCAGGCTGTAGGAGGAAACCCAGTAAGAAGTCTCACAACACCAGGTTACAGTCCCAACAGGTTTATTTGTAGCAAACGCCACTAGCTTTTGGAACTGGCTGTTCCTCCGTCAACTCCCACCCACCTGATGAAGGAACAGCGAGTTCCGAAAGCTAGTGGCATTTGCTGGAAATAAACCTGTTGGATTTAATGTAGTGTTGTGAGACTTCGTACCATTTTTACCCCAGTCCAACGCTGGCATTGCCACATCGAGGAAACCCACACAGACGTGGGGAGAACATGCTGACTCTGCACAGTGACCCAAGCTGGGAATTGAACCTGGGTCACTGGTGCTGTGAGGCAGCAATGCTAACCACTGAGCCACCTTGCTGCCCATGCTGTTGTTGGCTCAAATTGCAAAGTTTCTGACTGCAGTTTGCTTTGCTGATGACAGCATTTCAATTGCAGTTTTCGCAAATAGATGTTTGCACTGACATTTAATAAGAGTACAGCCAGTCAGCCTTGATATTAGTAATAACTTAATATGTAATTTGGGGAAATAAAAGCAACCAAAGAAGGGCAATGTGTTCATCTAAATAAAGTTGCTGATTGCTAGACATTTAGCCGTTATCCGGCCAGAATAGCCCTAAAATCTACATATATGTATTACCCGTCAATGTTGCAAAATGACTCATTGGTGTGACACTGAACTATAATAAAATGAATGCCAACCCAAGGCACTTCCCAATTGTCTCAACTTGTTTGCCTGGATTTTGCCAGTCAGCAGCGAGCAAGCACCACAAGCCATTCGTCATAATTACATCTGCCTAAAGATTTCAAAGGAAGGAAAGGAGTTTTTAAGGAATTTTTCAGAAAGGCTAGAAACCTGGTTTGAACCCCACCACAGTAGATGGTAAAATTTGAATTCAATGAAAATCTGGAATTAAAAGTCTAATGATGACCATGAAACCATTGTCGATTGTCACAAAAACCCACCGGTTCACTAATGTCCTTATGGGCAGGAAATCTGTTGTTCTTATCTGGTCTGGATACATGTCATTCCAGACCCACAGCAATGTGGTGGACTCGTAAAAATGCCTTCAAGACAGCACGATGGCACAGTGATTAGCACTGCTGCCTCACAGCGCAAGAGATCCAGTTCGATTCCTGGCTTGGGTCACTGTTTGTGTGGAGTCTATATGTTCTCCCTGTGTCTGCATGGGTTTCTTCCGGGTGCCCTGGTTTCCTCCCATCGTCTGAAAGACGTGCTGTTAGGCGCATTGGCCATGCTAAATTCTCCCTTGGCATACCCCAACAGTTGCCGGAGTGTAGTGATTCAGTGATTTTTCACAATAACTTTATTGCAGTGTTTATGTAAGCCTACTTGTGACACCAATAAGTAAACTTTAAAACTTAAATGGCCGAGCAAGCCATTCAAATCAAGGGCAATTAAGGATGCGCAATAAATGCTTGCCTAGTCAGCAATGCCCACATTCCATAAATAAGGAGAAAAGAATCTTTATGAGGCATGCAGAGTCTGAAACAGAAAGTGTTGAAGAATTTTTAATACAATGCAAAATCATACACAGAAAGCAAAACAAAGAACAAGGTTGAAAGAAGAGTTTAGGAAAGCAATAAAAATACAAAAATCTTCAACAATAATCAAAATATGAAGGAATGAGAGCTCACACTTGTAAAAGTTTATTTTTAGTGGCAACTAGCTTGCTTGGCAATAAGTAAGGCTTATCATGATATTAAAGTTCAATGGGATGGTCTGAACTCTTATGACATGTTACGTGAATTGTGGGACTTTCGTATGGGACCTTAAGGGCATAGAGTACAAAATTGAGGAAGTTATGATGAACCTGAATAAAACACTGGTTTGACCAGAACTGGAACATTGTGCTAAATTCTGGGCACCACAATTTAGGAAGGTTGTGAAGGCATTATAGAGAGTGCAGAAAGGAATCCTAAGAATGGTTCCAGGGATGAGGAACTTCTGTTATGTAATATATTGTTCTACTTTGGAGAAAAGAAGATTAAGAGGAGAATTGAAAGAAGTATCTGAAAGTATTAGGCAACTGAGCTGAGTGGAATCTGTTCCTATTGGTCGGAAGGATCGAGAGGATGATTTAGGGCAATTAGCAAACAAAAGAATGACCTGAGGAAAGCCATTTATATGAAGTGGTCTTTCGGATCTGGAATGTACTACCTGAGAGTGTGGGGAAGGCGGATTCAATCATAGCATTCAAAAGGCAGTTGGATCATTACTTGAAAGCAGAAGATTTGTGGGGCTGTGGGGAAAATATAAGGTTGGGGATTGGTCTTGTCGAGAGTCAACATAGATATGAAGAACTGATATCTTCCTTCTGTGCTGTAACACATCAATGAATCTATAATTACATTTGTATTTAAATAGTAAGATTCTGAATCAGATGTGCCAGCATTGGATAACCTCTGGACAAGCAAGGTGCCTCAGACAATAATGACCTGATTTTCATGATTAACTGCATTTGTGGACACTGCAAGTTGCTGTCCAATAAATCTTTACCATTATGATGTAATTGCAATAGAAGCAATTCAGAGAAGTTTCACTTGACTGATACCTAAGGTATGGGGTTTTATCTTAAAAGGACAGATTAGGTAGATTGAGGCTGTATCAAAGAAACCCTACAGTACAGAAGCAGGCCATTTGGCCCATCAGGTCTGCATTGATTCTCTGAAAAATCATCCCACACAGACCCTATCCCCTTAAACCCATGTACTTACCCCATTAACCTTGGGGTACTACGGGACAATTTAGCACGGCCAATCCAACTAACTCACACATCTTTAGAGTGTGGGAAGAAACTGGAGCACCTGGAGGAAACCCACACAGACATGGGGAGAACATGCAGACCCCACACAGACAGTCACACAAGGCCAGGAATCAAACCCGGAGCTCTGGCGCTAACCACAGTGCCATCGGGCCGCCATATTGGAGGTTAGAAGAATAGGAAACAATCTTATTGAAATATATAACATCCTGAGGAGACTTGACAGGGAGGGTGCCGAAAGAATGTCTCCCCTTTGGGAAAGACTAGAACTAATGAGCATCGATTAAAAATAAAGGGCCTCCCAATTAAGATGGAGATGAGGAGAATTTTTTTACTCTCACAGAGTCCTGAGTCTAAGGAACTCCTTTCCCCAGAGAGCAGTGCAGACTGAGTCACTGAATGTTTCTTAAGGCAGAGGTAGATTGATTCTTGACTAACAAGGGAGTCAAAGGTCATCAGGGGCAGGCAGAATGTGGAGTGAGATTACAATCAGATTAGGCATGATTTTACTGAATGGCGGTGCAGGCTCAAGGAACAGAATGGCCGACTCCTGTTCCTAATTCATATTACAGTATTACCTCCCTCACAATATTCAGGCTTGTGTTTTTTAATTGTTTGCACTCTGTCCCCCTTTTCCCAGAAATACATTGAGTACTTAGCACCAGCCTTGTTTGATCGACGTCTGGCTGCATTATATTCTGCGAGTTTCACCAAGATTTTGAGTTAACCACTTCTGTGCACTTTGGTGTGATAGGTGGATTGGCCATGCTATATTGCCCCTTAGTACTCCACGATGTGTAGGTTAAGGGGATTAATGGTGTAAGTACATGGGGTTAAAGGGATAGGGTCTGGGTGGGATGCTTTTTCGGAGAGTCAGTGCGGACTCGATGGCCCTAATGGCCAGCTTCTGCTCTGTAAGGATTCAGTGATTCTGTGACATAGGCTCAATCTGTCTAATCTGTCCTCTTAAGATAATGTCCCACATTTTGGGTATCAGTCAAGTGAAAGTTCTCTGAACTGCTTCTATTGCAGTTATGTCTTAATGGTAAGGAATAAATTGGACGGCAACTTGTAGTGTCCACAAATGCAGTTATTCACGGAAATCAGGTGGTTATTGTCTGAGGTGTCAAAAGTGTGCTTTCTAAGCTGAAACTCAAGTCTCCCCAATCTTTTCTTGTAACTGAAATCCTGACGTTAAAGATCAGCCTTATAGTTCTTCTCTGTTCTTCTTCCAGCAGTTGAACATGACCGGAACTGCTCAAGATTAAAACTCAAGGTGCTGCCTGGATAGACCACTGCACCATTTGATGTATCTCACAGTGCCAGGGACCCAGGTTTAATTACGGCCCTGGATCACTGAGTGTGCGAAGTCTGCACATTCTCCCAGGTCTGCATAGGTTTTCACCAGGTGCTTCGGTTTCCTCCCACATTTCAAAGATGTGCGGGTTAGTTTGATTGGCTGTGCTAAATTGACCCTCATGTCAGGGGGATTAGCAGGGCAAATATGTGGGGTTATGGGAATATGACTTGGGTGCGTGCAGACTCAATGGGCTGAATGGTCTCCTTCTGCACTGACTCTATGATTCTAATTAGTGCCTCTTATTCATCCAAGTATGTCGTTTTTGCTGGCCAGGCCAGCATTTATTGCCCATCCCTAATTACCTTTGAGAAGGTGGCGATGAGCTGCTTTCTTGAAACTCTGCAGTCCATATGGTGTAGACACTCCCACAGTACTGTGCAGGAGGGAATTCAGGATTTTGACACAACGTAAGTCAAGGAACAACAATATATTTCCAAGTCTTGATGGTGAGTGGCTTGGAGGGGAACTTCAATGTGTCTGCAACCCTTGTCTTTCCAGATGGTAGTGGTCTTGGGTTTGGAAGGTTCTGTCTGACAAAACTTGGTGAGTTCCTGAAGTTCATCTTGTAGATGGTGCACACTGTTGCTAATGTGCACTCTCTGTACAGTATGGTGTACAGTAGCAACTGTTGATGGAGGTGGGAGTAAATGTTTATGAATGCAAATCAAGTGGACTGCTTTGACCTGGATAGTGTCAAGATTCTTTAGTGTTCTTTTAGCTGCATTCATCCAGGCAAGGGGAGAGATTGCACCTTGAAAATTGTGCCCTATAAATCATAGAATCCCTACAGTGCAGAAGGAGTCTGCCCAACTCTCGAGCATATACCCCGGCCCTAACCCCACAACCCCACATACTTACTCCACTAATCCTCCTAACCTACAAATCTTTGGACACTACAGGGCAATTTCGCATGGCCAATTCACGTAACCTGCAAGTCTTTGGACTGTGGGAGGAAACTGGAGTACATGGAGGAAACGTACATAGACACAGGGAAAATATGCAGACTCCACACAGACAGTGACCCAAGGCTGGAATTGAACTCGGGTCTCTGGTGCTATGAGGCGGCAGTGCTAACCATTGTACCGCCATGCCACCCATACAGCATAGCAGGTGGCCATTGGATCCATTGTGCCTGTGCTGGCTCTCTGATAGAGCTACCGATTAATTCCACTCCTCTGCTTTTTCTGCATCGTCTTTCAAGTGTTTATCAAATTCTTCTATTTGTTACTATCTTATCAGCTTTCACCACTCTTTCAGGCATTGCATTCCTGATTACAAAACTCACTGTCTGAATGAAAGGTTTAGCATAAAGTTTTGATTTGATTTGATTTATTATTGTCACGTGTATTAGTATGCAGTGAAAAGTATTGTTTCTTACACGCTATACAGACAAAGCATACTGTTCATAGAGTACATTGGGGAGAAGAAAAGCAGAGGGTGCAGAATATAGTGTTATAGTCATAGCTAGGGTGCAGAGAAAGATCGGCTTAATATAAGGTAGGTCCATTCAAAAGTCCGATGGTAGCAGGGAAGAAACTGTTCTTGAGTCCTTTGGTCCACGATCTCAGACTTTTATTTCTTTTTCCCAGTGGAAGAAAGTGGAAGAGAGTATGTTTGAGGTACATGGAGTCCTTGATTATGCTGGCTGCTTTTCCGAGGCAGCAGGAAGTGTAGGCGGAATCACCGGATGGAAGGCTGGTTTGCACACTGGACTGGGCTACGTTCACAACCCATTGCAGTTTCTTGCGGTCTTGGACAGAGCATTCAATCCTTATTATTCACACATCTACCAAGATCATGTCTTCAATGTGTCAGTACAATCTAACGGAATTTGCTCATTACCAGATACTCTGCAGAGTTGATTTGTGTAATTCCATCAACTCTATTTCCATAAAAGATGCGGCTTGACAATATTGCACAGTGCATTTCTTTCACTCACTCTAATATGGAGCCGTAATTTATTCCTGATACACTTTATG
The DNA here is from genome assembly GCF_965287045.1 of Carcharhinus amblyrhynchos. Classification (NCBI taxonomy): domain Eukaryota; kingdom Metazoa; phylum Chordata; class Chondrichthyes; order Carcharhiniformes; family Carcharhinidae; genus Carcharhinus; species Carcharhinus amblyrhynchos. The sequence goes on along the minus strand of NC_137341.1, from coordinate 40,483,502 downwards.
GAGAAAATTACAAGAGCAAGAGGAAGTTCTTCTAAATAACGATAATTTAGCTAGGCAGACATATGACAGCAGGAAGAAGAAGCTGAAGATAATTGCAAAAGCAGCCATTTGGTTTCTGTAACTGGTGCCATTCAGCAGATGAATTTTCTCCATAGCTGCTCCTCACACCATTTGGAAGTGGCAGCTGGTCACTAAGTACCGAGGGAATGCAGCGTTGTTGGAGGTACCATCCTACAGTGAGAGTACAGCAAAGATTTACCAGGCTGATTCCTGGGATGACAGGTTCGTCATATGAGAAGAGACTGAGTCTGTTAGGATTATATTCACTGGAGTTTAGAAAAGTTAGAGGGGATCTCATAGAAACGTATCACATTTTAACAGGGCTAGACAGGGTAGATTCAGGAAGAATGTTCCCGATGGTGGGGGAGTCCAGAACTAGTAATTATAGTTTGAGGATAAGCGGTAGGTGAGGAGAAATCTTTTCACACAGAGAGTGGTGAATGTGTTTACCGGATACCAGAGATGAGGGGGTTAGCCTATGAAGAGAGACTAAATAGACTGGGTCTGTACTCGTTGGAGTTTAGAAGGCTGAGGGGGGATGTTATAGAGACATATAAGATAATGAAGGGGGTAGATAGGGTAGAGGTAAGGAGATTCTTCCTGCTTGGAAAGGACAGCAGGACTAGAGGGCACAGCCTCAAGATAAGGGGGGGGGTGCAGTTTAGATCAGAGTTGAGGAGGAACTTCTTCACTCAAAGGGTGGTGAATCTCTGGAATTCTCTGCCCGTTGAAGTGGTGGAGGCTGCCTCGCTAAATATTTTTAAGACGCAAGTTGATGGGTTTTTGATAGGAGAGGGGATTAAGGGTTATGGGGAGAGGGCGGGAAAGTGGAACTGATCCACTTCAGATCAGCCGTGATCTTCTTGAATGGCGGGGCAGGCTTGAAGGGCTAGATGGCCTACTCCTGCTCCTATTTCTTATGTTCTTATCTTCTTAAGTGTAATTCATTACTACAAAAAGTAGCTGAGGCCAACACATTGCATGATTTCAAGAAGAAATTAAGTATAGCTTTTGGGGCTGAAGGGATCAAGGCAGGATCAGGATATTGTATTTTGTGATCAGTCATGATCATAATGAGTGGAGGAGCAAGCTCAAAAGGCCAAATGACATCCTCCTGCTTCTAGTTCGTATGCTTCTATGTTTCAGTTGAAAGATAAAACCAAATCTGCTCTCGTGGGTGGATACAAAAGAATCCATGGCACTATTTCAAAGAAGTGCAAGGGAGTTATTCCTGATGTTCTGGCCAATATTTATCCCTCAATCAACATCACTGAAGCAGGTTATCTGGTATTACCATACTATTGTTGTGGGAGTTTCCTGTACATAAATTGGCAGCCGTACATGTTCCACTTCAAAAAGTACTACATTGGCTGTCAGCACTTTGGGACAGCCTGCTATCATGAAAGATGCTACGTAAATGCAAGTTCTTTCTTTTAACATAGAAACTAAAAGCAGGAGTAGGCTATTCAGCCTTTCAAACCTGCTCCACCATGCAATTTAATCATGCCTGACCATCAAATTCAATATCTTGATCCTGCCTTGCCTGCATATGCCTTGACCACTTTAGCCCCAAGAGCTATATCTAATCTCTTCTTGAATCCCACAATGTTTTGGCCTCAACTACTTTCTTTAGTTGTGATTTCCATACGTTCACCACTTGCTGGGGGCAGAACTTCTTCTAAGAGATTTACCATGTGGCACAAATGTTAGCACTGCTGCCTCACAGTGCCAGGGACCCAGGTTTGATTCTGGCTAGGATCATTGTCTGTGTGGAGTTTGCACGTTCTCCCCATGTCTGCGTGGATTTCCTCCAGGTGCTCTGGTTTCCTCCCACAGTCTGAAACATGTTAGGTGACTTGACCCGAATAGGCACCGGAGTGTGACGACTAGGGGAATTTTACAGTGACTTCATTGCAGTATCAATGTAAGCCTTACTTGTGACTAATAAGTAAATAAACCTCAAACCTTAGCTCTTATCCTGCTCTGGACTACCATTCACAGTAACTTTGTTGCAGTGTTAATATAAGCCGACTTGTGACTTATAAATAAACTTTAAAAATTTAAAACTTTAAATTCTATTATTAATGGTTATCTAAGTGTATTTCCCAGTTATATTTTTTAATTATTTTGTTCGTACACTGTTTGCTTAATTTAAATAAAATGTCTGCATACAAAAAGTGTTGTGCATGATTATTTGGCCTTCGAATTCCCACATATTTCCTTTACCTGCCTGGTCTGATGGTCTCACAGTAGCAATCAAAAAAAAAGCTATTTCAATGAAAATGTGTTTATTAAAACTGAGCATGATATGAAACTCTAAAAAAAAACCCTCAGTGTATTCGGAGCTATTCCTCAGTGCATTTGGAGCTATTTCAATTCTGCAGTGTTATCTTTCAAATGTAATTGAAAATATAACAGATTCTCTGCTTAATATTAAGAATTTTGCCACATCCCAGTTCTGTAATGAAATGCAGTGTAATAGGCTCTGCCCAGAATAGAAAAGGGAGGAGAAAACTATATTAATGTGCGTCATAAGAGCTCTCTAAAATTCAGGAAATAGCAGCACATTGAAGCCAACCGTGTCAATAATGAATATTCTGATAAGCATAAGAAGAAAGACAAACATTATGAGACGAGTACAGTTAAAAAGTGTTGATTGAAATCAGTGTCATGACTATGTATACTCATTAGCTTTCTACTTCTTCAACCTTTTGAACTCCAGTTAAGTCTCAGCTTGCATTTGTCCATTATGCGCACTTTACAACTAATTAATCAGACTTATTCTGCCCTCATTTTTCAGGATGATCAGCACATTTCTTTTATGTAAAAGAAAATTACTCCATCCTTAAAATTACAAAGCCAATGCTCTGAAGGGACCAGGCAAACCCAAATCCATTCCTTGCTTGCTCTAAAAATCAAATTCAAAATCCAATAGAATCCAATTCAAGGTCCCCTCAAAGATCCAAGCTGACAAAGTGAGGCATTGCACCCCATCTTGGGCTCAATGTGACTCTTGATCTTAGCCAAAAAACCAAGAAGCAATCAGTGCAAGTTGTCCAACCATCAGTTCTAGATCGTAAAATTTAAAGTTTTGAAGTTTATTTATTAGTATCATGAGCAGGCTTACATTCACACTGCAATGAACTTACTGTGAAAATCCTTCAGTCGCCACATTCCTGCACTTGTTCGGGTACGCCGAGGGAGAATTTGGCACAGCCAATGCATCTAACCAGCACGTCATTCGGACTGGTTAGGGTCTGGGTAAGAAGATCTATATCGGAGAGAGACTCGATGGGCCGAATTGCCTACTTCTGCACTGTAGGGGTTCTATGATTCTATGATAGTGAGTGTCCTGTACAATTAGGATACAACCTACCAAATAGGATGCAAACTCTCCCGTTCTTATACTTTTGCTGACACTTTTTTTCCCCTCCTCCTGCCCAATAGTACTAGGCACATCTTCCCGGTGCAGTTTCCTCTGGTATTTATACTTTAATCCCCCTCTAAAACCTAGTCCCACTCAGAGTTGGTATGTGGAAGGGTAAGGTCAAGTGCTGCTTCCATCCTCTAGTTTGCTGTTCCCACTCCTCTGCTTGCTGAGGGCCCACCTAAGTTCCTGTGCCTAATTTGGGAGAGAAGGACAGTGTTAGCATTTAGTGGCAAAGGAAAGCAAAAGGCAGATGAGTGAGTGCATCAAGCAGCTGTCACAAGCCACACCAATGTTATCAGCAAGGGTGTTCCATCTTGGAACACCATCTTATGATAGTGTATAGTTTTGATTAGGGAAAGCCACATGAAACCTCAGTGAGAATAACCAGTCCAGTCATCGGATAATAACTATGAAACACAGATAGAGGACATTCTAGGGCCAGAGGAAGTAGTCTCAGAATAAAGGGACTCCAATTTAAGACGGCGACGAGGAATAATTTCTTCTCTCAGAGGGTCTTTGGAACTCCTTGCCATGGTGAGCTGTGAGAGCAGAGTCTTTGTGTATACTTAAGGCTGAGATAGATGGAATTTTGATCAGTAAGGGAATCGAGGTTTATGGGGAAAGGGCAGGAAAGTGGATGTCAGATCAGCCATGATCCTCCTGAATGAAAGCACAGATTCAAGGAGACAAACAATCTACTCCAGTTCTTATTTCTTTTGGCCTTATGGCCTTACAGTCTTACACATGAACAGGACTGTAAAACTCTAAGACAATTCAGTATATGAATCAATAAACAGTTTATGTAGAAATTACCCCTGGTTCCAAAACATAGCTGCAATTTCTAAACTCCTTAAGAATTCTCCCTTCCCATACAACATCCAAATTAAATAAATCTATAAATCAAATCCCATTTATGATTACCACACAGTATAAGGCGAATGGTCAACTTTGGGAAACATCAATTCCTGGTCCAGAGATTATATTTAAACTGTCTTTATGAAGTTTTCTGCACTGCCTTGGCTCGAAGACTTAGTTGCCGACCAAGCCTCCTGGCTTTGAATTGTGGTCTGGCCTCTCCGGATGTTAGATATAAATTGGCTTGCTTGCTTCTGAGGTTGCTGGCAATTATACCATTTTCACTTTTGATTCCTCATTCTGTGTTTTTAACTGTCTGCATCTCTCAATTTCCATTACTCTAGCAAGTAGCATGTGTATACCTGCACTGATCTCTCTGTCATTATATAAAGTGTTACCTACTAATTGGCTGACTTACACTTGCTCTGTCTCAATGCCTGCTAAACTCGTTACTGGGAAAATCATGTCTTTTGAGTGCTGGTTACTGTTGTTGCTAGGCAGATTTCTACCTGTTGCTTGTCAGATTGCAACTTATCATGTCTTATTAAATTTTTGTTACTGCTGCTACTTGGCAGATTCACGACAACAGCAATATCTTGTCATGTCCAAGAGTGCAAGGGTGAGACTACAATGAACTAGAAACTAGAGTAAGACAAAGTTGGGGGGGGGGGGTGTTCTTCAGTCATGCCAGGCACCATGCCTATATCATGCCTATATCTACCCTATATCAATCAATATTGTGAATTTGGGGCTAGATTGAGTGCTCTGCAGATGGGCTGGGAGGCAAGTGGGTGGGTAAAATGGCAGGGGAAGATGTAAATTTTGTAGAATTCCCACAAAGCAGCCTATCAAGTCTAATCTGACTCTCCAACAGAGAATCCCACCCGGGCCCACCCCTGCCCCAGCCCCGTAACCCCACGCATTTACCCTGCTAATTCCCCCAGCCTACACATCCTAGGACAATAAAGGAGAATTTAGCATGGCCAAGCCACCTAATCTGCACATTTACGGACTGTGGGAGGAAACTGGAGCACCTGGAGGAAACCCACACAAACACAGGGAGAACATATAAACTCCACATAGTTGCCTAAGGCTGGAATCGACCCGGGTCCCTGGCATTATGAGGCTGCATTGTGAACCATTGTACCACTGTGCTGCCCCATATAGAACAAGATAGAAAACGTGAATGAATTAATATGATTAATTAACCAATTAGTGGCCACATTCCACTCCAATGGCATTTTGCTTGTTTTAGGACAGGCTCCCACTGTGTGTGGAAACCACCATGTATATTGACGCAGCTTCTCACGGGGTTCCAGTGGGGGCAGGACCTTCTATGATAGCTGCTCTTGACCCCAGCAACAATAACCACCTCTGCGGCTCCAACATCTCCGCAGGTGGGCCCATCGCAGGCCTTACCTTCTAGCTCTGGCACATTTAAAAATAAACCTTATCTAACCTACAAGGATACCTAACCATGGAGGCTCCAGTTTTTTTGCTATACGCCCTCAGGAACGGTCATCTCCATTAGCATTTCTGCTGAGGCTGCCGAGTACTCTGGAGAAGTAGGTTGCCATTCTTAATTGGACAGTGGTTCCACGTGTGACCTCTTACCTGTTCATTGTTGGTAAGATCCCTTCTAATATTGCACCATCAGTCTGCACTGTCTTGACACCTGCTTTCTGTCCCAGTGGAGAGACTGCCTACCATTTCATAAAATCCAGCCCTTGTTCTCTCACTGTGGCTCACACAAGAATGAACATAGGAATGTGTTTCAAGTTTACTTGACATGAGTGTTTGACAGTTTCTTGGTGCCTTTTGTTCAAATCAGGAGGAATAACTTCTTTCATAGAGTCATAGAGGTTCACAGCGTGGAAACACGGCCTTCAGCCCAACTTGTCCATGCCTCCCAGTTTTTATCACTAAGCTAGCCCCAATTGCCCACAGTTGACCCATATGCCTTTACACACATCCTGCCCATGTCACTGTTTAAATGCTTTTTAAAAGAAAAGTTGTACCTGTCTCTACTACTACTCTGGCAGCTCGATCTAGACATTTACCATCCTCTGAGTGAAAAAATGCTCCTCTGGACACTTTTGTATCTCTCCCCTCTCATCTTAAACCTATGTCCTCTAATTTCAGACTCCCCTCCCTTTGAGAAAAGATATTGACTAGCTATCTTACCTATGCTCCTCATTATTTTATAAACCCATATAAAATCACCCCTGAACCTCCTACACTCCAGAGAAAAAACTTCCAATCTATCCAACCTCTCATTATAACTCAAACCATCAAGTCTTGGGAGCATCCTCGTAAATCTTCTCTGCACTCTTTCTAATTTAATAATATCCTGTCTTTAATAGGGTGACCAGAAGTGTACATAGTTGGAATTAGAAGTTAAACAGAATTTATTACTGAGCAAGTTATGTGGAATCCTTTGGAAAGTGGAGGTATCATGAGCCAGAAGTCCTTTTCTTGCTCATTGTTCAGTGTTTCATGCTGGAAGAGGCCATTTGGCCTATAAAGCCTGCACTATCAAGAATCCCACCCAGGCCCTATCCCCGTAAACCCACATATTCACCCTACTAGTCCCCTTGACTCGAAGGTGCATGACATTAATTGAGCATGGCCAGTCAGCTTAACCTGCACAGGCCAAATGACCTCTTTCTGCACTGTAGGGATTCTATGATTCTATCATATTTTGTTTGTTGCCTCCCTCAAACAGTTAGGCCAAAGTGAATTGTGGAACCAATATCATGTCAAATTCTATGCAATTCTTTTAGAACAAGCTACAACAGTGAAAAAGACTATTATTCTGTTATTCCATGATTATGGAAGTCTATGAAAAAGCTATTCATAGATGGAACAGGATAGAAAGTAATTATCAGGTCAGATTAGATTGAGAGCAACGTGTATTGGATTGCTTTCGAAGTTGCATGTTCTGTAATTTCTTTCAGAGATCATTGTGGCACAGTGGTTAGCACTGCTGCCTCACAGCGCCAGGGACCCAGGTTCAATTCCTGTGACTGTCTGTGTGGAGTCTACACGTTCTCGCCATGTCTGTGTGGGTTTTCACCAGATGCTCTAGTTCCCTTTCACAGTCCAAAAGAGGTGCAGTGTTAATGTAAGCCTACTTGTGACACTAATAAATGAACTAATATACTACCCTCATAACCCCATGTATTTACCACACTAATCCCCCTAACCTAGGGGGATTAGTGTGGGACACGGAGGGTTGATTTAACATGTCCAGTCCATCGAACTTGCACATCTTTAGAGTGTGGGAAGAAACCCACACAGACATGGGGAGAATATGCAAACTCTGCAAAAACAGTTGCCCAAGGCTGGACGTGAACCTGGGATTTGAACGCTGTGAGGCAGTATTGCTAACCGCTGTGCCAATGTCTTCCATCTCAGTGCATATTCACGGACCATAAAAGATTGAGATTTTTGATTAATACCTTTTATTCATAAATGTACTAAAGGGTTAAAGAGATCACGGGATAGGGAGGGGAAGAGGGATCAAGATGTTGAATTCAATGATCAGCCATGATCAAAATGAATGGCACAGCAGGGTCAAAGGGCAGAATGGCCGACTTCTAGAAACACAGAAACCCTACAGTGCAGAAGGAGGCCATTCAGCCCATCAAGTCAGCACCGACAACAATCCCACTCAGGCCCTTAACCGCACAAAATTATCCTGCTAATCCCTCTAACCTACATATCCCAGGACATTAAGGGGCAACGTAGCAAGGCCAATGCACCTAACTCACACATCTTAGGACTGTGGGAGGAAACCGAAACAACCAGAGGAAACCACTCAGCCACGGGGAGAATGTGCAGACTCCACACAGACAGTGACCTAAACCGGGAATCAAAGGCAGGCTGCTGGAACTGTGAGACAGCAGTGCTAACCACTGTGCCTCTTTCAGCACAAAGCAATGAACATTGAACAAGAAAGGGACTTCTGGCTCATTATACCTCCTGCTTCTAGTTTCTTTTCTTCTATACTAATGGAATCCATTAGGTAGGATATCAATGAGATTGACGTCAGACATTACAAAAGACAAAGAACTCATCAAGGCTGGTGAGCCGTCTTCTCTCAGTAGTCACATGTCAGACCATACAGAGTAAAAGGACAGCATGTAACTTGCATCTACTTGCTTAGCTACTGCCTCCATCTCCTGTGTACGCACTGCTGATAGGTAAACTTGTTTCAGGATTTAATCAGTATCATTCACGGCACATGTCAAAAACTGTAATGTCTTTCTTGGTTTATTACACTCTGGTTGTTCCTCATTCCAATTCTTGATAGCCTTTGATTCCTTATCTCTTTTGATCATTATTGCAAAAAAGCATTTATTCCCTATTGACACTGGAGCCTGTTGAGCAATTGACATTCAGTTCTCATACTCATTCTCCACTTAACCGCAACCTTGTGTGTGCCTGTGCCTGTCTGTGTCTAAAGTTGCATAAACCAATGGTTATTCTAGCTTAATATTTACATAATGCTGCATAAAGCAGAAGCTTATTCTAAGTGAAGTTATCCTTAAGTTAGCACTTATGCAGAGGGCATGGTCTCTATTACAATGCAAGTGTCAATGCACAAGGAGCTTCTAAATGAGCTGAGCTGCTTGTTCGCAAACCTGAGCACAATGGCAGAAAGCAGAGCGGAGTCCAGCTCCAACTTTTATGAAGCATTGCATAGTATTGCGACCGTGCAGTCGACCATGCAGAAAATACAAGGGACTTCAATGTAATGGAGCTCTGGTGACAAGCATGATGATCCAATGGCATGATCTGCTGGTAAAGGAAAGGAACTTGCAACACATTTGGAGGTTCTTGGAATCCCTACAGTGTAGAAGCAGTCCATCTGGCCCAGTGAGCCTGCACCAACAACAATCACATCCAGCCCTGTTCACCCTAACCTCATGTATTTACCCTGCTAATCCCCCTGACACTGAAGAGCAATTTAACATGGCCAGTCCAGCTAACCTGCACATCTTTGAACTGTGGGTGGAAACCAGAGCAGCTGGAGGAAACCCCACACAGACAATGACCCCAGGCTGGGATACCTGACACTGTGAGGCAGCAGCGCTAATCACTGGTCATTTTTTAAAAATGCTTTAAAAATAACAAGAAGATTTAATGGTTTGGGTAAGACATGCTGTTGCTATGCAACATACATTCCTGACAAAAGGTGCAGCTAATTGATTGCAAACAATTGCTGAAATTCTGGTATAATCCACCATCCTACCCTGTAGCCCTGTTTCATGATATGTTCCTGAACATTACATATGCAATGTGTAAATAACATAGCTGATATAACTTTCTGTTTAATAGTGACAGGTAGTCCCTTCTTCATGACAAAATAAACCATTAGTTCCTGACCAGTTGCAGTATATACTGAGTTTTTATTAGTCGTTGTAAAACCTTCAGGTTTCATCATGCATTATTAAGTAGGTTGGTTGTCTCTAGCAGTTTTAATTGTTGCTGTCATTTGGTGGAATTTAATGTCCTCTCCCCCTGGTGAGTTTGGTGGCAAGGGGGCATCGGGCAGTCGGGTGGATAATGGGGGACCCTGCCATCTTCCTGCCATTGCCTGATTAAGTCTATGGTGGGATAGCCAAAGAGTGGCCTCCCCACCCCATCGCCAATTCAACCCTTTACGTGGACAATTAGTGCCCACTCAAGGGGCTCATCCTGCCATTGCTGATGTTCGCCAGGGGGCTCACTCAGCAAGGACCCTGAAAAGCAATCCCTGTCAGTGTTACTTGCAGGCTCCTGGAGGGCGGTCTTTTGTCCAAAGGTGCCTGTTTGAGGGATTGGGCATCAGGAAATGGGGAGATCTACCCTTGCTGCTGAGCGTAGCTCCCGCGACTCCCATCAGGAGAGACCACTTCCACCATCACTCACCTGTGCCCAGCTCCATAGTGATCTAGGGCTTTGAGCTGGTGCAGTACTGGCAGTGGCCACCATCTTCCCACCAGCCTTTGGTTGGCCAACAGCTCGAAATGGGTGGGATTTCCAAACCCCACTCCTGCCAGGGGTCTATGATCCTAGGGAGGGCTTACAGCTGCCCAGCTAAGTGCTTTTTTCCCCCTCTTTCATTCCCTTACCAATCCAATGTCCTGCTGGAGAGCAAATGTAACTCGAAGATGTCACCCTCAAACTTGCGTCGGGGACAAGATATTACAAGCTCCATAGTTTGGTCAGGGCTTCTACAATCCTGGCCAGGGAAGAATTTGGAAGCCACTTGTACATCAAGGGGCCGCATCAGCCATGACAGTCTGTATTCTACTGAGGACTGTCCACATGAGATTGAAGACTGATTATTGAGATGTTGGGTTGGAGACAATTGTTTATTTGGGATGTTTTCTGCTTAAGCTTTCTTCCAGGTTCCAATCTTATGAAGTTGGAGATGTTCAATTCATGTCTAGAGGGGGTTCTGTAGATGCATGTGGTGAGCTGGGTTTTTTTGTTAAGGTCCCTGTGGATAAGGAGGTCCAAGTTGCTGCTGATAAGAGTTAATTTTCTGCCTGTTGCTGCGTCTTGTCGAATAGAGGGAGGTATGATATTCGAAAGGATTGGCAACCACTGAAACAGAGTTGATCTCAGAGTTCCAGAGATTATCCTTAGTACAAACTGAAGTTTAAACTTATTTATTAATGTCAGAAGTCGGTTTATGTTAACACTGCACCGAAGTAACTGTGAAAATCTCCTAGTCACTACACTCCGGCACCTGTTCAGGTACATCGGAGGAAAATTTAGCACGGCCAATGCACCTAACCAGAACATCTTTCGGACTGCGGGAGGAAACCGGAGCACCCGGAGGAAACCCACACAGACATGGGGAGAATGTGCAGCCTCTGTATAGACAGTGACTCAAGCCAGGAATCGAACTTGGGTCCCTGGCACTGCGAGGCAGCACTGCTAAAGCCACCATGTGTGTGCCATTGAGTTTGTTTTGCCTGACTGGCACTTAATTCAGCGTGCCCCCTCCCTCCCTCAAAAAGAGAAATTGTAGAGCTTTCGTCAGCTCTTTAGCCAGTAGATGAGACTCCTGTCACCCCCATTAAGTATCGCCTGTGGTGTGAGTTGTTGTTAATGGTGAGTTAATTCTTGGTTGAAGACTCTATAGTTGTTGTACATATGTAGGCAGTGTGTTTTGGTGCTTCCCCTTGCAAAGTGTTTAAAATATGCAGATGCTACAAGACGCCAGATGTTTCGACTGCCAACATTTGTTATCTCTGTTTCCTGATGGTTACATTCTATTCAGAGAACTGCAGCCCTGAGTGTTTCTTGACTGCTTTTGATTTGCTTGACAAAAATCATTTTGAGAAAGTGGTTGAAGCCTAATAAAAAATGCCAACAGCAATTTGGAGTTTATTAAGAGGGACACAGGGTGCAAGAGTGAAATAGCAAATGCTAAGTTTGTGCCAGTTGAGCTGGGATTAGAACAGGATATGTCGTTTTTGATGCCCCATTATACAAAGAGCTTTTTAAAAGGTTTTTTCCATCAAAAGTGGGTGAGATTGCCTCCATTGCCCATCACTTGTTGCCATGAGATGCTGCTATGTGGGCATGTCCTTGTCACTTACAGGCCAGTGGATCACCCAAGGTGTCGCTTGGCGCAAGTCACACGTAACACTATTCTATAACAAAAGAAGCATTGTATGCAAAGCATCATGTATTATTCTGCTGCTGAAATGTTGTTGTGTCGAAAGCAGCTTGCCTCTGGGGTGGCACAGTAGCCCAGTGATTAGCACTGATGACTCACAGTACCAAGGACCCGGGTTCGATTCCTGCTTGGATCGTCGTCTGTTTGCGGTCTGCACATTCTCCCAGTGTCTTTGTGGGTTTCCTCTGGGTGCTCTGGTTTCCTCCCACAGTCGCAAGGACATGCTGGTGAGATGCATTGCCCATGCTAAATTCTCCCTTGCTGTACCCGAACAAGTGCTGGAGTGTGGTGACTAAGGGTTTTCTCAGAAACCTCATTGCAGTGTTAGTGTAAGCCTACTTGTGACTAATAAATAAACTTTACTTTTACTTATTTTAAGGCCTCAAAATTTATCTGCTGCAAAGGAACACAAAGAAGGAGATTAATTCAAGTGTAGCAGCTGCAAATGGACGCAAACCCTGGATCACTTACAGCTGCTGGCAACGACATTTCCAGAGCTTCAGATGCTTGTACATTTTCAGTCCAGTTCAAAATGCAGCAATTTCCTGCCGGTAGCAATAACTCCATTCCTGACCTTGAAATAAAACGCCCCTTTCTTAAAAATATACTCTTGACAGTTTGAAGTGTCCGAGGTACATTCATCACTCGTATGTGCAATAGACAAGCTTGAAAGTATTTGGTTTCATTTACTTTCTCTTTAAAGGAGGCATCATCATCACCTGTGGTGACAGGCATGTTTCTAAATATCTCCCTCTATTTCTATAGAAAGATGGTGCCAGTAAACTTGCAAGAACACCCAGTGTCGGCCAATTATCTTCCCCTCTCCTTGTTGGGAATGTCTTTGATAATTAGAAGAATAGAAACTCTACACTGAAGCCCATTCAGCCCATCGAGCCTGCCCCAACAACAATCACATCCAGGCCCTATCCTTGTAATCCCACATATTTAACTCGCTAATCACCCTGACACTAAGGGGTAATTTATCATGACGAATCAACCTAACCCGAACATCCTTGGACTGTGAAAAGAAACTGGAGCACCTGGAGGAAACCCATGCGGACACAGAGAGAATGTGCAAATTCCACACAGACAGTGACCCGAAGCCAGAATTGAACCCAGGTTCCTGGCACTGTGAGGCAGCAGTGCTAATCACTGTGCCACCGTGCCGCCCAATAGCACTACAAAGCATTTGTCCAAAATGTTCCATCTGAAATTGGAAATTATTGGTATTGATTTGAGAATTGCGAACTTAGTTTTAATATAACATTACTAGGATTAGAACAGTTTGGTGGTTTGTCTTTGACCAGCGCAGACGCAATGGGCCGAAGGGCCTTTTTCTGTGCAGTATACATCCATGACTATGGCTATCTCAAACAATACATGGTACCAAGATTACAGAATAATATTTGGAAATTATAAATTACGCATCATAGCATTAATGATATATAATAATCAGCAAACTTTTAATTGTTAGCGATGTAGGCAGTTGGATAATATTGGCCAGGACACAAGGGAGAATTCCCATGCCTTTTTTCCAATAGTGCTATGGGATTTCTACCTGGGAGGACTGATGGAGCTAACAGTTTACTTGTTCATTATAGAAACATAGAAATTAGAAACAGGAGTAGGCCATTCGGCCCTTTGAGCCTGCTGCACTTTCATGTTGATCATGACTGATCATCAAATTCAATATCTTGATCCCCCCTCTAATCAATCTAAAGAATCCACCCCCTGTCGAACACTCCCTCCCAATCTGCAGAGATCCCCCGCCGATCACCTCTAATCTGCAGATCTTCTCCCCCGCCCCAAGATAATCACCCCCTGACTGCATAGGTCCTCTGGCACTGCCCGGCTGTTCCCTTAACCACCCAGGAGCATCAATGGCCTCCGATGCCTCTGGCATGGCCATCATGCCCGGGTCTCGTCATTCTTGTCGGTAAGATCTTTTGCCATTGAGTGGGGAAGCATCTGGGAGGATAGAAACAGCCATGCAAAGCATGTGAAGATGATTGTGCTGGGAAAACAGGGCCAGGAAGATGGCTTTCGGCATGAGACCAGTTTGCGCCCTATCTTCCTGGCTTGCTGCACCAATCAATGGGCGATAAGATTGCGCTCTATATCTTTAGAAACCTGTTGAAGTTGCACCTAATTTATAGGTTGGCTTTGTGCCAGAGGTACTTTGCTAGCCAGTTGGAGAAAGACAGATGTCCAGATGTTCAGAGCTTGTGCCTGAAACAGATCTTTGGCTCTTTGCCTGTTTGAGGATCTCCTTTCCAATATTGGGCTGTCCTGACTGCTGCAGCTGTGGGCCTACTGTGTTCAGGCTGGTCTGGCGAGGCCCACTGGTTAGGCTCCAACCAAATACACACGTGCTCTTCCCAGCTGGTCAGCAATTTCAAAGCAGGTTGCCAGTCCTGGCTTGACCCAGTTCCTATTGCCTCCCTGAGGGCTGCTGTTGATGATGTAGCAATCTGAAATCTAAATTTACTTTGCCGGCAAGTTGAGATTACAGAGCAGGGGTCTGCAGCTCACAGCGGGGAGGTTAATTGTGGCCCAAAATTGAACCTATCTGATGTGATGTCCTCCACAACTCCATGTCCATTCCAGGCTGGTGTTCTCCTATATTTCTCTGGCTAGCTCTTAAATTTGACCATCTGTAAATGGGAATGAACAAATGCATAACGCTGCTGTCTCATGATCTTCTGATTTGTCCTGCAGCACAAATCTTCTTCTGATTATATATGAAACTAATGATACACATCACAGATTTTGTTAGGAATGGGAAATTAATAAGGAAATTAACAAGGAAAAACTGTACAGAACTTCAGTCCCCCAGTTGCCCCAGTCCCTACATGTCTTCTAGGTGCCTTTTGCTCAACATAGGACTCCACCCCCTGGGATGATTACCCATTCTCAGTCCCAATCACCATCTGCTGTGTTGCCCTTAAAGAGACCATCACCATAGAGACATAATCCTGTTGCCGTATTCATCTGTGACTAATTTGGTTGCGCTCTTAGCCTCCATCTCTGAAGAATGTGGGGCCAAGGTCCCAGTCCAGGACTGGAGAACACTTACCTGCAGTCTATTTATTTATTAGTGTCACAAATAGGCTTAGATTAACACTGCAATGAAATTACTGTGAAAATCCCCTAGTTGCCACATTCTGGCCGGCACCTGTTTGGATACATCGAGGGAGAATTAGCATGACCAATGCACCTAACCAGCACCGCTGGACTGGTTAGGGTCTGGGTAAATTGCTCCATTGGAGAGAGTTGGTACTGACTTAATGGGCCAAATGGCCTGCATCTGCTCTGTAGGGATTCTATGATAGTGATTCTAAGCACCTAACCAGCATGTCATTTGGACTGTGAGAGGAACCCAGAGAAAACCCATGCAGACACAAGAAGAATGTGCAAACTCTACACAAACAGTGACCCAAGCCAGGAATTGAACCCAGGTCCCTGGTGCTGTGAGGCAGCAGTGCTAACCACTGTGCCATTGTGCCTCTGGCTAAGACAGTGCTGAACTGTCTCTTGGTTGAGAAGTTAAAGCTAGGACTTATTTTCCCTCTCAGGTGAAGAATTGAGTGGCACTAGGTCAGGGAAGAGCAGGATAGTAATCCTTGATGTCTAGACCACTGTACTTTAGTCAACTATGGTAGACCAATTAAATCATATCATATTGCTGTTTGTTCGAGTTTGCTGTGTGTACATTGGATGCCATGTTTCCTACAGTACAACCAATGATGACACATAAAAAATACTTCATTTGCCAAAAAGCACTGTTTGATATCCTGAGCTCATGAAAGGCACTATTTAAATGCAAATCTTTTTAAAATTTCCGGTTACACTGAATTGGAGAAAGATGGTAATGTTCCTCAAATATAATCTTCTTAGCAAAGAGATTTCTTCATTTTTTGCATGAAGTGAACTGATCAGTGGCTGTCTGTCAGACAGAATGTTCCAGATGGTGGGGCAGCCCAGAACTAGGGGTCATAGTTTGAGGATAAGGGGTAAACCTTTTAAAACTGAGGTGAGGAGAAATTTCTTCACCGAGAGAGCGGTTAATGTGTGGAATTCACTACCGCAAAATGCAGTTGAGGCCAAAGTGTTGCGTGAGTTCAAGAAGAAATTAGGTCTAGTTCTTGGAGCTAAAGAGACCTCGGGATATGGGAGGAAGGGGGAATCAGGATATTGAATTTGATGATCGACCATGACCCAAATGAAAAGCGGAGCAGGCTCGAAGGACTGAATGGCCTACTCCTGCTTCCGTTTTCTATGTTTCTAAGTTTGGCTAATATCCTTGCTAAATATTATATATTGAATTAGCTCTGGGATATTTCTGTATGGTACTCACGCTCTCTGCTAATTTGTAATTTTCCACAGAGTGAACTTCTGATTTGCAGCCTGCGCTGTTGTGAAGCTTGGAATTTTTCAGTCTTACCGCCACACTCTTCCCTGAGGGTATCTCAGCTGTGTTTGCTGTTATTGGCAGAGAGTTTGTTATTTTTATTCCACACTGCATTGTAGCCTTTACTGTGCTATCAAAACCCCAGGGGGTTTGAAGAGAATCTTTGACCAGCTGATTATATTTAGGGCCTGTACATTCCTTCCCCTTTCCAACTTTCTACTCTCTTACATCATGGCTCTGGGGCTCTGTTAAGTGCAGCGCTATGGAGAATGTAACTCTAATCCACAGAGACAAATAGGCCGGAACTCTTCAACCGCACCCGTGGCTGGGATTATCCAGTCCCGCTGCCATGAATGGAGATTTGGCTGAGCACCAAGTTCTCCGTTCTCGCTGGCAACGATACTGGGGCACCCAAGATCAGAGACTTCAGGCCATAATCTCAGTTGCCGTGGATATAAGGAGCAGGATTTTGACCCCCATCCCCAAACAGGTGAGTTTGGGTCAGGTGTATGTAAAAATTGTTTACGTCTTAGACTTGAAATTATCACACTTCCAATATGCTCACTTTCAGCTTTAACCAAAGCAGGTTGGAGAGCGGACAACAAACTGTTTCCCCAGAGGCAGGTTATTCATTTAAATATTTTAATGACGCTATGTGCCCAAGATTTTATCTCTCTCCTGGGGTTAACCCTGGCTCGCTGGGTTTCATGGGGGGTCTCAGGGAAGACAGTAGCTAAAGGTAGGCAAGGACAACTGTGTGGAAGTGTTAAGCGCCTTTGCAGCACTGCTTGTGGGCCAGGAACAGAACTTTTAGGTGTGATTCTGACTTAGAGGTGTTCAGTCATAATCCCACAGCTTCATACCATTGACTCCTCTGCCAAGCACATATACCTACGGGCAGCACAATAGCGCAGTGATTAGCACTGCTCTTCACAGAACTAGGGACCCGGGTTCGATTCCTGGTTTGGGTCATTGTCTGTGTGGAGTGTGCATGTTCTCCCTGTGTCTGTGTGGGTTTCCTTTGGGTGCTCCAGTTTCCCCCACATTCTGAAAGATGTGCTAACTAGGTGCATTGTCCCAAACAGGCGCCGGACTGTGGCGACTAGGGGAAATTTCACAGTAACTTCATTGTAAGCTTCATTAGTTAATGTAAGCCTGACTAATAAGTAAACTTTAACTTTAACCTATAGTTCCTCTCATACTGGATTACTATTGTAACAACACTTTTATCATCAGTAAGATAAAACTAAGCTGTTTCGTGATGTTCTGACCCAGCTCATGTTCTCTCTTAGTGAGTGAACAATCAAATGCTTGGTGAAAGAGTATTTCCTCCCCCCACCCCAAGCTAATCTGTACACCATCCCAGGATCAGACCCCTCACGAACCACCCTCCACCCCACCGAGATTACCAACCCTCCCCAAACATGCCCATTTTCCTTTGCGTCAGGGAAACCCCGGCAATCACTGACCTCCCTCCCCCATGGTCCCCATCCTCTGAAACTCTCATCCCTGCCCCTCATTTTTCTCTGATATCCTGTGACTGCCCAGACCCCACAAGCCACACTGTACTTAGCCACCCTCGCAATCTCTGCCACAGTAACAGAACATGTACCTGCTCTTCAGCTGCAATCCCCTTTGTCACGACACACCTCCTCCCCTCACTCCCCAACCACACCCCCCCCCCCCCCCCCCCATTGATAGTGGGCCAATCCTGCTGGAGATTGAGCCTAAAAGTTAAAGTCAAATCTATGAAGCAATAAAACTAACAAACACATCTACACAGTGGTAGCTGTTTGCAACATTCCTCCACAAACAACACTCGATGCTAAGTCAAGTGTTAAATTTAAATTGAGATCAATAGATTTTTGCTATAGTAGGTATCAAGAGATATGGAGCAAAGAAGGGAATATGAGGTTCAGTCACAGATCAGCCATGGTCTTTTGGATGGTGGAACAGGTTTGAAGGGCTAAATGGCCTGTGTTCCTCTCAGGCTGCCTTCCCGGCTCATATCCTGTTGGAAAAATACCAATGGTTTCCTGACTGGAACTCTTCCCCGCCCCCATTTCTTAGAAAGTCTATTCTGGTAAGTAGGGATCATGGTACAAACAAACTATTTCAGTCGGAGAGGCAGAGAAAGTGGCTGGGGTGAAAGAAGCAAAAATGCAAGTTTCACTGTTTTTGTGGTTGGATCTAAGATCTGTCAGATCAAAGAGAGCTTTACATTGGATCTTGATGCTGACGCTTAGCAAAAACTGTGAATTGTCTCCAGAATGACACTTAGGTGAACTCAACAACTCCCCCTGTCAAATAACCTCAGCAACAGATTGTTGGGTAACACTGTCACTGTGTTGTTTAGAGAGACATGAGGAAATACTTGGTAACCAGTGTCAAAAATCCTGGAGTGTGATGAAAGAAAATAAAAGTCTATTCAACATAAAAATGAACTATTTGTAAATGTTTTGCAGACAGTGATATGCACTTGGAATTCAAAGGAACTGGACTGAGAATTCAAATACTTCTGATCTCCAAGTTCCCTTCTGAATGTTACAGCCTCAAGGCTGTTCCCCCACTCAAGTAGATCATTGACGATCTCCAGGTACATGCTTTCATTGTGCAATGTTTAATATGCTTAACCAAGGGGGGGTGCCTGGTGGCACAATGGTTAGCACTGCAACCTCACAGTGCCAGGGACCCAGGTTGATTCCAGTCTCGGGCCACTGGTGTGTGGAGTTTGCAGCTTCTGCGTAGGTTTCCTCCAGATGCTCCAGTTCCCACCCCCAATCCAAAGATGGGCAGCACGGTGGCACAGTGGTTAGCACTGCTGCTTCATAGCTCCAGGGACCTGGGTTCAATTCCCGGCTTGGGTCACTGTCTGTGTGGAGTTTACACATTCTCCTCTTGTCTGCGTGGGTTTCCTCCAGGTCGTCCGGTTTCCTCTCACAGTCCAAAGATATGCGGGTTAGGTCAATTGGCTATGCTAAAAATTGCCCCTTAGTGTCCTGAGATGCCTAGGTTAGAGGGATTAGTGGGTATATATGTAGGCATATGGAGTAGGGCCTGGGTGGGATTGTGATCAGTGCAGACTCGATGGGCCAAATGGCCTCTTTCTGCACTGTAGGGTTTCTATGATGTGGTTAGGTGGATTAGCCATGGTAAATGCGCAAGTTTGGTGGGATAGCCTTGGGTAAGATGCTCTTTTGGGGAGTCGGTGTGGACTCGATGGGCCGAATGGCCTCCTTCTGCACTGCAGGGGCTCTTTGGCATATTTGCTCTACATAAAATTCTATCAATCACATTGCTGAACTTTTCAATTAAACCCAACCGCATAGCCTTTAAGGTAGAGAACGTTTTAGATTTCCTCTACTCTTTGTGTAAAGAAATGCTTCCTGGCATCACCCTTTGATGGTTTGGTTCTAATTTAAAGTTATGCTCTTCCCATTCTGGACAACCCCAACACAGAATAGCTTCTCTCTGTTTTTTCCAATCAACTCAAGGAAACCACAGATGTATCTATCACGAAAATTCAAACTGAGCTACAGGGTGAGATTTCCCAGCCACCATCACCCCAAAATTGGAAAATCCCACCCGAGGCCAACAGAGCTTTGTATGGTCGAGTCCCACCCGTTACCATTCTCATGGTAGGTGGGATGGGAAAATTCCACCCACAAATCTTCAAACATTGTCACTGCTGTAAAATAAAACGCACCATAAAAATCCTGAATGGAAATATTTGGAGATGGGGGTGTAGAAGCTTAAAAAATTGAATTAAAATTTAATTGAAAATGTCAAATTGATCCATAAGAACATAAGAGCTAGAATCAGGAGTAGGCCATCTGGCCCTTTGAAACTGATCTGCCATTCAATAAGATCGTGGCTGATCTTTTTCGTGGACTCAGCTCCACTTAGCCACCAGCTCACCGTAACTCTTAATTCCTTTACTGTTCAAAAAGTTATCTTTCCTTGCCTTAAAAACATTCAATGAGGTAGCCTCAACTCTTCACTGGGCCAGAAATTCCACAGATTCACAACCCTTTGGGTGAAGAAGTTCCACCTCAACTCAGTCCTAAGATCGGCTTCCCCTTAGTTTGAGGCCATGCCCCCTGGTTTTAATTTCCCCTCCCAGTAGAAAAAAACTTCCCTACTTCTATCTTATCTATTCCCTTCATAATCTTGTACATTTCTATAAGATCTTCCCTAATTCTTCTGAATTCCAATGACTATTGTCCCAGTTTACTCAGTCTCTCCTCATAAGCCAAGCCTCTCAACTCTGGAATCAACCTAGTGAATCTCCTCTGCACACCCTGCAGTGCCAGTATATCCTTTCTCAAGTAAGGAGACCAAAACTGTGCGCAGTACTCCAGGTGTGGCCTCACCAGCACCTTATACAGCTGCAACATAATCTTGCTGTTTTTAAACTCCTCTAGCAATGAAAGGGAAAAATCCATTTGCCTTCTTAATTACCTGCTATACCTGCAAACCAACTCCTTGAGGTTCTTACACAAGGACACCCATGTCCCTCTACACAGCAGCATGCTGCAATTTTTTACCATTTAAATAATAGACCATTTTGCTGTTATTCCTACCAAAATGGATGACCTCACATTTACCAACATTGTACTGCATCTGCCAGACCCTCGCCCACTCACTTAAACTATCTATATCCCTTTGCAGACTTTCAGCATCCTCTGCACACTTTGCTCTGCATCCAACTGCTTGTCACATCTTATTCGGCTCTCTGTCTTTCTGGGTGGTATAATAGAAGGTGGGGCTATGGTAACCTCTGTTCCATAGATCTTTCACCAATGCAACACTTGCTGCTTTCCTTGGAGAGTTTATGCTGTGCTAGGTTTTTCAGTGTCAGAATAATCGCAGAGCTTGCCATTAGGGAATAAAGTTAATGTACCCTACTGTCAACACACTGAAATCTGAAGAACCTGTCATTGACAAAATATTGTTGCTTCTTTCTCAGGTAAATAATGGTTGCAACATTTTCACCGCAGATAAAAGACCCACATTTCCAGAGTGCCTTTCCTGACCACACGACGCTCCAAAGTGCTTTACAGCCAATGAAGTATTCTTGAAATTTGGTCACTGCTATTACGTAGGAAAAGTGGCAGCCAATTTATGCATAGCAAGGTCCCACAGAGAACAACAAGACAATGACCAGACAATTTGGGTGCCATCTCGCCAGCCATTTATGCCACGCTCCCACTGCAGCGAAGTTGGAGAATTTGGAAACCAGCCGAATCTCCGTTCACTGCAGCGGAATGGCAAAATCCCACTGGTCTGAACGGCCATAACATTCCGGTGTTCGTTTTCATGATGTTGGTTGAAAGGTAAATATTGGCCAGGACAACAATTTCTCGATATTGTTTCATATTTCCAAGCAGGTATATTGAGATTGTACCAGACAATGCAAATTACACACTGAAAAGCAATAGTGAGGCAACAAAAATTCAATTTACCATAATTTATAATTTTCCACAATACAAAAAAAAACAAGGTTATGATTCAAATTTTAATATCTATGGCGCTTACCACATAAACACTAAAACAAAAAATGTTGGCGGTTTGCATTTTCAGAATTGTAAATCCGATTTTGATTACTTCTCAGGATTCAGTTTAAATCTACATATTGTGTTACCTAAATCAGTTTGCCAATCTAATAAAAACATCTCGGGACAAAATATCTTCTATTTAAATATGATACCTCACAATACCTGACAAGACTGTATTTCACTGCCCTGGCACATCTTTGGAAAAGCGCCCATCGCTGTGTACAAGGAAGAGGAATATCATGATAGTTTGATTTGATTTATTATTGTCACCTGTATTGAGATACAGTGAAAGCATTGTTTCTTGTGCACTATACAGACAAAACATACTGTTCATAGAGCACATAGGGAAGAAGGAATGGTGCAGAATGTAGTGTCACAGCTACAGATAAGGTTTTTTAAAAGAATTATTTATTTATTGGTGTCATAAGTTGGCTCACATTAACACTGCAATGAAGTTACTGTGAAAATTCCCCAGTCGCCACACTCTGGCGCCTGTTCGGGTACACTGAGGAAGAATCTAGCATGACCAATGCACCTAACCAGCACACCATTTGGACTGAGGGAGGAAACTGGAGCACCTGGAGGAAACCCACGCAGACACGGGGAGAATGTGCAAACTCCACACAGATAGTGACTCAAAGCTGGAATTGAACCTGGGTCCCTAGCACCGTGAGGCAGCAGTGCTAACCACTGTACCACTGTACTGCACCTGGCTGCTTTCCCAAGGCAGCAGGAAGTGTACACGTAAGCTAAGCACATTTAACACTTGGAAAGAAACCGGTCATGCAACTGTCCTGAGTTCTATGTTGGCAATGATCAAGAATTCAGACGCTCACTTAGGCTAATCTCATCCATCGCAGTTACAGGTCAATGAGGTCTCCCCAGCGACTCTTGCAGTTTGTTAGAACTGGTGTGGGAGCAATGTGAAGTTTATCTAGCCCCACTTCTCTAAAGATCACACCGTCAGTTTAGAAATATAATTCACTCAGGAAATTATTTACCAATTATTTGTTTTCACTACTGTTAGATGCAGAGTTAAAGAGACTTTAAACAGATGTCTTTCAATAGACTCAGAATGATAGATTTATTATAAAATTAAACTTCAAAACAAATTAAAAGAACTAGTTAACACACAATTGTAATCTGGAAGTATTTGTCCCATTTAAAATTCCCCAGAGCACACAAAACACCATACGCACACACATATGCACAGACATGCACATGTGGACACACACACACACACACACACACACACGCCCCAACAAATACTACCCCCCCCTACACACACACTGCTACACACGCACCCCCCCCGGCACCCCCCCCCCCCCCCCCCCCCCCCCGCCCACACACCACACACAAAACAGATAGTGATTCAGAATTCTCTGATTTCATTCAAATGCCATTGCTGTTAACGAAAATGGAGAATTTGGCATTCAGCCTAAACTCCATTCACAGAAGCGGAATCGGAGAATCCAAGGGGGGGGGGGTTGGGGGCGGTGCGGGCGACATTAGAGAATCCTAGGCAGGGTCTCTGAAGAGGTAAGCAGTTGAAAAATGGACTTTATAGAACAAGAGGATAAGTTTCAAGGGATTTTGAAGCTGTCACACTGGAACTCTCTCGAGTTACGGCAGATCACTGTCCCAGTAGATACCTGGTGGCTGTCACCAATGGAGATTCAGCATAGAGGAGAATTGCTGAATCAATCCTTCTTGTCTCAGTCTCTCTGGGTTTCCAAAGTTAGATGAGTTCCACTGCGATGAGGATTCCTAACCGAATACTGAACTACTTCACATCTGGCAAGGCAAGGAGAGTATGTGGTGAGGCTCGCCAAGCGTCAGTGCTCAGACCACTGCTTTTTTCATCTACATAAGTGACTGGAATAATGACATCCAAAATAACATGACAAAAATTGCCAATGATTCCAAACTTGGAGATGCAGCTGATGGTGAAAGTGAGGCCAATGTGGCACAGTGGTTAGTACTGCTGCCTCACAGCGCTAGGGATCTGGGTACGATTCCCAGCTTGGGTCACTGACTGCGGAGTCTGCAAGTTAAACTTTAAATTTTATTTATTAGTGCCACAAGTAGGCTTATATTAACACTGCAATGAAGTTACTGTGAAAATCCCCTTCTTCCCGTCTCTGCGTGGGTTTCCTCTGGGTTCTCCAGTTTCTTTAGTGTTGCAAATTAAACGTAATTTCCTTGCTTATGCCCCTATTCAAGAAGCCTATGCTTCATTAGCCGTGCTCTTAGCCCGTCCAAAGATGTGCAGGTTAAGTGGATTGGTCATGCTAAATTGTTCTTTACAATCGGGGGGATTAGCAGGGTAAATATGTAGGGTGATGGGGATAGGTCCTGGGTGGGATTGTGGTTGGTGCAGACTCTATGGGCCAAATGGCCTCCTTTTGCACTGTGGGATTCTGTGATTCTATCCTGCCACATTCAATCAATTATGCGCATACACAGACAAGTCCCAGAACTCCATACACCCCTTTTAGAATGCTACCCTTTATTTTCCATTGACTTTCCACACTCTTCATACCAAAATGGTTTACTTCACGCTTCTTTGCATTGAATTTCATCCACCAATCTGTATATGTCCTTTCGAAGGTCTACGCTCTCCTTCTCCCAGTTCACAATGCTTCCATGTTTCCTATCAACTGCAAAGGACCCAACACTGGCTCTTGGGGAATTCCATTACAAATCCCAGTCCACAAAACACGCATTAACTATTAGAATCATAGAATCATACAGTGCCCATCTAGTCTGCACTGACACGCAAGAAACACCTGAATTCCCACCTAATCCCATCTGTCATGCCCCGAATTTTACGGAGTGATAGAGTCATACAGATTTACAGCATGGATACAGGCCCTTCAGCCCAACTTGTCCATGCTGCCCTTTTTTTAAAACTCTAAGCAAATCCCAATTGCCCGCATTTGGCCCGTATCCCTCTATACTCAGCTTACCCATGTAACTGTCTAAATGCTTTTTAAAAGACAAAATTGTACCCACCTCTACTACTATCTCTGACAGCTTGTTCCAGACACTCACCACCCTCAGTGTGAAAAGATTGCACCTCTGGACACTTTCACATCTCTTTCCCCTCACCTTAAACCTATGCCCTCTAGTTTTAGACTCCCCTACCTTTGGGGAAAGATATTGACTATCTAGCTGATCTGTGCCACTCATTATTTTATAGACCTCTATATGATCTTTGAGCCTCCAGAGAAAAATGTCCCAATCTATCCAGCCTCTCCATTATAACTCAGACCATCAAGAGCTGGTAGCATCCTAGTAAATCTTTTCTGCCCTCTTTCTAGTTTAATAATGTCCTTCCTATGATAGGGTGACCAAAACTGTACACAGTATTCCAAGTGTGGCCTTACCAATGTCTTGTACAATTTTAACAAGACATCCCAACTCCTGTATTCAATGTTTGGACAAATGAAACCAAACATGCTGAATGCCTTCTTCACCACTCTGTCCACCTGTGACTCCACTTTCAAGGAGCTATGAACATGTATCCCTAGATCTCTTTGTTCTGTAACTGTTCCCAATGCCTACCATTAACTGGATAAGTCCTGCCCAGTTCAATCTACCAAAATGCATCACCTCGCATTTGTCTAAATTAAACTCCATCAGCCATTCGTCAGCCCACTGGCCCAATTGATCAAGATCCCATTGCAGTTGGAGATAACTTACTTCACTGTCCTCTATATTACCAATCTTGGTGTCATCTGCAAACTTACTAACCATGCCTCCGAAATTCTCATCCAAATGGTTAATATAAATGACAAATAACAGTGGACCCAGCACTGATCCCTGAGGCACACTGCTGGTCACAGTTTGAAAAACAACCCTCTACAATCACCCTCTGGCTTCATATGATGTAAACACAGTAAAAAGTCTGACAACACCAGGTTTGATGTGCCAAGTATTCGTCCAGGTGCATTTTAAAGAATATGAGGCAACCAGCCTCTACCACCTTCCCAGGCAGTGCATTCCAGACTCCCAGGATAAAAAAAACTTTTCGTCACTTCCCCCTAAACCTCCTACCCCTCACCTTGAACCTATGTCCTCTCGTGACTGACCCTCTAACTAAGGGGAACAGCAGCTCCTTATCGACTCTGTTCATGTCTTTCATAATTTTGTACACCTTGATCCAGGCGCCTGTCAGTCTTCTGTGCTCCAACAAAAACAATCCAAGCCTACCCAACCTCTTTTTGTAACTTAAGCGTTCCACCCATCTTGGTGAGTCCCTCCGGCACCCCCTCCAGTACAGTGCTACCCTCTGTAACCTGTCACTCAACCAATTTTGTATCCAACTCGAACTGATTTGGTCTCCAGCTGGAAAATCGAATATAAACTTGCTACATGTGACTGTCTGCAAGCTTGGTTGAGCAAAGGTAGAGAGTGGAAAGTAGCACATAGTGTGGGAACAATTAACGAGTGAAGAGAAGAAGCAAAATGGCATCTGCTGTTTGAAACGTGCTATTTCTACATTCTGTGCTCCACGTGTTTGCATTCAGAGTACAATAATACAAATGTGGTATGATCACATTGTACCAGGATCAGCACATTAACCAAACAAATGTTGCTGTTCTTTTTCTCAGCAACACATTATTATCCAAACACTGCCTACTTCAAAAATCTTTGTAAACAAACAGTCTTTTAACTGAAAGAATTGTAAGATGCATGCGCAGGAAAACCCACCGCAACTAAACTGTGACTTATTGTTTAAGTTGATTTATTCGTGTTCCAGGTAGCCTTACATTAACACTGCAATGAAAAAGCCCCTAGTTGCCACACTCCAGTGCCTATTCGGGTTCATTGAGGGAGAATTTAGTTTGGCCAATGCACCTAACCAACACATCTTTTGGACTGTGGGAGGAAACCAGAGGGAACCCATGCAGACACATGGAGAACATGCAGACTCTGCCTAGACAATGACCCAAGCCAGGAATTGAACCTGGGTCCCTGGTGCTGTGAGGCAGCAGTACTAACCACTGCGCTGCCCCAAGATGTCATACTTCATCAATCACCAGCAAGAGAGTGTGCGGTCAGTAATGGTGCATGGAAGCCAACAAAATGATCACACTGTGCAAAATAAAATTAAAGAAAAACTTGCATTTTTATAGGGCTTTGCATGACTTCTGGGCATAGGGACAGGAGTTGGCCATGCTGCCCATTAAGCCTGCTCTGCTATTGAATACAGTCATGGCTGACTGGACACAGCCTTTTACATGCACACTACTCCCAAAACCCTTTACATTATTGTTAATCAATCTCTACCTTAAATAATACTCAATGACTGAGTAATTGTCAGGCGCCAGCTCACCCTGCAGCCATTTAAAGCCATTCGGCCCTCACATGGTTTAAGACAGAGTTTTCTGCACCCTCCTCCCCGCCCCCCTCCCCTCCAGCTGGGAAGGAAGTCCCACCCCCCTCCCCCCACCCCAGAACTGCTAACCAATCAAATAGCTGACCCACCTCCAGTCCCAGCATCCCACCAGGAGTGGTGGCCATTGCTGGGGTTGCCTTAGAGCCTGAGGAAGATGTGCTCCAATGGAGCTGGGATGAAAGGTAAGTCCAGGATTTTGCCAGGCTCTGATCTTAAGCCAGTTTGGTGGGATCACTTTGAAATGGTGGGGCGTTCTTTGCATTTTTGTTTACTTCATGTTGCATATGTTTGTGCACTTTCCATCTTCAACTTTCACTGCTGTAACCAGTACTAGGGATGAGGCAGTTCAATTATCTGGAGACACAAGAGAGGTTGGGATTCTTCAGCCGAGAGCAGAGAAGAATAAGGAGGAATTCAGTAAAGATGTTCAAAATTCCGAAGGGATTTGATAGGGTACATAGGGTTAGGGGAAATATATTTCCACTGGCAGAAGCCAAAGGATACAGGTTTAAAATAATTCCCAAAAAAAGCAGAGAAGTGATGAGGAGAAATGTTTATTTTGTGATGACCACTCCCTCAAAGGGTGGTGGAATTAAGTTCCATCGTAACTTTCAAAAGGAATGGATCTCTATTGATCTCAATCCAAAAGGAAAAGTTTGCAAGGCCCATGGCCATATTGGGGGGACAATGTAGGGCAGTGTTTTGGGCAAGGTGACACAGCGAAGGACAAGGCAGGGCAAAAAGGAACAAGCAGTGTTGGGGGGAAGTGGGGGAGAGGAGGCACTGGGGACAGAGAGAGAGGGACCTGAGGTGGAATTTCCCCATCCCGCCCGTCATGGGAAGAGTAATGGGCTGAACGGGATTTTCCAGTCTTGGGGTGAGCGCAGCCATATAATCCTATCCCTGGGATTAATTGGTAATTCTTTTGGAAAACCAGCATGAGATGATTGGGGGAATGGCTTTCTACTGCACTCTGCCATTCTAGGATTGATCATATATTTCCCCATCTTGCACAGCAGCAAATGGATTACATGCACAGCCGTTTGTGCTGTGATTTATACACTGCTGCTGAATGTTTACATAAAAACATAGAAGATAGGAACAGGAGGAGGCCAATTAGCCCTTCAAGCCTATTCCGCCATTCATCACGATCATGGCTGATCATCCAAATCGATAGCCTGCTTTCACCCCATAACCTTTGATCCCATTCGCCCCAAGTGCTCTATCCAGCCCCTTTTTGAATACACTCAATGTTTTGGCATCAACTACTTCCTGTGGTAATGAATTTCACAGGCTCACCACTCTTTGGATGAAGAAATGTCTCCTCACCTCCACCCTAAATGGTCTACCCCAAATCCTCAGGCTGTGAAACCCCTGGTTCTGGACTCCCACACTATCAGGAATATTCTCCCTGCATCTATCCTGTCTAATCCTGTTAGAATTGTATAAGCTCTGTGAGATTCCCCTCTCATTTGTCTGAACTCCAGCAAAAACAATCCTAACCTCATCAATCTCTCCTCATACATCAGTCCTGCTCTCCCCGGAGTTAGCCTGGTAAACCTTTGCTGCACTTTCTTGAGAGCAAGAACATCCTTCCTCAGAAGCTTAGCAAAGCAAGATGTATTCTTCTTACTATTTCAGATGTGTGCTACACAAAACATTCTTGCATTAGCCAGATGGCTGTGTGTAGATTACCAAGGTATGCGTATGCGTGTGCTTGTAAATGCAAAATGCGTGTGTGTGTGTGTTTGTGTGTGTGTGTGTGTGTGTGTGTGTGTGTTCTGTAGCTTCTAAGACTATGTGCATGTACCTTAGTGGCAGTGCACCTAATAATAATCTACACCATCTCATAACACAATCTGGGTGAATATATGAATAGGAAAGTAATAGGAGGATATGCAGGCTGGCTGAGATGAACAAAGAACAAAGAAAATTACAGCACAGGCCCTCCAAGCCTACACCGACCATGTTACCCGACTTAACTAAAACCCCCTACCCTTCCGGGGACCATATCCCTCTATTCTGTTCCTAATCACGTATTGTCAAGACTCCCCTTAAAAGTCACTACCGTATCCGCTTCCACTACCTCCCCTGGCAAAGAGTTGCAGACACCCACTATCCTGTGTGTAAAAAGTCTGCCTTGTATATCTCCTTTAAACCTTGACCCTCCCACCTTAAACCTATGTCCCCTAGTAATTGACTCTTCCACCCTGGGAAAAAGCTTTGACTATCCACTCTGTCCATGCCTGTCATAATCTTGTAGACCTCCATCAGGTCTCCCCTCAACCTTCGTCAATCCAGTGAGAACAAACCAAGTTTCTCGAACCTCTCATAGCTAAAGCCCTCCACACCAGGCAACATCCTGGTAAATCTTTTCTGTACCCTCTCCAAAGCCTCCACATCGTTCAACCAGAATTGAACACTATACTCCAAGTGCGGCCTAACTAAGGTAAGGTAAGTAGGATAGCAGAAGGCTTGTGAGGAGCAAAGACATTAGTTGGGCCGAATGGCCTATTTTGGATTTGTAAATTCAATGTACCTCTAAATAACAAAGGAGTAACTATGATTTTGCAATGTATCCATTAGTCAACATGCACCAAGTCCTGAATAATTTACTTACTGATAATCCATTGTCCCTTCATAATATCTATTAAATAACATCACGTATCAGCAGCTTCCACATAATTACTAGCTTGATTACCCTGCATGGGTCCCTTGATAGACATCTAAATGCAGAAGGCAAACATTATTGAAACTGTTATATATTAGATGCAAGAAGCTGGCGAGGAATTGGAGGTGTAATTCAATCGCAGGCTCCTATTCTTCATTAAACAATTTTTGCCATCAATATTCATAATGGTATCAGAGCAGCTCCACTGAATTACAGCTCTGTTGCTCGCGGCCAGCCAAACATTATCCTATATGAAGCTAACGTCCAGACTAAGTCTATAGAGTCAGCCACAAGAAGGTGCACATTCCCCACTTGCACTTGGGATGTATATACACAAGAAGCTATGTTGTAAATAAATGTGGATGTTGTGCAGTGATGGGTAAGGTATGCCTGCTCCAGCCCAGTGATATTATGCTGCTCACACTTATCCCAGATAATGAGAATCTGTAAATAGACATGCACATAATGTTGTGGTTGGCCTGGGAATTGAAATGCACTCAGTCTATTCAGTGTGGGTTGTTTATGAGAATGATTTTGCACTAAAACTAAGGATTGAGAGCATTGCAAGATCTGTGATCGTAAACTGCCCAGCATCTCAGACAAGTCTGCGAACCCATTCAGCATTACTTCAACGTAAACAGCATCTTTCCCTGTAACACCCACAGATGACTCTCAAAAAACACCCCAGCTCTTTTTGAAAGCCAAAATGCCCACAGCAAATGGTGCACCATTTGACTTGGGAGCTCTTGGTTAGGTGATTTCATGAATGGGTTTATAGGATAGGATGGGGGGTTTGGTTGGGCCTGGGTATGATGCCCTTTCAGAGAGTCGGCACAGGCCCGATGGGCAGATGGCCTCATTCTGCACTGTAGGGATTCTACGCTTCTACGGTTCAAGACAACAGCCAGTCCTTCCTTGCAAACAAGGCTAAATTTACCAGGCACAACATCTCTTCTTCAGAACATTGCTGCCTGAGCTATAGGTTACTAAGTTTCACTCCATGCCAATACATGGAAATCAAGTGTGGTCATCAAAATAAAGAAAATTTACAACTTCTGTGGGCGGCGCAGTGGCACACTGGTTAGCATTGCTCCCTCACAGCGCCAAGGACGTGGATTCGACTCCCGGTTTCAGGTCACTGTCGATGTGGAGTTTGCACGTTCTCCCCGTGTCTGCGTGGGTTTCCTCCAAGTGCTCCGGTCTCCTCCCACAGTCCAAAGATGTGTGGGTTAGGTGGATTGGCCATGCTAAATTAGTGTCAGAAGGACTAGCTAGAGTAAATGCATGGGGTTGTAGGGATAGGGCCTTGGTGGGATTGTGCAGACTCAATGGGCTTTATGGTCTCCTCTTGCACTGTAGGATTCTATGATTCTTAACTCTCCCAATAATAATTCTGTAAGAAATACAAGGAGTGGCACAGTGCGTAGCACTGTTGTCTTACAGCGCCAGGGACCTGTGTTCAATTCCAGCATTAAGTGACTGTGTGTGGGGAGGTTGCACAATCTCCCAATATCTGCGTGGGTTTCTTCTGAGTGCTCCAGTTTCCTCCCACAGGGCAAAGATGTGTGGGTTAGGTGGATTGCCCATGCTAAATTGCCCCTTAGTGTCCCACAATGTTTCAGTTAGATCCTCCAGGTTGTTGACAATATAAGGATTCAACCAGTGAGGTCATTAAATATCAAGGGGAGAGGGTTAGATTCCCTCTTGCTGGAGTTTGATTATTGCCTGGCACTTGTGTGATATGAATATTACTTGCCACGTATCAGTCCAAGCCTGGATATTGTTCAGGTCTTGTAGCATATGGACACAGACCACTTCAATATCTGAGAAGGTCATGAAATGGTGCTGAACATTGTATATTTGCTGATGACTGCACACAGTTCTGACCTTATGGTGGAATGAAGCCATGGTAAGTGCACGGGATAGGGTGGGGAGAGGGCCTGGATAAGATATTCTGTCAGAAAGCCGGTGTAAACTCGATAGGCTGAATGGCCTCCTTCTGCACTGTAGGTATTCTAGGAGTTATCTCACATGCTATTCTTCTTTCTTACCCTGCCTTTCATGTTCTCTCCACTAGTTGTCTGGGTTTCTGGGACAAAGGAACAGAATCTATCAGCCACTTGTTCAGGTTCATCTCCAGATGTCATAGAAATAGAAACTTATCATAGAAACCCTACAGTGCAGAAGGAGGCCATTCGGCCCATCGAGTCTGCACCGACCACAATCCCACCCAAGCCTTACGCCCATATCCCTATATATTTACCCACTAATCCGTCTAACCTACACCTCTCAGGACACTAAGGGGCAATTTAGCATGACAATCAACCTAACCCGCACATCTTTGGACTGTGGGGCGAAACTAGAGCACCTGGAGGAAACCCACATAGACATGAGGAGAATGTGCAAACTCCACACAGACAGTGACCCAAGCCGGGAATCGAACTCAGGTCCCTGGAGCTGTGAAGCAGCAGTGCTAACTACAGTGCTACCGTGCCACCCTTGTGTGTTTAAAGATGTATTTAAAGAAATATTGGCCTGTCCTCAACAAGATAGCAAGCTACGCTCGGCAATGTACATCCATTGCTACAATTCCCAGTTATTTTCTGATTGACAGAAAGAGTGGCCATTCACAAAGCGTACCTGGGGAGTTGTTGATTGGAGATTTTCCTTTCATTTCCACATATCAACAAAATTACTATGTTTTGCAGCATCGAAAATAATTGGAATGAGGATATTTTTGCTGAAAACATTAATTTAATTATTTTTTCCATAAACAACGCTAGTAATTTAGAATGCCCCAGGGGTTGTTTATTTAATAGAAGCATATTATGTGTGATAAATTAAACTTCTTATTTAATTTTTATGTTGGTAACATCGTCTACATGATTAAACCAGCTGCATTTCTTTTATCTCTGTAACCTCAGAGCTCAGAATAGCAAACAATTATGCAATGGAAGCCCTGAATTTAAGTATGTTTAGTTAATTAGAATACTTGAACACCAAGTGCCGTTGCATGAGGTTTTGTAGATGAGAAAAGATGGGACTTAAATTTGAAATTTTTTATATGCATTGCGACCCTCACTATAAAGAGAATGGAGAATTCTTTAATGGATAAAGTGTCAAACTTCTCCATTTTATGTCCAGATATTTATATAAATAAATATCTGGACATAAAATGGAGAAGTCATTCTTGAAATCTCTTTTAGGTAAAGGTATCACAAAACAAAATCTTAAATCGCACAGTGGTTAGCATTGCTGGCTCACAGTACCAGGGACCCAGGTTCAATACCAGCCTCTGATCACTGTCTGTGTGGAGTCTGCACATTCTATCCGTGTCTGGTGGGGGTGCTCCGGTTTTCTCCCACACTCCAAAGATGTGTGTGTCAGGGAACTGACAGGAATTGAACCCATGCTGTTGGCATTACTCTGTATCACAAGCCAGTTATCCAATCAACTGAGCTAGTTTTAACTTTATTTATTAGTGTCACAAGTAGACTTACATTAACATTGCAATGAAGTTACTGTGAAAATCCCCAAGTCGCCACACTCTGGCACCTGTTCAGGTACACTGAGGGAGAATTTAGCATGGCCAATACACCTAACCGACATGTCTTTCAGACTGTGGGAGGAAACCGGAGACCTGGAAGAAACACATGCAGACACGGGGAGAACATGCAGACCCAGCACAGACAGTGACCTAAGCCAAGAATCGAATCCGGGTCCCTGGCGCTGTGGGACAGCAGTGCTAACCGCTATGTCACTGTGCATCCCATGGATATAATGTAAATCTCCTCCATTCTATATCCAGAGTTTCATTTATTGAATAGTCATTCATGAAATCTCTATTAGGCAAAATCGCCAGAGTCCCAGATAACCATCAGCTCCTCTATCTTTTGAGGGGAGAGCTGACTTGTGGTGGTTTAACCCAGGATCACCACACCTCAGGCAAGGGGTAAGGTTGAGTTGGAGGGGCTTTCATGGATAACCTCAGCTGGTACGGGAATGCCGTTGGTATTGCTCTGCATTACAAACCAGCTGTCCAACCAACTGAGCTAGCATCACAGGTGATGGGTGCTGGAAAATTCCACCCATAGTTTCATGTTGATATTAGGAAGTAGGATAGCATACTTTTGGTGGGGGGGAGGTAGTGTAATATATGGGGTTAATAGATGGGATTGGTATGTATGTATGTATGTATGTACACATACACTGACACTCACGTGTTGGACTATCTCACCCTCTCTTTCTCTGTCTCTGTCTCTCTCTCTCTCTCTCTCGGGAAGATGGAATCATGCCTAGGAGCAACATGCCTACACTGTAACCTGTTTAGAAGAAGTAGTACTAATAAATAAGTTTTTAGTAGATACCAGAATATCTCTACAGTGTGTCTAAGAAGGTTCAAGTTGATCCCTTCCAAGCGATTGAGCACAGTTCAAACTGAACCCAGGCAGCATGATATTAAGATAACCCATGTGACACTGTTACTAGTCGCAAGGGTAGTGACACTCTTGAACTTACATCACAAGTTTTCATTCCAAAACTCTATTCCAGCAATATGGTGTGAACACCACAGTGCTTAATAAGAGGTTTTAGATTTCATTCCCACCGTAAACAGTAAGCTGTTTCATAGCCTAATATTTCTCCAACAGTCTACAAAAATAGAGTATTCTTCCCAGACAAGAGTCTAAGAACCAAGGTTTGCTGCTAATCTCTCTCCCACGTGTTGTTTCCCTTTAACAATTCACAGCCTCGTACTTGGCTTAACAAGCTGAGACCTGATTCGTGTTTAAATAGCAACAAAGTAAAGGTTCTAAAGTGTCCTATGCACACCAATCTGAGCCACTGGGGCCTGTGGCGCAGGAATACAGGGAAAAGGCAGGGGAATGGCACTAAGTCATGATGCTCGCTTCGAGAGCCGGTGCAGACAGGATGGGCCAAATGGCCTCCTTCTGCACTGTAACAACTCTGTGATTCTGGGACTGAGTGTGGTAGGTGCAATCCGTTTGAAAGATGGGAAAGGTGGAAAGAGAAGTTGAAGTGGCCACTGCCTTCATTGGGCCAAGATTCACTCAAATTTTCACAAGCAAAATATTTTCAACAGTCCAAATATTCCCCACAAATCATGGAAACAGTTTCTTTTTTTATCATAACTCACTATTGTTTTAACCTGTCAATAATAGGGATTTTTGATGTAATGATTGAGAAGCAAAATTGTCAGGTTAAAAATGAAAGAACCGTACAATTGTTTCAGAATTCAGTTGGGAAGAGGGTTTCAGAAGCAATTTCAATAACTATGGAACTGCTGAATTTCAATAATATATGAAAGAGAATGTGTGTCATTATGTATGCTAGTCTGTTATTCCATATCAGGAAAATGAAGAACAGACCCCTAAAATATGAAATGAAAGTTTATTGATTTGGACGCCCCAAATATCTCCCCATGGCCCCCAGCTACCTTATATCTCATCCACATCCTACACTTCAATGACATTATCAAAACATAATGAGCAGGATTTTCCTGCCTCGCTCACCCTGGAACAGGAAAATCAAGGTCAACAGACGTCTTGATCGTTTACCTTGGATTCCCATGGTGGGCAGAGATGGTAAAACTCACCCCAATGAGTGTAGCTCCAGCAACACTCGAGAAACCCAACGCCCTCCAGGACAAAGCAGCCCCTCTTGATTGCTACCCCTTCCGCAAACATTCAACCCCTCCATCACTGATGAACAGTGACTGCAGTGTTTACCATCGACAAGATGCACTGTAGGAACTCAAAGCTCCTTCATGATCACCTTCCAAACCCACAACTACTACGATCTAGAAGGACAAGAGTAGCAGATACATGGGAACACCAGCAACTGGAGGTTTCTCACCATGCCACTCATCATTCTGACTTGGAAATTTATCAATGTTCCTTCATTGTCACTGTGTCAAAATCCTGGAATTTCCTTCCTGACAGCACTGCGGGTCTATCACAGGGGCTGCAACGGTTCAGAAGGCAGCTCCCCACCACCTTCTGAAGGGCAATTCGGGATGGTCAATAAGTGCTGGTCGAGCCAATGATGCCCACAAATTAATATGAAAAGTAATGCCAATGAGTATGCTGATGGCTTCCAGTTCTATCTCACCACCCTCTCGCCCCATCCACTGAACTCTTTGAGAATAAAAATGAGGAGATGTGTAAAGTTTGGGCTGCCAAATTGCTCCTCGGTGTTTAACACTGCCCAAACTTCATGATGGACTACAGTGTGTGAAACTTAACAAGCACGTGTGGTGAGCATGGGAGTAGTAGGGTTAGATCACAAGAGCACATTTGAGTGTAGAAAGCAATGGAGACCAGTAGCTGTCATTGAACCTGTCCTGAACCAATATCTGAATTGTAGCTGTCCCTACATCATAACATGGACAGTATCGCAGCTGGAACCCTGTTCAAGCACCTATGTGGGATTGCCTTTGCATTTCCAGCAAAGATATGGTGGTACAGCCATTGAAAGTCTAAGCAAATTTAGGGTCAATGATGCCAGTGCAAAGGAGAAATGAAACACTGGTGTCAGGGATAACGCGATGGCACGGTGGTTAGCACTGCTGCTTCATAGCGCCAGGAACCCGGGTTCAATTCCTAGCTTGAGTCACTGTGCGGAGTCTGCACGTTCTCCCCATGTCTGCATGAGTTTCCTCTGGGTGCTCCAGTTTCCTCCCACAGTCCAAAAGACATGCCGGTTAGGTGCATTGGCCGTGCTAAATTCTCCCTCAGTGTACCCAAACAGGTGCCAGAGTGTGGCGGTGAGGGGATTTTCACAGTAACTTCACTGCAGCGTTAATGTAATCTTACTTGTGATACTGATAAATAAACCTTTTAGGGTAAAATTGAATAGAGGTTATCAAAAAGTTGTGAAAGGATTTAAGCAGGGAAACGTGAAAGGTTATTTCCGTTAATGGGCGTACTGGTAACAAAGAGCACAAACAGGATTCATACTTGAAATGTCAAAGAAAGGTTTGAAGGAACTGGATCAGGCCAAAGGCGTGTTATATTGTAAGCACAAGTAGCTATTGAAACTCGAGTCTTGGGTCACAGATATTAAAGGGTTTGGGAAAAGAGCAAGAAAATGGTTTTGCCAACGGATAGTGCCAATGATGCATTTTAAAAAATGTATTTGTAGAAAATGGGCATCGCTGGCTGGCCAGCATTTATTGCCCATCCCTAATTGTCCGAGGGTAGTTGAGACTCAATCACATTGCTGTGGCTCTGGAGTTACATATAGGCCAGATCAGGTAAGGACAGCAGATTTCCTTCCCTAAAGGTCACTAATGAACCAGATGGGTTTTTTCAATAATGATTTTATGATCATCAGTGGACTCTTAATTCCGGATATTTTTTATTGAATTCAAATTCCACCATCTGCTGTGTTGGGATTTGAAACCGGTTCCCCAGAACGTTAGCTGAGTTTCTGGATTAATAGTCTAGCGATAATGCCACTAGGCCATTGCCTAGTGACTCTGGCTCAATAGGCCAAATGGAATACTTCTGTGCCCTTACGTTTTATGATTCTTTATATAAAAGGAAATGTTGTCAGCCCTTCAGATAATATTAGCAGACAGGCAATTTCCTTAGCAAAGGTGCAATTATATAGTGACAGGGCCTCACATGCTCTAAGCTGTATGGAAACTCATTGTCCTACATGAGGCGTTTCAGCAGGAGGTGATGCTGGGTGACTGAAGGTGAACAATCACAATTAAAGTTGAAACTAAAAACAGGAATTAAAAATGTGTAATGATACTGAACTAAGTAGAAGAACTACATAGATCACTCCTCCACTGTACCGTGTTTACTCCTTTTGAATTCCATTTTGTGTTGATTGCTTTCCTGCTATTAAATATCTATCCCCAGTCCCTCCCAAAATAAGATGCACAAGCGTCATCGATTAGTTTGGATATTTGGATGGAACTAATGACCGATCATTTGGAAGTCAGCTCCATTTTGTTGCATCAACTAACTTGCTTGTGTTAGGGACTCCATCAGAAACCCCAAGGTATAATATGAAATTAGCCAAGACCCCAACTATTTTTTAATTTTGGAATTACTGTGAGGAGATGGTGTTTCACTCCAGGTGCAATTCCATTGACCCATCAGGAAGCTTTTATTAAAACAAATTTTATTTAACAATACTGTTTAACTATAACCACAATGCTTAGTGTAACTTTTACCAATTGAAATTCATGACAATTCTTAACTGCTAGTCTGTCTCTATTTGTT
Source organism: Carcharhinus amblyrhynchos (assembly GCF_965287045.1). NCBI lineage: Eukaryota > Metazoa > Chordata > Chondrichthyes > Carcharhiniformes > Carcharhinidae > Carcharhinus > Carcharhinus amblyrhynchos. Next base: position 40,445,177 of record NC_137341.1, on the reverse strand, counting down.
TCAATTTAAGCAATATTCCTCTTCAAAATCAGTTGGCAAAAAATAGGCTTACATGTGGTATGTGGGCTACTAGTCTTCAGGCTTCCAGAACACCTCTGGGGAGAGATACCTGGGCCTCAGACTTTAATTCCCAGAGAGAAAGAAAGAGAGAGAGAGAGAAGAGCTCCTTGAATGGACGTTTGAATGGACTTACCTTGCATTAAGTTGATCTTTCTCTACAGCCCAGCTATGACTGTAACACTACATTCTGCACTCCTTTCCTTCTCTATGAGTGGTATGTTTTGTCTGTATAGCGCACAAAAAACAATACTTTTCACTGTATGAAAATACATGTAACAATAATAAATCAAATCAAATCAAATTAAATCAAAATCCTGCTTCTTGCCAATCCAAGCAGAAACTACCTCCCTTTTTCCAAGTAAGCCTAGTTCCTCCATTAGCACATGACTCACTCTTGTCAATCAACCTAATTAAACCCTACATTGAAACATCAGGGGACAACCCAGAAATATAACAAAACTGCATTAGCTTAGATTAAAACAGCTACTCCAATTACTGGGAGCAATTATTCTTCTATATTCTCAGCAGATGGGCTCCCTGGAGCAGACAAAGAGGCACCGTTTAAACAGAATTGAATCTTAACATCTCCTTCACAAGAAACGTGACGCAAATACATTTATTAAAGGCACAGTATCGTCACACTTGCCATAGTCATGTGGCTCTGCCATGAGATGTCTGCCACTGGGGTCAGTTCAATAAAAGCCTCTCACAGAAACATAAGGACAAAGACTGCTGTCCCTACACTTGCAACACGATGTTAGGAGAGAGTGGCAAAAAATAAATTTTTGAAACTTGCATAAGGAGCAACGAAGGCACTGAAAGCCCAGGAAGACAGAAAGGTTCAAAGTCTATTAAATGCCGCTGAAAAGTTGGGCACGGACTATGCAAAGATCCATTGACCTTGGGCGGGATTTTCCAATTTCGGGGCAAGTGCGGTCGGAAAATTCCACCCAACACCTGCAAATGGCGGCAGGGGAACAAGACCCATTGATTCGCTAGACCTCCCCAACTTCCTACTGACTAAACCACCAACTGAGGGGATGGCCTGGGGCAGAATGGCATTGTTCCTTGGGGTAGGAAAAATAAGTCTCTAAGTGACTGAGATGGAGGGAGAATGTCTCTCTTCATATGGGTTACAGCAGTGAAACCTAATTCTGGGCCATTCCATTGCCAACGAGTAACAGAAAGACAAAGCCCCCATGGAAAGTCAGCGCCAAAACTGACTCTTGCATTTTTTCTAAATATAAATTGATTTGGTTTCTTCTTTACCCACTAGATGTCACCCTTACCTAGGAGGCATTAAGGACTCAGCAGCATGAATCATGTTGTGATGTTTCCAGTGTTGGCTAGTGAGTGAGCGATTTTTAGATGTGTAATAGGACTAAAAACAAACAGAAACAATAAATGTTCACAGAGAGGTATAAACATAAACTAGAAAGTTGTAATTTGGCACAGTTAGTGCACTTGCAGTCACAGCCAGTGAGATTGAGAATTGCACATTTGCATTTAATTCCTTTTTCGAATGAAATAGCTAACAGGAAAAGTAACATGTTGTATTTGGCTTTAATTACTCATATATATCGTCAGTGGAAACTGCACTATCAATTAAGTTGTTGCCATGTAAGTTTCTTTTGGGTATTGTTGAGGAAGGAGTGGGTTCAGGAAAAGCCAATCCCCCTATCAGGACCCAATGCATGAATACAAAGCATATGTCTTCACCAAGACAAACAAACTTGCAGATGCTATTAAGCAAGAGGCATGGAGCATTCAGGGTGTAAATTAAGGTTTGTTTTTGATGAATACCATCTAATTGGAATGCTGTCTCCTAACAAGTATCCTTAAGGTGTAGAATTTTTTTTTGTTTGCAGTGATGGAGTGCGAGCTTCGCTGGCAAAGTCAACATTTGCTACCCATTCCTTCAGAAGTTGGTGGTGCGCCACTGCGGATCATGCGAAAAAGGAAGTCCATCATGCTAAAATGAGTGTTCCAGGATATTGACCCAGCAACTGGATCATTTTCTGGACATTGATCCAGAAAATGGTGTGTGACTTTTTCTTTTTATCAGTGTGACAAGTAGGCTTACATTAACACTGCAATGAAGTTACTGTGTTAATGTGTTACCTCCCAAGCTCTCTATATAACAAAGCGCTTGTCACGCGCTTAATAGATCGATGACTACAATTTTACACATGTTGATACATGACAATATTAAGCTGATATCTAAAAATGACCTTTCAACTCCCAGTTGTCCATTCTGTTATCTCCTTTATCCAAAGTATTCCAATTTATTTATTTACTTATTATTCTCACAAGTAGACTTATGTTAATACTGCAATGAAGTTACTGTGAAAATCCCCTAGTCACTCCAGCACCTGCTCAGGTACACTGAGGGAGAATTTAGAATGGCCAATGCACCTAATCAGCACATCTTTTGGACTGTGGGAGGAAATTGGGGAAACCAGAGGAAACCCACGCAGATACGGGGAGATGTGCAGACAGCGACCCAAGTCGGGAATTGAACCCGGATTCCTGGCGCTGTGAGGCAGCGGTGCTGACCACTGTGCCACAGGGAGGGGGCTTGCAGGTAGTGATGCTCCCAAATGTCTGCTGCTCTTATTCTTCCGGTGGGTAGAAGTTGTGGATTTGATAGAAATTGTTGCCTAAACGCCTGGGAAAATTGCTGCAGTGCATCCTATATATGGCTGTTGCTATTGTGCGCTGGTTGTGATAGTGATGAGTCCTTGCTCCAGTCTAATTCATTCTCTCCCAGGAACTTATTGTTGTGTAGCTTTGGACGCTTCTCAGTTTTTAGTCCTTCCCGTCAAAGTGCAGATAGTTTGTTATACCTTTAAATGATTGCATGGTTACTTTAAGAGCTAATCACATGATTTGATGGTGCTGTCATTGGAGTGTTTCACAGGCTGCTGTTTCACTTTCTGTTTCAGTTTGTATTCTACACAGGTAAGACCTCCTGGAATAAATCTGTTGTTATTAGTCTGAATCTACATGTGCAAATCACATTCTTTTCTTTTTGTTAAAACCCACAACTCTAAGTATAGTTAGGATATTACACAGTTAAACTCAAGTATCATGGCTTCCATGCAGTTTCTTTGCTAAAAAAAGGGTAAGTAATTCCACCATCCTGCTTGTTCTCACACGAAACTACAGTACTTCTTGAATTGGTTAATGCTTTGCGATACATGGGCCATTTTCTTTGGACTGCATCTTAATGGAACTCTTATCTGTATTACCTACACTTGGCCATTTCAGTTCAGGCCTTCAACCTGTCTATTAGCTGATTTTTGTTATGAACATATCTTGACACACACTGCAATGCAAACTGACATAACCCAGGTATTAATGTTTTATGACATGTGGAATGACACCTGTTGGAATAAAAACCATATAATCTCTCTACAACATTACTGGGTCTCTCATGATTAAGTGCCATGTAATGTAGTTAATGCAATGGCACCAAAAGATAATTTTTCCTTACAAACATTATATCCTTTCACTGACTTTCCTGGTTATTTCTTATCCCCTGTGCAATTTTAACCATTCCCTTGCCACTTTAAGGTCTTCTTTTCATATTTTTCTATAAGAGAATTTACAAATTTATTTGCTCTGCGGCATTTTAAATTTATGGATTAGGAATTGTCACTTTAGTGCTAGTAAGGTGCTTAGATTTCTGATAGACAAGGGAATTAAGGGTTATGGGGACCAGGTGGGTAAGTGGAACTGATCCACTTCAGATCAGCCATGATCTTATTGAATGGCAGGGCAGGCTCGAAGGACTAGATGGCCTACTCCTGCTCCTATTTCTTATGTTCCCAATATTCCTTTGATTCATAAATAATTTAACATCTGTGAATTTGGAGATGCTAATCTCTCAAATGACTACTGATTACCAGTCAACTAATAAAAGCAAATTACTGCGGATGCTGGAATCTGAAACCAAAAGAGAAAACGCTGGAAAATCTCAGCAAGTCTGGCAGCATCTGTGAGGAGAGAAAACAGATGATGTTTCGAGTCAGCTAGTCAGCTCTTTTCTCTCCATACAGATGTTGACAGGCCTGCTAAGACTTTCTAGCGTTTTCCTTCTTTTGGTACCGAATACCGGTCCCTGTCCCTGTCAGATATCAACCTTCTTTACCTATTCTTCAAATCTTAATGTTCCGCCTTCTGCAAGTGAATTTGCAAAAAATTTTGACATGGTTTCATTCTTGGGCAGCGAGTGGAATGGTGATGGAAATTCTTGAAACGTAGGAATATCAGGATGGGAAAAGGTCATTTTCTGCCATTCAAGTAGCTGTCTTCCAGCCTAACTCCAAAAATTTGCCTTCACTCCACATCATCTATAATATTTGACTAACAAAATAATCTATCAATCTCGGTTCTCAAAATTAAGGTCGTAAGAAAGAGGAGCAGGAGTGGGCCTGGACTGCCTGCTCTGTTGATCAAAGTTGATCTGATTCTGGGCTCAAGTTCACTTTCCTGCCTGCCCCCTCTTAACTCTTGACTATCTTGTAGATCAAAAGTTCAGATTAAATACATTCACTAACCCATCCTCCAATGCCTCTCAGAATTCTAAAGACTAACAACCCTCCGAGAGAAGAATTTCCCCCCTCATCTCCATCTTTAACGGGAGAACCTTTATTTGTAATTGTACCCTCTGGTTCTAGATTGCCCCACAAGGGGAAACATCTTCTTGGCATCTACCCTGTCAAGCACCCCTCAAAATCTTATATACTTTAATAAAATCATCTCTCACTCTTCTAAACTCCAATGAGTAGCAACCCAACCTGATCAACCTTTCCTCATATGGACAACTCCTTCATCCCAGGAATAAACCTCGTGAATCTCCTGTGAACTGATTTTGGTTTGATTTGTTTTGACATATTATTCTCACATATATTAATAGATAGTGAAAAGCATTGTTTCTTGCGTGCTATACATACAAATTATACCGTACACAGAAAATGAAAGGAGAGGGTGCAGAATGTAGTGTTACAGCCATAGCTAGGGCGTAGAGAAAGATCAACTTAATACAAGGTAAGTCCATTCAAAAGTCTGATGACAGCAGGGAAGAAACAAGTTCTTGAGTTGATTAGTCCGTGACCTCAGACTTTTATAACTTTTTTCCCTACAAAAGAAGGTGGAAGAGAGTATGCAAGTATCCAATGCAAGTATGTCATTCATTACGCAAGGAGGCCAAAACTTTACACAGTACTCCTTTTGCAGCCTCACCAATGTCCTGTACAACTGCAGCAAAACATTCCTGGCCTGGACTTTTTAGGCTGGTGGGGTTTCCCTTCCCACCATCCAAAGAGTCACAGAACATATTGCCGCTAACGCAGCCTGCCCCATAGCCATTTAATTCTCCAACAAACGTTATCTGGCTCGAGGCGGGGGCTTCTATCTTTTACTCGGGAGGAAGTTTTGCCTTAAGAGTGCTGTCAGTCAATCTAACTGGCCGGTAGCGCCAAAAACTGCAGTGGACAGAACTGGTTCTGCAGTCAGAACCTAAGCCCTGGGATTCCAAGAACAGGTAGATTTTGCAGGTGTCTAGCTGGGGGAGGGTAGGAAATCCTGGGGGTAAGGCAGACGGCAATTGAGTGGCAGAGAAGCCAAGGCAGGACAGAGGTTCTGTGGTTACAGGAAACTAAGAGTCAAATTATAAAATCCTTACAGTGCAGAAGTAGGCCATCTGGCCCATCAAGCCTGCACCAACAACAATCCCACCCAGGCTTTATCCTTGTAACACCGTGTATCGCCCCCTCCACGCCCCCCACCACCTGCCCCACACCCCACCCCCGTTCTCCTGACAGGAAGGGGCAATTTAGCATGGCCAATCCACATAACCTGCACACCTTTGGACTGTGGGAGGAAACCACGGAAACACAGGGAGAACGTGTAAGCTCCACACAGACAGTGACCCAAGGCAAGAGTTGAACCAGGGCCCCTGGCGCTGTGAGGCAGCAGTGCTAACCGCTGTGCCACCAAGTTACCACAAAGCTCCTGCTGATGGAGGTGTCTCTACCCTCACTTCCCACCGAAAGCCCAGACCCGATTCATTTTTGGGCTTCATCAATAATTGAGCACTGAAGGGATAAGTGTGGGAGGACTGGCGGAGGTCTCATTCACCCCAGCATTTAATTGTGGAGAGATCGGGGTGGGTGGAAACCTATCTGAGGAATTTGATGCTCACTTGCTATATAAAAGCCTGTCAGTGGGGGAAGGTAATGTTCTAACTTCTATATTCACATTCCATTCCCCTTTGCAATAGATGCCAGCATTCCATTTGCCTTTTTAATTATATGCTGTACCTACATGGAAATATTTTGTGATTCACATACAGGGACACCCAGATCCCTCTGCATTACAGCATTCTGCAGTCTCTCTCCATTTAAGTAAGATGCTGTTTTTCCATTCTTTCCACCAAAATGGACAACATTACGTTTTCCCATATGATACTCTGTCTACTAAGTATTTACCCACTCAATCTGTCCAAATGCCTTCGCTGAATCTTTGTACCCCTCTCACATCTTGCTTTCCTACCTATCTTTGTATCATCAGCAAATCTGACTACAATGCAATTGGTCCCTTTATCCATGTCATTAATGTAGACTGTAAGTCGTTGAATCCCAGCACTTATCCCTTTAGCACTCCACTAGTTATTGTTTGCCAACCTGAAAAGTTTAAGTTCATTTATTGGTTTCACAAGTAGGCTGTCATTAACACTGCAATGAACTTACTATGAAAATCACCAAGTCGCCACACTGCGGCATCTGTTCAGGTAGATCATAGAATCCTACAGTGCAGAAGGAGGCCATTTTTTCCATCGAGTCTGCATCGACCACAATCTCACCCAGGCCCTAGCCCCATACATTTACCCTAGCTGTTCCTTCTGACAACAAGGAGCAATTTAGCATCGCCAATCCACCTAATCTGCATATCTTTGGACTGTTGGAAGAAACGGGACCACCCAGATGAAATCCACGCAGACACAGGGAGAATGCGCAAACTCCACACCAACAGTGACCCAAGCTGGGAATCGAACCACATCCCTGGCACTGTGAGGCAGTGAAGCTAACCACTGTGCAACTGTGGAACCCAAAATTTTCCAAATGAAATGATCCATTTATTTTGAATCTCTGTTTCCTGTTCCCATTTGTTGACCAATCCCTTATGTGGGTTAATAAATCATCTCCATCATCATGAACCGTGAACTTGTGCAGTGATTGTTGTTTGTGGAAGAGAGTTTCAAACTGTTTGCATGAAGTCATATTTTCCTGATTTCACTCCTGAAAGATCTGCTTTTGATTGTTTGACTACACCCCTTGAACTGCCAAACCAGTGGAAAAACATTCCCTCTGACCAATCTATTTCCCTCAGTGTGTTGAAAACTTAAATCAAATTGCCCTTTAAGTTTTGGAGAATGCAATCCCAGTTGGGTAATCTCACCTTGTAGTTTAATACTTGGTGCTTGAATATCATTCCAGTAAATCAGCATTCCCTCCACATGGAATTCAATTCAAAAAACAAAATCTGAAATTAAAAGTCTAATAATGGTCATGAAGCCATTGACAATTGTCGGACCCAGGAATTCAATAAAAGATATCTTGAATTAAGAGTCTACTGATGACCATGAAACCATTGTCAATTGCCGGAAAAGCCCATGTGGTTCACTAATGTCCTTTAGGGAAGGAAATCTGCCGTCCTTATTTGGTCTGGCACCACGGTGGTACAGTGGTTAGCACTGCTGCCTCACTGTACCAGGAACCAGAGTTTGATTCCTGGCTTTGGTCACTGTCTGTGTGGAGTTTGCACATTCTCCTCTTGTTTGCATGTGTTTCCTCGGTGCTCCAATTTCCTCCCACAGTCCAAAACACGTGCTGGATAGGTGCTAAACTCTCCCTCAGTACAGTGAACAGGTGCTGGAGTGTGGCGACTAGGGGGTTCTCAGTAACTTCATTGCAGTGTTAATGTAAGCCTACTTGTGACACTAATAAATAAACTTTAAAAACTTGTGACTCCAGATCCACAGCAATGTGGGCTGAGAGTCTCTGACCTCGCCCATGGCTGGGGTTCACCAGTCCTGCTGCAGGGATTGAAGTTTTGGCTGACTGCCAAAATTCTCCATTCCCGTTGGCAGTGGTGGCATGGCGTACAAGATTAGAAAATTCTGGTTGATTCATAAATGCCATCTGAAATAGCTGAGCAGTTCTCTCAGTTCAATGACAACTAGTGATGGGCAATAAATGCTAGCCAGTGATGCCCACGATCCATGAATGAAAAAAAAGTCAACATATTTTCCCTAAGGTGCTGCCCATTTTTGTTTAAGGTACAAATACCCAGAATTTGCAACACGGGTCCTTAATTTGTGGCACCTCAGTTCACTCTAACCAAAACCTGCCATCTAATTCACCAGGTTTTAAGGCATGAGTGGGTCTCAACACTGTTTAGAAAGACAACCAGCCTTAAAAAGGGTGCATAATTAACCGGCCTCAAGTGAGAAGGGATTAGAAGAATTAGTTTAACTCCACTGATATGCACCGTTAACACAAGGTAAAGCTATTTCCTATTCACTTCTTTGAAAAGGAGCAGAGTTCCCAAAGGGAATCGTATTAAAATTGTAAATGTCAGTAGAAGGAACCTATTTATGATTTTTCTTCGAAAAGCAAAACAGAGGAAGCCTACCACACTGCCTGCAGCCAGGAAAAAGATTGATGCTTATAAGGACAAGCCTAGACATCAAATACAGCATTGTGTACGATTGTTCAAGTGCTGTTAAGGCAATATCATTCATGAATGCAATCAGTTGGGAGTGAATAATGCAGATTGCAACGTTAGGTTAACCTCAAATTTGAATCAATTATCCTCTGGTTCCAGGAGAAATTCTAGATTTCGTTTTTATTCCCGGGATGTCGGCACTGCCGGCAATGCCAGCATTTATTGCCCATCCCGTAGCTGCCCTTGAGAAGGTGACAGTCAGTAATAGAGGGTAGGTAAACTGACGGACTGTTGGTGGATGGAGAACTGGTGTTGAGTTTACTGGCTTCTCAGTCTCATGAGTTTCCATGGACAACCTACGAGTTGACTTCTCTCCTCATCCTCCCTTTCCTCAGTTGTCTACTGTAGAGCTGGTGGCTGGTGCCCTCTTGATCTGCAGGATGCAGCAGGGCACTGCAAACCTTGACACCAGCTATGATGAGTGCTTTGGGGGATTCCTCCATGGTGGTCCAGGCAGCTGAAATATTGTTTTAGTACACCAGTGGTCTGCTCCAGCACATTTTATGTGGCAGTGTGGTATTCACTATATGTATGCTGCCCGCATATGAATGGGTTGCGAACAGGAGTCAGGAGCTATGCCGTCCAGTGGGAAACCTTTGGTTTGCCAAGCTAGCTCAAATGCAGATGGCATAGAGAGGACATCCTCAGAATGAAGGTATCATGAGCTGCCAGGATATTGGGCACTGGCCTGCTTAAATTGCCGAATGTGATTTGACTTGATTTGATTTGATTTATTACTATCACATGAATTGTATTACTATAAAAAGTACTGCTTCTTGCGCACTGTACAGGAAAAAAATGCCATTCATAGAGGACAGGGGGGAAGGAAAGGAGAGGGTGCAGCATGTAATGTTACAGTCATAGCTGAGGTGTAGAGGGAGATCAACTTAATATGAGGTAAATCAGTTCAAAAGTCTGATGGCATCAGGGGAGAAGCTGTTCCTGAGTTGGTTGGTTTGTGATCACAGACTTTTGTATCTTTTTCCCGATGGAAGAAGGTGGAAGAGACAATATCCGGGGTGTGTGGGGTTCTGGATTATGCTGGTTGTTTTTCCGAGACAGCAGGAAGTGTAGACACAGTCGATGGATGAGACCCTGATTTGCCTGATGGGCTGGGCTTTGTTCACATCCCTTTGTGGTTCCTTGCAGTATTGGACAGAGCAGGAGCCATTCCAAGCTGTAATACAACAGAAAGAATGCTTTCTATGGTATATCTGTCAACTTCGATGAGAGTCGTAGCAGACGTGCCAAAATTGCTTGGCTTCCCGAGGAAGTATAAAGTTTATTAGTCACAAGTAAGGCTTACATTAACACTGCAATGAAGTCATTGTGAAATTCCCCTAGTCGCCACACTCCACGCCTGTTTGAGTAAATACATCTAACTAGCACTTCTTTTAGACAGTGGGAAGAAACTGGAGCACCCGGAGGAAACCCATGCAGACCACGGGGAGAATGTGCAAACTCCACACAGACAGTGACCCAAGCTGGGAATCGAACCCAGGTCCCTGACGCTGTGAGGCAGCAGTGCTAACCACTGTGCCACCATGTTGCCAGAATAGAGGTGTTGGTGGGCTTTCTTAACCAATGCATCAGCGTGGAGGCACCAGGACAGGTTGTTGGTAATCTGGACACCTGGAAACTTGAAGCTCTCGACCATTTCCATGGTTTTTATCATCATTGTTGTGCTGGACTTTGAATGAATAGAGTTGGGAAGACTGGCAGGGTTCTGAGTGAATGCCTTTCCCCACCCACCACCAAAACTGACTGCAGGGGAGGGCGCAAGATTCCCCACATTATATTAACTTTAATGACACAAGTTTGCATTAATTCAAAGTCCTTGAATTTAATGAGATTACACAATGTAAAAAATATTTAAAATTAATGCACGTAGGATCAATTCTTATTATTTAAAGATTATCGGTGTTGCAAGCAGTACCAGTTTTATTATTCAACTCTAAAAACATCCAAAGGATATATTGTAAACTTGGACAGACTGAAGAATTTGGGCAAAGCAGGTACCAAAATATTTTTCCGATATTTTGATTGCAATTTTCTGCGCTGTTAAAAACTTTATCCTCATGGACACACTCTTAGTTATTTTCTGTTTCTTTGTAATGGATTTCAATGGCATTTCTATAAGACACGTCAAAAATTGAGACGTTTCCCTGATAGCAGATTCTTAAGTGTGCTGGTTGTGCATGAATGATGGTGAAATGAGTTGAAGCTTAAATTTCATACTTAACAAGATATGTTGAGCTGAAATGGGACAGCACAGTGGTTAGCACTGCTGCCTCACAACGCCAGGGACCCAGATTCAATTCTGGCCTCAGGTCACTGTCTGTGTGGAGTTTGCACATTCTCCCAGTGCCCCTGCGTGGGTTTCCCCTGGACGGTCCAGTTTCCTCCCACGCTCCAAAGACGCACAAGTTAGGTGGATTGACCACACTAAGTTGCTCAGTGTCCAAAGATGTGTAAGTTTGATTGATTAGCCACGGTAAAGGTGTAGGACTGCAGGGTGGACCTGGTAAGGTATCCTTTCGGAGAGTCGGTGCAGAGTGGCCTCTTCTACACTTGTGGGAATTTTATCATTTCAGGAAATCTGTCCTTGTTTATGGTTGGGATTCTCCAACTGAATGGAGTTTTGGCTGGAACAAGATATTTTCCATTTTTGCTCCAAATGGGTCCCACCACGGATGAGACTCCACAAAATGTTTTTTATTCATTGGTGGGACATGGGCACTGCTGGCTGGTCAGCATTTATGGCCCATCCCTAGTTGCCCTTGTTCAGGGAGGAATTGTGAGTCAACTACATTGCTGTGTCTCTGGAGCCACCTGTAGGCCATACCAGGTAAGGACGGCAGATTTTCTCCCCTAAAGGGCATTAGTGATCCAGATAGGTTTTGCCGACAATAGACACCGGTCGTCAGTAGATTCTTAAATCCAGATATTATTGTTATTGATTTCAAATTCCACCACCTGCCATGTCGGGATTCGAACCTGGGTCCCCAAGACGTTAGCTAAGTTTTTGGATTAATAGTCTAGCGATAATACCACTAGGCCATTGCCTCTCCAAAGTTCTGCACTTTCCTCCCACCAGCCCAACCCTAATCCCAACCCCTCAGGAAATAGATTACCTTTGGCTCGGTCCTGTGTATGTTCTAATAGCAGCACAGTGGCACAGTAGTTAGCACTGCTGCATCACAGTGCCAGAGACCTGCGTTCGATTCCCGGCTTGGGTCACTGTCTGTGTGGAGTCTGCACGTTCTCCCTGTGTCTGCGAGGGTTCCCTCCGGATGCTCCGGTTTCCTCCCACATTCTGAAAGACATGCTGATTTGGTGCATTGACCCAAACAGGTGCTGGACTGTGGCAACTAGGGGAATTTCGCAGTCACTTCATTGCAGTGTTAATGTATTTGTGACTAATAAATAAATAAACTTTTTAATGAGATTGGGAGGCATTTAAAGGCTTGCTTGACATCAACAAAATGAGCGTGACATAGGGTGCATATTTTAATCCAGTTTCTGAGTTGGTCCAAAGAGGAATCTCTTGTAATTTAAAAGCCACAAATTATCATAAAGTGCTGAAGATTCTGACACTCAGAAGTTATCCTATTTTGTTGTTTTATAACACACAGGCTGTATCCTAGTTGAAAGCATCTTCTGTTTAATGAACAAATATTTACACTTGGCACCAGTCATAAACTATTCGCCAAGTTTAGAGATGCAAAACTTCCCAGCGTACAAAGCTAAAAAGCTTTAAAAAAAAGCATTAAAAAATGAGCAATGGGGAAGTAAGTCAAATGCATTCTTCAAATAAATTGGAACCCCCATCAACTCTTCTAGTTTTGTTTTCTCAAACATAGCTTTAAACATAGAAATATAGCAGCAAGAAGCGCGGCGACACAGAGGTTAGCACAGCTGCCTCACAGCGCCAGGGTCCCGGGTTCAATTCCAGCCTCGGGTCACTGCACACATTCTCCCTGTGCCTGTGTGGGTTTCCTCTGGGCGCCCTGGTTTACTCCCCCGGTCCAAAATGTGTGGGTTAGGATGATTAGCCATGCTAAATTGCCCCATAATGTCAGGGGGAATAGCGGGGTAAATATGTGGAATTAAAGGGATGGGGCCTGGGTGGGATTGTGGTCGGTGCAGACTTAATGGGCCACAAATGGCCTCCTTCTGCATTATAGGGATTCCATAATTCTATGAGGAGTAGGCCATTCAGCCCTTCAACACTGCTCACCCGTTCATTTTGAATATAGCTGATCATCGAATTCAATATCCTGATTCCCCCCATTCCCCCTTATCCCTTTAGCCCCTAGAGCTATATCTAAAGAAACATAGAGGGATTAAGAAGGATTCTAGGTTTGAAATTGCAAAGACTGCGTGATGGCACAATGGTTAGCATGGCTGACTCACAGCGCCTGGGACCTGGGTTCAATTCCTGGCTTGGGTCACCATCTGTGTGGAGTATGCACATTCTCCCCATGTCTGTGTGGGTTTCCTCCAGGTGTTCCGGTTTTCTCCCATAGTTCAAACATGTAGGTTAGGTGGCTGGGCCATGCTAGAATTATCCCTTAATGTCTCAGGATGTATAGGTTAGGGGGATTAGCACGGTAAATATGTGGGGTTGCGGTGATAAGGCCTGGATAGGATTATTGTCAGTGCAAGCCTGATGGGCCAAATGGCGGCCTCCTGCACTGTAGGGATGCTATACCAAACTTGGATGATTTGAGAGAACTGAGGCATAATCTTATTGGCAAAAACGGTTGGAAAATCTCAATGAGGCAATTAGCCAAAGCATCCTATTGAAATGCGGCGTGCCATCAGACTATATTAAAAATGGTTTCTCCGTCACCCTTTCTCTTCCCCTCTTCTATTAAAAGGCACTGGTTTATGCTGGAAAATGGATTTTTCTCTTACGTCCTGCATTCAAAAATATCAGAGAAAGAAATTTTCCACAACATCCCACAGCCTCCCCCACCACACACACAATCCCTCCCTGACATTGCAAGGTTCATTTGATTTTACAGAAATGGGCATTTTCTTCTCTTGAAAAGCAAAGGAGGAAAGCAGAAAATGAGACAGAATTTCACCGGCCCCTGCAATCGCAATCGCTCTTACCCTGACGATCATATTTTCTAATTGAACAGATGTTGCCTAAACCCAAACAGCTGCAGCAGACTTTTATTAGCTGCATGGAAAGCAAGAGACTTAGTGTGTGGGTGAATGCGTGCGTGGTTTTTGGAAATTAATGTTCAGGGTGTGGGCGTCACAGGCAGAATTTATTGTGTATCCCCCCCTCCCACCACACCAACCCCAGACCCACACACTGCCCTTCAGATGGTGATGGCCAGCCTTCTCCTTGAACAGCCGTGGTTGACGTTCTCCCACAATGTTGTCAATGCTCAGGGGGCAGCACGGTGGCACAGTGGTTGGCACTGCTGCCTCACAGCGCCAGGGATCCAGGTTCGATTCTCGGCTGGGGGAACTGTCATTGTGGAGATTGCGTTTTCTCACCATGTCTGCGTGGGTTTTTCCTCCTGATGCTCCGGTTTCCTCCCACAGTCCAAAGATGTGCAGGTTAGGTGGATTAGCCCTGCTAAATTGCCCCTTAGTATCAGGGGGATTAGCTAGGGTAAATGCATGGGGGTAGGGTGAGGTGAGATTGTGGCTGGTGCAGTCTTGATGGGCCAAATGGCCTCCTTCTGCACTGTAGGATTCTATGATTCTATGAAATAGTGAGCTCTGTGATTCTGGTGATGAAGAATGGTGAGCTATGCCAAATTCATGGGAGTGTGCTCAACCTGGATGGGAGGTTGGAGGTGATGGCATTCCCCAAATGCCCATTGCTCTTGTCCTTCTAGCTGGCTGAGGTGCAATGGCAGTGTAGTTGAAGAAGATACATCCCAATCTCTCTATGCAACAGAGCACTTGTCACATGCTTAGTAGATCGATGGTGGCAATTTTACATATGCTGATGCACCACAATATTAAGCTGGTATATAAAAATGACCTTTCTTCTCCCAGTTGTCCATTCTGTTACCTCCTTTATCTAAAATATTCCAATTTATTTATTTATTATCATTGCAACTAGGCTTACACTGATACTGCAATGAAGTTACTGCGAAAATACCTTAGTCTCCACACACTCTGGCACCTGTTCAGGTGCACTGAGGGAGAATTTAGCATGGCCAATGCACCTAACCAGCACATCTTTTGGACTGTGGGAGGAAACCGGAGCACCCAGAGGAAACCCATGCAGACATGGGCAGAACGTGCAAACTCCACAAAGACAGTGACCCAAGCCAGAAATTGAATCTGGACTCCTGGTGCTGTGAGACAGCAGTGCTAACCACTGTGCCACCCCAACATGTTTTTGTATGTTTTAGTCATGTAAGGCAAAGTTTCCAGGCAAAATAATAAACTGTGACAGTAACAGAACTATTCTATTTAGTTTAATGATTTCAGGAAAGACTAAATGATGGAGGGTTAAAAAACTGGTGGAAAAAGAACAGTTGGTTTGTCTTTTGAGAACATAGAGCTGTATAGTGGCACAATGGTTAGCGCTGCCGCCTCACAGTGCCAGGGACCTGGGTTTGATTCCTGACTTGGATCGCTGTCTGTGCGGAGTCTGCGCATTCTCCCCATGTCTGTGTGCTCCGGTTTCCTCCCACAGTCTGAAACACGTGCTGGTTAGGTGCATTGGCCAGGCTAATCTCCCTCAGTGTACCTGAACAGGCGCTGGTGTGTGGCGACTAGCGGATTTTCAAAGTAACTTCATTGCAATGTTAATGTAAGCCTACTTGTGACACTAAGAAATAAGCCTAAATTTAAGCCCTCCCTCACTCGACTGAAAAGTAATTATTCTGTTAAACATATTCAATGATAATTTCCCTAAAATAGTAAGATGTTAATTTTATTCAAAGGGAAAGGAATCATGGTACATATTACTTCAAGGCACTCACAGTTGTATATTTCCCACACAAGCTCTGACCCCCACCACTCCAACAAGTTCTGTATGAACGTGACTAATTTTTTGATCAGGTTAAAGAAAAAAAATTGTCTTTATTTATCAGTGTCACGATTTTCCTTACATGAACACTGCAATGAAGTTTTTACGCAGAGGCTGGTGAGTGTCTGGAACAAGCTGCCAGAGGTAGTAGTAGAGATGAGTACAATTTTGTCTTTTAAAAAGCGTTTAGATAGTTACATGGATAAGATGGGCATGGAGGGATATGGGACAAATGCAAACAATTGGGACTCGCTTAAGGGCAGCATGGACAAGTTAGGCCGAAGGGCCTGTTTCCATGCTGTAAACCTCTATGACTCTATATGTACAAACTCCGCACAGACAGTGACCCAAACCGGGAATCAAACTCGGGTCCCTGGCGCTGTGAAGCAGCAATGCTAACCGCCGTGCCCACTGTCTTGGGCTTAAATCAGCCAACCTCTATCCTGATGTTTAATCTTCTCAGCGTCCCCAGACATAAGAGCGATAAACAAACCTTTTCAGTCTGTTCGAAGCCAATTGCAGTGCTAAAGATGCAGAAAGGCTAAGTTCAGCAGAGCTGGTGTAGAGTTGAGGGGGGATGGTGAGGCTGAGGTGTGTAAAAGGCCTGGTAATTCTCCATGTAAAATGGGGCAGCCCCAGGGACATTCATGGAAAACCCATTCGCTATTTTACATTCAATATTCAGTGTCAAAGTCAGCAGCTGTTACACAGTGAGGAAAATATACACGACTGATGTGTAGCAGAAATGTAGTAATTCTCAATAAACGGCATTTATTGTTTAGTAACATTTACTTTGCTATGGTTTCCTCTTTTTTAACCCCCATGCTTTGCACCATGCTAAAGGTTTTTTTCCCTTTCTGACTCCCATGGTGTGAGAGAGGCAACTTGTTCTCCTTGGCAGGTTTCAGCTAAACTGTTGCCATAGTGACAGATTGGGCATAGCATTATCTTAACAACAAATAAATTATACCTTACCCAGAATGTTGCTTCATCCACCTGGCCACATGCTGAAGCAATGTTGTTCTTAGTAGCTGTAGTGGACACACATAGAAGGAACGTGAGGTGGAAAGGATGCTGGCAAAAAGGTTCTTGGTGAGCTTTTTCAGCCATTCCTCTGAACAATCAAAATGGCACCTCATTATGTTTTTACGGGTGCTAGATGATCCCCGAACAACTAGAAGCTTCCAAAAGATGTTGGTTTTGTTTACACTTGGACCAACAACTTGTATTCCTACAGCACAACAAACACCCCAGGGAACTTCACAGAATCTCTCCCTCAATGTCAACAAAATGAAAGAGGTAATCATTGACTTCAGGAAGCATAGTGGACAACATGTCCCTGTCTACATCAATGGAGATTAAGTAGCTTTATGTTTTTAGGTGTCCAGATCACCAACAACTTGTCCTAGTCCCTCCATGCCAACGCTATAGTTAAGAAAGCCACCAACACCTTTACCTTCTCAGGAGGCTAAGAAATTTGGCAACTCTCACCAACTTTTACAAATGCATCATGGGAAGCGGTCTTTCTGGTTGTATCATGTTTGGTATGGCTCCTGCTCTGTGCAAGACCAGAATAAATTACAAAGGATCGTGAACAAAGCCCAATCCATCACATAAACCAGCCTCCCATTCATTGATACTGTCTACGCTTCATGCCATCTCGGGAAAGCAGCCAGTATAATTAAGTACGCCACGCACCCGGGACATTTTCTCTTCCACCTCTTCTGTCGGGAAAAAAGTACAAAAGCCTGAGATCATGTACCAACCAACTCAAGAACACTTCTTCCCTGCTGCCATCAGACTTTTGAATGGACTTACCTCGCATTAAGTTGATCTTTCTCTACACCCTAACTATGACTGTAACACTACATTCTGTATTCTCTCCTTTCCTACTCCATGAACGGTATGCTTTGTCTATATAGCGCGCAAGAAGCATTACTTTTGACTGTACACCAATACATGTGATAATAATAAATCAAATCAGATTAAATCAAGCACACATACTCCTCTTGTCCTCTTTTCTCCTTCCCACAGGACCTCTCTCCTTTGGATTCATAAGATGCAGTCTCCCCGGCTCTCCTTGCAGAAGTCTCATTCCTTGTTCTCCTGGGAAAAACGGCAATGGACAATATTGACCATAGATCACTGGTAAATGGTGAGAGGAAGGTAATGGTACACTTTGCCCTGAAACCTTAATCTTAATTCTTTCTTCATGCATGCTGAATGTTTTCCAACGTTTTTCTGCTTTTGTTAAAGCAAATAGTGATTTGATCTGAAGGAACCTTTAGGAAGTTTACAATGTAGGAATCAGAGAAGTAAATTTGCACACAATAAGATCACACAAATGATAACTGACAGATAATCTGTTTCTTCTGGGCAATGTTGGTTGAGGAATAAACATTTGGCCGGATGCCAAGGAGAACTCCCCATTTCCCCTTTGAAATATTGCTATGCAGTCTTTCATACAATGTAAGGGGGCAAATGGGGCCTTGGTTTAATGTCTCATTCGAAACACAGCCCTTCAGCAGTGCAGCACTCCCTCAGTGCTGCGGTGGGAGTGTCAGCTGAGATTTTGTGCTTCGAGTCTCTGGTGTGTAACTTGAACCCACAACCTTCTGAAAACAAGAGTGTTGCAAACTAAACAGAGGACTGCTGTGATGAGGAGGCACATTACAAATATCCCATGTTTACACGGGGTCTGGAGGACTGTGGTATGGATGGATGCATGCATATCTAAAATTAGTTTAGAATATAAAAACCCTTTGATTCTTTTCCTGAGGCTGTATTTTTTTTTCTGTTGTTTCCCGTGGGAGACTATGGAGGTGTGTAGATGTGAAGAGAATCTTTTAAGCTTACAAACAAAACTGCGTACCAGGTGGAAGGAAGATGTTAAAAAAAAAAGCTGTTTGGGAATAGTCCAGAAATTGGCAAAGAATGGTTAATCCGACTCAGGCTGAAGCAATATCTTCTAGATTCCTTTTTATTAAATTTCTGCCTCTCTGAAGTTCCTTGGGACATCTGTTCTAAGTTAAAGGCAAAAAATGTATGCAAGTTGGTGGGCAAAGTGGAAGCAATCTTGAAGTAGGACAAAGACGTGTTTCTTAAATACCCTGATACTGCTGAACTCTTGTTCCCCCTTAGTGAGATTCATTTTTTTAAAGATCACTTGGTGCCATTGTTCACGTCTTCTGTTTCCTCAATCAGAATATCCTGGGTTCGAACCTGAGACCCAACTGGGCTGACTGAACGAGAGGCGTTCCAAAGAGAAGTTTATTTCTTTTCATTTATTAGTGTTGCAAGTAGGCTCACATTAATGAAGCTACTGTGAAAATCCCCTAGTCGCCACACTCCGGTGCCTGTTTGGATACACCGAGGGAGATTTTAGCATGGCCAATGCACCTAACCAGCACATCGTTTGGACTGTGGGGGGAATAGTAGTCATGATGTGGGTATGCCGGCGTTGGACCGGTGTAAACACAGTAAAAAGTCTGACAACACCAGGTTTTAGTCCAACCGATTTATTTGATAATAGACTCACAAGCTTTCGAGGTTTCCCTCACCTGACGAAGAGGGAAACCTCGAAAGCTTGTGAGTCTATTATCAAATAAATCGGTTGGACTATAACCTGGTGTTGTCAGACTTTTTACTGTGGGGGGAAACCAGAGCACCTGGCGGAAACACATGCAGACACGGAGAGAACGTGCAGACTCTGCACAGACAATGACTCAAGCCAGGAATCGAACCCAGGCCACTGGTGATGTGAGGTGCAGTGCTGACCACTGTGCCACCCCATCATCTTCTTCACCTGGATGTGGAGGGAAATTAAAGAATTGGTGTCCTGACCAACATTTTCCCTCGGTCAGCAACCAGAAAGAATGTCCTAGGCCCATACAAACTGGTCTCTAGTTGTCTTGGGCCCCACTGGACTGAGGCCTTGCTCCATCAAGCCTGTGTGGTAGCTGGTGTGCAGTGGCCACCCATGTTAAAAGAATTCATGCGCAGGCATCTCCCACACCTTTAAATGAAGTTTGGGACTTGGACCTTCATGGACAACCCCAACTGTGACAGACTGGAATTGCACACTGCTATCATTGCCTGCGAGCTCAGGCATTTCTACATTGCCACTCTAAATGAGGCCAGGTGGGCAGGGGAAAACCACTCGAGGAACAAAGTGCTACTTACGTCTTCCATAAAGGTAAATGAGAAGACGGTCGCTACCTCCATGGGGTTGGCTTTGCCATTAAAAACAAACTAGTTGGCCATCTTAGAGATTTCCTTTGCGGGATAAATGAATCCCTCATGATCCTTTGGTCCAGTGCCAATGTGCTACAACCCTCAGTGCGTACGACCCAACACTGGAAAGCACAGATAGATGAGTATTTGTCACTTCCAAATGAGACCAGAGACTGCCAAGAGCCATCCACTTCTATTAAACAGGAAAATGTAGCTGATGAATTAATCTATACCCACATCAAGTAATGGGGTCTCTTTATTACCCAATACTTTTCAGTGTCAGTTTGATATAGGTTCCTTTTGCTTAATTCAAACAATTGTGGGCAACACGTGGTTAACACTGCTGCCTCACAGCTCATGGATTCGAGCCCCAGCTTGGGTCACTCCTCTGTGGAGTCTGCACATTCTCCCGATGTCTGCGTGGGTTTCCTCTGAGCGCTTCAACTTCCTCCCACAATTCAAAAGACGTGCTGGGTCAGTACACTGGCCACATTTAAATTCTCCCTCAATGTACCCGAAAAGTTAAACGTTAGCTCAAACCCGAGATGGGGTGCAATTGCCTTATCTTGTCAGCTTGGATCTTGTTTGTCTCTCTTGTAAGGACTTTGAATTGGATTCAATTGATTTTTAAATTTGGTTTTTGGAGTAAGCAAATCCATATCAGTAGTGTTCTCGAAATTGCCTATAGTTTATTACCCAATACTTGCTTTCAGTGTCAACAGCCATCAGTTTGATATAGGTTCCTTTTGCTTAACTCAAACAACAGGGGTGACATAATGGCATAGTGGTTGGCACTGCTGCCTCGCAGCACCACGGACTGGTGTTCAATTCCTGGCTTGGGTCATTTCCTTATGCAGAGTCTGCATGTTCTCCCTGTGTCAGTGTGGGTTTTCTCAGGAATTAGGTTCGCCCAGTCCACTCTGAGTATTAACTTTAAGAATGGAGTAAAAAATTTTAAAAAAATTTTGTTCTCTCCATTTGTCAGAGTAATTTTGAAATGGCTGCAATGTTTCTATTGAAGAACCTCAGAGTGTAGCTTGATGTATGTAAGGAACCTGAATATTATTGCAATGTGGGTAACGGCCATTTTAGAATGTTTGTAATGTCCTTTCAGGTATTTTATGAATAAGGTATATTTTTGCGAAACAAAAGTTATCTTGATTTGAAAAACATTGTTCTCTTGATTCTTCAAAAATCTTTGACCTAATTCAAATCTGTTGAAGTATGTTTGTGAGTATGTGACTGTATTAAGTAAACCAAAGGGATGTTTGTCCATTTGAATGTGTCAAGAATTACAGTTGGGTGTTTATTTAATGGTGTTGTGTAACCAATGGGCAAATGAAGGGCAAAATACACATTCTCCCCTCACCATTCTTTACATAGTAAAGGAGCTGATATCAGCTGATCTTATTGAAGTCTACAAAATAATGATGGGCTTAGATCAGTTAGATCGTCAATATCTTTCCCCAAAGGTAGGGGAGTCTTAAACTGGAGGTTTAATGTGAGAGGGGGAGATACAAAAGGGTCCAGAGGGGCAATTTTTTCACACAGAGGCTGGTGAGTGTTTGCCAGAGGCAGTAGTAGAGGCGGGTACAATTTTGTCTTTTAAAAAACATTTAGACAATTACATGGGTGGGATGGCTATAGGGGGACGTGGGCCAAATGCAGGCAATTGGGACTAGCTTAGTGGTTAAAAAAAAAGGGCAGCATGGACAAGTTGGGCCGAAGGGCCTGTTTCCGTGATGTATGACTCTGTAATAAGACGGTGCTGAAAGCAGCAAGAGTCTTTTTTAGAAAAGAATGGGTGGAAGTGCTAACAATGAGGTGATCAATATTGCTGGAGGCCTGTTTAAGGTTCTTGGTCAAGGCCTGAGAGTCTGGAATATATAAGCACAAACACTTGATTTGATTTGATCTGATTTATTATTGTCACATGTATTAGTATACAGTGAAAAATATTGATTCTTCTGCGCTGTACAGACAAAACATACTGTTCATAGAGAAGGAAAGGAGAGAGTGCAGAATGTTGTGTTACCGTCATAGCTAGGGTGTTGAGAAAGATCAACTTAACACGAGGTAGGACCATTCAAAAGTCTGATGGCAGCAAGGGAGAAGCTGTTCAGCTGATACATGAACTCAGACTTCTGTATCTCTTTCCCAATGGAAGAAGGTGGAAGAGAGAATGTCCAGGGTGCATCGGGTCCTTGATTATGCTGGCTGCTTTGCCAAGGCAGTGGGAAGTGTAGACAGAGTCAATGGGTGGGGGGCTGGTTTGCGTGATTGATTGGGCTACATTCATGACCTTTTGTAGTTCCTTGCGGTCTTGGGCAGAGCAGGAGCCACACCAAGCTGTGATACAACCAGAAAGAATGCTTTCTATGGTGTATCTTAAAGTTTATTTATTAGTCACAAGTAGGCTTACGTTAACACTGCAATGAAATTACTGTGAAAATCCCCTAGTCGCCACACTCCGTCACCTGTTCGGGTACACTGAGGGAGAATTTAGCATGGCCAATTTATCTAACATGCACATCTTTGGATGATGGGAAAAATCCGGAGCACCCAGAGGAAATCCATGCAGACAAGGGGAGAATATGCAAACTCTACACAGATCCAAGCCTGGAATTGAACCCAGGTCCCAGGCGCTGTAAGGCAGCAGTGCTAACCACTGTGCCGCCATGCTACCCCCGTGCCACTGTGCCATCCCCTGTAAGAGTCAGAGGCGACATGCCAAATTTCCTTAATCTTCTGAGAAAATAGAGGCGTTGGTGTACTTTCTTAGCTATAATGTTGGCAAGGGGGGACCAGGGCAGGTTGTTGGTGATCTGGACACCTTAAAACCCGAAACTCTTGACACTTTCTCGTTCATCTCCATTTTTGTAGACAGGGCATGTTCTCCTTTACGCTTCCTGAAGCCGATGACAATCTCCTTTATTTTGTTGATGTTGAGAGAGAGACTATTATTGCTGCACCGGTTCACCAGATTCTCCACCTCATTCCTGTACTTTGTCTCATCGCTATTTGAGATCCAACCCACTACGGTGGTGTCGTCAGCAAACTTGAAAATTGAATTGGAGGGAAATTTGGCCACATAGAAATATAGTAGAGGGCTGGGAACACAGCCTTGTGGGGCACCAGTGTTGAGGATGATCATGGAGAAGATGTTGTTGCCTATTCTTACTGATTGTTGTCTGTGGGTTAGGGAGTTCAGGATCCAGTCACAGAGGGAGGTGCTGAGTCCCAGGCCACGGAGCTTTGTAGATGAGTTTCGTGGGAATAATGGTGTTGAAAGCTGAGCTGTAGTCAATAAATAGGAGTCTGACACAGCTGTCCTTATTATCTATGTGTTCCAGGGTTGAGTGCAGGGCCAGGGAGATGGCATCTGCTGCGGACCTGTTGTAGTGGTAGGCAAACTGTAGTGGATCCAAGTAATCCGAGAGGCTGAAATTGATTTGTGCCATGACTAACCTTTTGGAACACTTAATAATGATGGATTTCAGAGCCACTGGCTGATAGTCATTAAGGCATGGTGCCTAGCTTTTCTTTGGTACTGGGATGATGGTTGTCTTCTTGAAGTAGATAGGGACCTCAGATTGTTGTAAAGAGAGGCTGAAGATGTCTGCAAATCATTTTTGTTTCAAGTGTCTTAAAGCTGAGGATAAAATGTCAAAATATTGAAGTAAGTTAAAAGAAACCAACATCCCAAACTTTCAGAGCTGCAAGTTGAACTGTATAAACATGTTTCAGTGTACAGATTTCTGAGTTACAATATAATAGAACAAATGGAAGACAAAGAAAGCTGACACTTGAAATATTTATCATAGAATCCCTACAGTGCAGGAGGAGGCCATTTGGCCCACTGCACCGATAACGATCCCACTCAGGCCTGATCCCAGTAACCCTACATATTTATCCTGTTAATCCTGCTGACATTAAGGGGCAATTTATCGTGGCCAATCCACCTAACCCGCACATCTTTGGACTGTAGGAGGGAACAAGAGCACCCGGAGAAAACCCATGCAGACATGGGGAGGACATACAAACTCCACACAAACTCACAAGTCACTCTGACCATCCCACCTGGAACCTTAATGCCTGTGTTGTCAATTGAAGTGCCAAATTTCACTCTAAATGGAATTGGGCCCCCAGTGATGAGCTGACACTTGTTTTTATTTTATTTGTGTTGCAAGTAGGCTTACATTGACACTGCAATGAAGTTACTGTGAAAATCCCATAGTTGCCACACTCTGGCACCTGTTCGGGTACACTGAGGGAGAATTTAGCACGGCTAATGCACCTAACCAGCACATCTTTTCCTCTGCCAGTGACCAGAACCCTTGTCACCAACACTAAATTTTACCCTCGGAATCTCTCTCAGTCATGACATATGGAATCCAGTGCATTAAGCCTTCTGTATTTGTACAGGCGTTGTATTTCCCTGCCTTGATAGGGAAAATGATCAAATCCTAGACTACAAAAACTGAGTTATTCTTTATCATTTTCTTTCCTTTTCTCACTCTACCTTACCCCAACATTTCAGCTGGCATGATATTTCATTTGAGATTCGGGGGCTGAAATGTATTAAGTAAAAATATTGCAATTTGATTGCATTCGAATGCAGTTGATTGTGGAGTTGAATGTTTGAATGTAGCTCGTAGTTTCCATGTTCATTGCTTGCAGTAAAAGCTAATACCTTTCTCCGGTTTGTCTTGATTGCTATATGAGGCGGGATCTGCCGTGTTCATAAAATTATTAATTTTGATAAATTTTATCAACTGGACCTTTAAAAGCCAGCATTTTGCTGACTGGAAATCTTGGGCATCAACATTAATGTTATTTCTGTTCATGGTGAAGAGGCTTCTTTGGCAGGATGCTGAGATGTGAGAAATAAAAAATCTGTCTCTAATTATATTTGTTGCCAGGTTGTCATTACCTAACCCCCAAGAAATCATCCTATATACTGATTATGCTTTGGCTGAACTGTGAGGGACATATTATATCAACGTGGTGGCTATTTCGAGGTCTAGTATTGTCTCAATGGATGTGGCAACAGAGTAATAGCACAAAGGAAAGAAATATATACATATATATATAGTGATATAGCAATTGTCTTTCAGATGAGACATTAAACTGAAGTCCTGTCTGCCCTCTCCATAGAATCCCTACGGAAAGAGGCCATTCAGCCCATCAAGTCTGCACCGACAACAATCTCACCCAGGCCCTATCCTCATAATCATCCACTTTTGCCCTGACACTAAGGGGCAATTTAGCATGGCCAATTAACTAAACATCATTGAACTGTGAGAGGAAGCTGGAGCACCTGGAGGAAACCCACGAAGATACGGGGAGAATGTGCAAACTCTACGAAGACAGTGACCCAAGCTGGCAATTGAATCTGGCTCCCTGGCACTGTGAGGCCAATCAACCTAACCTGCACATCTTTGGAGTGTGGGAGGAAACAGGAGCACTCGGAGGAAACCCACGCAAACACAGGGAGAATATGCAAACTCCACACAGATCAGAATTGAGCCTGGGTCCTTGGCACTGTGAGGCAGTAGTGCAGTCCAGCAGATAGAAAAGATCTCAAAGCACTATTTGAAAAAGAGGAACTGACAAATATTTTAAATATAAACTCTCTCCAACCAACATCACTAAAAATACAACTGACTATCCGGTCATTATCACATAACTATTTGTGGGAGCTTACACCCTGCAGGGAGAGTGGGGCGGATGGGGAGTTGGGTGAGAAGATGTGGTCAACTCAATGACAGGGCAAGTTGAGGAATTGGTTTAATAGACATATAGGATTCTGAGCTTTGTAAATAGAGATCTAGAGCACCAAAGAAGGAGATTATGTTATAAGACACCAGTTTGACCAGGGCTGCAAAGTGGCATAGTGGTTAGCACTGCTGCCTCACAGTGCCAGGGACCCAGGTTCAATTGTAGTCTGTGTAGAATTTGTATATTTTCCCTGTGTCTGCGTGGGTTTCCTCCGGGTGCTCTGGTTTCCTCCCACACTCCAAAGATGTGCAGGTTAGTTTGGTTGGCTATGCTAAAATGCCTTAGTGGTATGGTAAATATGTGGGGTTATAGGGATTAGGCCTGGGTGGGATTGTTGCCAATGTGGGCTCATTGGGCCAAATAGCCACCTTCTGCACTGTAGGGATTCTATGAATCTACGCTAAATTCATCCTCAGTGTACCCAAACAGGTGCTGGCGACTAGGGGAATTCTCACAGTAACTTCACTGCAGTGCTAATGTAAACCTACTTGTGACACGAATAAATAAATAAACTTTAAAATTAAATTTTAAAAATGCCAAAAGTCACATGATTTGCAGCAGCCACTTTAACACTCATTTGTGCCCAATTTTTAAAAGCATTGACTGGAGGTTCGTAACATGACATGCTTGTACTGGACATGAGAATGGCTGCGGGGCATGGGCAGGTGGATGGGTCTGCCTAAATGGTTCTTGCACGAAGCCAGCATGGAAGCAAGGTGCCAAATGATCTCCTTCTGTGCTGTAACCATCGCATAATGCCATATTCCTAAATTGGGTTGCCATGTTTTCTGTATTACAACAATGCTCTTCAAAAGTACTTTATTCATTGTAATTTGCTTAGGGAGGGAAGTGCGGAGGATGTGAAGGTTATGACTAAAAATTCCCTTTTCCCATTTCTTTAATGTTCCTAAACACACTGTAGAAAAGTCTCAAAGCTCCATACAAAGCGAATTGCTTTTTTTTTGAGGGAACACAGTGAACTCTTAATGTCCAGTCATTTAATTCACATTATTCAATAATTCAATTTTTAATCACTAGATTCCCACTTGGCCGTGTTAGTCTTACCTCTCAATTCAATTGTCTGAAAATTCAATGTCTTTTTTAATGCCCCAAAAAAAATTGCCTTTGAATTATCAGTAGTCTCAGCAATTACAGCAGCCTTTCTGTGCCAGAGACACCTTGCAAGCAGCAATGATACAGGAAGCTAATTTTCTGCTGATACATATTGAGGGAGGACCATTTGCCACAATGCCAGTTCCTCAAGCGGTGCCCGTGGATCTTTCACATCAATCAGAACAGGATCACAGTTATACTTCTCTGTGCGAAGGTGGCACCTCTAGTATCGGACAGTCAGCCTAGTTTACTAACAGGCTTGAACACATGGTAGAGTCAGAGAGCCACAGGGTGGGATTTTTCTGGCTGCACTTCAGTCAGGAAGATCCCATCTGAAGTCAATGGACCTTTCCATGTTCCGCCCCTCGCCCGCGACGATTCCTGTGGTGGGCGGAACTGGAAAATTCGCCCCGTAGCGTTTTCCAGCACAGAACGAGACCCTTTGGTCCATTGTGTCTATGATGTGGAGATGCCGGCGTTGGACTGGGGTAAACATAGTAAGAAGTCTCACAACACTAGTTTAAAGTCCAACAGGTTTATTTGGTAGCAAATGCCACTAGCTATCAGAACACTGCTCCTTCGTCAGGCGAGTGTTCACAACAGGGCATATAAAGACACAAACTCAATTTACAGTATAATGATTGGAATGTGAGTCTTTACAGTCTTAAAGATACAGACAATGTGAGTGGAGAGAGCATTAAGCACAGGTTAAAGAGCTGTGTATTGTTTCCAGACAGGGCAGTTAGTGAGATTTTGCAAGTCCAGGCAAGTTGGGGGGGGGTTACAGATAATGTGACATGTGTCCATCGTGTCTATGCCAGACATCAAGCACCTATCTATACTCATCCAATTTTCCAGCGTTTGGTCCATAGCCTTGTATACTTTGGAGTTTCAAGTGCTCATCTGAATGCTTCTTAAATGGTGTGAGGGCTTCCACCCCAACCACCCTTTCAGGCAGCGAGCTCCAGATTCCCACCGCCCTCTACGTGTCAAAGGTTTTCCTCAAATCCCCCCTAAATCGCCCATTCCTTACTGTAAATCTATGCCCCAGTTATTGGCCCCTTTAATAGGAGATGATCTTTCCTATTTACCCAGTATATATCCGTCATAATTTTTGTACGTCTTGATGGGGTCTCCCCTCAGCCTTCTCTGCTCTAAGGAAAACACGTACGAAGTCTCACAACACCAGGTTAGAGTCCAACCAGTTTATTTGACAGGCCAAATAAACTGGTTGGACTCTAACCTGGTGTTGTGAGACTTCTTACCGTGTTTATCCCAGTCCAACGCTGGCATCTCTACATCATGACTAAGGAAAGCAACACCAGCCTAAGCAGACTCTCTTCATAGCTGAATGCTCCAGCCCAGGCAACATCCTGGTGAATCTCCTCTGCACCCTCTCTAGTGCAATCACTTCCTTCCATATTCTAATCTACATTGGAACCAAACTAACTATGAGAATATGGCAATAGAAACCTTTTGCCAATCAATTGGATTAAAATCTGATATTCTGTCCAGATGTAATGCCGATTTAGCAGACAATGTAAGCTGGCAAATGACAATAACTTTGACTGATCTTTAGAATGTGAATTCCATTAAGGAAGAATGAAATGTCACCAATATCAGGATGTATCATAAATAAGTTATTGCCCTACTTTATAAACTTAACTGAACCACTATGTTCAATGTTCCAACATGGTTGAACTCATTCACAAACCTCAGTCACTTCCGAAACCCTATGTTCCATCCAGCCTGTCCCACACGATTGTGATATCTTGTATACCATGAGTTTTGCCCTCACTCCAGTACAGTGCAATCTCCGTGGAGATGTAAAAAACCAGGTAAAATTACAGGTAAATTTGAAAAATTCAGGAAATTCCTCGCCATTCCCTCAGGGAACAAACCCAGGCGTACACCTTGGCTCAGATAACTTTATTGTTCATTTGATTTGATTTAATATTATTGTATTCGTATATAGTGAAAAGTATCGATTTTTGGGTGCTATACAGACAAAGCATACCATTCAGGAGAGAGTGCTGAATGTAGTATTACAATCATAGCTAGGGTGCAGAGAAAGATCAGCTTAATGTGAGGTAGATCCATTCTAAAGTATGACAGCAGCAGGAAAGAAGCTGTTCTTGAGTCGCTTGGTAAGTGTCCTCAGACTTTTGTATCTTTTCCCCAATGGAAGAAAGCGGAAGAGAGAATGTCCGGAGTGCGTGGGATGCCTGATTATGCTGGCTGCTTTTCTGAGGCAGTGGGAAGTGGGGACAGTGTCAATGCATGGAAGGCTGGTCTGAGTGATGGACTAGGCTTCATTCACAACTCTTTGTAGTTTCTTGTGGCCTTGGACAGAGCAGGAGCCATACCAACCTGTGATACAACTGGAAAGAATGCTTTCTATGGTGCATCTGTTGAAGTTGTTGAGAGTTGTAGTGGATATGACAAATTTTCTTAGTCTCCTGAGAAAGTAGTTTCTCTTCCCACATCTAATGGCGCACAAGATTCATCTATTCTCATAGCAAAGTTTTTTTCCTGGAAAAGTCACTACCCTGTCATCAGAGTCTGATGGCTTGAGGGATGCCATTCCACATCAAATATGGCTGATGAGGACTCTCTTCCAGGTTGATTGGCCATGCTAAGTTGACCCTAGTGTCAGGGGGATTAGTAGAGTAAATGTATGGGGTTGCAGGAGTAGAACCTGGGTGGGATTGTGGTTGGTACAGACCAGATGGGCCGAATTGCCTCCTTCTGTACTGTTGGGTTCTACGATTCTTTCCACCTGCCATCGGTGTACTGGAAGGAGTTTGCAAGTTGATACTTAACCTGTTGGCCACATTATGAATGCACCTTCCTTGACCTTCAAGGTGTTTAAAGTTTATTTATTAGTGTCATAAGTAGGCTCACATTAACACTGCAATGAAGTTACTGTGAAAATCCCTTAATTGCCACACTCCAATGCTGGTTCAGGTACAGTGATGGAGCATTTAGCATGGCCAATGCACCTAACCCCCAACACGTCTTTCAGACTGTGGGAGGATAAGGATCACCTGGAGGAAACCCATGCAGACATGGGGAGAATGTGTAGACTCCACACAGACAGTCACCCAAGGCAGGAAGCGAACCCGGGTTCCTTGTGCTGTGAGGCAGCAGTGCTAACCAGTGTGCTACTGTGGTGTGGGACTCCAGCCCAGAGATTTTGGTTTGGGCGAATGGGTGGATGCAACCCAAAACCTCCAAGTCGATAAAGTTATGCAATATGGAAGTGTAATGTTAGATGATTCCATCTCAGATAGTAACAGGTTTAGCTCATGGTGTTCTTTCATCTACTTCGCATTTGATTGCTCTTGTTGTGAATTATTCCCATCAATACTCTCAGTTGAATGTAAAAGCTGTGAATTTCACAAGGGATCATTAAACATCATGCTGCCAATTGAAAGGAACTAGAGCTGGTAAATCTTATTAGTAAACACTGATCATAGTTCTCCAGATTTAGTAACCGCTATTTAGTAATTACTATTTTAAAAGTTCTCTCGCAGTTGGCTTTCACCGAGATGATTGCTCCTCACCTACACTCTACTGGGACAAACAAAAAGAAACTCTTTCATTCAGGGAAAAAGAGGAATTCTGGATAATTCAATGTCCTAACATATGTTGTAACCCCATTCACATCATCACTGTGCTTACATCAGTTTTGGCCTCCTTTTCTGAGGAAGGATGTTCTTGCACTCGAGGGAGTGCAGCAAAGTTTACCAGACTGATTCCAGGGATGGCGGGACTGATGTATAAGGAGAGATTGACTAGGTTAGGATTGTTTTTGCTGGAGTTTAGACAAATGAGGGTGGGGAATCACATAGAGACTTATAAAATTTTAACAGGACTAGACAGACTAGGATGTTCCTGATGGTGGGGGAGTCCAGCAGGGGTCACAGTCTGAGGATTCAGATTAGACCATTGAGGACAGAGATGAGGAGACATTTCTTTATCCAAAGAATGGTGAGCCTGTGGAATTCATTACCACAGGAAGTAGTTGATGCCAAAACATTGAACGTATTCAAGAGATGGCTAGATATAGCACTTCGGGCGAATGGGATCAAAGGTTATGGAGAGAAAGCAGGATTAGGTTATTTGGTTTGGACGATCAGCCATGATTGTGATGAATGGTGGAGCAGGTTCGAAGGGTGGAATGCCTCCTCCTATCCTCTATGTTTCTACCCAGGTTCAGCCAAACCTCAATTTTAAAAATCTCATCACTGTCTTCAAGTCCCTCCATATCTTCACCTTCCCTCCCTGTCATTATCTCCAACCTTTAAAGATATCTACACTCCCCTAATTCAGGTCCTTGAGCAGTCCTGACTTTTATCACTGTGTCTTCAGCTGTCAAGGCATGGAACACTCATTTTCTTCCTGGCAAGCGCCACCTCATGACCTGTCTTTCCTTCTCATGACATTGGACATGAGTGGGGTCAAAGATTAAGGATAACACAGGTGCCAGTAGAATTTAATTCCAGACTTTATTTTCTTGAATTCAAATTCCACCATCTGCTATGGCAGATTCGAACCCTGGTCCCCAGAACGTTAACTGAGTTTCTGGATAAATAGTCCAACGATAATACCACTAGGCTATAGGCTTCCCTCATTTATGGGATGTGCGGGCTCGGCCCGTATTTATTCCCCATCCGGAATTGTTCTTGAGAAAGTGATGATGAGCTGCTTTCTTGAACATGCTGCAGTCCTTGAGGTGGTGGAACGGCCTACAGGAAAAGGCTTGGCGAAAAGCTTAATGCATTGATGGGTCAAAGGTATGTAGTTAATGGCAAGGAGCCTGGAAGATTAGGGCAGGCTCCTTGCCACTAACCACACACCTTCTGACCCATCGATGCATCAAGCTTTTCGCCAGCCTGGCACAGGGCTTGCACAGAGCTTGGAGTCTGTGCTGCATGACTGGCTGAAGGCTGAGGGGACTGGCAGAGTGGCAGTGTTGGGAGGGACAAACACTCACCCTGATAGAGGACAGTAGATTGACACTCCACACTGGTTTTTGTTTCAGATTCCAGCATCTGCAGTATTTTGCCTTTACCTTTCATACTTCCTTCACGGCAACCGTTCACCCGCCAGTGGTCAAATACTGACAGGGGTGGCATGAGGCTTTTCAGTGGGCATTGATTAAACTTAATCAGGGCAGAGTAGGGTAGCTGGCAAGGTCTCCACCCGTATCCTCTAGCCCAATTAAATGACGCTCGCCTCCAAACTCACCCTGGAGGAAGGCAGTAAATTCCATCCTTGTGTAAGACCCCACTAGCCATGCAATTGCCCCCATAAAAATGCCCCATACTTTGCAGCCTGCGCCAGGACTGGGCACCCCTACATATTAGGGATTGCAGCAGTTCAAGAAGGCAGCTCACCATCATCTCCTAAAGGGATGGTGAACCTGCACATCCCATAAATGAGGGGAACCGATGGCCTAGTGGTATTATCACTGAACTATTAATCCAGAAACTCAGCTAACATTCTGGGGACTGTGTTCAAATCGCACCTTGGCAAACGGTGGAATTTGAATTCAGTAAAAAAAAAATCTGTAATTAAGAATCTACTGATGACCGTTGTCGGGAAAACCCATCTGGTTCACTGAGGTCCTTTAGGGAAGGAAATCTGCCGTCCTTATTTGGTCTGGCCTACATGTGGCTTCAGAGCTACAGCAAATTGGTTGACCCCCAATTGCACTCCAGGGGCAACTAAGGATGGGCAATAAATGCTGACCAGCCCATGTCCTAAAATTGAATAAAAAAAAAAGTAGCACCAGAAATGTGGCTTGGCCAACATTTCAGATCCAAAGTAGCGCTGAAATACATGGCTGCAAAACAATCAAATTTTGAACCCATTGAATTTGAGACGTGGAAGATTATCCATTGATTTATATATATATCTATTATACAGTTTCCCAAATTAGCAATCTCACAGATAGTTACATGTGTTTGCCTCAGTAATAGTTCATACATGTGGTAGCTTGCAGACACTTTAGGTCCCATCAGTCACTCCCAGAAAACACTCCCAGTTAATTTCCTTTCTGAGCACACTTCACGTTCAAACCCTGATCACAAACATGACCCCAAGTCAGAGGGACATCATTAGCATTGCTCCCAGCTTAAAAATAACCCATGGAAAACAAGACACTGCCTTTCAGACAGGTGTGGGGAGCTAACTCCCAAAATGACTCGCTTGATCCCAGACCACAGATGTGATGCATGGTTATGGATTGGCCAGCTCCTAATAGTGTGCTGGGAGCTGTCGAGACTGTTCAATAATAACTGGTGTTTAGTAAAAAGAAACAGCCACGACATGTGTGTTAAATGGAATTGAAATGTAATCATGTGTTAAGTATAATTGAAGAGGCGTAATGAAGTGGGCGACGTGGGGACGGGATGGGATGATTGATGGAGTCAAGTTTGCCTTATCTCTGTCCACAAGTTTATTAAATCCCAGGAGATGCTGGCTTGCTGTCATTTCAGGTTGGCGTGAATTTCCAACGTAATTTAACGCCAAGCACAGCAAAATATTGAAAAGGTTGATTTTGATGGCAGGTTCAGCACTGAATAAGAGCATTAGCTTTGGCAGATAGTGACAGGTAGCAATACTGCATTATTCTGCAATGGATATATATATATAAAGTTTAAAGCTTATTTATAATGTAGGCTTAAATTAACACTGCAATGAAGTTACTGTGAAAATCCTCCAGTCGCCCCACTCTGGCGCCTGTTCAGATACACTGAGGGAGAATTTAGCATGGCCGATGATGAGTACATCAAACCATTCTTTTGGCCAAATGGAGATGGTTGCCCAATTGAAGTTTAAAGTTTATGTATTAGTGTAACAAGTAGGCTTACATTGAGACCACAATGAAGTTATTGTGAAGATCCCCTAATTGCCACACTCTGGCACTGAGGGAGAATTTAGCCACCTAACCAGTGTGTTTTTCAGACCGTGGGAGGAAACTGGAGCACCCAGAGGAAACCCTTAGACACAAGAAGAACGTGCAGACTCTGCACAGACCCAAGGCTGGAATCAACCCATGTCCCTGGCGCTGTGAGGCAGCAGTGCTAACCACTGTGCCACCGAATAATATATAATATCTGTTAAATATAGTAAATCAAGATGCTACAATTGGAACAGTTCCCTGTCTGCAATTGCTTCCAATTTGATTTAACAACCACTGTATTTCTGTAGATTACAGTTCGAAAAAAATGTTATAATGATATTTTAAATGACAACTTCACCTTTTTAATTCTTGTCTATGGAGCAAAAATGATCTGATATAGTCATTTCGCAACGGAGTGGAGGATTGTGGAGGCACTGGAAAGTAAAATAGTGTTGGAAATGATTAGGAGTCATGGATATTGCAGGGGGGAGGGGTTTTTTTTCTCTCCCCCTCTTTTTCTTTAAGAGCCTTTTTTTGTGTGTGTGTCAGAAATAAACATGCCTTGTCCCAGGCTCTGGTCCTATTTGGTATGAGAGGGATGTGATAGTTGGGAGCATTGTACAATCTCCCTCCGCCATGCGGCAGAGTGGGAGCGCTGAGAGTGGATCCCAGCAGCTCTTGGTGAGAGAGTGAGGCAGCGCCTGCAAAGAGAGAAGGGAAATATACATTACACACACACACACACACACACACAGGCAAGCGATGGGGCTGAATGCGGATTGAAGAGACAGGCAAACGGGAAGGCTGGCGTTTACCTAGAGCTTTCCCCACTCACCACCACCCCCCCAAGAAAGACAGGAAAGGAGGCTGCAGTGTCACCCCCCCCTGTTTTAAAGACCGGGGGGGTGGAGTGGGGGGGGGGTGGTTGGTAGGTTGGTTTGTCAAACACAAGAGGCGAGGTGTTTGATGCTATGTCATTGACCCATCGGCAGCTCTTCCTCCTCTGTGGCAACTGACATTCCCTCTGTCTCTGCTCACCTCCTGAGGATGCATCGGATATAAAACAACATTTTTCCCCCCCACCCACCTCCCCCCCCCCCAGCCCCTCTCAACCCCTGCCCTACCTCCAACATTCACCACACCAAACAAGCCATGGGGAAAGATCAGGAATTACTGCAAGCTGTCAAAACCGAAGATGTACCTGCAGTGCAGAAGCTATTGCAGCGGCCGAAGCAAGGCAAAGCCAGTGAGTATATAGCATTCGCATCGATTGCATTTTTTTCTGGTCTGTCTGAATGTGCCCCGTGTTGGCGAATGCCCTGTTCTTGTTGTTGTTCTTTGCTGTGTGTGTGTGTGTGGGGAGAGAGGAGGGAGTTTAGCCTTGTTTATCAGTCTGGGCTCTCCTGGCTATAAATGCTTAAAACAGAGCAATCGGTGGTAATGTAGCATTAGCCTGGATGGTGTTTACTCTCCCTCTCTCTCTCACACACACACACACAAACTGGTTGGGGCTCGTATGCATCACTTCACAATACAATCCGATGCTTATTCTGTCTCCCCCCCCACCCCCCGACACACCTCCAGGTGTAGTAAGCGGCAGCTTTCACAGTGTATGTTGTGGGTTGCCCCATCGATATGGCCAACACATTGGAGTGTGCAACTCCCCCATCCCACCTTTTAAATGTCCTACTGTAAATTCTCAATGGGGCAGAGGAGAGTGCAGATGGGATTGTGGCGAAACCTCAGCTGCGATACTGGGGAGCTGTGTAGAATTGACTTTGATTTGATTCGATTTATTATTGTCACGTGTATTAGTCTGCAGCGAAAAGTATTGTTTCTTGCGGGCTATACAGGGGGATGTAGAAAGCGTTGGGGGGGGGGGTTGTGATTTGAGAAGCTGGTTGGTCATTCTTGTAACAGTAAGAAGTGGCCAACCACCTGAATCAGGTCAGTGGTTTTAAAATGTTTCAAGAAGGTGCAAGTTTGGTGGGTGGGGGGGTAGTTGGGGGAATGGATAAAAGCCTCATCTCCCCAAGAGCCAGCTTGTGTGTGCACTGAAGGCAATGGTTGCTAAATCTGGTTGTGCTGGTCAGATGGGTTTGAAAGGGGAGACTTGGGGGGGGCTAGTGGAATTGCACTATGACAAGTGGAGTTACTCCATGCCAGAGCAGTGTGTGTTTGTGTGTGTGTGTGTGTGTGTGTGTTGACAGCTGATTCAACCCCCTTAGCTTGCAGACCCCGAGTCTTCCTCACTCTCTGCCAGAGGTGCTGGATGCTCGCTAGCTTGTAATATATATATATAAAAACTAGGCCGTGGCTAGTGCTATTTTAGATTTAACCCCTTGATTGATGGGGCTGACAAGTGCGCGTTGATTACAAAGCAACGGATGCTGCAGATCTGGTAATTAAAGAGCATTTTGCTGCGAGACTCATTCAATGATAGATTGCAATTCTAAAATTACCCAGCATTGTAAAGGAAAAGAGTTAGTAAATTGCATTATGTAGTAATAACAGGAATTTCAGAAGGGATGTCTGGGGTGAAGGAAAGATGTCTCTTCTATTCTGTCCAGTTGCAAGGACAGTTAAAAGTGTCTCCCTCTCCCTTACAAGTCAGGCAGAGTGGAAATTATTTCAGCGTTTAAGTGTCACTTAATTGCAGACTTGAGAGGTAATGGCAACGTGTGGGGGAATTGTCTTCAGTTCCAGATTTGCTTCATTCAAACCTATCTTTTAACTTTATATATGGCTTGACATAACGATTCAAAGATTGCACAGAAGGCCGAGAGCATCTCATGAGACTTTGTGGGGGACTTTTGATATAACTTAGCTTCACGTGAATAAAGCACATTCTGATTAAGAATGATAGAATCAGTTGGAAGCATTATTGCTGGAATAAGATGCTATCAAAGTGGGGAGATGCGCTGCTCCCTGTCCATTTATGAAGAATGTCTGCGATTGTCTTCTAGAAAGATCTGACAGTTGTTGCATGGGAAGCCTTTCAAGACAAGACGTCATGTCCCTTTGAAAAGAGTTAATCACTGACTTATCATTGTATGGAAAGTTCACACAAATATTGCTTCATTACTTTCTGCCTTACTCTCGGCACTCTGAATGCACTGAGGACCTTTGCGAATTGACTCCCCCTTTGACCTCTGCGTGACCCCTGTCGGGCCTAATTTTCCAAGGTGAGTCCTGAGGGGAACTCAGGGATTCCCACCAATGCTGGGTTCTCGCCTCACAGCTTTCTGGATCAGTTGACTGAGTAGCAGACTCTTACAGCTAACCGCTCATAATGATTGCTGTGATGGTGGTGCGGTATTCCTTGAGATGATGGTTTGTCAAACCCTCCAAGGTCTTGGTGTTCCAAAAATTCTGTCCCTTTTGCAAATCCTCAACTCGAGTCATTCCCCAACTGTTAGCCTTATTTCCGGCTGCCTAGGCCTTAAGCCCTGGAATTCCTTGCCTGAACTTCTCTGCCTCTCTACCCCTCTTTCCTCCTCTAAGATGTTCCTCGCAGCCTATCTCTTTGGTCACTATGTTGCTATGTGCTTAGACAACTTCTGTCAAATTTAGTTTAAAACTCCCGTCTGTGAAATGTTTTGGGATATTTTACTATGTTATAGGTGTTATGTCTTAGAACCATAGAATCCTTACAGTGCAGAAAGAGGCCATCCAGCCCATCAAGTCTGCAGTGACTCTCTCAAGGAACATCCAATCCAGGCTCTTCCCTCTACCCTATCCCCATAACTCCATGCATTTTACCATGGCTAATTGCCCTCTAATGTCATGGGGATTAGCCGGGCAAATATGTGGGTTTATGGGGATAGGGCCTGGTTGGGATTGTGCAGGCTCGATTGGTCTCCTTCTTCATTGTAGAGTTTCTATAATAATCCCTCCGAACTTACGCATCTTTGGGCACTAAGAGGCAATTTAGTACGGTCAATCCATCCAATCTATGTATCTTTTCATATATAAATGCAAGTTATGGTTGTCAGAACAATGACTCTCAGGAATACGCTGCGATTTAAACGATAGCTGGTGAGGTCAATGCCAGGTGCCCAACCCAGCAGGTGGCAGTGGGTGGGTTGGCATTTCTTCCTTACCATCAGACAGCCATCTCCCAGGTTTTACCCACCTATATTCCCCGTCCTCTACGGCCTCTTGGATCCCAGCCCTCCAGACCCTTTGACAGCTCCTGCCTGCTCTCCTCCCTGTGGAGGGGAGGGGGAGACCCCTGACTCACCTGGTGGGTTGGACCTCACACAGCTCACCTCCTCACTTATTCGAGTACAGGATTGTCAATGGCCTCTGCTCCTGGCGGCACTGAAGAGCTGCTGGCCGCTGATTTTTTGGCACTTCTCTGAGGTGGAACTTCCTGATCTAGAAGGGTGGCAGTTCTGTCTCTAGCCTATTAACGGACAATTAGTCGTTGAACAGTTGTGAGGCAGTCGGTTTTCCGCTTGGCAGATTACCCCTCCACAAGGGGCAAGGAGTCTGGTGCCCTGTATAATTCAACCCTAAAGTGATTGATTCTTACACAATAAAAACAGAAAATGCTGGAAAGTCTCAGCAGGCCTGACAGCATCTGTGGAGAGAGAATAGAATAGAACCCAACAAAATAGAACAAATTAGATTGAATTGATTTATTATTGTCACATGTATTAGTATACAGTGAAAAGTATTGTTTCTTGCGCGCTATACAGACAAAACATACCATTCATAGAGGGGGAGAAGGAAAAGAGAGGGTGCAGAATACATGTTGCAGTTAGTGATAGAATGAGGAGAAAGATCAGCTTAATATGTGATAGGACCATTCAAAAATCTGATGGCAGCAGGGGAGAAGCTATTCTTGAGTCGGTTGGTATGTGTTTTCAGACTTCAGTAACTTTTTCCGAATAGGAGAAGGTGGAAGAGAGTATGTCTGGGGTGTGTGGGGTCCTTGGTTATGCTGGCTGCTTTTCCGAGGCAGCTGGAAGGGTAGATGGTGTCAGTGGATGGGAGGCAGATTTGCGTGATGGACTGACATACGTTCACAACCCTTTGTAGTTTCTTGCGGTCTTGGTCAGAGCAGGAGCCATATCAAGCTGTGATGCATCCGCAAAGGATGCTTTCTATGGTTCATCTGTAAAAGTTGGTGCGAGTATAGTGGGAATGCCGAATTTCATAGACTTTGGAAAATGTAGAGGCATTGGTGGGCTTTCTTAACTATAACTTTGGCATGGAGGGACCAGGACAGGTTGTTGGTGATTTGAACACCTAGAAACTTGAAGCTGTTGATGATTTCCACTTCAGCCCCTTTGATGTTGGCAGGGAATGTCCTTCACTACGCTTCCTCCATTTTGAGTCTAGATAACTGATCGAAACATCATCCAGACTCAAAATGTTGGCTCCATCCTCTTTCCATTGATGCTGTCAGGCCTGCTGAGATTTTCCAGGGTTTTCTGTTTTTCTTTCCAGATTCCAACATCTGCAGGATTTATCTCAATGGTTGACATTTCCTTGCCTTCTGAAGTGGGATAGCAAAGTACTTGAGTTGAAGAAAATTGTTGCAGTAACTGAGCATTGGTAATAAAATAGTGACTTAGTCAACATCATCCACATTCTGAACACACTGTCTTTATTAAATTGGTTGCGCGGTGTGATGTGTGCGACACCATGGCAGCACAGCTTCTGGTTAAACCTAAGCTTGCCTTCCTCCACCTCCCATATGATTATATGAGCTACTGATTGGTTGCTTGGCTGAGCCTGAAAAGTTTTCAGGAAAAACGGGGGGAAAATATTTAGAACCGCAAAGCTAGGGGCCTTCATAAATGACCATAAAGCTTTGAGGGCAAAGCTTTTGAAGAATTGCGGTTTTGTTGGAAGAGTCTAAGGTCTTATTGACCAGTCATAGGTCATTGAAGAATTTAAGGCATGCGATGGATTAATGGTATTACTGCTAGATTATTAATCCAGAAACTCAATTAAAGTTCCGGGGACCTGGGTTCAAATCCTGTCACGGTGAAATTTAAGTTACAATTTGGAATTAAGAATCTACTGATGACCATGAAACCGTTGTCGATTGTTGGAAAAACCCATCTGGTACACTAATGTCCTTTATGGAAGGAAATCTGCTGTGCTTACCTGGTCTGGCCTACCTGCGACTCCAGAGCCACAGCAATGTGGTTGACTCTAAACTGCCCTCAGGCAACTAGGGATGGGCAATAAATGCTCGGCCAGCCAGTGACTCCCATGTCCCACGAATGAATAAAAACAAATTGAAGGGAACCGAGGACAAATGTTTATCACCCAGAGGATGGTGGACATCTGGGACAGAATCACAGAATACTACAATGCAGAAGAGGCCCTTCAGCCCATCGAGTCTGCACTGATGTATGAAATGTCCTGGCATGCCCTCCTAATCCCACTTGCCAGCACTTGGCTCACAGCCTTGAATGTAATGGTGTGCCAAGTACTCACCCAGGTACTTTTTATAGGGTATGAGGCAACCCACCTCCAGCACCTTCCCCAGGACCTTCTGTGTGAAAAGATGTTCGAGACAGAGACCCTCAACACATTTAAAAATTGCTTGGACATGCACTTGTATTGCCATAATCAGTATGACCAAGAGATGGAAAGAAAGATTTAGGCTGACTTGCCCTCTTTTGGGTGATAAAGAGACAAAATGGATTGAATTGGTCTCCTTCTCTGCAGTACATTTCTATGATGCTGCCAAACCGTGTCACAGTATGGTACAGCGCAGTTGTGCTCTGGTATCAACTTACTGTACTGATGTATTGTCAAAACATGTAATTGTTTTGCAAATTGGGATGATGAACTAAAATCTCCTCACTTTTTTAGTTACTCGAAATGGTAAGATACAAAATGCCAACTGCAGCAGCGCCAAGTCCTGTGAATCAACATTCCATAGTATATGAAAAGGCACAACATCATTGAATGGAATCATAGAATCCCCTACGCTGTAGAAATAGGCCATTCGGCCCATTGAGTCTGCACCGACCACAATCCCACCAATAAGACCATAAGACATAGGATCAGAATTAGGCCACTCAGCCCATCAAGTCTGCTTTGCCATTCAATCATGGCTGTTTTTTGTTCTTATCCCCATTCTCCTGCCTTTTCCCCATAACGCCTGACCCCCTCCTATTAGCTAGAACTTATCTCTATCTTAAAGACACTCAATGACTTGGCCTCCAAAGCCTTCTGTGGCAAAGAGTTCCACAGATTCACCACTCTCTAGCTGAAGAAATTCCTCCTCATCTCTGTTTTAAAGGATCGTCCCTTTAGCTTGAGGTTGCGCCTTCTGGTTCTAGTTTTTCCTACTGGTGGAAACATCCTCTCCATGTCCACTCTATCCAGGCCTCTCAGTATCCTGTAAGTTCCAATTAGATCCCCCTCATCCTTCTAAACTCCCAACGAGTATAGACCCACAGTTATCAACCATTTCTCATGTGCCCTATTCCGTATCCCCATGTATTTACCCTGCTAATCTCCCTGACACTAAGGGGCAATTTAGTAATGGCCAATCAAGCTTAACCCACACATCCTGGGACTGTGGAAGGAAATTGGAGCAAACCCCCCAAGCAAGATGTGATTTTGGTGTCACAAGCTCCAAGATACCAGTGAATGCCGTCAGAGCTTGGACTGAGTGCTAACTAACTGTGCACACCCTTTAAATTTGTGTGTGTTTTACTAATGGTGGGCATGGCCTAATGGACAGACCTTTGTGTTCTGATCACTGTTGTAAAAAAAACCCGTGTGAAGGTAGACCTTTTTTTTCAAACCAAAACCTCGCAAAATTGACATTGCTTCAGTTTCAGTCCTCAGCAGCTGAAGCTAATCCTGACAACTCCACCCCCCCACCACCCCCCCCCCCCCCCCCCATTGCTACACTCTTACTCTCATACCCCCTGCTCCCTCCCAAATTGTCACTCTGGGAGGAATGACACAAAAGGTTGGATAGGACAATGGGGTCACACTGAGAAAAGCTTTGGGAAGCATTAGTCAATTTCAACTTAAATGATCTATGGATTTCTGCCACACTTTAGTACTGTGGGGTTTGCTGTGGTGATTTCATGCCTTTAGACCTTTGACAATCACAGTGGAATTACAACATGGATAAAAGCCATTGGGGGCTGTTTCTTTGCTGATCTATAGCTACAAGCTCTGGTATTTGCTTCTTAAATCTGTGTGTGTGTGTGTGTGTGTGTGTGTGTGTGTGTGTGTGTGTGTGTGTGTGTGTGTGTGTGTGTGTGTGTGTGTGTGTGTGTGTGTGTGTGTCTCTCTCTCTATCTCTCTCTCCCCTTTTAAGACTTACAATAAATCATAGAATCCCCATAGTGCAGAAGGGGATCCATCCCACCTAGGTCCTATCCTTATAACCCCATGTATTTACCCTGCCAATCCCCCTAACACTAAGGGACAACTTAACATGGCCAATCCACCTAACCCACACATCTCTAGAGTGTGTGAGGAAACCTACGCACAGAAGGGGAGAACATGCAGACTCCACACAGACAGCCACCCGAAGCCAGAATCAAACTCGGGTCTCTAGCGCCGGGAGGCAGCAATGCTAATCATTGTGCCACTGTGCTCCCCCTTATACTGCTTTGCCCAAGCTTCAGATTCTCTTTACATATGGTCATGCCAAATCTTGTTCCCTGGCACTTCCATGAATCCCCCTGAGACCTTTTACCATGTTCAAGGCCCTCTATAGATGCAAGCTATATTGCAGCTAATCTGCAAAAATATTGCCTCTTCTAACTGTTGACTCGATGAAATTAAGGGAGGCGATGGCCATGGGCTATTTTCTCTAGATTATTAATCCAGAAACTCAGCTAACGTTTGAATTAAAGGTTTGAATCCCGCCACGGCAGATGGTGGAATTTAAATTCAATAAAAAATATCTGGAATTAAGAATCTACTGATGACCATGAAACCATTGTTGGAAAAACCCACCTGGTTCACTAATGTTCTCTAGGGAAGGAAATTTGCTGTCCTTACCTGCTCTGCCCTACATCCGACACCAGGGCTACAGCAGTTTGGTTGCTGCCTGCTGAAATGGCCTAGCAAGTCACTCAGTTCAAGGGTAATTAGGGCTGGACAATAAATGCTGGCCCAGCCAGTGACACCCATGCCCCATGAATGAATAAGAAAATGTGTCAATTCCTCTCTCATTTCATCCCCATAAACTGTCTCGGAATGATTGATTATGTTGAAGGCGGTAAGTAAATCCAAGTTGTTGTTTATCAACCCACTCTAGTTGCGAAGCATTTGTACCCTCCAGTTAGGTAATCTTAATCCCACACATCCACCCTGTTCCTATAAATGCCTTTATTCACCTTTTCTAGGATCACTGATCTAACCTGTTTTTAAATATTTCCCGATTCCCTCTTATGGCATTATTTATTAGTGTCACAAGTAGGCTTACATTAACGCTGCAATGAAGTTACTGTGAAAATCCCTAGTCACCCCGCTCTGGGGCCTGTTCGGGTACACTGAGGGAGATTTTAGCATGGCCAGTGCACCT
The DNA here is from genome assembly GCF_965287045.1 of Carcharhinus amblyrhynchos. Taxonomy (NCBI): domain Eukaryota; kingdom Metazoa; phylum Chordata; class Chondrichthyes; order Carcharhiniformes; family Carcharhinidae; genus Carcharhinus; species Carcharhinus amblyrhynchos. The sequence continues at coordinate 40,401,743 of NC_137341.1, read as the reverse complement.
AACCAGCACTTCTTTCAGACTGTGGGAGGAAACCGAAGCACCCGGAGAACATCCACAGGGAGAACATGTAGATTCCACACAGACAGTGACCCAAGCCGGGAATTGAACCCTGGTCCCTTGGCACTGTGAGATAGCAGTGCTAACCATTGTGCCACCGTACCGCCCATGAATACTGGCTGCACATTTCCCAACCTTTTAACTCTGCATGTGAGAAAAGCTGCAGTCAGAAACAAGGACTTGTGATGTCTCACTTATGTCATTATAGGCGTTGTGAAATAGTCAGTAAAGAAAGGGGAGAAACTATATTTGATAAATTATCAGATGGCTGTTTCTGGGATTTTGCTGTGCAAAGCTTGGCTGCCAAATTTCCTACATTGCATCACTGACTACACTTCAACAGCCCTTCATTGAGTGAAAATGTCCTGAGGTCCTGAACTGGCACTGTCACGTTATAAGGACAGAGTAGATAGGGAGAAAGTTTTTGCCCTCGTAGAAGGAACAAGAATGAGTGAGCACAGATCTAGAAGTGATTTGCAGAAGAAGCGAACGTGACTTGAGAATAAACTTCTTCCATTGTTCAGGTCTGCAATGCACTGCTTTGAAGTGTGGTTGGGGTGTGCTCCATGATTATTTGAATCGAAACAATGTGCAGGGGTACGGAGAAAAAGGCAGGGGAATGACACTAAGTCATGATGCTCATTTGGAGGGCCGGTGTGATCATGATGGGCCAAATGGTCTCCTCCTGTGCTGTAACCATTCTGTGATCTGATTCTATGAAGTAATTCTTTCTTGATATTGCGCCTTTCGCAGCCGTGGGACGTCCCAAACACTTTGAGGTACGTTTGAAGTGCAGTTGCAGTTGTAAAGTGGAAAACAGTGCACCCAATTTGCGCACAGCAAGCTCCCGCAAACAGTAATGGGATAATGACTAGATAGCCTGATGTTGATTGAGAGATAAATATTGGCCAACACATCAGGGGAACTCCTCACTGTGCCTGACGACAGGAGCCAGGATTCTCTGACCTCACCCAGAACTGGGATTATCCTGCTGTGAATAGAGCGCCGACTTCTCCGTTCCCGCCAGCAGCGGTAGAGGGACGTACGAGACCAGAGACTTCCAAACAGTGTCTACTAACGTTTAAGGGGGGAATGTCAGATCTTAGCAGCTGGATGGCTGAAGGCACAGTCCCCAAGAGTGGAGTGGATTAATTGGTTCAAATGGCCTCCTCTGAAACAAACATCTCCAACAGTACAGCGCTGGGTGCACTATTTCCTCAGAAGGATCTCTTCAAAATTGCAGATATTTATTCCAACTTATAAATCAAAGAAAGGGTTTCATAAACAAACAACATTATTCCAAACTTGGGGCTGTCACCCTGGGTCACTCCAAGCTCCCTACAATTCTACACAGTTTCTTATATATAGTGAATCAGTTGGTCAGCTGACTGTTACATCATTCTGTAATTGGTTCCATGGTTTACTGGGTCAGCAGACCCTTACATCTTGTTCCCATTGGTCACGTTATGTCCAATACAAAGTTGTCACCGGTTACATTCTAACATGCACCAGCCTTGATTCTCTACTTGAGTGCCCGGACTTAGATTGGAACCGCAACTTTCTGACTGAATGTTACGAGTCAGACCTATTGAGCCACAAAGAGAGTGGAGGACAAATGGCGTAGAGAACTTACTTGGCCTGTTCCCATTCACTCATTGGCAGCACAGTCTCAGAAGTGTACAAGCGTAGACAGAATGAATAGAGAGCAGCTGTCCCCCTCAGTTGAAGGGTCAGTCATGAGGGGGCACAGGTTCAAGCTGAAGGACAAGAGATTTACAGAGGGTGTGAGAGAAAACATTTTGACGCAGAGGGTGGTGATGGTCTGGAATGTGCTGCCTGGGAGAATGGTGGAGGCAGGATGCCTGACACCCTTTAAAAAGTACCTGGATGAACACTTGGCATGCCATAACATTCAGGGCTATGGGCCAAGTGCTGGAGATGGGCTTAGATGGGAGTTCAAGTGTTTCTCGCAGACTTGATGGGCTGAAGGGCCTCTTCTGCACTGTATGATTCCATGATTCTAAATTTTTCCTATTAAACCAGGGGAGGATGAAAAGAAAGGCAGAGAAATGCCCTGTATTTTCATTTTAAAATAAATCTTTTATAAAATTCCATCAAACTGCAAGATAGACATCTGACTGAGAGGTGGGCCTGGGGGGAGGGGAGTGGGCCTGGGGGGAGGGGGGTGGGTGCACGGGGTGGGTGGGGGAGAGGAGTGGGGGTGTTAGAATCGCTTGCATGTTTTTTATTGTGGAATTTTCTGTATAATGGTGAGGAAAAAGAGATGTATTCAGATTGAGGAAATGAATGTTTCCCTGGAAAGAACTAGTTGCTTTGTGCAGTGCTATATTGATTTTTCTTACCTAAAGGACATTGCTGCATTTGTCATAAAACTACTTGTAACTTTAGGGAAGCAGAATAGCAATTGCCGTGGGGTTTGTATTATATCCTGGGCAGTATATAAGGATCGTTCCTTTTTCTATAAAGGGCTATCAAACCAACTTAATGAAATTTTGCAGTCTTGTACGATAAATCAGAAAGAAATGGGGTGGGCTGACTGCTTGTTGAAGCACTTAGGCCTTGTTTAGTGCTTTGGCACCTATTTTTCAGGGTGGTTAAAATGGTCTTATAGCCTGGAAGGTGGCCGTTCAGCCCTAGTGGCACAATGGTTAGCACTGCTGACTCACAGTGCCAGGGACCCGGGTTTGGTTCCCTATGTCTGTGCGAAGCCTGCACATTCTCCCTGTGTCTACGTGGGTTTCCTCCAGGTGCTCCAGTTTCCTCCCACAGTCCGAAAGACGTGCTGGTTAAGTGCCAGAGTGTGGCCACTAGGGGATTTTTACAGTAACTTCACTGCAGTGTTAATGTAAGTCTACTTGTGACGCTAATAAATAAACTTTAAACTAAAACATTATGCCAGTGCTGGCTGGTTGACAAAGCTTTCTAAATCTTTCTTGTTTCCCATTCTTTCACCATATCCCTTCAAATCTTTCCCACCCTCCATCTCTCAGCCCCTGAAGTGCTGTTTGCCTTGCCAGTTACATATTTGGAAAGAGAGTGACAAGAGAATTTATTAGTTCTGAATTCCTTTTTTATTAATCTATTTATTCATAGAGTGTGGGCGTCACTGACAAGGCCAAAATTTATTGCTCACAAGATAGTTGCTTTATGGAACCTCAACAGTCTATATGGTGTAGGAACACCCACAGTACTATTAAGTTTAAGCTTATTTATTAGTGCCACAAGTAGGCTTACATTAACACTGCAGTGAAGTTACTGTGAAAATCCCCTAGTCGCCACACTCCAGAGCCTGAATTTAGCATGGCCTATGCAGCTAACCAGCATGTCCTTCAGATTGTGGGAGAAAAGAAGAGCACTCAGAGGAAACCCATGCAGACACAGTGAGAACTAGCAGAGTATGTGCGGCATGGTGGCACAGTGGTTAGCACTGTTGCCTCACAGCACCTGGGACCTGGGTTCAATTCTAGTCTCAGGTCATTGTCTATGTGGACTCTGCATGTTCTCCCCGTGTTTGCGTGTGTTTTCTCCAGGTGCTCCAGTTTCCTCCCACACTCCAAGGATGTGCGGGTTAGGTTGATTGGCCATCCTGAATAACCCCTTAGTGTCAGGGGGATTATGTCAGAGGGATTAGCAGCATGAATACGCGGGGTTACGGGAATGTGGTCTGTGTGGGATTGTTGACGGTGTAGACATGATAGGCTGAATGGCTTCCTTCTGTGCTGTAGAGACTCTACTCTATGATTCTATGAAACCGGAGCACCCATGCAGGAGAATGTGCAAATACCACACGGCCAGTGGGAATCGCACTCGGGTCCCTGGCGCTGTGAGCAATGGCTTGTCTTGCAGCACTGTGCCATTAGAGAAGAAGTTCCTGAATTCTGACCCAGTGATGTTGATGGAATGGCGGGGTTATGTGAGATTTGAAGCGGAACTCAGAGATGGTGAGGACTGCTGCCTTTGCCTTTCTAGGTGATAGAAGTATAGGTTTGGGAGGCATTGTTAAAGAGGCTTAGGTGAGTTGCTGCACTGCATTTTGTAGATGACAAGGATAAGCATCGAAGGGAGGACATGTCTCTGCATCTTCCCTTGAGATTCAGTGTTCTGAATGGAGGGGCCACCGATCATGCTGGTATCATGTGGTGATCAATATAACCAGTTATGAAGAACAAGTTGTATTTGCAATTCATAATATACAGTTACACAACGGCCTCCATTGTTACTGTGTCTCATATTGCCTCAATGTGAGTAGCATAGTCACCTCTGAGTCAGAAGGTTGTGGGTTCAAGTCCCACTGCAGAGAAATGAGTATGTAATCCAGGCTGGGGATCTATAGGAGTGCTGGATTGTCAAAGGTGTTGTTCTTTGAAAGAGACATCGAGGTCTGGTCTCAGCTAAAAGAAAATACATAGTTGGCTGTGAAAGTGCTTTGGGATAGAGTCATAGAAATTTACAGCATGGAAACAGGCCCTTCAGCCAACTTGTCCTTGCTGCCCTTTTTTTTAACCGCTAAGCTAATCCCAATTGCTCGCGTTTAGCCCATTTCCCTCTATACCCATTGTACCCATGTAACTGTTTAAATGCTTTTTGAAAGATGAAATTGTACCCGTTTCTACTACTACCTCTGGCAATTTGTTCCAGACACTCACCATCCTGTGTGAAGAAATTGCCCCTCTATACTTTTGTATCTCCCCTCTCACCTTAAACCTATGCCCTTTAGTTTTAGGCTCCCCTACTGTTGGGAAAAGATATTAGCTATCTAACTGGTCTATGCCCTCATTAATTCATAAACCTCTATCAGATCACCCCTCAGCCTCCTATACTTCACGAAAAATGTCCCAGTCTATCCAGCCTCTCATTATAACTCAAATCATCAAGTACTGGTGTCATTCTAGTAAATCTTTACTGCATTCTTTCTAGTTTAATAATATCCTTTCCACAGTAGGGTAATCAGAACTGTGCACGGTATTCCAAGTGTGACCTTACCAATGTCTTGTACAACTTCAACAAGATGTCCCAACTCCTGTATTCAGTGTTCTGACCAATGAAACCAAGCATGCTGCATGCCTTCTTCACCACTCTGTCCACCTTTGATTCCACTTTCAAGGAGCTATGAACATGTACTCCAAGATCTCTTTATTCTATAACTATCCCCAACACTCTACCATTAACTGAGTAAGCGCTGCCCTGGCTCGATCTATCAAAATGCATCACTTTTGCATTTATCTAAATAAATCTCCATCTGCCATTCGTCAGCCCATTGGCCCAATTGATCAAGATCCTGTTGCAATCCTTGATAACCTTCTTCACTGTCCACCAATCTTGGTGTCATCTGCAAACCTACTAATCATGCCTTTTAAATTCTTATTCAAATGAGAATGTCCTGAAGGTGCGATGCAAACGCAAGTTATTTCTAGTCTTCTTTTCCAAAGGCAGTCCTAGTTGTATTTCCTCAAGAGTTCATTCTTGCATGACATCTGAAGCTAATATTCACAGACTTTCAAAATTTACAATCCATTATTGAAATGTTTGGTGCAGTGTAATACTCGAAGCATTTGATCCTCTTTTAGCCAAGTGAAATCTTATTGTCTTTGGGCACTTTAGCAGCTCCTAGAGTGTTGGACATTGTATAATTTCCTTCAGAAAATATGATCTGATTGCAAACATATTTAATAACTGGGCAGCGGGCATCACCTCGCAAAGGATATGATAATATAAATGACATGCTTTTTTAATAATGTGGAATACATTTAGCAATTAGGGAATGGCTTCATGTTTTTGTGGAGTCTGATCCTATTAACTAGAATACAGGGATGTTCATTGTATTTGGAGCAAAAGATTGGAGGAGAGGAGAAAGCTGAAATTATTTTGTCAGAGTTTATTATTGTTTCCAGACTGCTGGAGTTTATCAAACCTGAGTATTGCCTGACATGTCAATGTGCTGATTTATCTACTGCCGAAAAACTGTATGAAAGTGTACCCGCGCAGTGTAATAAAATAACTGCATTACCAACTCAGCTTCCACCCCCTCCCTCTCGCTGCCTTCAGTGAACATGGGTTGCATTTCTGTGGGACACTCCTCTTAAAGAAAAAGGGTGCCTTATTCTGTGGAACCATCGGGCAAGCATCATATCAGTTTGTAGCATTGAGTGACATGTTTTATTGGTGTTTTAAGAGTGAATGATCTTTCCTGACAAGAAACAAAAGTCTCACTGCCCACTGAAGCTTGATGACTGACTGTAGCCAATTACTTGCGTGTGAATTTCAATTGCTGTCACTCTCAATAATGGGGCTGCTGGATTTTTTTTAAATCTAGCAATTGTGCTATGTAACCGCACTGGGACTTCCTTATTTGATTTGATTTATTATTGTCACATGTATTGGGATGCAATGGAAAGTATTGTTTCTTGCGTGCTATACAGACAAAGCATACCGTACATACAGTACATAGGGGAGAAGGAAAGGAGAGCGCGCAGAATGTAGTGTTACAGTCGTAGTGAGAGTGTAGAGGAAGATCAGCTTAATGTGTAATAAGTCCATTCCAAATTGTGATGGTAGCAGTGAAGAAGCTGTTCTTGAGTTGATTTGATTTGATTTGATTTGATTTATTATTGTCACATGTATTGGGATGCAGTGAAAAGCATTGTTTCTTGTGTGCTACATATACAGACAAAGCATACTGCTCATAGAAGACATCAGGAAGAAGGAAGTGAGAGGGTGCAGGATGTAGTGTTACAGTCATAATTAGGATGTAGAGAAAGATCAACTTAATATATAATAGGTCTATTGAAAAGTCTGATGGCCACAGTGAAGAAGCTGCTCTTGAGTTGGTTTGATTTGATTTGATTTATTATTGTCACATGTATTAGTATACAGAATAAGTATTGTTTTTTGTGCGCTGTACAGATAAAGCATACCGTTCATGGAGAAGGAAAGGAGAGAGCACAGAATATGTTACAGTCGGTTGGTACGTGATCTCAGACTTTTGTATCTTTTTCCCGATGGAAGAGGGTAGGAGAGAGAATGTCTGGGGTACGTGGTGTCCTTGATTATGCCGGCTGCTTTTCCAAGGCAGCGGGAAGTGTAGATGGAGTCAATGGATGGGAGTCTGGTTTGAGCGATGGACTGGGCCACGTTCACGACCCTTTGTAGTTTCTTGTAGCTGTGATACACCTGGAAGGAATGCATTCTGTGGTGCACCTGTAAAAATTGGTGAGAGTTATAGCTGACATGCCAAATTTCCTTAGCCTCCTGAGAAAACAATTGAAGCACAAAACCAACCTCCTTCCCCTACCTTTCATCGTCTGCTGAAGAGACTGGCGTTTTGCTGGGGTCACGGTTCATTCTGAAGCCATCATCATCAAATCACTGGGGTCTTAAGATATTTCAGGGCCTGCTTCACCCTACTTGGCACTGCTCTGAAAATCTGCCTTGCATAATTTTTAGAAAGTTGTAGAAACAAAAGACCTTTTGAAATTGAACTACAGACGCGCTAAAGCAGGGTAACGCTGTCGGGATAAAGTATGATGGATATATTTTTACTAGGAACAGAGCAGGGTCCATAGTCATAAATACGAACATAAACTTATCTCTTTATCACTTTCGTGAAAGGGTAAGAATCCTGGCACTTGAATGCAACAAAGCGCAAAGCGTGCCAGCACACAGTTCAGGGCTCATATAGCTTCAGCACATCTTATAAACCTTTCCTTTGAGAAAGAACACTGGACAACCAGTGTTTGGTTATCCACTTGGGCATCCACTGTTTGTAAGTGTGACATTAGACCATGGTCGGGATTTCCCGGCCCTTCCAACAACAGGATCTTCCAGTCCTGCCGATGGCGGTGGAAGAGAGAAGCTGGAAGAGAGAATGACCGGGGTGTGTGGGGCCCTTAATTACGCTGGCTGCTTCGCCAACTCAGCGGGAAGTGTAGACAGAGTAGATGGATGCTCTCTTCTACCTTCTTCCGTCGGGAAAAGATACAAAAGTCTGAGGTTATGTACCAACCGACTCAAGAACAGCTTCTTCCCTGTTGCCGCTAGACTTTTAACCTTGCACTAAGTTGATCTTTTACACCCTAGCTATGACTGTATTCTGCACTCTCTCCTTTTCTTCTCTGTGAAAGATACGTTTTGTCCGTATTGCACGCAAGAATCAATACTTTTCATGGTATACGAATACATGTGACAATAATAAATCAAATCAAATCAAATCAGATCAGTGCGTGAGCTCGAGCTCTGATACAATGACAGCTTCAGCGGGTGACATCAGTGTGTTACAAAAACCCACTATATTCTCACTGGACTGGATAATGGATGAATGACCGACTGCTTTGGCCCTTTTGTAGTGTTGGTCACTAAAACTCGTAATGACCAGTAGGTCAATGAGTAGAAACGATTTGCATTGCCCAGTGCTTTTGTTTCTGATTTATGCTCAGCCAAAAAACATTGGCAGCAGCAGGTTTTCGCAAATGTATCACTGGTGAGGAAAGGAAAAGCTGGCTCTCTACAAAACCTAAATGCGAGGGCCCCATTTGTATTGGAGGCACTCTCCCACCTCGCTGCGCCGTTAGCAGATCGCGCCAATCTTGGAGAATAATGCGTAGGCCTAAAAAGCCACTTCAAACATGGCGTCAAAAGGTTTGCAGTTCTCCAGGCCTCTTTAGAATGTTGCGAACTGGTGCGTGTGCAGAAAGGGCGCAAGGCTGATTAACATATGTTAATATGACAGGATAGGTACAGGGAGGATATCCCTGATGGTGGGGGAGCCCAGAACCAGGGATCAGTCCAAGGATTCAGGGTAGACCATTTAGGACGCAGATGAGGAGACATTTCTTCACCCAAAGAGTGGTGAGCCTGTGGAATTCATTATCACAGGAAGTAGTTGATGGCAAAACATTGAATGTTTTCAAGAGGTGGCTGGAAGTAACACAGGGTGAATGGGACCAAAGGTTATGGGGAGAAAGCAGGATTAGGCTATTGAGTTGGATGATCAGCCATGATCGTGATGAATGGCAGTACAGGTTTTGAAGAGCTGAATGGCCTCCTCCTGCTCCTATCTTCTATGTTTCTATGTAAAGTGGCATTTACAGACTCAAAGTCAGTTCAAATCCCAGCACGTAGAATTGGGTGCAGTGGAGTATCGGGGAGAATCGCTACTGGGTCTCTACTAGTGGAGACCTGGTGCAGTGGTCACGCTGAGAGGGCTTGGAGGACACCAAAGCCCATGGGTGGTCTGGGGCATGGCATAGTGGCACCCATCAAGCAGTGTCCACCTTATGGGGCACACCTGGCACACTGGTGATGCCCAACTGGCACACTGGCAGTGGCCACTGGGCAACCTGGTGGTGCCAGTTGGGCATTGCCAGTCTGCCTGTTGGATGTCCCCAGTGTACCAGGGGCAGTGCCGAGAGGCTGGGGCATGAGCTGGGGATTATGCAGGGTGGGGGTCTTGCAAGGATGGATTGTGAAGACGGTCTTGATGGGGGGGTGGGCATGTTGGGAGTCAGGTAGGGGGACCTATCGGGTGACTCCAAATGCTGGCAACCCATATCGGGGAAAGGGTGGGGTGCATGCCCCCAAAGGTGGGAGGGGACCTGATATCTGTATGGTGAGGGGAGGGGGTCTCCCAGTGCCCCTACAAAACGGCACCCGATTGCTCAGAAGCCAGGATTACTGGCATGTTTAGGACCCTCTAGCCCTCCACCCAACCCCCCAGCAGTGACATGGAACTCCCAATGCTACAAAACAGTGACTGAATGTGAATGGATTGTGGTGCAGAGCGCGCATGAGAGACCTGTGCGGATCACTCCATTATTTTCACCGGCAATGACACTACAATTTTTTTTGGGAGAGTTTCGCCCAATGCCTCAAATTACGTGAAGAATAAAGTATTTATTTTTCTTGAATGAAAGGCTCCTAAGATACACTACCAACTTGTGTATGCTATACTGTGTATTGGCCCAGTGTGTGCTCCCCTGCCACTGTGAATACTGTACAGTTTCAGCTTTATATGTTACAGTTTATTTAACCTAGGTTTACATTAACACTGCATTGAAGTTACTGTGAAGATCCCCTACTCACCACACTCTGGCGCCTGTTCGGGTACACTGTGGGAGAATTTAGCATGGCCAACGCACCTAACCAACTTATCTTTCGGAGAAAACCGGAGCACACGGAGGAAACTCACGCAGACGTGGGGAGAACGTGCAGACTCTGCACAGACAGTGACCCAAGACCGGGAATCGAACCTGGGCCCTGGGGCTGTGAGGCAGCAGTGCTAACCACTGTGCCAGCGTGTTGCCCACCTCATGTGACGATACAATTCAATGGTGCGCATTAGTATTTCGGTGGGAGGACTCTGCGTAGTTCCTGGAAAATATATTATTCAAACATTGCCTCAGAGTATTGCCACATCTTTTCTTGTGTCTATGGGTTAATTTCAAAGGCTATGTTTTGACAAGTTGATGTGATGCTTTCCGTCATATTAATTTTTTTTAATTACGCAGGGTTAAATTCTTATTATTGAACTAAAGTAGGTGGATCTGGCTTTTAGATGTCATTCCTGCTCTGATTGCTTCGTACTGTTGATGGAGTTTCTCTGCACACTGTGTCTGTTTCATATGCATTCCAGGCCTCAAATGCCTCTGGTATTATATTTTATTCATAGGACCAGTACAGTCAGGCTGTTGTTTCGGGTGATATTTATTTGGATCGAAGGGATTACTCACGGATAATGATTCAGCGCCACTGATGGAATTCCCACCTCTTTAGTAATGAAAGGACATTGGGTTCTATCTCCCTGTTACTGTTAATTGTCACACCATTTTATAGGTCTCCACTCATTCAAATCTTTTGGATCATAAATCCTTTGGGAAGGCAAGGAAGCAAGAGCAATTTGCTCTCGAGCCAGTATCATCGGAATGTGAGGAGGCCATTCAGCCCATTATGCCTGTGATATAGAGGTTTACAGCACGGAAAGAGGTCCTTCGGTCCATCGTGCCTATGCCGGCCATCAATCACCTATCTATTCATAGAATCTGCAGTGCAGAAGGAGGCCATTTGGCCCATCAAGTCTGCACCAACAACAATCCCACCCAGACCCCGTCCTAGTCCTGTAACCCCACATGTTTACCCTCCTAATCCCCCTGACACTAAGGGGCAATTTATCCTGGCCAGTCAACATAACCTGCACATTTTTGGAGTGGGAAGGAAACCAGAGCATCTGGAGGAAATTCAGGTAGGCATGGGGAAATATGCAAACTCCACATAGATAGTCACCTGAGGCCAGAATTGAACCCAGGTCCCTGGCGCTGTGAGGCAGCAGTGCTAACCACTGTGCCACCTTCAAATCCAATATTCCAGCACTTGATTCATGGCCTTATGTATCATATCAAGTGCTCATCTAAATGCTTCTCAAACGTTGTGAGATTTCGTGCCTCTACCACCCTTTGACACAGTGAGTTCCAAATTCCCATCACCCTTTGGGTGAAAAAAGTTCTCCACAAATCTCCTGCCTATGACATTAAGTTAGTGATAGACGATAGCCTCATGGCCATCATTATTTAATCCAGAGTGCATTAATTGATTTAAGTTCCACTAGCTGTTGTGGTGAGATTTGAACCCATGTCCCCAAAACATTCACCTGGGCTTCAGGCTTCTTGTTCAGTGCCATTATCACTGTGCTACTGTTCTCCCACCTATTCCATTTGTCATTTAGATCATGTATAAACTGTACTTGAACTCAATTTACTCACCTTGATTCTGTAACCCATTACACTTCTGTCTAATGGGCAGCATGGTGACGCAGGAGTTGACACTGTTGCCTCCCAGTGCCAGGGATCCGGGTTCAAGTCTGGCCTCAGGTGTGGAGTTTGCATATTCTCCTCATGTCTGCGTGGGTTTCCCCCAGGCGCTCTGGTTTGCTCCCACAGTTAAGTGGTGGTTAAGTTGATTGGCCCCTTAGGGTCAGGGGGGCTAGCAAGGTGGATAAGTGGAGTTTTAGGGATAGGGCCTGAGTGGGATTGTGGTCAGTGCAGACTCAATGGGCCAAATGGCCTCCTTCTTCACTGTAGGGCTTCTAGGGTTCTTCTGGTGAAAATCTACCAATCTCTCAGTTTACTTTGTAGAAAGAAGTGCTTCCTCACATCCCCCATTGTTGGACTTGTTCTAATTTTAAGGTAATGGCCACCTTTCTGAATTCTGAGTAGGAACACAGAGCGTCGATTTAGCCCCTCGAACCTGTTCTGCCAGTCAGTAAGATAGTTCTGACTATTTGCCTTTTCTGATATCCTTGGCTAATGATAATCGATCAGTCGCAGTTATAAACTTAACAATTTTGGAAGAGAGTTCCAAACCTCTAGCACCCTTTGTGTGCAATGGTGCTTCTTAACTTCATTCTCATTTTTTAACTAGCCCCCCCCCGCCCCCCCCCCCCCCCCCCCGGTCCAAAGGCGGGATTTTACGACCTTGCTCGAGCAAGGCTCGTAAAATCCCACCCAAGGCCAATGGAGAGTTCCGTCCTGTGAGGCTCGCCCACCCTAATTACGGGGCAGGCCAGGCAATAAAGTCCTGGCCCTAGACTCTACCACCAATACAAATAATTTCTCCCAATCCCTTCCCCTTGATGGCTTGAAAATTTCGATCAAGCCATCCCTTAAATTTTCTGAACTCCAGGGTTTTGGAACTCTTCCAGATATTGGGACTGCTGCAATATGGTATAAGGAGCATTCATCTGAGAAGAAATGAATAATTTTGATCATGCTAATGTTTTCATATCTGGAAGGCACTGCTGTGCTTATGAATCCTGAATACCAACCCTTGTTTGTGTGATTGCTTCCTGTGGTTTCACCCTTTGGGTCCAAGTGTCTTTTTTTTATTAATTTGTGGGATATGAGCATCGCTGGCTGGCCAGCATTTATTGCCCACCCCTGGTCGCCTTTGGAGGGCAGCTGAGGGTCAACCACGTTGCTGAGTCAGACCAGCCTGTAAGCCAGGCCAGGTAAGAATGGCAGATTTCCTTCCCTAAAGGGCATTTTTGAACCAGATGGAGTTTTCCAACATTTGACAATGGTTTCAGGGTCATTAGTAGATTCTTAATCCCAGATTTTTTTAAATTAAATTCAAATTCCACCATCTGCCGTGGCAGGATTCGAACCTGGGTCCCCAGAACATTAGCTGAGTTTCTGGATTAAAAGTCCAGTGATAATACCACTAGGCCATCGCCTCCTGTGGCAAATTGATGCTGCATTTCTTCCAAGGTCAATAAATAGATTCTAAGGCCTGGTCCTCAAAACTGCGCATTTGTGCTGTGGTCTGAAGGGCCTTTCTGTAACTGAAGCAGGACTTCTATGCCCTTGTATTCTACTCCTTCAGGTCTAAAGGTCAGCATTCCATTAACCTTTCTGATTAATTTGTCCCTCTCCATCTACACTTTCAATTGCTTTCATCATTTCACACAATAGGGATTCACACTATGGAATATCTGTTAACCTCTTACCCGGTATTAGATTTCCCCTTGATGAAAACAGCTTACCTGTTCTGAATGGCAAGCATTAGGATCACAGAATCATAGAATTTTTTCAGTGCAGAAAAGACCATTCGGTCCATTGAGTCTGCACCGACTCTCTAACAAGAATCGTACCCAGGCCCTCTCCCCCACCCATGGCTAACCTATCTAATCTATACATCTTGGGACTCTAAGGCACATTTTTGCATGGCCAATTTACCGAACTTGCATATCTTTGGTAGAAAACCCACACAGACACAAGGAGAATGTGCAAACTCCGCACAGACAGTGACCCAAGCCGGGAATCGAACCTGGCTCCCTGGCACTGTGAGGCAGCAGTGCTAACCACTGTACCACCGTGCCACCCAAACTCAGGTGGATAAAGAAGCTACAGTGTGTCCTTTATTACATGGTTCTGTCCCTGGACTAATTTGCCTCCTGTATTGAAATGAAGAAGCAATGCATGTTCTCACATTCTAACTCAGTCTTCCTTTGATACAGTGGAATTCTTTAGCTCCCTCAGTTTGCAACTTCTTCCACAAGTTTGCAAACCAAATTTTAGTGTCGGGTTTGCCATTGCTCAGTTTTCTCTGCTTCTTTTATCTATGTTACCCTAATCACGCAGCCCAGGCCCCAGCCTTTCCATTAGCTTTCTCAACGAAGTTGAGGCAAGCTGACTTTTGTGATGTGACCGTATGAATTTGCAAATCCACTCCACCATACCCAACATGTCCAAATCTCTCCAAGGCATTGTTCTTTCCTATGTCTGTAACCTCCTCCAACCTTCAAACTCTCCGAGATCTCTTCATTCCTCTGACCGAAGTCACTTCTGCATCTCGAATTGCCTTTTTCCCCACAGTTGTCCCTTCACAAACAAAAATCAGAAAATGCTGGAGAAACTCAGCAGGTGTGACAGCATCTGTGGAGAGAGAACAGAGCAAACCTTTCGAGTCTGGATGACCCTTTGTCAGCTCTGGTAGCATGGTGGCACAGTGGTTAGCACTGCTGCCTCACAGCGCCAGGGACTCGGGTTCAATACCCGGCGTGTGTGTGTGTGTGTGTGTGTGTGTGTGTGTGTGTTGCGGATTCAATCAGTCACCGTATTCTACCTGGCTGCTGGGGGATTCGCTAATGTCATACGGGGGGATTGCAACAACTTTGGCGGGGAGGGTGGGAACCTCAACAAGGGTGAATTAACTGAAGAGGAACTTGAACAACTCAGTGAAAAAGCAGGCAGGGTCTGGTTCCTAACCAAAGAGGATCTGGTAAACTCAAGCGCATTTGTTTCAATGCGACAAGCGTAACAGGTATCGCATCGCAGATGGCCTTACAACTTGGATTACTACTAGGAACTATCATGTTGTTTCAGTTACAGAGACTTGGTTAAGGGGAGGACAGGATTGGCAGCTTAACATTCCAGGATGCAGATATTTCAGGTGGGATAGAGGAGGATGTAAAAGGGGTGGGGGAGTTGCACTAATGGTTAAGGAGAATGTTACAGCTGTACTGCAGGAGGGCACTGCAGAGGGCTCATACAGCGAAATAAAATGGGTACAGCTCAGGACTAGGAAGGATGTAGTCACAATGTTGGGGGTTTACTATAGGTTGCCCAACAGCCAGTGGGTGATAGAGAAACAGATGTGTGGGCAGATTTTGGTAAGGTGTACAAGTAACAGGGTTGTTGCGGTGGAAGATTTTAACTTCCCCTATATTGACTGGGACTCACTTAGTGCTAGGGGCAAGGATGGGGCAGAGTTTGTAAGGAACATTCAGGAGAGCTCCTTGAAACAGCATGTAGATAGCCCAACTAGGGAAGGGGCCATACTGGACCTGGTATGGGGGAATGAGCCCAGCCAGGTGGTTGACATTTCAGAAGGGGAGCAGTTCAGGAACAGTGACCACAATTCAGTAAGCTTTAAGGTACTGATAGATAAAGATATGTGTCGTCCTCAAATGAAAGTGCTAAATTGGGTGAAAGCTAATTACAACAATATTAGGCAGAAACTGAAGAATGTTGATTGGGGGCAGGTATTTGAGGGCAAATCATTATCTGATATGTGGGAGGCTTTCAAGTGTAAGTTGATAGGGATTCAGGACTGGCACAATCCTGTAAGGATGAAGATTAAGTATGGCAAGTTTTGAGAACCTTGGACAGCAAGAGATATTGTGAGCCGTGTCAAAGACAGAAAGGAAGCATTTGTCAAAGCTAGGAGGCTGGGAACACATGAAGCAAGTGTGGAATACAAGGAAAGTAGGAAGAAACTTAAGCAAGGAGTAAGGAGGGCTAAAAGGGATTACAAAAGGCCAGCAGGATTAAGGAAAATCCCAAGTCTTTTTATACATATATAAAGAACAAGACAGTAGCCAGGGACTGGGTTGGCCCACTCAAGGACAGGGAAAGGAATCTACATGTGGAGCTAAAGGAAATGGGCGAGGTATTAAATGAGCACTTTGTGTCAATATTCACTAAAGAGAATGGCTTGGTGGATGATGAAGGGGCAGCACTCCAAAAGCTAGTGGCTTGTGCTACCAAATAAACCTGTTGGAATTTAACCTGGTGTTGTGAGACTTCTTACTACACTGGAGATCCCAAAGGATTGGAGAATAGCCAATGTTGTTCCTTTGTTTAAGAAGGGTAGCAAGGATAATCCAGATACTTGCAGGCCGGTGAGCCTTACATCAGTGGTAGGGAAATTATTGGAGAGGCTTCTTTGAGATAGGATTTACTCCCTTGTGGAAATAAGTGGACATATTAGCGAGAGGCAACATGGTTTTGTGAAGGGGAGGTCATGTCTCACGAACTTGATTGAGTTCTTCGAGGAAGTGATGAAGATGAATGTTGAGGGTAGGGCAGTGGATGTTGTCTACATGGACTTCAGTGAGGCCTTTGACAAGACTGGTACAGAAGATGAAGTCGCACGGGGTCAGAGGTGAGCTGGCAAGATGGATACAGAACTGGCTCAGTCATAGAAGACCATGGAAGGGTGCATTTCTGAATGGAGGGCTGTGACAAGTGGCATTCCTCAGGGATCAGTATTAGGACCTTTCCTGTTTGTAATATATATAAATGATTTGGAGGAAAATGTAACTGGTTTGATTAGTAAGTTTGCAGATGACACAAAGGTTGGTGGATTTGCAGATAGTGATGAGGATCATCAGAAGATACAGCAGGATATAGATCAGTTGGATACTTGGGTGGAGAGAGAGGTGGAGAGACTCTTCCCGCTCAGAAAGGACAGTAGGACTAGGGGGCACAGCCTCAAGATAAAGGGGGGGCGGTTTAGAACGGAGTTGAGGAGGAACTTCTTCACTCAAAGGGTGGTGAATCTCTGGAATTCTCTGCCCGTTGAAGTGGTGGAGGCTGCCTCGCTAAATATTTTTAAGATGCGGGTTGATGCGTTTTTGATAAGCGAGGGGATTAAGGGTTATGGGGAGAGAGCGGGAATGTGGAACTGAGCCACGACAGATCAGCCATGATCTTATTGAATGGCGGGGCAGGCTCGAAGGGCTAGATGGCCTACTCCTGCTCCTATTTCTTACGTTCTTGTGTAGATCGCAGATGGAGTTAATCTGGACAAATGTGCGGTAATGCATTTTGGAAGTCTAATAAAGGTAGGAAATATGCAGTTAATGACAGAACCCTTAACAGTATTGATAGGCTGAGGGATCTGGGTCTAAAAGTACACAGGCCATTCAAAGTAGCATCACAGGTGGAGAAAGTAGTCAAGAAGACATGTGGCATACTTGCCTTCATCGGCCAGGCACTGAGTTTAAAAATTGGCAAGTTATGTTGCAGCTTTATAGAACCTTAGTTAGGCCGCACTTGGAATATAGTGTTCAATTCTAGTCATCTCACAACCAGAAGGATGTGGAGGCTTTGGAGAGGGTACAGAAAAAAATTGCCAGGATGTTGCCTGGTATGGAGGGCATTAGCTATGAGGAGAGTTGGAGAAACTTGATTTGTTCTCACTGGAACGACGGAGGTTGAGGGGCAACTGATAGAAGTCTACAAGATTATGAGTGGATCGTCCGAAGTTTTTTTCCAGAGTGACAGAGTCAATTACTAGGGGGCATAAGTTTAAGGTACAAGGGGCAATGTTTAAAGGAGATGTGCGAAGCAAGTTTTTTACACAGAGGATGGTGAGTGCTTGGAATTGGCTGCAGGGGGAGTAATGGAAGCAGATACGGTAGTGAGTTTTAACGGACATCTTGACAAATACATGAATGGGATGGGAATAGAGGGAAATGGTCGCTGGAAGTTGGTTTTAGTTCACACGGGCAACATGGTCAGTGTAGGTTTGGAGGGATGAAAGGCCTGTAATTTTCTTTGTTCTTTGTTCTATCATCGTCATTCCTTCAGCTGTCTAGGCCCTAAGCCCTGGAATTCCCCCTCTCAACCCCTCAATGTCCTCTGTCTCTCCTCACTTCAGGTGCTCATCTTTTGGTCCTCAATCCTAATATATCCTGATGAGGTTCAGTACCAAAACTTGTCCGATAACATTTCCGTGAAGAATCTTGGGACACCCAAAGGTGCTAAATAAGTACAAACTGTTCTTCTTGTATGTCGGCCGCATTTATGTAGAGAATTGACTAGGCTTTGTGGAGGTTTTGTCTTCCTTTCCAACATTGTAATCGTGTGCACATGTGGAAAAACCCTTCCAGATGTTGGAACTGCTGCCATTTATTTTAAGGAGCATTAGTCTGAGAAGGAGTGACTGATTTTGATCAGGCTAACATTCTAATATCTGGAAGGCATGTGTCCATTGCACCACAGTGCATATGATCTCATGACCCCCCCTCACACATGTAACACAAATTTAATGGGCCCTGCATTTTTTGTGTGGTTGACCTTATAGCTTAATAACTTAATTATTCATTTAATCAATGCATCAAGGTGCCTTCTAGTAGTCAGAAACCTTTGTGTTCCAGTTAATTCGAACCAGTCTTTTTCTCTTGATTTGGTTTTAACCTTGCGCAGATGGAAAGGTTAAAATATAGAGGGGGAAAAAAATGTTCTGAATTGATATGACATCTTCCATAAACTCACTTTGTCTCCAAGAACTTTCCAGGCAAAGGTGTAGTTTTGAATGTAGCCACTTGTTGATGGAATCCTCACAGAACAAGCCTGACAGACAGCATTGTGATAATAGGCGGGAAGTCCACTTTTTCTTTGTGTTTCTGATTAAAGACCCCAAAAAGAACTCAGAATTAGGAGCCAGGGGATCTCTTATACTGACAGGGCGGATGAAACTCAGCAGATTTGATGGCACCAATGGACAGAGAACAGAGTAATAAATCTCACAACACCAGGTTAAAGTCCAACAGGTTTATTTGGTAGCACAAGCCACTAGCTTTCGGAGTGCTGCTCCTTCATCAGGTAATTGGGAGTTCTGTTCACAAACAGGGCATATAAAGATACAAACTCAATTTACAAAATAATGTTGGAATGTGAGTCTTTACAGGTAATCAAGTCTTAAAGGTACAGACAGTGTGAGTGGAGAGAGGGTTAAGCACAGGTTAAAGGGATGTGTACTGTCTCCAGCCAAGATAGTTCATGAGATTTTGCAAACCCGGGCAAGTCGTGGGGGTTACAGATAGTGTGACATGAACCCAAGATCCTGGTTGAGGCTGTCCTCGTGTGCAGAACTTGGCTATCAGTCTCTGCTCAGTCCAATGCCAGCATCTCCACATCATGACAGAGAATAGAGCCAATGTTTTGACTCTGGATCACCCTCCGTCAGCCCTGGTGGCATAGTGGCACAGTGGTTAGCATTGCTGCCTCACAGCACCAGAGACCCAGGTTGGATTCCTGGCTTGGGTCACTGTCTGTGCAGAATCTGTATGTATTCCTGCTGCCTACATGGGTTTCTTCCGGGTACTCCAGTTTCCTCCCAGAGTCCGAAAAACGGATCAGTTAGGTGCATGGTGCTAAATTCTCCCTCAGTGTACCCGAACAGGCACTGGAGTGTGGCAACTAGGGGACTTTCACAGTAACTTCATTGTAGAGTTAATGTAAGCCTACTCATGACACCAATAAATGACTTTGAACCTTGATTTAATATCTCACCTGAAAGATGGGACCTCCCAAGGGCCGTGCTTCTCCAAGTCCTGAACTGGAGTGTCAATCAGATGCTCCAGAATCTACATATTAGATGAGTTGATGGCAACACGACTTGTCCACTACATGGAGTGGGTGATGGGACTATTCAGGCCTTTTGCAACAATTCAAGATATGTGTTATCATTGGGTTTCCACATTGGGAACATTGCTATTTGCCCCATTCGTTCAGAGTTTCCAATGGAACTTGCTTTGCTCTTGCGACGCATCAGAGTCATTCAAATTTAAGTTTATTTATTAGTGTCACAAGTCGACTTGCATTAACATTGCGATAAAGTTTCTGTGAAAACCCCCTAGTCACCACACTCCGGCGCCTGCTCGGGTACACTGAGGGAGAATTTAGCATGGCCAATGCACCTAACCAGCATCTCTTTTGGACTGTGGGAGGAAACTGGAGGAAACCCACGCAGACACGGGGAGAATGTGCAATCTCCCAACAGACAGTGACCCAAGCCAGGAATTGAACCCAAATTCCCCGGCACTGTGAAGAAGCAGTGTTAAACATTGTGCCACTGTGCCACCTACATAAGGCTTGTCTGTCTTTGTTGTAGTTCTGTATTCTGTGACAGCAGTGGTAATGGCAAATAGATGGCGGCATTTGTCCAGATTGGAGGGAGTGGCCAACATGTGTGATGGGGACTGAATAAGGATTAATGAAGCACTGCACTGCAGCTGCAGTTTTGGGATTCTGCCACTAGTTGTCCTCAGTGGGCAACCGGAGGTCAGGAGTCCTTCCAATGGCAGAAGCCAATGGACAATATTCTCAACTGGCCCTTATAGAAAAAGACATAAGTATATCTCAGATAGCTTTCAAAGCAGTATATAGAATGGAACATCTGACATTATAGTGACCGTTGTGTAAGCAAAGCTGACAGCCACAGATGCACAGCAAGATCCCACAAACATGGACATAGATGAATAATCAGTTGCATGGAATTTTCCAGCACAGAAACAGTGGAAGTGGCCTATGTGGATACTTTTGGTTAATACTTATTTTGGGGGTTGAGGAGCAGCATTGAAGAATGATTAATTTGACTTGATTTGATTTATTATTGTCATATAAATTGGGATACAGTGAAAAGTGTTGTTTCTTCCACGCTATACAGACAAAGCATACTGTTCATAGAGTACATAGGGAAGAGGGAAAGAAAAGGGTGCAGAATGTAGTGTTGTTATAACCAATAGGCTGTAGAGAAAGATCAGTTAATATAAGATAGGTTCATTCAAAAGTCTGATGGCAGCAGGGAAGGAGCTGTTCTTGAGTTGTTCTCAGACTTTTGCATCTTTTTCCCGATGGAAGAAAGTGGAAGAGAGCGTGTCCGGGGTGAGCTGTGTCCTTGTTTATGCTGACTGCTTTTCTGAGGCAGTGGGAAGTCTGGGTGGAGTAACTGGATGGGAGGCTGGTTTGCATGATGGACTGGGCTACGTTCACAGCCCTTTGTAGTTTCTTGCCGTCTTGGTCAGAGCAGGGGCCATACCAAGCTGTGACACATCCGGAAAGGATGTTTTCTGAGGTGTATCTGTAAAGATTGGTGAGCACTGTAGTAGACATGCCAAATTTCCTTCGTCTCCTGAGAAAGGGCTTTCTTGGTGGGCTTTCTTAACTGTAGTGTTGAGGTGGTTGAAGAAGGACTCTGGTCACAGATGTTAAACAGATCAATACATGTAAAATGAAGCATTAATACTTGTTTTGCAGCCTTGCTTAAAATGGCAGGTAGACTCTGGTAGCAGAATGTGATGTGATTTATCTCATTGTTCTCTGACCAACTGAGACCTGAGTTAATCCATTCCAGACTGATTGAGTAAAGTGTTCTCTTGCTGATCATTATAAAATGGCAGAAATTAAATGAATCTCACATTGTGGGATGATTTTCTATGCGAAAGGCACTATATAAATTATTTGTTGTAATAAGCAAGCAGCCACAGCCAAGTTCCTTGTGGGTGCGCACTGATGCACTAAGCTACAGAAATTTGGCATTCATTGGCACCACGTTGGCAGCTGTAGAGTCCCCAGAGCAATGGTTAAAGTGGTGTATAATGTAGAGTCATTGAATCCCTACAATGTTGAAGGAGGCCATTTTCCTCTTGGAGTGTGCACTGACAACAATCCCATCCAGCCCCGATCTCATACAAAGAACAAAGAAAATTACAGCACAGGAACAAGTGCTTTGGCCCTCCAAGCCTGTACTGACCATGCTGTCCAAAAACACCACCATCACACCACCTATTTACCCTGCTAGTCCCTCTGACACTAAGGGGCAATATACCTGGTCAATTAACCTAACTGGCACGTTGTCAGAATGTGGGAGGAAATGGGAGCACCCTGAGGAAACCCAAGCAGATATGGAGAGAACATGCAGACTAGGTACAGACAGTGACCCGAGGCCAGAATTGAACTTGGTGCTGTGAGGCAGCAGTGCTAACCACTGTGCCATCTTGCTGCCCCTACAGTTCAGAATGGGACCAATATTCTACCACCAATTCATTTCTACCTGACCTGGAAGTGCTCGATGCTGATACCACTTGCAAGAGCTTGAAAATCTTGCCTCTCTCAAGCTGTTGACTTCCCTCACCCTAATAAAATATGGAGATGCAGCGTTGGACTGGGTTGGGCGCAGTGAGAAGTGTCTCAACACCAGGTTAAAGTCCAACAGGTTTATTTGGAATCATGAGGTTTTGGAGCGCTCCTTCATCAGGAGAGTGGACACCTGATGTTTGGTACCACCATCACTAGTTGCCATCAGATCTGCCGTTAACTGTTGTTTGTTGGAATTACACTTTTAAGTAAAAGTAAGATCATATTTACGAATCAAAAGGGTTGCAAAGATTTATGCTGTACACTCAGCAGGGCTTTGAATGATATTTACTGAGACAGAGCTCCCAGGAACTAAAACCATAAGAGAAAATGCTGGAAAATCTCAGCAGGTCTGGCAGCATCTACAAGAGCTGACCTTTCGAGTCCCGATGACCCTTCGTGTGATGACTTTAGCCAGTCTAATGAAGTTGGCTTGCTGGAGTATGAATTAACTGATGAGTCCTATTGTTTCAAGCTTCCTTTTGCCTTTGTTTTTCATTCGGGCTGTTCCCCCTCCTTTTGGGGAGCTGCCCTTTAATTTGTTCCTAAGTTAATTTGAATTAGTTTATTTGTTTGGTACCTAAAAGAGATATCTGATGAGTCCGATTGTTTTAAGTTTCCTTTCTACTTTGGTTTTTGGTTTGGGCTGTTCCTCCTCCTTTTGGGGAGCTGCCCCTTTTAATTTGCCCCTTAGTTAATTTGATTTAGTTTGTTTGGTTGGTATTGAAAATAAATACCTGAAGAGTCCTATTGTTTTAAATTTTGTTTCTGTTTTGATTTGGGCAGGTCCTCCTCCTTTTGGGGAGCTGCCCCTTTTAAGTTGTCCCTGAGTTAATTTGATTTTGTCTAATTTGTCGGTACGCAGAAAGAAGTGCCAAATGAGTTCTAATTGATGGTTAAGTCTGGGAGCCTCCTGATCCCTGTTTAAAGCAGGTGCGTCAGACTCCCAGCCTGTATTCAGCAGGGAGCAACTGGAGAGCTGGCTGTGTACAGATGTATGGTGTAAATAAAGTAACTTGGCGATGGGACTTTTGCCTCCGTGGAGCTATTACACTTTGTCAAACAATGCTGCCAGGCTTGGAACTAAAATTGCCTTTAAAAAAATCCATCTGTCTGTATGAGGATACTGTCCCTTTAAGAGATGACTCCACCCCATCCCTCTGATTGAATATGAGATCCCATGGATTTTATTTTGTTTTGCGGTGAAGTGTTTTTTTTGCCACTCTTTCTCCCCTGTCACTTGAACAGAGGCGAGCTCTCCGCGGTTAATCGGTATTTGAAGTTACGGCTCAGAATGGTCTGACCTGTGACTGGCGCGGGTAAATCTAATCGCACAAAACAAGGCTCCACCTTGAACAAGACATGAAGTGTGCAGCACTCTCTCTGTCTTCCCCCTCCACCCCCCCCATTCCACCCCTCCAATTCGTTCTGTTCTTTCGCCTTTTACATGTCAAGAATAATTATAGTTTTGTGGATAGGAGGGGGAGGACAGATCTGGAGAGAAAATGCAGCAGTAAGTATACCCCAATCTTGGAGCCTGGTGTTTCTCATCCAGACTCACTGATGACCTTAAACAGATGTACAAGTGTGTGCTGATCTCCTACAATCTAAGCAATGCTTTTCTTTTCAGAGTGATGCTGAATTGGTGTTTTACAGTAACGTGGTATAATTCTAACAGCCAATTTTGACTGATAGTCTCCCAACCAATCCTTGCACTTAAAAGGACATCATCTGGTGGAAATGAAATGCTTTGCAATGGCGCTCGTAAGCTCTGATAAGATGTTAAAGACATCAGCGGCGCGGTGGTTAGCACTGCTGCCTCATGGCGCCAGAGACCTGGGTTCAATCCCCAGCTTGGGTCACTGTCTGTGTGGAGTTTGCACATTCTCCCCATGTCTGCGTGGGTTTGCTCCAGTTTCCTCCCACAATCCAAAGATATACAGGTTAGGTTGATTGG
Source organism: Carcharhinus amblyrhynchos (assembly GCF_965287045.1). Lineage (NCBI taxonomy): Eukaryota > Metazoa > Chordata > Chondrichthyes > Carcharhiniformes > Carcharhinidae > Carcharhinus > Carcharhinus amblyrhynchos. Next base: position 40,377,515 of record NC_137341.1, on the reverse strand, counting down.
CCATGCTAAATTGCCTCTTAGTGTCCCAGGAGGTGCATGTTAGCAGGATTAGCAAGGTAAATATGTGGGGTTTCAGGGATAGGCCTGGGGGGGTGTAGACTCGATAGGCTGAATGACCTCCTGCACTGTATACAGTGCTGATTGTAAAACGGAACAATCAACATATTGCTGGCTTGCACTGATGACATAGTACTGCTCAATCTATGATTGTAGAATACTGGAGTACAACAATGCTTTTGAATAATGACAAGGACTTCACTACACTGTTAAATTCATATCTGATAAGCGACCTCATTGAATGGCCACATTTCTCTATGGCTGACCTCCACTTGTTTAGCATGGCAACTGATATGAGCCATTCAGCCCCTCAAGCTTTAGGTCAAGACGGATTGATATTTTAACTCCATTTGTCCATCTTATTTCTGTATCCCTTACTACCCTTGACAAACAAAACTCTTTGGCCGGAATTTCACTGTCTCGCCCACCATGGGAATTGGAGTGGGCGAGGGGACACCATGGGAAGGTCCACTGACCTCGGGTGGGATTTTATGTTTTCGGGATGAATGAGGAGGTAAAATCCCGTTCTTTGTAATCCCAGTTTGGAAATTTTCAGTTGACCGTTTGGGGAGAGTGGTGAGAATTCCAGATTTTGTCTCCACAGTATGTGAAGATGTTCTACTTGATGGTCCTCCTGAATGACTTAGCACTAATTTTAAGGCTGTTTTCTGCCAAAGACAGGTTTAACCCACAGCACCGCAAGCCCCTTTCCGGGTCTGCACCATCTGTGACCGTCAGGTCCTGGAAAGGGACTCGAACCTGCAGCTCCTGGCTCAGAGGCAGGGACACTTCCCATGGCGCCACAAGACCTCAATGTTAGAATCATAGAATCATACAGTGCAGAAGAGACCCTTCGGTCCATTGGGTCTGCACTGACATACGAGAAACACCTGACCTCCCACCTAATCCCATCTACCAGAACTCACCCACAGCCTTGAATGTTACGATGTGTCAAGTGCCCCATCCAGGTATATTTTTAAGGATGTTAAGATTATGGTCCCTTATGCTTATCCCTTGAAAAAATAGTTTGCCCCTATTTATCCAACCAAAACCTTTAATCGTTCTGTGCAGATTGATTAATTTGCTCTTTAATCTTCTGTACAAACCTAGCCTAAGTCAACATGGCTTAACCTTTTTAGCCCCCATCATTCTGTAAGCAGGACTGTTCCTGTTCCTCTCAAATAGCTGTGACAATCCAGAAAATTCTAAGCAAAGCAAGAGAAAAAGTATGATTCTATGGTTAATTTATACGTGGGCGGTACTTCTTCAATTTTATTAAATAAAGCTTTCAAATATTCAATCTATTATTAAGGTGGAAATTTAAAATTCAGATCCTGAAAAAATGGTGATAAAATTGTGATCTGACTGTACAGTGCCTATATTGGCTGGTTTGATGTTTTAATATACACTGCAAGTCCTGGCAATGCAACATGGCCTGTATACCGGTCTGCATATGCACAGAACTCCAGTGACATGACCGCTGGAGCCTGCAGAGTGGCTGGAATGAAGAGAAGCAATATAGGCTAATACTCACAGCAATTTGCAACCCACTTACAGTACTGAGACAGTTTGGAAACACTGAACAACATGACCTGCAGTAAAATACCCCACACGCAAATGATTTTGGGGCGGCACAGTTACTAAGTGGTTAGTGCTGATGTCTCACAGCGCCAGGGACCTGGGTTCAATTCTAGCCTTGGAAGGTTGTGTGGAATCTGCACATTCTCCCCTTGTCGGCATGGGTTTCCTCCCACACTCCTAAAGTATGCAGGGTAGGTGGATTGGCCATGCCACATTACCCACGAGCGTCCCAAGGCGTGCAGGTTAGGAGGATTAACCATTGTAAATGTGTGGGGTTATGGGGATAGGGCGGAGGTGAGGGCCTTGGTAAGACGCTCTTTCAGTGAGTTGGTGCAGACTAGGTGGCCTCTTTCTGCACTGTAGGGTTTCTATAATTCTATGAATACCAAACCAAGACAGGTAGCTGGAGTTAAGCCACAGACAGCAACATGTAATTGAATACCAGATGAAGCTCAAAGGGCTGAGTGGCCTCCTATGTTCTATTATCTGGCCAGATTAAAAAGTGCACAGCCGTTGTTCAAGTGACCTCCATTCTCATCGAAAAAGACGAAAATGAAGTGGTAACAAAACTGACATCGTATTTTACATAAAGACAAGTTTATCAATGTCAACCTCTCGAATTGGGCACAATTGCTCTTTCTCCTCATTGTTACGTTGTTTGCAAGTTTCCTTTTTTTTGTTCTTTTAATGTACAGTGTATCTATTCGTTTCCCCCCAGTTAAATAAAGATAGCGTTGTCCAGGTGAAGTATTAGATTTTCACCCTCAGTACCACAAAACGCCTCGCATAGATTCAGATGCGACCTATTTTTCAATCGGCTATTGTTTGAAAGGCTCTCCTACTGTTCCAATCTGTCAGAGATCTAATGACTTTGATGTAGCATTTTAATTTGGAAAGCTGCTGCTGTTTCTAAGACACAAGGAACCTAAAGGTTCGCGCTGACTTAAATAGAACTGGCAACAGCAACACAGCAGTGTAACACGCTGACTATCAGTTGCCACCCTTTTATTGACAATGCAAGTGTTTTTGTTTCACATTGTAAATAATTCCATTGAATACAATGTGTTTTCCCAGTTAGTTCAGAATGTCTGCCCTTCGAGTTCTGGATTGATATCAGACTAAGACATTCTGACCTCTTTCTCAGGGCAGAAAGTTTTTTTTTGGTTTCTTAATCTAATTCTATTTTTGGTCAAAGAATCCCATAGAGTGCAGAAGGAAGCCCATCAAGCCTGCACTGATCCTCTCATAGAGCATCTCACCCAGGCCCTATCCCTGTAACCCCACACATTTATCCCCCTAATCTCCCTGACCTATACATCTTGGGACACTAAGGGGTAATTTAGCATGGCCAGTTGACCTAACTTGCACATCTTTGGAGTGTGGGAGGAAACCGGAGCACCCGGAGGAAACCCACACAGACACGGGGAGAATGTGCAAACTCCACACAGATAGTCACCCAAGGTCGGAATCGAACTTGGATCCCTGACGTTGTGAGGCAGCAGTGCTAATCACTGTGCCACTGCGCCTCCCTTGCAGGGCCTAGTGGCCTACTCCTGCTTCTATTTCTTGTGTTTATCCCACATAGTTGGATGGTCAACATCTCTTCCCAAAAGTAGGGAAGACTGAATCTAAAGGGCGTAGGCTTCAGGTGAGAGGGGAGAGATACAAAAGAGAGGCAATTGTTTGACTCAAAGGGTGGTGAGTGTCTGGAACGAGCTGCCAGAGGTAGTAGTAGAGGTGGGTACAGTTTTGTTTTTTAGGAAGCATTTAGGTAGTTACATGGGTACAATGGGTACAGAGGGATATGGGCCAAATGCAGGCAATTGGGACAGACTCAGTGGTTTAAAAAAAGGTGACATGGACAAGTTGGGCCGAAAATGCTGTCAACCTCTATGACTCTATAATTGGCCATGCTAAAATTGACCTTAGTGTCGGGGGGTTAGCAGGGTAAATATGTGGGGTCGTGGGAACAGGGCCAGGATGGGATTGTGGTCAGTGCAAATTCGATGGGCCAAGTAGCCTCCTTCTGCACTGTGGAGATTCTAACTCAGAGCAGGTGAATGGCTTCTCCCCAGTGTGAGTGTATCATGAGTTTCCAGCTCTGTGGGTGACTCAATCTCTCCTCACAGTCTTCATATTTCTCCCTAATGTGACTATGATTGTGAATGGTGCTGTTTCCGTCCATGTTCAGAACTGTCTGCTTCTCAGGTTACGATAAATTTTGTTCAATCATTGTCAAACTTCCCGCTGTAGTTGTCAGCGTTCTGAGTGTGCCTATTATTGATAAATTGATCCAATAAAGCTTTGAAGACAATACGGCAATGTGGCTGGATCGCCAGCCAGAGCCCGTCTATAGAACCGATCTTTCACACAAATAGAGCTGGTGAGAACCTAACACCAGCTTCACTTGTCACCCACAACCAAAATGTGCATTTTAAAGTTTATTTATTTACTATTTATTAGTCACAGGTAAGGCTGACATTAACACTGCAATGAAGTTACTGTGAAATTCCGCTAGTTGCCACAGTCCAATGCCTGTTCGGGTCAATGCACCCAACTAGCACATCTTTCAGAATGTAGGAGGAAATCAGAGCACCCGGAGGAAACCCACACAGACACAGGGAGAATGTGCAAACTCCACACAGACAGTGACCCAAGCCAGGAATTGAACCGAGGTCCCTGGCGCTGTGAGGCAGCAGTGCTAACCACTGTGCTACTGTGCCCCTGAATTTATTTATTTAGGTGTCTTCAGAATGAAGTCCCAAGCCGGTTCCTAGGAGCATAATCAGTAAAGATTGACATTGAGCCAAAGAATGAAACATGGACAGGGTAGCAAATCCCTGGCCAGAGAATTAGGGTTTGAGCAATGTCTTAAAGGAGATGCAGAGGTTTGGGGAAGGAATTCCAGAACTTAGGGTCTAGAAAGCTGAAGTGATGGCCACAAGTGGGGCAAAGGAAGTAAAATCTGGTAGATCTGGAGGAGGTTGCAAAAATAAGGACATTACCAACTGACCAAACACAACAATTGCCAAGTACCATCCCTCCCTTAAGGGAAATCTGGCTGATGTGCTTTACTTAGCTATATGTAACTAAAAGTCGACAGCAAAAATGTTTTTAATATTAGCTGCTCTTACGTAATACCTGCTCATTGCTAATACATAGTCACATATCGTGAGCGGCACAGTGCTGCTTCACAGCGTCAAGGACCTGGGTTCGATTCCTGGCTTGGGTCACTGTCTGTGTGGAGTTTACACGTTCTCCTTGTTTCTTCGTGAGTTTCCTCTGGGTGTTCTGGTTTCCTCCCACAGCCTAAAGATGTGCAGATTAGGTAGATTGCCCATAACAACTTGCCCCTCAGTGTCTCAAGATATGTTGGTTAGGGGGATTGGTGGGGTAAATATGTGGGATTACAAGGATAGGGTCTGGGTAAAATGTTCTGCCAAAGAGTTGGTGCAAACTCGATGGGCCAAATGGCCTCCTTCTGTACTGCTGGGATTTATAGACTCCCTAAAGTGCAGAAGGAGGCCATTCAGCCCATCGAGTCTGCACCAACCAGAATTCCACCCAGGCCCTATAACCCCACATCTGCTAATCCCCTTGAGACTAAGAGTCAATTTAGCACGGCCAACCCACGTAACCTGCACACCTTTGGACTGTGGGAGGAAACTGGAGCACCCGGAGGAAAGCCACACAGACACGGGGAGAATGTGCAAACTCTGCACAGACAGTGACCCAAGGCCGGAATTGAACCCAGGTCCCTGATGCTGCGAGGCAACTGTCCTAATGACTGTGCCACCGTGCCACCTTGTATGATCACTAAGTCTTCCTTATTGATTATTCAGGTCCTTGTTCATCAGAAGCTGATTAATTTCACCTTCACCCCATTGCTTCCAAGCCAATGCCATTCAATTATCCCACCCTATTTCCCTTGGTGTGTATTTCCAAATGCTCCTCTGTGTCATTTCTCACGTGATTCCCTCCAACAAGTGGACTCTTGTGTTCACACACAATAGCTAACCATGTCAGTCCAGCTCTTTGCATGGTCTCCAAGTCTGCGTTGAACCTCTTAAGAATACTTCCCCACACTTATGTGTCCTGATGACACAGAACTGACTTTGACAACTGAAACAGGAACTTGTTTCCTTCCGATTGTTTTTTGGTACCTTGTGCTTAAGAGTTGCGGTCGCAGCAGTGCATCCATACTGGAAAGTATTGGACTTCCCCCTCAATCTGGTCTCGCACAAAGTGCTGCCTGAGATACTGCCAGCTTTCTGCACTGATAGCTCTAATGCAAAGAACGGCACAGAGCCAGAACCATTGTTTTAATGCAGCTTCCATCAAATCAAGTTGAGAAGAATATTTTTACCTTGCCTCTAATATTGCAGTATAATTTTATTTTGAATGTTTAGACTATAAAAATATACTTTGTATCCAAACTGTGGCACTTTTGTTTTCCATTATTACTTCATGAATGTACGTTTGAGCTCCTGAAAGCTTGCAATTGCAGCGTTATGATTACCATTGTATAAGGAATCACAAAGTGACTAAAATTGCCTATTTCAATCTTTATAACATCACCTGATTTTGCTTCTGTCTCAGCTGTTTCCCACTTCCTGGCCCCCACCCCCCCCACTTACCCCGCTCCACCTTCCCCAGCCTTGCTTAACTTGCATTACATCTCTAATATTTGACAGCAAACGCACCATCTCAAGGCCTAGATCAACCTGCCTGAGTTGGGCAGTTCTGCAGACCTGGGAAAGGACCTGTGGCACAACACAAACAACACGGTGGCACAGTGGTTAGCACTGCTGCCACACAGCGCCAGGGACAGGGGTTCAATTCCCAGCTTGGGTCACTATCTGTGTGGACTTCACACATTCTCTTTGTATCTGTGTAAGTTTCCTCCGGCTGCTCTGGTTTCCTCCCACAGATGTATGGATTAGGTGGATCGGCCGTGCTAAATTGCCCCTTAATGTCAGCGAGATTAGAAGGGTAAATATGTGGGGTTGTGGGGACAAGGCCTAGGTGGGATTATGGTCAGTGCATACTTGATGGGCCGAATGGCCTCCTTCTGCACTGTAGGATTTTATGATTCTATGAAGATGATTATGTTAGATGGATTAGCTATGGGAAATGTCTGAGGTTCGGGGATAGGGCAGGACAGAGGACTTGAATAGGATATGTAAGAGAGTTAGTACAGACTCGATGGGCCAAATGGCCTCTTCTTCATGGTAGGGATTCTATGATTCCAGAATCAGGACCAGGTTGATGATCCCGCATTGGAAATCCCAGGCTTTGACCTGTGTGGTGAATGGGTTAAACTGAACAGTTCCTGCACTGGAGTCGGACTTTACTACAACATCCTCTTTAGGTGGGGACAGCGTGACCCATCTCTGTGGAACTGTGGCAAAGTGCAAACCATAGTGCATATCATTGACAAGTGCCCAACTGGTGCCTCAGTGCCAGTCTCACTGCCCTGCACCAGGCTGATGAGGCTGCCAACTGGCAGAAGAATTTCATCTAGATGTTCATCAGTGTGTACAATAGTAGTCATCAACCTGAATGGTTAACTTTCTTCTCTCTTCACAGATGTCATCTGACCTGTTCAACACTGTTGTTTTATCTTCACATTTCCAGCAACTGCAGTATTCTGTTCCTACATAAATTTCTTCTTTATACGTGATAGTTCATGCTGGTCAGATTTCACAAACTGGAGTCTGCACACAAATACATTTATGCATTTAAAAACTCACTCCGTTTCACATAATGACTATCGCGTGAAGTCCAAGATACAAAGTCTGAGGTCGCGTACCAACCAACTCAAAAACACGGGTGCCACAGTGGCACAGTGGTTAGCACTGCTGCCTCACAACGCCAGGAACCTGGGTTCGATTCCCAGCTTGGGTCACTGTCTGTGTGGAGTTTGCACGTTCTCCCTGTGCTTGCATGGGTTTCCCCCCACAGTCCAAAGATATGCAGATTGGTCATTGCTAAATTGCCCCTTAACGTCAGGGGGACCAGCTCGGATTGTTAGAATGTAACAACTTTGTATTGGATGTAATATGATCAATGGTAACAAGCTGTAAGGGTCAGCTGACCCAGTAAACTGTGGAACCAATTACATAATGATGTAATAGTCAGCTGAGTTACTATAAATAAGAACCTGTTTGGAATTGTGGATGGCTTGGAGTGGCCCAGGGTGAGGCCCCAAGTTTAGAGTAATGAACGTTCTTTCTTTGATTTATAAGTTGGAGTCAGATTTGTTATATTTTTATTGTCTGCATTTGAAGAGTTCCTGCTGAAGAAACAGGGTAAATGTTATGGGGATAGGCCCTGGGTGGGATTGTGGCCAGTGCAGACTCAATGGGCCAAATGGCCTCCTTCTGCAATGTAGGATTCTATGATTCTGTGATTTTATGATAACAGCTTCTTCCCTGTTGCCTTCAGACTTTTGACTGGACCTACCATTTATTAAGCTGATCTTTTTCTAAACCCTGTCGGTAACTGCAATGCTACATTCTACACTCTATCCTTTTCCTTCTCCTGCATGTACTCTATGAAGATCATATTTTCTCTGTATAGTGTGCAAGAAATAATATTTTTCACTGTATCCCAGTGCATGCAACAATAATAAATCAAAATCAAATTCCAAATATCACTCATTCACAAGTAATCCTCACTACTCAAGGCAAAAAAAAAATGTGGTTTTATTCTATTTGTATTAACACTGGTCAGGAGCAAGGATGTAAGAGTCTGGATTCTGAAACGCATCTGAAATCAATTTCTCAGAATAACACTTTCTTGTTGTTAGGTTAATCACTGTGTGTGCAGCCGGCTCATTCAGAAAAAAAACTTGTTATTGAACGCTTGGTTCTGCAATGTGACTTGATCACGTGCCAATGCGAATGAATGTCAGAAAAAGCCTAGGAAGGTTTAACAACGAGAGTCTCACAATTTTGGATACAGCAATAGTCTAAAAACAGCCTCAAAAGTCGGTTGTCCAAATTTGGTGAGCATTTTGTACACAGAGATTTTTATTTTGCATGACTATTGATGGACATTTGGATTTCCTATCTCCAGAGCTCCCAAAGCCAGTGGAAAAATCCAACCCAGAGGGACAAAAAGGCTGGGTTTGCCCACTGGCTTTGGGACCCCAGCACTGGGACCAAAGGGGATCCCGGGAAAGCACTTGCCAGTAGTGCACCCAACAGAAGAATTTTCTTAGGGGTTGTCTCCTAATGGTGTTCTCTGCCTTCACTGTCCGATTAGAGACAACTGAGGTGCGGAAGTGGAGGGTCTCGATGCTACAGGTCCAATCAGACGGCTAGAAGCTCTGACTGGGAGAGGTAGGCATTGCCGAAGCAGGTTGGGGACATTGAGGGCACCTGAACACGAAGATATCCTCGGAGGAGTAGATACAAATAAAAATTCATAAGAGCTGAAGCCATTTTGACTCCTCGGATGCAGGGAGAAAGGCTTTCTCCCAGAGGGTGGTGGAAAATGGAACAAGCTGCCTGAGAGGGTGGCGGAGGCAGGCACCCTCGCAACGCCTGGAACAGGCACTTAAATTGCCTAGGCATAGTAGGCTATGGGTCAAGTGCTGATAAACGGAATACGTACAGTTTGGTATTTGATGGTTGGCATAGACATGGTGGGCTGAAGGGCCTGTTTCTGTGTGGTATGACACTTTGGGCAGGGTTTTCCAGCCGTATTTGCTCCAAAACCGGAAAATCCTGCCCGAGCTCAAAGGATCTTTGCGTGGTCCATGCTCACCCCTCCCCCTTGTGGTGGACGGGACAGGAAAACTCCCCCCATGACTCTCAGACTGTAACGGTGTGCTTGCTTTCAATGACTGGTGTACAAGGCTACCCAGGTCCCTTTGTAAGGCAACGGTTCCAAATCTACCACCATTTTGTTTCTCCGTCTGAAGTAGATAGCTTCAGATTTATCCGCCTCTGCTATGAATCTGCCATGCCCATTCGCTCACCGTGTATCTTAACATCCACCTCACCACTCAAGTTCCCACCAAGGTCAGTATCGTCAGCAAACTTGGGAATATTACACTTGGTTCCCTCATCTCAATTGTGGATATATATTGGAAATTGCGGATTACCACAGCAGTTGTCATTCCTTACCTTTCTCCCATAAAATTTGACCAAGCATTCGGTCACCCATCCTAATCGCACCATCTTTCTTCAGTGTTCATATTTTGCCTTATTACTCCCCTGTGAGGCACCTTGGAACATATCCTTGTGCGAGTGACGCTTGCAGCTGTGGAGCAGGTAGGGGACCAAGTGGAGATGAGATTGAACCCCCCAGAGTAGATTGAGAGACAGGAGAAGCTGGTGCCATGAATCTTATTGCTAAATTAAATATACCTGGTGTTGTTCAAAGTAAAAACCTTTCGGCTGGCCTGTGTGTAATCACTTCCAGGCATTCCTTACATCAACAATCCTACGGGTGAGGAGTGAGAAGCAGAAAAACCATTTGTCGATAAAAGGTAATCAGGCTTCACTTCCAATATTACACTTTGATTCAATCTGGAGATATTATTGGCTATAAAACCATGTGGCAGAATGGAAACACTAAAAATTGTCATTTCCATGTAAAAGAGAATACAAATCCATGATGTAGCCAATTTATAATCGGTAAATTTACCTCGCTAGGGTACCACTGAGTATTTATATATACAATATAAAACTGTAAGCATCTTATTTCAGTGAGGTATTACTGGCTGCTGCGTGATGTGATGCACACCAGCGGATTTTGCACTTGCATAGCACCACCTTCTCTCGGTGATACTAGCTTACACAGGAACATGAAGAGGCCATTCAGTCCCTCAAGCTTGTTCTGCCATTCAGTTTGATCTTGGGCTGTCGTCCACCTCAAGTTCTTTCATCCCTTTTGCTTAATATCTTTTGTCGCCCAGAATTGAATCACAGAATTGTTAGGGTACAGAAGGAGGCCAGTTGGCCCATTATGTCTGCACCAGCTCTCCAAACAAACATCATGACTTTGTCTCATTCTTCTGCCCTTTCCCCATATCCCTGTTTCTATTCAGGTAATCCTCTAATGCCCACTTGAAGGCACCCTTACCCAATAGAAATCTACCCATCTCAGTCTTGAATGGTCTGATTGACTCTGCACCACAGCTTTTGATGGAGGGGAGAGTATTATACCCACAGTGCTCAAGAAAGTGATTGCATTGTGGAATGCCCTAACTCTGATTTTAAGCGTATACTGGGTTTTTCCCTGTTTCCATTTTCAGGGACAAATTAGGATCCATTGTAAAAGATTGATTGTGGAAAGTTAAGGCGAGTGCTCATGTTGACTTGCGTGTCAGAATTACTGCAAGAAATCTCACAACAGCAGGCTAAAGTCCAACAAGTTTATTTGGTAGCACGAGCTTTTGGAATATTGCTGTTTCACTAGGTGAGGGCTGACTCACCTGTTGAAGGAGCAGCGCTCTGAAAGCTCGTGATTCCAAATAAACCTGCTGGACTTTAACCTGCTGTTGTGAGACTTCTTACTGTGCCCACCCCAGTCCAACACCGGCATCTCCACATCCGGAATTACTGGGCAGCGTTTAGCTTTAGGTGGAAGATATTGGCAGTGACGCCCATTTCCGGGTCGGAATTCTACGTCGAACACAGTGACTGAGACTCAAGGGGAGGAAGCGATGGCCGAGGGGTATTATCGCTAGATTATTAATTCAGAAACTCAGCTAATGATCTGGGGACCTGGCTTCGAATCCCATCACGGCAGATGGTGGAATTTAAATTCAATAAAAATATCTGGACTTAATGATGACCGTGAAACCGTTGTTGATTGTCGAAAAAACCCATCTGGTTCGCTAGTGCCCTTTCAGGAAGGAAATCTGGTGTTAACTGGTCTGGCCTACATGTGACTCCAGAGCCACAGCAATGCAGTTGACTCTCAGCAGCTGTCCAAGGGCAACTTGGGATGGGCAATAAATGCGAGCCAATCAGCGACACCCATGTTCCACAGTTGAATGGAAAAAAGTCTTGTTACTCCACACGTCAGATTTTAATACCCTCCCCCGTGGTGAATTTGGTGGCAAGAGGGTATTTAATCAGGCAGGAGGATGGCAGCTACCTTCCCAACCACTCCCCCGGTTTAGTCCATGTCAGGATGTCCTTTGGATGACTCTCGCCCCATCACCAATTGTTGCTGTTTAGTGGCAATTAATGCCCACGCCCCATTGCCACTCATATTCACCCAGTGGTGGGAGGGTGACTCACCCTGTGTGGGGGGGGGGGGAGCAAACAATACCGCCTTCACTATCACACAGCACATGTTTTCTTGCAGGCCTTTGGGGGGATGGTCCCTTGTTTGTCAGGCACTTAGTGCCTTAGTGAGAGATCCAGCATTGGGAAGGGTGGCCTGCTGAGAACCACTCCTCTGCCCTTGATGCTGACCCGTTTCCCCCATGATCACTACCCACCTCTCCCTCACCTGTGCCTGGGCTATGATGGTCCATGGCTTTGGGTAGGTGTGGTACAGACAATAACCACCAGCTCCCAATGGTGCTGCTGAGCAATGAAGAACAGCTGGCCTTTCATAGAATTCCTACAGGGCAGAAGGAGGCCATTCAGTCCATCTAGTCTGCACTGTCCGAAAGACAATCTTACCTGGGCCCTGTCTCCATAATCCCACATATTTACCCTGCTAATTCCCCCTAACCTACGCGTCTTTGGGCACTAAGGGATAATTTAGCACGGCCAATCCACTTAACCTGCACATCTTTGGATTGTGGGAGGAAACCGGAGCATCAGAGGAAACCCACACAGACACTGGGAGAACATGCAAGCTCCACACAGATAGTGACCGAGGCTGGAATTGAACCTGGGCCCTTGGCACTGTGAGGCAGCAGTGTTAATCACTGCAGCCTTTGGCTAACAGCTCTTGGTTGAGGAGAGGGATGAGGGGGGAAACTCTTCGTTCCCCCGGACACCAAGAATCCTTGAACCTGGGAAGTCCTGCTGTTGCCCAGTTAAATTCCAGTTGGCACTTGATGCAGCAAACCTTCCCAAAAAGACACGCCGTGGGCTCTTGCCAGCTCTCTAGTTGCCTGGCAAGACCCGTCACCTCCATTCAATACCACCCAACATGTTAGACTAAGGCCGGAATTTTACAGGCACGCCTGCCTCGATTCCGGGCATGGACGAGGCTCGGAGAACGGCATGCTCAGGTGGCTTCGGGTGGGATCGTACGAACCTCAGGCGAACGTGCTGTTAAAATTCCGCCCTAAGGGTTCAAATCTGGGACAAATAAACATATCCTGTTGCAGAATGACTGCTTTCCCTCTGACACAGTGAGACACCACACCATCACCTGTTCTGAGAACTATACTTGACTATTACTTGAGTTAATTGCTTTCCACACTTGGGCTCACGGAGACAATATCGTCTTGTTTTTTTTTGTGTGGTTTTCTTTCGACTCCCTGAGGTAAGAGATTACTTTTCTTTGCTGCCGTGGTTTCTGGACCAAGCCTCCACCCAAATGTTTGGATTTGTGTTCACTTGTCATCAGATGGAGCTTATTCTGATTAGTGTACAACAGCTTAACAGGAAACATCCCAACTTAAAGGAAAACAGGAGTGAATAAAGAGTTCATAGTTCTCACAGAAATAAGCAAATGGAACATTCCATGAATAAAACCCAAATTTAATTTAGCCTGCTAATGCTTTCAAATGATTCCTTCTTTCTGACATACATTCTTAATTACTGTGAAGTTTTGGTATACTCGGTATTGTAACAAACTGCATCATCATTCATTAATAGTCTTCCAAAGCAATTTCCTCTTCTGCCTATCTCCTCTCCAATCCCACACATTTAGGCTAACATGGTGGTAGGGAATGGGTAAGATGGGGTTACAGGATAACGTTGGGCTACTGGGTTCACAGACTTTTGAAGGCTATAAGTTCACATGGATACAGAATCATATAATCCATACAGTACAGAAGGAGGCCATTTGGCCCATCGAGCATGCACTGACAACAATCCCACCCAGGCCCCATCCCCATAACCCCATACCCTGCTAATCCCCATGATACTAAGGGGCAATTTAGTGTGGCCAATCAACCTAAGCCGCACATCTTTGGACTGTGGAGCACCCGGACACAGCTAGAATGTCCATACAGACAGCTACCCAAGGCTGTAATTGACCTGGGTCCCTGGCGCTGTGAGGCAGCAGGGCTAACCACTGCTATTCACGTGGGGTCAAGATCTACAGACATCAATAGCCTTTTCCAAGACATCCATCTTCATGTATGAGCCGAGTGAGTGTCAGAAGGCAGTTCAAACAGAGTTCCTTACAAAGGAGCACAATCCTATCTTTGCCTAATGTCAGATATGTGATTTGGATAAAAATTGGGGAGCAGGAACTTCAAATAGCTTCTACTTTCCACTCACGGACGCAGTGACATCGAGGCCAATTTATGACTCTTTCTACTATCCTGGTGCACATCAGTTAAGCTAGGACGTGTGGAGATCAAACATTCCGATCTTCCTGATTAAGGGCACACAAGCCTTGCAAGAATGTTACCGACTAGAAGGTTTGGATTATAAGGAAAGGCTGAATAGGCTGCGATTTTATTTTTTCCTTGGAGTGTAGGAGGATGAGAGGCATAGATAAGGTGAATAGCCAAGTCTTTTCCTCAGGTAGGGGAAACTAGAGGGCGTAGGTTTAAGGTGAGAGGGGAAAAATTTAAAAGGGACCTGAGGGTTTTTCACACAGAGGGTGGTGCGTATGTGCTACCAGAGGAGGTGGTAGAAGCGGGGGGCAATTAAACCATTGAAAAGACACTCGGACAGGTATATGGAAAGAAAGCTTTAGAGGGGTATGGGCCAAATGCAGGCAAATGGAACAAGTTCAATTCAGGAAAGCTGGTTAACATGGATAAGTTGGGCTGCATTGTTTCTCTCCAAGGCTGGAATTTTACCAGCACGCCCATCCATAAGATTGTGCCTGAGACCGACAGATAATGCCATTCTGCGAGTCTTGCCCGCGCTGATTTCGGGGTGGGCGAACCAGGAAAATCAGGACCTATGACTGTGAATGTATTTCTTTAAAGAAAGGAAGGAGCAATATTTCTGTGTTGTTGGTGACAAGTTATATTTAAATATCAATCTCATTTTGCTATAGTTAGTATGGCCCTTTTAGGAACTGAACCTAAAAGGACCAGTTTTTAGCTTGTTCTTTGGGCACATATTTTTCTACACAGCCTGGTAGTTAGTGACCTCTCTCAGTGCCGTTTCTGAGCTTGAGGTGGCACAAGAGCTGGTGTGGTTGGCATTTCAGACGGTTTATTTTGCCCTTCCAGCAACCCATCTGTGGAATTCACATCCTACCCGTACAGTGTTGTAGTGCTGCACCGCCCTGTCACTCTTCCATTCCATATTCCTGCCTTTAAGCTCTCATTTAACCAGGTTGACTGCTCAAGAAAGAAGATGGATTCCCAGAGGCACTCCGTGTTTCAGTGGACAGCTATCGAGGATTGCTCCACCCCTGTTTCTTCATTGCCGCCACGGCGACGATGCATTCCTGGTGAAATAGGAGTATTTGGCAATGAGTTTCACCTTTCTGAATAATTAGAAGAAATTGATTTTTCACTTAACCTCAATGACAATCAGAGTGCTTGTTGTCTATGAAGAACATCTGTCTCCTGTATCTCAACAAACTTGAGGGCAGTCCCAAATCGCCTACTGATGATATTGACTTTCACTGTATCAGATTCTCCCTCTCCTCCAAGCTAACTTTAAAATGATTTCCCTCTGGTTTGCACGCATCATGAGATATTGCCATTCCCTTTTATAGCTGTGTTATCAGGCTCTGTAACACGGTTGAGATTTATATTATACCTCCAGAATTTCAGAAGTTCCAGTTGAAATAACATCCAAGACAGAAGGCTCTACTTAAAAATGCTGCAAACTGTTTTACACGTGTGTGTGTGTACATGATTTGATTTGTCATTGTCACATGTATTACTATACAGTGAAAAGTATTGTTCTTGTGCGCTATACAGGCAAAACATACCATTCATAGAGTACATAGGGCAGAAGGAAAGGAGAGGGTGCAGAATGTAGTGTTACAGTTATAGCTAGGGTGTAGAGAAAGATCAAATTAATGTAAGGTGGGCCCATTCAAAAATCTGATGGCAGCAAAGAAGAAGTTGATCTTGAGTCAAGTGGTACATGATCTCAGAGGCAGTGGGAAGTGTTGACAGTGTCAATGGATGGGAGGCTGGTTTGCATGGTAGACTGGGCTTAATTCACAACTCTGTATAGTTTCTTGCAGTCTTGGGCAGATGAGGAGTTATACCAAGCTGTGATACAACCAGAAAGTATGCTTTCCATGATGCATCTGTGAAAGTTGATGAGAGTTGTAGTGGACATGTCAAATTTCCTTAGCATCCTGAGAAAGTAGTGGCGTTGGTGGGCTTTCTTAACTATATTGTGGAGGGACTAGGGCAGGCTTTTGATGATCTGGACACCTAGAAACTTGAAGCTCTCGATCATTTTTATTTTGTTCCCATTGATGTAGATGGGGCATGCCCTCCACTATGCTTCCTGAAGTTGATGACTATATCCTTCGTTTTGTTGACACTGAGAGAGAGATTCTGTGAAGTTCTTGGGTTGTTTGTCCTTAGGTGTCCTCAGTGCTCTGCTAGATGTCTTCTGGTATGTTAATCGCTTATAGTGAGTATGTCATATAGTAAGAAGAAAATAAAATAAGAACAGAATATGCTGGAAACATTCAGTCCTGACAACCTCTGTGGTGAGAGAAGGTCAATGTTTTGAATTGAATATGGCTCTTCTTCACGACAGAAGGCCAGTGGTGGGTTATATGCTACTGAAAGACCAGCATCCAACCTATCACATGTCTACCTTATTTCAGTTCTCAGGAAGAATTATACTCAACCTGAAGAGTTAACTCTGTCCCTGTCTTGACAGACACTACCAGACCTGCTGAGTACAATCATAGAATTCCTACAGTGCAGAAGGAGGCCATTCAGCCCATCGAACCTGTACTGACCATAATCCCACCTGGGTCCTACCCCCGTAACCCCACACGTTTACCTTGCTAATCCCCCTGACACTTAGGGGCAATTTAGCATGGCCAATCAACCTAACCCACACATCTTTGGACTGTGGGAGGAAACCGGAGCACCTGGAGGAAACCCACGCAGACACAGGGAGAATGTGCAAACTCCACACAGTCAGTGACCCGAGGTCGGAATTGAACTGGGTCTCTGGCGCTACAAGGCAGCAGTACTAACCTCTGTGCTACCCTGTATCTGCAGCACTTCCTGTTTTCTTTAAAGATTTCCAGCATTCACTGTACTTTGCTTTTATATTCGTAAGAAGGAATCTCTTCTTCTTTCTGTGACCCTGGAAAAGTTACACTGCTCAGTGACTGATGAGAGACGCATCTAATTCTGACCATGAAACACAGAATTGGTCCTAATTCCTGTACGCCCGGAGGAGTTTGCTACACATGTCTGGTCTACAATAAGAACTGTCTGTCACTAATGGCTAGGGTTGCACTGTCTCTATTACAAAAACACAGCTGCACTGCAGTAGCCAAAGTGTTCAAATATTTGTCTGAACAACCTGTTCAATTCAATAAGACCAGGAGGAAGGGAATGTTCCAACTTTCCCCAGAAGCGTGCGTGATTATTATTTTATGGTGAACTTAAATTGTACAAAATAATATTTGCTTTAACACAAACTAGCTGAAGACTTAGTGGACAATTTTGGGTTAAACTATTGAAAATCAAACACACCTTTTTGGCAAATCACCACTTTGGGTTTAATGTTGTTCCAGGAGCTTCCCTTGCTCAGTTAACTGCTCTAAGTGAATGCCTCCTTTTATTTTAGTTTTTGTCACCGCACGTCTCCACCTCTAGAATTCCTTCTTTTTCAATTTTTCCATCTCCTTTGACCAAGCTTTCAGTCGCCCCTCCTCACAGCTCCATCTTTGACGTGGCGGCCATTTTTTGTCCAGTTAGGCTTGAAATATTTCCCCATGTTCAAACCACCTTATCATTGCAAATTGTTTTTTTATTTGTTCATGTGTGTGTCGCTGGCAAGGCCAGCATTATTTATTGCCCATCCCGAATTGCCCTGGAACTGAATGGGTTGCTAGGCCATTTAAGAGTCAAACCACATTGCTGTGGATCTGGAGTCACATGTAGGCCAGACCAGCAGAGGGGGCAGATTTCCTTCCCTTAAGGACATTAGTGAACCAGATGGGTTTCACTACGATCAGAAATGATTTAATGATCACATTAGACTAATCTCAGCTTCAAATTTCAACATCTGCTGTGGTGGGTCCACAAAGCATTATCATAAGACCATAAGATATAGGAGCAGAATTAGGCCATTTGGCCCATCAAGTCTACTCTACCATTTGGTCATGCTAATATGTTTCTCAATCCCATTCTCCTGCCTTTTCCCTTTAACCTTTGATCCCCTCAGCAATCAAGAACCTATCTATCTCTGTCTTAAATACACTCAATGACCCGGCCTCCACAGCCTTCTGTGGCAATGAATTCCACAGATTCACTGCCCTCTGGCTGAAGAAATTCTTCTTCGGTTGGCAAGTCGGGATCCCCATTTGAATAGATTTAAATATCATTTATGCCTTTACACCTGATCATTCCTCCTAGTCTGCTGCTGGGTTAATAGTAGCGGGGGGAATGAGATGGGATGAGGCTTTTAAGTGTGAACCACAGGCCTTTTCAACCAGAACTTAATTTTGACGGAGGCAGGAAGGTATGCCACCATCCTGCTTAATTAAATGCCGTTCCCAGCTCCAAACACGCCAGCAGGGAGAAAGAAGATTTTGCCCTATTTCTTTCCAAGAACTGACCAGAACAGTTCACATGCAACTTAAAACTTTGAACAATGATTACTGTTGTGTAGGGTACATAACCAATTTGGCTGTGTGGCACTGGCCTAAATGTTTGTTATTTTTTATTTTTTGAAAATAAATTTGGGTTTGGGATTTAACCTGTACAATGAAGATTAACCATGCAATACTTTTGGAATTAATAATCAATTAAACATTGACTCAGCATAGAGGTTTACAGCATGGC
Organism: Carcharhinus amblyrhynchos; assembly: GCF_965287045.1. Taxonomy (NCBI): domain Eukaryota; kingdom Metazoa; phylum Chordata; class Chondrichthyes; order Carcharhiniformes; family Carcharhinidae; genus Carcharhinus; species Carcharhinus amblyrhynchos. Next base: position 40,358,755 of record NC_137341.1, on the reverse strand, counting down.
CCAACTTGTCCATGCCCCAAGTTTATTTATTCGTCACAAGTAAGCTTATATTAACACTGCAATGAAATTACTGTGAAAATCACCTAGTTGTCACACTCCACCACCTGTTCGGGTACACTGAGGGAGAATTTAGCATGGCCAATGCATCGAACCAGCACATCTTTCAGACTGTGGGAGGAAACCAGAGCACCCGGAGGAAACCCAAAGCAGACACGGGGAGAATGTGCGGACTCCGCACAGACAGCGACCCATACCGGGAATCAAACCAGGATTCCTGGTGCTGTGAGGCAGCAGAGCTAACCAGTGTGCCACCAATATTCTCCAGTAAATGATTGCTAAATCCAAAAGAGAAAATGCTGGAAAATCTCAGCAGGCCTGGCAGCACCTTTGAGCTTTGACAAAGGTTCATCTGGACTCGAAACGTCAGCTCTTCTCTCTCCTTACAGATGCTGCCAGACCTGCTGAGATTTTCCAGCACTTTCTCTTCTGGTTTCAGATTCCAGCATCCGCAGTAATTTGCTTTTCCCCAGTGTTAATTGCTAATTGTTGGCTCTGGTAACTCCGTGTGACAGGGAAACGAAAAGTCACTTTCTACAATCTAACATGTGTATTGTAACCCGACAACTGAAGGAAGCAGTTGTCGAGTCACAATAGACACGTTAGATTGTAGAAAGTGACTTTTGAGCTGCTCATTTGAGAAAAGGTATTGGAGAAGGACCAATGCCCAGCAGTCATTGCGAGCACAAATAATTACTTTGCAAGGTAGCTTGCCTCGTAAGCATTTCCTGGACTACACTCTGGAATTATTGGAATGATCAATCTCCCCTCAAGCTCCCAGCCACTGGAACCATTCCAATGGAAATGCTTCAAATTCTTGGGTAAAGAAGGAGAAGGCCGCATTGACATTAATTTCAGAGTGGTTCGATCAGCCTGCGAGGTAAACAGTGGCTCATTTTGCTCGGCCAAATCTCTGAAATTGTGCCGTGGGAGTTGATGGCTTTGGCTTCAGGGCTTGTTGAAATTTGGAGCCAAACTGCAGACTCGGCCATGGAGATATATCGCTCCGTTTCCTAATAGCAGCAAGGGAAATGCAATGCAGAGCTTTTCTACTGAATGTTGCTGATAGCAGGGTGACTAAAACTCAGCTACAACCAGCCGTGTAACTTGGAAGGGAAGGGTATATATCTCTACTGGTCAAGGGTGGATATCTGGAATATATACACATCACAGAATAGAATCCCTGCAGTGCAGAAGAAATCATTCGATCCATCGAAATCATTCAGTTGCACTGATACTCCGAAAGAACACCTGAAATAGGCCCAATCCCTACCCTAAACCTGTAACCCCGCGCATTAATCATGGTTAATCTACTAATCTACACATCTTGGGAAGCTAAAAGACAATTCAGCATGGCCAATCGACCTTACCTGCACATCTTTGGCATCTGGGAGGAAAGTGGAACACCCAGAGAAGGGCAGCAGCACAGGGCAGAGGCAGACGGATGCAGGACTCACGATAGCCAGGAGGGGTGCAGTTGGGACCCACAACCAGGGCAGAGGGGTGGAGGGGCCCTATATCCAGGGCAGACGGGTGCAGAAGATCTGTAACCAGTGCAGTGGGGGCCTGCAGCCAGGGCAGAAGGGTGGAGGGACCCTATAAGCAGGGTAGTGGGGTGCAGAGGGCCTATAACCAGGGAAGAGGGCTACTGGGGGACTCTGCAGCCAGGGAAGAGGGGTGGTCTCAATGTGTCCCACTTCCTGATGTTCAGCCCCTCAATCAGGCACTGAGGCCGGAATTTTACCGGCCTGTCCGCCACGGGAATCAGAGCGAGCGAGGGGCGGAGCATGGAAAGGTCCATTCAACACAGGCGGGATTTTAACGTTTTGGGATGAGCGAGGCTGTAAAATCCTGCCCTGTCCTGCCTTGGGCTGACAAGTGGCAAGTAACATCTGCGCTAAGCAATGGCCATCTTCAACAAGAGAGAATCTAACCATCGCCTCTTGACATTCAGTGGCATTATCGGGACCACTTAATACCGGTGGTGACAGGATGAGACCCTGAAGAGTGCAGGAGAGCACGCCAGGACGATCACTAGACACAACTAAAAATGAGGTGTCAACCTGGTGAAGCTATATAACACAAGCCTACTTGTGTGCCAAACAGTGAGTAATGGACAGAGCTAAGCAATTCCATATCCAGCCATGAATGGTGGTGAACAATTAAATAACTCACTGGAGGAGGAAGCTCCACAAATATCCCCATCCTCAATGATGGAGGAGCCCAGCACATCAGCTCAAACCATAAGGCTGAAGCATTCACAACAATCTTCAGCCAGATGTGCCGAGTGGATGATACATCTTTGCCTCCTGCAAAAGTCTCCATCATCACAGATGTCACTCTTCATCCAATTCGATCCACTCCACATGATATCGAGAAATGGCTGAAAGCACTTGATAATGTAAAGGCAATGGGCCTTGACGATGTTCCAGCAATAGTACTGAAGGCTTGTGCTCCAGAACTTGCTGCTTCCTGAACCATGCTGCTCCAGTACAGCACTGGCATCTACCCGGCAATGTGGAAAATTGCTCAGATATGTTCAGTACACAAGAAATGGGACAAATGAAATCAGGCCAATTACCACCCCATCAGACATCAGGAAAGTGATGGAAGGGGTCATCTATAAAGCTACCAAGCACCACTTATCAGCAATAAACTGCTCAGGGTCCTCAGCTTAGCTTCCGCCAGGGTCACTCAGTTCCTGACCTCATTGTAGCCTTGGTTCAAACATGGGCAAAAGTGTTGATCACCAGAGGCGAGGTGAGAGTGACTACCTTTGACCAAGTATGGCATGAAGGAGTCTATGATAACCCTCATGAGATCCATGGGGAGTTGCTGATTGTTCTCCCTGTGTGAGATGTTGAGTATGAGTGGTCTACCCAACTGGAACTCATTACCTGAGCCTTTTATAAGGTAGACCCAAGACTGGGCCTGCTGAACTGTAGTCCCATACAGAGACTAGTGTGTGTGTTCACCACAATAGTGGTTTTACTTTGCATTCTGTAATAAACTATGTTTCTTTCCATTTGGGCTTCCCGTGTCAGTACAGAGCCCTAGCAAAACTGGAGTCCATGGGAATCGGGGGAAAGTTCTCCACTGGTTGGTGTCATACCTCGCACAAAGAAAGATGGTTGTGGTGGTTACAGATTAACCTTCTCAGCACCAGGGCAACACTGAGGGGGTGCCTTAGGGTAGTATTCTACGTCCTATTTTCAGCTGTTTTATCAATGATCTTCCTTCCATCGTAAGGTCAGAAGTGGGGGTGTTCGTCAATGATTGCATAATGTTCAGCACCATTCACGACTCCTCAGATACTGAAGCAGTCCATGTTCGAATGCAACAAGATGTAGACAATGTCTTGGCTTGGGCTGACAAGTGGTAAATAACACGCAGGTGCTAGGCAATGACCATCTTTAACAAGAGAGAATCTAACCATTGCCCCTTGACGTTCAATGGCATTACCATTGCTTGATTCCCCACTATCAAGATCCTGGGGGTAACCATTGACCAGAAACTGTGACCATCCAAACCCATGACCGTTACCACACAGAAAGACAAGAGCAACAGATAGTTGGGAAAACCACCACCTGGAGGTTTCCCTCCAAGTTACTCACCATCCTGACTTGTACCTATGTCACTGATCCTTCACTTATCGCTGGGTCAAAATCCTGGCACTCTCTCCCTAACAGCACTGTAGGTACACCCACATCTCAAGGATTGTGGTGAATCATGAAGGCAGCTCATCACCCCCTTCTCAAGGGCAACTAGGGATGGGCAATAAATGCTGGCCTAGCCAGATCACATCCCGTTAATAGCCTCAGTTGGTTTTAGGCTGGGAAATTCGATGATGGGCTTTCCCACCTAGAACTTAATTCTGGTAAATGTAGAAAGGTAGTCCTTCCTACCCCCAAACTCACCAACAACGAGAGCACGAGAGTTCACCCACAGTGTGGGCTTCGGGCACCCTTTAACTCCTGACTTTATTTATTATCAGGGTGGCACAAAGGTTAACACTGCTGCCTCACAGTGCCAGGGACCCGGGTTCGATTCCGGCCTCGGTCACTGTCTGTGTGGAGTTTGCACATTCTCCTTGTGTCTGCATGGGTTTCCTCTGGGTGCTCCTGTTTCCTCTCAAAAAATGTGCGGGTTAGGTGGATAGGCCATGGTAAATTGTCCCTTAGCCAGCAAGATTAGCAGGGTAAATAGGTGGGGTTACAGGGAAACGGCCTGGATGAAAATGTTGTTGATGTAGGCTTGATGGGCCGAATGGTCTCCTTCTGCACTGTAGAGATGCTATGATTATTGTCACAAGTAGGCTTACATTAACACTGTAATGAAGTTACTGTGAAAATCCCCTAGTTGCCACACTCCGGCACCTGTTCAGGTAGGTACACTGAGGGAGAATTTAATACGGCCAATGCACCTAACCTACAGGCTTTCCGGACTGCGGGAGGAAACGGAGTACCCAGAGGAAACCCACGCAGACACGGGGAGAATGTGCAGACTCTACACAGACAGTGACCCAAGCTGGGAATTGAGCCCGGGTACCTGGCGCTGTGAGGCAGCAGTGCTAACCACTGTGCCGACAAGGTTCAGAAGTCCACAGGGAAATTTCTGCTTAAGGTTCTCCGTTTTATGGTGGGCAGGAGTCATCTGAAGACCTGATTCTTGTCTCGCATTTCCCAGCTTGCATTCAGCCAGATCCAAGGAAGCTTTAAGATGATATAAAAACAAACCAATGGCTTTTAACGTCCCATCGAACGAAACAGCCCTGAAAATTACAAATACTGTCAAATCAAAACTCCTGAAAGCATTTTGATTTTCAAGAGATGCATTGAGCACCCTTGAAGCAGAATAAGCCAAAGATAACCGCCCAGACATCAGGGAGCCAGACGTCTGATTGATTGGCTGGTTATAGATGAGAGCAGCTTCATTACTTGGGAGTCCAGAGAACTGATGAATTATTGTTTGAAGAGGAATAATGGAAACTATTAAATTGTGAGAAAATGCCCATTATTTGTGTGAAATATAAGTACGTAATCATCAGGAAAACTGATATGATTAGCAGGGTTTTTTCATCCCATTTTCTCTGCTTATTTTTTTCTCTCCTGAAGACAGTGACGGGCTGGACTACATCAGCACAGAACCCCTTAGCCAAATGGTTACTTTTGCATGCAACCTAAACAGTGAAATCTTGTCAATAAGCTGTTGTAAGGGTGAATTAATAGATGTACTAAAATGGTGGCACAACGGTTAGCACCACTGCTTCGCGTCTTTAGGGACCCAGGTTCGGGTCACTGTCTGTGGGGGCTGCATATTCTTCCTGTGTCAGCGTGGGTTTCCTTCAAGTGCTCTGGTTTCCTCCCGGAGTCCCAAAGACGTACTGGTTAGGCGGATTGGCCACGCTAAATTGCCCCTTAGGGTCGCAAGGTTGGATGGATTAGGCCTGGGGAAATGTGGGGGGTTACAGGGATAGGGTGGGGAAGATGGCCTCTCTGTCAGGGAGTCAGTGCAGGTTCGATGGGATGAATGGCCTCTTCTGTAGGAATTAAATGACTCTATGGGTTGCAACACGCCTGCATACTTATTGTTTTAACATACATGAATTAAGAGCACATCTAGTTAAATGCTTTCCCTGAAGGATTTAAGATCAGCAGAAATCATCAGCAAGGTTCTTTACTTGTTGGAAGAATGGACAGCCTCTTGATCGGAGATAACAATTCTGCTTTTGGATGAAGGTTTAATAACAAACCTATGTAGACAAGATCAGAATTTTAAAACAATGTTCTGTGTACTGACTAACTGTATAAGCAGCCTGTGATCTGGTGGAGAGAGCAGTATTAGAATGCTCCCAGTGTGAGAGCTGTATTAGTGGAGAGTGCTGCTTCAGAGGTTTCTCTGGGGTAGTTCCTTCCATGCTGGAATCATGAATAAATTATTGTGACCTGTCCCTGGATCTGTTGTGGTTAGTTGGAAGATGCCCGCCACAACAGTGCATTATTGCCAAGTTCCACCCTCATCTCATCTCTATCCTCACTCCGTTTCTGCACTGGATTGTGATCAGGAGTGGCAAGCCTTGCCAATTCTCCCCTCTTATATCGGAGATAGAAACTCACTCCCCCAAACCTGGTGAACGTGACTCAAGCTTGGGCCTTTGGCTCCTGGTTCAATATTGCACCACACAACCTGCTCACTCACTGAGACACCATGGGATTGTTTTGTTAATTCATTCATGGGATTAATTGTCCGTCCCTGAGGGCATTGAAGAGTCAAGAATTATTTAAGATTGTTGTGGGCCTGGAGTCACATGTAGGCCAGAGTGGGAATGGATGGCAGATTTCCTTCCCTAAAGGACATTAGTGAATCAGATTTTTTTTTGAAATGGTTTCATGGTCATTATGAGATTTTTAATTCCAGATATTTTTTAATGTTGAATTCAAATGTCACCATCTGCCATAGTAGGATTTGAACCCATATCCCCAGAGATTTACCCTGGGTCTCTGGATTACTGGCCTATTGACAATACCACTACACCACCCGGTTCCTTGGCAAATGTTGCGTTTGACTCAGCTTGATTATTCCTGGCTTCTTCCCCACTTGTTCCTTAATTCCACTGACTGTTTCAAAAGATTCCGAGTTGGATAAAATTGTGTGCAATTTTGGTCTCCTTACTTGAGAAAGGATATACTGGCACTGGCGGGGGAGCAGGGGAGATTCACTAGGTTGATTCCGGAGTTGAGAGGGTTGGCTTATGAGGAGAGACTGAGTAGGCTGGAGCTATACTCATTGGAATTCAGAAGAGCGAGGGGAGATCTTATAGAAACATATAAGATTATGAAGGGAATAGATAAGATAGAAGCAGGGAGATTGTTTACACTGGCGGGTGAAACTAGAACAAGGGGGCATGGCCTCAAAATAAGGGGAAGCAGATTTAAGGCTGAGTTGAGGTTGAACTTCTTCACCCAAAGAGTTGTGAACCTGTGGAATTCCCTGCCTAGTGAAGCAGTTGAGGCTGCCTCATTGAATGTTTCTAAGGCACAGACAGATAGATTTTTGATCAGTAAAGGAATTAAGGGCTATGGTGAGTGGGAGAGTAAGTGGAGCTGAGTCCATGAAAAGATCAGCCATGATCTTATTGAATGGTGGAGCAGGCTTGAGGGGCCAGATGGCCTACTCCGGCTCCTGGTTCTTTTGTCCTTATAAGTTTGCGGGAAGCCAGTTGGCCAATCATCGTTTACCCATGCAGAAAAGAAATCTACAGCTTTCAAGGGCGGCACAGTGGTTAGCATTGCTGCCTCACAGCACCAGGGACCCACGTTCACTTCTGGCCTCGGGTCACTCCCTGTGCGGAGTTTGCATGTTCTCCCCATGTCTGCGTGGGTTTCCTCCAGGTGCTGAGTGCAAGTCAGGGACAGGCTGCATGGTGGCACAGTGGTTAGCAACGCTGACTCACAGCCCCAGGGACCCGGGTTCGATTCCCAGCTTTGGTCACTGTCTGTGCGGAGTCTGCACGTTCTCCCCATGTCTGCATGGGTTTCCTCCAGGTGCTCCAGTTTCCTCCCACAGTCTGAAAGATGTGCTGGTTACATGCGCTGGCCGTGCTAAATTCTCCCTCAGTGTACCCAAACAGGCATTTGAGTGTAGCAACTCAGGGATTTTCACATTAACTTCACTGCAGTGAAGTAAATCTACTTGTGACACAAATGAAATAAATTAAAATTTAAAACAAAAAAAACTTCATTTTAATGACTCCCCCATGACTTTTCTCCCGCGATGTGCTGGTGGGGTTAACCTTTTCATTCCTGGAGTTGCCCTGGAGGGTTAGTGACCCTATGGAGGGCTTCTTACTCATTCTGGAGTGAGGTGGCCTTGTTCTACTTGGCTGGAATCCACTTTGAGAAGCGACTGCCATAAAAATAACATACCACTGACAGTTAACAGGGCAATCTCTTTGCAGCATCACAGATGAAAGATTTATTGTAGATTGTGTGCTTAAATCCACACGGGACTCCCTTGTTAGATACTGCAGCTGCTCCCAGGATGACCTGACTCAGGAGAGGCAGAAATAGAGATTGTTACAGTAATATACTTTTAATAAGTGATTGTGTATCAGCTTACACAGAAAAGCAGTCTTACTCTTCATCGGTGCTTGGAAGCCGAGATGTTAACAGCACGTGTCCCGGAGTTTAACCAGATGATGTTTCATTTTTTTCCCTCAGTGTCACGGTGATCCACTTTTACATGAAGGACTTACACTCAGGAAAGAGGCTTGGTGGGTCAAGGTTAAAGTCTGTCTGCGTTATTGAGAGGGAGATATAGAATCCGTATAGTCCCTACAGTGCAGAAGGAGGCCATATGGCCTATCGAGTCTGCACTAACCACAATCCCACCCAGGTTCTATCCCCATAATCCCATGTAATTACCCAAGCTCGTCCCCCTGACAGCAAGGGACAATTTAGCATGGCCAATCCACCTAACCTGCACATCTGTGGACTGTGGGAGGAAACCGGAGCACCCGGAGGAAACCCACCCAGGCACGTGGAGAATGTGCACGTTCCACACAGATAGTGACCCAAGCTTGGAAGCGAACCTGGGTCCCTGGCACTGTGAGGCAGCAGTGCTAACCACTGTGCCGCCTGTGATATTGGGCAGAGCTACAGCAGATTAGACCATCATTCAAATATTGTTACGTGCTTGTCTTACAAAAAAAAAGTTGTTGCATGCAAGCTTTACGATTAGAAGCTGTCCAATTAATTATCATGCATTCAAACAGGAGGAAGTAAACAATAAATATTTTATAAGCTGAAATAGGAAGATATGAAACATGAATATGAATCTAAACGAAAGTAAGTGCGACTAAATATTCATCCTTTTTGATTTGATTTATGATTCACATGTATTAGTGCACAGTGAAAAGTATTGTTTCTTGCACAGTATAGAGACAAAGCATACCATACAGAGGGAAGGAAAGGAGAGAGTGCAGAATGTAGTGTTACAGTCATAGCTAGAGTGTAGAGAAAGATCAATTTGATATAAGGTAAGTCCATTCAAAAGTTTGATGGCAACAGGGAAGAAGCTGTTCTTGAGTCAGTTGGTACATGGCCTCAGATTTCTATATCTTTTTCCCGATGGAAGAAGGTATGTCCGGAGGGCATGAGGTCCTTGATTATGCTGGCTTCTTTTCCGAGGTAGCGGGGAGTGTTGACGGAATGGGAATGGGAGGTTGGTTTGCATGATGGATTGGGCTTCGTTCATGACCCTTTGTAGTTTCTTGCGGTCTTGGACAAGTGGAAACCATACCCAGTTGTGATACATCCGGAAAGGATGCTGGGTCTGTTGACTAGGAGAGAGGTGAGGGTGTCTATCCTTGACCTTAAGGCAACATTGAACTGAGTTTGGCATCAAGGAGTCTGGGTAAAATTGAGTATTAAAGGGTAAACTCTCCACTGGTAGAAGTTGTACCTGGCACAAAGTCCGGTGGCTGTGGTTTTTGGAGGCCAATCATCTCAGCCCCAGGACATCGCTGCAGGAGTCCTTCAGGGTAGTGTCCAAGGTCCAACTGTCTTCAGCTGATTCATCAATGACCTTCCATCTATCAGGTCAGAAGTGGAGATGTTCACAAATAATTGCACACTGTTCAATACCATTTGCTACCCTTCAGATACCAAAGCAGCCTATGTCCACATGCATCAAGACTTGGACCATATTGAAGCTTGGACTGACAAGTGGCAAGTAATATTCGTGTCACACAAGTACCAGGCAATGACCATCTACAACTAGGAGTGTGATGGCCTACTCTCCACTTGCCTGGATGAGTGCGGCTCCAGCAACACTCAAGAAGCTCAACATCATCCTAAAGAAAGCAGTCAGCTTGAGTGGCACTCCATCCAGCATCTTCAATTTTCACTCCCTCTATTTTGGGTCAAAACCTTGGAACTCCCTCCCTAACAGCAGGGAATGCAACACTTCACGAAGGTGATTCGCCACTTCTCAGGGGAGATTAAGGATGGGAAACAAATGGTGGTCTGGCCAGCGATGCCTGTTTCCTTGAGTGCCTGCTTGTTGAATTCTTCTTCTTGGAGTGTGGCCGTTATTGACAGCAAAGAGATTGATGGGTAGATTTTTATGTTAGTTATAGAACTCCACTCCGTACACAATCAGAATCCACAAGAGATACGTGGTAATGGCATCCCCCACTATGTGGTGAATTCTGCACCACAACTGGATGTAGTTTAAAAATGAGGGAAAGCTAAATATTGTTCAGCTTGTTGTCCAAGAGTAAGGCTGACTCAAGCGATATGATGAAGGCAGATGCAATAAGCTTGTTACTTGACAAAATAGCGTGTTGTTCTATGCTCCTTGCCTATCTCTGTAACTTCCTGTAACTCCTGGGAACTTTGTATTCCTCCCATGCTGGCCTCTTGTGCCCCACTGTAGGTGGCTATGCCTTTGGTTGCCTGAACCCTAAGCTCTGGAATTTCCTCTCTAACGCTCTCTACGTCCTCTTTTGCTCCTTGAAACCCACGCTGTAGCTGTGGTGATTGTCCCTTTGAGGGTAACACAGCAAAGCAAGGGTCCCTAGCCTGGGTGACTCAGAATGGGGAATCGCCCCAGGGGGAGGGGTTCTGTTAGACAGGAGACATTCCAGAACTGCCAGCGGACTTGCTGCTGCTCTTGTAGATCCCTGTAAATAAACCCTTTACTGTTCACTTCTGAAGCCTCTGAAAGTGCATTCATAGAATCCTACGGTGCAGGACAAGGCCATTTGGCCCATTGAGTCTGCACTGACCACAATGCCATCCAGGCCCTATCCCTATAACCACATATGTTTACCCTAGCTAATCCCCCTGACACTAAGGGGCAATTTAGCGTGGCCAATCTACCTAACATCTTTGGACAGTGGGAGGAAACTGGAGCACCAAGAAGAAACCTACGCAGACACGGGGAGAATGTGCAAACTCCGCATTGACAGTACCCAAGCTGGGAGTCGAACCCTGGGTCCCTGGCGTTGTGAGCTAGCAGCGCTAACCACTGTGCCACTGTACCTCTAGATTCTGAACTCCATTGGTCATAATTGCCTGCCCAATCAGGGAGTCTCACCTGTGTACACATATGGGAGCGTCAGGTCCACTGGTGGTCTGGATTCTGACATTGTAACTGAAGCATTCTTGGAGTAGAATTGAGTTTGTAATTAAAGGAAACCTGGTAAAGGGACACCGGCCTCTGAGGAGTTATTTCACTAGGTATACGGACAGATCTATCAGAGGGAAAAAGAGGGAATCTCTCCTCAAGGCCCTGTCATAGACTCCTTACAATGCAGAAGGCGGCCATTCGGCCCATCAAGTCTGCACCGACAATCCCACTCAAGCCCTATTCCTGTAACTCCACATATTTACCCTGCTAATCCCCCTGACGCTGGGGTCAATTTAGTGCCAGTCTAACCGCACATTGGGAGGAAACCAGAGCACCCGGAGGAAACACGGGGAGAATGTGCAAACTCCACAGTTAGAGGCCCGAGGCTGGAATTGAACCCGGGTCCCTGGCGCTGTGAGGCAGCAGTGCTAACCACTGTGCCACTCTGATGACTGCCACATGTGCCTCTTTGCCAGCATTGCCACTTGTTTGCCAATCGCAGTTTTAACAGGTCCTTAATCAAGTCCGCTGGGCTTCACTGGGAGGTTTCCTTTTTAAGTAATTGCAAAGCCAAGATAGCAGGAGCCTGCTCCTTGAGTCCTCACACTCGGCCACATTAGATTTTGGGGGAGGAGGGGTTGCTTTAGGCACTACTCGTATTAAACGTTCATTGGCCGTCAGCAGCAAAGACAGCGCTGACCTATTTGAGCAGTCTGTTTCATTAGTAACACAGGCTCAGCTAACCTGTGGAAACGCACACACACGCCTTCCAACAAAAACAAAACCCGGCATTTTCTCCAAACTCCTCCCGATACTCGCTGACTCTCCGGCCCAGGATAAACAGAGCGCATTCCTGTTTGCAAAGGCTGGCCGTGCCTGTGGCCTGATTTGCTTTGATTCCTGCCCTGCAGACGCGTGCTTTACCGGAAGGGAAGGCGAGGGCCTCCTGGAAATATGAACAAGATATACGCAGGGGACTTTGAAGCTGAACAGTGCTACATTGTGAACTGTCCTCGGGCATATAGCAGCAAAAATAACATGGCTGGCGGAATCGACCGGGACAGACATTTCACCGTCCGAGACTACCCCATCCATTGGACCCTCATATTGCTTCCAGTTGATAAATCTGGACTGTGCAGTGTCCCAGGAAAGGGGATACTGTTTCTGCAGCGATCCCACGCTGCGAGGGCGAACAGCAGCAGTATGAATTGATAACTTGACATCTATATGGCGCCTTGAACAAAGGAACATGTCTCGAGAGACCTTATGAGGGTGTACGGCCAAACAAATGGACACTGAGTCAAAGAAGGGGGGATAACCTCAGGCGTAATCGTGGTCAAGGGAGGATCTGTGGCGGGGATTGCCGGAGGCACAGTGCGGTGGGGTGAAGGGGCAGGGTGGGGGAGCTGCACAAAAAGCTAGAAGCAAAGCAATAGAGAGTTCAGTTGGGTTTGCAGGGTTGAAATAGGGACAAGGCCGCAAAGTGATTTAAGCACAAGTGTATACATCTTAAATTTGAGGTGATGGAGCTGGAGTAGGCCAGGGTAATCAACAAAGGGCGGCACGGTGACATGGTGTTTAGCACTGCTGCCTCAGAGTGCCAGGGACCTACGTTTGCTTCCAGCCTCGGATGTCTATGTGGAGTCTGCATGTTCTCCCCATGTCTGCGTGGGTTTCCTCCAAGCCTCCGGGTTTCCTCCCGCAGTCCAAAGATGTGCAGGTTAGGTGGATTGGCCATGCTTAAAATTGCTCCTTAGTGTCGGGGGATTAGTGGGGTAAATACGTTGGGTTACAGGGATAGGGCCTGGGCGGAGTTGTTGCCAGTGCAGGCCCGATGGGCCGAATGGCCTTCTGTGTGCAGGGATTCTATGATTCTAATGAACGGGAGTTGGTGGGGGATTGTTGTAAGATGGACCAATCATAGTTAATCACCATTCGAGTTGATGTAAGTAAAAGTGTCAGCGCAAGTTTTTTTGAGCCTTTGCCCAGCTTTTTGTTTGTAGCTGTGAATGTTCTGAAATGCTGAGTAAAATATTTATCTCGCGTTGTAAATAAACCAACCGACTCTCTGTTTCTTCTCTCTGCCTTCTCAGCACTTGTCAAAGTGCCTCCTGTTCTAACTCATTATTTCCTGTGAACTGAAGCCTCTGGGATTCCTGTACCCTGGCTAAGCCTCTCCTTGCCTCTAATATCAGCCAGACTTCAAGTATACACAGTGGCAGCAGCGAAAACACTGCAGCAAAACTTCTCTCTTTATCTTGGTGGCATGCTGCAGTTCCAGCCTTCCCCCTTCAGCAGCGTTTTTTGAGATGGCGGATATATTTAACTGAACCCTCCCTTGTCCACTGTGGCCAACAAGAAAACCCAACGCCTAAAATTACACTGATTCAGGAAGAAAACCTCTCTGTACATCTTGTTGGTAACTGCACTCTGTGTGCCATTCTCTGCCACATACTGAAATCCTTCTGGCTTACTGTCAACCAGTGCCATTATTTTGTCATATTAATTCATGGAACATGGGCATCGCTGAGCGACCATTATTTATTGCCCATCTCTAGTTTGCTCGAGATCAGTTGAGAGCCAACCACATTGCTGTGGCTCTGCAGTCACATGTAGGCCAGACCAGGTAAGGACAGCAGATTTCCTTCCCTAAAGGGCATTAGTGAGCCAGGTGAGTTTTTCCCGACAATGACTTCATGGTCATCAGTGGATTCTTAATTCCAGATTTTTTTTTGATTGAATTCAAATTTCACCATCTGCTGTGACAGGATTCGAACCCCGGTCCCCAGAACATTAGTCGAGTTTCTGGATTAATAATCTAGCGATAATACCACTAGGCCATCGCCTCCATGTATATAACTTGATGCACTATCAATATCTTGTGGTGTGTGATACATAACAGAGAGTAGGATCATTGGCTGGGATTGACTTCACTTCGATTGAAGAGATTGGTTTTCAATCAATGGCTAAACTCATAACAGTGTGACAAGTATCGGCCGGCATTGGTTCGATTTGTAACATTCTTGCCGCCAAGAGAAGAAGCTTTTGGGTTATGGTCCCACCAAGGTGTCTGGGAATAAAGTCTAAACTCCGACGATGATCTGAGGGTATCATTTTCTTTAAGGTAAGATGTTAAATGGAGACCCAGTCTTCCATCTTGGGTGGACACTGGAGATTTCTAAGGAAGATCAGATTCCCCTCGGTATGTCATCATTGATGGGCAGTCTAAGTTAATGAGTCTGCTGCTTGAGTTGCCTCCTTCATCCCAGTGGCCTCAAGATTGAAATCATAGAATCCCTACAGCACCAGAAGTGGCTGTTTGGCCCATTGAGTCTGCACTGATTTTGACAGAGCGTCCCATCCAGGACCTATCCCCGTAACTTCATATAACCTGCTAATCCCCCAGACCTACTCATTTTGCAACACTGATGAGCCATTTAACATGGCCAATCCACCCACCCGCCACATCTTTGGGACTAAGCAATTTAGCATGGCCAGTCCACCTAACCTGTATATCATTGGAGTGTGGGAGGAAGCCAGAGCATCCGGAAGACACTCACGCAGGCATGGGGTGAACGTGCAAACTCCACACAGACAGTCAGCCAAGGCTGGAATCGAACCCGGGTCCCTGGTGCTGTGAGGCAGCAGTACTAACCACTGTGCCACTGTGCTGCATATCGGTCTTGTTGATTAGGCATGACCATAGCAACATAGAAAATAGGTGCAGGAGTAGGCCATTCGGCCCTTTGAGCCTGCACCACCATTCAATATGATCATGGCTGATCATGCACTCCCACTTTCCCTCCATACCCCTTGATCCCTTTAGCCATAAGGGCCACGTCCAGCTCCCTCTTGAACTGATCTAATGAACTGGCCTCGACAACTTTCTGTAGTAGAGACTTCCACAGGTTCACAACTCTCTGAGTGAAGAAGTTCTTCCTCATATAAGTCCTGAATGGCTTACCCCTTATTCTTAGATTATGACCCCTTGTTCTGTAGTTCCCTAATATCCTGTAAATAAGATTAAGTACATTTAATACATGTCAAATGTTTCATAATGAGTTATAGAAAATGCTTGACCATTTATATTTTAACAGAACTATCAACTGTAAATGGTAAAAAAAAATTTACACTTTGGATGCAATGGTACTGCACAGCTTTCACAGCCAATGTTGTGAGCAATTAGCACTCACTTCACTTCATTTGCCCTTACATTATTTACATATCACTTCGTAACCCTATTGCACTCTGAACCCAGATGTGCCACATGTGGCCCCGGGCCACAGGATGCCCACCACTGGTCCAGATCGATATTTATCTCACAACTAACTTCGTTTGGGGCGGCACGGTGGTGCAGCAGTTAACACTGCTGCCTCACAGCTCCAGGGACCCGGGTTCAATTCCGGCCTCAGGATCACTATCTGTGCAGAGTTTGCATGTTCTCCCCATGTCAGCGTGGGTTTCCTCCTGGTGCTCCGATTTCCTCCCACAGTCCAAAGATGTGCATTCAGGTTGATTGGCCATGCTGAATTGACTATAGTGTCAGGGGGATTAACACGGTAAATATGTGGGGTTACAGGAATAGGGCCTGGAATGGATGTGGTCAGTGCAGACTCAATGGGCTAAATGGCCTCCTGTAGGGATTCTATGATTAGAAAAGAAATTATCTGAATAGTATCTCATTACTGTTTGTGGAATTATTGTATGCAAATTGGCTGCCTGGACCACAAGTTTGACCTGATTTTTGCCAAGTGTGCTTGTATTCACGGTATGTTGGTGAGGGTTTGGAGGAAGGTGAGGTCTCAGAGGCCCATGAGGATATGGCTTTTGCGGAGTTGAAGTTGATTCCATTGAAAATAAAAGAGATTGGGAAGGAGAAGAATATTAACTTTGGATTCCATATGGTGAGGTGGTGGCATACTGGTAGTGTCACTGGACTAGTAATCCAGACAGCCAAGGCAAGATCTTGGGGATCTGGATTCAAATCCCACCATGGCAGATGGTGAAACTTGAGTTCAGTAAAAAAACTGGAATTAAAAGTCTAATGACCATGAAAACATTGTCGATTGTTGAAAAAACTCACCTGATTCACTAATACCCTTTGGGAAAGGAAATCTACCATCATTACCCAGTCTGGCCTACATGTGACTCCAGAGCAACAGCAATGTGATTAACTCTTAAAAATACCCTCTGAAATGGAGGCAGTTAGGGATGGGCAATAAATGCTGTCCCAGCCAGTGATGCCTACATCCCATAAATAAATAAAATAAAAATTCCAGTCCCATCTTATTCTCGAGCAGATGTTTTGTGTTTTAAGCTCCGGGCTCAATTCATTTTGAGTGTTGAACAATTAAGTATGATTTGACACAACCACCGTAAATTTTATTTATTAGTCATAAGCAAGGCTTACATTAACACTGCAATGAAGTTACTGTGAAATTCCCCTAAGCGCCACACTCCGGCACCTGTTTAGGTCAATGCATCTAACCCACAAATCTTTGGACTGTGGAAGGGAACCAGAGCGCCTGGAGGAAACCCACGCAGACATGGAGAGAACATGCAAACTCCGCACAGACAGTGAACCAAGGCGGGTATCGAACCCAGATCCCTGGCGATGTGAGCCATACTATTGTTGGAAATGGAACGGTGTAGAGTACATGCCTATATTTATGGTTGTCTTTGATCTCTGTTTGATTATGTCAATGCATAATCTTTTCCATGCTGGGTGCAGTAAAGGAATTTAAATCATAAAAAAAGTTTTTGACTTTACCACAATGACTAGACTTCAAAAATGGTTGCAAATCACTCTCGACATCTTGGGGTGTTGAAAAATTGCCACAAGTAAGTCTTTCTACTGAGCAGAATACACCCTCAACTTACATCACTATGGGCAAATTCTGCCCTTACAGCCAGATTAGACAGTAGTAGATTAAACCCCAATTGTCACTGCTCCTTAAAACCTGCTACATCCATCCTAATCGGCATGGTGGCACAGTGGTTAGCACTGCTGCTTCACAGTGCTAGGGATCCGGATTCAATTCCAGCTTCCGGTCACTGGGTGTGCATGAGTTTCCTCTGGGTGTTCTGGTTTTCTCCTACGGTCTGAAAAACATCCATTGGCCATTCTAAATTCTCCCTCAGTGCACCCAAAGGAGCACCGGAATGTGGACGCTACGGAATTTTCACAGTAACCTCATTGCAGAGTTAATGTAAACCCACTGGCAATACTAATAAATAAAAGGACTATGTAGTCAGATTGTATTGCAGACAATTTAGTTGGCATGTAATTTGTTTGGAAAACAACCTCTCCCCAGCGTGAACTTGCTGGTCTCTCAGGTGGTTAGACGAATAGCCAAATTTATCTCAGGAAGGATGTTCTTGCTATAGACGGAATGCAGCGAAGGTTTACCAGACTGATTCCTGGGCCAAAAGGTCTGTCATCTGAGGAGAGATTAAGTTAGTTTGGATTACATTCATTGGAGTTTCGAGGAGTGAGAGGGGTGCTCATAGAAACTTATAAAACTGTAACAGGGTTAGACAGCGTAGCTTCAGAAAGAATGTTCCCAGTGGTGGGGGGAGTCCAGAATTAGGGATCAAAGTTTGAGGATAAGGGGTAAACCTTTTAGGACTGAGGTGAGGAGAAATTTCTTCACCCAGTGAGGGCGGTGAATATGTGGAATTCACTACCACAGAAATGCCAAAACATTTCAAGAAGAAACTAGATATAGCTGTTGGGGCTAAAGGGCTTAACGGATATGAGAGGAAGCAGGGGAATCATGATATTGAATTGGATGATCAGTCATGATCAAAATGAATGGTGGAGCAGGCTCGAAGGGCCAAACGGCTTACTCCTGCTTCTAGTTTCTATGTGTTTCAATCATTGGTTGTCTCATCAGTGAAATATTTGAGTGCAAGAAGCATAATTAAGTGTTAACAATGTGAAATATATGTTGAACATTTAGACCTCTGGGATATATATGGAGCTCATTACACACTGAAATGAAGATTTTTTATTTTGTAGTTGGGTTACTCATACCCGGGCTTCACATCATTAAGGGAGCTGTGCCCCCGGGGTGACTGAGCAGCCTGCTTCAGTTTCTGGTAATTGCTTTCATCTGAAGGTGCCTGATAATGAGCTTTGGTCAATAAATTCTGCAGATACTGTTTCCAGTCATGAATGGCGGACATCAAAAGAATGAAATAATTTTGCACCCAGTTGTCCATCAGTGCAGGCCGGTCACCCCTTTTGAGAACCCCTCCAGCATCAATCCAAATGCCAGGTTTCATCTCCTGCCCCAGTCACTTCCGCGATCTACCACCTCTCCAGTGGGCCGAGATAGAGGCATGCCCAAGGTGTGATTAATAGATTGCAGCTTTGGAGCGTGGAAGCGTTCAGAGTCCCAGCTTTGATGTTTAATAGTCTGACTTTATTGATATCTTTGATGTTTAATAGGAGTGAGAATTTTTTTGGAAACTCCATTTTGTAAAACCTGATGTAGAAAAACGTTTCTCGCCTAATTACAACAAGCAATTTCAGCAGCTTACGGTCAACTGGTGACATAGAATTTCAGCTTCCGTGAGGGAGGATTTTACAGGTAGGGATGGAGGAAAGGTATGTGAAGCAGAACGCAGTGGCTAATACATTGCCTCCCCAATGCAGCAAGGAATCAGGCAAAATGTTTGCCCTGAGGCCTGTTGAGGCCCTTCGGGCCTGTTTCCCCTCTTCATCACCACATCAAGATGGGCATTGGGAAATGGGACAATGGAGGCCAGGCCCCTCTTTCATGACTTCAGGTTTAGCAGTGGGGAAGGAGAGAGGATGTACCTCATTTGCCCTGTGTCCATTAGGGCAACAACCCCTCCCTTCCCAACGTGGTATCCCCTCGCTTGTGCATTCCACTCCCGCATCCTCTTCCTCCCCACATCTTCAGGGTCTTCGATTCCCTCGCTGACCAGAAGCCCTGGATTGGTCCGCTATCTGTTAGCCTGAATTGTACACTCCCCCTGTCGGGTATTAAGAAGGGGCCAGTGTGAAATTGTGTGGACAGTATCCTTTCTAGAATCCCACCTGCCCTGTTGCGGACACAATTTTATGCTGGGGCAGACTAGACTTATGATGGAAAGAACACCCTTGCCTTTATTGAGGCTCTTAAGTCTGAAGGCCACTTCAGGGCCTGTTCATGCCCTGCCTCGGGCAAGGCGAACCCTGGAGAACTGAGTGAGGGTGGGAAATAAAACAAATCCCTGGCCTCGATCTTGGGTGGGAAGTGGGGGGAGCCCTCCCCTCATGGACCAGCCACCTCTGGACCTTCCTCCCTACCTCCCACTCCCCCCTCCCACCCCAGCCCCCTTTCCCATGGCCCTCCCCTGGACTGCTGCCACATGCCTCACACTGGCCCCCTGTACTTAGCCCCAGGCACACCTCTTCCAGCAATCTGATTGGCCTACAGTGCTCCAAGGTGGGACTTCCTTCCACATGCGGACAGGAGCCCCACCTGTTGCTAACCTACGCTGGTGCAAACACAAAATGACAGTGGGCATGTTGGAGTCAGCAGGGGTGTATTCCCTGCCGACTCCGGATGATAGAGGTTCAGCTCCCGCCCTCCGAAAAAATTTACGCCACGGTCATTTCCTCAGGATTCCTATGTAATCCCGGAAATGGCAACTATTTGGCCAGCTGCTCTGGAGAGTGGGTCTTCCCCTCCCTGAAAGGTGGAAGGCTGACCCTCAGTGGGTTAAGACCACCTCTCAATGCAATATCAGGGCAGCCATCTCCGGTGGCACAGTCATTAGCACTGTTGCCTCACCGCGCCAGGGACCCAGGTTCAATTCCCGGCTTGGGCCACTGTCTGTGTGGATCTACGGGTTCTCCCCATGTGGGTTTCCTCCGGACGCTCCAGTTTCCAACTACATTCCGAAAGATGTGTTGGTTAGGTGCATTGGCCGTGCTGAATCTCCCTCAGTGCACCCGAATAGGCGACTAGGGGATGTCCACAGTAACTTCATTGCAGTGTTAAGGTAAGAGTATTTGTGACACTAATAAACAAACTTAAATACGATTTAAAAGAAAAGATGGTGTTACTTTAACGAATGGAAAAATTTGACAAAACCTGAATGAAAAGATATGCATTGTAGATTTGCCTGTAGTAGATCTGCCTTAAATCCACTGCCTTAGAAAAAGAGCTAATGTGTTCCTGCTTCTGCTCACTGATAAAAGGGAGTCCCTGAGACTAGTGTTGGTCTGCATGTGCTGCTGGCAATACCTTGTCGATGTAATGCAGGAAGAGTCAAACTGGGACCTGATGCACCCAAACCTGGCTGGGCAACATTGCATGGAGCGTTTCCATTAAATATTCATGTGGATTGTTCAATGAATAATTTACGTGGATTTTTTTTCGTGATAAGATGAATAATTTTTCCAAGGATATTTAAGAGCAGTCACCTTGAGGGGTGCTTATCTGCAGAGAGACGGTGAAGAAGAGGTAATGTCACTAATGGGATGGTAAATCTGAGGGCCAAGCTAAAGCCCCGGCAGCACAAATTCCAAACCCATCGTGCCAGCAATTTTGGTTAATAAAATGGGATTCAAAGGCTAGTCTCATGGTGGCCGTAAAACCATCGCCCTCATCAGTTGTCTTAAAAATGCGGTGCATCAGTTGTTTGCCTCTGTGTCATTCTCTGCACCCCCACCCTACCACCTCCCCTGACCCTGCCACCACCACCGCCCTGCCCCCCCCACCACCACCACTCAGCATCCCTAAATTGCAATTAAATTTATTTATTAGTTTATTTATTAGTCCCGAGAAGGCTTAGTGAACACTGCAGTGAAGTTACTGTGAAAATCCCCTAGTCGCCACACTCCGGCGCCTGCTCAGGCACACTGAGGGAGAATTTAGCATGGCCGATGCATCTAACCAGCACGTCTTTCAGACTGTGGGAGGAAACCGGAGCACCCGGAGGGAATCCATGCAGACATGGGGAGAATGTGCAGACTCCGCACAGATAGTGACCAAGGCTGGAATTGAACCAGGGCCCCTGGCGCTGTGAGGCATGATGTGGAGATGCCGGCGTTGCTGTGACAGTAGCGAATGCTGTGTAGCAGTAGTAGAGATGCTGTGAGGCAGCAGTGCTAACCCCTGTGCCACCCTATTCTAAATGTGTGTCTATAGATCAGGTATCTTTAATCAAGGAATGCACTGAGATGGGGCTCGTGGAAATGTCTAATGTGTTTATTCATTTGAGTTGGTGGGAGGAGCAACTATGTGTATTTCCAGTGACAGGGGAGATTCTCAATGATCAGTATCAATAATACTTCCAGTAGCTAGACAGGGAGCTAGTTAATACCTAATGAGGTGTTAAACCACTCTGTTGAGATGAACAACAAGTTGCTTGTGATGGGGTGTAATAATCGACTCTTAAAGTGTGTATAAGGAACGGCAAGCTGTAAATTTAGATAACATTCCCTCAGTGTGTTTGCAAGTAACGTACAGAGGAATTTTCCTAATGTGAAAGATTAATGGATCCCTGGGTTTGGCCACATCAGAACCATGGTGTTCAAACATGTTCCAAACCATGGTGGAGAAAACCTGGAGCAGATTGCAATTGTTGACTGCACTTCTGATTAAATTACTGTGTGAAAATTGCTGGTGGGGTCTAACCTTTTCCTGCCTTTTTTTTTAGAAAGGTTTATTTATTAATGTCAAGAGTAGGCTTCCACTAATGCTGCAATGAAGTTACTGTGAAAATCTACTAGTCACCACACTCCAGTGCCTGTTCGCATATACTGGTCCCTGGCACTGTGAGGCAACTGTGCTAACCGCTGGGGTTGAAAATTAGCCTCAGTGATGGTGACCATTGTCGATTGCCGTTAAAAACCCATCTGGTTTATTAACCTCCTTTAGGGAAGGAAATCTACCATTCTCCTGGCCTGGTCTACCTTCCGAGAGAAAAGGTTCCTCTCATCTCTGTCTTAACTGGGCGACCCCTTACTCTGAGATTATGCCCTCTGGTCCTGGACTCTCCCACAAGCAGAAACAACCTCTTGGCATCTATCTTGTCAAGCCCTGAGAATCCGATATGTCTCAATAAGGTCGCCTCTCATTCTTCCAAACTCCAATAAGTACAGGCCCAACTTAATCAACCATAAGAAAATCTCTCCATACCCAGGATCAACATAGTGAACTATTTCTGGACTGCATCCAATGCTGGCATATCTTTCTTCCCACAATCCAAAGATGTGTGGGTTAGGTTGATTGGCCGTGCTAAATTGCTCATTAGTGTAAGGGGGATTAGCAGGGTAAATATGTGTGGTTACAGGGATAGGGCCTAGATGGGATTGATGTTGGTGCAGGCTTAATGGGCCGAATGGTCTCCTTCTGCAATGTAGGGGTTCTATGTCGAGGATCTGGATCACGCTACCTGAGAGGATGGTGGAACCAAATTCGATAGCTCCCTTCAAAAGAGAATCAGATATGTTCTTGAGAAAGACACGTTTGCCGATATAGGGGGAAACAGCAAGGATGGCAAAGTTTGAACAGGATGTTGCAATGGCTTCAAATAGCGGGTGACATGGAAGCATTACTGGGCCCTTAGTGCCTTCGTTTTCCAGGTCTCTTCCTGGCAACTGCCCAGAGTGCCGGGATTGAAATCAAGATCTTTAACCAGGAATCTCAATGCAAGCTGAGGTCATGTCACTCTCCTGGGTTGTGGCACTTACTTGAGTACATTAGTAAGTAGTACAAGCACATTTAATTCACTACTGTTAAGCTGACCTCAGTAACACCAGACTGCAATAATAGTCTGAAATTTGCAGCCTTGCTACTCATAAGCTCCTTAAGTTATTCAGTCATAACTGGTTGCACCATAACTGTTAAGGGAGTTTTGAGAGTGTTGTTGCTATTCATTATTCCTAATCAAAGCACCAGAAATACAAGAGGGAATTGTTGTAATAGGACTACAGAATGAACAAACTGCTTCCTAATACAGATGCGGTCGAAAATGACCCCTATTAATCATCGGAATGAGCAATGAATAATTATAAAGATATAATAACTGCAAACACTTTACAAAATTTAATTGGAACATTGCCCCCCCAAACACCAGACTCCTGATCAAATTCTTCTCTCAAGTTTGGAACTGTGGACGGAATTCCCCAATTTTGAAAGCAAGTGCCATCGGGAACGTGGAGTGTTTCCCGCTGTGGCGGCTGGTAGGATCTTCCAGCCCCGACATCATTATTTATGCAGCAGAGTGTTTCACACCGTATTCAGTGATGGGGCAGGCCTGGATGGCGTGCCCTTGTCTCCAGGTGCCATATTGAAAAGGCGCCCAAGCTCGCTGACCTGTTACTGAAGAGGGAAGGTGGACCTCCTGAGAATGAAGGTAGATCTCCGGGAACATTTTGAGACTGGAAGGTGGACCCCATCCAGGAGTCCACCTGCAAATACTTCCTCCCCTCTGCCATGGTGTTCCAGGGTTGAGGGCGACCCCATCCTGAATCCGGCATTGGTCAGATAGGTCCTCATTTATGCACACCATGTTGTTCTGAGTGTGTTTTCCCACCAGCATCATGGTGAATCTGGCATGGAGGGGGTCACTGGGGGAAAGCAAATGAGGTTCACATTGGCCCCTGGTGGATTTTCCTATCCGTCATAGCAGGTACCGGTGGAAGATCCCGCTGTAAGTTCACCCTGGCATGAACCTGGCCATTTTTGGCCATCCCACCATATCTTCCCACTGTGCCCGCCATTGAACATGCCTGTGGGGCTTGGGAGAATTCCACCCAGTGATTTGTGAAGCGGGGGGAGTGTGATAATTTTTTTGCAATATTTTTGAAAAGTAACATCTGAAATTCTTCTGAAACAACCTCAAATAACCTTGAGTTCTTAAACAACGTACAATTGTGAATAGATGGCATCACAATAAAGTCAGAATTGTTTTCCCTCTCCTTTAGACTGGAGGTTGATGTTATCAGTGCTTTGCCTCATTTTTTTAAAAACTCATTCATGGGATCTGGGTGTTGCTAGCTGGGCCAGCATTTATTGGATAGATTGCTAGGCCATTTAAGAGCTACCTTACTATGGGTCTAGAGCCACATGTAGGCCAGACCAGGTAAGGGTGGAAGATTTCCTGCCCTAAAGGACATGAGTGAACCAGATGGTCATCATTAGACATTTAAGGGGGGATTCTCTGGCCTCCCCATCATGTGTGTCTCTCAATAGAGGGATTTCCCACTGATTGCATCCCAGACCTCTGGGAAGCCCATGGCAGGGGTGCACCATCAACGGGACTGGAAGATCCTGCCAAAGTGAACAGCTGGAGAATTCCGGCCTTAATTCCAGTCTTTTATGATTGGAATCAAATTTCATCATCAACAGTGGTGGGATTCGAATATGGTTCCCCAGAGCATCACCCTGAGTCACTGGATTACCAGTCCAGCTAAAAGACCACAACGGCACTAACACCTCTGTAACTCAATACCAATGTTAACCAAATGTACCAACAAGATATTGTATCAATAAGACTCATTCTGATCGGCTGGTAGAGATCTGACCACAAGAAGGTTCATTATGCCTGTGCTGGCTATTTGACAGAGCTAACCAATTAATCCTATTCCCCCTGCTCTTTCCCCAGTGCCCTGCAAATATTTTCAAATACTTTTCCAATTCTCTTTTGGAAGGTTTGGTTAGTGGCAGTTAACATTTTTTTAACCAACAGAACTATGCGACATGATTTCACATTTTTTTTCAAATACAAGACAAATGTCATGGTATGTACAACACTTAAAGCTTATTTATCACTGTCACAATTAACGCATTTACTGTGAAAATCCCCCAGTCGCCACACTCTGGCGCCTGTTCGGGTACACTGAGGGGAAACTTAGCATGGCCAATGCATCTAACCGGCACGTCTTTTGGACTGTGGGAAGAAACCGCAGCACCCGGAGGAAACCCACGCAGACACGGGGAGAACATACAGGCTCCGCACAGACAGTGACCCAAGCCGAGAATCGAACCCTGGTTCCTGGCACTGTGAGGCAGCAGTGCTAACCAGTGTGCCACCGTGCCGTCCAAAACAAGCATTAATAACAATAATATGATTTATAATCATATACACTTTGCACTCAGTTTTACTTCCTACTTCACCCTAGAATTCTCTTAAAAGAGAGTTATTTACATCTGTAGGGACTATCTATTTACTTTTCCAATGTTTTCAGGTTAATTGGCTGCTTACTTTCTTTTACAGTGACACTCTGTGGGGCCTACTGTACATTCTGCCACCAACTTCAAGCAAAGAAACCTTAAAGCTTCTGTTTCTAACAAGAATCAAACTAAGATTGAGGCTCACATGCCTTCCACACGTCCAGTGATGAAGCTAGTGTTTTGCTCGGCTTACTGCCTAGGTCTGTCAAACTGTTTTCTATTTTTGCTATCTTCACTCAGAAAGCTGCAAACCACACATGGTCCAAACTGCAATGAGAAACCTCATGCAGCAAACAAACTGAAGCGAAAGATCTTTCCTAAGCACGATGTATTTCCATGAACACATAGGCTATCCTCAAGCCAATTACCCTTCATTTTCAATTTCTCCAGCTAATTAGAATTACCTGCTATACAGAGGGCACACAGGGGCAGCAGGGGGGCACAGTGGTTAGCACTGCTGCCTCACAGTGCCAGGGACCTGGGTTTGATTCCTGGCTTGGGGCTCAATTTGTGTGAAGTTTGTATGTTCTCCCTGTGTGGATTTCCTCCGGGTGCTGTAGTTTCTTCCCACAGTCCAAAGATGTGTGGATTAGGGGAATTGGCAATGCTAAGTTGCCCCTTAGTGTCAGGAGGACTAGCTGAGGTAAATGCATGGGGTTATGGGGATAGGATCTGCGTGGGATTATAGTTGGTGCAGACTTGATGGGCCAAATGGCCTCCTTCTACACTGTAGGATTCTATGACTTCTTCTATTCTGACTTTATTAAACAAGCATGGGTAACCTTCTGAACTTCCATTTCTTTAAGTCAGTCAGTGAAGTCCAGCATTTTAATGACCTTACCTTTGCAACAATGCTCTTCCCAGAACTAAACAATACCTCTAAAATATTACCACAAACTAGATGCTCACTACAAAGGCACGATTGAACCTGTTTCTACTGCCATTTCAAACACCACAATCCAGTTCATGAGAACTTGCTGTGAAAGAACAAAACTTCAAAAATACCGATTAAAATCTAGGACTGGGTAAATATCTCACTTTGTCAGCAAGGTGCCCCTCACACAAGTTGCAGGAAGAACCACCACAGAGAAATCATCGATCTGGACAATATTCAAACCATCTTAGGGAATCGGAGAATTCCTTTTTTCCCAAGTTGACCTGGGATTTTTAATCTGGCCATTCCAGCGATGGGCAACCTAGACTAATGAGTGGGCCGCATGATTGGCCCTCCTTTACCTCAGTGGGCCACAAGATTGGAATTGGACTTGTTCGCTAAGCACAGCCCCATGAAAAAGATTAAATACATTTAGTACACGCCTAATTATTTATAGAGAATGCTAAATCATTTATATATCAATGGAGCTATCAACTTCAAGTGGTAAATACTAAAGAAATATTTACACTTTGGGCACAGAGGGAGAGCACACTATTGTGTCAACATTGTGAGCACTCAGCACGCACCTCACTTCACTTACCGTTGCTTTACATCCGAATCACTTCAGTCAGACTGGATAGAAACCAATGGAATGTTTCGGTTTCTAAAATAGACAGTTAGACAGACCTAGGTTGTAAGCAGAGTAAAGCACTAACTTGATCACTAACCGTGTGGAAGGCGCGTGAGTCTTAATCCAAATTTGATTCTTGTTGGGAACAGATTAGGTTGATTGGTTGTGCTAAATTGCCCCTGAGTGTCAGGGGAATCAGTAGGGTAAATATGTGAGGTGATGGGGATAGGGCCTAGTTGGGATTGTTGTCGGTGCAGGCTGAATGGCCTCCTTCTGCTCTGTAGGCATTCTATGATTTCCTTGCGCATGAGTAACTCAATGTCTCATGGGCTGCATGCAGAACCAAAATGGGCCGCGAGTGGCCTCCAGGTCACAGGTTAGTCCCCAGTAGTCCACCCCCAACTCTCCCAGGAGCTTGTACAGCTTTGAGAAGATACCAAGTGTGCATACTGTAGTGTACAAGGCATCCCCATAGTGAGGGGCATGGTGGCTGGATTAGTGGGCCTTTTGCTGTCTGCCATTATTTGTATGTTCACTTGGCGAAGCATAGTGTTTCTTTCAGGAATGCGTCTCCTCTGCATTGTTGCAGCAATGGGCCTTGTGCAAGTCTACTTTACAGCCCTTAAACTGATACGCTGCACTCTGTACTCTTCATGGCTAGAAATGAAATACAAGGTTTTTCTTAAACTCGCACTGATGAGAATTACTTGCATTCACCCTCTAGCCTTGTCACAAATGTAAATTTCACCAGGCAGGAAAGCTTTGACATTTTTATGTGAATATGAAATTTTGCTTGTACCTTTCAAAAGCTAGAGCATTTGTGAGATCAGTTTTGTTTCGTTTGATGAAAATAAATGCTTCATGTAGTTGATATATTTTTAAAAAAATCAGTCGTTGATTATGTTTTTCCCTTGCTTTTATTGAGTCATGGAGGTTTACAGCATGGAAACAGGCCATTCAGCCCAACATGTCCATGCCACCCCATTTTCACCACTAAGCCCGACCCGCTTGCCCGTGTTTAGCCCATATCCCTCTACGCCCATCTTACCCATGTAACTGCCTAAATGCTTTTTACCTGCCTCTAGCAGCTTGTTCCACACACTCACCATCCTTTGTGTGAAAATATTACCCCTCTGTATCCTTTGGTATCTCTCCCCTCTCACCTTTTAGTCAAACAGTGAGCCCCACGTGATGCAGATGTGCTGTTCCTCGTGGCTGGGCTAATGAGCACTGTTGGACATTTCTATCCATTCTGTTTTATGACGGGAGCAATGGTCCCGATGTGACATTATTCTGTTCTCCTCGGATGGAACAGTGGACTCTCTATAGCTCTGATTCACTGAGCAAATAGCCATATGTTTCTCAGTGTAAAAGAGTGAATTGTGCTATGCCAACATCACAACAGCTCATTCTGTTTCAGTCTCAAAGAAAGGGATATCTTAATGACTGCCAAAGCCACTATTGCCTCAAACAACTCTTGGCATCCATATTGTTCAGTCAATTATCCCGTAATCTGCTGCTAAACAAAGCCTTATAACGGGCATCTACTAATTATGTAATGTGTAGTGAGTCAGAAGGTTTGTGGGTTCAATCCAGATCAGAGATTTGGATGCAAAACAGGGCGGTGCGGTGGCACAGTTACAAAAGAGGGTGGCACAGTGGCAGAGTGGTTAGCACTGCTGCCTCACAGCACTAGGGACCTGGGTTTGATTTCCGGCTTGGGTCACTATCTGTGTGGAGTATGCACGTTCTCCCCGTGTCTGTGTGGGTTTCCTCCGGGTGCTCCGGTTTCCTGCCACAGTCCAAAGGCATGCGGGTTAGGTCGATTAGCCATGCTATGTTGACCTTACTTTTGGGGGCATTAGCAGGATGGAGTTAGGGTGGGATTGTTGTCAGTGCAGTCTCGATGGGCTGAATGGCCTCATTCTGTGCTGCCAGGGTTCTATGAAAACCTCAGCCCATCCTCTAGTGCAGGACTGGGGGAGTGCTGCACTGTAGGAAGTGCAGTTTTTCAGTCAGGCATTAACCCGAGGCCCCTTTTGCTCTCTCGGGTGGGTAACAAATCCCAGTGGCGCTGGTTGAATACAAGTCGGTGTGCTGGTCAATAATAAGCAGGATATCCCCCTTGAAAAACCCCTGACGGAGCTGTTCCATTCTGCAAAGGCAATCTGCATAGCTGTGCTGTCATTTGTGGAGAAGCAGATGATAGTCGATTCTCCATGGAGAATGAAAGGACGGACATTTGCAGTCGGGTAATGGAGCCCTGGTGCTGCGTTACTGGCAATAATTCAATCAGTGGCTTCTAATTGAGATGTCCTTAATGATATCATGATGAACCACAAGAGAACTGATGCAAGGTTTTGGAATGTCAAGAGAACATGCTGTCAGCCAGTTGCTGCTTGTTCTTTATATGTTACATTCACATAGGATTACATTGAATTAACAGCAGCCATAGGTCATTTAACCCAATAGTCAGCATGCTTTGTACGAACTTTCTCCTGCCGTTTACTTCATCATAGCTTTTCTACATATTGCGTACAAAGTGATGATGTGGGGGCCAGCGTTCCTTCAGAATGTTGTTTCTTAGTGCATGGCCAGTTCAAACATTTTGTGAGCGAAATATGACAGTGTCCAGAATATTAAATAAAGTATACACGCTCAGGTGGAGCATGACTGAGACCAAAGAACAATAAATGTGGCACCAACATAGGATTTGACCTGATTGGTTAACTGATCTGTAGGTCACTCTATCCCTGGCAACAGATCGTTTATGCATGTGCATGCATGTGTGTAAATTGTACACATGAATGTGTGTGTGTGTGTGTGTGCGCGCGCATGGGTGTGTGTGAATTGTACACAAGTATGTGTGTAAATGGTACGCAAATGTGTGTGTAAGTTGTACACAAATGTGTGTGTGTTTGTATGTATGTGCATTTGCGTGTATGAACATGTGCACGTGTGTGTTGTGTGTGCTTATGTGCATGTCAGTGTGTGTGTATGTATGTGTGTGTGAGTATGTGCGTGTGTATGTTGTGTGTGTGTATGTCAGTGTGTGTGTGTGCATGTCAGTGTGAGTATGTGTGTGTGTATGCTGTGTGTGTTTGTGTGTATGTCAGCGTGTGTAT
This sequence comes from Carcharhinus amblyrhynchos, assembly GCF_965287045.1. Taxonomy (NCBI): domain Eukaryota; kingdom Metazoa; phylum Chordata; class Chondrichthyes; order Carcharhiniformes; family Carcharhinidae; genus Carcharhinus; species Carcharhinus amblyrhynchos. The sequence continues at coordinate 40,328,734 of NC_137341.1, read as the reverse complement.
GTGAGTATGTTTGTGTGTGCATGTCAGTGTGTGTGTTAGTATCTGCGTGTGTATGCTGTGCGTGTTTGTGTGTATGTCTGTGTGTGCATGTCAGTGTGTGTGTGTTAGTATGTGCGTGTATATGCTGTGTGTGTTTGTGTGTATGTCAGTGTTAGTGTATATGTGTGTGTGTCCATTTGTGCATGTGTGTGTGTGTTTGTGCGCGTGAGATAAAGAGCCATAAAAACATAATGGCACAGGAGGAGGCCATTCAACCCATTCAGTGTCTGTGCTGGCCAAAGCTTGAAGAGCTTGTCTGACAGCTTTGGCTGTTCACACTCACTGGTTGAGATTAAACTTTGACGTTAACGTCTAAATTCGAGAATTACAAAAAAAAAGAAGCTGAATGGTAGAATGACAGAACATTTTTAACGGTGACGATACGGTCAGCCTTGTAACAGCAAAAATTCTGTCAGCATTCGGAACCAGTCAGCACGGGATTGTGAATAGCTTGAAGTACACATTCAGAGCTTTGCTTTCCACTTGATTCAATAGCAATTGATTGTATAAATATCAGTTTGCAGCGCTGTCAAGTATGTGTACTATATAAACCGCAGCGCTCACTTCCCTCAAAATGCTGTTGAGGTTGGAGGTCAATTGAAAATTGACCTAAGAAGCAACTGAGTGCCATTTATGTGACAAAATTTAAAATATCCAATAATATGTGGTTAAAGTAACTCAGTATCAGAGCCCCTGATATAATGTAGCTGTGTTTTCGTAAGATTGTCATCGGGACTAGAAGGTTTGAATTATAAAGAAAGGCTGGATAGGCTGGGACATTTTTCTCTGGGGTGTAGGAGGATGAGGGGGTGACCTTATAGAGGTTTATAAAATCGTGAGGGGCACAGATCAGGTGAATAGCTAAGGTCTTTTCTCCAGAGTAGGAGAGCCCAAAACTAGAGAGGGGAAAGATTTAAAAGGGACAATTTTTTTCAGACAGAGGGCATATGTGGAATGAACTGTCAGAGGAGATGGTAGAGGTGGTTACAATTTATAAGATTTAGAAGGTATTTGGACAGGTACATGGATAGGAAAGGTTTAGAGGGACAAATGCTGGCAAATGGGACTAGCTCAGTTTCGGAAATCTGGTCAGCATGGGTGAGTTGGGCCGAAGGGCCTGTTTGCATGCTGTGTATCTCGATGACTCTCTGTTTGAGAAACATATTGTGAGGACATGTTAAACTTGCATCGAACTTTGGTCAGAGCACACATGGAGGACTATGCAGAGTAGTGATCTCCAGATTCACAAAAGGAGATAGAGGCACTCGAGACAGTGTGATATGGATTTACTGGGATGATACCAGAACCGAGAGGTTATACCAATTAGTAAAGATTGAATGAGGTGGAACGCTTTTAAGATGTCAGCTGTGGTTCAGTGGGTAGTGGCCTCACTTCTGAATCAGCAAGTTGTGCGTTTTAGCTTGTTGGACCTGCATGAAACACAGCTGCTCCTCTTGACCCACTAGAAGTGCTGAAAAAACAGTAAACTGATGCCTTCAGACTGCCTTGTCTCATTTTGCTTGTTTTATTTCCTGAGGCCATCGTGTTGTAGACTGAAGTGACCAGCTCACTTATGCAGCAAAGATTGAAGAATAAATAGGTTGCCACATGTTGGGTCACTTAACCAGTTAGTGGATCTTTATTGGATAGGTGTTGGCATGCTTTTGGTCCAGGATGGAAGCAAAGGAAAATCTCCTATAATAACTCCAGGAGTCAGCTGTAAAGGAAGAGTACTTTATTTGCACAAAATAAAGTAAAATGACAAATCTGTTGTGAACACAAACAGGTCCCAATCGGGATATTACAATACTGGACCCGTTCAGGGGCCTGCTTTATACAGGGCTCATTATACAAGCTCCACTTGATGAGTTAATTACCAATCGCCAGGGAGCTCGTATTCAACAATTCCTACAGAGAGATCAATCAGTGATTCCTCATGCAAATCCTGGGGGTTACCAAATCTCCCAAAGGTCCTTGATGATGCCATCACATAATCATCATAGAATTCCTGCCATGCAGAATGAGGCCACTTGGCCCGTCTGTCTGCACCAACTCTCCAACAGAGCATCCCACCCTAGCCCTCTCCACCACCCTATCCTCATAACCCCACACATTTCACCATAGCTAATCTACCTAACCTAAAAGTTGGAAAAGTAAGGGGCAATTTAGCATGGTCAATCCACCTAGCATCTTTGGATCGTGGGAGGAAACCCAAGCAGACATGGGGAGGACGTGCAAATTCCACACAGGCAGTGACCCGAGGCCAGAATCAAACCCAGTTCCAGGTGCTGTGAGGCTAACCACTGTGCCACTGTGCCACCCCTAGTGACACGCGGCACAGAAATGTATTGGTTTACAATAGGTAACCCTGGGAAACACTATTGGCTGTGGTGAAAAACAGAAACTTCACTAAAGTGGAGGTATATAGCATCCTGAAAAATCCTGAGAGCAGATTAATGTCCTATCCCTCACTTACCTCAGCTAAAACTGGATATGGGTGGATTCAAGCCTGTTGAGGTTGCGTTTGTACTTCTTAGGTTCCTACCCATTCCAAACCCAGCTTATTTTTGGGGATCAAAGTTACCTAGATTTGTAAAAAATAATTCTCCTTGCACCTTTTTATTTATTAGTTCTAAGACGTTGGAGATGTTCGCTTCCTAATAGCACCATGGGTGTACCTACACCGCATGGACTGCGATGGTTCAGGAAGGCAACTCGCCACTGCCTTCTCAAGGGCAATTGGAAAGAGGCAGTAAAATGGCATCTATGCCCCATGAAAGAATGAAACAAATTGTTTTTGGAGGAAATCACACTTAATAGAGAGAATGACCTTTTTTTTGCTTCAGCATTTAGATTAAATTTTGAACATTATTGAATCCAAAATTGAAATGGTTAAGAAATAGCCTCCTCCATGGAACAGTCTACAAGACAACATGAAACGTAGTGATCTGACTCAAAGTGCGGTAACTATGGATAATATGGAGAGGTAGAAATCTTAAGCTCCTGATGTGAGGGTGTCCCCCTTTTGCAGGCCCCTTTTGGTTCAGTCAAGAATTGTGGTATCTTCTACTTAACTCCTGCTCTCCGTAACCCACACACTTGATGCTGCTGACTTTGACAAGCACCTAAAATTTATAAATAATTTTATTAATTTAAATGTATTGAATTCTATGCATTTCAATCAACACATTTTTAATCTTTAATTTTTAGAATGCTAGAAACAGCTCTGGAATACGTTCACTACACCTTTCTACTTCATATTCCTCTTTTAAGACACTCCTTAAAACATATCTCTTTGAGTAAACTTAGGTCATCTGACCTTACACCATCCAAAGAAGAACAGGTTAGATGGATTGGCCACGGTAAGTTGCTCTTTAGTGTCTAAAGAGGTGCAGTTAGGTGGATTGGCCATGGTAAATTGTCCCTTAGTGTCTAAAGATATGCACTTTAGGTGTATTGGCCTTGGTAAATTGCTCCTTAGTATCTAAAGAGGTGCAAGTTAAGTGGAATTGTGCCTTAGTGTCCAAAGAGGTACAGGTTAGGCAGATAGGCTCAGCTAACTTGCCCTTTAATGTCCAAAGATGTGTAGATTAGGTGGATTAGCCATGGTAAAATGCCTCTTAGTGTCTAAAAAGGTACAAGTTTGATGGATTGGCTAAGCTAAGTTGCCCTTTAGTGTCCAAAGGTATGCAGGTTAGGTGGCTAAGTACTTTATTAGACTCAGAAGTGCTCCAGTGAGGCACCTTGGGAAATTTCATTATGCTGAAGACACCACATTAAAAAAAATTGTTGTTGTTCCATTCAACAAAGAGCAACATAAATGAGGAGAGAGATTCCTTCTTCCTCCCTTAGGGAACTGTACTACAGAGTGCTGCCTTCCGAGGTTTTGTTTGGAATCCTTTACTCATCCACAGCCTGCACTGATGATTCCCCTGTGAAGAAGTTTAGAGCACAGCTTTCAGAGGGGACCTTGTGTTCACAACCAAATACTGACATCCCACCGCAACTCCCCTGGGGCCCTAGCCAGCAATTCTGGGCAGAGTTCTGGGCACCTTCTCAATTGCCTCATTCAGCACCTTGTGTCAAACTTTGGGTTGCCAGCTCCATTACGACATTTTCAAGGATATTTCCTCCCAACCCAACTGACTGACTCTGAAAAACAGAAATCGTATACAATTCCTCATGTTATCCGTATTCAGCACACCAATCACCATGTTCTATGTTGCCTTGTAGACTGTTCTGTGGAGGAAGCTACTTCTTAGACCTGTCCATTTTGGATTCAATAATGTTCAAAATTCAAGTTAAACGCTGAAGCAGCACAGGTCACATATGACAGATAAAAAAGAAAGTGAATAAAATGTTGGTATTTAAAGCTAAAGGAATAGAATGTAAAGGTAAGGAAGTATTGTTTGCAAATATACAAGGCATTGGTGAGGCCGCACTTGGAGTATTGTGCACAGTTCTGGTCTCCTTATTTGAGGAAAGATGTAGTGGCATTGGAAGCAGTTCAGAGGAGGTTCACTAGATTGATCCCAGAGATGAGGGATTTGTCGTATGTAGAGAGATTGAACAGTTTAGGTCACTCCTCTCTGGAATTTAGAAGAATGAGGGGAGATCAAATTGAGGTATACAAGATAATAAAAGGTATGGATAAAGTAGACATGGAGTGGATGCTTCCTTTTCTGGGGCATTCTAGGACAAGAGGCCATAGTCTTAGGATAAGGGGTAGCAAATTTAGAACAGAGTTGAGGAGAAACTACTTTTCCCAAAAGGTTGTGAATCTGTGGAATTCACTACTATCCCAAAGTGTGGTGGATGCTGGGACAGTGAGTAAACTTAAGGAGGAGTTAGACAGATTTTTAATTGGTAATGGGTTGAAGGGTTATGGGAAGAAGGCAGGAAAATGGGGATGAGGAGCACATCAGCCATGATCGAATGGCAGAGCAGACTATATGGGCCGAATGGCCTAATTCTGCTCTTATATCTTTTGAACTTATGAATGCATTCCTTCTATCAAGTATGATTTCCTTCAAAAATTATTTGCTCAATTCTTTCATGGGACATGGGTGCCATTTTGTTGCCCATTTTTAATTGCCCTTGAGAAGGTGGTGCTGAGTTGCCTTCATGAAACCTTGCATAACCCACGCTGCTGTTAGGAAGTGATTCCGGTATATGTACAATTTATTCCATTCACTTATTTTAGCTCCTGAGGCAAGTGACTGACCACACTCAGGGTGATAGCTTGCGGGAGCCATCTTCGAGATCTCACAGAAGAACCTAGTATATCCCTGGGCTATCAACCTAACTGTTTCCACGGTGACACAATGGTTAGCACTGCTGCCAGGGATCCGGGTTCGATTCCCGGCTTGGATCACTGTCTGTGCCGACTCTGCACGTTCTCCCAGTGTCTGCATGGGTTTCCTTAGGGTGCTCCAGTTTCTTCCCACAATCTGAAAGACGTGCTGGTTAGGTGCATTGGCCGTGCTAAGTTCCCCTTCAGTGTACCGAAACAGGTGCTGGAGTGTGGCGACAAGTGGATTTTCACACAACCTTCTGTCATTGTAATGTCAATGTAAGCCTACTGTGACATTAATAAATAAACTTTCAAATTGTGACTGTAGTGACCCACATTCTGGAATGTTCTTTCAGTTGTTCTCTGATACAATTAATGAAGGCAACCAACTGTTTCTTTTAACTTCATTGCAGTGTTAATGTAAGCCTACTTGGGACACTAATGAATAAACTCTAGTTGACAACTAAGACCTGTTGGCAACATGTGACACCGTATTTTGTAGAATATTCAAGAACCTATTTTCATATCCTGCCCTTCAGTTCTGTTGTTAAGGAGATGTTTGTTAATTTAAGAATAAAAAAATAAAGTTAATTAATTTAACATTGAGCATTGGCTTATTACCAGCAATGCAAGGACAATTGTTCTTTGCTACTCTGCCAGCCAGTTTTAATTTACATTTTTTAAACTATTAAAAGCATCATCAATCTGTGCGCTAGGATTTGATTTGACCTGGGTATTAATGAGAGGTCTCATGGCAAATAATAATGAAGTGAGATAGTTGAGCATTTCTCATGCTGAACAGTTGTATGAAAGTGAGAATGGATCGGGAACTTTGAGGTAAGTTTATTTATTAGGCTTACATTAACACTGTAATGAAGTTATTGTGAAAATCCCTCGTCACCACACTACTTTTCGGGTGCACTGAGGGAGAATGCACCTAACCAGCACGTCTTTTGGACTGTGGGAGGAAACCGGACCACCCGGAGGAAACCCACACAGACACAGGGAGAACATGCATACTCCACACAGACAGTGACCCAAGCGGGAATCGAGCCCGGGTCCTTGGTGCTGTGAGGCAGCAGGGGTAACCACTGAGCCACAGAGCTGCCCATACAAAGTAGCGAGTCGACTTGCCCTTTTCCACTTGAGGGATTGTTATAATTCAGTAAAGGAGGAATCTGGAGCTAAGTTTTCTTCAAGGTTTATTCACAAAACCCAGAGGATATGGGCACAAACTTTTCCATACCCCCTCCACACCTCCTCACCTCACCCCTGAGAAGTGGGAACCGGTTCTTATATATGCTTAAAAGTTATACACTTCTCCACTTAGTAACTGCTACCCTCAGTTACAACGAGAGCATATATTTCATTGCGACGGGATTGCAATATTAAAATAAGCCACCTTTATCCGCACTTTGTTTCCAGTTGCCATGGATTTTGTGCTGTAAAAAACATTGAATGGAATTCTCCCATCTGGGATTGTCCCGTTGTGTGGGACGATGATGGGAAGTGATTCACACTGAGGAGGACAATGGTAAAGCATTCCATATCTTCCATCCCCAGTCTAATTAGTTATGCATCCGGAGGTTTTGCACTGTATTCTGTAGTGGAGCAGGGTGTCCCACTGCCATATCCCGGTGCCACATTTAAAAGACTCCCAACATCACTGGTCCACCGGTGAAGAAAGAAGTTGAATCTCCAGGAAAACTCTGAGATCAGAGGGTGGACCTCTCTCAGACACTGAAACTGGACGGTTACTATCCCCCGCAACCCACTGCTGTGGATCCATGGTCATTGGCGACCCCCATCCCAAACTTCCGAGGCAGTCCCAGGTCGTCTTCAGCTACGTGCCGACGT